>NC_136470.1:133455293-134830788 GCF_902686455.1 Sciurus vulgaris
CTATTCTTTATATATGATTTGAAATTTTTTAAAAATGTACATATGGGTACACACTACTTATGCTATGCTGATTTATACATATTCAGTATTCTTGTCTAACTATGTACTTACCAACATTCCTTTCAAAAATAAAAAAAAAAAAATCTTGTGAGACATTTAGTGGAAACTGAAAACACAGAAAACCTGCAATTTTACTGATGCTACTCAGAGTTGATGAGAACATTAATGACAAATAATTCTAAGATGGTGAATTTTTTTAACTCTTTAAAAATAATCACAAATGTAAATCGTCCATCCTATGTAGATTGAAATTTAACCTAAGTTTTAAAATGGAGATGAGGATATTTAGAAAATCATGTAGCAGATTGGTTGAGTTAGATTCATCCTATTTGTTTGCAATAAATTCTAAATACTATCTTAGTCCAGGACTGTCCTAAGAATATTCTCAAGCTTTATCTAAAAATATACAAGTTTCAAAAAAAAAAAAAATGAGGCAGATTATTCTAGAAAATATCTTCTTATAATTATGAGACTGGTATAGAATTCCTTGGAGAAACCAAGAACAAATTTCAAATTCTTTCTTATATTGGCATATGTGGTCACTTAGACAATGAACATTTAATAGTGCAATATGTCATCTAACATCTTTAAGCTATGTAAGATTATGCTTATTTAAAGCTTCCTTTTTCAAAAAATAATCATGTTGATCACTAAATATATCACCTAAATTAATATTAATTTCTTACTTGGGCCAATGGGGCAAAGTATTACAAGTAATTAGTGCTCATTTTTTTCTTCAGGAAGAGGACAGATTCTGCCAAACTCACCCTGGTGAAAAGTACACAAAATATCAGAACTCTGATGTAAACAGAATGCTCAGTTTTAAAATAGCGAATTTGTATCTATTATATATTACAATAAACCCCCCTTCCTCATTAATTTTACTGAAGTCTCCAGATGGGAAACAAAATATTAATTTTGTTCAGCCTTAGGCATGGTTGACTGTTAAGGTACTCACTAAATCACTGATCTTATTCACATTAATATTAGATTTCTGCTATAAAAATTTAGGACCCTTGGGTATGGGGTTCAGTTTGTCATAAGTATAATTAATTGTTTTTAAAAATGATTAATTTGTCAAAATGGCAAAAAAAGAAATATTGGGCAGACGAGGCTCCTGAGCGAGCTAGCCTACCTTAAAGTCATGGTAATACTCATGAAATTATGCAAATTAATTGACTCTTTCAATGTTGCATAAAATGCTACTTCTAGTACAGTGCATGGAACATTAGGCTGTTCATCCAGCAAAAAAAATAAGAGGGAAAAAGTTGCATTCCAAAGGCTGCAATCTTTACAAGCAAGGCCTTATGGTTGAGGGTACTCACAACTACAATCTATTTTTCTGCAGAGCATTTGGCTTTCAACCAGTTCACACAAAACTTGTCCTGTTTATTACAATTTTTCCCCAAGCAATTGTCAAGAAAAAATCAGCTATATCTTGTGGGTATTCCCTCCTCTTACTATAAAAATCATGAAGAAATTTTGACTATTCAAACATGCTCAATAAACTGATGTTTATTCTAGAATTATTTAGCAATGCAGGTTTTAATGAAAAGACTCTCCGAGAAGCCTTAGAAAAACTCATACTATGTTAAAAATTCCAGTGCTTTACTCATATCAACTTAGTGTACTTACTAAATAGCAAAAATCAGTGACAACAGTAAAATAAAAAGCAATACCTTCAGAATAATTTATCCTGTCCAAAGTAAACACGGAAGTCAATTTTCAAAGACTGGGGTAAAATGAAAACATATGTTAGTGAATTTTTTAATTCCTTAAACAAATTTTTATTGGGCACCTATATTTCAGAAATACTCAAAAATTAAATTTTAAAAATTAGCAAAATTGCCCTATGAAGCTATCAGACCTACTTTAAGAAAATAACAGAATCTCCCATGTAAGATTTAGGCCTGCATCAAAGAGAGAGGATAGCCCCTGGTTAGCTACTGTGCTCTGCATTAGACAAATGAGCTCAGGTAATCAATCGTTATGGTCTCAGGCAAAAATTCCAGCCTTAGTCCAACAGACATTATTAATTTCAACTCTCCTCCATCAATAATATTGCATTAATAAACATAGGAAAGTCCCTCTGTCACAATGTAGCATCTCAGACCCCAACTGCTTTCCTTTTCTTGTTCTTTTTATGCTAGTTTAAAACTGACCACTCGGTTATGATATTAGAGTATTTTATTTCTATCTAATGACCATTTTGTCTTCATGTTCACTTACAATTACACGACTGCTGGAGGCAAATTCCATGCCTTACTATGGTTCCAACATATCTCTAAAGATAACACTTGAATTTTATTTAATAAGAAAATCAAGACCTAATTGAGTGCATATTTTTAATACCAACTAATCTACTTATTAAGATAAAATATAAATGTAATTTGAAGACTTTCCAAAGAGATGGGCAAGAATTTTCACAAAATGGTCTTACATCACAGATTTTAAATTTGTTATAAACTCACATAATTCATAGGAAGGTTTGGCATTCCTTTGATTTTTTGCAGGAATTACTTATACTATCAACATTATCAATCCATTTTTTTACTTTCAAATGTGTATTAATCAGGCAGACTTTCTCTGTTTACCCTGTTCATGGCAAGTCTGCACTGCATAGGTATCCAAACAATTCTCACGAGTAGATGCTTACATTAAAAAAAAAGGGATTAACTTCCCTATTCTACTCTCCTCTCTATATGAAAGGAAATCAGTACCCTGAGAATACAGCACTTGCTATGATTTCAGCTTTTCCTATATTTTCCTATATTTGTGTTTTAATTTTGAAAGAAGATTTTAATTTTTCTTTCAAAACTAGAAAATCAAAACAACAACACACGCAAACAGATTCATCTCTCAATCACAGACCAACGTTCTGCTCTACGAGTATGCCGGTTTTTGAAAATCAGCAAATAAATGCGGAAATGTGCCTATTTAAACTAATTATGATCTGTCAATGTAATTACCCATTTCTGTCACCCAAGTATGTTTTAATTCATGCACATTTATAACTCTGTAGCTTATGTGTTTTCTCCATAGTCCCCCAATTTGAAATACTGATCTACTGTGGCAAATCCCAGGTGACACCAATATTTATATTTATGGCCATCACTGTTACTTGCTGATGCATTTGCTAAAAGCAATATCAACCATGTTTTGTTACCATGTTTTGCTTTCAAACCCAAGTTTCATGCCACCGTTCTGCCTGAGGTGGTTTCAGCCCCAGCTGGAGTCTCCAGCTTAATCATCTAACTTTAGACAGACACCGGGCCAAAGCTGCTACAGCCACTACCTGGAATCGATTGTGTGCATTACATTTTTAATGTGTGGTTCTAAAATGGCCCTGGCTAATATATGCAAACAGGTGTCATGTTAACAATGTCTAAGTATCACCCTCCGTGTCCCTTAGATGTGTCTTAATGAGTCTTTCTGCTCATTAGGAATCCCCAGGCCGGGTCATCCCAAACTCTCATTAAGAGCCCATCTCTCACATGTACACAAGGGATCCCCAACATTATGTATTAGGGCTGCCCGTCCAGTGTCATGATTGCTCAGGTATGTTATCTCCTCTGTTGTTTCTCCCTACAATTGCTTCTGTGCTGTGAGCAGTGATATTGGAAATAATGCCAATATCTGTGTACCTGGAGGATTCTTAAAACACAGACTGCTTAGACAAATGATTAAAATTAGGAGAGATTAAGCAGATACCATAAATCGTGCAAAAACTTGAGATCATAAAATATCTTTACCTTTGCGCAGTCAGACAAAAAGCGTAAGACTGACACACATCCCCTTTGTCGGTGCTCACCATGCATTAGCACGGTGACCACATCTAAATTTGCATTGCACTTAACCTTCACAACCATCCTGTGGGGTAGATCTTTGCCTGTATCCTATCCAAGGATCCTAAAGACTAGAGAGGTCAGATATTTTGCTAGGAGAGTCTCGATCAGACCTCTTGTTAGTAGCTCAACCTGCATTTGGCATCCCACAACTGTCTCCTTCCAATGTTTTCTTAACTACTGACCTTTACTACCTCCTCTGCCATTTTTATCAGGAAACCTTCCTAGGCACCATTCTCTAGTCCTAATCAACTTCATATGCTATTGTAGCACTTCATCCATAATTTCACATTTCTCTAAGGCAGGACCCTATATTTTTTTAAGCGAAGTGCCTATCACAACATCTGGTATACATGGAAAGTTCAAGTGGAAAGAATCTCGGGGAGGTCAGGATTCAGTACTCATCACTCTCAGTATCAATGTTTATTCTTCATAGTCCAAAATTATCACTGGAAGCATTTATTTTCTATGACAACCGGTCCATTTAGCAAACGTACAGGGACTGCCATTATTATCACTTGTGGGTTTTCATATCTCACAAGAAATGAATAGCCTTTTAGCTTCTTAAGAATATCAGTACCTAGAAATATAATATAGGTCTGCCCCAACTGCAACTATCGACAGGCTCTGCTTCCATGAAATTCTTCAAGAAAAGACAGTAGGAATCTGTCGATTTATGCCTCTGCCCTGGAAACTCTCACACCAGAAAGTCCAGGTTTGTTTCAGAAGCTGCAACGTGTTATGGATTAACAATCCACCAAAAAAAAAAAAAAAAGGACCAAAGAAACACATACTCAACAACTTCATTTGCATTACAAATAGGTAACCTGCCATGGTATTTTGCTACCCCACTGACACGTTGCCAGGGAACAAGAGAAAAATAAAACCAGTGTGTCTACTCACAGGTGAGGAGCAGAGTTTGAATAAAGTGAAGCTGCTCTTCAATCTGTTATGCAGCTCACCATATAAACACACACCCACTCTCCTCCCCAGCCAGCAGAAGAAAGATGACAGAGCAGCCACCCCAGCCTACTGGAGGTCCCCAGCATGGAGGGACCCTGAGGTTCTGCGCATGCTGAACAGAATGTTGAAAAGAGCGAAGAAAAGGAAGTAGTGGCGTGGAGAAAAACCACTGTGAGTCTTGCCCACAGAAAAGGCATTTCAAATCTAATAGCATCGCCTCCAAATAAAAGAGTGATAATTGGTTGTAGTGATCGCCAGCAGTAGCCTTAGCTAGGCCAGAGGAGACTATTTTGAAGTGCCAAAACAAACTCATTTAAAAAAAGAAATTAAAAAAACTCATTTGATGAACATTTATTAAATGTGCCACAATCTGGGTTTCTTTAAAGTCCATTGTCATGGTTCTTGATGGTTTTTATTTGTTTTTGTTTGATCCCTGCTTCTGTTCATCTTACAAAAACATATTCAATTAACTAATAAATAGGCTGTGTCTGAGAGGGCAGTGACTTATCCACGGTTACTCTCCTGACAAGACCCAAGATACCTAAAATTTAAATCCAAACATATCTGACACAAAAGCCCTCGTGTCTGCTGCGCTGTGCCATTAACACTTGTATTTCAGGACATCCCAGTCCTCTTTGCCTCAATTGGATATGCTGAGTATATATATGCACACACTTGTTGCCTCTTTCTCTGGTTATCATCTGGATTTTGTGGGGCCCTTGCTTGTCACACCACCTTCTCTGCCCTTGTGAATCCCAGGAGTGTTATCATTGAAGGCAAAGAAAGTTTCTCTCCTAGAAAGGACTACTCTATGTGAGCGTATTTTTACCAACTCTTCACAGGACTCCCAAATTCCTCCTCGGCTAGCCAGACAATGAATCAGAAGTCAGAGGAAGCCTAGGGTTCACAAAGAATCCAAGTCCTTCCCTGCTTCTTCCTAAACCAGGAAGTACTTCCCTAGCAACACTGGGGACCTGTTAGAAGTGCAGACCCTCAGACTCCCAGTCTTACAGTTCTCCCACAGGTGGTTTGTAGGCGCGTCATCATTTGAAAGCAGTGCTTTCCAATGTAGGACCACTAGAAAGAAAGAACAATTTGAACTACTGACCAGAACAAGGCTTGCACAGATGAGAGTTACCAAAGGGGAAACTCAGGTGTTTGGATGACATAGAGGTAGCGTGCTCATCTAGCGTGTGAGACTCCCTGGTTCAATCTCGAGGACTAAAGGAAAAAGGTGTGTGTGTAAGGAATTATGCTTGTTGCTGGTTGTCTTAATTAGACCACTGTGATCTTGCTTAAAATCAGAAAAATAGATGTGCTAGATCTGAAATCTCATCCCATGCAGTAGCTACTGGCTGGGTCTATAGGCTAAAGGATTATAGGCAATTTGCAAAATTCCTGAACAATGTCTTAACGCAGCTGGTATTTGAGGACGGCATCAATACAGGTTCTAGAATGGGACTCTGGGAGAACGGGACACCTCAATCCTACAACAGTTATGTGGTGATGCCATTTTTCCAAGCCAATGAAATGTCTGAGGTCTACAGATATATAGTTTAATTTTTAATATGTGATAAAAGATGCAGCAGAATTGAATGAAGATTGACAGAAGTGAACTGACTCCATTACACTGACTGGTTTTACTACATAAAATCTGACATCTATTTTGACTGTTAGTAATATATTTTTCAAACATTATATATCATAATTTCCTAGGAAAGAAAAAATTCTGATATAGCTGTATTTATAATTCAAATTTATGGCAAGTTATATTCCACATATCATTTTCTGCATCTGTATACATTTTTTACTGTTGAACTCTTTAGGGATGGGTACAGACACAGCAAGAATGGCTTTCTGGAGGTAAGCAAGGGCTTTCCAACCTGCAGTTTACAAAGTCCAGATAGCCGGCAAGTGAAAGAAGAGATAAATCTATTATAATAAAACTCAATGAAAGAAGAGATAAATCCTATTACAATAAAACTAGATTTTATTATAGGTTTTATCCAAATGATATAGGTTTGGCTAATACCAAGGATAGCATTGCATTCTTGGAATCATAATCTCTGTATATGTAATTGAAGTTGGATACAGCAGTATTCAGCCATAGCAAAAGACTGACTGCAGCGTTTATAAACAACTTCTTCCAAATTAAAAGCTCTAACATGGGAACATGCTAGAAAAGGAATAAGGGAGCTAAGGAGGACTTTTGTTTCAGCACCTAGACCTGGAGTTCATGCCAAGTCTCATGTTCAGTTGATGTTTTCCTGGACACTCTTTGAAAAATGTCAATTCCTTGTGGGGAAAAAATGCAATGCAAATATGTATGTCTATAAGCATAAAAATAATAGCTAACATGTATTCTGAGCTAAAAAGTACCAGGCATTTTTCTAAAAGCTTTATATATCTACTAGTTCACGTATAACTTACAACAATCCCATGAGATAAATATTACTGCTATTGTTAAAGATGAAGACACAGAGGCACAGCCACATCAGACCATGAGCCCAGAGTCACCAAGTATTAAGAACCAGAATCAGAGGCCACCCCTCCTGACCACTGCACTCGCTGCCTCTCACTTGTAAGCACAAAATAATTTGATGGTCATTTCGTTGCCAGCAATGTGTGGTATTCCTCAACGCTTTGTTTCTAAGGCTTGTGGATGCGGTGGCTTATTTCAAGTGATATTTTCAAGAAGGAATGTCTTCCAAACACATAGCAATTAAACGGCCCTAGATGCTCCAGATCTCTGGATGTGAACACAAACTTGCACAGTGTATACATACGGATTCCAGCTCATCGTACGCGAATGTAAGACAAATGCACAGAGAGAGGAAGAGTGCATTTTATGATTACCATCAGAAAATGAAAACACACTTAAAGGATTTTGAAGCTCTGTAATGACACTATTGTCTTTAAGAGTGAAAATTAAGTGCTTGCTAAATTCCTGTTAATCCAGTCCAAATCTATGATTATGTCTGCGTCCAAAAAGTTGCCAAGAACATGGAAGCCAAGAAAATCGAGAGCCAAGTCTCATTTCTGCATGAGATGATAGAGAACAGAGTATATACGACAGAAAACATGTGTTAGATGGGAGAAGGGGGCTGTATTTTCATCTCCTGTCTGAAATTTATCTCTATATATTTGACTCTGCATGGTAGTTCAGAATAATTGACAAAACATTATTTCACTGAAAGCAAAGAGTATTGCCATAGTACAAAAAATATTTCTCTACCACACACTAAAAGAGATTTTTATCATTATGGCAAGAAAACACACAACTGCTGAGCCACTACTGAATCACTAAAGCGATTGCTTTGACTGTCTTTTAAGTCAGGAGCAACAAATTAGAACAGCTCGATCGTTAATTTATCTCATGATTTTCAAAGGTACTTGTCAAAGCTGTTTAGATTTTATATAAAAAAATAATGTTCGGCTAATTTCCATGTTAGCTGGAAAGTGTTTAATAAATCTACACTAACTTGGTCATTCTTGGTCATCACTCACTCTTGATAAGCAGGGAAATTCTTCTATATTAAAGTTCTCTAAGGAGGGCTAAAGTTCTCTAAAAATGTCTAAATGAATCACATTAGACTGTGTTACCCAAACTTGCCTGATGATTAGAATCATCTCACTTGCTTCTCTCACACACAGGATTTGAATTCCTTCCCAGACCCCATAAGCCCCTGGAAAGTGTTTGAAAATTCATGTTGCAGGAGAACCTCCTGGTAATTCTGATGACTGAAGAAGTTTGGGAAACTCTGATCACATAATCGATTTCGACTAAACTTCTGATCAATTCTTGAATCTGTATGTCAACACCACCGGGCATGGTGGTGCATGCCTGTAATCCCAGTGGCTTGGGAGGCTGAGGCAGGAGAATCCCAAGTTCAAAGCCAGTCTCAGCAACTCAGCGAGGCCCTAAGCAACTTAGTAAGATCTTGTCTAAAAAAAAAAAAAAAAAAAAAAACTAAGTAAACAAAAATAAATGTCAGCACCATCTTCAGTTTGGGAGATGGCAGTGACTCATGTCCAGAAGTAAGGCTGCTGAACATTTTGGCTTACACTTTGATGAAATAATCAAATTTCTGGAGTTCTATATTAGCGCAAATAATAAAAGTTAAATATTTTCTTCAACATAAAAGCAATGCTTGCAAATATGATCAATCTTTTCCACTTTCTTCTGTTAACACATTAACACTCAAACACATTAAATAATTTTTAATAATATTTCACAGTATAGATTTTGTAAAACAATAAAATCAAAAGCCATTATATACTTTTAAATTAGTATTGTACACCAATAACAGCTCCTGACTTTCTTGTTTACCCCTTTTCCTTTTATATCTCCTTTTCTTTTCTTTTCTTTTTTTTTTTTTTTCATTGGCAGTGTAGGGATTGCTCCTTGGGTTACGCAGGCCAATTGCTCTATCACTGAGCAAGACTGAGCACTACCTTTTAAAAAAATCCTGCAAAATTCTAGCTATTTCACTCCTAGAATCTCAAATATCATATAGTTTCATGTTTAAGTAAAATTAAATATTTTTGTGGGCAAACATTGTTAAGATTTTTTTAAAGCAAAAGTTTTTATTGCATTACAATTAGTGTCTCTTTTCAAATCTACTCCTATTTCACACATAAAAATAGCACTATAACATCCTGACTGTCAACTCCATTCATTATTAAACTCCAAATGTACAAAGTAGCCCACAAACATCGGCCAATTTTGGGGAAGGGAGCAATGAAGTTTGAATTTAATTGTGCCATTTCCCCTGTGGCTTTTAAATTTGTTTAAAATTTTTAGGAAAATTGTACTTTTTGTGAACTCACTTATCCTTACAAGTCGCAGTGAACACAGCTGCAACATCTGAGGTATAACTTTGTTTCTGCTTTACAAAGTACCTAGGTATAGAAGATACAGGGTTATAAATCAAGCCCTCCTGTGTGCCTGAACGTGTGGTCCATTATCATTCTTTCTGACTGAATAGTGTGAGAGCGGAGAGTGTAGGGCCCTTGGAAGAGAGAACAGCTATGTCATTTTTGAGCTGCATGGAGGGAATGGAATCTTGAGTTTGAGATGTGACATCAGGATGAGATGTGAGTGCCCCACTTAGAACAGAAAGCTGTCTCTGTCTTGGTTTTATGAAATTTAAACGCACCGGATTGTAGAACTATATATATTGCACCTCCCTTCTGTGAGGCCCACCAGGGCACCCATGAAAAGAAGATGTATCTCAGTAGGGTTTTCCTTGTAAAATATTTAAATGAAAAATCGAGCATTTTAAGGCTTTCAACATCATTCTTTTTCATCATGCAATAAAAAATTCATACAATGCAAAAACACTGCAGTTGTAACAGCATTTTAATTTAAAAAATAAACAATACAATTGTGATTTCCAAGAATGCCATATGATAGGATAAAGGAACTATCAAGAGAAGGAAAGGAAATTATATTTTTAATCTCTAAGAATTTAATATTTAACAAAGCTACCCTTCACTTTAATTTCAAACAAAAACCTTTTTTATTAGAGAAATTAAGACAAATTTAGTAGGCCCAGGACACAGGACTTGCCTGTTTTATAGGTCCTTGGTCTTGTAAAGTGACATTTCACTTTTATTACTTCATTGCTTTAGCCGATCACATGACTCAGTCTGCAAACCCAGGAAGACTATTCCATTCACTTAGGAAGTCATTTGGATTACTGATTGAATTTGGGAGCTGGAACACTTGATTATCAAGAGACTTGGTGAAGATAGCTCTATTAAAAGCTGAAAAATTGTATGACAATACATTTTAGGAGTTTCTGAAAGAAAGTTCTTTAAGAAATGTCTGGTATTTTATACTTCGTATTTGGGTTAATGAACTAGTGAAAGGCAGTAGTTTGAACTCTGTGTAAAGAACTTACTGTAAGTAAATTAAATGTAAGCATTTATACCATGTGTCTAAATACTATAAAATAATACAACATGAACATTTGAAAGCACTATAGAAACATATCTCAATGCATATTTTAATCTCCATAAGAGAAGAAGAAATAACTTACGGTCAAAGAATTTGGAATATGTGGAAATTAAGCTCATCCATTACTGTATAATCCAAAGAAGAGCTCATCTTCTTTTCCTTTTTTAAATATTACAGGCACCACCACTGTGGCATATATCAAGTGAACTCTGTGTTGTTGTAACTACACCCAGCAGTTGTTTATAATGGTCAGCCTTTTCCAAGTCACTAGTATTTTTCAACTTAATTATGTATGCATGCATATATGTATGTATTTCTCACACACTAGGCATTTGAAGAGAGCTATCAATTATTTGGAAGTTTGCATTTTATTTCTGAAAATAATTTTCCTGGAATATATTATACAAGAGCATAATTCTTAACGCTTCATCAGTAAAACACACAAACAAGAGGCTACTGAAATACATCATGAGGTTGCCTTTGATGTCACCCAACTTTGTATTAAAATTCAGTGTTAGAACTCTGCAGGAAGTGAGCATATGGGGCACATAGGGTTTCACCTAAGATCCAGGGTCACAAGGAATTGAACTCAGCAGGGGTCACCAGATGTTAGAGGACCCCCAGTGTCACCTCCCAGCTGGTGATCTGCCTCTCTGCCGCCTTATCCCTGTACTTGACTCATGGGGCTTCCCTTGGCCTCCTGACTCTGACCTCCAGCGTTCCTGACCTTAGTTTACCAACCTGGCCCTGCTCTGTGGTGAGCCTGACCTTGATCTGACAGTCCAAATCTAATGTTCTGCTGTTTCTCATCTTGCTTCCTGTTTGCTCTGTCTGTACTACTCCAAGTCTTAATCTGTTTCTATAACCAGATCTTTCTCTTGACCACCTTCTGTTAGCACTTTTATGACTAGGCCTTCACCCTAACCAATTTGTCCGTTCTACAAAAGAAGGAAAGACCTTACCTAGCCTATCCTTCACAAAGTTTCGATTCCATTGATACATCAAAAGTTCTAGTTTTTAAGCCATATATAAACCATACACCTTCATTGTGCGTGGGTTCACGTAGCCCTTAACAAATTCAAGAGATCCAGAGGTAAGTGTTGAATATTTTGTTTTTTTCTATTAAGTCCATCATTACTGTATAATTGAGTATATACACTGTGTTATAAAAATGGTGTATTTTAAAAAAAAAACATTTATTAAAAACTCCCTGGTATTTATCTTGAGATACTGTAAAATGTGTATGAAAAGACAAAGTAGAAATTTCATCCTAATAAACAAATAGCCATAATAAAACTCCACATCATGTGGCATCCTTTTTTGGAAATATGATGTGGGATGAAGGTGTCACACTGTGAAAATTTAATTAAAACATAGATAAAATCCCAGTGC
Source organism: Sciurus vulgaris (assembly GCF_902686455.1). NCBI lineage: Eukaryota > Metazoa > Chordata > Mammalia > Rodentia > Sciuridae > Sciurus > Sciurus vulgaris. Next base: position 133,467,516 of record NC_136470.1, read on the forward strand.
TTGGCCAAGAATTATAAATCTCCTGACTTTGCATATCAGTCAAAGTTTGTTGTCTAATACAATTGCTAACTAAATGAACTTGTGATTTTTAGTACAAGTAATGAACAAAATGTTCACTAATAGTTAAGTAACTAAACTGGGTTTATTATCATCACACGAAACTTAAAACTACAATCAGCCTGAAAGTCCCAAGTGAATTTTGCATATTTAGTGCTCCAAAAAATAAATATTACATGTGTTGATAAACCTCATGTAGGCTCATAAAGTTAATTGACAAATATTGCACATTCTGGTAGTTTCTATAAATAACTATAGTTTAGAGGAGTGGATAAAACATGAAGTCCAGAAACAATTTGTGGTTGAAGTCATGTTAGTTATTGTACATTTCTCTGATACATCCTTGGTCAGAAAATCCAGGACCCAAACTGTGTCTTCTAACAGTTGTATTGGTCTGCACATGCAGACCAGAAACCCAACCACCAACGGATAAGCAAGACATAAAATGGTGGAAAAACTAAGGGTAACTTCAGAACCACTCTGAAGTATGCTCTGAATATTTGTTTGCTGGCTAAAGAAGGAAAAAATTCTGTGAGGAATTAACATCTATTCCCCATTCTGATAAAATAGTGATGTTTTAAAGCTCCCACTGAGGAACATAAGTGGATTTCACTGGAACCAATACCAGCCCCTAACTCTGGTATGAAAATCAAATTATATCTTCACCTCTTTCAACCCATTAATTTCTTTCTGAAATGCTATTACCTAAAAGAGTCTGCCTTAAGAGGAGGAAATCTCTACACTTTCCTAGCAACTGAGAGGAAGATGGAGTGAAATGCCTCCCACAGGAAATGGAAGCCATCAGCAGCAAAGAGGCCTAATAGGTTCTTTCACTTCGACTTGGCAGATATCTACCACAGCATCTGAGCCAGAGTATGTACTTAATGTATTCATTTTTTTTAATATCCTGACTTAATGCTAAATGGAATTTTTATGTTCAGGTAAAACTGAAGGGAAAGGGACAAAAATGTACATGTACCAAGAGCAATAATTCCTTCAAGAGAAAAATCACTTGGTGTCTTATTGCTCTCCTCTGAATCCCCGTCCTGCCTGGCCTAGGCATTCCAGAACCCTCTGAGGGATCCTCTGGGGGCACCCTAACCCTCTATCCAATGTAACCAAAGTTCTAGATTCTTAGTGTCAATGGGCTTAAAGGCAGGAAGCAGGACATGGAGACGTTCTCCACTTGGAAATGGTCTTGCAGAGCTGGTGTCTGAAAGGCTGATAAAAGAGGAGCTGCAGAAGCCACTGCAATATTCCCTTGCATAACCCCATTATGGAAGTGAGATTGTATGCCACTGTTCCTTATGGAATTATTTCATAGTCCCTAGTGGCTCTCAGGACCTGTCAGAAGGATCAGGATGGAACACTTCCCACCCTCAGACACACCAAACACACCCAATAACACTTTTGCTTGTTGTTTTGTTTTGCTTTGTTTCCATCTTCAAACCTGTTTAGGCATTTAAGACTATTTCATGGAACAAATCTATTCAATATTAGTTCAGAGGAGATGCAAAAGAAAGGCTCCCAGCCAGGTATGGGTGGCTGTGGGTCTCTGCATCCATATGTAAGGCCAGTGAAAAATTCACATGGTCCAACTACTTATTTAGTATCATATATCTAAAGAAGTCTCTCTATCTCTCTCTCTCTCTCTCTCTCTTTTTTTTTTTTTTTTTTTTTTCCCTGCATTATATCTGAAGAAACACTGCTGAAACCCCCACCTGGGGGTTGCGGGGAGACAAAGACTGGGTACCCTTTGTAAATTGAGCTGGCCTGGGAAGGGTGGACACTGCTGGTAGCTGCTTTGTTTGTTTTCAACCATGCTGTCTTGGATAAGGAGCTGTTTCCAAGCCTCAGACCACTGAGAGGGCCCAGCAGAATCTCTCCTCCTCTGAAAACATCTCCATCTTCCAGGAGTCTCCATTTTATAACCCTACCACCCTTCTCTCTTCCTCAGCTACAGCCAGTCCTTTCCCCCATTGATTTTCAGAAGGAGTGAACAGCTGAGATACCATGGTGTGGAATATTCTTCAGAAAAATGAAAAAAAAAAAAAATTTAAAACTCTCTAGGACAGTAACCTGGGAAAAATTGAAGTCCTGTGAAAAATTTCAGGGCAACGTCAGCAAAATCTGAATTAGACAACTTCTGTAGGTTTTGTTAATTTTGTTTGTTTGTTTGTTTTATTTTGTTTTGTTTTTCTTTTTCTTCCTTTCCTAAGAAAAAATGAGAATGCTTCTATAATACAATAGTTTGGCAGTGCTTAATTTTTTATCCATAATCCTAGGTAGAAAATATGCCTTACATTAGCAGAAAAAAAAATCTAAGCTACAAAAATATAGTAGCTTTTGGGTTGTGGTTGGTCACATTTTTAAATAGAATTTTAACATCTTGGCACAAATTAAGATCTGAATTCTAAATATCAATATACAAAAAGATCGTTATAAGTAATTCATTCACAAATTTTCCCTGCTTTTTCACCTATTTTAACCTGTTTTTCAAATATGAATATTACTCATAGGATTGTATGGTTTAGATCTTAACTGTATATACCTCAAGTATTTCCCCCTAATTTGATAACTAGTAATGACTATTGATTTAAATCAATATCATGACATACTGTGAATAAGTTTAAGAAGCACAAGTATTAAGATGATGTGTATCATCTTAATGTATCCATACCAATATAGGTAAAGAGTGTTTTTGAGGCTGAAATGCTTTCCAAACCAAATTAAGACAATTCATGATCGTAGGTTCTCTCACATGGCTTGAAAACTACAGATTAAGCAAATCACCATAGGGACTTTAGTCTTAATCCTGCCCATAATATAAGTGAATTATCAAGCCTGAACCTTTCCATGAGAGCTGAGTTTCTTTCTAAATATCTTCCTACTTAGCAGCCTAAAGGGACCTGTCACATCAGTAACACCTCCTATGCGCCGTTGCGTCCCAGCTGGAACACACTAAACTGGGGGGGCCTTTGAAATCTTTAAAGCCAATCACACATAAGACAGATTCTATATTGCAGGGCTGGCTGGCTACACTTCAGCACAAAACAATATTTCAAGCTTTCTGATATACATGTGTCACCTCTTTGTGACAAATAGCTGGTATTAATTAGGCACTAGACTTGGTGAGATTGCTGTTATTAACTGGGAGAAGATGGGTTGGATTTAATTGTGTGTGACATCAAAGTCAAGTGACTGATATTTCAAGCATCATTTAAAATGTTTGATATTGAAGTCATTGTATTCACATAAAGACTGTCTAAAAATATAAAGGAGACTGATGAGAGAAGAACTGAAATGCATTTGTACATCTATCTTATGAAGTGTATTTGATGTCATCTTACTGGTATTTTCTCCCATATATATATAAGGTATATTTATTTAGCTGCATAAAATTTTCATTTCAAAATGGGGTTGAAGGTTCTTAAAATTAATACTAAACCAAATATTTTCTGGTTTTATGCATAACTGGTCTTAGATAAGTTACTAATTTGTTTTAAATATATATTAAGATAAATGAAAATAAAATAGAAATATTGAGCAGAATTATTTCAATTATTTTCAGTAAATGCTATCTCTAAAAGATAATTGAGAATCAAAAATAATATGCACATTTGCATTTCTTTAAATACTAAAACTTCACATGAAGACATACCGAGAAAGCAGTTTTGCCACAGGAGAAATACTCTGAAATGCTATTACTAAAATTATTTAACGATGACAAGTTTTGCTGTTTTGTATTAATACACAAAAAATGTATGAGAGAAGCACTGCAAATTAAGATTCATCCAACAAGTCTAATTAGTTGAAGGACATTCTAATATAGAAATATCATAGTAATTTAATTGCTTTCAGAGAGATTAAGAGATTTATTTATTTGACAGTTGACATAAAATACACAAGACAATTACAAGAAAATCTGCTTAATTGAAATGTAGTATGTTGAAAGAAAATATCCCTTGGGTATTGTTTTAAGAAAAAAATATAATTATTGATAGCCAAAAGTTAATGTTGTACAGCATATCACCAAATGCTTTAGCAAGAAGCCAAGAAAAGCTATCCAAAAATAAATGTGTTGAGAGTTAGGTGAACAGTTCTATGTCATTGCACTGATAATTTTTTTAGTTTCCTTCTTTTTTGAATAATATGGATATATTCTTATGAAAATTTAACCAGAGGGCTATTCTTAAATTACTTTAAGTATGCTTTCATTTTTGCATTACATATATAATTTCTGCCCTTCATTCTCGAAACTCTCTGAATTACTTATGAATATAATGATTAATCACTGAATTCTTTGGACATATTTGACTAATGATCAAAAACATAACTGAAGGAAAATTACAGAGATTTTTAAAATAAGAGTACTAAAACTCCATTTTTGAAATAATTTATACCTTCCCCCCAAAAAATTGTGTTCCAGTATTTTAAGATGCTTATGAACTAATAATTCTATACACAGAGGGTAAGATGTGTAAGAGTGCATACACATCTATCACTTGATGTACAGCATATTCCAGGAGTGAGAAGAAATCCATCACTTTTGCTTTCTGTGGATTTGTATATTTAAAAAAGTTAAAAAGTCAAGTTTACTAGACTAATAGATCTAACAGGTATTTTGTATTGTTTTATTTTGGTACTGAAAATTGAAACCAGGGGTGCTTACCACTGAGCTATATCTGTAACCCTTTTTATTTTTTATTTTGAGACAGGGTCTCACTAAGTTGTTGAAGCTGGCCTTGAACTTGCAATCCTCCTGCTTTAAACTGCTGAGTCTCTGAGATGACCAGTATTCACTACCTATGCCTGGCAACAGATGGTTTTAAAAAATTTTAACTATATGCTTTCTATAGTTTGATGTTTTAAAAAATAATAAGATAAAATAAGCTGTTTTAGAACTGATTACCAATTATTACTGATCTTTTGTAAATTTATGACAAAAAACATTTCCACATGATAATTTCACATGGTCACTTTTAATCTTTGAAGGAACTGATTTCAAAATTATATCCCGCCATTAGAGTTACTTCAAATAGCATTTGTAAACCATAAAAAATTTTCAGATATAAAGGATATTAATATAATATGATAGGAAGAATACCCTTGCTACAATATTCAAGTATCTGGCCTCTAACCCACTGTAGGACACTTGCTAGCACATGGAATCAAATTCACTTACTAACTGTGCTCTGGATCTACCATAAATAGGTAGCAGTCATAACCTTACTCTGCATACCATGCTATTGTTTAGGAAGTGTTTTCATTTTATCTAATATTCACAAAAACTTCGAGGTGGGTAGGAATGTGTATTTGTCCATGAACTGTATATGAATTTTTATTTGTTCTTTCACAAGCTGTCCTCCTCCCTACCCAGTCTCCTTCTGTGATAGATGATTAATTGGTTAAATACCACAAATGGATTAAAGAGAAATAGTGGTTTAATTGTAGTCTTTCTCACAAATGTACTTCAAACAGGGCCTGTGAAATTTGACTCAGAGGAACATTTAATGTGAAGGTCCCCTGATACCATGACATTTCAACATAACCAATCCACTGGACTTTCCTACCATTTCTTATGTAGTTGTGAGCCTGTCCTGTTTCCCTCGTGTGCAGATCAGGTCCAGGTTTAATATGAACAAGTGTTTTTCCCTTCCATCTTTCCCAGGTTGTTCTTATCAATGGAGAATTATAGGATGGAGCTAAGGAAACTGTGAAGTTTGACCAGCTTGTGAACATAGGCATGCTCTTAGGTCTGTCAGACATCTTGTGGATTTGTGTGCATGTCCTAAAGTAAAGCAAATGGCTGGATCTGCTAACTACACCTTTCTACCCCATAGACAGACAGACAAATAAAGAAACAGGTTTTAAAATAAGACACAAGTCTAGGAGGCAAGATACTCAGCAGGAAGTGGTGTCAAAGTGTGATCATTCACTCCAGGAAGCAATGGAAACCCAGGAGATGTGCTGTCCACCTCTACCCGGGCCAGTCATTCAAGTGGCCCCATCTCCCCTCCTTCCCTCATCTGTAGAAGGCTATTAAACTGCAAAGATTGGAATTGCATCTTCTATATTTATTCTGCTTTCTTTTTACTAAAAAATAAAAAAAAATACCCTACCAATGGGAGATTAATGATTGCCTTGTTTTGAAAGTGTATATTGCACTATTTTTATTAAGAATAAATCTTTAAATCTATGCCAAGTTTAGCAAAGGGGTTTTGCTGTGGAAAGACACCCTAGAACAGATTTTCAGCTAGAATGTAGCTGGTGTTGAGGAGAAGGGCTGTACCGAGCAATATATTGAAATACAGGCTATCTGGGGAACCTTTGCTCTTGAGTTACCTCATTCTCAGTCACTCAGGCCAACTCTGCCTGGGGAGTCACAGCTGGGCACTTGGAGGGCACTGTCCTGGCACCCTCCAGCCTCCCAGGCCTGCCAGCTCACCCATCCTGGTTCTCTTGTGCTACTCCCTATCCCAGCAACTTCCTCTAGTCTGAGCAGATCACAGAACTGACAGACCCATACTGAAGGAAAGGCTCCCAAATGAGGAATACACAGTGCCCATCACACCCTCTATCACGCGGGCTGTTGGTTCATACTACTGACTGACAGTCCCCTAAAGTCACACTCACACACCTGCTTATGGTCTCTGAGCCTCCACAGCCCACTGAGTCAGTATTTCAGATAGTGCCACTGTCACTACTAACCTAAAGACATCCATATGCCAAAAAATAAGATAAGTCATACAGTGTCATACCACCTTGTTTCAATTATTGATGTCACAAATCAGGAAACTCAAGTCCATTGAAATTTCTTTCTTTTTTCCATTTTTTTTCACTTGTTTGTTTTGATTTTTGCGGTGCAGAGTATTGAAGCCAGGACCCCCATGCATGTTAAGCAAGCACTCTACCACTGAGCAATATCCCCAACCCCCAGGAGTTTCATAATTGTTTAATAATTCACATAATTATTTACGTAGGAAGTAACCAAAGGAAGATAGTACAAAAGAATACATATTGGCACATTCAAAATATTGAGTCTAAAACTGAAAAAACAAAATGACCTAAGATAGGAAGTATTAATAAATGCACAAAAAGGGAAAACTTCAACAACCAGTACCAACATGTCATGTCAAGTTAAATCCCAGAAAATATTTTAGATATGTAAAACATGCGTATCGCATAACTGCCTCACATCCATCACAATATATTTTGAAGTATCTAATGTACTGTATGACACCAGAAATGAACAAATACACAAAAAAGTTTAGGAAGGTCTCTGACATATAATAGGTATTCAAAAACACTGAATGAATCGCTGAACCATCATTAATATACAACTAGTGCGATTTCTTCTCAACTTTTCTTTAGGTTTCACGTTGATATCGTGAAAAAAATCTGGAACATCCTATCCGAAGCCCAAGCAAAGACTCAGCCCTGTCCTAGAGCTGACATTGTCACCATCCAGCACCCAAGCATGCTCAGCTTTAGAATGGAGAGGCAGGTGATGGAGTTAATGTCACTAATCCAAGAGAAACTTCAGCTGGTTCCATGGCATCTCTGTCACAGCTCCAGTCCGAAGGCATAAAAGGCAGACAAGCTTTCATTCTCCATCCCAGCGGGAAGGACATGTGAACCCACAACGCTTTCATTTCAGTGAGTCCTCACCTCTCATCACAAGCAGAATTGACCTCTTGGAGGATTGCTCCCCCTTACCGTCCACTAAAAGCACAGAGGACTGATTGTAACTGGCTGAACAGACCAGCACAACACTGCCATTAATTTATGCTTTGAGGCAAAATATTGGAGCTTAACCATGCTGAGTGTCTGAATCTAATCATATTCAGTATGACCCATTTCACAGCAAACTGAGCCTAACGGTATTCTTTGGGAGATCCCCTTTCATCTCTGACTTGAACATTTCCCCTTTATATTGGTTTCCAATAAAAAGAAAAAAATGATGAAAAAGATCATCATAATGGAATATATTTGCATAGGGGTTGGCCAGTTCTCAGAACAAACAGGTCAAAGTTTAATGCAGGACATTCATAATTAAAGTTCCAAGTGTATATCAAAGCTACTTCAAAGTAAGTCCATCCTGAACCCAAAATATGTCTTTCAAGTCCATTGTTGTGGGGGCTGGGGTGGTGGCTCAGTGGTAGAGCACTTGCCTGGCATGTGTGAGGCCCTGGGTTCGAACCTCAGCACCACATGTAAATCAAGAAATAAAGATCCTTCAACAATAACAAAAAATTTTTAAAAAAAAGTCCATTGTTGCAACAGATTATACTCATGGCTTTCGGTATTTAAAACCAGTCCTTTAACAAATACTTGTTGGGCAATAACAGTAAGTTAGACAGATAAGCATCCTGTCTTCCTGGACTTCATGTTATAGTGAGGGGAGAGAAATGCAAAAGAAAGCAAAGAAACATGCAAATATAGATAATACTAAAAGTAATACAAATGAAATTCAAAACTATTTTGACAGAATTACAGGAAAGTGGTCGCAACTAAGGTGTTCAAGAAAGCCATCTCTAAGGCAAGCATGGTAGTATATACCTGTAATCCCAGCCTCTCAGGGGCTGAGGCAGGAGGATCAAAAGTTTGAGGCCAGCCTCAGCAACTTAGTGAGGCTCTGTCTCAAAATAAAAAATAAAAAGGACTGGAGATGTGATCTTGGGTTCAATTTTCAATATCAGAGAGAGAGAGAGAGAAAGAGAGAAACAACCATCTCTGGGAAGCTGAGAGTCAAGATATGTTTCATGTGACAGTAAGAAAGCTACCAATATCACGCTAAGTGAGACGAGCCCATCTCAAAAACCAAGGGACAAATGATCTCGCTGATAGGCGGATGATGACACATAATGGGGGGTGGGAGGGGGGAAGGAATGGAGGAAGGAGGGGACTGTACAGAGGGGAAAGAGGGGTGGGAGGGGTGGGGGAAAGGAAAAAATTAACAGAATGAGTCAAAAACTATTACCCTATATAAATGTACGATCAAACAAATGGTATGCCTCTACTTCATGTGCAGAGAAACAGTGGATTCCATTTGTTTACAATAAAAATAAATTAAAAAATAAAAAAGAAAGTCAAGTTAGCAAATACAGAATTCTGTTACAGGTGTGGCCAGAAGGAGAAAACATGGAAGTGCTTATAACTTAATGTTCTCTTTCTGATTCCTTTTAAATCCCAGGCACATACTATTAGCAGTGCTAACACCAATCTCTGTACCCCTGTCTGAAGATCATCTAACTAAGTTTCTTTAAACTTCACACACAGTCCCACACATGCAATTCAATGTTGGCTATATCATGCTATAAGTAGAAGTGCTTCCTGCTAAAAATACATCCTCATTTCAGGCAGCAAGTTCTTCACTAGAATGAGGAAAGCATTTTCTTTCCAAGCATTAATATGTAAGAATATGGTTATATCTCGAGAGCACACTTAACACCTCTTAGTCTTTTACATTCAATAAAATTATTTTCTCTTTTCAGGTTGCTGATATAAGATAATGTCCCGGAGGAAAGTATTCTTAAAAGAGTAAGACCTAGTATCATTGCACCATCATGGATACAAGGGGTATGGATGGGGCACTGGTACGACGACTATAAAAAAAGAAAAGAAAGAAAGAAAAAGAAAGTCACCATGGGAAAATTTTAGTGAAGAGAATTCCAAGCAAGGGAGCAAGAATGGAATGGGATGCTATAAGGGTCGGTAGATGTCTGAGCAAGGAGAAGCATGCAAGCTGTGGTTACAGGAGCTTGGGTTCTGTGCCAAGTGCAAGGGGAACCCCACCCCCCAGTCCGACCCTTAGCTGGCCTCTTTGTCCATTCCAACACTAATTCACGCTCTTCCAGGCTCACCTTGATGTTCCTGCTTCAAGATCAACATGGGAAGCGTTTGTATATAGAAAGAGAAAAGAGCTGGAGAAGACAGTGCGACCAAGGTCCTGAGAGACTGTTGCTAGGGACAACAAGAGGAAATTATGACTTGAATGTTCTCATCTGAAATGCAAACTTTTTCAGAACTCTTACAAAAGGAGCCTTTGGAGCAATAAAGACTTTTCTCTCCACCTATGAAATCACACTTCCAAACTCTGTGCTCCCTGGCAATGAGGCTGCAAGGGGAGGAACTGCTGTCACTGTCAGTAGTGCCAAGTCACTCCTTCCTCACTGTGCTGGCCTCTGGAGGCCTTTCGTAGTCTTACTGAAAAACTTAGTGTGGCTAAAACATCAAGTATGTATAATTTTTAATTAAACATGGGATGATTATCACCTATAAATAGAATTTCTTATACCTCAGTTTATCAGTCCAAAAGAGGCTTTAATTTTGAAGTTGGGCTGCTTGTGAGCTAGTTTCCATCACAGTGGAAACGCTTTCCTCTTCACCATTCATCATTTTTCACAACTTTGGGTAGCTTGGGGAACATAGAGATCCAGCAATTTATTTATTTTTGTCTTACTAGAAAGAAAAGGAAAGAAGGGCAGCAGGGAAGGAAAGAACCCATGTGGAAAATCCAACTAATATAATACCTATATTTTTCAGTTAATAAAGAGCAAGGAGGTGATTTGGAAAATATCTGCTCCACAGCCCCAAGTCTTCAAGTGGTCACTGATTGGGAGCTTTTTTCTGATACCCTAAACAACACCTTGACAGTCAACATCCCTGAGATCATGGGTGAACATAGCAGCAATTTCTGACATAGATAAAATCCAATATGGTACCCTGGGATTTGGGTGAACTTCTAAAACCTAATTCTTACAACTTTTAGTTCTAGTTTATTTCTAAATTTAATTACATACTCTTTAAGCATAAAGATTTTAGCACTGGTATTTTAATCTATAAGATATAGGCTTAGTGAATATTTAGAAATTCTAAGACTGCACTACTATGACATACTTGCCATGTAGAAAACCAAATAATGAGTATGCATTGGTTTTCATAGATTATGTCAACCAAGCATCTGTTTATAAAATTGACGTTTCCTACTTTGGGAGCTCACATTCAGAAGGTACAATAAACAGTTTAAAATAAAGAACCAGTGGTCGGAAAAAGAGAGAGAGATTTTAAAAAATAATAAAAAGAATGTTTGTTCTGTCTTAACTATACTGAGATACAAAGGAAAATTTCCTTCTCTTTCAGAAAATGCAAAATAAAGTCATGTGGCCAACGAATGCAGAGTATAAACCTTATTAGTTTAAAGCACAGGAGGGATTCCTGAGGTTTGGTGTTTTGTGGGTTTTTTTTTAAAGCGTCTGCCTTGAAATTTTTATCACATAATTATGTAAAACAAACTATTATGCTTTGTAATATTTGCACTGGTGATTGTAACATCTTGCAATTCATACAGCATAAGAACAGACAGCATATTAAGATTGAAATCTAAGGTACTAAAAGAAAAAAAAATACACGATTTTTGCATATGAACCAAAGTAAGGTTGTAGAAACATCCCTAGACTTCAAAGTCCCATTTTTAAATTAACAAATTCTATATACACACATACATATACACAAACACACACACACACTTTATAAATCTGGCCATTTATGCAAACTAACTAAAGAGTCTTGAAAACTGTCTCAGTAAGTTTGTCTATATCCATATATGAGCAACAAATATAAACTCTAATGCACATTCACATAAATTCACTATATTTTGGGAGAAGGAGAATAAAATCATCTAAAGTCTCATATATTATGCATTTTACTGACTTAATTCAGACAACTGTTTACCTATCACAGCAAAAGACTCTGAACAGTATTTCTTTCAATGTTCTTATACTTTGCTGTTTTCTTTTTTATATATCCTTTCTCATTTTTTAAATGATGATTCTCTCTAGTCATAAAATTTATACTTACTAGACACATAAGTCTTAGAATATACCAAGATACACCAAAAAGTTCAAAGCCTAAACACCACTCAGAAAATACTGCTATGGATATTTGATGTATTTTTATGAGTTATGTCGTGTGGACTGTGACCTGACTATCCCTAAAACATCACTATGAATGCCATGATTGTTCTCCCAGTCTTTCCCCCCCCCCACCCCCATAATGTCATTTGGCCTATGGACCAGATACAAAGCAAATAGGAAGCTTCTAGAACCAAAGTCATTCAGTGCACCTCAACGCTCAGCAGGCAGTGAGTCAGGCTGCCCTGCTTGAGTCTCATGGTGCAGGTGAGGTTTCAAGGTGGAGTCCCCTTCCCCGGCTGATCAGCACATACAGAAAGAACACCCCGTGGTGTGCCTGTTTGTTCACCTCTGTGTCCACATGCAAGGACATGCAGTGCTCAATGACACTGCATTTAAAAAGATAAATCCAAGATCTACTTCCAAGCTCCTGTGGAACCACAAGCCACTTCATGGCTTTGAACATTGATGTACAATCAACTTTTTACAAAGTTAAAATGAGATAAGGTACATAAATATACTGCACGACAAAGAACTAAAAACCTAAGGAGAAGCTGGGGATGTAGCCCGGTGGCAGAGCATAAGGCCCTGGGTTGGACACCCAGTGTGAGAAAAACAGAACAAAACAAAAAACCCTAAGGAGAAAAACAAATCAAAAGTTGCTCCCGGTATGCTAATTCCAAAGACACATATCCATGGTGAAAAAACGTAAAGTTGTCTTTTTATTTCTATTTTACTCAATAAAAATCATCACTATTGAAAGATGAGTGTTTTTCACCTGGAGAAATAAAATTAGTTTCTGTTGAATTTATGAATGTGCCATTTAAAAAGCATTTTCTATTTTTCTAAGCTTGTCCTTCTGTGAAAAAAAAAAAAAGTTTTTAACCACTATTTTGAGATATTAAATTACCTAACTGTACCTACCATTCACTGATTTAGGGTGATGATTAAAACAGACACAATTGTGTCCCAAATGCACATGAATTTCATGTGTGAAAGTTCATTGCCTTTTAAAATCTTCATGAGGGATAGCAGCCTCAGTTTTACAATAAACTCAAAAGTGAAAATCATAGATCTGCAAATTTTACTGCTGCCATTTAAGAAATTGCATTCATTCTTATTTTTAAACCTTGAAAAACATGAGAAGCCAAAGGATATTTTTTCTATTTTATTCAAATTGCATGAAATCCACCCATGTTTATAATTGTATAGCTAAGTAGCTTTTCCAGATTTGTAGATACAAAGGATAGTACTATTTCTACATTGCATCATAAAACTAAATATCCAAATATTTTGTCTTTTCTTTTCTCTACAGTATATAATTTTTAAAAAAAGAAAACCTTTTTCCATCGACATAAAAACTGATTTCTATATTCTCTTATATACAAAATATGGTATATTATTTAAGGTCAATCAAATTTTATCAAATCACTTTTATCTCTACCTGTCCACTAGAATAAAATTGATAGTTTCCTAGAAAAATATGCATCTACTAAAATTGATTCTAATAAACCTTATTAAATATTAGTTGAATTATTTTGTAAACCTCACAATTAAAACAATACTATGATATTATGATATGTTGTAAACTATCAATGAAGAGATCATTTATATCTTGTGAGAATTATTCCAAATCATTTTTAATAATTAGAAGCTACTTAACTAGTTTTATTACTTTAACATAACATTGATACCTTGTAGGGCAGGAACACAATACAAACATAAAAGACATTTTAAATCTTACTTAAGAATATAGGTAGAGCCCAGTGCAGTGACACACCTGTAATCCCAGTAGCTCAGAAGGCTGAGGCAGGAGGATTTTGAGTTCAAAACCAGCCTTAGCAACTTCACAAGGCCCTAACCACATGCATGCCCAGAAACCCAACCACCAAAGGATAAGCAAGACATAAAATGGTGGAAAACCTAAGGGTAACTTCAGAACCACTCTGAAGTATACTCTGAATATTTGTTTGCTGGCTAAATAAGGAAAAAAATTCTGTGAGGAATAGATGTTATTCTATTCCCCATTCTGATAAAATAGTGATGTTTTAAAGCTCCCACTGAGGAATATATGTGGATTTCCCTGTCTTTAAATTTAAAATATAAAAAGGGCAGGGAATGTGGCTTAGTGGTTAAGTGCCCCTGGGTTCAATCCTTCGTACCAAAAAAAAAAAAAAAAAAAAAGGAAAGAAAGAAGGATAAAAGAAGAAAAAATAAAGGTAGAAAATTTTTTTGAATTAGAATATTAGTAAGTCAAATTATGGTGATAAAGTAGAATTTATGAGAGAAACACCAAATAATTTCAGATCAGAAAACCCTTTCTTGTACTATAACATTATAGAATTAAAGAAAAGAAATTGGTAAATAGAAACACTGTGATACTTAGTATAATAAGTCATCATGAACAAAAACCTCATGATAAATGCTATAATGACAAATGTGTAGAAGCATTTTGTTGTTAAATGACAATGAAGGCAAGAATGCTCTCTGACCCTTCTGTTGTACAATCACTCTAGGTCTTGGCAAAATCAAGAAAAAGAAAGAAAATATAAACATGAGGGGGATCCAAAATTTATTTACAAATGACATTACCGTCTAACAGCAAAATCCAAGAGGATCTACAGATGAAGAAGAGGACTTCTGAAAGATGGGAATCAGTAAGATTACTGAGTATAATATCAACCTGTAAAAATCCATAATGTGCCTATATACCCACACCAATCACTTAGAATAAGTAATAGATAAATAAAAGTTGACATTCATGATATCAATATGAAGTTTAAGGTACCAATAATTACAGTTAACAAAACTATATCAAATTATATGGAAAGCATAGCAATACAATACCAAAATGAAACTTAAATAAATGAAGAGAAATGAAGAGAAATCTTAGGTAGATTTACATTTGCAAAAACAAGGGACATGCCAAGCTGATCTAAATCTCATATGATAACAAAATGTTAATATCAAGATGACATTGAAGCAGAATAAAATCTAAGGAATTTCTCAGTCACATATCAAAGAGATACAATTATAAAACAAGGACATACTGGCACCACTGTAGAAATACAGACCAAGAGATTAAGATAAGAAGCTCACAAGAAGGTCCCCGGTACTTCAATAAACATTTGTCTGTGATGGAGGTATAACTTGCCAGCATGCAGAGAAGTGGAGGATGTAGTTAAGAAACAGGCCTTCTAAATAAATGCACCAGAGAAATTATCACATAGTTGCACAAGGACACGTGTTTAAATTAGTACTACACTGCAATTAACACATGTATCCACAGGAGAAGAATAGATGCATAAATTGCGATTTATTCAAATAATATAATATTCATCAGTTAAAATAAATGAACAAATAACATGGGTCTGTCTCTAAAGTATAATGCTGGGTAAATTCTCATATGAAATAAAAATATTTCAACACTTTTGGAAAACAATTTGGCAACATAACAAGACTTAAATATATGCATGTTCTTTTGTTGAGAAACTCTGGCTTAAAATCTATCAGAACTCCATTATGAGAAAAATGGAAAAACCACATGCCACAAATATGTTCTTCACTGTGTAATGTATAACTGCAAAAACAGAAGGAACAGTTTTAAAGTGTGAGAAATTGGTAAATTATCCATGTCTAAATGGAAGAATATTATGTGTCCTCTCAAAATAACATGAACAAGCTTATGATAAAATATCAAAGAAAAAATACAAAAGTGTATACCCTGGATAATTACGCTTTGTATGAGGAATGATCTCCTGGGCCCTTGCATAACTAAAAAGGACTATCTACATAGGAATAAATGCAAATAGAGTCATGTATTTATTGAAAATATGCATCCAGAGCCATGACAGAGGTACAATATGCTTCTTGTATGTTTTCAGCCTTACCTCATATTTCTCAGTGTTCTCTGGAAAATGACAACACTGAGTAAAATCAGAAATGATTGGCCTTCTTTGTTGTGTTTTGTCCAAATCAAATTCCAGTCCAGTATAAATAGCTTTAAGGACAAGTTTTCAGCATTAGAACATCTCACCATTTGAAGTACAATTTAAAATCCTATACAATACTAGAAAACATTTTAAATTATGAAAACTGAATGCCAAAAGGGACAATGGTCTACACCTGGAATCCCTCTTATTTGGGAAGATGAGGCAGGAGAATTCCAAGTATAAGGCCAGCCTGACAACTTAGCAATATTTTGTCTCGAAATAAAAAAGAAAAAGTTCTGGGGATGTAAATGGATGGTAAAGCACTGGGAGTTCAATCTCTGGTACTACAAATATGCTATTAATAAAAATAAAAAAATAGAAATTGGATTCCAAGATCATTTATAGATTTAACCTGTGTAAAATGCAGCATGTTTTACATGATGCTGGAAGATGGTAGACATCTCTTTTCACCAGTTAAAATGACAGTTCATAAGAACAGCATAAGCCCAGTTCAGAATCCATTTGCCTGCCAGCTTTGGGATTGAAATTATAGACTTTTACATTTATTTTAGCAAGTTATTTAATGTATGACTAATACTGAACAATGCATAAGGCAAAACATAAGTTTTTAAATTTTTTTTTATTTTTACAGACTGCATTTTGATTCATTGTAAGTTTTCTGCATCAATCAAAATTAACTTTGAGAAGTTATTCAACTCCTTTAAAGCAACATAAAAGTAACTACAATAGTGGAATTTTGTTACCTAAAGATAGTCCATGTCTTAATCCTAGAATGTGTGACTGTGATCTTATTTGGAAAGAGTTTTTGCAGCATAATTAAAGTTCACCCCATGTGCAATTATCCTGTAATACCCACCCACGTGGGTCCTAAAGCCATTGAAAGTATCCTGTTAAGAGTCATAGAAAGACTGGCACACAGAGACAATAAAAACATGAGGACAGAGATAGAGACTGGATGCTGGAGCCAAGAGATGCCCAGGAATAGCTGGAGATGTTTGAAAAGGAACATACCCTGGAGTCTCTGAGGGGAGAATGACCCAGTCAACACCTGGATTTCCAAAGTCTGGTCTTCAGAACTGTGGGAGAATAAATTTTGACTGTTTTATGCCTCCAAGTGTGCAGTAATTTGTTATGGAAGCAACAAGGAACTAATAAATCATTCTTTCATTCAGTTTTCTTTTTTAAAGAGAAGCTTTTTAATTTCTAGTACCAAATATATCCTCTTACAATTGTGTACTAATTCTTTAGAGTGGAAATGGTAGATACACAGGGAATATACATAGCTCAGGACTACCAAATCAACACATGTTTGCATTTTCAAATTTTGGACAAGTCTCTCAATATATCTCTTTATTGAATCTTCTCTGAAAAGTAATATAAATATGTCAAACTCCTTAGATGTTGTAATGCTTATTATTTAGAAAATTTATTATTGTTTGAACACTTAATAAACCACAGCAAGTTCAAGAAGAGAAATAATAGCATTCTAAAAAAATATGAACTAGAAAAACATCATTAATTTACTGACAAGAGATGAAGGTGTAGATCAATTTGTCATTTGAGGCAAGACAAATCTTAGAAATATGTGCATTCCATTTGTGATTTATCACCTATCCCTTCTATACTCTTTCTGGCATACCTGAATCTCTAAATGGTGTTTGAACTACCAAAATTGCATTGAAGATCTGAATTATATAACTGTTTTATTGTCAAAAGCATCCAGGCAAGTCTGATAATTAAATAAGAAAAAAACTTCTACTTAGCATGTATTGATTAATTTTTAAAAGAATAAAAATTATTAAAAATAATGTAGACACACTGATTTTGATTCCATTCTCTAAAAGCTTCTCTGAACTGACATCATTTACCTCCAGACACTAAGGAAAGATATCTTCAAAGGTGCCATGTCAACTTCTCATGACACCCTATTAGTGGAGGAGGCAATGGGGTTTGCAGTTCTGCTGGGCCAATCAGAAGTCACAACCTAAGCCCAAATGAAGTCTCAGCCCACATCATCATTGAAATCATTTAACAACCAAACTCCATTCACAGCCCTAAGTCTGGCAAAGCCCACCATGCCTCAACCTGAAGTAACTCTTTTCTCCACATACTCATGTCCAGTTGTAGTGTATACAGAAGGTCATGGGGAGGGATAAGAATGGCAAAGCATGATTGCAGTAAATTCAGACAATAAACTATGGTAGGCAAGACTGTTGGTGGCAGTAAAGTGGGTCTAAGAAAAAGACACTGGAGAGAAAATAAATGCACATGGCACACAAAGGTTTCCCATAAAAACAAGCAAGCCATTAAAATAGAAAGAAAAGAAGGGATGAGAAGAGGAAGGGAGGGGAGGGGAGTCAAAAGTGTTTTAGTCAGTTTTTTGCTGCTGAACTTTCAAGAAATATGGCATAAATCAAAAAAATCAAATGAAAGATTTAATGGACTAGATGAAGGCTTCAATACACAAACAATAGAAAAGTACAATGTTTTCAATTAAATAATATCAGAAAATTTTCCAAACTTAAAGAATGAAATAGAAAATCAAATACAGAAGGCTTATGGGACCCCAGATACACAAAATTAAAAGAGATTCACACCAAGGCACATCATTATGAAAATTCCTAACATGAAGAATAAGGATACAATTTTAAAGGCTGCTGAAAAAAATGACTGGTGCCATTTAGAGGAAAAACCAGTCTGAATCTCAGTTGATTTCTCAAACTAGACCCTCAAAGCTCAGAGGTTTTAGGATAATATATACCAAACTCTGAAAGAAAATGGATGCCAGTCAAGAATCCTATAGCCAGCAAAACTGTCAGAATTGACACAAAATAAAAACCTTAAGTGATTAAACAAAAGTTAAAAGAATTCACAACACAACTAGAAAGCCTGCACTACAAAACATACTCAATAAGCTATTTCTTGAAGAAGAAATGAAATGAGAGTGAAAACCAGCAAAGAAAGGAGCTACACTAGAAGAACAATCAATTAAAGGAGAAATTAATTTAAATTAAAAATCAGAAATAAATCAAAATGACAGGAATAAAAATCATTTCAATAATAACATTGAATTTAAATGATCTAAACTCATCAATCAAAAAACATAGACTGGCAGGTTGGATTCAAGAAAAAACCCAACAATATGCTCTCTCCAAGAGACCCACCTCATAGGCAAAGACAAAAGGACAGGAAAAAATATATATCACTCACATGAATCATGTAAATAAGTAGGGGTTTCTATCCTCACATCAGATAAAGTGGACTTTAAGCCAAAGATAATCATAATGGACAAAGAAGATTATTTCATACTGCTTAAGGGAATTATACATAAATAAAACTTAACAATTGTGTTTATGCCCCAAACAATGAAACATCTGCATAAATCAAAGAAATCCTTCTCTATTTCAAGAAGCAAACAGACCACAAAACAATAATACTGGATGACTTTAACACACCTCTCTCACTACTAGATAGATCCACCAAATAAAAACTAAATAAAGAATCTATAGAACTAAAAAGTACAATTAATAATTTAGACTTAACAGACATATATAGAATATTTCATCCATCAATGACTTAATACCCTTTCTTCTCAGCAGCGCATGTATCCTTCTCTAAAATAGACCATATCTTAGGCCACAATGCTACTCTTAGAAAATACAAAAAAAAATAGAGATACTGCCTTTCATCCTATCATATCATAATGGAATAAAATTATAAATCAGTGATAAAATAAAAAATAGAACCTACTCCAATACCTAGAGACTAACTAATACACTATTGCATGATATATGGATAGCAGAAGACTTCAGGGAAGAGATAAAAATATTCTTAGAGGTAAAGAAGAACGACAATGCAACATACCAAAATCTCTGGGACACTATGAAGGAAGTACTAGGAGGAAAATTTCTGCTTGGAACACATTCAATAAAAGAATAAAAAGTCAGCAAATATATGACCTAATGTTACATCTCGAAGCCCTAGAATAGAACAGATGAACACCAAAACAATAGAAAACAGGAAATCATTAAAATCAGAGCTGAAATTAATGAAAGTGAAAAGAAACAATCCAAAAAATTGACAAAACAAAAAGTTGATTCTTTGAAAATGTAAATAAAATTCACAAACCCTTAGCCAAGCTAGCAAAGACAAAGAGAGAGAAAACTCAAATTACTAAAATTCATGATTCATCACAACAGACACTACTGAAATACAGGCGACAATCAGAACCTATATTGAAAATTTATACTCTAATATAATCTAAAATCTTGAAGACATGGACAAATTTCTACATATATTTGACCTACCCATACTGAATAAGAAGGAAATAGAACATTTAAACAGATCAATTTCAAACAATGAAATTGAAGAGGCCATCAAAATCCTACCAACAAAGAAAACCCCAAACAATGCCCCAAACAATGAAACATCTGCATAAATCAAAGAAATCCTTCTCTATTTCAAGAAGCAAACAGACCACAAAACAATAATACTGGATGACTTTAACACACCTCTCTCACTACTAGATAGATCCACCAAATAAAAACTAAATAAAGAATCTATAGAACTAAAAAGTACAATTAATAATTTAGACTTAACAGACATATATAGAATGGATCTCAGCTGAGTTCAACCAGACAAAGAAGAATTAACACCAATCCTCCTTAAATATTACATGAAATAGAAAAGGAGGGGACCCTTCCAAACTCATTCTATGAAGCTAGTATCACCTTGATGCTAAAACCAGACAATGACACATCAAGGAAAGAAAATTTGAGATCAATATCCCTGATAAACACAGATGCAAAAATTCTTAATAAGATCCTAGCAAATCATATACAAAAAATATTAAAAAGATAGTGCACCATGATCAAGCATGGTTCATCCAAGAGATTCAAGGTTTGTTCAACATACAGAAATCAATAAACATAATTCATCACATTGATAGATGTAAAGATAAGAATCACATGATTATCTCAATATATACAGAAAAAAAATTGACAAAATACAACATTCATTCATGTTCAAAACATTAGAAAAGCTAGGGATTTCAGGAACGTATCTCAACATTATAAAGTTATATATGCTAAACACAAAGCCAATATCATTCTAAATGGAGGAAAATTGATAGCTTTCCCTCTAAGAACTGGAGCAAGACAGGGATGCCCTCTTTCACCACTTCCATTCAACACAGTCCTGAAACTCTACCCGGAACAATTAGACAGAAGAAAGAAATTAAAAGAATATAAATAGGAAAAGAAGAACTCAAACTATCCCTATTTGCTCATGACATGATTCTGTATTTAGAAGACTCAAAAAAAACTCCACCAGAAAACTTCTAGAACTCATAAATGAATTCAGTAAAGTAGCAGGATAAAAAATTAACACTCCAAACTCAACTGTATTCTTATGCATCAGTGATGAATCAACTGAGAGAAAGTAGGAAAACTATCCCATTCACAATAGGCTCAAAGAAAATAAAATATTTGGAAATCAATCTAACAAAAGAGGTCAAAGACCTCTACAATGACAACTACAAAACATTAAAGAGAGAAATCGAAGAAGAACATAGAAGATGGAAATATCTCCCATGTTTTTGGATAGACAGAATTAATGTTGTCAAAATGATCATACTATGAAAGACACTATACAGAGTTAATGCAATTCTTGTTAATGTTCCAATGACATTCTTCATAGAAATAGAAAAATCAGTCATGAAATTCATTTGTAAAAAGGAGAGGCCCAGAATAGCCAAACCAATCCTCAGCAAGAAAACTGAAGCAGGAGGTCTCTCAATACCAGAATGTAAATTACACTACAGAGCTATGGTAACAAAACTGGCATGGTATTGGCATCAAAACAGACATTAAGTACGATGCTACAGAATAGAAGACACAGAGACAAACCCACATAGAGTTATCTTATATTACACAAATATGACTAAACACACATTGAAGAAAAGATAGCCTCTTCAACAAATGCTGCTGGAAAAACCAGAAATCCATACGTAATAAAGTGAAATTTAACCTATATCTCTCACCCTGCAAGAAACTCAAGGATGAGTGGATCAAGGATGTAGGCATTAGATCAGAGATCCTGCACCTAACAGAAGAAAAATTAAGCCCAAATTTATGATTACACAAATGGTATGCCTTGACTCCGTGTACAAATAGAGAAACAACATGTATCCCATTTGTTTACAATAAAAAAAAGAAAAGAAAGAAAAAAAAATTAAGCCCAAATCTCCATCATGTTGGATTAGGAACTGAATTCCTCAGCAAGACTCCTAAAGGGCAAGAATTAAAATCAAGAATCAATGGGATAGAGTCAAACTAAAAAGCTTCTTTACAGCAAAAGAAACAATCAAGAACATGAAGACAGAGTCTACATACTGGGAGAAAATCTTTGCCACCTGAACCTCAGATAGAGCATTAATCTCCAGAATATATAAAGAGCTCAAAAAATCTAACACCAAAAAAAATAATAATAATCCAATCAATAAATGAACAAAGGAACTGAACAGACACTGCACAGAAGACAAAATACAAATGGTCAACCAATATATGAAAAAATGGTGAACATCACTAGCAATTAGAGAAATGCAAATTAAAACTACACTGAGACTCCATCTCGCTTCAGTCAGAATGGTAATTATCAAGAACACAAGTAACGATGAATGTTGGTGAGGATGTGGGGGGGAAGGTGCACTCATACATTGCTGGTGGGACTGCAAATTGGTGCAACCACTCTGAAAACAGCATGGAGATTCCTCAGAAAACTTGGAATGGAACCATCATTTGACCCAGTGACCCACTCCTCAGTATAAAGTCCTTAAAATGAGCATACTCCAATGATGCAGCCCCATCAATGTTCACAGCAGCTCGATTCACAATAACTAAGCTTTGTATGGAACCAAACGAGGTGTCCTTCGATACATCAATGGATGAAGAAAAAGCAGTATGTATACATAATAGAATATTGCCTAGCCTTAAAGAAGAATGAAATTATGGCATTTTCCAGTAAATGAATGGAACTGGAAACTATCATGCTCAGTGAAATAAGCCAAGCCCAAAAATCTAAAGACCGAATGTTCTGTCTGGTATGTGGATGCCGACTCACAAGGAAGTGGGTGTGAGAGGCAGAGGTTCACCTGACTGGAGATGAGGGAATGGGGAAAGGGAGTGGGATGGGAATTGGGAAGACAGTAGAATGAATCATATATCACTTTCCTAGGCTCATGTATGAACACACGACCAGAGTAACTCCACATCGTGTACAACCACAAAAATGGGAAGTTATGTTCCATGTGGGTAGGATATGTCAAAATACATTCTACTATCGTATATGACTAAAAAGAACAAATATAAAAAGAGGAAACATATCATTCATACTTTTAAAAGAGTTTATTATCTGGTGTACCATTTTATTGAATGTTCTTGTCAGTAAAATAATTTTTAGAATGGAAATGCAAGTTTCACAAACATGTTCAGTGAAAATCCTATAAAGATCCAAACATATGAATTTCATGCAAAATTCAAAAACAGGCAACACTAATTCATGGTGTTAGAATATTGCTAGTCGTTGGGGAACCAGGAGGCTAAAAGAGGACACAACATAGAATTCTTGGTTGCTTATAATATCCTACTTCTTAATTTGCGTATTTTTACAAGGGTGTCTTCAGTTTGTAAGCAGCCATGCTGTACACTTGTAATTTGTGCATTTTTTCTGTATCTGTATTTTATTTCAACAGACATTTCCAACAGGTCCAGTAAGAATTCCTGCCACCTTTGAAAGGGGAAGTTCGACTGCTATATTTCTACATGGATCACATTTTCTCTCCTAAAAATGTCTATATTGAGTTAAATGTTACTTCATCTCCCAGAAAAAAAGTGAAAAGATAAGTATCAACTCAAAACAAGTTTTTGCAGACAGGTTTTTGACTATCGTACTCCCTTTCCTTGGGAAAACCAGTCACTGCCTCCAAGAGTGTACACAACAAGAGCAAAATTCTGCTCTCTAAAAGTTTTTGCTTTGTTCCATGATGCACAGAAAAACACTTTAGAAACCCAAATTAGATCAGGACAATCAGGGGAGCCAGAAATTACAAGGTTATCAAAGGATAATAGAAGCACATGAACACTCTAGTCAGAAATACCACACCTGTGCATCCTGACTGACCCGTTAATGACTGGGAGATATCAGAAAAGTCACTTCCCCTCTCTCAGCCTCAGTGTTATCTCTTACAACAGACTTCATCAAAAGAGAAAATAGCTTTGGGTATAGAAAAAGTTCCTTAAGATAAGAATACAATGTTCCAAATATACTTCATGGATCACTGAAGCTCATAGTGTGATAGTGTAATCAAATAATTGTGTTTTATGGAAAACTACTCCAAGATCACATTTGCATGACTAGATGTTGTATTATATCATCTACATGTGGGAATTGTTGATTGTGTGTGTATCTCTCATCATGTAAAACATTGAAAGTGTTAGCAATTCCTTTTGACATATGTTTGAGAAAAGGGACAATGTCAATACTGTGAGTTTCGACTCAGATTCATAAAAATGATATCTTACTGAATCTAGATATTTCAGCAGAAACTTCCAACTTTCAATGAAACGTTCAAGAATGGAATTCTCATCAACCTTGAACGTCCTCCAGATGCTCCTTTGATAACATAACTACCTTACACACCATGTGAGTCCAGTCCACTGACCCATGCCATGCCTGGTGTGAATGCACATGTGCCAGTGGAGATCAGACTTTGAGAAAGGTTGGGTTGTCCAGTTTCAGATGAACCTCTGCAGACTCAATATTTTTGTTAGCCCTTGTTGAGTAAAGTTCACATCGTGGGTTTTTTTTTTTTTTTTTTTTTTTTTTTTTTCTTTAGTTACTAATCCAGATGATGGGATCATGTGTTCTATGTTGACTTTAATTTTAAAGGCATTTAAATTGTCTGTGAAAGAGGAATCTAAAACCCCACATAGTTTTTGAAGCATTTTTATAGCCAGTGATGTTCATGATTAAAATATTATCAAGGTTTTGGGCTTTAAAATTACAATTAAAGATGCCATTCTTCTCTGAACTTTTAAACTTCCAGAAGCAGCAAGGTCATGGACGCCCCATGAAAACAGAGTTTTTTGTTTTTTTTTTTTTTAATACTGTGCTCACTTCTGTGTCTCCACCGCCTGATACAATGCTTCACACATATGGAGCTCAATAGCAAGTCCCTAAGTCCTTTCCCCAAGTTCAGCTAGGACCTTAAGTACTAGGTAGGACATCTGTATCGTGACTGTTAAATTCAGATGCTATAGGATCCTGTTGAAGAACAAAAGAGAAAAATCTTAAGAAGGAAAAGGGCAACTTTCAAAAGACACAACCTGCAAGCACTTACACAAAAAATGGAAGTTACAACCACAAGTACTAGATGTTCTTCTGATGGTCCCTTGCATGTGAGATATCCTCTCTTCACTCACCTTCCTGGGTAATAATGGAATACAGGCATAGTCCTGAGGATGAGCAGCTAGCCTTCCTCTTTCAAATGCTTCCACATTTCAAGTCAGTGAAATAGTATAGAACACTCTCACAGCAGCCAAAACCTCTTACCTTGCACTCCCTTATCTGTCTAATGATCAACTGGTTGATCCACCTATTGACCTTCTATCTAGCTACACAGTTAACCTTTGGCTCCTTACCTCTAGATCACAAATGGATGAGCTGCATCTACTATAAGATAGGTACTTAATGAAATGTGATGCTGACCGCAGTGGTGAAAACTATTGAAGATAATTTAATCACCAGGGTGCTCACCAAAACTTTCCCTAAGTAGTACTTTAAGGAAAAATGCCACATATACAAATATCACAGGAATTGTTTGGAATGGTAATGATAATTGTCAAAAAGTTAACTTTTTTAATTATTTGGTGAATATTTACTGAGCACTATCTAGACACTAGGAATACAGGAATTAAGTGCATTTGGCAAGTTGCTATCTTTGTAGTTTCTATTTCTTTCTTTCTCCCAATTCCCTCTCCCTCCCTCTTTCCCTTCCTCTTTCCCCTCCTCTCCCTCCTCCTTCTTCTTCCTCTTCTCTCTCTTTCTCTCTCTCTCTCCTCCTTCACTCTTCCACCTTCTCTTCTTCTGCCTTCCTCATAAGTGGTTTACATTAAATGGGACAAGTACTTCTAACTAATTATCAATTTAAATAACTTAGTAAAACTCCTCAAGCTCTGTATTTCACATGCAAATGTAAGAATAACAGTATATGGTACTCGCAATGTTCTCAGCTGTGACACCTTGAAATGTCTTTGAAATACATTGAGTTGATTCTCTCACCTAGTAACGAGGATAACAATAACTCCTACAGAGGTTTGTCTAAGATATAGAGACAGTGTGTGTAAAGCCCCAACCTCACTGCATTGCATGTAATATGCAGTTAGCAGCAGCTGCAATTATTAACTTAGCAGGAGCACTTTTCAAGGATGTCCACCACCACATCTCCTTCCAACTCATTCTTCTGACAGCAGACACTATTGCTCCACCATCAAGGAAAGGGCTTTGTTCCCCTATCCCCTGCCTTAAATCTGGGCAAGCCTTGTGATTGCAAAAAAAAAAAAAAAAGACTACAACATACCTCTGTGTAGTCCTTACCTAGCCTGGTGATTTCTGCTGTGAGAAGTCTGGGCTACCCTTCTGGAGAGAGGCCACATGGAGAAGTGATGTCCTGCTGATGGAGACTTCAGATGATCTTGGCCTCATCAACTTTCTGACAGCCCAATCCACCCCAAAACCATGAAGAAGAAGAATTGCTTTAAACCATTATGTTTTGGAGTATTTATTTACAACTGGAATCGTATTGCGTTAGGTAGTAGAATCTTTTCAATCCTTATGGATCTGACCTCTTTCCCAAAACCTCTTTCTCCCTCTTGTCCTCTGTCCCTTTCTTGCTCTCTCATTACCACTGCTCTGTGGGGCTTCTTTCTATTCTGAGAACTTCAACTACATATTTCTAGCACAAACCACTGTGACCTCAGTATCTAAAGAGTTAGCCACCAACTTGGTATCGCTCTGAGTGTTTCACATCTCAGGAGGGCATGTATAATTCCTTCTCTCCTTCACTCCCTCCCCTACTCAAAGCTGGATCTTTCTGGGCTCTTTACCTCATAAATGCCAAAATATCATCCATTTAATTACTCAAGCCAAAGGAATAGGATAATGCTTCTCTCCTTCCTCTCCCTGAACCTCCACACGACCAGTGGCCTGGTCTTGCCATTTACCTTCCTCAAGTATTCCTCAAATCCATTTACTTCCTTCCACCTCATATGCCTCGCTGAAGGGTTCCCACTATGTGTTGTTACTGAAAAAGCAGCCAGGCATAACAGCACATGCTGCAATCCCAAAAACTCAGGAGACTGAGGCAGGAGGATCGCCAGTTGAAGGACATCCTCACCAACTTAATGAGGCACTAAGCAACTTAGCAAGACCCTGTCTCCAAACAAAAAGGGAATGAGGTGTAGCTCAGAGGTAAAGCACCCTTTGGTTCAATCTCTGGTACCAAAAAATAAAAATAAAACAAATATAACAAAGAGCACTTCCTTTCTCTAACACCTCCAGGCTAGATTACATTTAGGAATGTGCTTGTGTGACACTACGTACCTCTCTTTTTTGTAATTCTAATTATATTCTAAATTAGTTGTTCCATGTCTATCTACTCTGCTAGACTGCAACCTACAGGAAGGTAAGAACCATATGCCTATTTAGTTCTATTTCCCTTCTCATTGTAAGCACTGGTAGAATATTTGTTGAAACAGGCCACACATCTGCCAGGTTCCAAACTGTGCTGTCAGTGACTCTCAGGAGCACCAGGAGTGATCCACTCCCAGTCTCAGAATGTCAGATTGAAATCCAGAATTTTATTTTATTAACAAATGGAATAAAAACACATTTTCCTGTTATTCATCAAAGTCCTCTGTTGTCCTAGTTATTTCAGGCCGATATAAAAGTCATATACTGAGAACTGAACACTAAAAATTTAACTGCTCACAGTTCTGGATGTTGGGTTGTCTGAGGCAAAGGTGCAGGCAGACTCCCTGTCCAGTTAACACCTGATCCTGATTGCAGGGTGCTGTGACCTCACAGGGTGCAGAGAGAAAAGGTTCTGGTCTCTACCTCTTCTCACAAGGACACTAATCCCATCTGGGTCTCCAGAAGCATGACTCTGTTTTAATGGCGTTCTCTCCAAATATCGTCTCACTGGGGGCTAGGGATTCCATATACGACTTTTGGAAAGATACAAACACTTAGTTCATAACACATGACGATCACTAAACACAAATCCATGAGGAGAGCTCATTGATTTCCGAGCTTATCGCGCGTCACCTTGCAACATCTGCTGTGTTTCTCCTAATGTCTATTTTGGGTGCTTCTTTAGAACTTGCATTTGGTTTATCTTTCCAACTAGACATACATTGCTAAGAGCAAAGTCTATGATCATTATATCATTATGTCTCTCTGCAACTACCTCAGACCATTGCCCATAGTAGGTATTTAAAACAGTGCTGATCTGAAGTTTTAATAACCCAAAGTCAAAGAAATGAAGTTACCACATATATTATGACCAGGTGACCTCAACTAATAGATGTCTTTGACCTGTGACCCTAAATATCCTTCAAGGACTCAGAGTGAGGTTGTATCAATTTTTATGTCAGAATATCAGCCTTTAGTTCTTGGGTCACAGTTCCCTGTTTTCCAACTTCAGGAGTGTTCCAAATCTATCTCACTGTTTGAAGTTAAACTCACTCGTTCCTTCCCTTCTAACCAAAAAAAAAAAAAAAACAGAGAAGGTCCCCTTGGGATTTTGCTGTGACCATCAAACCCCTGAGAGTCTGAATGTCCTTAGGGTTTCCAGAGCTGTTCTGAGCCACAGGGTCCATACACCCAAAGACAAATGCCATACTCAGTCTACTTAGCGCTCATTTTATGCTTCAGCTATCTCTGGACCCCTCTTTCCCTTCACTTATTAAATCTGAGTAATAAACTTTCACACTGGTGGAATCCAAATCTCTGCCTTCTTTCCAAATGGTTAGCAGCAGTGTGTAGCCATAGATTCGATGGGTTTCCCTGGGAAACCTGGAGCTGATCCCCTGGACCCACACTCAGGCCTGGTTGCAGTGAGTGGTGTCTGGTGGCCTCTAAATGGGTTTCAGAGGCTCCCTTTCTCTTGATGCCTGGCTCTGTTCACACCTGGCTTTGCTGCAACTTTCCCATCCTTCACCCCTATGTTCCTACAAACTGTGGAGCTTCAGAATTTATTTCTGGATTCTTAACAAAATATGTCTATCCTTTCATTTGTTCCATCAAAGTCCCTTGTGGTCAGATGACTGACTCATGAGGTAGAAGCTTCTGACTTAGGAATCTAAGGAAAGTGGGACACTTTTTTGACGAATAATGTGGATTGGGGTTTCTCAATGACAAAATCATATCAACCCCTCACTCACGTGTATAACATGGATTGTACAGTTTTCTCTACAATGAATGTTTTACCAAAACACAAAATTTGGGAGAGTATATTTCCTGATCTTTGAAACATTTATAGTAATTCTCAGAGGAAGGCACATGATATTCTACATTATTCCATAACATGAATTCCCTCAAGAAGTAAGGAAAAATCAGAAGAAGAAGATTCTTTCACAATTTCTTCCATCCAGAAAAGAGACAGTTTCTCTCCTTAATCCAGACTCTGCTATAACACTGCTGGATCCAGACCCTGCCGAAATGTCAAATTAAATATTGCATGTGGAAGACCTTATTCCACATGGAAGATTTTGCTCAGGCCCAAAAAATAATTTTTTTTCTGTCACATACTCAAAATAAAGTTTGCATATATATATAACCATGAGTGTATGTGATAGTAAAACTCTTCTTGCCTTTCAAATCCTACAAAGTTCATGTCTGACATCATTTTCAGCATATATTTTGACTACATATATTAAGTAAATTTAAAATAAAGCACCGTAAATCAACAAAAATAATTCATCCCTGGGAATTTTAATTGTTCAATATGTGAATGAGTTTGGAAATCGAACACTGAAAGCAACTTAAAAACACATTCAAGTCACTTAAAAACCCAAGAACAAATTGATCAAGTGAGGATTAAAAGCAACACACGTCAGCTGAATGTGTTTTCCGTGGAAGTAGATTGTTTGGGAGAGGAGAGTAGCCTCCTGTGGACCTCCTGAGCAACTGTCTCATTGAACGACATCTGGCATTCCGTGTTTCTCTTTCTGCTTTGCATCTCTCTCATTTCCTGCATTTTTTCCCAATTCCTGATTTCAGCATCTATCTTCCTTGCATTACATTCCCCTGTTATGAAAAGAACAGGATCTCTTTGTCTATAAAATACAAGAGCCTGTCAACTTCTATTTAAGTCCATGGAGATTAATTATATTTTGAGATGGTGATAATGAAAAACAGGCAGAACATTTTATTTTATTACTGGGTTATGGAACCCATGTTCTCCTGCATACTAGACAAACACTCTACCACTAAGCAATACTGTTAGTTCCTCAGAAAAAGATATTCTTAGGTACTTCTCATAAAAAGAAGTACAAATATTTGATAAATATGAGGAAAATGCTCAATATTTTTAGCTATTAATGCAAATGAAAACTACAAGGAGATACCATCTCACCCTAGTTAGAATCACTATTATAAAAAAAATAAAAATAAAAAATGCTGGCAAGGATGTGGAGAAAAAGGAACTCATGCATACTATGGCTGGAAATATAAATGAGTACAGCCACTATGGAAAACAGTATGGAGGTTCCTCAAGAAACAAAGAGCAGAACCATCATGTGATCCAGCAAGCCCTCTCCTGAGCATATAATCAAAGGAAACGAAGTCAGTGTACAAAAGAGATAGCTCCATCCCCATGTTCATTGCAGCACTATTCACAATAACTAAGATAAGGAATTCACCCAGATTTATGTCAGTGGATAAAGAAAATGTGCACATATACAATGGCAAAGTATTATTCACTCATGAAGAAGATTGAAATTCTTTCATTGGCAATAAAATGGATGGAATTGGAGGACATTATGTGAAGTAAAATAAGCCAGACACAGAAAGATAAGTCTTGCATAATCACTTTCATATGTGGAAACTTAAAAAAAAAAAAAAGATTTGAAAACAAAACGTGATTACTAGGGACTGGGAAGAGTGTGGGAGCAACAATGGAGGAAAAGTGGATGATCAATGCCCACTGTATGCATGCATGGAAATATCACACCAAATCCCATTAATAAGTATAATTCATATGTCAATTTAATAATGCTTAACAAAGAAATTCTCAAAATAACTTTTAAAATTCAAGAATAATCAAACTATGCCTCGATATGGGAAGAGAAAGCTAAAATATTCTTTTAAGACTCTTCTCACTTAAAATTAAGTACCAAACACTCCGTAGAGCATAAAACTAGACTTCTAATACATCATTGTCAGAATAGTTAAGTTTATCTTTATTAATTTACATTTTGAGAGGATGTTTCTAATGTAAATATACTTAGTAAAACATGATTTTGATAATATGAATTTTAAGGTTAGAAAAATCAACATTACCTCATATTTTTCTGAGTTGTAGATTTAGCAGATAATTCATTTTAATATAATATCTCATACCAACACATACCTAATGTTTTCTAAGGAAACTTCAATAACATAAATATGCAATATGAAGTTTAACCAAGCGTAGGTGCCTGATTACTGAGGTAAATAATCTAATATTTATTCCTTTGTTCAAACAATTGAAATATAACATAACCAGGTACCGTACAGAGTTGGGCATGGAGTACATGCCTGTAATCCCAGATACTTGGGAGTCTGAGACAGGAGGACCACATATTTGAGGCCAGTTTCAGAAATTAGCAAGACCCTGTTTCAAAATAAAATTTTAGAAAGGGCTGGAAGTATAACTCAGTGATAGAGCACTTGCATAGCATGCTTGAATCCCTGCATTCACTCCCCAGGACTGAAAAAAAAAAAAAAAAGAAGAATTTATAGACACATTGGTGTTAACAATTTCTCAATCTTTAGAAAAAAGACTGACTGGAGCAAATCATGTTCCATGCATGTATGATTATATTAAAAGGAATCTCACCCTTATGTATAACTATAATGCACTAATAAACACCTTATAAAAATTATTGCTCGCAGGTGTAGAAGCTGGAAAGTCTAAGTTCAAGGTAGATGTATCAACACAGATTTGCTGTTGGTGGATGTCTCTCCTGCTGTCTTTACATGGCAGAATGGGAGAGAGAGAGAGAGAGAGTGGGAGAATGTACTGGAGATCAAACCAAGGACCTCAAGCATGCCAAGCACCTGATGCCCCAGAACTACATATAGTCCGAGCACCAAACTTTTCCATTTTTTTTTTTTAATGTCCAGACTTCTGAGAAACACTGTAACAGTAAAGAAATAGATTCATTTTGATTATTTGAACTTTAAGGACACTTTGTAAATTTCTTTTCTTGTGGATAGGAGATACTGAAGAGGGAACCCAAAGGTGCTCTACCACTGAGCTCCATCCCCAGCCCTTCCTAGTGTTTATTCTGAGACAGGGCTTCACTAAATTGCCCAGGCTGACTTCAAATTTGCAATCCTCCTGCCTCAGCCTCCTGGGTAGATGGGATTTAGGTGAGTGTCACTAAGTCTACTCTGTACAACATTCTTAAAAGTAATCCAAATAACTCAGCTCTACTTTCAGACTTTTATGCTTTGATCAGATACGTAAAGGTTAAAATAATTTTTTCTGATAATGCTTTCTT
This sequence comes from Sciurus vulgaris, assembly GCF_902686455.1. NCBI lineage: Eukaryota > Metazoa > Chordata > Mammalia > Rodentia > Sciuridae > Sciurus > Sciurus vulgaris. The sequence continues at coordinate 133,500,264 of NC_136470.1, forward strand.
CAATAGTTATATAAACAAAGCAATAAAATTAGAGAGCATAGAAGAACATATTATTAAACTGCTATTATAGTTGTAATATGTATGAGTTTTTAATAGAAAACAAAACATATTTTGATAGCAGGAAAACAAAATATATTAAAAGTTTAGACACAAAGTGGTGTTATTCTAATTCCTCAAGTATCTGGCCTATATTTGCTTTAACACTCCTAAATAATTTATTTTAAGCACACTTCTGCATTCTAGGTTTTAATCTGTCTCTGAATAACATATATTCTATGATTTCTATTCATTAGAGAAGAAAAGAATACATATTTTAGAAATAGAAGTAAAAGTTTCCTGTTTTCCATCAAAATTTTTGTTGGAGGTTTGAATATGTTATAAAACTAATGATTACACAAATGGTATGCCTTTACACCATGTACAGAGAAACAACATGTATCCCATTTGTTTACAATAAAAAAAAAAGAAAAAAGAAAAAAAAACTGATTTCAATTTTTACTTCTAGATAATACTGTCTGTGAAAATACACTGAGAAGATAATAGCAACCATGCAGATGGTGAGGCTGTGTCAGCAGACATTTCTAGTATTCCCTTAACTCTGACCTCCTGAGACTACATGGAGTGTTCACTCTGGAAAGTTTCAAGAACTCTTAAAGTAACAATTTTACAATTTTTAAAAGATCAATGTTAGATACATTATTTTAAATGACAAAGTAATTTTCTTTCTCTTATTACATCCTCATATTTAAGTTCATAATGTTAGAGAATACAAGTGGAAAAATCTACTGAATCTCTGGTTAAAACTTTCTCATTAACCAGGCACAGTGGCATCTACCTGTAACATCAGATATTCAGGAGGCTGAGGCAGGAGGACCACAAATTCAAAGCCAGCCTCAGAAACTTAGTGAACCCCAAGCAACTTAGTGAGATCCTGTTTCAAAATAAAAAATAAGAAGAAGTGCCAGGGATGTGGCTCAGTGGTAAAGCACCCCTGGATTCAATCCCCTGGACCAAAAAAGAAAAAAAAAAATTATCTGAGGGCTGGGGTATATTAACATGGTAAAGCACTTGCCTAGCATGCTCCAGGTCTTCACCTAGCAAGCTCCAGGTCTTGTGGCTCAATCTCCAGCATCGCCAAAAAAAGAAACACCAGAAATCTTCCTCTTTAGTACAAACCATCCTTCATTTGTTTTAAACAGCTAAAAAATTGCAAAAAGATTACTTTGTTCCTTAAGTAATGATCTTCTTATTGCTTCCTTCAAACAGTTGCAAAAACTGAAGATTTCATAAAATTCTCAAAGATGGTAAGCCCTGGGCCTCCTCTAACCAACACACAATGTTCCTCTCCATTTACTGGCACAGTTTTGATGATCTGATTAAAGACATGGGAAATGCTTAAAAGAGAAAACTTCCTGAAACCAACTCCACAGTTTTTGTTCCTCACTAGACACATTTCAAGCAAAGAAACAATGACCTCCTGAATTCCTGTTTCACTCTCTTCTGCTCTAGTCCACCTTTATGGTCCCATTTAACTGCTTGGTTTAGATACTCCTACGATCCACTTCAAAATTTTCAATATATGAGCACTCAGATAGCATCTACCTAAATGGCCTAAGTCAATCTGAGGACTGGATGTAACATCTGGAATTGTTAAACGTGACAAATTCATGATGCCCACTTTCCTGTGTATCACCCACCTACTTGTCCCTAGCAATGGGTGATTTCCATTTAAAAGACATTGCTTATTTTTTTTTTGTCATTTCCAATATACGCAAATGATTTGCTTCCTGAGCTCTTTTGAACTATAATTTATTTACAAGGAAGTTAATTCTCATGATGTCAGACTTTTATTCAAAGTCCACATTTCATTGTGCTGTCCTTGCCAGTTTGGTACATTGTGTAATACTTTGTATTTACTTAACATTAATATATATTCTCAAGAACTTGGATTAGAGGAATATAACTAATATTGACTATTACAGTGCTTAACATGCTTAATTAAATAAATCTCTGTTTGTAAAATAGGGGAAAATATGCGTGACTAGTACTGCAAATTTCAGTTTTAAGAGAAAATGGATGCATTTTCTACTAGCTCAAAGATACAAGGGAAATTTTTATCTTGTGTATTATCTAATAGGCCTTCCAGAACTAAAGACCACAGGAGGTAAGGCTAACAAAATTAATATGCAAAGAGGCTCAACACTGGGGACCTATAATTTTCTTGCAAATGGTTTCTCTTTAAGGATGAAACAACACAAGACAATACCAATTTCTTTCTTTTTTTTGCAAATAGATGAAGCTTTAAAAAAAATTAACACATGACAGCAGGTGGGAAGAACCTAGACAAGTGGATATTCAAAGTCAGGGGAATCCAAATTTGATTTGCCTAACATTTTACAAACTAATTTGAATTCATTGGTATGTTTTTAAAAAACCAACTTGGGCATATATATTCAATTAATGAAGGATTGGCTATCTGTCAGACTCAAAGTAATTATCTAGTAGACTTGGTGAGTCATTATATATTTACAAAAATGAAAGTGTCTACAAAAATAAAGTTGGTGGACTTTAACACAGTACAAATGTTTATCTGCAATTTTATCTGTAATGAGCATTTTATCTGAAAGGTCTTTACTCCTAACCCTTTAATTTAACATAATATGAATATGCTGCTGATTACAAATAACCTAAGTAAGGTAGTAGGTAAACAATCTTCAAATCCATTTTAAGAATACACTGTAACCAGATTTTGAAAAGGTCACATAGAAAATTATATATTAACATTTTAAACAAACAATGCCATTTTCATTAATCTTCAAGTGCAGGAAGTTAAAATTAAGTAATTCGTTTCATTATGAAATTAGTTCATCTTTAAATGTTATTTCCCAATTCGTTCTTAATCAGGTAGCAAGAGGTAGGTGTAATCTGTCTTATGGTAAAGATCTCACTGTTACTAAAATTTGTAAATGTGTTTCTGCACCCCAGGACTGGGTTGTTGCTGTACTATTCCTTATCAATTTAAAATAGTGTCAGACAAGCTTTGAAAATAACACAACAGTTCAGGATAATGTAAAGTTTTAAAGAAAGCTACCTTAGATTGAATCTTTCACTCCAACCTTCTCTCATCATTTGATTTTCTGATGTGTTCAAAAATTATCTGCTGTAACAATAATAAAGTAGTTTATATCCTAACAATACTAAAGGTATGGAACAAAAACCACATGCATTTTGATGCAGTTTTTGTGCAGAAGAACTATTACATGTAATTGACTTATGATCCATATGTTTAAGACAATTCAATAGAGCAAATTTGGAGATTTTGTTGTTTAAATAATTAGCTCAAAAACAATTAATACAGTAGATATTGAGGCATAATCAGATAGAATAGAACAAAAAATAATAATTTTGCTAATCGATATAGTAGTTTGGAACTTCTTTCTTAACTATATCACACATACTTTTACCTCTCAATGGTGACTCATAATCAATAATATTAATATAATACATAAGGTAGTGTACTGTCTTGTTTTACAACAATACACTAGAAAAGTCTAAATGATTCATACCCCAGGGAGGAGTTGATGCTATCAATTTAAAGTGTTTAATATACATTTATTTAAATGTGAAGTTGCACTTTGCCTGAGGAATGAGTATTTAAATTGACAGCCTAATAAAATTCCTAAGTAATGTAGTCTTTCCCCCCCATTTACTTATTAGTCATATTTTAAAATCATTCATTTAGAGACACCAGAAAAGCATGTGAATTAATTGTTTAGGGATACAATAATTGTTTAGGGAATTAAACGTTAATTCTATGGCTATCTTCTTTTTCACCACGAATTTAGAGCTTTGATCTCCAACCTATTTCCTGAGAGCAAACAAATTCCTGGGTTAATGGCTCCAAATGAATGGTTCCATGACTAGGAACAGCCAGAGTATTTTAAATAAATAATATATGTTATTAACATTATGTGGAACTGTCCAAAGTTTATATCCCAATTTCAATTATTAAATGAAAAACAATAGTCTTTTATTATAAAATTATAAAATAATGTTACCAAGAGTGAATTTACAAAAACAAATTTTCTTTCACAGAAAACTGTTAGTTAAAATTTCACACATTATGCTTTATTTCATTCTCATAATTTATGGGCCTAGATAAATTCAATTGTTGCAGACATCATAAAATTGAATTACTTTTCATGAAATCAAATTAGTTACATTAATTATTTGCAGGAGTTATAAATATGGAAATCCAGAGAAGAAAACTGTTTCAGCTTTTTTCCAAACAAATAATTTCAAATCTAGTTTCCTTACATTTTGAACAAAACAGAAATTGTCCAATAAGTAGGTTGGAAATTTTAAATAATTTGTTGATTTAACGTATATCATTTAGTTTTAGTTTTGCCCTCACAAAGAGTTACTCATTAGTCAGATAAAACCTAGTAAACTATGAGCTGGGGGGTGTAGTTCAGTGATGGAGGGCTTACCTAGCATGTATGAGGTCTTGGGTTCCACCCCAGCATGGAAAACAAACAAAATCTATTACAGTATCCACAAGCTGTATGTAGCAGGTGTCTGTGCTATTTGCTACACATGGGTGTCTCTGAGATCTAATGGAAATGCCACTGTGGGAAGATGTCAGTGAGTGAGGCACCCTTTCCATTCTCCAGCTAGGTAGGTACATTATGGCCAGAAATAGCCTGTGCACACTCCTAAACCCAGCCAAGCTGAACTTCCAAGAATATCTTGGTGGTAGCCCTGCCTAGTGAATTCCACCTTCACAAGGTTTGGCCTCACAGTGGTCTCTAAATTTCTCAATTTGTTTATATAAGCTCACAGTTTTCTAAGGTCTTATATCTATCCCAATTCACACAGTGCCAGGTGCAAGAACATATTTGAATTTGTTACCCCTCTTTTGGCCAGAGAACTATCCTGTCTTCACCCAAAAGACTGGATTTCTTGACTTAGAATAAACTCCATTATTTTGGCTCCACCCTTCTTAGACACGTTTTTTTTCAGATCTTAAAATAATTCCCTGCTGCTTCTTAACCCTGAGAGTTGATATAGAGTGAAGACACTTTTAACTTTATTAATTTACAACAGTTACCACAACCTGTTCAACAGTATGAACCAGAGTGAATAGAAGAGACCAAAAGATATTCTTGCTTATGCAAATAGTATTCATTACTATATAAGAAAGCAAGTTAAATTTTAAGAGAGGTGTTATATGCCAATTGTTTTTCAATCTTTCAAGCAGAATATTAGATTTTTTTTCTTTTAACAGAAAACATTAATAACCAGTTTGGTTTTTTGCTGGAAGCAGCCATAAACTATTCTCTCAATAAAAAAGCTTTTTCATTATGAAACACCATATCACAGTACACTACCAAAATTTCATGATAAACTTAAAATAGATTCAAGAATGTATCAAAGCTTCTTCTGTTCCTCTTTTTAAAAAATTTTCACAGGAATTTATGGAGTCATATGGAATTACTGTAAATCACTTGAACACATAAAATTAAAGCCAATAAAATCACTTTTGTACATGCATGCTTATGGTGATTTAAATATTACTAGTCTTTCCAAATCTTTGAAAGAAGTAATTTATATCTATATATTATCTAGCTTAATCTTAAATATAAATTTAATAATTATTTCTAAATTATGAAAAATATTTATCTTGGGTCTCTTGGATTTCCATACACAAAATAAATTTTTGTATAGAAACAATATGAGAGTTTTAAACAGGTGTATATTTTAACAAAAGAATACTTTCACCCATTTCATGGTTCTTACCATTTTCTGAGAGAGGAAATTGCCAGGTTGATGACTTACTTAGTCATAGCTAAGGAATGCAACTTCTTGGAATCACTTAGTATAAATGTGTTAATTCATAACAATATTGGGTTAAATAAATGTTGCTGTTGGTACAGTGTAATTTTCCTTTGTGATAAATGCCATTGACTTGCTGTTTACTTTTCAATTGATTTTATTTGCCAAATTACATACCAAACAGTCCCATGGGCTTACTGAATATATGAGGGCTAACAATGAAAAATGTGCATAGTTTTAGCACCAACTTTGTAAATTGCCTTAATAATAGCTGGTATAATGTAATAGTATTTTCAACCAGTACTTTTAATTTCTAGCTCATAAAGCCTTTTCATTGAACCCCAAGGGTGTAGCTATAAAAGTAAGATTTAATTTTGTATATAATGTGGCCTAAATTAGCTTTAAAGCAATAGGAGAAGCAGGCAGTTACAAAAGATAGGCTGGAAATTATTATAACTTGATATGAATTTCTGTAACAAAATTAATTATTATTTCTATTGTAACATAATTTGTAGTGAGAATTTAAGGCTATTCAGAATATACATTTTAAATCTTGTTTTTAAAACTGTGTCAAATGTATGGGAAATATTCATGGACATAAAAGAAAAAGAAACTGGGCCAAGCATATTTTTCCCACACAGCCAAGCACCCAGGTGAGTCAAGAAGGCCTGAGATACTTGTGTAGTGTTGACCCTCTTAGATCAGTTTTCCTATACTAGTTTCTTCCCAATTATTTGCCTGGGGAGACAAAGCAGAGAAAGCTCAATGCTTTCCCTTTGGAGCCTATATTTGTACATAAGGAGTATAATCCTTTCTATGTCCGTATGGTGCTTTACAATTGGCAGTAGTTCCTATTTGTGATTTCATTTTGCCCATGACTGAATGTTTATAGCAAGGATTACTATCCCCATTTCATTAATAAATAATTTTATCCACTGATCCAAGATGATTGTTGACAGATGATTAAAATATTCCGGGTACGTTTTTGAGTGATGTAGTAAACTGCTAATATTTGGTCCTAGGAAAATCTGACATGTATTTGTAGAACTGAATAATCAATTTTAGTACAGTGTATTTCTTAGGGGTCACTAACGAATACACATCTATCCCTAACAGTATGTCAGGTGATGTTTAAGTGACCTTTATCTTATAGTTTTTTAATAAAGTTCTAAAATGTAAAACAAAAACTATTGATTAAGGCATGATTTTACTTAGTAGAGTGACTAATAGCTAGAAAATTATCTACACAGTAAACTATTTAACATTTGTTGACCTATCTCTTCATATTGAAGAAACACATTTAGATAGTCTCTAAATCAACTTTAATCTTAAAAATAAGTGGAAAATTATTATGAAATGAAGATTCTTATTTTAAGATGGTATTGTCATTTACTTTTCTACATATTTCAGCTGATCTCTTTGTTTTTAAGTCTTGTCACTTTATATAAGAAATATACAAGCATGATATATAAAAAAGTATTGCTAAAAGTCCAATTTTTAAGTTTCAGAGCCAGTTAATAAACAACGATTAGCTTAAGCAGATCTTGTGTTTTTCCTATTCTTATATGAAATAATCAGAATATGCAAATTTTCAGTGCCAGAAACATCTCAAAATGGGTTCAACAGTGCTCAGAAGGGGTTACATTATTTTCCCAAGAGTGTTGCTTTTCAAGCTATTTTTTTAGCTTAATTTATTCTTCCCCCAAAAGAAACTTTTCCTACTCCTTGGTGCTAAATCAAATCTTGGAGATTTGTACACAAAAAAAAATGAACAATGGAAGGATAATAAAGTATCAGAAAGTAGGTTTAACAATGCTAACATTTAGGATGTGGGAAAAGATCCACAGAACGAATATTTTATTGCATTTAATAAGCAAGGGTAATATTCAAACTGCACTAACATGAAGTAAAGGCCTGCCTATCTTGCTATTGCCAAATATGAGATGAACTGTAAAATATGACACAGGAACACCTAAAGCTTTTCTTGAAAAAGCTGCACATGCCCCGTGGTGCTGGAGGGCAGCCCTATCCGTCTGGGGGGAACCCTTGGTCACAAGGCAACGCAGCAGCACTTTGAAGACTGGCTGTGAGCTCATGACTAAAAAGCCTGACGTGGCACTAATTTATTACCAATCTGGGGGCTTTTCTTCCCCTTACTCATTTTTTTTTTCAGGCTTGTCTTTAACCGAACATTTAATTTGTTTAGTCGCTGTGATTCTGCTTTGGTCACATTTGGCAAGGGGAGCAATCTGGAAAGCTTAGAGGGAATACATTATGGTGCCATAAATTTGAGATGGAAGTATGTTTTTGTGTTTCTGCCAGGAATATCAGACAGCAAGTTACTGTTTGAAAATCTGCTTTTTCAGTCTGCTCTGCTAATACATGGGTGGGTGGTCCTGAGGTCATCTCGTTCCATCCTTAAGAAGACAATCACTATTCCTGATGTGTCCTGTTTCTGTCTTTCCTGTTGACTAAGAGAAAAGGGCTAAATTTAAGTTCAAGGTTTTGGGGACTTTTTTTTTTTTTCTATCCTGAATAAATTTTATAAAGAATGATTAATAAAACACACACACTTGAAGGTTTTGTTTGTGATGATTTGTCTCCTCTTGCACCAACAAAGATTTTGTTTTTCAATGATTCGGCTTTTCACATTGATTAACTCCTCTGCAGAAGTTACACATTCCACACCTGAGGTGGGATGCCCACATTCTCCCAGCCGTAGACCGTGAAGAATGCGTTCCTGATCTGCATCTGCATCTTGGCTTCCTGCGAGATAAAGAGGGATTCAAACATAAAGACTGGGAATTCCCATGAAGAGATGAAAACAAATGATGTGGTTCAAAGGAGAAGTTGCTACAAGAAGAGATGCATTCCTGATGTTGTGCAAAAGATTGTAAGCATTCTCTACCCTGCAGAAGTTGCCTGACAGCAGTTACATTGCCAATTCAGTGTCTCCATGAGTTATCTGACTCACAAGTGTTTATTGTGAAAAGATATGTTGCCTGGCAACAGCTTTAACGTGGTGCAACTGACTTTTCTGCACTTCTGAGAAGATGTTTTATTCATCAGTTGCCTTCCTTTGCTTATTTGTGTGGTGTACCCTCCCTCTCTGTATCAAATTCCACTTTCTGGTCGTGAACATCTCCCTTCCGTCTATGCTAAATGCGCTTTTGTTCACCATTTATACACATCCACATTTACCCAGTGAATATGAGACTGAATGGTTGACAGAGCCATTTCCTGTGCATAGGGAACAAGTATAAGAACTACATTAGATGATGTCAAAGATGCCCTTAGTATTGTTAAGTGTTTTCTAAAAGTGGACATAAAAGAAAAAAAAAGATGGGGGAAGGGAGAAGTGGTGTAAACGTCTATTCCAAATTTCTATCCATAACAGTGCATTTTAGCACAATGCAAAAAACATCCAATGATAGTAAATGAGATGTTTTAGGCTACATGCTCTATTAAATCCATTTTGGCAGTATAGCCCTTCCCTTTGTAGCTCCTCCCTGCCCACCACTAAAGCAAGCTGATTTCACCCACAGTTATTAAAGTCTAAAAGAGCAACTGAGTCATCTGGGGAATGACTTAGACATTTCAGTTCCAATCATAAAGTTTCCACCCTGAGATCATATTGTCTAAGCTTGAAAGAAAAGAATAGACATCCAAAAAGTATTGTATTACTCTGGGAAAGTCACACAACCCCACTGCACTATCAATAACATCATGAGCTCCTCATTACTGAGAAGAGGAATCTGGCCTCAGTGACCACCTTATACTGTGGGACCTCTAAGGGAGGCTAGAGATTCTACCGTTAGTAACATTCATCTCACAGTTTTTTAAAAAAATATTCTTTAGTTGTAAATGGACACAATGACTTTATTTTATTTTTTAACTTTTATGTGGTATTGAGGATGGAACCCAGTGCCTCACTCATGCTAGGCAAGCGCTCAACCACTGAGCTACAACCCCAGTCCATTACATAATTTTTTAAAAAAAAGAGCTAACATATACTTTGCTTAGTACATTTCACATGCCACCACTACATACAGTGTCTCATGTAAGCTCCACAACACTAGGAAAGCTTTATCATGTCATTTTGTGAAGATTTCAAACATTCAAATAACTTTTCCAAAATACACAGCTACAAGGGCCCAATAGGATTTGTACCTGAGCATTGAACTGCACCCTCTACCAGCAAAGGGTGAGTATACAAATACATTTACAGTTTACGTGAGTTTAAATTACATAAAATAACTTTAATTTAGAGGTGGAAAAAATCTTGGAAACAATATATTTGCTTAAAAATAATCTACTTGGCATGTGCTTTTCCAAGCATGCCTTGTATTACATGCAGGGAGTTTCACTCATTCATTCAACAGGTAAATACTGCTTTCCTGCTGAGTGCAGGATGCTACATCCAACAACATGCACACAACCATGGATGAGGGAAATCTGCATCCTATCTTCACCATGCTTCGCTTTTTATAAGAGCAGCAGATAGAGGCAATGATGATTCCATGTTAGGAATAGTGAATCTTATGCTGGGGTCTAGTTAGGGTGAGTAGTAGTAGTTAACTAAGTCTCTAAGACATTGAGGAGAGATGTGCCTTTCAGGAGCTAGAGAAGGGCATTGTGGGAGAGCACTGAGTGAGTGGCAGGATAAGAGATGAGTTTGGTGAGGGAGGGAACAGAGAGGGCACAAAGAGCTCAGGGAGTCAAGTTAAAGAGACCAGTGTGGTCCTGCCTTCGTGGAGACTGCAATCCACTAAAGACACAGAATTATTGACAAACCATTCATGATATAGGAGGCACTGGATAAATCCATTTTAAAATATTCCATTACAAACATTTTCTTATTCCTGTTTTGCATAGATCAGCAATTAAAACCATTGACAACCATTTCCCATTTTGGACTCAACTTCCAAGTCCATCTTGGTTTTCACAATACACACGTTTCTCCCTACATGTAAAATAAATGTGACCTCATTTACAGTTCTTATAGTCCTTTCTATTCAAATTTTTCCACTGTTCTAGACCATAACTTAATGAAAATTTGATGGAAATATTATAAAATAAGAAATACAAAATGAAGCATACACAATAATTATACTTAATATTATTTTAAAAAATAGATTCATTCTATACACTTGCTTAGCTGTAGAATTAAATGTGTGCCTACAAAATTCACAGAAAGATATTCGTGAAAAATAGCAATCACATTGGTAACAGTGATCTAACTTTGGTACCTGTCAATGTCAAATTAAGAAAAACAAGTTAGCCTGGTCTAGGTACAGAGGACCAAATCTGCCTCTCAGTACTCAGGTTTTTTCTTAATTTGGTTTAAGAACAACTTTATTTTAGGACTGGGAGAGGTACTTCAGTGATAGAGCCTTATTCTAGCATGAGTGAGGCCCTCAGTTCAGTCCCCAGTACTAAAGAAAGAGAGAGAGAGAGAGAGAGAGAGAGAGAGAGAGAGAGAGAGAGAGAGAGAGAAGAAAGAAAAAGAGAGAGAGAGGGAGGAAGAGAGAGAGAGAGAGAAAGGAAAGAAAAAGAGAGAAAAGAGAGAGGGAGGAAGGAAGGAAGAAAGAAAAAAGAGGAAGCAAGCAAGCAAGCAAGGAAGGCCGACTACTTTAAACAAAAATAAATCAATAGATCTAGGAGAAAAAGCAGGGATCATTGTTTCCTTTTGGTACTACACACACATACACACAAAAGATGTGTTTTTATAACTTAAAATTTAATTACAAACTGGACTTTATTCTGAATTATTGATGTAATACCAAGTCAGAAATAATTAAATACACATTTGCATAAACCACTAAAAGTTGTTTATAAACTACTCTGTATTATTTGTATTCATAGAGAGTTATTCAGACCACTCAAAACTTAGAAAGCGGGAGTCAATAGAATTTATAGCATCTGACTTTAATGTGCCATGTTAAACACGCCAATGTGATGACTACATTTCAGAATGTTAAAATTAAGGATGCCAGCACATCTATGGAAAGAATGATCTTCATTTGCTTTTCCAAAACAAATAACTTTTTTGTACATGTTTTTCTGATTTAGTAATTCAGATACTGAGCAAGTTTTTCTTTTATTTTTCATTATTAATAGCTGCAGTGAAGGGTAAATTTTTTAAAAACCAATTAAATTTGCTACTCTAAGCCCTACCTTGAATGTACATCACGATAACCATGTCACCGCAAAAAATCAATGAACCAGATAATTGCTCCAAATTAGGAGGCCATGCCTCTGCTGACATTTAAGTTCTGAACCTAATGGTTTCACTATTTAAATGACCTTTGCTCCACTTATTATGGGCATTTATAGCATTAATTTTTTTTAAATCAGTGTGTTCTCTAGTTAGGGAAAATATTAATATGATCAGCATGATTTTATTATGTGATACCCAATAATACTGATAACAATCCTCAGTTTTAACCCACAGAACAATTGGTAGGAACCAATATTAGCAAAAGCCCAACTTATTAATTCACTAATTTTGCATAGGTACAATCACCCCTTGACCCCCATTAGATTCCAAAATCCTAGAATGCTCAAGTCCGTAATTAAAAATGGCATGATATTCACATATAATCTACCATCACCCTACTATGTATTTTAAATTGTCTCTCAATTACTTGTAATATCTAATGCAATGTAAATGCTCTGTAAATAAGCACTGTATTTTATTGTTTAGGGAGAAATGACAGGAAAAAGCATCTGCACATGTTTAGTACAGATACAATTTTTTTCCAAATATTTTCCTTCCATATTGGCTGAATCTAAGGATGCAGAATCTGTGCATAAGGAGCAGCAAGAGTGTCAATTGATTTATGGTCATAATGCACATCAATTTATCCAGATTCTCAATGCGTATATATGAAGAACCTACACAAGGCAAAGCTGTATTTATACTCCCTCAATATGGCAAGAACAGCGAGTCTGAGACGGGGTGGGGGAGCAGGTAAAGGGGCTCACATTCACTCGGACCCATTAGGTGGCAAACGTTCTTCCAAACTTCCAACAGACAATCTCATTCATGGGAATCTTCTCAGCAGCCCTAACGAGGAAGGTCGTCTTCTTGCTGTTACAATGGAGAAACTGACGACTAGAGAAGGTAAAATCCCAGAGTCCAACTCCAAGTGACAACTGACTGCCCCTTACCACGTGCAAAAGAGACGTCCGATCAGCCCATCACTGTCCTGTATTTTCCAAAACCCACCCTGTGATTTCTTCTGGTCGTTTTTTAGAGTCATTTGCACCAACTAATTTGCAGAAGTCTCATTCTCCAGGTGCTGGCTGCCAACACAGTCTTCTTTTCTTTTTGGTACCAGGGATTGAACTCAGGGTGCTTAACTACTGAGCCACATCCCCAAACCCCATCTCCAGTCCTTTTTTATTTTTTAGTTTCAGACAGGGTCTCATGAACTTGCTTATGGTTTTGCTAAATTACTGAGGCTGGTCTTGAACTTGTAACTCTCCTGCCTCAGCCTCCTGAACTCCTGAGATCACAGGTACCACCACAACCAGCCACAGTATTTTTTATTTTTTTTTATTTATTTATTTATTTATTTATTTATTTATTTATTTATTTTGGTACTGGGGAATGAACTCAGGGGCACTTAACCAGTCCTTTTTTGTATTTTATTTAATTTGATTTAGAGAAAGAGTCTCACTGAGCTGCTTAGGGCCTCCCTAAGTTGCTAAGGCTGACTTTGAACTCTCTGTCCTTCTGCCTCAGCCTCCCAAGCAGCTGGGATTACAGGCATGCACCATCCCACCTGGCCACAGTCTTCTTTTTAATACAGTCATTGTGTGACAGTGTAGAATTCAGACAACGATCCTCTATCATGCCATGATGTTAGATACATTACTGACTCAGAGAATCCCACAGTAATTAAGCAGGGGTGGGGGGTGGGAAACAAGGTCTCAAAAATTTCTTATCTGCTGGCCCCACGATACAAGCTTTCATGGAACACTGACCCAAAATTCAAAGCCCCCACAAACTGGATAGGGAAAAGTGAGATACATCCTCAGTAGTTCTCCCAACAGCAGAGGGGGTTCTGTAGTTGAGCACCCGTGCTATGAGTTCTAGGGGATGCACCTTGCAGTGGAGGAGAGCTGCTAGGGTTCCAGTGGACCCCTTCCAGAGATCCCCAGCTCACCACTTGCACACCAGATGCCTGTGGGAAGAAGGTTTTTAGGTTTTGTTTTGCTCTGTTTTGTTGTCCTTCAAATACTTAAGAACGCTTAGGAATGAAGAGATTTCATAGCAAATCTGGATTTAGAGTCTCCCTTTTTAAAAATATGACAATCAGTCAAATCTGTCCAGTCTCCCTCATAACAACTTTCAGCAAGGAGCCAACACCTGTTCTAGTCTGGGCATTAGATCTTGGTAGTATGATTGTCCTCATCATATCCTGTTACCTAACATCAAGCCCACTTCCTGTTACCTGTGGGTCCTGGGTCTAGACACTTGAGTTTGTAACCTTTGCCCTAATGCAAGATTTCTTCCAGCTCTAGAATTCTGCTTATTCCATAGGAAGAAAATGGAAACATCATTAACCTAAGTTGAGTGATGTGCTTAAGGTCCCCAGGCTAGGACAGTTAAGAGCATAGCAGAACGGACACTTAGATCTTCCAAATCCAGACTTCACTTCTTCCACATGTGACCTGTCTCTTATTGACACATGAAGTGATGGGATTCAAGTTCGGGAGGACCATTCTCATGGCTGCAAGGAAAACTCACTCACTTCTTTGGAGGGTAAGAAAAGCTGGGCGTGGGGCTGGGATTTAGGCAGTGCTTAGTGTTCCTATAAATCCTATGTATGGAAGAGATTTTGTGACTAGAACAGGCCTACTGTGGGGGGTGGGGTACTTTAGAAGAGAAGGCATGGACATAACTCCCACATTCTATGAGCTCTGGACTCCCTGTGTGGCCTGGAGCCTTCCACATACAGATGTGTTGGTAAGTCTCTCCACCCCAGAGTGGCTTCCCAGTGTCCCCTAAGGAGCTCAAATATGCAGCTGACTTCAGACTAAAGCTGCAATAGGACCGAAGGTCATCTCAAAGATTGAAAACATAACCCTGTCCAAACTTTTATAATAAATTGCTGAACAAGTGGATCCAGAACTAAAACAAAATTCCTACCCAACAATTTTCAAATGGCTGTCTGTAAAATAATCTTGTAATTCTTTTCCTAGAAATCCTATCACTGAAACAGGGTTTTACACTAATTAGTTATTATTTTTATTCAGAAGCACTCGTCAGGCTAGAAAGAACTCAAACTTAAACAGTTCCTGAAAGAAATTTCTTTTTGTCTAAAAACTAACATTTATTTCTATGCATAAATGCACGTGCATATTAGTATAACCATATTAATTCAAATTAAACAGTGTATGAATGTTCTTCTATAGCTTTGTAACAAATAGAACAGGTCATTTTAATTTCTGTAGAGACCAAGTAAGTGAAAATAAAAACTTCATTGTTATTTACTCTATTGGTATTTTTCTAAATGCACAACAAGAGTCCAGACTATTGTCCTCTCTATGGTTAATTGTTAAATTGAGTTGGACATCTGTAACACAAAGCTTTCAAATATTCCAGGGCTCTATAAAAAGAAGGACTCCAGCAAGCCACACACCCCTGCTTGGTCTATTCATTCTGGTGGGAGTGGGAATGTGAAGCTGTTTATGTACAGGCTTTAAAAATTATCTGGGTCTTCAAAGAGGAAAGGAACCGGAGGATTATTACTATTACTAATCTGTAACCTAAATTTTCTAAAAACCTGTTGTTTTCTCTATTGTAACTCTTTTGTTTTTAATCACGTTTTGTCTTTTTAAGCCAGTATTCTCAACTGAATCATAGTGGTAAGTTTTGGTTTTTGTTCTTTGTTTTTTTGTTTTTTTTTTTTTTCCCAGATGATATCTCACTAAAGAAAAATGTGTGGAGAAGTGAGTCTTCCAGTCAACATTTGGTCATGTACCTCTCACATCTGTTTCTCATAAGCTCAGCCTCCATATTTCACCTATGTGGGTCCCACTAAGTAATTGTGTAGGAAAAATGTAGGCGGTTTATAAAACAAATGCAGTAGACAGGTCTTGGTTAAGTCCGTGGGGTTTGGAGGTAGATAGACATGAGTTCAAGTCTGGATGCCTCTCCCAACAGAGCTTCTAGGTTTCCAACTTCATTAAACCTTGGATTTTCATCTATAAAAAGAGAATAGTACCAACTACATAGTTATAGCATAAAGTGATGTATCATATGAAGTGTTTGGCATGCTACCTGGCACAGACGGTGACTCTCTAGCTGGAGGTTTTAGAGCTGTTTTCCTTCTACACAAGGTGCCACCGAGATCACTAACCAATTGCTCATCCCACTCAACTCCAGAAGGGAAAGCAGAGGTAGATCAAGAAGCAGGTTGTGCCCTTCATTTTTTATGCAGTGCACAAAACTTACTGTCGACCTATTTACTAATCAACAGGTGGCAAAGCCTGGATGGAAAAGATTGCAAAGTGAGCACTAATTCACCAAAATACAGAGTGGCCAAATGAAAGGGCAGAAGGAAAGCACAGGAGGGACTGCAAAGCAGGAAGGAAAGATGCAGGCAGGAAGCATTCTTTGAGGTCAAGCTGTCTGGCCACCCTTCCCAGAGAGATGAAAGCCTAGTTCACAGAAGCCAGGTAGTGTCACAGGGGAGAAGAGCTGTCAGCAACACCTAGGGTGGCATAAAGGGAGGACTGGAAGTGAGACTGGGCACACACATGCACAGGCTGCCTGATCCTGTAAAAACCCATAGCTACATGGCTACACACACCTTACGGAGTCTACGTGTGCACATGTGCCGTATGTATATTTACTTATGAGACGTGTTAAACTGTATGGACAGGAATGTCTGTTCTCTAAATTCCAGATCAATAGATAGATATAAAGAAAGACAGGCTATTCTTTTGGAATGGCATGATGTTCATGCTTGATGCAAAATTTCTGTGGTCACCGCGGCCAGCACTGTCACGCACACAAATCTAAAGACTAAAATGCTCCCACTGGGAGGAGGAAGAGCCCACCATGCTCATGTTCTTGGACTTGAACCTCTTAATAGGCCCAGAGTTCACAAGAACCCTCCTACAGGTGACAGAAGGGTTACAGGCAAGGCGATCTGACCTGAGATACACAACCTAATGTTAATACCATTTTAAGGGTTTTCTTGTGCTGTGTTTGTGTGTGTGTGTCTGTGTGTGTGTATCATTTTAAATGTCTAGCCTTTTTTTCAGAGATAAAGTGTTTACTCTCAACTAAAAATATGTATATTTATGTTTGTGTAACTACCTGTGACTAAAAACATAACAAAGTATTAGAGTCAAATGTTTTCTAAAAACCTCTGGTTTCAGAGCCTACTTATAGAATTTTCTTTCCCAATTTTAATTTCTTTTTACTATACTATAATAAAATGCATTTACATTAATATCATTTACTAAATAATATATGTTTTCTTAGAATTGTAATATCTGCAATAGGAATCTGACCAGTTCATTTAACGTAAACTTTCTAAAACTTTACAACTGGCTTCCATTTTTAATATTACTTTTTATCTTTTTCTTTTTTGGTACCAGGGACTGTCATTTACTCTATTATCAGCAGGGGGACTGAACCACAGAGCCACATCTCCAACCCTTTTTATTTTATATTTTGTGACAGGGTCTTGCTAAGTTGCTTAAGGCCTCACTAAATTACTGAGGCTGACTTCGAATTTTTGATCATATTACTTTTTTATCATTACTATCACTAATTGTATTTATTGTATTATTAATTATTGTTATTTATATTTATAAGTGCTTGTCAAATGCTAGAAAAATACTAAGTTCTTTACATGTGCAATCCTGTTTTAATCATTATTCAATCCCTGTGAGGTAAGGTGTATTACTATTATTTTTATTTTTTCAACAGAGAAAACTGAGTCCTTTAGTGGTTGGTTTGTGCATAGTTACATAGCTACCAAAAGCAGCCTGGCTTGAACACAGAGATATCCAACACCAGAACACATGGACATCACCATTCTAATTATAGTCAATGAACACATCTCAGAGAAATAAACCTTCTACTTGATATTACTTAATACACTTTTACTTTCGTCCATACTAAAATGATGAAATATATGAAAGAAAAATTAAATATAACATTACCCTAAAAAGTACTGCAATGACCTATTTGATTTGTACAGAGGGAAACTTGATTTCCTCCCACCAACCTATTTCGGCCTTCCACGGAGCAAAATGGCTGCCAGACTCACATGTTCTCAACTGGAAACCACTGACAGTTTTCAAAATCAATAACTCAGGCACAGACCTGATTTTCACAGTTTCTAAAAGTTAAATTAAAAGGAGACATATTTGTTTACATACCATAGCAGAACATACTTTTTGGAACTTCTATTTTAAAGCACCTTATAAAAACCATAGAGGAAGAAAATCTATGTTTAGGATCTTATGTAAAAAAGACTTATTCACTTACTTGAAGTGACCAGTGGATAGTATATTATGTGTGAATCCTAAAAGTTTTCTGCAGGTACATTTGTTGATTGAATGCTTACCCACTCTATGGAGCACAATATGCAATTTTCCTACCTGAAGGAGACTTTCCTGAATCAGTCTTCCTGGAGTATTCCTGAAAACACTGATAGTTTCAAATGAGATATTCCTCATGTACTGAATATTACATGGCAACCATAATACTTATTTTTTGAAATATCCTTCAAAAGTTATAGCATGCTTAATTGTATGTATTAAGTGTTTTTAATTCAATAAGCTACTCATTCCTTGGGGATTTTCAAATAAATATACAAACTTTAAAATTTGCTAAATTTAAGAGAGAAAATTATCATAGTAGCTCAAATTTCTAATGGACTTGTAGAAAATAATAGTTTTTCTGTTTTTTTAAAAACATTAATCAACTTAACCTTTAGTATTTCTCATACATAGCTTATGTTGCTTTGATGTATTCAAGAAAAGAATTTTTCTATTCTATCACTGTGAGAGACAAGCATTTGTGTGTGTGTGTGTGTGGGTGTGGGTGTGGGTGGAGAGAGAGAGAGAGAGAAAGAGAGAGAGAGAGAGAGAGAGAGGCAGAGACAGAGACAGAGAAAGAAATGAATGAGTGATAAGTATGAAAATATAACTGCTGGTGACATACACTATAAATACATACAATTCCCATACATAAAACTAAACAAGAACTAGGAAGAGGTATAAAGACTGAGGAAAATGACCTGATTAACAAATTTTTACAATATAGGTTTTGAACAATCACTTTGCATACACATACAAAATAAAATAAGGTTGTATTTGGAGAAGGAAAAATATATTTTAGTATTGTTTAAATGACCTAAAATATGTCGTACATATGTATTTATGGTTTCATAGTAGTTAATTTTAAACTCCTTCATTCCTTTCACTTACTCTGTAAAATCCAGCGTGTGCTGCCAGGGCCTCTTGCTCTTCACTCTTCTGTTTTCCCTGGTTGAAATTCCATGCTGCCATCTAAGCCCAACTCCTGAGCCGCTGATCCCTGGAGGATGTCCCTCCTCTGCACTTGCACAGAACCTGCCTTCACTTTTTGGAAAGAAGCTGCCTGTTCTGTTTGCTCTCTAGTGAGTAATTTCCCCTCTTTCTAGGGAGTACACCCTAAACTATCCTTAGGGTACCCCGTCTCGTCAGCACTGTGCCTGACACAAGAACTCAGTTCAACTGACATGAATTAAAATTGTTTCCTCAAAGATAAGTCTGATTCAGATCAAGACATTATTCTGAGTTCCACATTCTGATACATTCCTGGTTTGTTCTACTTAGGTGAATATTTCTGTCATTAAGCTAGGAAGTACTGTCTGACTAAAATTAAAGAGGCAGGGGAAGTATCATGTTTACAAGCAAGCTTTCCCTGAAGTTCTGAGGGGACGCATCACTTGTACCCATTTCTAGGCTCCATACGCAGAGGAAGAATATCCTCTTAAAGTATGCTCTTTTCTTTAGTGTACTTTACAAAAGCTTTCTGAAAGCAAATGAACTAGCAATTTTCAAGAAGCAGTCCAGATTGTGAATGAAATTAAAGGAGAAACTTCAACTCCTACATGACTGACTTAGTTCTTCACTCTGGTTTTGTAAGCCATGGACCTGAAAAGTTTGTATGCTTATCTTCTTTTTTTTTTTTTTTTTTTTCTCCCTGTTCTAAGGGTAATAGCCAGCGAGTTTTGTTTTGTAGTACTGGTGATCAGGACCTTATGCACGCATACTGGTGTTCTACAACTGAGCTACCCACCCAGCCTCACGGTAAACTTTTTCAACTAGGATTTATGGAGCAGTTGCTCTATGCTGGATACTGTTCTGACGCAGCCTTACAAAAGTCTTGTGGGGTAGATACTACCATCACCCCCATTTTACAAATGAGAAACAGAGGCAGATGAAGTCAGCCCTGAGTGTCACCTGGCTTATTCTGAGGTGGAGGATTCTCTTCTGTCTGACTCTGGGTGATGTTTGACCACTGCTACATGGTGTCACCCGCTGTGCACACTTCATTTGCAGAGATCATGAAAAATAACCTCCTGCCTGAGTGGACCCAACATTTCACCCACTCATTCACCTCTCATCATACGTATATGCCATGAGAACTATCCAAGGCATGAACTGATTCTGACCAAGCTTGGCAATAGAAATACATACTAAGTCCCCTTTGTCATGTAGGCCATTGCTTTAAAGTAAATGATTCAGGAAGATAGTCATAAAGAAGAAACTTCTCAAGAGAGCAGAAGGACAGAACAGGGGAAAGAGCCTCAGTGGCCAGGGAAGCAGTGGGTTAAGATGAGAACTTGAGGAAGAGGGAACTAGTTTGGGCCCTGCCTGCCAGGAGGCTGTGGAGTTGTACAATCCGCCCACATGAGGGTCCTGTGGGCCACACTACACAGGACCCAAGTGTTAACAACTGTCCTCTTAACTGTCAACTCCAGGAACCGTGAATTCAGTCTAGGGTGTGCTCTATCTTAAAAGAGACAGTTTCCAGAATTTGTTATTTGAACTGGTATTCAGTTTTGACCAACCAAGTAGAAGAAAATGTTTTTCTTCACTTATGAATGAAATAACGAAGACTAAATGGATGCTTAGTAATATTATGAATAGGGCATCCAATGTATTTGCTAAAGGTATATCATTTCTTCAATGTTTTCTTGCTTACTTGGCACTATTTAAAAAGCAATATTTTTTAGGGATTATTATTTTTATTTTGTGTAACTATTCTCAAGTTATTCATAAAATAACTAGTATCTGAAATTTTAATTGTGCTTGTGATATATAATTACCAGTTAACATTAGAAAGGTAAATATCAATATGCATAAATAGGATGTCAGATTTGTTAATATTTCTATTGGTTAGTTATGTGTGAAAACAAGTTCAGACTGAGTAAGGAAAATTTAATATTATATATAATTGAGAGTCTAGAGATTCAGCCATTATTTATATGGGTTCGTTACCTTGAAGTACAAAATCTTATCTCAGTGAGCAAATTACTCACTTCATTCATATATACAAAATAGAATCCTCTACCATTTATCCATATATTATTGAAGCTACATAAGGAATTTCAATCAAGGAAAAATTAGAGTAAAATTTAAGAATATTTTTGCCTAGCATTTAAGGTTGTCAATCAAATTCATAGTCCATCTGTGTTAGCTTCTCATATTTATTGTCTGAGAGATAATAAAGTGACAATTGCTGCCTTCACTGTGTCAAGGTGGATGAGTAATATCTGTAGACCTTGCCCATCTTAAATATGAGAAGTTTGCCCTGAATCCAAGTGGATAGCGTCATACTTGAATGGACGAGAGAATACTCACTTTTCCCAGATGTATTTTTGTATTAGAGATAATGATACTATGCAAATGAGCAAGGCTTAATGTTCCTACCAATATTTGATGATTTGAAATCAGCCCCTGGTTAACAGATGGTCCCATCATTCTGGAACATAATTTATATACTCTTTGAAAATCTCGACAGAAAGGCCAATGGACATGGATTCTACCTGATCCCTTGAGGAATGCTCATGTTTTAGATGAGAAACGTCCCAAATGACAGAGTTTATTAGCAAAATCCTAAATTTCTTACTCATCAAAAGCAAATGTGTCCTTACCAAATCTCCCCATATTCTGATTTTACATACTCTTTATTTTTTTAAAAAATTGTATTTGTAGTATTTTTTTTAATTGTTCAAGATTTCTAAAATGTATATTTACTATAGTAATGCACCCAGAGGTGAATTTCCTAAAGTCTGTGAACTTCTTGTGATTCACAGGGGGCAGGAAAAAAAAAGAAAAGAAAAGAAAAGAAAAGAAAAAACACCAGCTATGTAATCAAGCCGGGTGTGAACTCAGACAAAGTTCAGACAAAGCAAATGGAGCCTGGTATGCATGAAACAATTCAAACCACAAGAATTCATGTGTCTCGAAGAGCATTTGTGGGATGATCCCATGATATGATGCACACCTGTTCACTAGGAACACAATTTCACATTCAATGGCTGGTGACTAAACAGAAACAGCTTGCATTGCCACAGAGGCAAACTGTCAAGATTCATACAGGCACAGATACCATCCCACCATCGCTGACCACCAAGCATCACTCAGACTGCCTGAAATAAAGAACGACCAAGCCTGGGATCTCAGGAACACATTAGCTTTGAGAGGAAAAAGTGTCTGAGACCAGGTGTGATTGATGAGCCCTCTCATTTATAACAATGAGATTCAAATCCAGGCTGAAATAACTAATGTAATGAAAGGAAAAAGACCAGTAAAGATTAATGAGTTTTACCAACTGTACCCTCTGTTCTGAAATAAATGTAGTAGCAAAAATTGTTCCCACTTTCAAAGGAAAGGTGCTTTTTTGGTCCTGTTTTTAATCTCAGAAATTTCTAATCCTGTTGAAGTTGCAGCTATGATGTTTCAAATTCAATACTCAAGATTCTCTTGGAGGAACACAGGCAAACAGAACAAAAGTACAATCATGATAGAATAAGACTATCTCTTCCACCAGGAGAAAGTCCCCTCTTGGCATCCTGGGCCACCAACTCCACCGCGGAAGACAACTTTGAGCTACAATCAGTCGAGGTACAGATAATAAATTCTCAAACATTTGGCAGTTTATCGAAGAGAAATACTCACAACATGAGCTACATAAACTCATTCTCTAAATGAGAATATTTTAAAAGATATCGACTACAGATGTTTCAAAGTAGAATTTAAGGTCTCACTGGGTGTCCCCAACTGGTTATCGCTCTATTATAAGCTTAACTCTTTAGTGAGGCCGTTCAAATTCCTGCTTTCCCTTCTCAACTTTTCACCCAGCAAGCAGTCATTGTTACATTTCAACACTTCTTTACATCAAGCACCTTAATATAAAAAGGGAACAGCTGCAATTTCACTGCCCAACCCTTTCTTCCACCCTTGCAACATTCGTTCTGTTAATGTAGGTTAATTCTGCAAATAACACTTCTGTAAATTGTTCTTGCAAACTGCTACATCATTTATGTAAGGACTTCTGTGAACTTTGAAAAATTAATGCCTTTAATTTTGGTTGATGGTAACATCAGCAGAGCTCTGTAAATTGCACTTTAATGAGATTTTGCTACAGGGGATAATCTGCTACTGACAGAGGAACATCTTGAAAACATCTGTAGACCTATAATTTCTCTATGACGATTAGATCCCACCACAAGACTCCAAATACAAACCCAAAATAAAGGAGGAAATTGTAAAGTTCTAAATGAGAATACAACCTGTTCTTTAAGAGCAAGAGTCCCACTCTGAAAAGTTTCATGCACTGAAAATAAATCAATTTTTGGACTAATTAACATTTAGCTTTATTTAATTAAGAAAGACTATTACTGTCTGCACTGCTGTGCATCTGTATATAATGAAGCAAACAGCAGTAGGTATAAGATACCACTGAGGGATATGCCCAAGTAACCCGGCACTATAGGTACAGAGGAACGTCTATTATTGTTAAGTAACTGACATCAGAGTCTCACTTTAATGCTGTCATAAATAAAAGGAAGATTTCCACAGATGCCTTCACATATGGTTTCTTATTTGTCTCTGATGGAGACTGGGAGTTGGATTAGATGCCAAAATTAAATGATTTAAATAGCTGCATAATGGAAACTACTAAATAACACCTTTTAAACAGTTTCTATTTATAGGGAGTCTAAATCACCAGAGGATGACAAATTTTATTCTGTTAACACTAACATGGCTTGTGGCCCTGATGGAGTAGACATAGTGTTCACTCTCACCCACGTTCATGATCATGTCTCCTTTAGAACGGTAACTTTTGAAATCACCTCTCTTTTCCAGTCAAAGCTTACACTTGCAAAGTGATCTGCTCTAGAAGTATACCACATTCATTACCTTGCCTACATTGAAATAAGTAGAAAGTGCTACCAGATGTTACTCTATTCTTTTCATCTCCTATGCCCTGAAATTAATACCTACTTGATAGAGTAGTGACTTCCAGATCATTATTTCCTGTGCATAACACTTATATTTTTGTCATTTTTCACAGGAGAGAAATTAAGTAAAAACTGCTGAATTAAATCAGGGTATAATGAGATAAAAAAAGAAGCTGTTATTTCTAGAAAGCCTAAATACATCAACAGGTTTTTTTTCAAGGTTTCAATTGATCTTATAAAGATCAGAATTACATATACCCTAAAACGTAAGTGATAGATTACAATTTAATAGATGCTCAAACACTGGATCTGAACAACCTCATGTGTAATAAATGAGGGGAGCTTATTATTACTTCATTAGTGGAGACTCTTTAAACTTTTAAGTGTTTCTGCCAGAGCTGGACATGGTCAAGGACCCCATGCACTCTAGGATTCCTCCACTTTCAGAAATAATCGAGAACCACAGTTTCTTTGCAGCATATGAAATTGTAACTGGAAGGAACTGGGTTGCTATCATTAAGGTGGAATTCTTCAAAGGGGAAAAGAATATATAAGGGAATGGAGAATTGTTTACCTATCAAATATGAACAATGCTGAAGAAGTGATGTCTTGCACACTGGACCCAAGGCATGGACACCTATAATCTGCTTCTGCCCAACTCCTGGCTGAGACTTTCAGGGGTGGCTGTAGAGTCCACCCTATACCCACGAGTTAGCTGCTGGGCTTCACTCGGCGCTTGAACATGGGGCCATAATCCTATTTGGCTCTCTCTCCCCTCATCCTCTGAGGTTTGTTCACTGGTCCTGCACCTGAATCCATTCATGAAAGGCCCCAGACCCACCTCCACTCCACGTGTTAATAAGGATCTCTTATGCATGCCTAAATAGCCCTTTTCTTTAAAAGACTGTGATTGCTAATAAGTGTTTCGCATTGTGAGTTTCCCTTACAAGTAATGCATCACCAGTTCTCAAATAAAGGCATTTGGAGAATAATTCAGATTATACAGCTGATTAGGACACACCTCTTAGGCATTTCTAAGGTGTTCTGCAAGCTAAAGAAAGATCTATAATCATGAAATGTTTACCTTTTCTTCTCAGGATTAAACAGCATCAAAGTGTGACTTATAAAAATAACAAAGCAGTATCCTTTGCACTTGTTAACTAATCACATTGCAATGTGCTTGCTATTTCCTACAAAGAAGCCCTTGTCTCTAAAAACCCATCTTGGAATGGCAAGTATAGCTGATTATTTGCTACGTGCAGTAGCTCTCAGCTACCTCTCAGGCATTGCTGTCCTTTCCTCCCTGAAGCTGACTTGGGCCCACCAGGTTTAACCTTATGCCTGAGTTCAGGTAACAAATTCCAACTTTAGGCTTCAAATCTTCGAGGAGGTCCAGCCAACCCTCACAGCCTGGCCCCTGTGTTTTTTTTTTTTTTTTTTTTTGGGGGGGGGTGGGGTGCTGGGGATCGAACCCAGGGCCTTGTGCTTACAAAGCAAGCACTCTACCGACTGACCTATCTCCCCAGCCCCCTGGCCCCTATGTTAATCAGGTGTGCTTCAGAGTCCAAGAGCTGTTGTTGGGAGAGAACTGGGACTTCCCAAAAACTAGTCTCTCCTAATGTCAGTTCACCCAGCCACCCAAAATGATATAATATCTATATCACTGGGTTGCTGTGGAGACCAAAGATGATTATATATGTAAGAAGAGAACCACACACATATCAGGGTTGAAATAATGTTAGTTTATTTTATTAATTCCCTTTTTTGTTTCTCTCCTCCTTTCCCTCTCTCTCTGGTCGTTGGTATTAGTTGAAGCTGTCATCCTACATGCCATACCTAAGCATACAAGTCATTTTCAGAACCATGGAGAGCTCTCATGCGCCTGTCCCCACAAAATACATTAATTTTGCTCTGCCAGTGTTTAGTTCATAGATTCATTCAGTAGATATACCCTGAAGGCCTTTATGAGATATGAGAAAACAGAATTCACCAAAACAGACTAATCCCAAAACTTTTTATACTTATATTCTAGTGAAGAAATAGACATCCATCAGATTATTGGACATACATGCACACACACACACACACACACACACACACACACACACAAACACAGAGCTAGGTAGGTAGGATGAACAAAAAGTTCAGTGTCCTATAACATTCACACAACCTTGGGGGCATCAGGGAAGAGAAGGAAATTTTCCAGAATAACTTTCCTGAGAGGTGACATTTTTGCTAAGATCTCAGGGATGAATAAGAGATAATCAAGCAAAGAAAATTAATGAAGAGCATTTCTGAAGTAAAATCATTTCAAGAACTTTAAAAAGGCCCATGAAGCCAGTGTAGATGAAGGAGCAGCACAGTGAGAAAGGAGACTAGCAGTCCTGCTACAAATGCAGCACACAGACGGAAGACAGCCAGATTCAGCCCAATATTTTAGATCAACTCTGCATTTGTATGTATATTAAATTGCAAGCTTAGAATTCAAGATGTGAAATTTAAGGGTTCTGTTTAAAATTATGAGATCTGGCCACACCAGGCCTGCAGTCCTACACGAAGATAATAAACAGCTACCTACTCAGGTAGACGAGTCATGAAATCTGCAACTTATCATGGTCACCACTGGCCAAGTTTACTCAATTTCACTTTCTGCCCAGTCCTGTAGCCTTGTTAGTCCACAACACCATACTTTGGCTTCTGTCTTATCTCGCAGCTCCAACTCCAATTTGATACCTTGATTTGGGGAGGGGTCACTGCCTTTATTCTTATGGTTACATCTTGATAACCAACTTCTCTAAAATATTTTCCAAGATATCAGTGTCAGCTCCCACACTTCCAAAGCATGGTCAATTGCTAGGCATGACCTATTGGGAGGTTCTTGCTATCTTTATCTATTCTACCAGATGTTTCCTGTGGTCATAATCCCCAGATCCTTGTTTTACCTCCCTGTGGATTTACCATTCAGTAGTAGTCCAATAATATACCTATCCCAGTTAATAGATACAATTTCAAACCTCAGTCTCTTCCCATCTTTTTTATTTTAATTTTTAATCTTCCATTGAATAGTCACTTCTCAAATTATGTCAGGTGGATTAGTTTCAAGCAGCACTTTTTTAAAAGAGCAACCAAAACCAATCAGGATGATTTTGTAACAAACACTCAGTAATTTGGAAGCCAGCTTTCTAGATCCTACAATTAATCAAACTTTTCTTAGGACTTTACTTCTAAGGAAGCAGAAGCAAATAAATGGGGCTAAGGGGAGGGGTCAAACATAAAAAGCATGAATTGCCAGAGATAATCATAAAATTCGATGCTCCTTCACCTTTTATATCCTTATGTGAAGTAATTTCCAATGAGAATGAATATTCAGAAGGAAGACAAGAGCAGGCACAAGAAGATCTCAGGCCATCAATCGTATCCATTGCCATTTCTCACATATGAAGAAAGGGAAGGTCCTAGCCTGGTGCCTTGTATGCAGCAATGGCACAGTTACTGAAGGGTAGAATCACAGAGTAGTGTATTTCAGAGTTGGGATGTTAAAGTTAACTCTGAATTCACGTACCTGACATACCACAGTATTTCTGGAACAGTAGATATTTTACTAGGCATTAATAGTTTCCATGAAAGATACAAGTAACTAGCATATGTCATGAAAATACCATCCTTCATAGGCATTTGATCAGGAAAGGCTGCCACAGGGTTTCCCTTAGGACCGCTTGAAGCCACGTTCTTCTCTGGAAGTGACCTTGGCATCCACCTTGCTATACACCCTGTTCTGCACTTGATAGCACCTGAACCACAACATGTTTTCCCATTTGTCCCTGATAATGGCCCTTTTCCTAACCACATCCTCCAAGAAGCCCATCAGAATTCTGTCCCCTGGCCATTGTGGTTAAAATCTGCCTTGCTGTTGTCTTGATCAATTTGCTTAGCAATTCTGAGGTAACTCAGCATTTCAGGATTCTGGTAACATTTGTCTACAAAGAGCTTTAGGGGGAAAAATTATTCCAAATGGCATAACGGATGTTTTAGTCACTAAATTTCTTGGGAATTTAAATTAAAATAAAAATGATACTCTTTGTACATGGATTTTCTTGTACTTAAGCCTTTAATGCCAGCTAAATAACAAAGGGGGCCATTAATGTAAAATTCAGCCTAAAGTCAATTGTATTACGAGCACTCTTAATGCGTGTACATTCTTAATGTAACCAGGAGTCTGAAAGGCACTTAACTGGATACAGCTGTATGCAAATTTGCTTTAAACTACCGAAGGTTAGAAACAGACATTATTTTAATCTTGAAAAATAAACCATTGAGTGTCTAGCATTTGGGTCTGTTAAACTCATCTACTAATGATTCCCCCATTAAACCATAATAAAGTGTTTGAAAGTTGATCCAGTCCTTTGCACATGGTAAACAAAGAGACTGGAACTAGAGCAGGCTCTGCCAAAAACCAGCAAGAGGATCCTTGAATATACACATCCTCACCCAGCTGTCATTCACCCCCTCTGTATTATATATTTTGAGATAATTCAACAAAAATATGTGACATTTATCTAAAACTCACAAATTTCCCTTTTGGGAATACAGTGCAATCCATCCTCTGATTCAGAAAGCTATTATCTAGTTCAAGATGAATCAGGATTGTACCAATGAAAGAATAAAATATTCACAAATACAAATGGGGGTCAAGGTATGAAAGACATGCTTCCTGGATCATGAAGTGTGGTCCCACAAAATAAACAGAATAGCACTCTCATTTCTGAGAATACTACATTATGCTCTTCGAAGTTCTCCAGTAGAAAGCTAATGCTATCCACATCTATTCCTGTCTGTATCTGTAAATAACGGGTTAATTAAATCATGAGTTAAATATTTCCAAAATAATCTGAAGAAAAACATTCCATTATAAAATAGGAAGTAAGAATGGATCTCACAGACAGAGGGCAAGGAATAGATCATGTTTTGCTGAGTGTGTTTATTGTCCTTAAGTAAAGCAAGAGGAATGTCTTGAATATTTTAAAATGCTGCCAAGCATTTGAAGTCCATAATACCTATAGTTTCCTTTTTTAATAAATCTAAGATATATTTTGGACTATAAAACCTCAAATAAATATATATCACAATTCAACACTGTTAACTATAATGCCCATTGTAATTATAATCATTTAATTAACTGAAAATTTAATGGCATTTTTAAATAATTACTTCCTTGATCTTGTCTGCCGTGCTTTCATGGTTAACCTGAATAAAATGAGGTTTTTTTTATCTTTCGTAGCCACATACCCCTAGAAAAGGCAAGACTAAAAGAAAGAGAAGGAAAAGGAAAGAAGGAAGAACAAGTAAGGGGAGAGGCAGGGAGAGAAGGAAAGAAAAAGAGGAGAGGAAAAGGTTTCATTTACTCCACAAATATTTAATTTCTAGCCTACCGTATTTCAGGCATTATATGAAATGCAGAGGATACAATAATCAGCAAAATATGGGCAAAATTCCTATCATCATGAATCCTATAAGTGTAATTAGGAAGTCAGGTATTAATTAGATAATGGTACAAAGGATACCAAAATGAGAACTGTAAAACATTTCAAAAAGAATTGTGCAGGGCTGGGGGTGTAGCTTAAGGGTAGAACATTTGTCTAGCATGTTTAAGACCTGGATTTGATTCACAGCATCATAAAAAAAAGTTCTAAAATGTCAGGTAGGTAAGATTAGGTGGGTAGGTTAGGCAAGGTGTCCTGAAGGAATGAAAAGGAGAGCTAAGATTCAGATTACCGAAGCCAGAACTAAGATTTAAAGCTTAGCAAGGAGCAGTATTAAGGACTATTCCCCACAAAGGAACAAGTGTACAGGCCCTGTGGCTGGTTTGGAACCAGTGAAGAAGCAGAAATAACGCTCATACGGCCGGGAATTGTATTGCTAAATGAGGTTAAAAATGTAGCTCAAATCTAAACCACACAAGGAGTTACATGCCATGCTCAAATCGTGGTCTTAGTTGGGCACATTGGCACACGCCCATAATCTCAGTCGCCCTGGAGACTGAGGAAGGAAGATTTCGAGTTCAAAGCCAGCCTCAGCAACTTAGTGAGTCCCTAACAACTCAGAAAGACCCTGTCTCTAATAAAAAACAAAAAGGGGCTGGGAATGGGGCTCAGTGGTGCCCCTGGATTCAATTTCCCATACAAAAAAAAAAAAAAAAAAAAATCTTGGTCTTTACCCCAGGGGCAATGGAGATCCATCCATGACTATTTCAAAGAGGAATTTGATCTTATTAGGTCTCCATTTCAAAAAGATAGTGAAGGGATAGCTGTAGAGAAGGAGATGGGTTGCAAGGACACCTGAGTAAATATAAAGCAGGTTAGGGCATTTTTTAGTGTGAGAACAATATCTTGAGCTTTTGCTAATGGTAAGGGGAACATAAGGGATGTATTAGAGAAGGAGACCAGAAAGTGACACTGACAGGGATCAGTGACAAATCCTACATGGGGTCAGGTTTCTGACAGGAATAACCAGGTAAATGGTGATTCTTGTCAATAAGAATGAGAAATCAAGAAGGAAGACAATGAACTCTGTCTTGGACATATTGGATTTGAGGAAGTTCTGCCACAGTCTCAGGAGAAAGTTAGCTAAACAGTGATGCTCTAAAGTATTTGCATGTATAGAACACGTTATGTGTATATACCTCAGACCTGTTAAAAGTATTTATTCTTCGAGAACTGCATATATTAACTTTTCTGTTCCAGTCAGCACCAGGCACATTTGCAAGTATGAATTGATAGCAACATCCTTATGGGTTTCCTACAAACTCCTCAGATTTGAGTTTTTATTGAATTATCTTTTCAATCTTAAGCTATTTCAAATACCTCCTTTCTCTGTGTCAGAAATTGCAGGAAGATGGCATAAGAAATAAAAGAGACAAAGGGTAAAAGCAAAACTATAGAAGAATTTATGAAGACTGAAAAAAAGTAGTTAGCCAGAAATCTTAGCAGAGATCTATGTAAACCAGTTACCTAAGATGAATTTATCTTGTGGTCAGAGGAAGAGAAGGGAGAGAAGGGAAAGAGCATTCTTTTTCACAGTCCCGTACCCGGCTGCCAAGGACAAACAATAGATTTCTATCACATTCATCAACTTTCTGACTATTAAAATAAAAAGTACAGAATATACTATCTATTCTGCATATCAACAACACACACAAGTCACAGTAGTTTAGACAAGATAAGGTTCATTTCTCTCCATGAGACTGTCCAGAGAAGACAAAACAGATATGGTAGTGGTCAGATGGCTCTAGTCTACAAGTTCTGCCAGATGAACAGTCTCATTCCATTGTCTTTTTGTCAACCAGTATGGGGCTTAAACTCAGGAGCATCATCCCCAGAGCTTCATCCCCCAGTGTGTGTGTATGTGTGTGTGTGTGTGTGTGTGTGTGTGTGTGCGTGTGTGTAAAGAGAGAGAGAGAGAGAGAGTCCTCCAAGTTGCCCAGGCAGGCCTTGAACTTGCAATCCTCCCAACTTGACCTCCAGAGTCACTGGAATTATAGGTGTGCACCACCATACCATGCCTGGCTCAGTCTATTACATTTTTCCACCATCCTCAAAACATGGTTTTATATACTATAGGAGGTGTGCCTCAACCAGTAGGAAGAGAGAAGGGCAGGTGGGCCATATGTCCATTGCTTTAAAGGTTTGGGCCAGAATTGAAACACAGCACATTCACTTATAAACCCATGACAATAATTTAATCCTATGGCCACACCCAGCTGCAAAGGAGACTGGAAAATGTGATCTTCAGCTGGGCATATGTGTATGAGTTAAAATGTGAATACTCTGTTACTAAAGGTACAAGAGAAGAATATATTTTGGTGGACATGTAGGGGCATCAGGCACAGTCAATAATGCAATGATGTCTCATATTAAGTCAACACAAGTCAAAGGCCCACTCACTGACAAGAAGAGCACCAGGGAGACACCCTCCACTTTTGACCTCAAGTAGCTTGAAATCTATTGACAGTGAATCATAATCCAAACAAAACCACACAGAAATACTTCCAGGCAGGAAGATCAGAAAAGGTTACAGAGTCCCAGTCACAGTGCAGCACACCTGCTGTCCCACCAGCTCAGAAGAGGGAGGCAGGAGGACCCATGTTCAAGGTCAGCCTTGGAAACTTAGTGAGACCCTGTCTCAAAGACAAAATGAAAAGTACTGATGATCTAGCTCAGAGGTAAATACCTCTGGGTTCAATCCCCAGTACTGAAGAAAAAAAATGTCACCTATATCTGAAAAAAAATGATATCTAAAGAACAAGGAGCTTTTTATAAGCAAGAAAAACATACAGTAGCATTTCAGAGACAGTTTCCAGTGTGCACCAAAGGCCAGAAAGAAAACATGACTGGGGGTTGAATTGACATGAAGAATAAATTTCAGGAAAAAAAGAGAGAGAGAGAGAGAGAGAGAGAGAGAGAGAGACCAGATTTGTAATTTTTTTGTTTTAGACTATATTTGCTCAAATCACATTGAAAATCATATTGCATTTTAAATAGGTGACTACCAAATAAATGCAGTAATTGAAATATTAGATTTAATTTCGTTTATTTTAAATAACTATTGGTGTTTTTATAAAAATAAAGTAATGTAGATATTTAGTTATAAAAAAGCTTCAAAGAGGAGGAATAAAGTTCAAAAAATGATCTTCCTTTAAGAAATAAATATGAGCCTGAGGCAGTGATGAACCCATATAAGCCCAGTTACTCTGGAGACTGAGCAGGGAGGATCCCGAGTTCACAGCGATCACCTCCATGTCCCAAATGATAATAAAAGGACAGGGGCAGTAGCTCAGTGTGCCAAGCTCTGAGTTAAACCCCCAGTACCACAAAAGAAAGAAAGGAAAAAAGAAAGGAAGGAAAGAGGAATGATCAGAGGAATAAAGGATTAGTAGAAACTTCAGAAAGGGATAATAGAAATGGAAAAAGGAAGAGTAACTAAAGAAATACAAAACAGTTTTCTATCACATAAGGACACACATGTCCCTACTGACAGAGAACTGTCATCACACTTGGAGACATTTTAAAGTATTAGCAATAATAATAAGATGCCAGTAAATTCTTTAAAAACAATAAAAGTCACAAACAATTGATTTGGAATGTGCATGGCAGATTTCTCATCATCAGAATTGAAAACTAAAAAAATGACTGTATACTATTGTTGAAATTTTAGGAGAAATGATTTTCAATTATAATTCTATATCCAGTCTAATGGCCAAATATTAATATAAACGAGTATTTGCAGACATGTAAGTTCTCAAACATATTGGTTGTTTTGAGCCTTTTCTCCAGAATCTCATAGAGCTGAGTTTTACTTAAATGAGGATATGAATGAAGATTGAGATGAAAATGATATTCAGAACAGAGGACCCAAACGCAGAAGAGAAGTCATCAGCTGGGCAACATTTTACAGAGTCTTTGGACAGCATGAGGAGATTAAGCTAGAGAGGCAGAACAAAAAAAAAGAAAAGAAAAATTAAAAGCAAGATAATTTGTTAATTCCAAGTCAAAAAAAAAAAAAAAAAGCACCATAATAAGAAGTGTAATCAAGAAATAGTGCTTGATTTAAGAATGAATATTTGCATAATACAAATAAGAAGGAAAATGTAAAATTTTGTTAAATTGAAGGATGAGGGTAAGTCCAGTATTGATCTCCTCTGGCCAGATGAGCAAGGAACCATCTTTCTGAAACCCATGTGACTCTCAGATCAATGCCCAACACACACCCCTTCCTCTGTGTGATAAAAGCTGCCTGCAGTGCTAAGAAGCCTGAACCCTTTATCTCTCTTCCCCAAAAGCAAAGAATCTCCCCTTGGGTGATTCTAGGTCTTGGGTGGTGAGTAGCTTCATTAAACCTTTCTTTATTTGCAACCGGTGAGAATATCTCTATCTCTGTGTCAAAGTATCTTCACTTATGAGGGAAATGTAGTTCCCCCTCTAGTTTCATTTAAAAAAAAATGTTGGAAAGCAGACCAGTGCAGGAATCAATGAACCTTCTGCTGACGCTCTGGGGCTTACCGTTTGTTGTCCTGCAGACCTGGAATGGCAACAGGCACAATGATCCAGAAATAGACCAACTCTTAGGGGGGGAAGTGGGATCGGGGAACGGAAGAGCAAAGATGTTTAAAAACCAAGAAAGAAGTGGGAGAGAAAGAGACTGACACAGTATGGGTCAGGGGATGCAGCTCAAATGACTAGAATTAGGATCCTGTGGATAGACACTCTCAAAATCTTAACACTACTGCCCATAGGTTCATTAGAGTTATACCATTGAAAAAAAAAAGATCCGGTGAAAGATCCGGTGAAATCTTGTGTGTTTGTCCAGCTGATTTTGTTGCTTGTGACCCCATAATATGAGATCAACATCTAAGTGCCAACCTCCAGTTTTCGTTTTCCCAGTTAAGTCCCTCTTCTTCTAAAATACCTCTCCTGTTCTTTACAGTTATCATAGAACTAGCAGTCTGTCTCCCTAGCTTAGCATTTCATTCTACTTTTGTCTTTTCCTCCTAGGGATGGAACCCAGGGCCTTGAGCATGCTAAGCACCTGCTCTACCACAGAGCCATACCCCCAACCCCTTCATTTTACATTAATTGCTCTATTATCTTCACACTTTCACACAAATATATAATGAGTATATGAGGTTTAAAAAAAAGAAGTCATGTTTCTTCATTTCTCACCCCCATTAGCACAACACTAGAGGCCTAGAGGGCACTAGATAAATGCTTTATTCTCTACAGTTTGATGTTAATACACATGCACCGGAACCTGTCACATGCCTGTGTAACCTGTGTACAATCCATTATAAAAGTCATCTATCTACATATCTGTCTGCCCCCCTTTTTATTATATTTTTAATTAATTTTAAATTATTAAACTTTCAGAATTTTCATTAGCCAGTTGTTAAACAGAATCATTATTAAAAATTAAATTGTCCTTTTAAATATAAATTATGTTAAATATCTTATCTATGTGTAAAATGATTGAAGTTGATTACCTTTAAAAATAAAGTTAATAAGTATCTAAAACTCTTCCATTTTACATTATCACATTTTAGTATTATCTTGTTCTCTTATTTTATTTATTCTATCACTGTAGCAAAAATACTATATAATTGTTGCTACTGGGCAACTCTACCCAAATCTGCTTTAAAAGGGACATCATATCAACAGTTTAAAGTTGACCAGGTTAAGAATGCTCACACCACAAGCCTTAAAAAATGTAACAAAAGAAGGCTTACTGTTTTGTTGGGGGTTTTTTGTCTACACCAACACAGACTGACCTTAAAAGTGTGTCATTTCTGTAATCACTAAACCATGAATAACACAAAAATTTGATCATAAATCCTTCCAGTATTCAAAAGCTATTATTCAGCAAAGACTAACAAGTGAATTCCCACATTTATCTTCATTGGTTTGTCTTCGGTTTTTAAATGAAACTATCAACCAACATTCATCTTGAAATGGTACTCATTCATTAGTTACAACCAGTTTGGCTACCAGTAAAGAGTTCAACAAAAATTTTTTTAAAAATACTGTGTGAACATCAATTGGGTAACCAGAATTTATAGTAAAGTCATTGCATATTTTATTATTTTTAAATTATTTTGTTTGTAATCTCAGTGACTCCAGAGGCTGAAGCAGGAAGATAGTGAGTTCAAAACTAGCCTCAGCAACTCAGTGAGGCCCTAGGTATCTTAGCAAGACCCAGTCTCAAAATAAAAAAAAATAAAAATGGGATGGGATGTAGCTCAGTGATAAAAGACCCTGGGTTCAATCCCTGGTACACTCCTCCCAAGACAAAAAAAAAAAAAAAAAAAAAAAGCATACAAATAAAAGGAACACTGTTCTGTTGTTGAAAAGTGGAAAAGAGCCGTATTCATAATTCCACATTGCTTATTATAGAATGCAAATCTACTTATAAATTGAAACTAAAATTTTTTAAAAAATATTTCCTAAATTATCATTATATTCAATACCAGTATAGAAAGTGAAAAGCCATTTCAGAATCATCCATGGATATATAGATATCCATCATCACTTTTTTTCTTTTAGAGAATTCATCCTACTGAAAACTGTCTTTAACTGTAAGGTGAAGACCTGACTCATGGAATGTGTTCAATGAAGTGTGTCCTCTGTTAAGAATATCAAACTGTATAACTTACAGCACAGAAATTTATGAATTCTATCTTTATAATTACACCTTTAATATTGCATGACTTTCTCCACTCTATGGTAGACAAATACTTTGAAACTTTTCTCTCCTTACATAACATTCCCTTATATGACCTTCTGGATGACTTCACCTATAGAAGCAGGTTGTGAAAACCCATTTCATCAACACCTAGTATTAAACCAAACAACCAGTTATTTCTGATGAGACACCATAAAATATTCACCAAATTGATTCTATTCATGTCTGCTAATTACTTTTAATGTATTTACATTACAATCCATTGAGATTTTATTTTATTACTGTTCAACAGTTTCCTGAATATAAACTTAAAGAGAGGAATAGGGGGCCAGCCCAGAAATGCCAACAGAAACACCAGAAAAGATGGAGAAAAGTATTCACAGGGTCACCAGAATCCTTAGTACAAAGAGATACACAAGAGCTCCTTGAGAGAACTCAAACCAGTTCCTCACCCTCAATAAATTAAAAGCAGCACACACTACACCTCTACACTGAATTTTCTGTAATGGCTGACCCTACCTCTCACAGCTGAGAAATAGTCAAGTTACTCAGGTGGGCTATAAAACAGGGGCTCAGTACCATTAGCTGTAGTTACCTTCAAAAAGCCAGAATCTTACATTGTAGCATATTTAAAGGAAAGAAAAAAAAATCCTATATCAATTGAGAGGGAAAAAAATGAATTATGTCAGACAACATTAAACAGATCCTATTTTCTAGACATCCTCACTTCTGGGAGGCTGTGGAAATCAAAATATGATAAATCTTCATGTAGCTGAAGACAAGCAGGTTCATCACTTTATCTGTCCTTAATATCTAATTCAAAAGTAACCAGTTACAATCACAGCAGGGCTTACAAGATAAATTAATTCAAAGCCCTTAGAAACCTTACAATAACTAGAATTAAACTTTCCTTGTCAGAAGCTTAACTATGCTAAAAATCCGAATTAAAATGTCTTTTTGAAAATTTTGAAATTAATAAACCCAATTCATTTGTGACACTGGAGACAATAGAACCAAAGATAAAGCATCTGAAATGTTTTTCCCCCACCGAATGTCTCAAACGTTAAAGAATCGTGCTTGAAAAGAAAGTCCTGGGTTCTCTACTTTTGATAAGTTACTAGCATCTTAGTCATGATATCATTAAATGTTCATTGTAATAAAACATAATGTCCCCTCTCTTTATTAGTTTCAGGTCTTTTAGTAAACAATTGAACACAAATAATAAGTATTCCTAAACATTTATAAGTAGGATGCTGATTTAAAGCTTTAAATTATAAATATGCCAGGTGGCACATGTCTGAATTCTCAGCTACTCAGGAGGCTGAGGTGAGAGGATTGCTGGAGCCCAGGAGTTCAAGGCTGGACTGGACAACATAGAGACCCTGTCCCAACAAATTAATTATTGAATAATTAATTAACAAATAAACTGTAAGTATTTAAAAGCCAGGCATTTTTCTTAGTCCTAGAAATTGATGGGTCATCTTCCCAAAATTCAATTATTCACAGGATAAGCACAAAGAAAATCATGAAAATAATTTTCCAATATTAATTTCATTTCAGCATTATTCTATTTGTTTAAAAAAAGGATTGGAAGTTCACACACACAGAAGTCTTATCTGTGATAATTAATTTTTAAATGGTTTAATGCACATTATCCAATGTTATATTTTGAACCAAGATTTTTCAATTCATTGTTTAATGTTCAGGATTTATTTTTAGAAATAGATTTAAAATATTTTTGGATCAAATGTAGGTGTCTCCTATTCTTACTACTGCCAAGCCTATGATTTACACACAGTTTAATTATTCAGATGTTTATTATGTTCTACATAATGAAATTTGGACCCTCATATTTTCTTCCTACATGCTCAATGCAGGCTGCAATTATAGCCACAGATATCTGTTTATTTGATGAATTTTGCTTCTTCTGCATAGTTTGATAAATATGGAAATAAGTCAAAACCTACTTTATATACAGTAATTAAAGTGAAAAATCTAGTCATGATGCAAATCCTTAA
Source organism: Sciurus vulgaris (assembly GCF_902686455.1). Lineage (NCBI taxonomy): Eukaryota > Metazoa > Chordata > Mammalia > Rodentia > Sciuridae > Sciurus > Sciurus vulgaris. The sequence continues at coordinate 133,538,839 of NC_136470.1, forward strand.
TTGGACTCCAGGAGAGATATGCAGAATTTCTCTTTAATAATATGGGATGACTGGGGACAGAAAAACAAAGCACACTAAAATATGGTTTAGAAGCACAATTAATCACAAAACAGAAAACAACCAATTTAGCATAGCTCATTCAGTGACTCTCATGGCTCAGGTAATGTTCTTTTAATCATCTGGCTCTAATATTAAGGTTGTGTCATGTGCATCTGAAATAAAATACAATATATATGCTGATCTTCAGGGTGAAACATGTTCTTTGGTCTAATTTGTAAACAGAGCCCTTTCATAATAAAATGCTTGGACTACTTAATGACATGTAAGTGAATATCAAAGCAGTACAAAGTGGTTTTAACTGTATTCTTTAGATATATTAATTCATTAGACAAAAAAAAAAACTTCAGATCTCATGATAATTTGTTAGCCCTTGTGCAAATTTTGATTTGTCCTCATAAAGTCAAAACGACTAGCCAAGGTATGTCTTAGGTTTACGACAATATAAAGAACATACTTGCTAAGCAAAATTAAATTAATGTACCCTGGGATGGTACATATGTACCATTTTTTTTTTTTTTTTTTTGCTTAAAAATCCAAGGAAGACCTTAGAGTATTTGTTTACATGTTCAATACATGCGTTTCTCTAAGCAGCTAAAAATGAGTCAGTTTTCCCCTAATTTGGCAGTAAAGATATTATTCTCCATATAGGTTTTTGTAGCAACTCATTAAGGGAATAATTATCTGAGTAGACTTTAACCGGAAGAAACTGAATTTATTGTGCTACTGTGTTTAAATAGAAACTCCATTATTCCATCCTGTAGGAAATGTGTCAACCCCATGCTAAGCAAATGAGAGTACTGCTTTAGAATTTGGAAGTGGTTCCTCTCCAAACTTATCCTGAATGACCTCAGTATACCAAAACTGCCTACATATTTGTCTCCTGATAGGAGTCAAAGAGGCTCATGGCTCTTGGCCTCCCAGGCACTCGATGACATTATCACAAGGATCATTTTTCTGTTCCCCAGATGTGTCCAACAAGAGAGCCCAGGACTGCAGCTACATGCTGAGAGCAGCTGAAATCAGAGAGGTTTGATGTCCAGTATTCAAATCACCACAAAACTCTTTCTAACCCAGGATGCCTACCTTCCCAAACAGATGAAAGGAGCCAGAGACAGAGTTTAGATGGAGTCTTCTCCTGGCTTCCTCAATGAGCTGACATCTCTATGAGGCACCTGCCATAAAACTTAAAGGCTACAGAGAGGCAACCCTTTGATGTCTTTTAATGACAGTCGGATGGCCTTTGATGTGGTCCTGTGGCACACGTTTTCATTTGCAAACTGAAGAACAGCTTAATAGCAAACAATTTCTACACCCAGTCAAGGTAATATTGATGTTGCTCACCTCTAGAACACATGTTTACAACCAAGATAGTGGAAATTCTGCTTGCTTTGCTGCATAGAAGATATGTGTGTGGATATGACTGTAATTGGTTGGATATTATAAATATTAAAATGTATAGGAGAAATGGATTCATTGTATAAATTTCATATTGTTTTGCATGCTTTTCTTATAAAATAATAATACTAATGACAATAATAATAATTTCCTGCTGCTTTCAGGCAAATACACAGGCTTAGAAGTAAATATACTATGCTATATTTAACTACTCTGTATGCAATACACTCTCAGAAAACCCATATAAAATGGATACATGCTTTCTTAGTTACTAAATCTTGGCTCTCCAGTTTCCATTATAATTAGAGATTTGTGCTTGGCTGAAAGATCATTTACATTGTTTTCACTTTTAATTTCCCATGTCAAGCATTCATAATCTCAAATTCTGTAAATATTAGTTGAGGAAGAAAGACAATCAACCTGTCTTCACACCTTTAGACAAATTAGTTACTTTTCTTTTCCGCAGTTCAAATTAAATACAATTGTGTACCCAGACTTTTATAATGTTTCTCTGAAACCCTGGCAGGCGAATTTTTAGCTGCATCAGACAGATGCTTTCAAATGACCACAGTGCATTTTCATTTTATCCACTAAATTTAAAACTACAATCCCTGGGAAAATTGTATCTGCGTTACTCAGGTAGTTATCAAATAATACAGCCAATTACTTGGTAATTAGTCCTTTAATTCATTTGCTATTTCGAACAAAATTATTTAATGGTCTAGTGTTGTGGAAATTGCTTTATTACTAAGGAAGTCTGATGTAGGTTTGATTTTAAATGGTGTCATGTAGAATCACCTTGATATTTCATGATATTTGCAATATGATAGAACTACAACATACTCTACTTGTTATCAAGGTAAAATCATGTCCCCTATAACTAAAATGTATTAGTCCTGAAAATGTCAGCCTATATTTGTTTGGGAGAATATTACAAATATATTTGTAAATTTGTATTTCACTAACAGATTGTTATTTCTACAACAACAACAACAACAAAAAAAAAAAAAACTAAAAGTTTCACCCCATCAGACAATGTCATTAGCTATGCAATAGCTGTTGCAAGTGCCTGTACAGTACACAGACCTATGTTATTTATATTATTAAAATTTTCACAACTAAAAAAAAAAAAATTTTTTTCACAACTAAAATTATGCCACCCTTTTAAAACTAAGTGTCTATCTGATGATTGCCACTGTTGCAGAAAAAGAAAGTGAGGAAGAAAGAAAGAGAGGGGGAAAGGAAGAAATTATCAGAACAATGCTTTATGTCTGAAAGTAATGTGGGCACTGTAATTGAGAAACATTCTTCAGCCTTCTCATTGGAAGTACATAGGCTTAGCTACATGTACACATACACACACACATACACACACACACACACACACACACACACGAGTCGCTTTTCATTCTGTGAGGTCTCAAAAATGCTTGTAATTTATTTTCCCTCTACATAACTTATAGAAAGATCAACATACTAGACATTTTAAATTCTAAGAATAAACGTATGTTGAGTATCCCTTTACTATTTAAAATATCGTAGGGTTTTTAAATATCTGAAAGGGAACATATAAAACTATGTAACACAGAGTTAGTATTTAAAGCTGTGACTATCATTTACAGCACACTGTAACCAACAAAATAGCCTGTGCCCCTCTAACAGGTTACAAATACCTGGAGCACACCAAGATTTACAGACAGATAAACAGACTCTAAAAAGTATGCAATGGAGGGCTCTCCTGGTTTTATAATCTGACAATAAAAACCACTATTGTTCTCTGAAGGTGTATGTTTACAAAAGGCTAAACAAGACTGGTGTCCACTTTCCCATCCTCCTCACCACCCACAAGATGCACAGTTGGGAAGAAGTGTTTATTATTTCACAAATTTCAAAACACTATTCTATGGGCAAAACCTGAAACTCCTTTGTCATATCTCCTAAAGATATTTCAGATTTTGAAAGTTGAAAGGTTTGATTCACATATTATAAAAGAAATTTGATTAATGAATTTCAACATTTCTCTTTCTCATAGTTCATCATTTGAACATATAAATTAGAAAAAATAACTACCCTTGGTCATTGTAAAATTATAACTCTATTGCAAGGAGTTGTTCCCTTTTGAAGAAGTCTACTCTTAAAACTGGAAATACCTGCTAGGATTCTCAACTCTTATGTAGGTCACTTTGCAAAATGTTCACCATCCAAGTAGTATAAAAACCAAAGCCACATGCTTCTCTACACCACCCCCCAAAAGTATACTGTGTGGTTTTTAGAGTTAAATGTAAATTTAAGCCACAGGATGTCAATCATTATTTCAAATAAAAACATACTTTGCAGGACTGGGGATATAGCTCAGTTGGTAGAGTGCTTGCCTAGTAAGCACAAGGTCCTGGGTTCAATCCCCACCACTGCCAAAAAAAAAAAGGAAAGAAAAAGGGAAAAAAAACAAACTTTGCAGCCTAATGATCATATAATAATGTACGTTGCTCTAAAGGTAAATTAATTTATTCCATCAGGATGTGAGATGCATGTTATAAAGATGAAGTGATTAAATGTCTCCTCCAGTCTTATAACCAAACATATGGACACACCCCTTGTCCTCATAAATCTTGAGAGAATAATAATAGAATTACCAAAAACCTTCCATGGTGCTTGCCATGTGGCAAATATTGAACAAAGAGCAAAAAAGCACCCTGACATTTTTCATTCTCATTCATCCCTACCACAACTCACGTCAACGTTCTGCAACAGGCAGAATAATCACCCATCTCCCGGGAAAGGACACTGCAGCAGAGAGGTTGAGTTCCTAAGCAGAGCTCACACAGGAAACAGAAATACCACTGAGACAGTACCTATTGACATCCTGAGTTAGAGAAACAATATGACCACCATCTTTTTGGTGCTCTACAACTGAGCTACACCCTCAGCCCTTTTTATTGATTTTATTTTATTTTTGGAGACAGGGTTTCACTAAGTTTCCTAGGTTGGTCTCAAACTTGTGGACTTCCTGCTTCAGTTTCCCACCTTTGTACCTGGCAAACAACACGACCTTCTAAGTGGCCCTGTAGGCAACTAGAACTTTCACGGTTCCACCTCCTAAAGAAAAGACACCTTGCCAGGAGAGAAAAAGAGAGTCAAGAAGGCATACCCAATGAAATCAGAGTGGGGGGTGGCTAGTCTCCCAGCGAAATGGCCAGAGGACCACCCTTCCCAAGGGAAATAGTCATAACAATGAAATCCTCCATAATGTACATGGGAGCCTATGTTCCATTCATGGGAAATACCATGAGTGAAGACAGGAGACAGGCCATGGTAGCCAGGTACAGATGAGCTCTGGAATACGGACCCAGGGCACTGGACATGGGAGCAGCATGGGAAAGCAAAGCAGATCTGTGAGAGCCAGAGTGGCAACTGCATGAGAGACCTTCTGTACAGGAACAAACCCATTCAGCAGAGGTAGGAAGAGGAAACTTGTAAAGGTTTGCACAAAAAAGCATCAAAGCATCAATCATGATTATTGATATAAAGGAGAGGGAGGCTATAAAACCCAGTCTCAAAACCCAGAGGAGGACTGGGGAGGTAGCTCAGTCGGTAGAGTGCTTGCCTTGCAAGCACAAGGCCCTGGGTTCAATCCCCAGCACCACAAAAAAAAAAAAAAAAAAAAAAAAAAGAAGAAGAAAAGAAAAACCAGAGGAGAACAAATGAGGACAAAGGAACTGAAGGGATGTGAGAACGTTTGACGGAGAGAGAAGAAGGCAACGAGTTAGCCATCATTAGGAAACATCTACTGGCTGCCCATTCAAGGACTGGCAATATGGTTAGAGGAAGGTGGCCCTGGCAGTCATAATTAATTTCATGCTTGATTCATATTTAGTAGATGGAGTTGAGTTTTTCCACAGAGCCACTAAAGTGTTCTCCAGGCAATCCCTTTTTAATTACAAGTTGAAGAACCTTAATAAAGAGTTTGTCATATTCAAATAGCTAAATACAACAGGAGCCTAACAAAACACCAGTCACTAAGGCAACCGTGCAGACCAAGAGAACATCAAAGTTTGCTAATCCCTCTGAAATGCACCCAGAGGGGTAAAAGATACCCAGTACCAAGACCAAAGGTACTCAGACCCTTGGTGCTTCGTGGTCTTATAGGCTAAATTATGAAGAAGTTCATTCTTCGTCATACTCTCCAGTGACCAGTGGATTACCTTAAATGTGCTGTAACCTCTAGGCATAATGGAGCCAGTGTGATGCTTTCAATTACATAAACAATTTTAAGCAACATTGAGATAAAGCCAGTGATTGAGCATTAATTCCTTTGGGCATTTTCCTTTCCCCATGCCCATTTTTGTCCTTATTTCTCCAGTTTTCTAATCATCAGTTTCCTTTTACTTTTCTCACTCTTAAGGATCTTTCTGACAATGTCCCTCCCTGCTCACCTGTCTCATTAAAAATAAAGTTTTCCTGAAAAAAAGGATGAAGTTGGAGAATATCATGCTAAGTGAGATAAGCCAATCCCAAAATACCAAAGGACGAATGATCTCGCTGATAAGCGGATGATGACACATAATAGGGGGTGGGAGAGGTCAGGGAAGGAAAAATAACAGAATGAATCAAACACCACTACCCTATGTAAATGTATGATTACACAAATGGTATGCCTCTACTTCATGTACAACCAGAGAAACAAGTTGTACCCCATTTGTTTACAATAAAAAAACATTTTTTTAAATGAAGTTTTCTTCCGTAAATTCTAGAATTGGTGATGCTATGGAGTCCATTAGAGGAAAATATGAGTGCCTTTCTTTCTACTTCAGAGACCCATTTAGCCCACTTTTTGTTTTACAATTATTATTTTTAAAGCTCTCAATATATATACAGGAAGAATTTCAGCTTTTCTTTCCAGTTCAAACACATTTAGAAGTTTCTGTGTGTCCTCTAAGTAGAAGCAAGTTCAAAGGCACTGGCACAGGTATTTAGTATGTCCACTGAATAGAAGTAGCTAACACAGAAATCTGTTTGAATCTTATCCAATTATTGCATAAGATGTTACAATCTGAAATATCTCCCCTATTACACAAATCCTGATCTTTTAGAAGATGCGAACTGGTAGACATGAATACAAATAAAACACATCATCTCTTTAAAATTCATTATATTTGGATTCTACCCCCATGTAGTCCTCATTATCTCTATTTAGTTGATGCCTGTAGCTCTGTACTCATTTTTCCAATTTTCATAAAGAAATTTTTATCTCTTTCAATTACATATGTTCCCAATATTTCAGTTGCCCCTAACATTTTTCCAATGAAGGGCCAAAAGTCACAGTTTTGTTAAGTTGTTCTGTGGCAGTCGACATTACGGTTAATATCCTTTGTCTAAATTGTTCATCATTATCCCCTTTGTTGTTGTTTTTGCATTATATTTTCCATTCTCTTGAATATCTAATGTGTTGACATTATTTTCTGAGACTCTCATTATTTCTAGCATTCTACCCAGAGTAAACAATGTATATTCCATTATTTTCTAAATTGCTTCTAAACTATTTTTAGGAAAGTTTGAATAATTAGATGGCTGTAATGCATGACTCTGAATTTATTTTTTGATTGTCCAGGACAAATGAGTGTACATAGAAATTATACACACATTAATGGAAATTAAATCATTTCTAAAAGTATGTCTTTAAATTCTAAGACAAATGAGTCCAAATACATAAATTTTTAAATACTATAGGCCCAAGACTAATCATACTAAACACACACCTACACACACACACATATACGTACACACACATACTTTAAACCACAAACTTGAAGGATTTTGAATCCTTTCATTGTTTTATTTTGTTTCTTGCTTTTTTATGTATTTCATGCTAGGGATTGAAACCAGGGCCTCACTCATGTAGAACACGTTTCCTCGCTGAGCTACACTCTCAGTCCTGAGAATTTTAAATTCTTATGAAGTCAATCTTAAATTCATGTTCTCTTCATTATTCTATTTTGTTGTTCTGCTATAATAGTAGAAAGAGCCAACCAAGGATGGTATTTTTCTAAGTTCTTTATGTTGTCTATTTTGGATATATTTTTTCATTTTATATTTGGATCTATTCTTAGATCCAAATATAAAATGAAAAATACTTTAGAAATTAACATCCCCTAATCTGTACCCTTTGGATAACAAAAACATTAATACATGTATCAAGCAGCTAATATTCCTTTTGTATATTTATTAAATAAAAAAAAAAAAAAAACAGGCACAATGTCTGCTGTTTTTACACGCCCTTAAAATTCAAACCCTGAAACAATTAACTGAAGAGGGTTAAGGGTGGAAATCATTGTTATGAATGAGAGAGACATTTATAAAAGGTTATTTGTAGTTGTCTAACCTGAAACCAGAAAAAAAGTCCTAAAATGTAACACCATGAATACCATGAACGAAAAATCAGTGGCTCATGTACTACTTAACATCTTACTACAAATTAGTCTCCAGATTATACTCAAGAGGAAAAACTTACCCAGAGAAGTTTTTTGCAATGATAACCACAAAAGTTGCAAAGAGAGAGGGGAAGAAGCAGGAGAAGGAGGAAGAAGAGGAGGGGAAGGGGAAGATTTCCATTGAATTTCATTACATATGAACATTTTTTCTGCTCCTGCTACCCAAAGATAATGCCTAGGTCCCATCCTACAGCAGTTGTGTCTTTGAATCATGGCAAAAGTCACATTTTTGACACTCAGACCACAGATTCAAAACTAAAATAACTGAGAGAAATCACAGCCAAGTGGAGTCTGAGGAGAGGGGAGGAGAGACCCCTGCTTCAAAACCAAAACCAGCATCTCAGGCACAGCCAGTGTCTTGACAAGAGCTTGTCTTTCAGAACTTTAGGTGCTATTCAAAGTAGGATATCAATTCCCACCACAAGCATGCCCACCATGAGAAGGCTAATATTTTACTGAGAAAGAGTAGTTGATTTTCTGCTTCAGATTGCTTTCTGACAAATGCCATAATATAATGGATTGTCTCCACATATCAAAGCTCATTTGTTTAGGTGAGAAGGTCCTGAGACCCAGTTCACTCCATATTCTTCCCATATAATGTTTTAAATAATCAGCTAATGTTAGAAATAATAAGCTTATGTTAGAAATAATTAAGATAAGGGCTGGGGATATAACTCAGTTGGTAGGGTGCTTGCCTCACAAGCACAAGGTCTTGGGTTCAATCCCCAGCCCTGCAAAAAATAAAAAAATAAAAAAATAATAATTAAGATACCTTCATGTCTCTAGAGATTTCAGAGAACTTATCTTTCTGGCAAGCTTGAGGGGGCAGGAATCTGTTTTGAACAGGGATTGTTAGGTGCTCTGAACACATAGAGTGCACCCTCCTACTGTTTGAAATTGCAATTGAAAAACCTGGAAAAGAAGTTGCTGGTTGCTACCCCGCTTAATGGTGAAAGGCTGACCCAGTCAAGGACCTTTACTGTCATGTGCACCAAAAATGTCCAATGAAATTGTTCTGCTTTTGAATTGTCAATCTAAATTACTAGGGTGAAGGCAAACCTAACAAGCAAATGATTATGAAAATCTTTTCTGGAGAATTCACACATAGCTTTCCCATTTTTGGCATTGGGAAGAGCTACCAATGACAACCTCTTACCTCCATCTTTAAGATACAGATTCTTGGAGTGGTTGCCAAACGTCATGATCAGGTTTCATAGTAAGCAGAAATGCATACGCATTTTGGTAATAGTGATCAATGACAGGAAGTGCCTTTTCACTTTATTTTGATATGCCTATTAATGAATTCCTATTTTTCAGATTATTTTAAATGAGGACTTCATAAGACCACCTGCTAAATCAATGTGGTTTTGCTTCTTAGAAATGGATAGTAAGCCAAGATACATACCAGATATACATATATATGTAGAAAAAATGACATCTTGGTAGAACACTTGCTTAGGATGTTCAAGTCCTAGACTCAATCCCCAGCAGCACCAAAAAATTAAATAAATAAATGAATAAATAAATAAATGAATAAATATCTTTATGATTTAATGGTTTTGTTTAAAGCATTAATGAGCTATTTATCAGAGATTGCAGTTTAAATGAAGAATTGCTATTGAAGAATTACTGAAAATCAAGCCTGTAAGTTTATCTTTAACACATTACATTGATGAAGGTATGTATTTAAACTTTATATTTCTGCATCAGGGCTGCATAAAAAGAGCAATGAATTTGAAGAGATTAGAAAGGGACAGAAGAGGAAAAGAAATGAGATAAAGATAGCAGGAAGAAAACCACAAAGGACAATTATTAGCCCACTTACTCTACAGGGAAATGAAACAGACAAGGAGAATTCTTTATAGAGGTGATAAGTCAGAGGGGTAAAGGCCTTATTTACTGTACCACCATCCCCTGTTATCAGAAATATTTCCCATAACACCAATATAGAAATAGATGTGGTAAAAATCAATAAAACATTTCATATTTCACAGATGTTAGACTCATCTTCAAACCCCAACCCATTCTCTCAAAAGCACTGCTTTTCAAAAAAGACTGTATAAGTTTCAAATATTAGCTTTTATTTATATTATTACAATTCATCTTTTGTCCAAAAATTTGCATCTGTTTGTGAGACACACTCAATCCCTTTTTCAGACTTATTAAATCTCTCTCATTGCTAATGTACTCACTTCCTACAATTTGCACTGCATTACCCCAAATTTGTCTTCACTCTGCAGAAATTCTTCGTGAAGACTCTTATTGTTTGCCAAGAAATTAACTCTCAAGAACAGGCAGAACTTCCCATACAAGCGCTAATGAGCACTTGGCTCCCCCAGCAATCTCCACTGTAGCTCCCACACATCAGTGTTAAGTATTTAACACCTTTAGGGAAGAACGGGGTTGGGGGAAAAGCAGCCAAAGGAGGATGTTCTAATTCTCAGCCCCAGTGGTTCTCAAACTCTAGCATGTTTTAGATGTTCTGGAATCCTGCTGGGGTAACTTCACCAAATACTCTGATGCTGTGGATCTGGCCTGAAGCCTCCCAATCTGCACCTATGCGTCCATCCTCATCTGTGATTCTAATACAAATAATTCACAGATAAGGTTTACCCTGGATGGTCCCCATTTTTCCTGATTATTCTTGCATGATTATTTACAGTAACCCCTTTTATTTTCAGTGTCCTGGTTTAGACCTACAGTATATAGTCACCAAGATTGGACCCAACATTATAGTCAGTCACATGGACACACTGAGTTGTCCCATCCTAGACTGTCTTTAAGGATAAGAATTGATCCTTCCTTACCTGCAGATCACCTTAGGCCCTATCATCATTGTACTCATGCATTTGAAAACTAGTTTTCAATACCTTCTATCTGTCAGTTACAGATCCAGGCCTGGGGACACAGCAGCAAACATGCCATGTCGTTTATATTCTGTAAGAGTTGGGGGGAATCAGGTAATAAACAGGGAAGCAATACAGGGCACATATAATATCAGATTGGCGCTACTATGACAAAACAAGTACAAATTGAGACAGGAAATACCTGGGGAGGGGAGCAAAAAGAGACAGGTGGTCAGGTGGCTGAAGGGGTGAGTTCAAGGGCAAAGAACCTGAAACAGAAGAGCTTCATGTACATGAGAGACATAATAGGAGTCTGTGTGGCTTGGGATAGAGTGGGAGAAAACCAGGTCAGGAAAACAGCAATCATCATAATGACAGCATCTCATGAACCAGGCAGCAGGATAAATCCTGGGCAAACATTCATTCATTCAATGTTCATAGTAACCCCCTGAAGTCAGTGCCATTTTTCCCATTTAACAGAGGAGAAAGTAGAGACCTGGAAACTTGAGGAACTCCATCAAAGAGCCACAGATGGCAAGGATTGGAGCTGGTATTTACACTTAAGCAATCTTATTTCAAAGTCCATGCTTTAAAAATATCCCATTACAATGATGATGATAATAATAGTCATGACCATTACAATTAAGAGCAACTAATTTCATTTTTTGGTACCAGGGATTGAACTCAGGGACACTCAACCACTGAGCCACATCCCCAGCCCTATTTCATATCTTATTTAGAGGCAGGGTCTCACTGAGTTGCTTAGCTCCTTGCTTTTGCTGAGACTGGCTTTAAACTCATGATCTTCCTGTCTCAGCCTCCCAAGCCTCTGGAATTACAGGTGTGTGCTACGGCACTGGGCTAATAGCAGCTAACTTTAAGTGAGTGCTTACTATCATACTCTTTCTATACATATATATTTTTTTTTCGTGTACAATTCACCTCACCCTCACAAAGACCTCCTGGGGTAGTACTGTTATTTTCCAAATTTTACTTAGGAGAACTGAGACACAGAAATAGGCTAATAATTTGCACACAGATACAAGGCAGCAAGGGTTAAAGAAGGAATAGATCATCTGGGCATGGTGACGCACACCTGTGATCCCAGAAACCGGGGAGGCTAATGCAGGAGGATCGTAAGTTCAAGGCCAACCTTGGCAACTTAGCAAGACCCTGTCTCAAAAGAAAACAAAATTTTAAAAAGAAGAAAGGACTGCAATGCAGTTCAGTGGTAGAACATCCCTGGATTCAATCCCCATTATGGGAAAAAAAAATGAGAAGGAGAAGGAGGAGGAGGAAGGGGGGAAGGAGGAGGAGGAAGGGGGAAGGAGGAGGAGGAAGGGGGCAAGGAGGAAGAGGAAGGGGGGAAGGAGGAGGAGGAAGGGGGAAGGAGGAGGAGGAAGGGGGGAAGGAGGAGGAGGAAGGGGGAAGGAGGAGGAGGAAGGGGGAAGGAGGAGGAGGAAGGGGGGAAGGAGGAGGAGGAAGGGGGAAGGAGGAGGAGGAAGGGGGGAAGGAGGAAGAAGAAGAAGAAAAAGAAGAACCTAAAAAGCTTTTCAAACTGTGAAATCATATTGAATTAGATAACTTTGGCTACTTATTATCAACATTTTTTACTTTTAAAATAAAACGTTCAAATGATTTTCTAATAATTTTTATGTCTTTAATACAAATTTAAATTTGACTTTCACTGTTAGCTTTGGAGTCCGTAGCAAAGCACTCAAGAGTCTTTTCCAACCCCTGAATTCTTCCTTGCCCCTGAGCTATCATACCTTGCAGGCTTCCTATTATTCCTTGACATTCTCCACCTTTCTACGGGCTGTGCCTACTAGCTGGATGCTTTCACTTTCATGTCCCCGCTGCACTATGCAGGGTGTGTCTCTCTCTCCCTTTTCTTTTATGAAGACTAGCTCTTTGGACCGGGGCTGTAACTCTGTGGTACAGCACTTGCCCATCTTGAGCAAGGCCCAAAAAACAAAAATCCAAAAAAAAAAAAAAAAAAGCTTTTATGATTCTAACATTCAAATGTAACATTTATTGAAACGCTGTCTTCTGCAAAGAGCTCAACAATGCCTTGTGATCTTGGCTCTTGAATCTCTAAGTGCACAGCAGTGTAGGAACACAAAGCTATGTCTCTAATATGAGGCATAAGGGAACCCTGTGCTTCCAGATACTCCCTCAGCTCACAGTCCCTCTCCATCACTGCAAAGCTCACCATTTTCTATACAAAAACAGAGAGAAAGCTTTAAACAGTTATTTCATAATTGTTTTTCCCTTTTAAGATGTCCTTCAAATTGTTCTAAATTGAAAGTCTGCATAGAATTTCAGGACCAGGTGAACCCCTGTGGTAACTCTTCCACCCCTGAAAGATGAGTTTCAAACATGATTGGAAAACAAAGTAGAGTTGGTGGATGTGTGATGATTCCAGAATTTTTGTAGACCTGATGATTTTCTAGAACTACTTGACCAACTGGGAATGGTGCAGCATGTCTGTCATCCCAGCAGCTAAGGCAGGAAGATCACAAGTTCAAAGCCAACCTCAGCAACTTAATGAGGCTTTAAGCAACTTAGTGAGACTCATGCTCTAAATAAAATTTTAAAAAGGGGAGTGTGGTTCAGTAGTTAAGCGTCCCTGAGTACCAAAAAAATACAAAAACAAATCAAAACAACAACAACAAAAAAAACTGCTTAGCCAGAAAATGGACTTCATTATCCAATTAGCTTCCTCTCCATGATTTTGCAAGTAAAAATAAATCTGAAACACAGAGAGATTAAGTGACCTGCTCAAAGTCACGTAAGTCAAAGGGTAATATTAGAAATAATTGATGTGGATGTGTAGGCCACCACCTTCATAGGAAAAAGATTGCCCTCTCTATCAAATTGTGCAGAGCTATGAAAATGGAAGAAAATATATCCAGGGAACTATCCTTCCCCACCTCAAAAAAAAAAAAAAAATACAAAGCAAAAGATGGACCATATTTGATCGAATCAAAACCCAGCAATTGTGCTGGCAAAATCATCCAGCTTTAATTTTTCAAATACATTAGTTGTCAAATTAGATGGAACATGAAAGAAAAAAATTGCCTTTTGCTGAAACCTACTGCTAAATTTGGTCAATTTTGTTGTTTATCAGTGCATAAAGTCCTTGCACTTACCATTTGACAAATCCGAAAGGAAAAAAAAAAAAAAAAACACTTGCTGCAATCAGGTGAAGTAGGTTATTAATGGTTCTGAACAGATACACAGAATTGCCTCATCCTGAGGCAATTAAGGCTTGGAAAAAAGTGTGTTTAAATCTCTGAGGACTGATGAGCCTGGAACAGGTGGTCTTCCTAAATTGGCATTGTTTGTATAACCCTGAGTTGCTCAGTACATCTCTTTTCTTTTTAACAAGTCACTCATGAATTCAGAGATATTTCTTTCTTTTTTTTTTTTTTCAACTTCAGCTCAACAAGAAATCACTGAGAGAAAGTCGGAGATTTTACAACGAAAAAATAACAACAAAACATATTAATTTGCATTATAACTTTTCATATGAACATGCTTAGAAGAAAATTGAGACAAGTCATTGAAAGTGAAAAAAAATAAACCAAGAAAATGCCCAACTTCCAAGTGATTTTAAGAGGAATTCCTGCACCACTTTGACCCTAGAAACTCAGACTAACATCACTTGCCTATCAAATTGCAAAACAAAGCACTTTAAAATCTCTAAGGCCAAAGGTTCTGGAGAATGAAAGCTTTCTATTTCCCACATACAAAGAGAGAGGTAGACAGTTCAGTGCAGTGCTTGGGTTTCTACTTAAATGTTATTTCCTCCAAGAATTTCTCATTGGCCATCTCCCTCCCTGCCACACTCACGCACGCATACCAGATTAGGTCACATAGTCCAAAGTGATTTCCCAAATACCCTGAACTCCCCTTATCCTAGCGAATGTCACATTTTATTGCCATTGTTCGTAAAGATTACTATCTTCCCTCAAAGCTGAGTGTGTTCAGATTCAATGAAAAGAATCCAGTAACAAGAGTATTTATTGTCTACTTAACATGAAGATGGGAGATGGGGTGATCACCATCAAGCAAGGACCCATTTCATTCTCTTCTTCCTCTTTGTCATGCTCAGCTCCTCAGCTCCTCCCTTGTGGTCACCAGTCTCCTGCAGCATCTCTCCAGAGAGACATAGAGAATAGAACCCTGGTTGTTACTGACTAAAAACATTGTGTCTTGGTTTGTCTAGAGAAATTCCTTTTAACGTTTCTTGCCTGGGCATAATGCTTCCTAGTACTTCTCTTTCATGCTGGAAAGAGTTTCTGAATGAGAAATTATATACTCTTTCCATGTCCTGAAGCAAGTGTCTTCAATTCATTGAGCCTCCATTTTCCTATAAATGAACATGACACTTCTTGAGTGAGAAACTTGAGAATTTAAGGGGGTTCTTTCATGTAGAAGGTCTAGAATCCTGAATGGATGACCTCCTTTCAGATAAGCGGCCTTGATGTCATAGGTGAACTTCAAGGTGGAAGTTAGATGGTTAAAGAAGGCCATTATAATTATTCAGGTATAAGAAACAAGGGCATAAAAGAGAGAAACTAAGGTCAAGCTGGGGTTGAAGGCCTTAAAGAAATTGGACATGGGCTGAAGGTGAAATGTGAAGCCACTCACTGATTGTGCCCCTGAAAGGCAGGAGGGTAGGGGTCTTTCTATTAAGAAAACACGAGAGACACACAAAGATGGGAAGAGGGAGAAACAGAGGAGACCTTCACTTTCAATTTGTACCTGCCCAGTTTGATAAGTCATGCATTAAAAAGTGCACAGTTCTGCTAGGAAACCAGAAGTGAAGCTTAAGGAATCCGATCCGAGCCCGACACTAAGGAAAAACTTGAGAAGCATCCGCATGCAATTTTAGAAGTAACAGAAAGAAAGTGTGGAGGGCCAAGCACATAGACAAAGAAGACAGACAGGCCAAATGCAGAACCTTAGAATGGGGTGGGGTTGTTGGGGACTCTATTTAAAATTGTGAGTTAAAGTGTTCTTTAATCTACCAATTAACAAGATTTTTCAGATTCAAGGACCTGCTCTTAAGAAAAAAAGTGGGATGGAGTCAATACTCACAAAACCATTGAATCTAAATATGTAAGACTTCAATCACATAAAGCATTTACCAACTCGACAAGGAATTGAATGACAAAGATCATTCCATCCTCTATGCATTTGTCAGAAATGCCTTTTTCTCTTTTTTCATACTGTGGATGGAACCCAGGGTCACACACATGCCAGGCAAGAGCTCTATGCCTAGGCCGCACCCCCAGCCCCCATGTTTGTTGTTTTGTTTTTGTTTTTCTGTGGTGCTGGGGATTGAACCCATGGCCTTCTGCTTGTGAGGCAAGCACTCTACCAACTGAGCTATCTCCCCAGCACCTCACGTTTGTTTCTGAAGCATCCTTATATTGGAGTCGTTCTGTTTCTTGTGCTGATGCTGACATCTTCATCACATACCAACTCGGGACTCACAACAGACTAAGCAATGTCTTCTCCAAACCCAAGGGGGAAGTATACACCCCCAGCACAGCCCCCTCAAATTCCCACCCAGGCCTCCTGAGTTCCCCAATAAAGTGTGTTGTTTTGCCTGGAAAAACACACTAGACACTGCCCTCACTTTCAACAGAAGATGTACTGTCAATGTTAATTTCATATTAAGCCGAAGACAATACAAGTTCAGCTTCGCTATTATTTCAGCCCCCAGTTTCATTATTATTCATGGTCTTCTACAGTCACTGTGTTTTTAAAATGTTTCCTTTAATTGGTAATACAGTCAATGATTTGCTCATCCTTTTTACATACTCAAAAAAAAATCTCTGGTATTTCAATAATTTATTAACTATAATCCAATTCACTATGCTGTCTCTCCATGTTTTCTGAAATATTATCAAAAATTAAACATCCTTCCAAAGGGGATATTGGTCATCACAGACAGAATGAATGATCCCTTCTTGAATCCTAATGCTTTATATGTTCATATCAAAATTAAAATTAAGTTAATATTCCTTTGTATAGAAAACCCCAAGATACTGTCTCCTGTTTTCTTCAGTATCCTGTAGTTCTAATACCTTTTTCTGATTTTATGACCCCAACTTAATCCTGTATTGCTTGAAAAAATATTAAAGTGTACCAAAGCAATAGGGATATCTTTTCCAGTACCAAAGAAGCCCCTTGGAAAAGACATTTCTACATCTGGATTGTGACACCATCATGCCATCTATTAGAACTTCTGCAGGGCTGGGATGACCCCAGCGGTGGAGTGCAGCCTTAGCATGTGCTTGGCCCTGGGTTGAGTCCCAAGGAGCAAAATGAAACAGAAAGAAAAGAAAGTGAACTATTATTATACGGGGATAATATCATAGAACAAAACAAAAAAACAAAACAAAAAATGATGATGAAGAAGTAAGCTGTTCTAAGAACACCAGATCATGATCATTGAAACGCTAGTTTCCCCAAAAGATCACAGAGGCCCCAAATGTGGGTGTTGACGTAAATTCCACCACTAAATGTTGGTATTTGCAGGGGATAGGGGCACATGGCTGTAATCCCATCACTCAGGAGACCAAGCTAGGAGGATCGTCAAGTTCCAGGCCAGACTGGGAAACTTAGCAAGGCCTTGTCTCAAAATAAAAAATTAAAAGGGGCTGGGAATGTGGCCCAGGGTAAAGGGTCCCTGGGTTCAATGCCTTGTACCCACCCTCAAAAAAAAAATCAAAGAATTTTCGGCCAACACTATGTTTATACCCTATACCCTATAGTTAAACACTATGTTTTATACAAGTAAAAGCCGCATGGAGAGCAGAAAACCTGAATCTGTCTTAGAAAAGCTACAGTGATTTAAAATCAGTTCTTTTCCATGAGCTTCATTTTCTTCATCTGTATAACAGAGAATCTGATATGTTTTGATCTCCACTATTGTCTACTGCCAATGTTGTATAAATGTGAAATCATTTAGATGTTCATATTTTATTATATCCAGCCATTGATGCTTACATTTCCTCCATTATATTACTAAAGGTAGATGGGTCCCTTAAAAACACTCATTAATTCTAGCTGGGTTGGTGGTGCATGCCTATAATCTCTGCAGTTTTGGAGACTAAGGAAGGAGGATCAGAAATTCAAGGCCAACCTGGTCAACCTGTCTCAAAATAAAAACATACAAAGGATCCTGGATATGGCTCAATGTTAGAATGCCCCTGGGTTCAATCCCTAGTAGGGAAATAAAAAAAAAGTCACTAATTGCTTTAGGTAATGCTATTTTTTAATAAAAGTTCTCTAAATGATTATCTCAATAAAATAAAATAATAAAAGTGTATCAACCTCTATGTGGGAGTGAAAGCATTATTTGGATTATATATGTGGGTGATATGACTATAGCTGGCCAGAATAACTTCATATATGAAATCAGTTTTGAACAAAAAAAGAGCAAAAAAGAAAATACTCTTGACATGACAGAAATTTGGGAAGATATTTGTTTTTTTAGAATGAAAGGGACCAACAGAGTGTTCTTTCAGAGACCACACATAAGAGTCTCAGCCCAGGGTTCATCATGACTGAAAAAGGTGGTACTCTCTCCACCTGAAAAGCAAACAGGCCACTAATAAAGGCTCTCCACTCCCGGTAACTCCAGGGGCTCGGTTCCCAGCAGAGCATTTCAATACTGCTGGCAGGACATGTTCTACGGTGGCAACACACCTCCAAAAGAGAATGTCCCCAGCATGAGGCAAAATCACTCTGGCCAATAGGAGTAATTGCTTCTGGTAGTTTCTATCTTTATTTCATAATTGTGTTATAGCAAAAAAAATGTTTTATAAATCTACTGAGTTGATTAGAATAGCAAAGTAGTTAAGATGCTGCTATAAAGATTTAGGTAACTGTCAGTAAATGTCACCAATGTGTGCCAAAGCATAAACATATACATCCCATTCCTGGGCAGCTGTCATGTAATATTGTTTTTAAATAAATATGAACATATAGAGCTGGGCATGGTGGTGCACGCCTTTAATCCCAGCAGCTCTGGAGCCTGAGGCAGGAGGATCACAAGTTCAAAGCCAGCCTCAGCAACTGAGCAAGGCCCTAAGGAACTCAGTGAGACTCTCTCTCTCTAAATAAAATATATAAAAGAGCTGGGGATGTAGCTCAGTGGTTAAACACCTCTGGGTTCAACACACATACCAATAAATAAATAAATAAATAAATAAATAAGAACATATAAAACATGAGACTCAACAAAGAACTAAAAGCAAGCTTTCTTATATAAGTTCATTTAATAAGATAGTAAAGGACCTGGGGGTGTAACTCTGTTACATGGTGACCGTTCAGCATGCACAAGGCCCTGGTCAACTCCCAGCACCATAATCTAAAATGAATAAAATAGTAGAGTATCTAAAATGTGAAATATAAGACCATCACTAAAGAAAAAGACATTTTCAGTACTAAAAAGAAAGTAACATTATATAAATCTCATTTATATAATATATAACTAATTTGTTAGTTTGGTTAAATAACAAGTTTTTAAAGATTATCATGCTATGTGTATCGTTACTCTTGTATAAATGAAAAACATAAAAAGGGTTTTAAGCTCCTACAAATTTGTTTCAACCTCTGGGAGAGTGTATACATGGGGGGCATACTTAAGTATATATACAAAACTAATATTGTGAAAAACATATTGACTATTTGAGTAATTATTTTAATTTAACTCACATTTATACTTCATAATATAAGATAATAATTCAAGCCTTTTGTTCCTCTACCTTAGTTTATTAAGGTCACACATTCATATTTCCAATATAAAGTTTGTTGATATTTAAAACAACAAATTACTACAGAGAAATTTTTCCTTTGGGAAAGAAATTATAATTAACTCCCCATCCTCATCCATAAGCATACCAGGACACTAAAACTTGCCTGAAGTATTTTCTCAGTTCACCAATTAAACAATTATGTTTCTTTTTTATACTATGACCAAACACACATCAAAGCCCATGCATAACTGGCAAATATTATTTTCCTTATCATCCATCTCAATGGTTGTACTATGTTTTTGCTTTGAAATCTGTATGAAACAGTAAGGATATTTGAGTTAAAACACATATTAAAAGCCATTGTAAGCAAAGTGTTTTCTAAGAAGTAAGGGGATAAAGTTATCACAGGCTTGTTAAATTGTTAGAAAATCTTTGCATTAATAACCAAACAAAAATGATTTTACTCACTTTTGTGAACATATAACAATAATAATACAGAGAAAATAGTCCAAGTCTGACTAGAATCATGAGCTAGAACTGCATGAAATTTCAAAGACTATAGATACCTATTGTGTTCAGTAAACTGCATACACAACACTGAGAATAAAAGTAACTTTTAGTCAGAGAATTATGCCATAAAGATACTTACAAATAATAAAAAATTAACCTCATCTTAAAGGAGATTTGTAGAGATAACTGATACCAATGGAAGAAAATCTTTAAAACATCATATAATTCTAGAAATTAGGGCATTTCTTTGAGACGAATATAACTTCATTTGTAGTGCGCTGATCAAAAAGGGGGGCATAGAAGCTTTGGAACATATGCAAAAATTGTCAGAGATCACTCATAAAAATTTGGAGGAATCTGAGGTAAACAGAAATTTGTATACAGAGAAGTTTGGGCAAGGTGGATGGACAATCGATTCAAAGGGCTTATTTTGTAGACTCCATATAGATAAACAGCTCCCTTCAGGTCTCACAAACCCTTACATGAGTATTAAATATGAGATTAAAACCACTCTCTCTATTTTAATTCTTATCCTAGAGGATGTACATCTTACAGGGCCTGTACTTATCTTGCAGATTTTGAAAGACCTTCTTCAAAGACAGCCCAAGGTTGTGTATGCCATCAGTCAGATGGGATGTCATAAATTGGCATTTTCTAAAGCTGCAAACTTAACTGATATGGCCTCATCTCTGATTCTATGTATCTACTTTGACCCTTCCTACCTTCCATTCGGTTTTCACATTTGTATTTATGGCATATGTTCGGGGACATAATGCTTTTGTCCGTATGGATGTCCACGTGCACACAGAGGATTGCCTATGTACATGCGGAGAAGAAAATTGTCTCTGAAAACGCAGAGTATTAATTGTAGGATTCAGAACCCATTACTCAAGCAAGGCATATTGACTGTTTCCACTGAAACATCTGCATGCTAATAAATATTTTTCCTGAAGAAAGAACTCCACTCAGGAACTTGCTTCTCAGGGACTCACTTCAGAAAGATTTTAGCTCTGCCAGCCCTTCACCCATTTCTGTCTCTGCTTTAAAAAACATTGTTTGCCTTGGGCTCCATGAATAAATAAATATACATAAGCCCTCTGGAGAAATGTTTGTGTACACCTTTAGCTAGTGTCCTGTGGAGTTTTTAAAGCTGGAGGGGATCAGCTAATTGAAGAGAAATGCATCTATATTTTTTAAAGAAATGATTTCTTACTCTCTATGAGGACTGTCGGTTTTCCATGCCAAAGCTTAATTCACCCACTCCTCTGCTTCTGTAAATTCCAAAGGCCATAAACTTCCTTCCAAAATTATTTTCTTAGAGGACCACTGTATTTTGGGTTTTGCAAAATGCAAGAAAATATGTGAGAAGAGCTTTAATGAATCAACAGTATCTTATTCAATCATTGTATTACAGAGCTTACATAAGAACTCTTAAGGCTTAGTGGTAATTATTTTTTTCAGAGAACATAATTCTAAATATATGCCTGCCAATCATGAAAATTCAATTTCAGTCCTAGCCAAATTAAAATAAAAGGAAATAAATCCTTTGGCTTTGAATGGGAAATCCCTCTGTATATAGCTGGGTTACCAGCAGTTGATCCTCACCAAACTGGTAGAAAAGGACATTCTCTGTGGTTAAAATCTCTAATCCTTTGTCACCTAGGAAATTACATCTGAGATAAATTTAATTACATTGATATTTGGAAAATTTATCTAGTTTTCCATTTAGGAATGACGAGGGTCTCCAAATGTTCTCGGTTCCCCGCCCCCCCAAACTTAGAGAACTTGTTTGACTGAGCTAATTTCCTCTGTCACTATTGAAACATACAGATGGCGCTCATTTTCCAAAACTTTCTGCCTCCTCAAGGATTCCCTGAGAGCCTCGGGAAGCTTTTCCAAGCAATTCCCTGGACATCTAGGTTTTGCCTAAAGTGCAAAAGCTTTCAAGTAATCACAAGTACAAAACTTAGCAAAGAAAGTCCTCTTCAACTCCAGGGAGGGGAGGGGAAAAAAAAAAAAAAAAAAAAACCTGCGTGTCTCTTTCCCTCCCCCAATGCTTTTTCTAAAATCTTGACATCCACTGGATGGAAAAGTAGGTTAATTAGGCAGGAGTCTCTGGTTCAGTCCCAGGCGGCCGTTTCAGGTGTCTGAGTGCTCAGCCGCCTTCCAAAGCGAAGTGAGGAAAAGGGGAGGGAGGCCTCCGGGCGGGCTGGCCGCGCACAATAGCGCAATTATTTGTTAAAGTTCCGTCCTCTGTGGAACTCCTTGCATGTAATTAAATTAGGTGTTCCCTTTAAAGGCATGACTGGGAGCAGGGAGGAGGCTGTTTATTTATTTGGGGTCTGCGATTGGAGAAGAGTTCCCGGATGAGCCGAAAAAATGATTACGGGTAGATCTGCACGATCAACATGGAGAGTTCAAAAAGTTTGCTCTCTTGTAAATAGAAGCCTTTCCAAATTGCCTCTTACTCCTTATCTGCACCCGGGTGTCACAATGAGATTCGCATTCAAGGACAGTTGGTGGGCGGGGGAGACAACTAGGACTATGCTCCCAGGTCCAGCAGTTCGAATGCTGACTCTCGCTCTGCATTTTATTCTCCATTCAACTGTCATATTTTCTGGTGGC
This sequence comes from Sciurus vulgaris, assembly GCF_902686455.1. NCBI lineage: Eukaryota > Metazoa > Chordata > Mammalia > Rodentia > Sciuridae > Sciurus > Sciurus vulgaris. The sequence continues at coordinate 133,561,543 of NC_136470.1, forward strand.
CTGGACTAGGTCCGTTTCGCACTTCCTACGCAGATCTCCTTATGCTGGGTCTTGGAACCTTCACCAACCTGGAGTTTGGCCCTGGGAAATCGCCCTGCTGAGGCAAAATTTGGACGATGAACCAAACACAGCTCTTGAAGCAAGGGGCACATTTGGCCTGGCTGAGAGATGGGAGCCTTTTGTTTACCTATTTTTTATGATTTTTTTATTAAGATGCAGGTAGTAGATTGCAGTGCTGGATTGAAGCTCAAGAGAAGAGACTAGAAATGGCATTACCAAGATGGTGTTTGTTTTCCTGTCTGCCAGCCAAGGATGGAGCTCAAAAGATTCCACTCTGCAGCATTCTTCAAAATTGCAAATACTCCAAATACAAATACAGGTTATATATATATATATATATATATATATATATATATATATATATATATATAGACACACATTAGTGTTTAGTATAGTGTATAGCATAGCATGTAGTATATAATACAAAGACAATATTGATTGCCATAAATACATATATATTCTTATGTATAACATATGCCACCTAATGAAAGTGCATATATCACTTTACATACTTGTATATCAAAGTGACACGAAAATATATGCCAATGTATACCAAATACACTGATGTATTAATTGATATATTAGGTGATATGTGTGCATTCACAACATACATACATACACACACGCAGTAATATAATACCATGGACACATGTTAGGCCTTGAATGTTAGATTTCAGGGTCTACTTGGAAGCTACATTCCCAGCCCATTCATTTATAGAAAAGGCAGACGGCCCTAATTGGTTAGGTCTTCTCCAAAATGTCAGCACTATCACTTCCACGTCAAGGGAAAGTTCCTGTTCAAACAGTAGACACGCTGGCCCCTAGCCCACAGATGGAACTCCTATTTGAGAGGAGGACCCCCGACAGACCAGACTACCGGAAACCTCCCCAGAAGTTTATTTCTGCAGTTCTCCGGGGCAGTCTGAGTCTGAGCTCCAGCCAGAGGAAGTCTTAAATCTGCTCGGGAGATCGGGGAGATCATCTCAGCTGAGGCCGACTGACCCCAGGGTTGGGTGGCGGACGGAGGAATCGAGCTGTGGGGAGCGGTCAGTGCGTTAAGGAGCCCTGCATATTAGCCTCTCCCAGCAGGTGCCCCCCACACACGCATACATACACCGGATCTGGGCACCCTGGAGGCAATTCTGGCCTCCGTAGGAGATGGTGAAGGAGAACTAATATTCTTTTCCTATTATTCGATTTCCATTCTCTGGGTTAATTCTAGTCTTTCCTAGGTGCAATTCTGGGCCCAGAAGGAGGTCAGTTTCGCCAAACACGTCCACACCCAGCAATCTGGACCACACCGAGGAACTTCCAGACAGAAAATTCATTAATTGTGAACGACTGTTGGGGAAAGAAGTCGGATGGGGCAGGAACTGCTTCTGCGCTAAGAAAACCCAAGAGTGGATCTCCCTGCACCAACCCCGCTTCCCAGAATTGGCCTCCTGGGACGGGATGGAGCGAATGCTTTTCCCCTAGTGTCATCCGCGCGGTCCCCCCACCTGCCCCAGCGCTCCGCGGCTAATATTGTGCATGTTTTCTGCGATGTACTGAGAACATATCCTGATGTCTATAGAAACTTGGTGGAAAGAATTTGGTGAATGTGTCTAATTGGTTTAACTCGCCACCTATTCATGAGAAGAAAAGATCCATCATTAGCCTTAATTAAGTTTTTTTTTTTTTTTTTCAAGTCGCTGCCTTTAATGATCATAGAAACCGCAAAGTCCAACAAAGGCATCTGCGTCATTTTAATTACCCTGTTTATTTGCTGAGGATGTGGCAAAGTTACCCAATATTTTCTCACATCCTTTCCAGCTCATAAGGGAGCGCCCGGAGCGGGGCAGGCCCGCTTCCAACCCACGAAGGACGAGCGAGAGCCGCCTTTGGAAAAGTTGAGGCTGAACTTCCTGCGGGGCTTCCAATCCCAGTCTCTCCTGCCGGACGCGTCCCCTCCCCCTGGCGCTGACTATTTGAAGAGTTTGGACCACCGCCTGGGGAATGATTTGCCATCGGATTTGTCCTCGGCAAATGTCTCACCAAACTAAATAAAATAATATAAAGTAAAATAAACACCCCTGAAAACTTGAAGATAAAGGTACTGGACAGAGCGACTTGAAAAAACCATACCTGACCCTATTTGGGGAAGTTCACAGTCCCCATATCAACTGCCCATGGGTTTCAGCACCAACAGAACAAGATAAACGCGCTTGCCACATTCCCTCCCCAGCTGGCCAGACCCTGAGGCTCCTCATTCAAGAATTTCCTTTTAATTCCTACAGTTTTCTTGGTGTCGAGGACTGGAAAGCAGACTTCCTAAGTCAGTAGCTGGCTTGTACTCCAGCCCAGTCCCTCCAGCAAATCACACAGATGCAAGCAAGCAATCAGAACTTCCATCAGAATGTTTAAAACTCATCCATTCTTCATGTTAATTAAATTTTGACAACTTAGCCGTCATGGACTGGGATCTTAAAGCTTTATTCCTTACTTGTGTGGCAGGAATTTCTTTTGAAATGTTTGGCCTTTACTTCATCCTCCACTATTCTCTAAGTTGATTAAAAATAACAAACACAAACAAAATTAAAAGTAACCCAACTTCTTGAGCATTGACAGAGAGGTGGCAGAGGGCTTCCTGGAGGCTCTTGAGTCCCAAGTCACAGGCTTTTATTTAATTATATTCTGGGTTTTTTTTTTTTTGTTGTTGTTGTTGTTGTTTGTTTGTTTGTTTGTTTTCTGCAAAACCCCTCTGGTAACCTTCTAAATTGGGGGTATAATTTTTACTTCCACCTTTACAAAATTAAATGTTCACTAAATAAATAATATCAGAGAGTAGCCCTGTAAGTCAGATGAATGGTTTTATTCCCCACTCTCTGACCAGAGAGCTGTTGATCAAAAGAAATTTAAGAGCTTTTTTTCTTAAAAACATCAGTGAGAGAATTCATACCAAATGGGAAGGAAAGAGCCGGAAACAAATTATTTTCTAGAACAAGACAAGTGGCTATTTGACAGATGCCATTGGCTACACCTCTGTACTTGGGCACAGCTCTGCTTTGAAGTGGCTAGAGTTTAGCACTCTGAGGATCTGAACTGCTCTGTTGACTTTGGGCTCAATGAAGGCCTAATGGCCTGCCCCAAGCCAGAGCCTCGGCCACTGTCCATAGTGTCAAGAAGTATGTCCAGAAAACCCCACAGAATCTGAAGATTGCCTTTGGGTGGGGATGGATCCGGGAGCTGTCAGAGGCCTCTTTTCAGGAGTCACCTGCTACCTACTCTGCACCTTTCACCTCACTATGGACACCTCCAGCAGTGACCATGCTTCAGACCCAGTGGTACAGGCTGAGGTCATTGAGTCATTCTGAGGGTCCAAGTCAGACAAAAGCAGCCTAAAACTCCCCGAGCCTCGCCCACTGTCCCACCTCTCTGCTTCCAAAGGGTCCCTACCTGTAAGGAAAACCTGGGGAGAAAGATGGCATAGGGAGAAAGTGTTTGAATTTCAAATTCTATTCTTGGAGGAAACACAGGCCCTAAGGAGCCACCCAGGTAGTTCAGTCTTTGGGGTATTTCTGCAGGACCCCCTAAGTGAGCCATCCCCAAGACCACTCCCCCAAGTCTGTAGCTAAGGGAAAGTACTATACCACCCCACCCCCATTTCACATCAGATTTTCCATGATAGACTAATACTCCAGACACCACCACCCCCAAAAGAAAACCATTCCCTGTTTAACAAGCTCATTCTCTCAATTTTGTTTCTATTTCCAACATTCTCTTATTTTTTCTTGTGGTGCTGTGCTTCCCACCCCCATTCTTGGGATGATTTTTTGTTACTCTTGTTGTTTTCTCTGTCCCTCTTTCCCAGTATCTGGATTTTTTTTTTTTTTTTTTCCATCTGCACTTTGTTGCTTAAGGAGAATAAGTACCTGGAGGGGTGAGGCGCTGCTGAAGGGGAGACTGGAGGAGAAGTCTTGGCAGCCTGAGGACAGCCATGCATGCAGCTCGCCTGGGTATGTTTTTGTGCACAGAGTTGGCACCAGTGCAGTGCTGGAGTCCCCAGCCCTGGCCAGACAATGGACAGCTGCTGCTGTTACAAAAGAGTCACTTGGCTGCAGGCACTGTTTACTTAGTGTCAGGGCTGACCCTGGGCTGCTCTCCACCAGGACAGATGCTGAGTCTACCCTGGGAACTGTCTTTCTCAAGTTATTCAGCCTGCCTGGCCCGCATGTGTTTGCAAACAATTTCATTGACTTTCCAAATACTCATCTGCTGGCATTGGCTTTGGGGAAATCATGGGGAAGACTCATGGGGTAAAGCCTCCTGGCCTCTGGAGAGATAGCTCCCCACACACTTGTCCAGGTGGTCTAACGGATGATTATCTTCTCTTCTTTCCAGAGGAAGAAGATAGTCTCCAGCTTTTAAAAACAATATTACTGTTTTAATTTCCTAGCACAAGCAAAGTCTGGAAGGAACCCAAGAAAATGGGGCAAGCCCTCTCAGAGCACATGACACATCAACACACACACACACTTACTGGCCAAGCCAGAGAATTCTTTTTGCACGTGCAGAACACATTTGTCTGGGGCTGCTGCTGGTCTATTATTTTCCATGCACGTCTGCTGATACACATGAGAATCATGATCCCTGACATCTCAACTCGATTTGAATATCACGCACGAGGTCATCACAGTACCAAAGACAGATAAAACTTTTAAATATTTAAAGTAAACTTTGGGGCTGCTCCAGAGTAAAGCATTTGCCTAGCATATTCCGATGTCTGAGTCGAAGCACAGTGACAAAAATATTTTTAAAAATAAAATAAATAAATACAATAATTAAATAAACTTTGCCCTAAAAGTAGAAGTCAGCTAGTCCATCTTGCCAGAGTGTCTTAGGTGTGCAAACTGAAGGAATGGCTGGAAGGGAGATGCCCTACATAACTAGATTTTCCTCCCCCAGGAATGTCCACACCTTTGAACCTCTATCTTGGAAGAGCTGCCAGGAACCCACATCTGTAGAGACAACCATTGGGGCTTCCCCCAACCCCCCAATTCCAGAGTGCTCCATATGCATCACAGTCCACACCTCAGCCTAAAGATTCCCCTGTCTCCTGCCCACCCCAGAGAGCCTTTGATGTTGTCCTAAGCTTAATTCAGCAGGGAAAGGACCAAACCTAACACCACTTTCCTTCCCATGATTCCAGCAGATTTTATTTTTCTTAAGTGCCCCTATAGGCTTGAGGGTAGGCATGGGTTTTTCCAGAAGTTCTTCTATGGGCAGGGCTGGACGGACACCTCCACTGAGAATGTTGGAGAAGGTGGTTGGAGGTAGAGGAAGCCGAGCTCCCTGTACCCCCCTCCCTCTTTTCTGCCCTGCTTGACATTGTTCAAAATGACGGTCTAGTTCAGATATGACGAGGCCAGCGCCTCCCTTGAAATGGAAAGAGAGGACTGAATAAAAAAAGAAAAAAAAAAGTACTTTGTAGTCTGCATCGTCCATCTTTAATTCAGAGACGCATCTATACTCCAGGGAGCTCTGCCTTTGATCTCTTTGATTTTTTTTACACCAGATCTGTTATGGACTAAAATTCCTAGGTTTTCCATAGAAACATCTCCATTCCTTCAGGATATTGATGTTTTCTTCTTCCTGGGGGTTATGATATGGTAAATCAGATTCAGAAAAGAAGGGACAATGCCAGCATTCACTGGCCTTCCCCCTCCAGCCTCCCTCTCTCCCCTGTTCTCTCTTCTCTCTCCCTCCCTCTCATTCATTCAGATATTCTCTCTCTCTCCTCTCCTCTCCTCTCCCCACCCCCTTCCTCCTTCCCTTTCTTTCCCTGCCTCATTTTCTCCCCGTTGTTCAACCAAAATAGGGTTGTGATTCTGGTCTCTTCAAGCCCTTTCAAGGGCCTTCAACTTTGGCGGCGGCAGCAGCAGGTTGCGTTGCCATGGAGACGGTACTGTATGGCTGCGGCGGCGGCGGCGGCGGCGGCGGCGCAGTTCGCATCCTGCAAACAATGCCCAGCCCAAGTGCAGGTTCCTCGCCCTTCTCCCTGCGCTTTTCCCTTCTAATGGGGCTAGTGGCCTCAAATGGGCGATGCATCTTGACATGACAACAATCCCTACCCCTCCTCTTGGTCCCCCTCCCTTGCTGTTCCTTCCTCCCTCCACTGTCTTTGATCTATTAAAAATCAAAAGAACAAAGTCACAGAGGAAAGTTGGGTTTTGTTGTGACTGCCACTGCACAAAATGGGGCTCTTCAAACAGAGTGTGGTGGAACCGAGGCCAAACAATGCTGATCCAGGATTGGTTGTAGCTACAGGTTAAACGGGACAGCTCTACCCAAGAGGGTGCAGATTGTAGTCAGGCCCGCCGAGGGGCAGTAACCCTCTCTGCCCCAAACCCACTGTTGAGGAGCTTCTGGTGGCCAGAGATACTTCCATTCAGGCTCCAAGTGCAATTGGATGAGATCAGGACTCTGAAGAGGTTCCCTGCCGAGCCACAAGGACCCAGAGCTAGAATACAGGCTCGGTCTCAAATTATCTTATAGTCTGGGTGTAGCGCTGAACCCCACGTACAGCTGAATGAGCTTCAGTTTCCTCCACCCTGTTTTGCACACAGACGGTACTCAATATAGAATTCTTGGTTTTTGCTTCTGCTCTGCCGAACCCTCCGCTAGGGGGCAGGAGAGAAGATCTACCCAGCCGGGAGGGAGTGGTTAGACCGTACAAATCAAAAAACTAACCATTACACTTTGCCATAAAAATTGGTTAGATGGTTGAGAAAACAGCAAAGTAAGCAGATACTAAATCAAGTTTTCTTTTTTCAGTGTAACCATAACGTCAGTATGATCAGATGTCATTTGCCACTTTACGTTACTGGTGAGACCATCTCTGAGTCAAAACATATTTGAGCCAATTTCCCAGAACCAAAACCAACCAACGTAAGATCCTCAGTCTCCAGATAATTAGTATTTCCTTAGGTAATGTATTCAGCACCTACCATGCAAATATAGGAGCAATATTCACTGAACTGATCACGTTAGGTCTAAGGTACTGATAACATTTATAGATCCATTTTATTCCATTTAAATTCTATTTAGACAAGAAAATACAAATAGGTGTTACATTCCTCTCAATTTCAAGTTAATGAGAAAAATGAATTTGCATACTTCAATAATTTACTTCATTTGAATTCAACATTAAGTGTACAATTCCTTTGGTAACCTTTCCCTTTTCCATATTAAAATAACGGTAAGTGAAAGATCCTACTTGAATTTTTTAAATAATATAAAATGAGATTGTAACATAAGAAAAAGAAAACAAAACCATCTTGAAAATCTTTAAAATGCAGACAACAGGTTCCTGTTGATAGTATAAAGTCTAGCCAAATATTTTTCAAGGATCCAGTGTGCTGGTGATTCCCTGAAACATCTTAGCAGTGTTATTAAACTTTGTAGGCTAAAATACAGGTAACAAAATGTGCTAGTCAATAAACATCTGGCAAAATTAAATTTAAATATATCTTTTTAAGTTGGGAGACAAATAGCTATGGATTTGCAGATTTCTTTTTTTTGGGGGGGGGTTGTGTGTGTGTGTGTGTGTGTGTGTGTGTGTGTGCTGGAAATCAAACCCAGACTCTAGCACACAACTAGGACTTATCCTTTTTAATAATAATAACTATGGGAATCATGTTAACTGAGTTTTTCCTTGTGCATATTATTGTGATATAAAAAATAAAGGAAATACTTGAGAATGTGGAATTGTTGCAAGGGATTTGTGAATGTGGAAAGAATTGTACAAAACCTTATTTAGATCTCAGAACTCTCATTCCTTGATCCTCATCTCCAAAGGCAGACTGGAAATTTCTGCCTTGGTTCTAAATCTAGAATAAATGAGATTGAAAACTATTGACAAAATAAGCTGGGAAAGAAATATGTAAATATTCTTAGCCCAAGTGACAAAGACTTGAGATTTGAGATTTATATTGTCAAATAAATTCAAATATAGAATAGGAGACTTTTAACTAACAATATGATTGCTTATGTTATAACACATACTCTCTTAACTAGTTAAATATTTCATACACATGCGCATGCACAAAAGTTCAATTGAAGAACTTTGCAGTTTTTTTTCTTAGGGTTTTTCCTTGTACATTCACTTTGCAGTTCTAAATAAATTCAGAAAGCCATCCCTTAGACAATTGAAAAGGCAAAATGTGAGCTAGCTGAGTTTTGGGGCTATGTTCTTGCCCCCAAGGAGAGAAGAAGAGAAGAGAAAGGTCTATGAGGCCTCTTCATGGGTAGCCAGAAAGGAAGCCAAGAAGTAACCATGGTAACCACTACTGACGCTAAAAAGGTGGTTCTATAGGGGCCAAATTCTCCTAAACACCAAACTAAACAGTAAAATCTCTAAAGCATATGCACACTTGCATGTGCACACACACACACACGCCCACACACGCACACACACACAAGGCTCACGTGCAATAAATCTCTCTGGAGTAACTAGCACTTTCGACAACCCAGTAACCAGTTCCTGCAATTCTAAATGTCATTATCCTCATAAAAAATGGTCCCTGAGTCTGGTGCAGTGGCCGGTGCCTGTAATCCCAGCACCTCGGAGGCTGAGACAGGAGGACTGCAAGTTCAAAGCCAGCCTCAGCAATTTAGCCAGGCTATAAGCAAATTAGTGAGACCCTGTTTCAAAATTTAAAAAAATAAAAATAAAAAGGGCTGGGGGTGTGATTCAGTGCTTAAGCACCCCTGAGTTCAATCCCCAGTACCAAGAAAAAAAAAAAAAAAAAAAAAAAAACGAGTAAAGTTACTGAGAGCTCAGGAAAAGAAAGGATCTATGTGGGGTTCCCTTTCTTCCTCTCTGTCACAAAAGATGCCCTAACCTTAAAAATGATTCCATCATCTTCTGTCTAAGGAACTGAGCATTCATCAGAATGAATCCATAGTTTCAAAGTATCTTCTTTGGGAAAATTTTGAGGTCTTTTCCTATCTAGCCAGTGTCATTCTCCTTTTAACTTCTGGGTCCTTTGGGTCTCTTTGTGCCTTCTAACTGTACAATCAGGATGACTTTATACTGCTGACATTGCTTAAGGTGCCTCAAAATATGGTCCTAGAGCAGTAGCCTCATCATCATCCAAGAACTTATTAGGCAAGTTATCATGGGGTTGGAGCCCAACAATCTCCTGCTGTGTTTTGTCTGTGTTATTAATAGATTCGAGGTGACTGTGAAGTTGATCAAGTTTCCAGTTTAAAAGAAAGACCAGCTGGTGGGTGGTGCACACCTGTAATCCCAGCAGCTCCTGAGGCTGAGGCAGGAGAATCCTGAGTTCAAAGCCAGCCTCAGCAACTTGCCCTAAGCAACCCAACAAGACCCTGTCTCTAAATAAGATACAAAAAATACATTAAAAATAAGGGCTGGGACTATTGCTCAGAGGTTAAGCACCTCTGGGTTCAATCCAAATAAGGAAGGAAGGAAGGAAGGAAGGAAGGAAGGAAGGAAGGAAGGAAGGAAGGAAGGAAGGAAGGAAGGAAGGGAGGGAGGGAGGGAGGGAGGGGAAAGGCCCATCCACTTTTGTTGATGGAAATGATAAACTTGCAAGTTTCAACTCCTGACGTTTGGGGACAAATCTGAAAGAAGAGACTAAGAAAAGTTCTGTAAAACTGAGGGCTGAGAACGGAGCAGCCAAGTCAGAGGTCTTTGGCTCTGCAGGTGCTCCTGACCCAGTTCAGGTTCCCAGCCCTAGCTCAGCAAGGGGTAGATGGGGAAAATGAAGGGGACATAGCCAAGCACTCTCCTCCAAAAGAAATCCAGACAGGGCAGCAGGAGATGCTGACCCTCCCTTATGAAAGAAAGCTGTGGCAGGAAGAAGACACAGAGGGCCAAACACCAGAAATCAGGTTCTCCAAAACAGAGAAGTTCAAACCCCAACAGCAAAAGGCAGGTGGGAGGGGGGTACCTTGGGAGCAGGAGTGGGAGTAGAGAGGCTGAGCATGGAGTATAAGTGAGGGGCTTGTTAACATGGGGGAAGGAAGGATTGAGGCGAGGAGGCTGCCCGGAGAGATGTAAGGGATGTGAACACGTGGGGGTGATGTTGCCAAGAAGGAGTAAGAGGGTGTGTCCCTGGAACCTGGAGAGGGTGAGCAGGAGCGCAGGAAGGGGTTGCGGAGATAAAAAGGTGGTAAGAGGGAAGGGCGGGTGGAGGAAGTGAGGAAGGTGTAGTAGATGAAAGGTGTGTGGGCTCCTGTGGGAGTGGGGGATGAAGAGTGGAAAAGGCAGGGGGAGGAGAGAGGCGAGAAGGGAGGGGTTAATGAAGGGTAGAGAGAGTGCAGAGAGGTGGGAGGGTGGGAGGCACTGAGCGGATCGGAGATGGGGCCGGGGAGGGTGCTATGGGAGAGAGGGCGTCCCTGCAGAAAGGTGAGAAAGCTGCATGGACGAGGATCTGACGGTTGCGCCAAGAGAATCCCACCGAAGGCCCCTGCTCCCCCGCCAGCCTGCTTTCAGAGCCACCCGGGAGCCAGCGCCCAGCGCTCCCCGGGCAGGCGTACCTGCCGCGCTCGCTCCCTGTGGGATCGACTTCCGCTGGTGGCTGATTAGCACACGCGCTCCCAATGCCTGGTGGCAAATTAAGGGGCTCCTGAAATGTCAGGTGAAAACGTGGTTCCAGCGCCTCTCAGGGCTCCGCGGCCCCGCACGTCCCCCCAGCCCACCCCACGCCTGCGCTGCCCGCGCTCTCTTCTGTGACTTTGCATTTACGAGGTTGATACAAAATAGCATTCAAATGGGACCCGGACACTTAAGAAGTCCGAGATTTTCCCAGACCGCCAGGAGTAGGGTCGACTTCCACGCATCGATCATAAATCTCACCTCCTGACCGAAGTTTGACAAGGAATCCATTCCAAATGCCCTATGTAATCAAATCCCTAGATAGTATTGCCCCAGCCTCCGCATCCTCTGCCAGGATTAGGTAATTAGGGACAGAAGGATGACGCAATCGGGTTTGGAAATCGGTGCACAATCTATTTGGTCAGAGATTGGGAATCAAAACGAAGGTGGGAAGAATTATTTCTCTGTACCAAGAAGACCAAGATTTGTCATCCACCAGGGAATGGCTCTTTCTGTGATCCCCGACTCTAGCCCGGCCTGGGTACCCATGTGCAAAAATACGGCACCTGGAAATGGCATCCTGGGCTATTCCAACTCAAGTTCAGTAATTGATAGTTAAATTTTCATACATCCAAACTATCTCTAAGTTTTCATGTGCACAGTAGAGTGTAATTGAACAGCAACTATGTGTTGAGGATTATTAGAACAAAATAAGCCCTATTTACATAAATTAGGGGGAAATGCCTTTGAGGAAACAGAATAGGAAGAAGGTCTAAGTTCCTTTTCCAGGACCTGCAAGCCGTAAAACCTAACTTTAATTCTTCACTTCGATTTCACTGCATTATCAAATAGTTTTAAAAAAAATTAGATCATGGCAGTTGCTCTTTTACAATCAAGTCAGTAAGAAAATTATTAATACAGAGGATGCTGCATACTCTAACGTTTCCGTTTCTGTTTGCTGTAAATGCAAGCAGTATAAAGAACATTGATTTCATATGGAGTATGAAAAAAGCAAGCGAAGATTCAACTCATATGAGAACAAACCTGTTTCCTTAATTTTTCAAATATAAATAAAAATTTATAATCTTACACCCCTTTTTTACTCTCAGAAAAATAACATTACTGGAAGTACTCAAGTATGTCCAGAAATGATGAAAATAATTTCCTTCTTTCTTCCCCATTAAAGTTACTATTCATATGAATAGGAACAGTTGTGGCAACTAGATTGTGTCTTTATTCATAAATCACAAATGTCCTCTTGAACACGTAAAACCACCTGCATATTTTTAAATATAAATACTTACTTGTATTTTAGCTTTGGCCAGAAATCTGCACAAAACCTAGATGTTTATCAGTAATAGATGGAAGTGTCCATCCCTCATCTTCAATTTAAGTCCAAGTAACTGAATAATTAAATGAATGTGATGAATTAAATGCTTGAATTGTTGATAGTTAAGATATATATGAAATGTGTTTGTATATATATGGATATTTTTCTAACTTTATGTGTTTTATTAAAATATTTCTAAAGCTAAATGTTAAAGCACTTTCCTAGCATTTGCCAGGCCCTGGGTTCTACCTCCAGCACTGCAAAAACTGTTTTCTCAAAAATTAAATAAAATACTTATATTTCAAAGTAAACAAATTTGAAAATTTCTTGAATTCCTAAACTGACTTTTGTAAGAATTAGCTGCAAACTTAAATTCCTTGTTCATCATCATGGATTGTGAATTCTAGGTCCCAATTCAATCACAACCTTGTACTAACCATTCACCCGAGCACAGATATAGGAAAGCAAAGACTGGAAACATATTGCTGCCTTGATTTCTCCGTGTCACTGTAGAATGATTCAGAAAATGGCACCTTAAAATGTGTATTTCTGTCTTTCATTCCCAAATTCTCTAAAAGTTTGGGAGATGTTGGAAAGGGGCAACACAGAGAAAGAAGAGAATACTTAACAGTCATTTTACTGTAAGATGATTTTTCAAATATAATTAAGATGATCATGCACTTAATAAAATGGACAAAACCTTCTGAGAACTCATGTGATTTCTAAGCCCAGTTAGTTGCCTGCATTGCTGATCCTAATGCCAAAACACACAGGCTACCATTTATGTTGTTTTCTAGCCAGCTTAAAGAACTACTTCAAAATGGTTCATACCTGCCATCTTGTAGATAAACTAATATGAGTGAACTAAAAAATCTGCACTACTAGTTAGGATATTCTTTTCAAAAATTACCTGAGGGCAAATGAGTTCTTAAAAGGGAATACTGAAAAATTGTTATTTTTTATTTTCTTCTTATGTACCCTTCTGTGGACTCATATGCACTCTTCTTTCAAGTATCTACAGGTCACAATTCTCTGCCAGGTACTTGTTTTTAAATATATCCTTTTCCCCCTGTGTTCTGGAATTGTTGTTTTTACCTTTTTGCTACTTTGGTGCTGTACCTAAATTCAGTCTGGAATGTGGTTTCTGTTAAACAAATTCTCTTTTACTCTGAACCACAGCCCAATAGAAAGAAAGGAAATTCTGCCCAGAGATGAAGAAAAAGAGCTTCCAAGGGCAAGGTGGTGACCCACCTTCTCTTCCACCTGCAGACTGCTGAAGGAAACCTTAAAATGACCTTGCACTGCCCCTCAGACATTCGACTCTGCATTTTCAGACTGTGGTTGTGATACCCTGGTCAACTGCATCCCTCTGGAATGAAGGAAATAAACTCTTCTCTCTCCCAAAGGAATGACATTCCTTGAAGGAGTATTGAAAATGCCCTGGTTCTTTCTAATTTGTTCTCCCTGTCTCAGCAGTCCTATCTGCCTCAGAAGTTCAGCCCTGGAAATTGGTGAGGTCTTGTCAAGTCCCCGGTAATGACAAGAATGTAGAAAATTCTGAACCCAGCAAGAAACCACAGCCAAGGAGAGTTCTTTTCTTTTCTTCCCCCCCCCCCCCATCCTATGTCAAAGTTCAGGAAAAGGCAACTCATTCCTCTAAATCATTTCAGATCTATAGTGTGGAGTTTAAAAAGAGGATTTACACCAATTTAAAAATTTTACAAGGTGTTTTTCTCCTCCTGCTCAAGTATTTGGTTTTATTGGAGAAAGTGTTCAGAACCATAAAGCTCAGGAAATGGGAGAACTTTCTAAGTCCCAAAGGGGCTCCAGGGTGCCTTTTGACTGGCCACGGCTCCACTAGGAAAAATAAACCCTCCAGAATCTTCAGGTCCATACCCCAAACCTTCCTATTACCAGTTGTGTTAGGAACTAGTCCCTCAGTTTTCTCCACTTTTCCTTTTTCCTTTCTTCATCCACTCCCCATCTTGGTGGAAAAGTCATTTGTGGCCATTTGATCAAACAACAATCTGTTGACTTCCTCAGATACAAACTTTCTTACACTATCAGACTTGCTTCTGGCCATCTTACCGAATTTTGGGGAGGGGGTGTGGGGGAGCTAGAGAGAGATGTGTATCTCTCATATAAATGGTCTTCTATTTAACCAGCAACTAGCAATCATCCGACATTAATTTATACGGTTTTTACAAATACCTAAGCTATTTAAAAGGCTGCTCTGGGTCGTGTGTGGCAGGGAACATCTATCTGGTGAATAGGCAGTGTCACACGGTAGCATGCTCCCTTGTCAAGGCCGATTGTGTTTTAGGCAAACATTTGCGCAAACATAAAGGCAAAGGTCAAGGACTGTTCAGCCCCAGTATGTGCTAATTCACCTAGCGAACCAATGGGGCAAAAGTTGCATTTTATATGCTCGCCCCGCCAGACCCAGGCGCAGGAGTCGCTCCTGCTGATGAACAAAATCGCCTCTGATCAATTAGTTCCCCTGGTCAATTTCTCTCCCGCTCCCTATTCAATGTCCTGGGCTTCCTCAGAAATAAAATTGGCAAAGATGTGTTGGTCAACATCTGGATCAGCTCTGCCCAACCTCCGGCGCAGCACGTGTTTATTTTCACGTTCCTGGGTAAGGGAAAGCAGCAAATGTTTACTGGTCGCTTTTTAATTAAATGCACTGCCACTCGGCACTGGCGTCTGAAAATACATGCCAAGAAAACACACAGCAGACCAGCAATATCATTCAAACCACAGAACTGAATCCCAAAACCGTGCGTCAGTGGCAACCAAGTGTATATAAACTACGCATTTGTAACACAAGTCTGTGGAACTGTGTGTGCGCGCGCACTGGGAGCCGCGTTTCGAGTTTCTTTGGGGCCACTTTCCTACATTCAGAGAACACAGGGCATCGCTTTCCGTTGAAATATGCCTCCCACCCTAATATGTCTGCACCATCTCCCAAAGATCATGCCTCATTATTTTCCCAGCCCCTGGGGAAAAAAAAATACTAGTGATTTCGAGTGGATGTCAACTTGAGCAACTCGGAAGTGGAATATTTTTAGGGTTAAACAAACGCGCGCGCACTCCAACCCGTAGGGTTTACTTTGCATCGATAATCATCTGGCGAGAACCAATGGCTGAGTTTTTCCAAATCGTCCATTTAAGGGAAGAACATTTTCCCCAGATAAACCCGAGAGTCGCAGCTGTGCGCGTCCACAAGCAAGTAGTTTACACGTGCAAAATTCATTCCTGAGAGTCTGGCGGACCACTGGCTCAGCTGTGGCGCGGCGCGGCGCTCGCCTGGGGCGAGAGAGTCCAGGACTTGTTGCCTCTGTGGCCCGAGCGCGGCTCTCCAAACCTTGGCGACTCAGGGCTTGCGGGCCTCTGGGACTAGGATTGCAGGGCTCAAGGAGAAAGAGTCTCCCTTTAAAACACCCACAGAAGCAGAGCAAAGTCACAGGACACAGTCAGCCCAGGAAGGCACGGCAGTTGCTTTCTAATTTTTGAAAACAACAGAACACCAGTGCATTTTCACTGCGTTCAGAAACCAAAGAGAAAACAGAAGTAAATTTAACTTACCCCGACCTGCCACAATACTACATTTTGAGCGTCCTTTAAACACTTTGATTCTTCCTTTAGTGCGGCAATCTTTTCTTTCCTCTTGCCAGAAACAAACTAACAAACTAGTTTCGGTTACAGGAAAAAAAAAAAAAAAAAGAAAGAAAGAAAGAAAGAAAAAAGAAGAAGAGGAAGGAAAAAAAGAAGAAGAAAAAAAGAAAAAGAAGAAAAGAACTAAAACAAAAATAAAACAAAACCAGTTTACCCTTATCATATCTTGCCAGCTAGAATCTGTTTCAAATACTTCTCACTTCTTTCTTAACCAAAATTCTGCAAACACCACCTGGGCAGCTTCACAGGCTTAAAGTTTGTATGGTTTGTGTGAGCAAGTGTGCTTGTGTGTGTGTGTGTGTGTGTGTGTGTGTGTGTGTGTGTGTTTGTGTGTGTGTGTGTGTGTGTGCTGGTGTGGGGAGTTAGTTGCTTTAAAAAGACAACGTTGTCCTTCAGAGTAATAAAAGTGTGACCCCCATCTTTGGGTGTGGGGATTTTACATGCACCTCTCATTTCAGTTAACTTTTTTCGAGCTGAGAAAAGCTGCTAGCTTACTTTAGGGAGACTTTGCTCGTTATTCATCTGTTTAGTCGCCTCAGAGGCACAAAAGCGGATCCGCGGCGTTATGAAAAATGGCCTGGGCGCGGAGAATGTCACAGTGGTCGGCGTATTATTTTAGCCTTCTTAAAAAAAAAAAAAAAAAAAAAAACTCAGGGAAAGTTTGCTTTTGATGAATTCAATAAAAGCAAAGCTGCAACGGAAGAGATTTTCAGCTAAAATCATACAGCATGGGGCACAGCTTAAAACAGCCAGATGGCCAAAGGTAGAGGGATCCTCTTGGTTTCAAAACCCAGATCTAGAATTCCGAAGGCTGAGCCTCTTAGTTTATTTAATCCCGCGTGTATCTTTTTTTTTTTTTTTTTTTTTTTTCAATTGATTTCCCCGCTTTTTTTCCCACTTCAGTTTTGGTCCCCCATCCCGCTCCCCACCCGAGAAGCTGCTGGTGAGCCCCCTCCCCCCACGTCTTGGGATTTGCAGAAGTCACTTTTCAATTCTTCCCTGGATAATAGAGTTAAACTTTCCAGTGCCCAGCCCGGAGCGAAGCTAACTCCAGAGGCGGTGGGCGGGTTCACCGCAGGCCACACTCAGGTTCTAGGTTCAGGTTCCGCCCGCCTTTAAGGTCTGGGGCAGCGGAGGCTTTTGAATATAAGGACAAATATGTTTATTTCAAATCCTTGCTCCCCAACCACAACCCAGGAAAATGAGAAGAGCTGGGTTCTTATCCTCACAGATCCTTCCTACTTGAACTTCAAGAGCAGAGCATTGCTTGGGTTGCTGGTAAATTTATTTGCACTCCTCCACTCACTCATAATCTTCTAGGGATGAGAGACTCACAGACTGGAGTGACCACAGTGGCTCCAGCAACTTTGAAATGGAGGTTGAAAAATGAATATACCTTTCTCTTTGAGTCAAGTTCTTGGAGTCAGATGCTGGTCAAGCAAGATCACAGAGTGGGAGGAATTAGAAACTCACTTTGCAAGTGTAGCAGAAGACTGAACTTAGCCCTGGGGCCCTTCTTCTGGAGATATGGGGGGTGCCCAAAGCCACTCAGATTCTACCCATTAACACCAGCCTTGACAAGATGTAGTTGGGTCTAAGAGTTTGCCACCACCAGGAAGGCCTCTGGAGAGGTCCACACTCGCCTATTGTCCTTCAGGCTAAGGGACTAAATGTTGGCAGTGGCGAATTTTCAACTCAGACCTGGGCAGAGGAGACCACTCCTCCTTCTAGGCCACCTGGAAAGGAATTGGGGGCATGGTGGGAGGACCGAGACAGAGAAGAGGAGGGAGGTTGAGCGCTAAGGATGTTTTGGTCTCTGAGAGCTGTGGAGGAGAAAAGGAGGGAAGCATTGAACTGGCTTTTCTGAGAGGATGGCAGTTCAAGGAGAAAAAAATATGGGGCCCTTCAGCACAGTTTCTTCTCTGCCACTTCTGGGGGAAAGTCACCTCGAATAAAATCCTTTAACCATCCTTCACCTATTTCTTCATCTGTAACATGAGCACAAGAAATAAAATCTGTTTCAGAGGGGATCTTTCGTTTGTTCGTTGGTTGTACATAAAACTGTGAATGTGAAATGCCTCTGGAAAGTTTGCAATAAATATTGATGTTCTGTGGCTGCTGTTGTTTGGATGGTACAGTGATGTAGGCTTTGCTGCCACAGAACCACAAATCACAGTTGGCCCCAGCCCTCTCTCACCTCTGGAGATCCCCAAGCTGTGCTCTTGGACCCCAGGGACCCTACAGAGATCTCTTTCTGACCACTTCAGTTTGGCCCCAGTCACCCCACCCCACCCCTCCTTTCCCTGCTTGGTCTGCAGACCCTCCAACTTCCCCAGAAGGCTCAGATTATTGGAATCCTAAGGGACAGGGAAAGCAACTTCCAAAACTGAACTGAAGAAACCCTTTTGGAAAGCCGCCTTTCTATTTGGAGAAAGTGAAATCAACGACCCCGGGGAGGCAGGCGGGGAACTGAAGGAAGACCAACGTGGCTACTGAAAGGATAGAATTAGAACACCCAAGTGTCTTCCTGCTCAAGTATTATTATTTATTTACGTTTGCTAGGGATCAAACCTAAGGCCTTCCGCATGCTAAAGCAAGAGCTCTACCACTGAGCTACACGCCCACCCCCAACTCAAGTCGGTTTCGCAGAAGACGCTGGGAGGAAACCCCTTCTCCAATGCTGATTGCCAGGGGTAAGGTGGCGGTCCTTCTCTGGGCGGAAATCCCCAGCTGCACCTGGGATGTTGGGAAAACACGGAATCCAAGGCACGCCTCTGAAATATCCTGCCAAAATGAATTCCTTCCCCCGTGTTTTGTACAACTGAGCTAAAAATCGGCAAGATATGAGGTGGGTCCACATCAAGAGCGCTTAGTGGTAGATACCAGAGAAGCCCTGTCCCCTCCGCTTGGGGTTCCCACTTCTCTGTGACTCCCCTCGCTCCCCCGCGGGGCTGGGCTGGAACTCAGAGCCTGGCTGGCGGGTCGCGCACTCTCCCGCCGGGCGACTCCCCCAGTCTTCGATCTCGACAGGTGAAGGACAGGGTTGGTTCCTAATCTCTGCCAGTTTCTGAGAAGCCAACGAGGACTAGATTTCTTATCCATATTTTTTTCTTCCTTCACCACCTCAACGACTCCCAGGCCATTTCCCGGCTTAGACTCAAAGTGGAACCCTGCCTGGCGCCCGGGTTACAAATGGAGCAAGTACCCCGCGTCCTCAAGGGCAAGGGCATGGAGAGTTCCACCCTGGCTCAGGCCCTCACTCGAGTCTGCCTGGAAAGCTGGGCTGTACGACTGTGGCGTAGGGTGCAGGCGGCCCAGCACCCTACACCTCGCCCGCCCACTCTACTGGGGCTACCAAGGCACTGCATCACCTGGAATTTTCACACTCCGAAAATTTCCAGGAATTTCCAGACCGAACTCAGTATCTTGGTTGTCAATAGGGAAAATCGGTGGAATCCAACCTGAAACCATCTGTAGTTTTCAACTCAACGAACTACCTGTGCCGGACAGATGTGTGCAGGAGTGGGGAGGGGAGGGACTGATTTAAATAACTGTCCCAACAGACCTGAGAAGAACTGTTACGATTCACCAAAGGGCTAGGTTTTGCATTTTACCATTTTAATCAAACTATCGGGGACTCCTCCCACCTACTCACTTAGCCAGCCTGGATTGCAGTATCCAAAGCGTTCGCTTGGGCTCAGCTTTTTCAGCACCTTACTTGGACAACTCTGTTGGGTCCCAAAACTTTACACAGGAAAAATTCCACCCCCACTCTAACCAGTCATCTCTCTTTCTTAATTCTCATTTGTTCGTGGCTTTCTGGCTTGGGCAATATCAATCAAAAGAAACATGGAGGATGAGTGGATGAGGTTCCCGCCTGAGGTGGGTCTCTGGCATTAATTGTCCCAATAAATTGAGATATAGTGTGCATAATGCAATGGAGCAATATGGTTATAGTCCACGTGTATGACTTAATTAAGCTATTTGCAGCTTGATGCTGCAAGTCAACGGGTGTGCAAGTGGATTAACAATTGCCGGCTCCCTTATCCTCAGGATGGTGCATAATTACTTTACTAGCGGTACATATCAATTTTTGATGATTGCGGAAGCCATGCTCAGCTTCACCAAGAAGTCGCTTAATAACTCTCCATTGTGTATTAAAAAAGTAGTGTTTGGAAATATTTTGAAGTCGCTCCCAACATTTTTATAGATTCCGATTGTGGCTTTTATTGGGCTGCCGTTTTATTCCTGATGTATTTTTTATAAAGGGGCAAAGGTTAAACTTTAAGTCAGCGCTTCGTGAGGGACTTGGAGACATCCCCATCCCGGCCTGCCTTCCACTGGCTAGAGCCAGGTTACCATAGAAGGATATAGTGGGTACCCTTAGGAAGGTTTGAAGCCAGGCAGCCACCTCTAAAATTCAATCTGTTGCCTCTCTCTCTCTCTTTCACACACACACACACACACACACACACACACTCCCCTTAAATATAAATGAGGGACATTGTGAGTACCCTGTACATCCCAGCACCCCTTTCCCACCACTACCAACACCAGCAATGTCCTGACTGATGGGCCAGACTAAGGAAAGCAAGGCGTCTGGTGGCACCACAGGGGTGGTGTGTACTAACTGGGTTGATGAAATTTGCCAGGGCTAATAAAATTATGCAACTTGATGACAGAGACATTGATGGTCCCATTTCCTGGGTTCCTTCCCCTTTGTTTGGAGTCAGATGGCCCAAAGCCCCAACTCTCTTTTGGCTGGGGATGAGTGGTGATGACATGCATTTTGTTCCACGTGATTTACTGTATGAATCTTAAAGCTAATCATTTGACCTCTCTGGATTAAACTAAATTCATCACCTTTAATTTTATTAAGAAGTCCATTGGCTATTAATCATAATGAGAGCATGGGGAGCCAACATTTTCCAGAGAAATGTGTCAACTCATGGACACCTGGCCCTTCTAGGGTCCTTTTTCCTGCCCTGGGCTGAACAGACATACCTGTGGTTTCCTTTGAGGATTCAGAGCTGAGTGACACTGTATCCACGTCCTGATTTAGGCCGACCCTTTGCCTTCGGATTCAGGAGATGGTTTGACAAACTGTCCCAGCTTTAAAGGAAATTTCATAAAATTCCAAAAGGAGAAATTTTAGGTTCAGAGTTACTCCCCCTCCATTTCCGACAGAGACATTATAAATCACTTTGAAATTATTGTTTATCTCAGCCTACTTATATGTCAGACTATCCATGTCATTACTTGGTGGAGAAATAAATGTAACAGCAGTTTCATTAAACAGTTTTTAGGGTAAATACTTCCAGTGATCTTTTCAACTGAACTTGACATAAATTCCTCAAAATTAAGGCTGTAGAGTCCCTGTTCTTAAGGGTTCCTAGTCGAAGTCGATTTGTTCTTGTACCTGAAGCAGGTGATGTTTCTGCAAAGACATCTGAATGACAGCGGGAGTGAAGGACAAATCTAATAAAGCCTAATAAAGCGTGAGCGTTGAAATGTCATTAAACTTACAAAGATGAGACTCAAAATCACCAAAAAGGTAAATGTCTTCATTAGTCTGATCTCTGAAGACTGTCGAACATTCATTAATTTATAATTTATGATTGTTTGAAAATATTGAAAGTATGTAAATATGAGCCGGATAATGTCTTTTCTGGCGGGAGATGAGGAAATGACCCAAACTGTACGTGCCTGCAAGATTACACACAGGACCCCAGCTCTCTGTTATCAAACTGTGCCGCCCCTTTAGCCAACATATTGTGCAAGTTGACAAGTGAAATAGTGCAGATAAACCAATGGTTTAAAAACGTAATAAAGGACAACAGCCATTGCATTTTTTACATTTTATTACAAGGTAATTTACTATGACACATTCTGAATGTAATTTATGAAAACATGTTAAAGCAATTACATCGTGTGTACAGCCCTCAGAGCTACAAATTTCAGATAAATAATATTATAGATCTTCAGAGACTTTCACTACTGAAAACAGATCATAAAGGGAACCCTTTATTTCAAAAATGGGTTGTACATGAGAAAATAATGGCATTAAAATTTAAACTTAAGAATAAAATCTTGAAGAACAATAGAAAGTAAATGAGTAATATTCTTTGCTGGAGTTACAAAATTAAATCTTCATGATGACAATTTGCTTATTTCACAGGGTTTATTATCAACATTTTTTTTCTTTCCCAGAGTCAGTGTTAGGTACAAAGAATTAAAGGTTTCTTGGGAGAGGGACAAGAGGGATACATATATTTCCTTTTTTAAGTTTCTGAACTCATTTTTTCTCTACATTTCTTCTCTCTAAAGCACATGACTGTGACAACTTTGGAAAGTAAAAGAGAAATCCATTCCCTGATGGTCACTACTGTCTGATCCAATCCTTTCAGCAGACCAGCCTGTGAGCATTTCTCAAAATGAGAGAAAATTCCATGGAGGAAAAGACAAGAAAAGTTTACATAATAAAACATAAAATAAAAATGAGGGACATTTCATTCCTCCTCCCACTCCCCACATTTTAATTTAGTTTGTAGTGGCTCCATAATATCTTCTAAATCTGAGGGTGCATGATTATGTACTTATATTTAGCCCCCCAACTATTCTTGATGACTTTTGGTTTTTGGAAGGGGAGAGTCTTCTTTCCTTCTGTATTCACAGATGTGACACTTTTCTTAAACACTTTAAAAATCAATCATATTGTAGACCTGAAGTAGGCCCTATTCCTCCTATGGGGGGTGGAGGATGCCCTGGCTTCATTCCACAAACATGAGATATTCTGCAAGGCCTGCTGTAAATTGACCTGAATTGTTCCCTAGGGACACTTACCTGCTCTAACAGACTTACAGCCCAGCTCCCCTCTTCAACCTAAGAAAACAGGCTCCAGACACACTCAGATCCCAAACTTACAGCATCATCTGGAGCATGTAATAATTGTGCAGGGGTCTTCTGCCTCAGGAGGGTGTAGTCCAGGCTACAGCTGCTGACCTCAAAAGCTTCACATTCCTTCCAGTTCCAGTACCCAACACCCGTCCCTCGAGGGGATGCGAATGCATTGGGGTCTTAATAGAATTACCAGACCCATTCAGTTACCCAAAGTGGACCATCCTTAAAGGTAGGCCACTGCCTGGTCCAGGTGGCCAACATTTCCTGAAAAAAGGGGGCAGGTGAGTCCTGGGGTGTAACAACCCAGATGCTTGGAATTCTTACCCACAGTTCTGGGGTCTAACCGCCCAGACTCTGGAAGTCCCTGCCCACAGATACGTGTTCTAGCTCACCTCCTGCTAGACTCCAGGTAACAAAACCCTGCACGTGTTGATGATCTATCAGGTGAAGCTAGGGTCCTCTTCCCCCAAGAACTAAGAAATCAACAGTCTTAGCTGGGAATCAACATTCCTGGCAGGCAGACAGGAAGCTCAGAGGTTTTTAGATCCCCTTTCCTGACCTATCTGCTCTTCTATCCTGCATTAGAGCCTGTCCTCACTGTACCACAAGGATTGCCTCACCTCAACTCCTAACCCAAGCCAGATTCGGATCTAAATTTGAAAACTGCTGCCACTGGCTTGGTCTCCAAGCCCTGGTCACAGCCTCCAGGGCTCTGTCGGGCGAAGGGGGTGGGCTGTGGGTTAGTTTTAACCAGGGTTAAGACGTCTTCAGCTCCAGCCTTTGTCTTTCTTGGAATGTTTAGGGGCTGCATATGCTTTTGTGTTGCAAACAGCAAGCAGGGTCCCCAGGAGTCCCTGACCTCGTGCCTTGACGGGAGCGCCGTTTCCCTGGACGACTGTGGCTGGTCAGAGAGCCCTGGAGCAGGCCCGCTGCCACCGGCACCCGAGACCTCGCAGACACGCAGCGCCCCCTGCGTATACGAAGGAAACTTCCCTCGCCACGGAAGAAGAGGAAGGAAGACGGGGAAGGGATAATAGATTCAGAAATGAATTTCACTAGTAGTGCAGCTACCTGCATTCGTGGGCTACCAGAAGGATGAAATGTAATGAGAGAGGAGGGTTGGGGGGGCTGATACCTGCTGATTTGTCAATTCCGATAGGCAAACAATCTCCTAATAACAAATGAAACAATGAAAGGGCTGCATTGTTTCCTACTAAGCTCTCTGTACACGACCCCATTTATATCTGCATGGCCACGTTTTCATGACTTATAGTTATATGCAAAAACAAACTTTCCCGCGGTGTTTCTCTCTTCTTCTTCTTCTCCTCTGCTTCTAAGACTTTTCTTTCCAAACAGATGATTTTAAAAGCAGGCAAAGGAAAGGAAGGGGGAGAAAAAAAGGAAAAAAAGAAAAAAAAAAAAAAAAACTCTACCACCATCACCACCCAAGAAATGATAAATAGCGTCGCATAGCTAATGGCTGGAGGGCGCGTTTACCAATTCATAATCATTTATTCTTGGTGATGTATGGCTCTTACTCTTAAATCTGAAAAGCTTCTATTTGAAGGTGTAAATAGCTTCCCCCACCCTTTCTTGCAGTAAACCTTCCTGCATTAGCAGTGATTGATCTCATGTACAATTCGTCCCAGAGTGCTATTTTACAGGGGGAACACTAGCTTTTGGAGATTAACTGGGGAGTCTGTTACATATTAATGAAGCCGGGAGATATACTAACGTTTTGGTAATTTAGTTATTTGTGTCTATAGCTATCGTCGTTATTTTCTTTTAGACCCCTGCGGTTGCTATCCATCGAATTAAAAAGTGGTCCTTAGAATTATTTTTTTTTCCACTGGCAACTAAACGCCATTTAATGTGAAAAACAAATGTTGACTTCTCTCTTGAAGGAAGTGTGTTTCTTGGCAAGACATCAAAGTGTTTTAAACTGTATTAGTGGGTTATGTTAGTTTTCTTATCCAGAGCCTGAGCTAAAGTAATAACTAACAATGAGAAGAAAAAAAGAATATCAGGCCTGCCTCTATCCAAGAAAAATTATTTGATCATCTGGAATATGAGGAGAAATTTAAAACTTTAAGAGGAAGGTGTTCTGGCAGGAGGTTCCTCAAAGTATTTGGAGGTCCAAACTGAATCAGTGTTGGGAGTGGGGTAAAGAGAAGGAGAAATGAAATTGCTCATTGATTTGCAATCTGATCATTAATATCCCACCAAATGAGACATCAATGTCATTAATGCTGTGTGTTCAAGGATAGAGGGAGACTTAGGGTGAATTCCAATTCCAAATAGAAGTCACATGGGTAAAAAGGGTGCTTCATGGCTCAAGATAAAATGACAGTGATATTTTGATTTCCTGGACAATTTTTATAGCAAGTTGTTCCTAAAATGCCCTCTAACTTCCCACCAAACATCTGGGGGTTGTCTGTGGCAAGGAAGTCTTTCTAGGTTGTACCCCAACTCTCTTGCTCTGTGAAGGACTCAGGACTGCAGCTGATTGAAGGAGTGAGGTGAACAAGGGAGAAAAGTGTTTTCAAAACACCGTGGTCAGAGGGAAGTGAGCGCCCCACACCTGCCTGGCGAAGAAACGTGGGTCCCTCTTTCCCACTGACACGAAGTCTGAGAACAGCCCGCTGAGTGTCCGAGAGCCCAGCAGCGAGACTGCCTCTCATCCCTGAGGGACACAGCAGTCCCTGGATGCCTAGCGTATTAACCTTAGCCCTATCTGTCTTACTACTGCCTGCCCCACACCAGATCCCCTTCCTCCCCCGAAAGGAGGCCCCTTTGCAATCCCCTCCCACAGCCTCTGTCACCACCCTACTCCAAGAAGCCCTGATGTGGCGCTCTGGGCGACCCGGGCCTTCTACTAGTGTTTGATGAGAGGGCGGCTTCAAGAAGCAGCAACCTTTGCGAAGCTGCGAAACGGTGAAGCGTGATAGCGCCCGTTGGCCGGGGCGCGCCCCTTTTGTTTTCGGGGGGCGATTTATGTTCTTTATAAAAATGTGGTTTGGAAAAATAGAAAGGGCCTTGAAAACGTTGTTACAATGAAAAAGGGACAAATTAGAAGACATTTTCTGTGATCAAAGGCGAGAGGGAGAGCGCGCATGGGCATTCACAAAGCTTGACTTATTCACTCCCCTCCTTTGCAAGCAGGGGCAACAAGCGTGTCCCCCATTGACAAGGAGCGCTATTCAGACTGCAGGTGCGAAGTGGGCCGGCGCGCCCGGCCACATTATGTCAAGGTTGTTGGAGATTAGTGTTCGGCCTTAATAACTAAAGCGCTTGATTTACATTGGAAAAAAGCCCCCTCAGCCGTGAAAACAAAATCGTTGAACGCGTGATCATTGCGAGGGCGGCTGATATCCTAATACTAGCATTGTTCTCAGTCGGGCCCAGGCGCGCCGGCCTCCTCATGAAGGGCACGTCCAGTCCTGGGCTGCTGGCCCAGGACCAGGTCCCCAATCACATCCCCTGTCGGCGGGTGGGGGCAGAAGAAAAGGTGATATGTGGAAGTGTCATCGAGGCCGGAGGAAGACAGAGCTAGCGAGAGTCCCCATCTGGGCTGGGCCTTGGCATGACCTGGGATAGACTAGACGGTGGGCTCCAGGTTCGTTGACCGTCAGGTCAATGCTGGGGCGGCTTCACCAGGGTGGGAGAGCTTGTGTTGAAGCGCCCTTGGCAATAAGGGCTTTAGTAACAGGTGAAGGTCATTTGGGGGTAACTGGGAAGCTGAGGGAACTTACAAAGCACTAAGGTACACCTGAGTGTTCCAGGTGGGGCAGCCTCCAAGAAGGCTATAAAATCTTCTGGCCAAATTTCCTTCCTGCAAGAAAAGATTATTTCAGAAACTCCCCAGCACAACCTGCAGTCCATGCCTTGTTTTTTTTTTTTTTTTTTTTTTTTTTTTTTGGCCCCCTCTCCAGGTTTTGTCTTCCCAGGGAGGGAGGAGGAGTCCACCTTGGCCTTGGTACTGTGTGCCCCTGTGTGGCTCTTTCAGGGTGGACTCCATCCCCCTCCATTCTCTGCCTCCCACATGTACCCCTCCCCCATCCATGAGAAGGGCCGCAGAGAACAAGAGGTCTGTAGTAGAGAACTATGAGCAGGCATTTCAGTCTGGATCTGTATGCATTCTAGCTGCAATATCTTTTGTGGAAGTCAAGCTACTTAAGGCAATTTCCATAAGATCTGTCCCCAAAGAAAAGGTTCTGTGGGGACAAGGTGAGAAAGCTGTTAACCATTGTCTGGCCCTGAAAAGGTCGTAAGTCAGCGCCTCAGTAGCTGACCTGTCAGGGGAAGGTATAAAGGCTTTATTCATGCATTGGCTGCAATGTTCTCAGCCCTCACAAAAGTGTTTTTATGATTCGATTTTCTTACCTCTTTTCTTAATTAAAAAGCTGAACCATTAGAATAGCACCTGCATCACGTCTTGACGGTGCCTGCATACTAATTCCAGAGCCTTTACAGGCAGTAATTATAACATAAAATCAGAGATTGAATAAAACAGAAGGATTTTGCTCCCAAAGCCCTGCTAATCCCCTTTTAAAAGGGTCTGGTGAAATAATTCAGAACAGTTTCCGGAAGTTGGATTACCACTCCTTTTTTCACTTTTTACAATGAAATGATATTTCACACTTAAAGAAGGCTGTTTTTCTACAACAGTTTTTTTTTTTGTTGTTGTTGTTGTATTTGTTGTTGCTTTTTTTCTTTTAAAGAAAATTGGCAGGTTTTTTTTTTTTTTAGATAATGGAAAACATTTCACTAGAGATTCCTTACTCAGTAAGTACAACAGCAGAAAAGGTGAGGAAAATTTTTGGTATATTTGAAACATTTATACTTTTCTCAGGTGAAAGTGGCTGAACAGGAATTGCTCATATGCATCAGGCAACTCTCCTCAGTTCTCTCAAATGAAATAAATAAGCGAATCTTTGGAAAGGCAGACCTATTTTTCATGGCTTAGAAATGTACGCATTTCTGGCAAAATACTTTTTTACCAAAATGCTGAGAATATTCTTTAAAAACCATAATAAAGGGGCCTGGGGTTGGGACTCAGTGGTAGAGCGCTTAACTGACGTGTGAGGCACTGGGTTTGATTCTCAGCACCACATATAAATAAATAAATGTCCATTGACGACTTTAAAAGAAAAAATGGGATGCATTGATGAATGCAAAAGCTAGAGGCCTCCATTAAGCCCTGAGTAAGACCTTGCTGTGGCAAAAGGGAAAGGACCTTGCTATTTTGGCACTTCTCCTTAATTCTGGCAAAGGATACCATCCTCATCTGGCTAATATGATCTTGTGTGCCAGCCAGTCAGTCACACACAAGAGAAAACTGGGTCATTCTTCCAATATTCTAAATTAATCATGGGAAGATGGTGGTGGTGGATATTTTTCTTTCTTTTTGCCATCACCCACAATAGCTTGGCCCGGCCATGGATTTGCCTAATTTTGGTTTATTCCTTCTGCACACATTTCCCAGAGCTGTCCATCCATTTTGAGGTTCAGAGCCATGTGCACAGCCCTGCTCACCTAGTTTCGAATTGATCAGTATCCTCACTCCAGATTTTGACTCATGTCATCTTACACTGGCTCTACAGGAGAAAAAAAAAAAAATGTGGGCCAAGTTTCAATGTCAATCTGTGAGGCCATATTTACATTAGATTAACCTGTATCCTCATGTACTTTTTTTTTCCTTTTTTTTTTTTACAAAGCTCCTTTGACGTTTGTAAAGTCACTGGAAGATCCAGAGGAAAACCCCACGACACCCCCTGCCCTACATTGTCTACTGAATTACTTTTTTCCTGAATGACTTTGGGGCCTGAGTTTGATAGCCTGCCTAGAAAAGTTCTGTTCCTTTTCTTCATTGGAGATATTTGGGGGCAAAGGCAGCACAGTCCTGATGCCCAGACAGAAAGTTGGCAATAATGGAGAGTGTCAGTTTAGAATATTCAGTCACTTGGTGACCAAGATGGTATTGCTTTTCCCTGAAATGAGGATTCAGTAAGAGAATTCATGATGGTGGAAAAGTTCCTAGTGCCTTCCTAGGAGGAAAGCTCTCCTTTGTGACTTTTACCCCTTGGCCCTGGCTTTAGCCTCCCAGTTGCTCACTCCTACTTCCCTCTCACATTTTACTCGCCTCCACACTTGAGTCTTAAGAAGCCCCACATGGGACTCACAATAAACCGCAGAGACTTATGATAAAAATAAATCAACATCACTGCCGTCTGGGCCACATACTCTAGTACAATACCAGAGTCTTAACAAGTCATAAGGGTGACATTAAGGCTATCGGTTTCTTCAGCGTCATTCTGTACTGAAATAAACTCAGTTCTCTCTAATTTTTCTTTGGACTTTAAAAAAATAAATTGTTTCTCTGCCTCAGTTTCTGGCTGCACAGGGCTCTGGAATTCTCAGAAAAAACAAAGTCACCATGGCACCAGGACTCTGGACTGCCTGAGGGAGGCACACACTGCTGGGGAGCTTGGGACCCCTTCCTAGGAATTTGCCAAACTTTCCAGAAGGAACTAGAGAAAGTCATCTTGTTCACTGAGGCACTATGGGCGTGTCTGAAAAATAGAATCTCAAGCAATAGTAATTACAATTAACAACTAGTAAACATAAAGGTTTCAAGGGTCATCTTATATCACAAACTCGCTAATGATAATACAGCATTAAAAAAAAAACAAAAAACAAACAAACAAAAAAAAACCTCATGGAGGAGGTTCATTTCCTTCCATTATACAGACAGGGAGTTGAATGACAGGAAGGTTGTATCACTATCCAAGGACACAAAGCCAGTAGGTGGGCAAGTGGGGCAGACCTGCTCTTCCTATCCAAAGTCTTTGCACCAAAGGCGCAGTTTTTACCTGGTGCTTTAATTTGGAATGGAATAGGGGAGAGACAGTAGGGGCGGGACGGTCATTAGCAGGCTAATAGTGCCCCAAGTTACCACTGCAGGGTGGGAGTGGGTAACTTGCCCACAGAAGGAGTGAGATGATTGTGGGGTGAGGCTCGCCATGGGCACTAGGAGACCAGTGAGTTCAATCCTCTGCCAAAGGTTACACCATTCCACACTGCCAAAATAATAATAATAATAACAATCAATAACAACATCCCAAAGAAGGGCCAGAACCAAAGTGCCCCCAGCACTTCCTCTTTCATCTCTTTCTATCCCCTGAGTTCCTCCGCCCTGACTCGGACTGGGAAGTTTTAAAGGCAGGACTTTGCTTCTCCAAACCCCAGCGTGGAATGCCCGGGCAGCTGCTCCCTTTTCTCTACATTCCCGCCAGTGGTTCAGGTCGCGACTCCCGGTGCCCTCGCCGCGCAGGGCTGTCTGGGGCCGGGCTCCTCTGGAGTCCTCAGGAGGGGCAGCTGTGATCGGGAACAGCCAAACCCGGCAAGGGGCATTGATAGCCAGGAAGGGCCCTGGCTAGGGTTGTCGACTTCCTTCCTAATCGCCACTTTCCCGCACCCCATGCTTTCATGTGAGCCCTGTCTTGAAGAGGCCGGGTTGAGAAGACCAAAGCAACAAGAGAGGCTCCTCCAAGCTGTCCCTGAGCGCAGGTGGCGGGAGCAGGGGGCTCCGCGATGGGGACGGGAGAGGGCGCTAGGGGTTGTGCCCACGTCCAGGGCCCTCGCCCGCTCCCAGAGTCTTGGTTTCCCCTGGAGGCCGCCCTTCTCACCCCCGCGCATCGCCCTTCCGCCTTTGCACTCTGGGATCCCTTTCCCCAGGGCTCCCTCCAGGGTCGCTGCCCTTGACCCCTGAGCTGGTTCTTTAAGGAGACCTAGCAATCCCAACACAGGAGCCACAGTCCTCTGGCGCGGTTCAGCGCCAAGTCCCAGCCAGGCCCACGGGAGCCAACTTCTCAGCAGTCGAAAAGGTGCCAGGGCTATTGTTGGAAGACGCGGGCCTGCCCCAGGAGTGGAGGGAAGAAGGGCGCTGATAATCTGGTGACACAGTGACTTTAGTGAAGTCAGGGAAGAGGACTCCGGTGATGCTGATACATTGAAAATGCATGTCCCAGTGGCAGGCCAGATAAACAGGGCATCTGCCTCAGATGCTAACACCCATCAAAGATCTCAACTGGGGCCCAAGGAAGAGTCATAGGGCTGTAGCCTCCCAGAGTCAAGGCTACGACCTTCGCAGATGTCTGAAGGGAGGACGGTGCCTCCCCTGCTCGCCCAGGGGGCATGATCCAGCTAGAAAGACCCCTGCAGACCCCTCCGAGGTGCTCTGTCAGCGTTCAGGCAGGACTTAAGGTCAATTGACCCTCTCTTGTCCTCTCCTGGTTTTTATTCCTGTCAGCCACCAGATTTTCCAAATCCGGAGGTGGTTTGTGAGAGAGTGCACGACCGGTGCCCAGAACCGCCGGAAGAAAGCCTTCCCCGGCGGACCAGATTCACCCTGTCCCTTCGGTAAATCGGTTGATGCCATTGGGGTGAAATCGGGGCAAGAGCGCTCTCTCCCACGATGGCCATTTTGGCGGGTCCCTCCATTTTGCTTCCTGTGCTAGGCCCCAAATATGTTTCTGTGGAACCATGAAGAAAGAAGGGGAGAGGACTCTGAGCTGCGGTAGGACCCCCAAACTCTCCCAGGATGGCGAAGCAATAACAGGACACCCGGATTCAAAAGAGGAAGGAAAACAACACGTCTTTTATTTCCAAATAAAATAGCAAAATGGAGCTCCATGTACACAAAAGAACTTTAGAGGGAGAAAGAATCGCAGGTTTTATTTCATTTACATTTACATGTTTCCAATAAGATTATGAGCCTCAACTTTGAACTTCGTCTTTCATTCAACAATCACTTCCAGTCAAATACATAACAACTTCTTTTTTTTTTTTTTCTTTCAAATTAGTTCATAATTTAATTGATGCTAAGGGGACAGATGATAAATCACAAACTGTGGGTAGAGAAGGTATCAAATAGTCTAGGGTTTCACTCAAGCTTTCGTGGTATGTGTGAATTATGATTATAAAATGTTTGCCTGTCTGTATAATTCACATTCATTGCAATCATTACATTTTCCCATAAATTAGCGATATAAACAAACATATGGAGACCTCCAGTAAACAAATAAAATCAATATAAGAGACAACATTTTGCAGCAACTATAATAACAGCATGGGTTACAGCTTGGGGAAACTTCTTTACAAATCATTTAGTCAGCACACACAGGGTGGGGGGATGGGCACATCCTTGTTGATTTAAACCACCTTTAAAACCACAACAGGAGGTTGGGGAGACCTGAACAAGGGCGAAAGTTTCTTTCCTGGGCACAATATAAAGTGAAGAACTGCACGTGTGGGTGGGGGAGGGGAGGATGAGCTTTAGCATGCATTTTTGGTCATTATCATGTAGACCAAACCTTCGCAACTCCAATTACCAAGATTCTGAAGACAACAGGAAATTATTAGAATGTCTCTCTCCCTCCAGCCACTGTCCTTTTGGTTAATGGCATAAAGGGCTTGCTGATTGCTGCTAGTGAGTAGAAACACACAATGGGTCTATTTTTAGCAGAGATGTCTTTGAAGGAGCAGGAAATACTAAAAATTGCTGGACTGCAGCCTCAGATTCCAAGAATCCCAGGCAAGAAAATTCAGAGCCTGAGGGGTCTCCAAAGGAAGCTCAATCAGGTGATCCAACTCGGGCTGATAAAGTGCAGGCCAGAGCAGAGAGCAGCAGGCGTACAAGTATGGACTTGGGGTATGCACCCTCTGCCTGCACCCTCTCTACATTCTTTTTCCCATGTCCCAGAGCTGGAGCAAAGTGTCCCCCAACATCTGCACACTTCACCAGGCCCTGACCCTGAGGGCTAGGCAGTGCTTTTGTCTTTCCCTTAGCAAGACTTATCCCTAAAGTTATCTATTGGTGTAGTGTGTGGATATTTTTTAAAAGAAGTTTGATTTTATCTCTTTAGAAACGGTTTGAAACTAACGGGGTAGAGGGAGTTTGACAGAGAGGAGAACAAATCGCTGACAAAGAACCTTTTACGTTTCATCAGCGTTGTTAGGACAACAAGCAGGAATGTCTCAGATAATAACTCCCACTTCAAAGATTTCTCAGCTCAATAGAAAGCGGACCATCCTTTTTATTCAACCACAAGGACTGGCACTAAAGAAGACTCCACTGTTTGATTTTTTTTCCACCGTGTTTATTTTCCCCTATTCACTGGGGTACTTGGATAAAATAAACAACAAGACAATTAAGGGAACATGGACTTCTAACTTTCCTGCCATCTTCCCTATCCCCTTGGCCTTGGGCTTTTGAGTTCGTGCCCAAGGCCAGCCCAGGCCTAAGGATACCACACACTCAAGTCCCGGGACAGAAAAAAGTTTAGGGGTTGCAAGAGTCTTTTGGGACGGAGGGGCAGAGACCAGTACTGGGAGCCAGAGTGGAAATGTCCCTATGGCACAGTGTGAACTCCCCAGAATTCCCCAGGGTGGCTCCCTTCCCCCCAATCCTTCATCAAATTCAAACCCACATCTTGCTAAAGATGGAGAGAGGACCTCTGCACAAAACTGAGCTAGGGATGCTCATTTGTTAAGCTTCTGAGTTTGCCCTAAAGTCATTTACTCCTGACCCTGGAGCCTCTTTGGGGCGCAGTCAAGATGCACGGAGTCCGGCTCCTTCCTTTCCTGAAAGCGTCCAGGAGCCAAAGCCCCCTACATCAGGGTGCAGGGTGAACCCCTAAACTCGGGCGAGGCAGGTCCTAGGGAGGAAGTATATACTGGAGAGCACAGTGACAGTATTAAATGGCGTGAAAGCAAAGGTCAGCGCAAATGTATCTTAATAGAGTGTCTGCAGTGAAGTGTGCCGCCTTTGAAGCGGCCGCTCCCCGCGCGCATTTCCATGGCGAGCCTAACACGGCACGCTGATGCACCGTCAAACTCACACTTTCAACCCCAAAACCCGACTCTTTGAACAACCCGAGCTTGATTAGACCTTTCTCCTTTTCTTTCCCCTCTTACAAACCATTTCCTCGCCTTTAGAAACTCGCCATCAAACCCAAATGCGCCCTCTGATCACCGCAGAAAGCAGAAACAAAGAGGGCTGAGCGGCGATTCAAGCGGCCCTTTTCTTCCCTCACATTATTATCCATTTTTATTATGATCGGGAACAAGTGCCCATTCGCGTGGGTTTTGTTTACCGGAAATTAAATGAAAATGATTTAGTCCGCGTCAAACAAAAATATATACTTGTATACACAAGAAAAAAGGCCTGTTAGACGTAAATATTATGTCCTTAATGAAAAGCCTGGACGGGCTCCAGGCTCGGCCTTTCAGGATTTCAGTGCGACTTGCCCATTGCCATAGAAATCCTAACTTACCATGAAGATGCACCGTGGCGAAGAAACACTGCTTTGTGTGCGGGCCCTTTGATGTCGCAGGCACGAGATGCGGGCGCTCAGCTGCGCAGGGCGAGATTACCTTGCGAGCAACGCGGTGGACATCTGTAACAAGCAAATGAAAAATTAAAGGCGATTAGTGATCGACCAAACACTTTTATTTTATTTGGTTATTTTGGATTGGGGTGAAGACGAAATGCGGTGCCTAGAAACAGAGGGGAAAGAAGCGAGTCCTATTTGAAGAGGGGGCACTCTCTAAACATCGCCAGGAGAAGCAAGTTCGGCAGATGCCCTCTGCACCTTGGCGGTGGGGCCAGTGTTCCCTGATGGAAACCAGTTTCCTCCAGACTGCAGCGCTGGCCAGGCGGCCACTGGACCCTATTGTAGTGGGGGCTTGGAAGGGATTGCAATCCACGTTCCTCAACGACAGATTCACCAAAGACATATTTGGGAGATTCCAGTTTTTACTAGGGGCGATGAAAGTAGTCCCCTCCAGTTAGGATTTTATTTGGTAGAAGTTGTGGGGGTCGCAGGGCAAGCGTGAGAATTGTTACTGGATTCTCAAGAGGAGAGAATAGAACATACAGCAGAGTGGCAGGGCCGGGACTTTGTTCCAGCTTTTGTTTGTTTCAGTGCTGGGGTTCGAAACCAGGGCCTCACTCATGCGAAGCAAGACCTATAGCACTAACTTACATCCACAGCTACTGGGCTCAGCTTTTAAATTTGAACTGCTTAAGGGGCTCCCCCAGGGGGACATTTAGCACCCCCCCCCCACGCACTTTTGTTTCCAAATTCTTAGGGAATTGCCATGGGTCCTTCAAGTCTCCTGTCTTTTTTCATCTGCCTTTCATATTTTTTCTTCTTTAAATCTTAGCTAGGATTGTGGGGCAGCCTCCATCCGCCCTGCAGAGGAAACGACCCCATTTTTGTGTTTTGGTTTTGTTTTTTGTTGTTGTTAATTCCTTTGGCAACAATTTCAAAGGTCTTCCCTCTCCCCTACCCCCAACATCTGGTTCTTTCTTCTGGGGACTTCATACTAAGCATATCAAATACACATTCAATCTAGACCCATTGATATTTTCCTTTACAATATTTATTATTGTAGTTCGTTTCTCTTCCACCTCCCCCTTTTGAAATAAAACAATATTATGTGATTTTTGAGAAAGACTGTCACCGAATTGACGCCATTCACCCAGACACATCGCCTAGGTCAAGCCCTGTTGGCTGTGGAGACCTGGATTCAGGGACGTCATCAGCCAGCTCCACACCCCAAGCCCAAGCACCTACAAGACTGAACAGCCTGCGTCTGGACCGGGATAAGGGGGTGGGTAAGGGGACCCGGAGGCCTCGCAGCTTCGAATCCTGAAGCCTCTCTGGCGCTCTTTTGTCTGTATTTCCTGTAGTTTTGGACTCCCTACTCCAAGTATACAATGTATATAGAATCTGTGGTCATACAGGCAGGCAGACATACGTATTTGTATGTCTGGGCCAGTCCATGGGAATGGAGGTATATGACCTCCAGAGAAAGGGGCTAAGCACCCCCTTGTCTCCTCTATAGATGTGGTGGGAAATTTTAGAATTTGGTATTATCGTAAAGGAAAACTAAGGAAGGGGAAAGTGGAGGGGGGACGCTGGGGGCAAAAGAAAAAAAAAAAAATGGGAGGCAAGAAAATGGCTGTGGGATTCAGTAGGCCACTTTCCAGACTCGGATCTTCTGAGGTTGGGATTGATGGGAGAGGGGAGGAGACAGGAAAGCGAGGCTCTGAATGGGAGCTGGAAAGTGAGAGGGGGAGGGGGCAGTCCAGGCCTCAAGGAAAAATTTTCCCGTTCTATGATCCTCCTGGGGACTTTGTGGCCTTACCTTTGCCACCTGCAGTTGCCAGAATTGCATATAAATTTTGATTTTTTTTGTTCCATCTGACTCTTTTTATCCCCAACACTGGATTGAAGCAGTCATGAGGGCGAGAGTGGGGGTGGGGTGCAGGGGATAATTGTAGAATAAATATGGGGACCATATTTATGTTTTAAAATAATGCATATTCTACCAACAT
This sequence comes from Sciurus vulgaris, assembly GCF_902686455.1. Taxonomy (NCBI): domain Eukaryota; kingdom Metazoa; phylum Chordata; class Mammalia; order Rodentia; family Sciuridae; genus Sciurus; species Sciurus vulgaris. The sequence continues at coordinate 133,597,519 of NC_136470.1, forward strand.
ACTCAATGACCTCTGGGAAGTTTAAGCGGTGGCCGGCCCGCCGGCTTGCTTCCTTTTTCTTCCTCCACTTCCTTCCCCTGCCTCCCTCCCTTCCTTCCTCGCTCTCTTCAAGCCTCAGCACCCCGGCCTAGGCTCGGAGTCGGGGTACGCTGAAGCAGCAACCACAGAAGCAGACCTGAGACCGGAGGTGGCGGTGGCAGCGGCAGCAGCAGGGCCAGGAGGTGCCGTGGGGCTGGGGGGCGCGGCAGGGGCAGCCGCGGCGGGGCCCGCGCCCTGACACACGTACCATTCGCTCAGGTCTGTGCCACGCACCGCCACCACCGCTGAGGAGGCCACCGGGGGTTCGTGGCTGCAGTCTGACGAGAGCGATACGAGGGCAGATGGTGTAGCTGAGTCGTAACCAGAGCTGGGCGGCGGCGAGCGACCGTGCACCTTCATGTGCTTACGAAGGGAGCTGGGGTGCGTGTAGCACTTGTCGCAGCCGCGCACCTTGCACGTGTATGGCTTGTCACTCGTATGCACGTGCGAGTGCTTCTTTCGGTCGCTGCTGTTGGCGAAGCGCCGCTCGCAGCCCTCGAACTCACACCTGAAGGGCTTCTCTCCTGGCGGAGGCAAGCAGAGACATTAGTGCGGTGGGCCGAGTCCTAGGCTCACGATCGCCGCCCCCCACTCCTCTTTCATTTTCTCAAAACACACACACACACACACACACACACACACACACACACACACACACACAAAGATTTTCAGAAATCCATTTTCTCCACACCTCGGGTTGAGCACCCCTCTCCACGCACAGAGCGCGCCCCCGGCTTCCTCGCGCCCCCTCCCTCATGCCTCCACCCCTCCCCCTCTCCCTCCTGGACCTAGGGGGAGGGTAAAGAGGAGGAGCGACAATGACTCCATCTTAGTCGAGTTTCCATTCTCGAAATCCTGGTCCACTCAGGTTGTTTTCCTCCAAATTTTATCCACTCGGAGCCAGAGACACCTCTGCCCAGAGAATAGGGAGAGTTCATTGAAGAGCTCACATCTACTCTATTTAAATTGCAGCTCTAGCCAAACGTCTCTGCCACCACCATTCCCGCCCAGCAGTCCACCCCTCACATACCCTTCCTGTCCCAAACATTCCCTCAAGTAGCTTTTGTGCAAACGCAAAAGCGATGAAATGATTTCAGAGGATACGAAACCTATGCACACGACGTGTGCATAATATGGGTTCTTGCTGCAGGGTTAGGTTTTCGGAGCAATGTTTCACCTCAAAGGCGACTTTTGCGGGAAATGGATCCCCCTCCCCTTATTTTTACCCCACCCCCCCCAGGTCAGACATTTAGCAGTATTCTTGGAATCTTGCTAAACCATTCGATTCCTCCAGGGATCCTCCAGATACGTTCGTCCGCAATATTATTATGGCTCTCCAGCAATCTCTCGGACACCTCGCAGTGTGCAGCTCGTCTTCTCAGTCCAAACTGTGCAAGGTCTCCCGGCCTCCCCAGGCCACCCGCGCCCGGCTGCCGGGCATCTGAGGTCTGAGCCAAGGGGCCGGCGCGGGAGGAGCCACCCAGACAATTCGTGACCTGAGGTCTCTCTCCCAACCGTGCCCGTTAGCGCCGCAGCTTCGCGGGTGAGCGCAACTGCTGCGGTCAGGCCAGGTCCGGCTCCGCGGATCCGAGGCCAAGCGGGTGGCCGGGATAGGCCCGCGAGGGGCTCGGGTCGGGGCTGCGCTGCCCTGGAAGGGCGCAAGACCACCATATGATGAAACATTGGCGGGACCAAGCCCCAATCCCCGAGCTCACTGCAGCCTGAATTAGCGGGCGTGAGGGGGAGGAAAGAACCCCGAGAACCCGGAAGCCCAAGTTCCTGCCCGCTCTGCAAATGCTGCGGAAATGGGGGCGGGGGAGGAGTGTCTAGGCGCTTTAAACAAATGGATGTCGCAGAGAGCTCTGGGTCGAGGGAATCGCTACCTAGCGTCGGGCTGAAGAGCAAGAGATGTGCGGGAGAAGTACTGTTGGCTCTGCGATTGCTTCTCCGGCCGCTTCCAAGAAAGATAGGTGCTTTTTGCCAGGTTTGAACAAACAAAGCCTCTATTCCTAGCCCTGATGAGGCTCCCGCTGAGCCAGAGGTTTGCACACAAGCATCCCTCCGCTCTGGCAGCGGCTTGTGAACCGGGACTCCGACACCGCCCAGTCGCAGGGTTCACCCCCTGCAGGAGTAGTACTGTACATTAGGCCCTCTGGAAGGTGCTGGCCTCTGCTGTTTCATGGGACACCGTCAACGTTTTATGAAAAAAGTGGACAAAAGATGCAGAATAAGTAAATGTCCCTATTTGTGCCTATTTTCTCCCCACTGATCCCTGCCAGCATCTGCAAATCCAAAAATGTCTTTTTTTCCTTCTCTTTCTAAAATCAGTTATAAAAAGAATCATGTAATTCAGGGCCTGCAAAAGAAAACAAGGTTCGGATAAAACAGTGAAGGAACAGAATTGGAGTATGATTCCCCTTCGCCCCAGAAAAAGAATTCCCGCCACACAACCCAGTCTTCTTAGCGGTTCCTTGAACCTTCATATAAAACAAACGGATTTCAACCCAGACGAGAAGCACAGGAGAAAAAGCAGGGTAGTGGGGTGACTCGGACCGCCAGGAAGTTCGCAGGCCACAGGCAGGCCAGGTGAGGCCGCGCCCCAGCGCTCTCCCAAGCTGCAGGAGGCGCCCTGGTCCCCTTACTTGACATCCATCCCGCCCCCCGCCGACAGTCTGCTGTCGCCCTTCCCCTCCCCCTGGTCCCGGCGCTGAGCCCGCCCGGGGCGGCCTGAGCCCTGGACTGCGGTGTGAAAGGTCCAATCTCCTTCCAGGAGCTCGGCAGCCACGGAAGGCCTCCTTCCTCGCCCCGCGCCAGGTTCGCAGGACAAAGTTCGAAAGCGTAGGGGCAGCCGGGCCAGCGCCATTTTCTCGCACTTGTGGCTGGGTCTGCTCTTCCTGGTGACTCCGCCCCAGCGCAGTCTCCGCTGCTCTGCCTCCGATCCCCAGCCCTGACTCTCTATCCGCCGCTGGGGAAGGTGGAGGAGCCCCCAGAGGAAGGGTTCCGGGAGGGGCGCCCGGCAACCGGGTCCCGACAGAGCACGGTGGCTGGCCCGCGCCTCCTTCACCGAGGCACCATTGTTCCAGGATCGCTGTGACCGTCACAAAGTGAAACCTTTCGGCGTGGGCAGTCTCCTCCAAAGCCAGGCCTGGGATTCAGATCCGAGGGAATCTCAACTCCTGAGAAATCTGCTCCTGTTCGCCGCTTCCGCGACTCGAGGAAATGAAACGCCATTAATATTTGAAAAGGCAATTATTTTCCTGTTGCATCGAGAACTGTCTTCATGAATAATTTGTAGTGAGGTCTATTGCCATTTGAGAAACATTTTCTCTCTCCTCTCTCTGTCTCTCTTCTCTTTTCATTACTTAGGAGGGGGGTTTGAGGGAAACGCCGAGCAGGAGAGACTGTCGATTTTTTTTTTTTTTTTTTTTAACTCAAGCGGTAATGAATCAGGACTGGGAGCGAAAAGAGCGCACAGAATTCTGCCCTGAATAGATGCAAACCTGAGAGCCAGCCCTGGCGCACGGAACTTGCTTCTCTGCTGTAGGTCGATTGCGCTAAGAATTTAACCATTTTCTGCTTCACAGACTTCAAACAGTGGGCCGGCAAAGAGCAGTAAAAGTTTGTTTGTTTAAAAACCCCTGTCATTAAAGATGAGTTTCTTCTCCAGCTTAGAACTGCGCGCCTACCTTCCAGGTGCCAGCTGCCAGCTCCTGGAGTAGCAGGCCTGCAGGTCGGGGTCAGGATCTTACTCAACGCCCCCCTCCCAAGGGATATAACGGAAGAGGGGGCAGATGCATGCGAGAGGGTGGGGGACCCCAGAAAGAGCACCAGAAAACAGTAAGCCTCCAGATATATCCCGGGAATAAAATACAAGATTCAAAGTGGACTTTGGTGTTGCCTCCGAGTATGCCAATGTCCTAGATCTGGACCTTCACGGAGAAGGCAAGAGTTTAGAACAAGATTAGCAAGCTTCTTTCGCCACTGGCAGCCTAAGGGGGCTCTTTGACTCTAACAATGGTTGGTTTTTGAAGCAAGCAAAGGAGTAAAGCAAGGCGCAGGGTAGTAAAAGTGGAGCACCAAGCCGGAACTTATTTCATCTTCTGGTCCCCCCACCAGTCCCTTTCTCCCGCCCCCAAAAGGGGGGAGGGGAGATGTCGACTTCTTAAACTTCGAGGGAGGGGGAGGAGTAAGAAGCGTGCAAACAATGGCTGCTAAACTAATTAATGTAACTTCACATGCTATTCTGGAAGTGTGAAAACTTTCTTCTTGCAATTGTATTAATTAGATGCTTCTGGCCAGAGAGTTCAACTTTGCAGGCTCTTGCGCAAGGCTCCTTTTCTTTCTGTTAACTAGAACTAACAGATGTGGTTGACACATGTCCCTATTTCGCTTAACAGCTCGGTAAATGACATTTAAGGCGGATGAGTCCCGTTGGGTCTCTGCTAAGATAAGAGGGTTAGCAAAACCTTCCTGCTGTCGGGCCAGCAAGACTCGCCAAAAAGGGAAAAAGTTAGCTCATGAGACCCCCAAGTCCTAAAGAAAGTGCTAAGGACATGATGACCCCTCCGTTCAGGTGGCGGGCAGGTTGTGAGGCTAACAGGAAGAAGAATTCTGTCCCTCGATGCTAAAGAGATGGAGAAAAGTTAGGCAATTGTTCCCATGTTTTTTAAGACTTTGAGGAACAGAGCTGTTTTTGAAATGCCTTAAAATCAAACTCCGGGGTTTGGGGGGTGTAACTCAGAGATAGAGTGCTTGCCTAGCATGCGTGAGGCCCCAGGTTAGATCCGCAGCACCGCAAATAAATAAATAAATAAATAAATAAATAAATAAATAAATAAATAAATAAATAAATAAATAAATCGAACTCCATAAGCACACATTTGCCCACACAGGATCGGAGGCACGTTCACCCTTGTCACCCAGAGCAGAAATCCTGCACTGTTCTCCCTATACACAGCCTCCGGAAACTTCTGTGGTTCTAAGAATAGAAGCGCATAATTAATATTTTATGGATTTGGCTCATGGAAACAATACCAAAATACCTCCCTCCTCCCCTCAGTTGGAACTTGAGGAAATCCAGACCCGAGGGCCTGCTCCCCCGGAGGGTCCGCACGAGACAGACAGCGCCGAATACTGACCTGTGTGAGTTCGTTTGTGTATTTTGAGATTTTCTGATCTAGCAAAGACCTTCCCACACCCCGGGAAAGGACAGGGGAAGGGCTTCTCGCCCGTGTGCACGCGGATGTGATTTACAAGTTTGTATTTGGCTTTGAAGGGCTTGCCCTGTCGCGGACACTCCTCCCAGAAGCAAATGTGGTTGGCCTGCTCCGGGCCGCCGACATGCTCCACGGTGACATGCGTGACGAGCTCGTGCATAGTGCTGAAAGTTTTGGAGCAGAGGCGTGGGGGCACATGGCCGTCGGCCGCCAGCCACTTGCAGATGAGCTCCTGTTTGATGGGCTGGCGCATGTAGCGGAAGAAGGCGCCAGGGCCGTGGGACGCCGCGAGGTTCACTGTCAGGTTCATGCCGCCGTAGCCATGCAGGGCCGCGGCAGCCGCCAGGGCGTCGCTGCGGGCCGCGGACCCTGGCGCGAAGGGCTCAGGCCTTGCGTACATGTCTCCGGGGAGCCCCAGACGCAGGAGTCCATTCAAAGGACGGCTGTGGGAGGCCTGGTGAGGCTGCTCGTGAAGGCCTGGGAAAACCGAGGGGCTGGAAGCGGCGGCGAACTGGGGGCCATGGTGTCCGGAGCTGCTACCTGTTGTTGAGACAAATAGCGCGCGTGAGAACCAGTGGCGTGGGCAGCGCACTTCTCCGGGCCCCGGGGGGCAGGCCCAGCCCCGCTGCACCAGGGCCTCTGCGGTCAGCTGGGATCAGCAGCCAGTCTGCTCTCCCAGTGAACCCGGCAGACAGAGCAAGGCCAAACGCCTTCACCGCGGTCGGGCCAGGCTGCTGTTCCGCAGAGTCCCCTGCCGCGCCATGAGCTGGAGAGGGATGGTAGCGGCAGGGTCGGTGGAAGGGGCAATGGTGGAAGGGGCAGCAAGGATGAGTGTGTGGGTTGCTGGGGGAACCCGGCCTCTGCCCGAGAGGGATCCGACTGCGCCTCAAGCGCACTTTGGAGGCCAGAACCCTGGGGCGCTCCGGGGCGCGGCTCCCTGCCCCTGAGAGGAGGTGATAAGAAGCGGTGATGCTGGGGGTGGTGATGTTGGAGGTGGTAGTGGTTCTGAGGTGCCCCGGTCATATATGTGAATTTCAGTGCCCTGCTTGTTTGGGAGAGGGCGGCCTGCAGCATCCCGGCCCGGCCTCTCCAGAGCTCCCTGTGCCAGTCGCTAATGCCACCGGCACCTGACAGAGAGGAAGAGGAAGGATAACCACACACATTCACACACACACACACACACACAGGCAGAGACAAAAAAAAACTTGTACAAAGTGGGTTTTTCCCCCTTAAGTGTGTGGTTTGGGGTTTTCCCCCCCCCCCCCCAAACACACACACACACACTCTGCCTTTAATGTCTACGTGAAATCCCGTACACTACAGAGGCAACAGCGGGGCGCTGGAGGAAATGAATAGAGATTCGGGGCCGTGGCCGGGGCCCACCGAGAGGAACAATCGCCTAGGTCGCCCATTGGCCCACCGCCCTGCCCGACGTCAGCGATGACAGGTCCGACCGTTCAGTCAGTCTCTCTCTCTCTCTCTCTCTCTCTCTCTCTCTCTCTCTCTCTCTCTCTCTCTCTCTCTCTCTCCCCCTCCTCTCTCCTCTCTCTCTCTCTCTCTCTCTCTCTCTCTCTCTCACACACACACACACCACATGCACGCACATACACCAATACACCCGCTTTCCCTCACCCCACCCCCATCCCGATAGCATTTCACGCTCCTACTGCTCATGCGCTCTGATCCAGGCATAGATTCTTTTCTCTCCCCCTTTGCCCCCTCCTCCTCTCCCCTCCAGAAAGCTGGGGGCTAAGGGAATCCGCTTTGCCTCAGGGTTCCTGGAAGTGAGCGGGGCTGGGTTATGCCCCCTTTCACCACGACTTCGGGGAGAGTGCATTGTGCTGTGTGTAACATCTGGGCAGATCAGGACATCCAACCCGGCTAGTCTTGCTGGGCAGAAACGGGATGTCGGGCAGCTTGGGCGGTTTGTGCTAGGAGCTGGACGGAGGAGGGGGTCAAGATCCTGGCAGAGGAGGAGGCTGCAGTCAAGGCTGCCAGGAACAGAAACTCCTAGGCTAGCGGCTCTGCAGCTCAATTTACTTTCTTGCTTCCCCTCCCCCCGCCCCCACCGAGCTTTCTCGTCCCCTTCCTCATTTTCCCTTAGACTCCCCGACCACACTTTGCCTTCCTACTGGTATCCTTTCTCCCCTTCGGGCTTTTTCGTCTCTTCCCATTAAGTCTTGCCGACATGCCCTCGTCCCTGTGACGGGCACCCTACCGGACTCCCAAACCCAGAATCCGGTCCTCACTAGAGCCAGGATTGGGCTGAGGGGGTAATGGCTTTGGGGAGGCTGGCCTCGAACCCACCTCAAGGTTTCCGGAGAGGTCCCTTTCGGTCCGAATCACATCAACCCGCGGGCCGACTGGCCAAAGAAACAAAGGCACAAAGGCGAGGGGCGAGCAACTGGAAGGAAAAGGTCCTCACCCCAGGGCTGCCCGGGCATCTGGGACCCTGGGTTAGGTACCCAGACATCAGACGGAGCTTCTGGGAGAGGGTTTTTGGGATCATTTCCACTTTCAGCTCTGGACACTTGTTGCCCGCAGGCCTAGCCTGTCTCTCTCTTTGCTGGCCTCAGGGCTCTGAAAAAAGTGGACTCGAAGTTTCGCGCGGTCCCCGCTCTCAGGCCCTCTAGAGCCTGGACGCCGAAACGCCACCATAGTGGAGTGGGGGACGGTCGGCTGAAGAAAACTTCAGTTCTGGGCCAGTCGAGTGTGTCATAAACTGGAGGGAGTGTCCTTTGTCTGCACCGGCCAGCTAGGGTCAGCTGCTTCGTCCCGCGATTTAAAGAACTGCTGGCCTAGAGCTCTGCCTGCTAGCTGTGGCCCAGAATACCGGTCCAAGTGCCTGGGACCTCCCTGACTGCTGTAAAAAGGCCACCCCACCCCCCAAACGCAGAAAGGCTTGGATTTTTAAAAAGAGAAGTCTTACTGATTGAACAAAATATCCTGTGCCCCATTAGCAGAGGCAAGTAAAATCTGGGTAAATGATAAGGAACCTCCTAAACTCAGAGTTGATCCAACTGCCCCATCCACACCCAGAAAGGAGGAGCATTCTTAAACATTTCCTAGTCAGTAAATAAGAGTTTCTTTTACATCATTTAGTAAAATAATTAACATTTATAAAGGTTGACACATTCTTTCAGATTTTCTTCATTTAACACATCCTTCCCCTCTTGAACTTTAGCAAGGGATTAACTTCCACAACAATTTCTCTGCTTTGACTAGTCTGGGTCTTTCTGCTCCTCCACCTGGAAGGGCTTGGGCAAATCTATCAATAGATTCCGTTTCAAACAAACAAACAAAAAAATTAAGTGAGAGGAGAGCATTTGATTGGCAGACTCCTCCAATCTTCCACACAGTAGATTTGACATTAGACTCTCAGGATTTATCTTCTTTCCTGGCTTTCACTTTTCATGGTTTAACCTTCATCCAGAGGTGCTCCTCTCTGTCCCTTGATTTGTTGTCCCTTCCTCTACAACTGGCTAGGCCTGGTCTCTAGAAAGTTGTTCCCAAATGTCAGTTGAGTAGTTTCATATCATACCACAGTGCAGAAGGAAGCAGTTGTCCACATGAGTCTGGGTTGAACCCAGCAAAGGAAAACAAAAACAAAAACAAAAACAAAAACAAAACCACAACAACAACCACCAAAAAATAAAATACAAATACAAAAATAAAAAAAGAAAATATGTTGCTCCCTGGCTCTCCTTCCCCATCTGTTTCCACTAACCATATCTCAAGATGAAGCTCAGTCAACTTTTCAAGCTTAAGTGCAGGGAAATTTTGCAATGCTCCATCAATTAAAATATTTTTACTTGCATTTGAACCTAGATGCCCTATAACTAACTGCTCCAGATGTTTGCCAAACTCATCAAACACTTTAGCTTTGATTAAGACCCTGATTTCAGGCTGGAGATAAGGCTGATTTGGTGGAGTGCTTGCCTAGAATATGCATGGCCATGGGTTCAATTGTGGAGAGAAAAATGAAAAAGAAAAAAACTCTGGCTTGCTCCAGAATGATCTCTCAATATACACACTGTGATCTTATTCCCATTAGAAACTTTGAATAGCAGTATAGATAGAATAGTTGATAGGCTGCTGTAGGCTGTGACTATTTTGGAAGTCTGATGAGTCTTGCAAAGTCTTAAGAGTCCTGTTTTTACTGTTCATACTCATCATAGAAGAAAATGCTAACTTTCCATTTGCAGATTGCAAAAGAAGCATGTTTTTATCTATCCAAGTTCACATACCTCCTGAATTCTATGCACTGACTCTGAGGACTCCAGGGGGAGAAAGCAGAGGTTTTGTATACATAGACTGTCAGTATACTGTACACTTTCTCTTATTAACTTTGCCCTTGAAAAGCTCTGAACATGTGTATGACTTTTTGTGCCAGCAGCAAAAGGGCAGACATATCTGATTCAGCCAAAATCACTGACAGTAGTCTGGCCCCATGGAGCTCCTTCCCAGATGCAACCTTCTCTTGAAGCACAGAAAACATCTGGCCACATCCTGGGTAGATACTTCTTGAGTTGCCAGGGGTCAGTGGACCTGCAGGTCACTGAGGTTGCCTGATTCTTACAAGTTTCTTGAAGCCATATGGTCCAAAGCTTGGTTGGCTAAACATGGCAATGGGACCAGACATTCTCTTTATGAGGACAGTGATAAGGAGAATAAAACTCTTTTGTACCCCAAAATATTTATAGGCAAGGAACTTTGGGCAATTATATAAGAGTTTTCAAGGTGCTTCTCTAAAATAAGCCCCCAAACAGTATCAAGCTAACCACAGATGCCAGGTAGTGGAGCACCAATGTCTTGGAGGCATGTTTTAGTCTTCAGAGGAATTGCTCTGAGATCTCAGGAAGCAAGGACACAGGTTTCAGAGACTGTCAGTCAGGGTAAGGAGTGATATCTCGTCACTAGTCTTTGGACTTTCTCATACAGAAACTTATCTCAATCCACTCTACCCCAATTCTATTCCTAGCCTTTCTCAGTGTTACAGTATCATTAGGTCCATTTTCCTGCCTGACTTACAGAGTAAACAAATATCCTGTAGCCTGAAGGTCTTTGGAAAATGTCAGAAAAAAGTACTGAAAGGCTTCCTGGGGCCTGGTTGGAGCAGATTCCACCACCAGACCTCAAACTTCCTTCTGTCTCTAGACCCTCTGTAAATCAGTGCTCAGAATCATGCCCTAAATGTTTTTGCTCACGACAGCCAGGCCAATGTAGTGTCAAAAACAAGTGATTTTCTAGTCCTACTTTCTAGAAATAGGACATTTGGTGGCTCTACCATCTGGCGGAGCTCCTCATATTACTGACTCAAAAATGCCTGACCTCTCTCCCTTGGAAAGGAAAAAGAGATGGAGGAGATTATAAATCAATAGCTGAGCTATTTTTCCATTTTGATCTTCTAAGCAATGCTAAGTGATGATTACCTGTTGCAGATTTTGCCCAGAGCACAGTCTTAGTAGTTGGGGGCCACACTGCACAGAACCTGGCCAAGCCCAGCTTCTGTCATCTGAATGTTCTGCTTCTGGAACTGTAACCCCTTGTTCAGTTTTCCTCCCCCCGTTTATGACCAGTTACCACTCCAAATGTGGAACATATCTCTTTAGAGGCCATTCACACACAGACTTCAGGATTCCCACAGTGGGAAGTGTCTCCAGTCTTGTAAAAAAGAGATCATTTAAGAAGGCTGCCTGTATGTTCAAGCATGAATTGTGCAAAGGAGATGAGATCTATCGGGATTTTGGAAAGGAAAGAAATTATTTTCTTCTACTGGGGAAATTTGAGCTTTAATCATCACTAATGAAACTAAGTATGAAAGAAAACAGTCTTGGACAAAATTTAATTTCCAAGCAAGGCTTCTGCAAACGGTTTTTTGACAAAAGATTAGGAAATATTGCAAAAGGGTCTTCCAAAACATCCTTAAGGAATCAAAACAACTGAATTTACATAATAACCACATCTGTCTCTTGAGAATTCTTCCATCAAATCTTCCCAAAATAATATAAGAGAGCCATTCTCTGAGTTATTCACTTTACTTTTGTTAAGAGGGTTGCTTTGCCTACCAACAAGAGAACCACTTTGGAGGTAATCATTAGCTAGTGGTATAGTTGAAATAAAGGAAACTGGACACATGGAAAGGAAAACACCCAACCCTAAATCATAGGCTCATTCTAAATGGAATATTAAATTAAATTCTTCACAATGAAGGTATTCCTGACAGAGTGGCTGTCAGTCACTCCCTGTTCAGACACCACATTGTGGGAACCGAGTCGCTGCCACATTGCACAAGGCTGGTGTCCCTGGTAAAGATGATGCATATCATGTAAACCCCATCACCAAGATCAAAGTCTGCTTCTTTCATGGAAGCCAATACATGTCAAACCTCATTCCAATCAAATCGTCTGGAAATGAATTCAAGATGAATATGTCATAGAATAATGTGACAGTGGAATTGCAGAAGGTCAGGGGTGGTTGTTTCAATGAGAGAGTCGTCAAATATTAATTCTAGAACATCCAGATGAGTAGGCATCGAGGAGGATTAGCCAGCTGCTGATAGGATGTTGTGTCATTGATTTGTGTGCAAATACATTGAACATCAAGGTGTTATTCTAAGTTTCATTTGAACTAAAGAGGCTCACCTAAACTCACAACTGAGACTGAGCATAATTAAAAGAAAATAAATTTTGTATGTAAAAGCCCAAAAAACCAAAACCCCAAATTTCAGCAAATCAATATTTAAAAGGGGTTTTGAACTTACCTGACTCTTTCAGGTTATTTCGGTAAAGCCGCAATCGTTTCCTCATTACCAAGGAAGTCTTGTATCTCATTTTCTGACTTTGAGCCTGTTTGGGAAGAAAGGAGGGACTGACATTACTTAAACAATTCTATACATGTATCTGTGGCAAGATTTTGTGGCCTGAATGTACAAATGAAAGAAAGTGTTGGTCTGAAAAGGGTCTTTTGGTGTTTGACCATTTTTAAATTTGGAAGCTAAAGAAAAAAGACCCTGCTGGAATCTGCCCACATTTATTGCAAAAGGATATGTGTTTGGTAATAAAAAATATTTAAAAATTATAATTTGCCAGATAGATTTTTTTTTTTTTAAATCTGGAACTCATTTGTTGTCCTGCCTTGCTGGTAGAAGTAAATACTCCTCCAACCAGTGTTAAAAAATCTGTAACTCTAGAATTTGAAATGATCGTTTGAGAAGACCCCATTATTTCTTCAAGCTTATTATTTAAGTTTAGTGAGGTATGGTGAGTAGGGCACCCTATTCTCAGAGGGGTTAGCAGGTTAAAGTCTTAGTTGTAAGTGTTGGAATTGAGAACACAAACTTCTTTGTATATTTTCAGATCCTGTTCTCTGTGGGGATGCAGAAACCTTTAGCCTCAAATGACCCATAACCCCAGACCAACCTGGGGGCTCTCACTGTTTGATTTTTTTAAGGTAATGTAAAATTCACTGGATTAAACAGGTATTGTTTTTATCATTTGGTCTAAGCTGTCCCCATTTTATAGTTGAGAATTTTATAGTTGAGAAGGTTTGAGGGAACACCTTCCCCTCAGGATCTGTACTTGATCATGTATTTGATTACTTGTCAGTGGTGGGGGAACTACCAAGCCTTTGGTCATCATAAATTCTTAAAAGCATTCAGAGGACTTTTGCATCTGTCAGATGAGGCTGAAGGCAGCAGAGCAGTTAAACAGAAGGATCTACCCAGTCCCAACCCTCAATTTGGCCTAGAAAGACAAACAGTCATTGTAAAGGTCTCAGGCTGGACAAACACAGCAAGCCCTCTGTCATTGAGGACCGGTTGCCTGTCTTGACACTCCAGCCCACAGAATGAGCGTTGTTTAACTTGTTGACCCACGGGGCCGAATCCAAGTGGGTATTGCTGTCTCTAAGGACATCCGGTTCTCTACGTTCAAAGATCTTTCTCTCCTCCCCTCCACCTCCACACTGGACTCTAACTTGCCTTGTTGTTTTTACCCTTCCCTCTCCTTTCTTTTCTAGGTTCAAGCCTGGGATGGGGAAGGGGGTTGACTCACCTTTTCCCAGAGGATTTTACTTATTTTCAATTCTTTCTAACCAAAAGGCATCCTTCCCCAAAGGTAATAAGCTCCTTCCAGCACAGATCAGGAAAAAAAGGAGGCCCAACTTTGCATTCCTACAGAAGGGCGGCATGCTGGGTGTCCTCGCTCTGAAATTTCCTCATGGCAGGGTATCTGGCAGGGACAAATCCTGGTTGGTTGGCAATAATAGAATTTACTTTTTTGCTTCTGAGAGAAATGGGTGAGAGGTTTCCTGAAGACCTCTGTCCACCCACAATGCTGCCCCAGCCCAGTTTCCAAGAGGTCCAGGTCACTTCTGCCCCCAAGGTCCCACGTCATCCCTTTGTGCATTACAAACCATTTCACAGACATGCAAACAAATGTTGCAGAGGTTGGACCAGGGCAGACAGCAGGGACCTTAAGAAGCTGTGTAGCAGCTCCATCACCGGCCTGTGCAGGGAAACAGGGTAAACATCTCCTTTGGTTCTAAATCTGACACCACTTAGCAAGCCAGCCATTTAGTTGAATGAGGAGAGAGAATTTGGGAATCGTCGCTGAGTCCCTGAACCTGAGGTCCCTGGGATATGGAAACCTCCAAAGGACTAGGTCTGATTTTCCCCAAACATTTGCTCCTGACACAACTTCTTATACCAGCCATCCACCCAAGCACCAAATCAGAATGGAGCACATTGGAGACACTTTTTGGAGTATGCTTTTCACCCTGCACCTCGAAAAGAGGAAAAGTTGCCAGGGAGCCCCAGTGATTGATAGCGTCCCATGAGATCCAAGAACGTGGGACAGTGGGTAGGTGCAAAAGGCAGTATTTTTATTTGGGGAGTCTCCTAGGCTGCATGTTTAGAAGCTGATTTAGTTGGTACAGGCCTACCCAAGGTCAGAGGTCAGCCACAGTTAGAGACTTCAGTTCCAGAGCTGCTTCCACAGGGATTAACTGGCAGGCACCCTCGGCAAAGGCACGCCTGCCCCTCGGTACAGCTTGGTCCTGGCTGGTATCAGAGCAAAACCCCTAAAGAATGGCTGGGAGCTACCAAGCCAAAGAGGAAACCCAGCTCCTAGCTCCTGCCTGCTGCCTGCTGCAGCCAGCTGCACCCCTCACCTCTCTGGCTACCCTCTCTTGGGTCCTCAACGCCAGGAGGTATAAGCTAAGAGACTGGGGTTGTGCTGGGGCCTTTTCGAATTCTCCTGTTTTTTAGAGGGAGGAGCTCCGGTTCCCCCAGCTCTGCTACATTCCTGAGTCACCTGCAGATGACCAAGTCTGGGCAACTAAAATCGTCACTTTGAATCTCCTTCCCCAAACTGCGGGCATCTGAGACAGAAGAAGGGAAAGCGAGGCAGTGGCGGGGATCGCTGCCAGGCCACTGCTGTCGGAAAGGTGGGAGGAATATGACTTTGAATCCAAAGGAGATATCCTGCAGACAGTGCCGGCGGAGATGCGGCCCTCCGATGCCCCTTCTCCATTTCTAAGAATACCCTGACTCTCAAATGTCTCTCTGGGCCATTACCCTGAACTTTCAGACACAGACTTTGAAATAGTCCTAACTCTTCTTCACAGCCCAAATCTGTTACCTTTCCAATTGCCCCAAATTTCCTGTGCCCCTGGATTTAAAGTAGTGGCCAGAATTCTAGAGACTGCGGCCTGCTACTCAGAGACAGTCGCAGCCCTCCTTCCGGAGAGAGGAAGCTAAGTCCGAACCCACGGCCCGCGTGCGCAGAGAGCGGATCCCAGCGGTCAGCATCCTGAAGCAGGACCAGGATGAGCGAGGGCAAGGAGCCGGCCCGAGGCGCACCCAGCCGGCGTCCTCTGTCAGGGCGACGAAGTTCCATGTGTTACTGCCAGCAGCGCTAACTTGGCTCTTTGGCCCTAGGGAGGGGAAGCCAAGATCCTCCCCGCCATCCCTCTGGGGGCAGGGCAGAGAGGCTGCCTGCAAGGACCCCCCTCGCCCGGCATCTGCCCTGCTCACTCCGTGTTCCGAAAGCTCTGGGCTGTTCCTGCCCTTCTTGTGACCACGGTGGGGCACCCAGGCAATTTACAAGCAGGGGAGGGGAGGCGGCCGGGTAACAGGCTGCTCTCGGTGCCCGTGCCAGTGGGAGCCCCATTTGTCCTTCTTGCCCCCCCTCCTCCTGGGAGGAACGGATGGACTCATCCTCAACACTGCCCCTCCGCGGAAGGGCCCCCTCCCTCCTTAGAGCCAGTGGGGTGGGGCCTGTATCCGAGGATGGGGGGGCCAATGAAGGAGGAGATAGGGAGAAAGTCTGGCTGGGCCTCTCCCCCCCGGTGGGGTTTGGGTGCCAAAGGCCCCCCATGAGGACGCTAACTACGCGGCCGCTGGGGGTACAGGTGTCGCCTGTCTGCCCCTGGTCTGCAGCACTTACCCTCTCCACCTGTTGCCCAGATCACCTCATTTCTCCACATCACTTCGGGGTGGCTGAGGGGGGACCACAAACCCCTCTAAGCTTCTCTTTTGTGGTTCCATCGAGGCGGTCATCCTTCATTTCTCCTTTTCCAGCTTTCGGGAAGCAGTTAGGGAATGTATGATGAAGCAGAAATGAGCCGTCAGGATGATATTTTAATGGCTTATATGTCACGTTGGTGCATGTGGCTTTGAACTGGAGCCGCTCGCGTTTCCTGCAGAGAGCGCCGCAAATCCCACTTGATAACTTCTACAACCCACAACTTTTTTTTTTTTTTTTTTTTTCTCACATTCACTCTTACCCTGTATATTTGGACGGATTTCCTAAAAATACCCTCTTGTCAACGTCCCCGTTGGATTTTCCACGGACTGGAGAAGAGAAGACTGACTTTTCTGTTTTGAAGAATTATTTTCCCTCCCCCCTCCCAACAGCTCCCCTTCCCCCTCAGGTCCCCTCCCTTGCTTTTTTTTTGAAAGGCAGGCGAGGTGGGCTCAATATTTGTTCTCCCTAGCGAGAACAGTACAGCCTCCAGAGAGAACTTATCCTTGCAGATAAGGTTTTTTCTTTTTTTCTTTCCCCCCTTTTCTTTCTTTCTTTTTATTGTAATTGCAGCACCCAACTTCCCCCTTGTAGATAGTAGAACCAACCGAGTAGTTCTGATCTTGAAACACACACACACACACACACACACAATATATATATATAATCTTTCTTTTTAAACACCCTCAAGTCCCAGCCCTTTCCCTCTGCTCCTCACGCCTTTCCACTCAAAGTTAGTAAGAAAATTATGGTTGCTGGGCTCAGACTTGTTGCTGAGGCCAGACATTAAATTTTTTTTTCTCTTTCTAGAAATTTTATTTCCCAGCACAAATGCTCAGTTAAATCCCTTCAGACACCAGAAAACCTTCTCGGATACACCACCCGACTTTTGAGCGGAGAGAGCCCAGTGAAAGGGCAGCAGCCCAGCTGCCAACCCCAAATCAGAATTTAGTCGGTGAGAAGACCAGAAAACCAGAAAGGCGAGGAGTGGCCAATGCTGACCCTGCCTCCCTTCAGCCCGGGAAGCCAGCGCTGGCGACCAGGCGAGGGAAAAAAAAAAAAAAAAAAAAAAAAAAGGAAAGAAAAAAATCATTTTCATTTTCCTCTAGCCAGTGCACTCTGGTGAGTTTCCTAACCCGGCCGCCTGTGAAAGGATGAGTTGGGGTTTCTTTGTCTGGAAAAAGAGTTTAGGGCTCTGATTCAGCTGCAAAGAAGCCAAATGAAGTTAGAAACAAAGGGCAAATTGAAGGATTCCGACTCTTGGCTTTTTGTGTTTTCCTTACTAGAAAATAATTAGACCTAATGAATATGCAGACGCTTCGGCTAAACCCTGGGCCGAGCTGCTGGTTTTTAAACAGAGCTGAGGAGAAATGCAACCTTCATCCCCCAACCCCCCGCATCCGCGTGCATTTTTTGAAATGCATAAATGTTGCTCGGTTTAATTGATTGAGTCACAGGGATTTTTTTTTTTCTGCTTTTAAGTGCCATACTCCTCTACCTTTCAACAATCATTTTAATATATAGTCAATGGCTCTTTGTGGATGGGACAAAAAGCAACTACGCGCAGTTGTTGAATAGACTTTGCGCTGGGCAAAGACAGGTTAATCGAGGGCCGCATCGCGAAAACAAGCGAGTGTTGTATGTTTGCACTGAATCCAAATGTCTGCATTTTCCTAACTAAATCAAAGGGAGTGTTATTTCTTTTTCTGCTCACTCATCTGAAGGTAAGTAAATTTTCTCTGGCGATCAAAAGCCTGGTCGGCAACAAAGACCGCGCCCGCTTTTTCCACCGTCCTGGTGTGGCGAGTTGCGGAATTTCAATAACTGTGACAAGGGTGACTGATTTGTGAACTAGAAAAGGTTTGAATGTCACAAAATTTACATTGGTCCTATCTATCGGGGATTTAAATACCAAAAAACTATTCGGGGATCTCTAGGGAGCTTTGGGCAGCCCAGAGGAACAATGGCGCGTAGGGAAATTTACAGTTTTACCTGAATGAAAGGGGCCCAGGATGGGAACAGGAGTGCAGAGGGAGGGGGTTAGCGGGGGCGGCTAAGGGAAACAAGGGAAAGGGAGAAAAGAGAAGAATCACACAAGAGGGGGTGAAAAAAGAAAACTGCAATTTGCTGTTTAAAAACCCCAAACCCCAAACCTCAATAATCCGCAAAGTTAAGGGTCCCTGTCCACCTGTGTTTACGGGGGTGGGGTGGCACTCACGGAAAACCTGATTGATTTCATAAAGTTTTTAAAAAAACCCAAGGCTACCGGTTACACTGAGAAATCACACTTCTAGTAAAGACAGGAGTGCAAGTGTGCTCCCAAGATCTTAAATTATAAACAGGAGGGGGACTAGGCAAGAAGGAAGCAAACTTCAAAAGAAGCAAATAACAAAAGCCTCCTTTGCTGCCCTTGAAGGGGGAAAAAGGGGAAAGAAAGAAAAGAAAGTTGCTGAATCGGGACATTCTGGAAGTGCCTTTGCTGTGTTTACCAGTCCCATCCCCGCCTCCTGCTCTCAGAGACGCCCGAAGTCTCTCTAGTCTAATCGCTCAGTGGAGATCAGGTTTAAAGTAGGACCTGGGCGGGGGGTGGGGTGAGAGGGAGAGAGGGAGAGAAGAGGAGAGAAAAGAAAAAGAAATGACTATGAGAAGGAAAAGAAATCGTGGCAAAATTTTTTTTTTTTCCGTGAGAAGAGGGAAAAAAATTTGGCTAAAAAAAAGTTGCTACTCCTGGCAGCTCTGTTTGTCAAAAGGGGATGTCAAGCGCTTTACAATACCTGGGATTGATGAGGCGGGCGGGCCAATGAGCAGCGCGCGGCGTCTCGGCGCGCCCTCCGTTGGCGCGGCGGCAGCGGACGGGGGGAGTGCGGGCGCACCAATCGGCGCCCGCGTTGGCAGCACGTGACGCCTCCCCCTGCTCCCATTCATCAAGGGGGGGACGGTGTCGTCCTTTCAATTCATTTATCTGCAGGAATGATTGCTGCTATCAGTCTCGCGCTCACCGCCCGGCTGAGGAGGTGAAAGTTTCTCCCCAGGAAGATAAACCGCAAAAGACAATATTGTGCATGATTTGCGCCTTTTCTTTGGCTTTTTCTCCCCCCCCTTTTTTTTTTTTTTGCAAAAAGCGGAGAGGAAAAAAAGGAGAGTGAAGGAGCGAGGAGGCGAGCCTGAGAGAAAGGAGAGAGAGAGAGAGAGAGAGAGAGAGAGAGAGAGAGAGAGAGAGAGAGAGAGAGAAGAAAGGGCGAGGGGCTAGCGGAGAAGTGAGGAGGGGCGCGCGGCGCGAGGCGGAGAGAGGGCGAGCAGTCGTAGCTCCGGCGCTCACATTCCTCTATGCCACAAATCCGGGAGGAAGTTTTTTTGGGGGGCTGAGATGTTCCATGTCTTTCCTCGGGCAGCCTTGACTCAAGGCCCTTTCGGCAGAGACTAAGCGGCGAGAAAGTGAGAGCCGGGCCGGCGGGGTTTGCGCGGCGGGCACTGGAGCCCGCCTTACTCGCTGCCCGCAGCCGTCCGGCTTCCCTACGCTTGTCCGGGCGGGAGCCCGGACGCGCCGCGCCACTGCCTGCAGGCTCAGACTTCGCTAGGTGGGTCGACTCCCCCTCCCTCCTCCTCTTCTTCCTCCTCTTCCTCCGCCTCCCGTTCCTCCTCCTCCTCCTCCCGATTTTCCCTCCTCGGCGGGCGAGGGTGGGGGGGGCGGGGGAGGCCGGGGCTTGCCCCGAGCAGCCACGATGCTCCTGGACGCCGGCCCCCAGTATCCTGCGATCGGTGTGACCACCTTTGGCGCATCCCGCCACCATTCGGCGGGCGACGTGGCCGAGCGAGACGTGGGCCTGGGCATCAACCCGTTCGCCGACGGCATGGGCGCCTTCAAACTCAACCCCAGTTCGCACGAGCTGGCTTCGGCGGGCCAGACCGCCTTCACGTCGCAGGCACCCGGCTATGCGGCTGCTGCGGCCCTGGGTCATCACCACCACCCGGGCCACGTCGGCTCCTATTCCAGCGCAGCGTTCAATTCTACGCGGGACTTTCTGTTTCGCAACCGGGGTTTTGGAGACGCGGCGGCGGCAGCCAGCGCACAGCACAGCCTCTTCGCTGCTTCAGCCGGCGGCTTTGGGGGCCCACACGGCCATACGGACGCCGCGGGCCACCTCCTTTTCCCCGGGCTTCACGAGCAGGCGGCGGGCCACGCTTCGCCCAACGTGGTCAACGGGCAGATGAGGCTCGGCTTCTCTGGAGACATGTACCCGCGGCCCGAACAGTACGGCCAGGTGACCAGCCCGCGATCCGAGCACTATGCCGCACCGCAGCTGCACGGGTACGGGCCCATGAACGTGAACATGGCCGCGCATCACGGCGCCGGCGCCTTCTTCCGCTATATGCGCCAACCCATCAAGCAAGAGCTCATCTGTAAGTGGATCGAGCCGGAGCAGCTGGCCAACCCTAAAAAGTCGTGCAACAAAACTTTCAGCACCATGCATGAGCTGGTCACGCACGTCACTGTGGAACACGTCGGCGGCCCAGAGCAGAGTAACCACATCTGCTTCTGGGAGGAGTGTCCACGGGAGGGCAAGCCCTTCAAAGCCAAATACAAACTGGTCAACCATATCCGCGTGCATACGGGCGAAAAACCCTTCCCCTGCCCTTTCCCTGGCTGCGGCAAGGTCTTCGCGCGCTCAGAAAACCTAAAGATCCACAAAAGGACGCACACAGGTACGGAAACTGGTGTAAGACACCCTTCCCCCAGTCCCAGGCCTGGTACCCGAAATCCGAAAGCCAGCGTCTGGGAAGCACACAAATCCAGCCTCGGTGCAGCCCCGGCGTCAGGTTCTGGCAGGCAGGCAGCCAAAGTGTGCGCTGATTTTTAGTTTGGGGCTGGAAATTATGGGAGGAAAAACGGAGAGAAGGCGGATGAGAAGGCTATGAGGATATAGATTTTTAAAATGAGGAATAAAAAGGGCTGGGAGAACAGGAAGCCAAGCCTTGCTTGGCAGAGCCCCTGACGCGCTGGAAGCCGGAAGAGGTGGCCGGCTCCGCGCGGCAGCAGAGGCGCCAGCCGATCCAGCTGCAGACAAATCTGAATGCTCGCTTGTGGCCAATATCCCTCTCCACGAGTTAATCGGGGGCTTTGCTAAAGGCTGAGAAAGTTGAAGCGATAGTGTTAAGGGATGTATAAAGAAACCAAACAGAAAATGAAAAGGATGCGGGTGGGCGGGAGGAAGTAATTTGGGATTTAGGAGCTTTTTGTAGGTTTACTCATAGGTAAAGGAGCCCAAATTTAGTACTGATGGGTTTGAGAGAAAGCTTGAGGGACGAGGAGAGTCTGTGGAAGACGAGGAAGTCCTTTCTGTCGTTTAGATTCCATGGGGACTATTTTTTAAAATACCGGATCCCCGCGTTGGCCTTTAAAAATAAAGACAAGTCGAGAACAGTTTAAGAAAAGAACAAAACAAAACAGCACCTCATGGCAACTCAGGACTACAGACTCGGACAGGCAGGACATTCTGGGCCTCTTCCACCCAGGAGGTGGGGAATCCGCTCTCCTTTCCTATTTTGGTGTGCTCGGTGATGTCTGAGAACCGCGCTTGGAAGTTTGGATTTAACACCCAAGTCAGGGAAGAACTTGGCGCGCCCAGCTCCCCCCTTCTCAGATTGTTATAAAATGTGAGTGTATGTAGGGGGTGGGGTGGAGGAGGCGACGAGGGGCTGTAGAGAGTTGGGGAGGAGGTAGGGGGAGGAGAGAAGAGTAAAACAGCGGGAGAATCAGCCCGGAACGTAAAAACCAGAAACGAAGAGCTAGGTAGAAGCAACCCACAGTTGTGTGTATAGCCCCAGGCAAAAAAGTCAGCATCCAGACCTGCTGCCACTCTGGCATGTTAAAAAAAAACAAAAACAAAAACAAACGATGACTGCTATTGCTATAAATACAAACTAAAAATAAAATTAGATCTAATTGTCTAATTGTACTGGGGAGTAATATATAGTTAAGATATTTATAACTGCACTGCAGGTATATGAAGTCCGGGATTTTTAAGCTTGAGAGTGCTTGCCAATCCTGGGCCTCTTTTTATTTTAATAAAATATTTAAATTTTAGAAAAGGGCGGCGGGATACATTCTAATAAGACCCCTCTCTTTCTCTCCTTTCTCATCAGGGGAGAAGCCCTTCAAGTGCGAATTCGAGGGCTGCGATCGGCGCTTCGCTAACAGCAGCGACCGCAAGAAGCACATGCACGTGCATACGAGTGATAAGCCCTATCTTTGCAAGATGTGCGACAAGTCTTACACTCACCCCAGCTCGCTGCGCAAACACATGAAGGTAATCGCCGCGCTCTAGCCGTTGGCCTTTAGAGCTGGAGCGCTCTCTGCTCTCGGGCTGGGGTCAGGCGGCGGCGAGTGGCAGCTGGGCGGCTGCAGGAGCCAGAGCAAGCGGGAAGGCGACGGTTCCATGCTGTTGAGTGGGGCTGGGCAGAGAGGAGAGGGACTGGAAAAGAGGACAGGAGCACCCAAGCCCGTTTTAAACTCGCTGTTTCATAATAAAAGTTAAAAGAAGTGAGCACTCGAGCAGACACCGCGTGAGTTTGGCCCCGAGCTCGGGAGCTAGGGCTGAGCAGCGGGTTGACGCTGCGGAAGCTGCCGCCATTGCGGTTGGCAGCATTGAGCCCAAGAGTTGTGGCCTTGTGCCCTGGCCGGAGCTTTTGCTCATCTAAACCTGGGAAAGCAAAGTCTTGGGGAGCGAGCCGTCCTAGACTCTGGCCTCAAATGAAGTGTCCTCCTTCCCAGGCCTTTTTTCCTTTTGTGAGCACCCGGGGTGCACAGCCTCAGCAGGGCTGTGATGGGGGCACCAAGGCCAAGCGCCACCGATCCCGTGTCTCCGGAGTTGAGGGGGATCCAGGGCTCTGGGAGGAGGGTGCACGCTGCCTTCACCAGCCCTGGCTGGCCGCCGAGCTGACTCTTTATCTCCGTAAAAACGCAACTTTATTCCCGCAGGTCCACGAATCCTCCTCCCAGGGCTCCCAGCCGTCGCCCGCCGCCAGCTCGGGCTACGAGTCCTCCACGCCGCCCACCATCGTGTCTCCCTCCACAGAGAACCCGACCACCAGCTCCCTGTCGCCCTCCTCCTCCGCGGTCCACCACACAGCCGGCCACAGCGCGCTCTCTTCCAATTTTAACGAATGGTACGTTTAAAATCAGAAACAAAACACCGAACAAAACCCTATTTAAGAGACTGAACACACACGTATACACAATATTATTGAACGAACCCTGCGAATCAAAACAACCCCTCCCAGACCCCGCTATCCTATTTTTTTTTTTTTTTAATCTGCCAATAGGCCCAGGACCGAGTCAGAGAGAGGAAGTATCAAACCTTCTTAAAATTTCCTTCACTTTCTTTTCCTTTTTTTTTTTTTTTTTTTTTTAATTGGCAAAGGCTTGCTAGCCGAGGTGCGGGAGGGGGGTCGAGGAGGAGGCGACCGCCTGACCAAATGCCGCCAACCCCAAGGGCCAATTTCTTGTTGGATCAGAACAGGCTCTCCGGGGCTTCGGCTTTTTTTTTTTTTTTCCTTCTTCTTCTTCTTTGCTTTCTTGTAAATACAGAATTATTAGCTTAAAACTGTTCTGTTGGATTCTGTAAATAGTTATATCTTGGTTGGAGCGGGTGGGTGGGATCCTGGCGTTGTGTTCTTTGCATTGGGGAGGGGGGAGGGGTCGGGGGGAGGGGGAGGGGGAGGGGTGGGCGGCCGAAAGCCAACTGTTTGTACTGAATGGCAAGAATGTTCTAGTAAATGTGTACCAAAATGTGAATTACTTTGTACGATTACAGTCTCCACGTCGATCTAACAGAATATTATTGGTATTAATGTGCTTTTTTTGTATAAAGTGCAAACATTTCGTCCCAAAGTCTTAAGTACTTTAGTGCAGTAAAATGTTGTTTCACGTCCTGTCAAGAATTCGTATAGTACGAGCCTGGATCTGCGTGTCAAACTGTTCCATTTGTTTATGTAAAGTGATATTAAAAAAGATATAAACTATAACTGTCCATTGCTTTTGGCAAAAGATACAACCACATAATGTATATAATTCCTAGTTTCCATATTTATCCGCATGTAAAGGGCCGGTTTATCCATGTTACAGCTATTCAATATTTATGGCTAGAAAAACTCGTATGTACACTTTAGTTTCCAGAACTGTTTGGTAACCTTTCGTACCTTATTAAAGATTCTTAAATCTCAGTGATTGTGGTAGGAATTTATTCTTCACATTCCCCTTCCTGACCACCCCCGCCCCCCAGCAACCTGCTGCCTCTTCTGCCAGTCTTGGTGGGTTTCTGGAAAAGCTCTCTAGTCTCTTGCCTTCCCTTTCTGTCATCGCAGGTCGTATAAACGTGATAAATGAACGCTACCCTGCTGGCTCTCCGAGAGTGTGTAATTAGTATTTATATCAAAATTTATGAAACAAATTTTCGGCCGCAGTATAATTTAAATGACCTTTGTAGACGTAGAATAACAACCATAAAAATAACAGAAATAGATTGCACAGGCGACATCAATATTAATGTAGTCGAATTGTGAGAAGCTCAGGGGCTCACTCTACAGCCTGGCAAATGAACTCGCAGCCGAGGGTTCCGCTGTCCTCCAAATTAAATCCCCCGTTCTGAAACCGAGTTGCAGATTTACAATATCATATTTTAAATTGCTGTCTTCAATTAAGCCATTTATGGTCATAACTAATTTTCAGAATGTCGATGCATGCTTTTCCAGGCCTTCCTTCTTTGTACAAAAGTAAATGTCCATAAAACGTTTCACTTATATTTTTTCAAACATGATGCTAATTTAAATTAATTACTTCCTATGATATGTTATTATTCCTATAATTTTGCCACTGTTATTAGTTCTCTCAAAAAATACATCTAGGGAAGAGAATTATTTTATGTAATTTGATTATCTTTCTATCTCTTTTATTTATTTCTCATTTACTTAAGAAATTCGTTCCATTGGCTGGCGTTGATACAGTAAATTTGTAAATGAGGAGACAATATAAAAAATCTAAATTACTTGTGCTTAATGACTGTAGCAGAACGCCTTTTCTCTAAATCAGATTGTCTTTCTTGCAGTTTAGTTTGATAGATTTGCAAGCTATGCTGCTTCCACGAAGTTAGCTTCACTGGTAGGAACGCAGGCTTCTTTGTCTCTGCTTGTAGCTTGCATGATCGCCCCATTAGGCAGACGACGTAGCCCGAGATCACTTATCAGGCCCTTGGCTATAGCTGCAAGGGTGTAGATGTGTTAGATCCCCGGAGAAACTGACCTAGCTGTGGGCAAGAAGGAAGGTGGATCTGATTCTTTAATAAACTGTGCCCAGGAAATCATAGGCCAAATTATGAATGCCCAGTAAGATCTTTGTATCTGTTTTCAGTCAGTATTATTTTTTTCAAACCCCACCATTGACCAATTACAAAATCAAAATGTAGCATACTCTTTAAGAATACCTTGACTTGTTCCTTCCATCTCTTGCCATTTGTATCTGTCACTTTTAGGCAACTAAGTCTTATTTGCTGATGAAGGGATTTGCTGCCCTTCCAGGAGCACAGAGAAAACTGGGGACTGTGTTGTTAAACTTTTTAAAAAATAGTTATTCTGATTATTGCAGGAATATTGGCCTTTCATGAAAGAGCGCCACCTTGCAAAATTTGGAGATATTTAAGAAAGTAGCACACCTAAGCAGGAATTGCTGCTAGCTCTAAAAATTTGAGAGACCAAAAACTGGCCCCATACAGCTTTGGAGGTATGAAATCGATTAACAGTGGAGTATTTGAAGTGGCTCCAGACATTGAGCCCAATAGTTAAAAATAGAAAGGAATAATGATAGTTCATCTTTCTAGGAAAGAAAACAGCTCAATTAATAATCTTTCCCCTTTTCATTAAAGTTGTCTGGGAACCTAATATGAGTATGGTAGTGATAATCATAATAATACTTTTGTAATTTTGCTAGAGCATTTAAGAAGATAGTAAATGGTGAGTTTATCTTTGCTTTGACCATCCCTAAATGCTGTTTACTTCAAATTTAAGATTATAAATGTCTCATTATTTGTGATGTATCTCATGTCTCTTTTATTTTAGTATCATAGTGTAATAATGAAATATAACGCTATGATGATTTATGTAGAATATTTTGAAGATACATTTTAGAGGTAAATGTTTATTTCAAAACTTCATATTCCAAATATTTATTTAGACTTTGAAGATCAAATAATTTTTAAACAATCATCTGAGGGTTCTTTTTTTTTTGTGTTATGAATAATCTCCCAGTAAAGGCACTTTTATAATAGAAGCCAACATATTCAGTCTCTCCTCCAACACCCACCACAAAGAAAAAGTCATTAATGGTGTAAGTTGCCTAAAATAATGCTTCAAACTTAAATGTAGTCTATTATTTTTCTGGTACCTTTAATGTCTGCTTCTTGAGATGTATTCTTCATACTTTTCTTCATGGACTATTAGGTTTTGAAATACATGAATGTGAACAGCGAAATATATTGTTAGACTCTATTTAGCAGGAGCTGAAGATGCTGCAAATGGCTGGTTTGTGTGTGTAGCTGTGGATTTTGATTTAGGCAGAAGGCCGTACTTGTTCATATTGTGACTGCATTGTATTCTGGATACTATCAAATGATTAGAACAGCTAACAAGTTATTAAAATGTTATTTTGTGTCAACAGAAAATGCCTGAGTACAAGCAATCATATTTGAGAAATGAAGAGAAATGAGTTGTGGTATGTGTGTGTACATTTATAGAGCAAGCCTATAAATATACAAGCACCATTTATATGGGGGCTAAGTAATTTTCAAACATTTCAGATCCTTTGTTTTCTTCTTCAAAAGCTACCCCCAACTGCTTTAAGCATTTGCAGCTGATGATTTTGATTTTTTAAAGTCAAGCATTCAAGTTAACCTTTAAGAGGCAAACCACCTCCAAAAGAAAGATGTAACCTTTCAATTGCCCCATCTGCTTATCATTTTTTTTTTTTTTTTTTTTTTTGGCTTTAGCTGACAATGAAAATAGCACTAACCTTCTTCGCTGATGGGCTTGGCATTTAGATGTTTTTATTTGTTGATTGTGAAGTTTTCTCAGAACTTTTAAAGGGCTGGCAACAGAACTACACCCCCAAATTATTTACCCTGCCCTAAACCTTCCAGAAGTCCCTTTTCTGAGACCAAGGTGTAATCAATGTCCTGGATCCTGTGTGAGTCATGACTGGTGGAGTTGGTACCTGAGCATACAGCTTTCGAGGAAATAATTTGGAGGAGGTCCTGGGTCTTAAAGAATGGATTCAGTTTGTGTTCTGAGGAGTAATTGAATGTGATCTGGACACTCAAAATGAAGACACTGAGTTTGTGCCCTTAACCCACTGTTGACTAGATATGAAGACATCAGATTTTACACATTCCTTACTTGCATTTCTTTCCTTTCTGCAACTTAAAAGACGAATTACTCATCCTCTCTAGGTAAAGAATTCTCACCTCCTTCCAGCAACAAATGTGGTTTTCTGAACTATGAGTTCATATGGGGGTGTGTTGTTTTTACAGTCACAGTTGATATCACTCACTTTGGTTTTAGAATTCTTGAAAATAGAATGGTAGTGAAAAGATTGAGCCCATCTATGCCAGTCAAGCCACCAAAGTATCTCTTTATCTTTAATGCCCTCTAGCTTTTTAATCACCTCATCCACCTCTGTAATATACATACCATTTACTTAAAATAGTTAGACACAGAAAGTAAAATTTTCTGTAGGGGTAACCATACAACAATCTATTTTAAAAAAATGGGGCAAGAAGCAAAAAAAAAAAAAAAAGTTAATAACTTATAACATGTTACATTCAAGCCTTTCCCTCAACCTCTATTGCAAATATGATGATTTAATAGCCACAGAAAGTGAACAATGTTCTCCTTTAATTTATGCAAGGCTGACTGGCTCCAGAGTCTCTTCCTTAGCAAGAAGAAACACATCAGGCCAAAGTAAGGGCTATTTTTACCCCACAAGCTGGAATCTGTTCATCATTTCCTAAGATTGATTTCCACTTGAGAAGGACGGGCTAGTAAAACAGTATGAACTTTCCAACTGATGCTACATACTCTAAGAGGTGAGTTTCTTTTTTTTTTTTTTTTTTTTTTTTTTTTAAGATTAAGAAATCAGGTTTAGCCTGCTAATACGGAAATTATGTTTGGCAGTGATGATGCCACAAACTTGTGACTGTCAACTGCACACATTTTGACTGCCTCTGATGCTCGTGGGGCATCTCTGTAGGCCTCCGCAGAGAGGCTGCGAAAGGTGCACAGTGATAACCTCGCCAACAGCACAAGATCAACTATGGGGCGTGGGTGTAAACACATTGTAATCATTAACACTAGTTCCAAGGCATTTCACCTTAGCAAATTTAAAAATTGTTATTTCCTCTCCATTGTGCAACAATTTCCATTAAGACAGAAAACAGAGACGTAAACAGGGCGAGAGAAGCTCATACTGCGATTCTTTTAAAAATTGTTTCTGTCCATCCGGGAAAAATCTTAGCCTGTGGGAAAGAAAACTAAGTTGGGAAAGAAGATGGAACTGGGAGAAAGAATAGGGGGTGGGGTGGGGTGTGCTTAACGAGAAATTTTTGCTCTGGAGAATTTCTTGAAAGTATGGAAACGCAGGCCTTGAGGGTGGGTGTGCAGAGAAGCACAGCAAGACCCCCGCACAGTACTTCCACGGAAGGCCCCGCCGCCAGCGGTTGAGGGGCCTCCGGCGCCACCCCGCAGCCCGGCAGGGCGCTTTCCAAATCGCCGCCGCGGGCTCCGGCCGCGCTGGACGGGCAGTGCGCATGCGCAGCTCGTGGCCCGCGGTTCCACGTGCTGATGAATATGCATGAAGCGCCCCCGCCCTTTGCGGGCTGAGGAGTGAACCGCGCGGAGCTCCGGCCTGTGAAAGTCTCTGGCCGCGCTCCCAAAGTAGTGCGGCAGGGAAGCTGCACGTGTTTGTTTTCAAACCGCGCTGGTTTAAGTGAGTTCACAATGCCAGCAAAGGCTCCTGCAACCTGCGGCCGCTGCCATCGGAAATGCGAGCCGAGCCAGGGCGGCGGGGTCTCCCCTTCCCCAAGGGTCCGGGGCTACCGGATGCTTGAGTCCCAGTGGACCACACTTCTGTGCTCGGGACGCCGGGTTCCTGGCTTCCACCATGTCCACTCGGGAGTCCACCTTCTTTTCTTCCCTCCCAAGCTGACACCTTAACTTTTCTCCTATCCCTTTCCCCTCAGGGAAGAAGTGTCCTGGACTCACCTGGTCCCTAGACAGAGCCCTGGCCCGAGGCGACAGGGGCGGGGCAGTGGGGATTTCCCTGGAGCCTGCCCTCTTTCTTTGCTCAGATCCCTCTTGGAGTTCAGGTGCTGGAATACCGTCTTCCTCTCTTGGCGATAGTGGGTTCTGCACGCCGAATGGTGTTTTGTGGTCAGTGTGCTTGCTGATTTCAGAAAGAGAACATAACCTGCCCGATGCAGTGGCCAACACTTGTGAACAAAGGAGAGAGGAAGTGGAGCGTCTCTAGGTCACTCTGCGCTCCCACCGATGTCTATAGAGTTAACGCCTTTGGGTGTTTTAGTCAAAATACTTGCCCCATGATAGTAGGAATGGCAACCAACAGGTCCCAGTCCTCCTCTGGATTTCACTTTCAACCGAATAGATAGCATCCACTTCCGTCACTGACAACAGGGGAGGCCTGGGTCACTGCCCAGTTCACACTATAGTCTAACTCAGGGCCAGCTCCACCTGTGCCAGTTCTGGAACCCTGAAATCATACTACCCGTCCACTAGCACTCTCCAAGCCTTCAGCTTTGAACCTGAGGACGCAGGGAGAGGTTTTGGAAACATTCCTGCCAGGACAAGGCCTTTCTTCCTAACCAGCCTCTGAGCTCAAGTCCAGTTTAGTTCAACCAGTCTCAGAACCGCAATAACGCGGGGATGGCCAGAGAAGAGCCTTTGCCCTGGGCTCTCTGCCTGCCTCACCGCTCCTTACCCACCACCGCCCAGCCCCGGGCCCGCGTAGGCCTGGCAGAAGCCATGCACTTCCGATTCCCGGTGACTGTGAGCAAATTGGTTGGGGCGCCAGGGTTCTCCCGTCAGCGCCTCTGGAAGGCCTGAGCGACCAGTGTCTGATCAGGGTCGCACAGTACCCGAATCCCCGCCACAGGGCTCACCCCAGAGTAACCCCCTTCGCGATGTGGATCTTTCTGTGGTTGGATATGGGGGCAGGGGGACCGATCTAGGTCCTCCGGCCTCCCAGCTGATGATGAAGACCTGTGTGGGGCTTTCTCGGAGCAGAAAGCTCAAACCCAGCGTGGGTTCCCGCGTCTTTCCCAAAAGGCCAAGGCCCAAAGAACCCTTTTCATTTGGCGAGGGGCTTGAGGGAAGGGAGGGGCGGAGGCGGGAGCGGGTTGGGGGTCTGCAAGCCACCGGCCGGGCGCTGCGGACTTGCCGGGCGGCTCAGCTTGGCCGCCAGCCTCGGAGCCGGCCAGGCAGTTCTCCTCTCTGGGCTGCAGAGCGGGGACGCCCCTTCCCCGCCCCCCGGCGTCCCCGGGGTCGGCGCCAGAGCCCTGGAGACCCGGAGGCTCTGGCTGATGGCGGCCAGGCGGGCTCAGGAGCCTCCCCTGGCCAGGCCGAGCTTAATGTGGAGGCGGCAGCGGGGGACGTGGGGGCCGAGGCAAGGGGAACCCCAAACCGCACAGGCGCTTTCTTCCCCTCACTTGCGCCTTAGGCTCTGCCCAAATTGCCGGTCTCCGGCAGGACTGACTCTCTCTGCCCGGCCTTTCTCAGCTGCCAACCTTGCCCGAAATCTAGACCCCAGACCTGGTAAGTGGAGATTTCCCCTACCCCGCCCCGCCACCTTCCCAGCGGACGCGGCCCGCGACTGCGCGCGCGCGCGTGGCCTAGGGCGCGCGCCAAGAAGTTGGGCCGATTTGGAGCAGCCACGCCAATTCGGCCTTTGCGGCTGGGGCGTGTGAACGCCGAGGACCCCAGGGTAGTCAGAAGAGTAGCGGGGCTCCCCGTGGAAGCAGGAGCAAGAGGGGCCTGGCCAGGCCCTCCTGGGTCCTCTTTGGCCTTGTGGACACCAAAGCTATCTTTTAAAAATCAGCTTTCGGAGGGTCTTGGAAAGAGGGAAGGGCAGCAGGGGAGGGGAATTGCCTCTTCCCTTAAGCACTTTCTAATCACTAAGGTCGCCAACAAAATTTACCCCTGCTTTCTAGTGGAGTGCTGTGAAATTATCATTACTATTCTAAGTTAAGATTTGAATGCGTCACAGCTTCTCAAATATACGCGCCTCTTGAGGACATTTGGACAATTACCTTACCCGCTAACACCACACCCTTCCCAATAGAAAAAAAATAAACTACGCTTTTTTAGCAGTTGCCTTAGGACACGTCGTTTACATGTCACTGATGTGAAGAAAGAAGGAAGGAAAGAAAAACAGCCAGGGCCTTTCTCGGAGCGCCTGTGCGCTCTGTTATTGAAATGTGAAAGATGGATTTTGGGGGGGAGGGGAGACAGGGCGCTAGAAGAGGGCTTTTGAACCCCTTTGCCCTGTTGCACGGGGCTGACCTTTGGCTGACACGGCCACGGAGCGGGCCGTTAGTTAACGAGGATTTGATACATTAGACATTCGAGCTGGGCGTGTAAACCCACGCTCTGAATCCAGATTTCGCTCAAATTAGTGTTCCAGGAAATGATCTTTCCAAGTCCTGAAGCTTAACCAAGTGTCAGGCGGGCCGGACCGATCA
This sequence comes from Sciurus vulgaris, assembly GCF_902686455.1. Lineage (NCBI taxonomy): Eukaryota > Metazoa > Chordata > Mammalia > Rodentia > Sciuridae > Sciurus > Sciurus vulgaris. The sequence continues at coordinate 133,629,136 of NC_136470.1, forward strand.
CTGCCTGAAAAGGGCAGCGAAGGATGCCAAGGATACCGCATAAAAGGCACATCCCTAGCTCCTTTAGATAAACAAACAAACAAATAGCAAGAAACAACAAAGCAAAATAAAACCTTCTCTGAATCATTCCATCTGAAATGCTTCAGGCCTCCTCTTTGAGGCGATGCTTGTATATAAGGCTGATCATCTTCGAATTCGAGTTCTTGTCTGAGAAGTCCTACCACCAGACAATGCTCTGAAGGCAGTGTCACACTTATGGCAATACTTTCTTTGAGACTGATATATAGCTTTATTTAACTTGCAGTTTTGAAATCCTAGAGTGAGACTATTTATATCCACCAGTCAGTGGAACACTCACGGGGGAGGACAGTCACAGGTTTTAAAGCCTTTTTCAAAGTTGGAGAATCTTAATTTAATTTGGTTCGACTTATTCCCAGACTTTGGAGCCCACAAAAGGAAGGCAGGCTGGCCACAAAGTCCCCGTCCTTGCGCCGTGGCTGACCTGCAGCACCCTCGCAGATGTGACTGCAGTTGGAGATGTCGCTGCAGCCGCGGGACTAGCAGGCCACTTACTTGAGGGTGCGGTGACTCCTTCTATATGTATTGACGGACTCGACTTGGGAAAGGTGTCCTTTTATTAAGTCGTCATTAAAGCTTTAACTTTAAAAAAAACACATCCCCAGAAAATGCTTTTCTTCCCTTTCCTTCAGTAACAGAGCCCGCTGACTGCTCTCAATGGAAGAGGCAGAGAAATTCGCTCCTTCCGGAGAGTTCCAGTCACTCTTAGGGTGGAAGCGGGAGAAAGGGAAATCGTGTTCTTGTCCTGAGCCTGCAGCCCTCCCATGGCTGACTTCCTTCAGTTTCTGCTCCGGGGAGAGCACCCAGCAGCAGACTCAGTTTTCCACACCTGAGTTGTCTTTTGCCGCTGGGTTTTGCTGGATCGGCCAGGGCTTGTACTTGGGACTGAATTCATTACTGCAGAAAACGACAATAAGCAATTTTGGGCCTCAAATCTTTGCTCAGGGAGTCTCTACCTCCACTTCCTGCTGTTTCCCGGGTGTAAATGAAAAGATGGAAATTAAACGGAAAAGGCAACTGCTGTCATTAAAAAAACAAAACAAAAAACCAAAAAAAAAAAAAAAAAAAAAACCCAACAGCTTTCAAAGTAAGAAGTCTAGAGAAATCATTCTGGAAAACTTATGCTGAAGAAATCCAGACAGGACAGGGCCTAGGGAAGGTACAGCGTCAGCTCCAGACTGATCTCTTGTCGACTCAGTCCCAAGCCCTGGCCCAGCACTCCCCAAACTTGGGTCCCTCCGACCTTGGGACGTGGGCTACTCATCCTTTTCTGTATGGCAGAGGCCGAGGCCCTCTATGGAAAAATCAAAACTTTCCACGTTCTGGAGAACTCTCCAGCTTGGCAGGGTGGTAAAATCGAGTCTAAAGATGAGGAGGAAAGTGGGGGAGAAAAGGAATTTGGGGAGAGGGCGGGAGAGGAAAGAGTGGACGGTTAATCGCGCTGTCAGGTTCATTTTCCCCAGTGACTGGTCTCTGCAACCTCTTCTACCAGGTTGATCTCTAGCGAGAAACTCCTAGCGAGCAACTTCAAGTTGTGTCGAGTTAAGGTAGAGACAGAAACGGTGGGTCTATTTCTTTTTAGGTTCACATTTTTTTGAAGTCAGTGAAAAATAACTTTACGTTGACCCTCAGAAGAGTGGAAGGAAGGGAGGACACACTCTGTCCTGCGTTTCTCTCTGGTCTCTTTCTCTAAAACCCTCACGCTGGTCTAGCCCGGGGGCCACCGCCCGGGTTCGGGCCTACAGACCTGGTCGCAGTCTGGGCTGCCTGCTAGTCCTCCGCAGCCGCAAGCGGTGCGGTTGAAACTGGGAGAGCAGTTTCCTGCGGGCGCCAGGGGAAGCCCCCGTCACCCCCTCTGGGGTTTCATCTTGCCCTGCCGGGGTCTCCCGCTCCGATCCCCCCCGCAGCTCTAGCCCAGGCCACCCCGGGGACTGCGAGGGACCTGACGCAGGCAGCACGGCCGCTGACGTCAGGGGCTGTTGGCGACCCGAACCCGAGCCCTGGCCACAGGCTCCAGGGCGCGGGCATCATTAATTATCAGGCATGAAACGTTGCAAAGAAGGCGCAAGCTATTCAGATGGTGGCTGATACATATTTTTTCCTTTGGGAGGGGGGGGATCGGCAAAGAAAGAGTAGAACTGGAACGGGAAACATTGTTTCTTAAAGCATCTTTACTAACTTCGCACCCTCCTCCCTCCAGGTCAGCCCTTGTGTCCACTCTTTCGTAGATACGGGCGAGCGACACATTTTCTACCTAATTTTGGGCGGTTCTTGAAGGAAGGGCCAGTATTTGTTCATGTGGGCACGGCATCGCTGCAACTTCCCTGCAGAGCAAACATGAGGGGATTAATCATATCTATCAGCCAAGGGGGGCATTGTCCCTCAGGCTGGGTCTAGCTTGTTCCTACCACCTTTTCCCGTTTGGTCCAGATCCTTTGCCCGAGATCTGATATTGTTATTCAATAAAAAGGACCCCCCTCCCCGCCCCGCACACCGATAGGGCCAAGTCAACGAACAGAGCAATCTGGCAACAGGAATGAAATCTTTTATTTGTAACATCAAAAGTAGTTTTCCTTTTTTCTTTTGTTTTAAAAGGAATTATAATGACCGGCTTAAAATGGAATTTTAAACAGCTAAGCAATAACTTCTTCAAAATCACACCGGTTCGTGGTTGTAATTCTAAAGCGTTATGAAAATTCTTCCTCTGAGGATCATTGCGGAGTAAACCCAGGGCGGAGCAGGGTCATTGAGAGGCGAATTCTCTCTTGGGCTCTTCCCTGCAAAGGTGGGGGGGGAAGCAAAAAAGCATGCCATTCATATCGGAGTTCCACAGGTGATATTGAAATGATTTTTTTTTTTTTTTGAGGGGGGAGAAAAACCAAACGAACAAAGGGAAATCATGCTTAAACTTAAAAACTACTCAAGTTAAGAGAGTATAAATGTAAGAGAAAAACCCTGCATATTGAAAGAACAAGGGTATTATCTTTTTTGTCAAAATTAATTTCCTTGAAATTAGCTAATTGACTCGTTTGGAAGATCTTATATATAAAAACACAACTCAAATGTATTTTGCATGTTGTTAGTAAGTAGCAGATTTTGAAAATAAAAACTTATTTTAATAATTATGCATGTAAAATGTATTTGTTAGCACCCACAAGAACAGAATAAAAAGCTTCTCTAGTTATAGAAATAGCCAGAAGAGAATGTTAGAAGAAAAATATTTAGTTGAATGTTTAAGAAAGTAAATTAACAGACTGAATTTTGAGTTTCTGTTGTAACTTCTAGAGCACTTTAAATTGGTTTTAATTCAGTATTATGATAGTGATGATTTTATCTTAAAATTAGTTATTTATTTTTAACCAATAGTTATAAACACATCATATACATACTGATGCTTCAGAGTTGGGCAGTAATTATTTTTATAAAATATAAGTCAAACAGAAGTTTCTTCATTTTTATATAAAGCATAACATTTTTCGTGGTATTTAAATCTGTATGAGTGAGAATTTTACAAAGTTTAAGTGATCACACTAATGTACAAAATTCCACAAGCATGACCAAATAAAAATTTCCTAGAATTATCTTAAAATGATTTTAAAAAGAGACTGCTGTACAAAGAAGGCAAAATAAAACCCATGTAGAGTAGATAAAAACAATCAAACAAAGGTTCAAGGTCCAAAGTGTTTTTCTTTAATGAGTCTTACTATTTTTATGTCTTGTAATAACTAGACTTTTAATTAAAATTCCAAAAATGTGTGTTCACCAAATTAGAAAATATTTGGAGTTGAAGACAACAATCAGCATTCAGTAACTTCAGTACTGTGTTTCTATTTTATGTACTACTTCTTTTATGTCCTATAAGTCTTTCCAGAGGGCTCTGCTATTTTTAGTACAGCAGACTGAAATTTATGTGTCTAAGATATATTCCAGACTCTGAGTATGACACTCTGGCTGGGAAAACCCCCAGGATAGTCACTACATTTAAAAAGTCAGCTGATATTATTATGATTCTGGAATCAATAAATATTTACAGGCATAAGGAAATAATTGAATTAAAGTGCCAAATTTCAAAGTCATTATATCTGTTTGGGTATGTCTTCAAATAAATGATTTGCACAATTTAGACAGCAGTCTATGGGAGTGTGCTGTTTTAGGTGCTACCTCAGTCATGATTTCACCTCTGACCTAGTAAAGTCAATTGATACCTTTGGCTCTTAGCTTTTTGCATGTGAACCTCAGTGCCCTGGACAAGATGCTCCCTAAATTCTTCAGCAGTTTTCAAAGTAGTGATTGAGCTTACTTTTGCTTATCAACTGGGGGGGGGGTCTTCTAAACATAGTTGGTGACGAAACTTAAATCAAGGTAATTACTTGGCTGATTTGGATGTAAATGTAGTTGACCAGTAATTCCTGTTTAACACCTCATTGTTAAGGTCTTGTCTTTTCTGACAGTCCTATTTCAGTAGTATGCACTCTATTTAGCATGGAAAGATACAAAATAGAGCTATCTTTCTCTCTTGACTTGAAAATTAATCATATTTAAAATTTTTTAGATGAATTATAAAGCATATTTTCCTAAGCCAGGGCTAGAGATGGGTGCAATATTGAATTCAATCGCTTAAGGACATACATTCCTTCGAGTGTGAACTTTAGGTTCTGGCCATATAAAAGCATGCAAAATATATTTGCTATATTCTCTGAAGTCTATACAAATCCCACTTTGTAAAGTAACAATTAAGATGGCAGCTAGCAATCTCTTACACAGTCATTTTGTGATAAGTGTGAAGAACTAAATATATGGGATATAGTATCCAATCTACAGGTTCTCAGCTGTTGCTTGTCACTTATCAGCTGACTGTACCTGTATGGATCAATTAATTGATTAATTAATAAGCACAACAAGGTCTAAAGAGAAATACAGTCATTGTTATAGTGACCATGGCTTTTTAAAATGTCCTCTTCCCTCCAGGATTATAACGGGGGGGACAAATACAGTTAAACAAAATATAAGTTAACATATGGTATTCGTTGTAAGAAAAATATACATAAAATTCAACTTGGGAATTTTCAACTCTTTGATCTCATTTGAAGATACTCATGTCACTTGCTCTTTGAGATAAGAGGAATACATCACAAACTTTCTCTCCCTCTCTCCTTTGTCTACCTTTTCCCTGCTTCCCTTTCTTCTCACCTCCTCTTCCTTTTCCTCACCCTTGCTCTGGAACTTTAGGCAATACAAAATTTTCAAAAGACCTTTTCAAGAATGGGGCAGTGGTGTGGCAAGCTCGCTGCCTGAATCTTTGCCAGGTCTTTGTCTTTGGGGGACAGTTTTGTCTGAGTGCCCATCTGCAGGCAGCTAGCCGGGCTCCCATGGATGGGCTTAGGCTCTGTGAATGCTGGGCTCTGGGTCTGATCCAAACGTTCCTGCTCCCAGCATGCCCATATTCATGGGTTTGGTGGTTCAGATCAACTTCTGAAAACTCCAGGCAAATATTTGAAAAAGGACACTCAGTGGTCACCAAGACATTAATATTTTACAGAGTTGTGTGAAATTTCTCTCTCATTACTTGTTTGATGTAAAAAGATATTCCCTTTCACTAACAGCCGTTTTTTGCTTTTATTACGGTTCATTTATTCATTTGTATCAATTGTTTAATATTTACTATAAGTGTCAGCATACTGACAAATTCTATCATGAATTTTCCACCTGCTTTGAAATAATGAGCCATGGTTTCCCTTTCCTTGAGGCTGACTTCATTCTCTGGTAATATTTTCCAGGGAAATTTTATGACCTTCTTATAACATCTAATAGTCACCCCATGGACTAAGGAAGAATTCATGTCCTCTGAAACTGGTTACATTTAAGTTCTATGAAAGTTCTAAGTGGGACTAATCTACAACTAATACCAGAGCTAGAAATAACCAGTCCATTTGCATTTTATTTGGATTCCTGTCCTTTCTCTCTGTTTTTGTATTTCGGGTGAAGTGAAGAGAAGAGCAACTCAGACCAGCCTGATTAGTACTTGCTAGCTCTTTGGTGAGAGATTGTGGCAAGGGAGCTGTCAAATTGTACTTGAGGACTTTGCATATGTGCTTGTGTGATTCTTACCCTCTTTATAAAAAAAAAAAATCATTCTGAACAAATTTCAACATATACAGAAGTATAGAGAAGGGTATAATAAACCTCCATTATCCAGCTTTTACACTTCTCAACTCATGATCAATGGTTTTATTTCTACTTCCATCCACTATTGTCCCCCAGAATTATTTTGAAGCACACCCTAGACATTGTATTATTTAATATGAAAATATTTATTATTTACCTAATATATGGCTAATGCTATGAAGCAGACTGGGTTTTTGAAGGCAGCTAGTGTGCTTTTTGGAAATCCATTCATTCTCAGCTTTTGGATCATTATTCTCACTGCTTTTAACAGAGAGCTGCTTCCAATGCCAGAGCCTTTATTAGCCACTGGAATCAAGAAGCTCTGTGGTTCTCGGGAGGAAAGGAATAATTCAGTTGATTATCATCATAATCAATGAAAATGGAAGCTTCAAGTGGAGAATCTCATAATTCCCAGGGTCCAGTAGTTATAAAGGAAGCAGAGCAATTCACTCAAAAGTTTCTGAGTTTGAGAGGTGATGACTAAGAATTTCATTTTGAAAAAAAATGTGATCTTGTACTTGTCTAGAAAGAACAATTGTACTTAAAAAAAAAAAAAAACTGTGGCTAAAAACCCTTATATTTCAGCTTCAAACTACTTAGGGCAACCTCTCAATTATCAACAAAATAATAAATATGAGTTCGTGTGGTTTAAATGAAATATTTTCTGAGTAAATTACATGAAGCTGTATGTTGTGAGTATTTATTTATTTAGAAAGAGAGCACTTACATTTTAGAAATCGAGGCTGAAACAATATGATGTTTGAAATTTGCTTCAAATATCCTTGGGTGAAAGAGAGTAAGTGAATGTAAGGGGCACCAAAATTTTTATTGCTTAGGTGATGGGAACTTGGGGATTCATGATAAGGTTCTTGTGCCTCTGTACATGTTTGAATTTTAAGTAAAATATTTAAAAATGAAATAAAAAAGACAGGAAAAGCTTCATCAAAGTATCAATCTATTGAATGATCAGAAGAGGTGTCGGAAGACCAATATTTGGAATTTAAAATTAGAAAAGTTGGTGCTTATTTCCTTTCATCCTGGAAAATCTGTGTGTTCACCTGGATAAACCAATGAACCTCCCCTGACTTGGGTTTTTACATGTGTAAAACTACCCCCTCTTATTTAAAGAAGGGATAGTACTTTTTTCCTGACATGTATATTTATTAGCTGTCAATTCCTAAAACCTTGCAAGAAAAAGTATTGTTTAAGAATTTGAACTTTAAGAATTGAGTGTTTGCCATCTAATTATTTTGACATGTGTGGAAAGATCTAGTTATTACGTTCCACTTGTTGTTTTGTGCATTGCTTATGACTCAACCTTAGTATATAGCAAAAATCATGATCATTATTGATTTTTAAATGAGATCATTACTATAGCATAATCCTGGTGGGAAGGGTGGACTTTGGAAATTGGTATGATAGCTCCCATAGCCATCTGCCTCTGAGACTGAATTTCTGGGCCCTTCCTATTGGATTTTGAGAACGTATCAATGCTCTCAGCTGTAATTCATTATGGAATTCAGAATTAAATCACAAATTTTAGACTGGGGTCTCTAGGGTATTTTATTTTGTATTATCTTTCCATATCTAACCAGATTTGGACTATTAAGGATGAGAATAAGTGATCTTTTCAATGTGGCACAATTGTCTTCTCCTTAAGCTTTTTCCTGCCCACACGCTGGAATTCTGTTTTAGTTTTCTTTCTCATGCTTGTCATTTCTGCATTTTCCTGTCTGGGGTCAAGATCTCCTTTGGAGTATGAAGCAGCCATAGATTTTCCTATGAGCCCAGGATATTAGCAGCATCCTGGTTTTTTGGTCTTTGGAACCAGATCCTAATCCACTCTCCTTCAACAGCGTGGTTATTCTTCCCGTGCTCAGAAGCGATGGCTTTTCTTCTCCCTGTGTTATGTCTGCTGTAATAGACCGTTGTCACCAAACCATATCTCAACATGCTTGGCTTGGAAGGCATGCGCCGCACTGACTGACCTTCCCCAGCCTGACCTTTGTGAGGCTGACCTGCGCCTGCTGCACTAAGGAGGCACCTTCTAGCCAACCTCTGTAGTCATGTCAACTCTCCATAGGCCTGTGTTTCTCAGAGGATTTGCATCAAAACCATCTAGAGGTGTGTGTTAAAAGTTCATACTCCTGGGCTTTACTTTGCCTGTAATAAATTAGAATGTCTCAGTTAGGGTTGGTGATCAGGGATCTACATCTTAACAAGGTGAACTTTGAAAATCTTTGACTAAAGAGCCAGGCTGTGCCCTTGGATTTGAGTTTCATCTGGACCGGAGGTTTGTACTACAAACTCCTGTTTTTATTGCTGTGCTTTGAAACTGCCTGTGTGTGGTTTCTTGAACCTGGAATTGTTAAAGTTCAGAAAGCAATAGCAACAACAACCAAACAAGCAAAACACACTGGACCAGTTTTTAGCAAACAAATCTGGTTATCTCAAACACACTACCTGTGTTACTACCATCCTCCTATTGCAACCTACAGTCTTCTTGATCTAGCATTAGAATAGGTACATGTACATGATATTAATAATGATAATGTACAGAGAAGGGCCTTTTAAAAGTTAAAAAGCACCTTATAAATGCAATGTATTATTTAACAAACAGTCAGTTAATGAACTCTTAGTCTATTTGGGGGCACTGTACAACTTGCCCCCTGAATGTAGTACAAAGAAAATGAAGAACATATTTTCTGCCTAAGGGAAGCCCATAATGAGGCTAACATGAACACGTGATGTTACAGGAAAACAATTGTAAAGTAACTTACCTGATTCATATCCCACATATGCAACCGACTTATATAATTCTGAGTGACCAGGGAGATTTAGAGCTACTACATATTCATACCTTATCCATTGTATCTGTTGATGTGTCTATGATTCTATGTATTAATCTCTATCAAATATCTCCTATTTACCATCTATTTGCCTATCCTTAACATAAATGTGATACAACTAGATTGTAAGTTCCATGAGAGTGAGGACTTGTCTGTTTTGTTCACTTATTTATTTCAAGTGTCCCATTCATCCTTGCTACATAATAGACATTGCATAAATACCTGTGGACTTACTGATGGAGTGGTTGATTGAATGGAATTATTTGGAAAAGATTTTCAAAAGGTGTCCACAAAAGGTCAGAGATAGTTACACGGAGGATATTAGGGGTGAACGATTCCATATTTGACAGTTTCAGTCAGTTTGATGTAGACCAACACAACAACTAGTGATTTTGGTGGTGGTAATCATAATTATATGTCTCAGTGAAGGATTTTTTTCCCTTTTAGATCTGAGACTTTGATAAGTGTGACTTAATTCTGTGTGGGGATATTTGTATGTCAGGAACTGATTTGGATTGAAATTTTTTTCTTCAAAATTATGCATATGTAAATGTTAGCATCTGTAAACACATTGGATAGTGGAAGACATTTGTTAAGTCTGAATAGATAAAGTTCAGTTATAGCAAATTCTCCATTGCTATTTAATTTTCCAACCTGCCTGAGCAAAGATACAAAGATTTTCTCTTAGAAACTAAAAAAGTGAAGGGCCTTAATATTGAACTAGTAATTGATTATAAGACAATTGCACACAGAGAGAATTGTTAATATATCTAGAAATACAATTTGACCAACACTTGCTATACATTGGGTGTTGTCTACTTGCACACATAGCAGTTGAGTTGATGGTATTTCAGTACTGAAGAAAAATGACACCACACTTGCGTTTATACTTGGAAATTGAACATTTCAACTTTTCTTTCACTGTTTTAGGAAATTTAAAACATTTTAGTGGTGCAACATAATTATGCACAAGCATGGGGACCACTGTGGCATATTTGTATGGGCACATGGTGAACTTCGATGAATTACTTTCCCAAGCAATTGCACTTGCCCTTCCCTCTTCCCTCCCTCTGGTCCCCTTCCTCTATGCTACTGGTCTTCCTTCTGCTGTCATGAGACCCTGTTTTCCCTTAGAAGAAAAAACACAGAACCCTTGCTTTTTGAGTCTGGCTTATTTTGATTGACATGATTTCCGGCTGCATACATCTTCCTGAATATGACAAAGTTTTCCTCTTCTTAATGGCTGAATAAAACTCCATTGTGTGTATATGCCACATTTTCTTTATCCATTCATATTTTTGTTGTTGTTGATTTTTACTCTTTGTTGTGGTCCTGGGGATTGAGCTCATGGCCTTGTGTGTGCTAGGTGAGCACTCTACCACTGAGTTGCATCCCCAGCCGTCTATGCACCTGTTGATGGGCACCTATACTGGTTCTGTAATTTGGCTACTATGATTTGCACTTCTATAAGTGTGGCTGTGCTTGTGTTGCTATGGTATGCTGATGTTAATTTTTTAGGATAAATACTGTGGAGTGGTATAGCTGGGTCATATGGTGGCTCCTCCATTCCTAGCCCTTAAAGGAAACTCCATACTGATCTCTATACTGATTGTAATAATTTACAGTCCCACCAACAATGTATAAGTATTCCTTTCTCCTCTGCATCCTCAACAATATTTTTGTTATTTGTATTCTTGATGATTACTGGATTCTGACTGGAGTGAGATGAATCTCCTTGTAGATTTGCATTTCTCTGATTGCTAAAGATGTTGAACTTTCATTTTTTCATATCCCATTTGTATTTTCTTCTTTGAGCAATGTCTGTTTGGTTCATTTGCTCATTTATTGATTGGATTATTTAGGGCTTTTTTGTGGTAAGTTTTTTTTTTTGAGTTCTTTATATATTATGAATATTTATCCTCTGTCAGAAGACTACATGTAAAAGATTTTCTCCCAGTCTACAGGTTCTGTATTCATGTTCTTAATTGTGCAGAAGCGTTTCTACTTTGCTGCCATCCCATTTATTAATTCTTGGTACTGTCTACCAAAATTTAGAAGTCCTATTGAGGAAGCTGTTGCCTGTACCTATATGTTGGAGTGTTGCCTCTGTTTTCTTCTAGTAACTCTAAAGTTTCTGGTATGGTTCCTGAGTCTTTGATCTGTTTTGGGTTGACTTTTGTGCAGGGTGAGAGATATGGATCTAGCTTCATTGTTCTACCTAAGGTTATCCAGTTTTTCTAGCACTATTTGTTTAAAAAGTTGTCTTTTAAGCAATGCATTTCTTTGATGCCCTTGTCAAGGATCAGATAAATCTGTGTGGGTTTTCTCTGTGTCTTCTAGTCAGTGGGTGATATGTCTTAAACATTTATTAATGCCTTATATGTGCCAGCACATCTTCTAGGTTCTGTAGATCCTAGTTCAAAAGTCCCTCAGTTCTAGTGGGGGTGGGTGCGTGACAAGGGAGGGATACACAGGGAGGGTTACTTCAGATTAGCCTCAGTTCTGTGTCTAAATTAAAACAAGGCAGTGTGACAGAGAGGGTCTCTGGGGAGGAGAGGTAATGGAATCAGTGGCAGCCTTTCTGAGAAAATGACAATTGAGCTGAGAGCTAAGTGACGTGAAGGATCAAGTCATGAGAAGAATGAGGAGCAGGGGACGCAGGAAAAAGAGGTATAAGGTCCTGGTGTGAGAACTAACTTGACATGTAACTAAATCATTCATTTTCCCCTTTGAAACAAAATTATTTGCTGAGAGTAAGTTCTGTGCCAGGTGTAGTACATTCTAAGATGTCAGGGAAATGGTGATGCCAACAACAGACATTTTAGGTTCCAGGTCTCATAGAACTTACAGTCAGGTGAGGAAGGAAGGAGGGAGGGAAGGAGAGGAGGAGGAAAGGAAGGAGGGAGGAAGGAAGGATCGAATATTGGATAATAATAAGTGAATTAATTCTAAGTGAGATGGAACAACATGATAGACATTCTTGGGTTGGTTACTTGAGCTTGAGGGGTCAGGGGATGCCCTTTTGAATAAATGCTCTGTGTAATCACAAGGTGACAATAGAAGGCTAACTCTGGGGTGACCCACTTCCTTCGAATTATCCAGATTGTGCGCTGGGACATAATAAACCACACTAAGTGTGACGTGTGACTCTATGGAGCTACGTGTAACTCTTCTACTTTTTCTTCATCTCATGAGTGCATCTAAGAAGGCATAGAGCTGTAGCTGTTTGAATTTATAAAAAAGGGGAAGCAAAAATAAATTTAAGTACTTCATTATTGGTAGCAAATTACATGTGATTCTCCTCACCAAAGGTTTGGTATATTAAGGCTGAAAATAGCTATTTTAGTTGATGGGAATGTATGTAGAATTAAGGAGCTTTTGCTGAAAAAAGACTGGTTTTAATAGCAATGAACCTTAAAATTAAATGATAGTATGCAAATTAGGATGGATTTGCTCCATCTTTTAAGGGCAAGGATGCACCATTATCTTAACCTTCTCTTGCCTTTCTATTAAAAGCTTGGGTCAGCACAGAGTATATTTTCTGGTACTTTGAAAATTTACTTTTAAATATTGGAGGGTTGCCTTAGTTTATGCTATAGGAAAAATATAAAGTATTTCACACATGATTCAAATATTACAAGGACTGTTTAAAGTAGTCCAAGTTCAAGGGTGTTTATTGAAAGGAAAGAATATGATCAGGAAACAGAGTGAATGGGACTTAGAAGTACCATTACCAAGTAGGAGGCCACATATATTTCTCTCTGTGAACATTTGCTCCATCCAGTCCTGTTTTTCCTTTCACAGAAGCTTTTCTTCTTATTTTTGACTGCTTCATCTCATCTGTCCATAAGTTTGCTTTGTATGTAGTTTGGAATTAGACTCAAATTTCATGTGGACTGTAGTTTCCAGTCCTCACTGATTTAGTTTCTCAGTGATGCAGTTCTAAATCCAGTTCCTGTGAGAGATAATCTGATTTTCCCAACACAGCTTAGGTATAGGTCCTGGTCATTAGTATACACACGTGATGTATTATCATCACCAAATAATTACTCCCGCATTATATGAAATATCGATGGCTATATCACATTTAAAAACTTAGAAAGATAAAAAATCATTTCAATGGCCTCCTTCATCTACTGCCAGTAATGACCCCTTAACACTTTTCCTGCTTGCTCTTTTCTCTAAGGCTAAACTTGATTTGGAGATACAGGCATAGATGCACACATTCCACAGAAAATGTATATAAATTCATTTCTCCATCTAACAAATGTCAATTCTATGCACACATGATTCAAAATTGAACAAAATGAGCAGAAGTCCTTGCCTTCAGGGAGTTTACTTTCTAGGGGGGACAGACATAAAACTAACTAAATTGGTATGTTATATGGAACTGGTGAAAAACCACAGGTTGTAGGCAGAAAAATGAAATGTGAAGGTAAATAAGAAATACAGAGGGTGGTCAAAGGACAGTCATGGTGAAGGTGGCCAAGGCTTAAGAGAGGTCATCTAGAGACGGCACATCATAGAGCAGAGGGAACAGCATCAGGAGGAGCCCTGTGCATCGGAGGCAGAATGAGCCGGGGGTGGTGGGGGACAAACAAGGCTGACTGAGGGATCAGGGTTAGTGGGAAGCTGGGGGAGAGGGTGGGACAACTGATAGTTTAGGTGTCTGTTCGTCAGCGTAAGACCCTGGATTTTCTTCATTCCGGTGGAAGACATCGCAGGGTTTTCAGTAAATTAACTTTATCTGGCTTGTCACTGGATCTCTGTGGCTGAAACTGAAGGGGATTGATGGCAGGCTGAGGTTAAGCAATGACCCAGGCAGGAGATCAGTGATTTGGACAAAAAGTAGTGGAAAATATGGCGGGTATTTGAGATTCTGAATTGATTCTGAAGGCACAGCCAACAGGTATTGCTTAAGGACGGGATTTGAGATGTGGAAGGAAGAGAAGGCAAATTTTATTTTGCTGATTTTGAAGTGTTGGGGATTGAACTCTGGACCTTACACATACTAGGCAACTGCTCTATCACTGAGCTACCTTACAGCTCTTTTTAACCTGTTTTCTGGTCAAAGAATATTTCCTTATCATTTCTGGAAACTTGTATCATTTTACATTCCCAGCATGATGGTATTTCTTTAATTTAAGAAAAAAAAATTGTGGGTTCTTTTTAGTTATACAGTGGAATTCATTTTTTTTTCCTTTAAAATTTTTTCCCTCTTTTATTTATTCTCTTTAGTTATATACAATACCAGGATATACCCTGACATTTTCACAAAAGCATGGAACACAACCCTTTCCAATTTAGACCCCAGCACTCCTCCCATCCCTCTTCCCCACTCCCCACCCTACATTCCACTGGTTCCTCTTTGATCCCTCTTCAATCCATTTACAGTGATGTTCAGTGTACATTTAAAAATAAAATAGGTGTCCTGTGGATACACCCACCTGAATCCATCCTTTAATATGGAAGAAATGGAGTCTATAGGCACCTTTTAATAACAGTGCAACAAACAACAAACTAAATGTTTTCAATACCATAGCAATGAAATATTGAGAACAAATATTTCATCAAATTGCAATAAGAGAGTCATAAACTAAATTCTTCAAGAATTCTATCAGACAATTCTTTATATCTGTAAATGTTGCCGCCCGCAGCAACAGTCATGTGGATATTGTTACCGCCTGCAGCAACAATTGCGCAGGTATTTATCGGAGGTGGACTGGAAACAAACTACTTCTACTATCTTTCTCTTTAGTGGGCTGCTTTCTTGCTTGTTTGTTCCCTAGCTTATAGAGGAAGAGAGGCTTTGAGAGGAGAGAGAGAGAGGCTTTGCATAAGAGAGAAAGAGACTTTGAGAGGAGAGAGACTTTGCTTATCAGAGAGGCTACACTTTCAGAGATCTATATCTTCTTAGTTCTGCTGCTTCTTCTTAAAGGTGCATCCTGCATCCTGCGTCCTTCACTTTGCTATCTAGAGGTGTGGCTTTACTTCTCCGTTCTGCAATCTGCAATCTGCGTTCTGCCATCATTCAGAGGTGCTGCTTAACCGTTGCTTATCCGTCTGTGCTTCCTATAGGTGCGTGTCTTATATACCTAAGGCAGCCAATCAGCTTAGGATTAGCACAATTGAAGCACGCCCCTCGGTACCAATCAAGAAAGAATGAGGAATATCTGTTGACCACTAGCACAAAGGAGACATTAACTAATCAGGCAAAAGTAGAACACACCATGTTAACACTAACTGTGCGCCACCTCTTGGCTCAATGCCAGCCACCATCTTACGGTTACCCAAACATGTCTTCTGCGTGTAAACATCTCTGCATTTATCTATATATCTTTATTTTTTATTCATTTGTTTTTTTTTTATTTTTACAGACTGCATTTTGATTTGTTGTACACAAAAGAGGTACAATTTTTCATTGCTATGGTTGTGCATGATGCAGATTCATACCATTCCTGTGATCATACATGTACATAGGGTAACGATGTCTGTCTCATTCTAGCATCTTTCATACCCCCGCCCCCTCCTCCCTCTCATTTCCCTCTACATAATCTAAAGTTCCTCCATTCTTCTCTCACCCCACCCTCACCCCCATTATGTATCATCATCCACTTATCAGGGAAAACATTCAACCTTTGGTTTTTTGGGCTTAGCTTATTTTACTTAGCATGATATTCTTCAATTCTATCCATGAATTCATTTTGATATACTTTAAATGCTAGCTTATTTCTCCTAATAATTTCATGATTTCAATGGAATATATCTTATTCTAGTTAGGACTCTATTGTCATGGATGTACTTGATGGTGGGATTCACTATGTTGTATTCATATAAGTACATAGGAATAGTTCAGATTCTTTCCACTCTTTCCTTTTCCTATACTCCTCCCTTCTCTTCATTCCCCTTTGTCTACTCTACTGAATATCTATTCTTCCTCTTTTCCCACTTATTGTGGGCTGGCTTCCACATGTCAGCAAAAACATTTGACCTTTGGTGTTTGGGGATTGGCTTATTTCACTTAGCAGGGTAGGTAGTCTCCAGGTTCATCCATTTGCTTGAGAAATGCAAATTAAAACTATACTGAGATTTCTTCTCAATCCAGTCAGGATGACAATCATCAAGAATACGAGTAAGAATGAATGTTGTCAAGGATGTGGGGGAAAAGGTACACTCACACATTGCTGGTTGGACTGTAAATTGGTGCAACCCTTCTTTTTAATTTTTAATCTCAAGACAGAGTCTGTTAAATGGCCCAGGTTGACCTTGAACTCGTAATCCTTTTCTCTCAGTCTCCTTGGTAGCCCAGATGATAGGCATGAGCCACAGCACCCAGGGAGAAGTCAAGTTTGACAAGTTTTTGACCTCAAATAACTGGAAGAATGGAGTTTTCATTAACCAAGTGTCTAAGTCAGCTTTTTTGCTGTTGGGATCAAAAGACCTGACAAGAACCATTTTAGAGGAAGAAAAAATTATTTGGAAATCAGTTTCTGAGGTTTCAGTCCATGGGCAGCTGACTTTTCTTTCTCTGGGTTCAAGGTGTAACAGAATATCATGGTGGAAGAGTGTGGTGGAAGAAAGCAGTTCAGAACATTGCCACCAGAAGCAGAGAAAGAAAATACTGTGCTTGACAAGACAAAATATAAGCCCCAAAGGCATGCCCACAGAGACCCACCTCCTCTAGTGACACCTTACCTGCCTACAGAGACCACCCAGTTAATTAATCTGAATTGGCAGATTAATGCACTGATTAGGTTAAGACTCCCCAAACCCAGTCATTCACCTCTAAACTTTCTTGTCTCATCTCACACATGAACTTTTGGGTGACACATCACGTCTAAAGCATAACCACAAGATATAGAAGATTGTGATTTTTTTTTTTTTTTTTTTTTTTTTTTTTTGGTGTGTGTGTGTGTGTGCATGTGTGTGCTGGGGAGGTGAAACAGGAACTCAATTTTGAGAATGTTATGTTAGATATGACTGAATATATTTGTGTGGAGTGTTTGAACAGACAGTTGAATTTTTGAGTCATCAGCATAGTGATAATATTTGAAGCCTTAATGCTGAATGAAACCACCAAAATATATATAGAGAGAGACATCAAAGGCATAAGTCCTGGGCACTCCAACATTCAGAGGACATAAAGATGTGGAAGAACTAGCAAAGAAGACAGATAAATGGTAAATGGAAAGGGGGCAGATCCAGAAGAAGGTGCATCCAGGAAGCCTACTGAGGACATTGTTTCAGATGGAGGGAGCAGTCAGCTGTGGTAAATATGGATGGTAGGCCACACCAGAACCAGAAGAGACAGAAAGCTAAACATTAGCTAAACACAGTATCATGGAGGTTACTAGTGACCTAACATGAACAGTGAAGGAGATGGGATGGTGGAGAGAAGACCTCTTTGGAGGGGTTTGAAGGAATCATTGGGAAGGGAGGATTCAGAGACCGTGAGTATATAGGATGAGAAAAACAGTAACACATTGTTCAACTCCATCACTCGGCAGTGTGTTCTGAGAATCACACAGTTCCTTATAGCTCTTGCTTGATTCTCTTAATAATTGCATTATTTCAAACTTTTTTCCCCTTTTAATCATTGCAAAATTTCCCATGACATGAATGATTACACAATGTTTAAGGTGGTTGTCTAAATAGTTATCTTAACCCTTCTATAGGTAGTACCAAGAATTTCAGTCCTTCCTGACTTAAAACACTAATACAGGTAAAATGTAAGATTCAATATCAATCCAGAGATGGAGGAGTAGGAGGAGTGACCATCTGGGGATAAATATGGGTATGATCCTGGCTTCAGTGGGAATTTCATCATGGAAACCAATAGAAAATGAAGCTTCCCAAAGTGTTCTCTCTGAGTCTTTTCTTCCTTGAGTCAGGACTTACACTAAGCAGATAAACAAAACACTTGCAAAGGTACCAGTTAGGGTTACAGATACTTTTGTCAGAAATATAATTTTTTTTTTTCAAAAAATACAAGTCACTATTATGAAACCACCAGTACCTCTTATTTCCTTTGTGTAAGAGCATAAAGGTATTTGTTGCTGCTGTAGTTGTTTGAGTACCAATGTCCAGGATGAGCATCCTTGCCCTCTGAAGCTCTTCTCTCTTCTCTCCAAACAACTCACCCTATTTTTGAATGCTTTTTAGCAGGAAACCTCTTTTATTTCCAAACTTTCTCTTTCGAAGAAAGGAGCTGTCTCTCTCTAACCTCCCACTTTGAACAGCTGCTTATGAGGCTTGTAATTAATGGAGATGTGCTAACAATTGCACACCCATTGATGTTCTGGGCTTATTGATAGAAGCGGAGTGGGCAGCACTCATGGGGCTGAGGCCTCTAACTATGCACTTTGCCAATGAGCTGTAGATTAGCTATTGTTCTTTTTTAGTCGGAGAATTTCTGGGAGCCTCACTTACATAATTAAGTTCAGGTGACTTTACCTTGGAAATTATGAAAAGACCCCAACATAGAAGAATTGAAGAGGAATTTTCTGAATAGAATTAGCTTTTTCTGTTGGTCCTCTTAAAGAGTAGTCATGCTATATTCCTTACAGATCTTCAGAAATTTCTGGATTAATTTTCTAGGCTTTAAGGATTTGTATTTCCAAGTGCTTCCAAATGCTGACTTTGCATCCAATCTCACTTTCAATGTTTCAATACTGAGAGATTGATCTAGAAGGAAAGTTGAAAACTCAGATGTCTGTAGGACCAAAGAAGGAAACAAGCAAAGCAGCCGGGCATTGGGAATTGCAGTGTGGAGTGCATGGTAGAGAGGATGCTCTGTTCAAGTCAACTGCTACCATGTGAGAATATTCACTTAGTGGTACCTAATCCAGTGTTCCAAGAGAAGCTAGAAATCTGGATTTTAACTTATCTCTCAGCTTGGCAATGTCAACTGACTCAAAGTTTTAAAAAAATAAATCTTCTGTAGCTCAAAATATTGCAAGCCAAAACACACATCTGCTGGCCGGATCCAACCCTGGCTAGCAGTTTGAGACCTTGGCTCCAGAAGTGGTAATGGCAATGATTTGGGCCTGGTTCTTCACAGAGACTTAAAAACAACTGGTTGCTAATGATCTCAATTACAAGTTGTTCTCTCCATTTCCTGTTTTGCAACAAATCTTAAATCAAGTTAACCTGATGTTTGAAAACTGGTGCTTGCAAGGAAAGCGAGAGTGTATCCTGGACTGCCACGGGCATCCCTGGCTAGGCCAGCAGGAGTCATGACCATCAGTACTGCCCCTGCTAATGCCCACATGGCTCAGTTTGGACACAAAGTTTTATGGACACCTTAAACAACCCTTTTGTCTGCTTCTTTCATTTTTTACTTTTCAAATCATTTCTTTAAAGTTATGATGGAACTTTTACAATACATTATAAAAAATCTGGGCAAACAGTATAATAAACCCTCATGGAACTCACTGAGTTTCAACAATTATCAACTAATGATCACTTTTTTCTTTCCTTTCTTTTTTTTAAAATTTCTGTCTTTCTAGCTTTCTTCCCTCCCTCCCTCCCTCCCTCCCTCCCTCCCTCCCTCCCTCCCTCCCTCCCTCCCTCCCTCCCTCCCTCCCTCCCTTCCTTCCTTCCTTCCTTCCTTCCTTCCTTCCTTCCTTCCTTCCTTCCTTCCTTCCTTTCCATCTGTACTGGTACTGGATATTGAACAGAGGGCCTTGCACATGCTAGCCAAGCACTCTATCACAGAGCTACATCCATAGCTCTTTTTGTGTTTTGAGACAGTGTCTCACCAAGCTGCCCAGACTGGCCTTGAACTTGTGATCCTCCAGCTTCAGCCTCCTGAGTTGCTCTGATTACCGGCATGTGCCATGCTGGGTGGTGCCACTGACTTTTCCTGCATACCTTTACCTGCTCCCTGTTCTTGTGTTATTTTGAGAAAGATCCCAGATTCAAGACAGTTTCATCCATAATTTCTTATGTCCTTTGTATCAATATTAGCTAAGCTCTAGTTTACTGCTAAACATTTACAGTCTAACCCATTTTGTTTCAAAGAGTCCTTATTTCCCCCCAATACTTCCTCTGCTATTTGTCTTTTCTTTCCCTTTGTCTGCCATGAGGCTTCTTCCTGACTGCTATTGTACTGGCACTACTTTAGCATTGCTTGAGAACTTCTTGGAATCCATTAAATATTTGTTGTTCAGGGGAAATCAGGTATTTGTATGTAAGTAGGACAAAAGCAATCTTGACCTTTACTTTTTCTGGTCCATCAGCTGCATTCATCTTTTCACATCCTGATTCGAATGATTTTTGTAAATTTACGTCATCACCATGTTGTGAATTTGAAAGATTCCTTCTAGATTCCAATTGTGTGACGATCTCTGTGGTCTGTTGTTACTGTGTCATTTCTGGTGGACTGCACGCTTTCTGGTCCTTTGAAAAACTGTTTTAAGTTGCAAATGTCATAGAGAGCACATGACCACTGAGCTTGATAAATTTATTGAAGCCTTGAAATACTTTTGGTATATACTTTTGGATTTTTTAAAATTAATCTACACATTAATTTTTGGATTGCTATCTAGGAATGCACATTCTGTAATATAGGCGCATATAATTTGATACCACAAACAATTGGTTCCTCATGTTTGCTTTCTCAAGTTTTATTTTTAATAATTATATATATTCGTGGAGTGCAATGTGATGTTCTGATACTGTATACCTTGCCGAGTGATTGGATGAGGCTAATGATCACAAATGTAATGTGAAAAACATTTAGAATCCTCTCCTTTAGCTATTTTGAAGTACATGATACATTCTTATATAGTCAATGTGTTATGCAACAGACAACAGAACTTATTTCTCTCTCTCTCTTTTTTTTTTTCTTTTGGTGCTAGGGATTGAACCCAGGGCCTCCTGCCTCCTGAGCTACATTCCCAGCCCTATTCCTCCTGTCTAAAGAAATTTGTACCTGTTGACCATTAGCTCCCATTTCCCATCTCTGCCCCCTCTCCTTTGGCTTTACTAATAACCATTCTACACTTTTCTGTATGAGGTCAACTTTTTAGATTGTGCGCAGAATGATATTCTATGGTGCCTTTTCCTCTCTCTGGCTTATTTCATGGAATATAGTATTTTCTAGGTTCATCCATGTTATTGCAATGGCAGAATTTCCTGTGTGTTTGTTTTTTTTTTTTTTTTTTATGAATCAATATGCTGTCTGTAAAATTTTTTTTAAATAAATTTTTAAAAATCTAAAAAAAAAGGAATTGTGGTATCTGCCCATCTTCCTTATAAGGACTAAGTGTGAAGATAAATGTTAATGAGTTTTTAGAAAAGATACTACAGAAAATTTAGATACAACTTTTATTAATCTGAAATAAAGATGAGAGCAAAATGATTCCCTACTCTTTACTTCATATTTATATCTGTACTAAATTCTCCCCATCATTCAGGGTAAGTTTCTTCATAATAGTTGAGGCTTCCTTTCAGACAAATCTGTGTCCCATTCTAGCAAAAACAGAACACTATCAAAATTATTTCATTTGGAGACTCTAAAAGACAAGTATTTTTTTTTTTATTTATTTTTTTATTGTAAACAAATGGGATACATGTTGTTTCTCTGTTTGTACATGGCACAAAGGCATACCATTTGTGTAATCATAAATTTACATAGAGTAATGTTGTTTGATTCATTCTGTTATTTTTTCCCTTCCCCCCACCCCTCCCACCCCTCTTTACCCTCTATACAGTCCTTCCTTCCTCCATACTTGCCCCCCTCCCTGACCCTAACTCTAACCCTAACACTAACCCTTCCCTCCCCCCCATTATGTGTCATCCTCCACTTATTAGCGATATCATTCGTCCCTTGGCTTTTTGAGATTGGCTTATCTCACTTAGCATGATATTCTCCAATTTCATCCATTTGCCTGCAAATGCCATAATTTTATCATTCTTTATGGCTGAGTAATATTCCATTGTATATATATACCACAGTTTCTTTATCCACTCATCAATTGAAGGGCATCTAGGTTGGTTCCACAGTCTGGCTATTGTGAATTGAGCAGCTATGAACATTGATGTGGCTGTATCTCTGTAGTATGCTGATTTTAAGTCCTTTGGGTATAGGCCAAGGAGTGGGATAGCTGGGGCAAATGGAGGGTCCATTCCGAGTTTTCTAAGGAATCTCCACACTGCTTTCCAGAGTGGCTGCACTAATTTGCAGCCCCACCAGCAATGTAAGAGTGTACCTTTCTCCCCACATCCTCGCCAACACCTGTTGTTGCTTGTATTCTTGATAATCGCCATTCTAATTGGGGTGAGATGGAATCTTAGGGTAGTTTTGATTTGCATTTCTCTTATTACTAGAGATGTTGAACATTTTTCCATATGTTTGTTGATTGCCTGTAGATCTTCTTCTGTGAAGTGTCTATTCATTTCCTTAGCCCATTTGTTGATTGGGTTATTTGTATTCTTCGTGTAGAGTTTTTTGAGTTCTTTATAGATTCTGGAGATTAGCGCTCTATCTGAAGTATGATTGGCAAAGATATTCTCCCACTCTGTAGGCTCTTTCTTCGCATTGCTGATAGTTTCCTTTGCTGAGAGAAAGCTTTTTAGTTTGAATCTATCCCAGTGGTTGATTCTAGCTTTTATTTCTTGTGCTATGGGAGTCCTGTTAAGGAAGTCTGATCCTAGACCAACAAGGTGAAGATTTGGACCTACTTTTTCTTCTATAAGATGCAGGGTCTCTGGTCTGATTCCGAGGTCCTTAATCCATTTTGAGTTTAGTTTCGTGCATGGTGAGAGATATGGGTTTAGTTTCATTCTGTTGCATATGGATTTCCAATTCTCCCAGCACCATTTGTTGAAGAGGCTATCTTTTCTCCATTGCATATTTTTGGCACCTTTGTCTAGTATGAGAAAATTGTATTTATTTGGGTTTGTGTCCATGTCCTCTATTCTGTACCATTGATCTACCTTTCTATTTTGGTACCAATACCATGCCGTTTTTGTTACTATTGCTTTGTAGTAGAGTTGAAGATCTGGAATTGCAATACCCCCTGTTTCACTCTTCCTGCTAAGGATTGCTTTAGCTATTCTGGGTTTCTTATTCTTCCAGATGAATTTCATGATTGCTTGCTCTATTTCTGTAAGGTACGTCATTGGGATTTTAATTGGAATTGCATTGAATTTGTATAGCACTTTAGGTAGTATGGCCATTTTGACAATATTAATTCTTCCTATCCAAGAACATGGAAGATCTTTCCATCTTCTAAGGTGTTCTTTAATTTCTTTCTTTAGTGTTGTATAGTTCTCATTGTAGAGGTCTTTCACCTCTTTTGTGAGATTGATTCCCAAGTATTTTATTTTTTTCGAGGCTATAGTGAATGGGGTAGTTTTCCTAATTTCTCTTTCCGAAGATTCATCACTTATGTATAAAAATGCGTTGGATTTATGGGCATTGATCTTGTAACCTGCTACTTTACTGAATTCACTTATGAGTTCTAAGAGTTTTCTGGTGGAATTTCCAGGTTCCTCTAAATATATAATCATGTCATCAGCGAACAGGGATAGTTTGAGTTCTTCTTTCCCAATTCGTATCCCTTTAATTTCTTTGGTTTGTCTAATTGCTCTGGCCAGAGTCTCAAGAACGATGTTGAATAGAAGTGGTGAAAGAGGGCATCCCTGCCTTGTTCCAGTTTTTAGGGGGAATGCTTTCAGTTTTTCACCATTTAGAATGATATTAGCCATGGGCTTAGCATAGATGGCCTTTACAATGTTAAGGAATGTTCCCACTATCCCTATTTTTTCTAGTGTTTTGAGCATGAAGGGGTGCTGTATTTTATCAAATGCTTTTTCTGCATCTATTGAAATAATCATGTGATTCTTGACTTTAAGTCTATTAATATGGTGAATTACGTTTATTGATTTCCTGATGTTGAACCAACCTTGCATACCTGGGATGAAGCCCACTTGATCATGGTGCACTATCTTTTTAATATGTTTTTGTATGCAATTTGCTAAAATTTTGTTGAGAATTTTTGCGTCGATGTTCATTAAGGATATTGGTCTGAAATTTTCTTTCCTTGATGAGTCTCTGTCTGGTTTAGGTATCAGTGTGATATTGGCTTCATAGAATGAGTTTGGGAGGGTTCCCTCCTCTTCTATTTTATGGAATACTTTGAGAAGTATTGGAATGAGCTCTTCTTTAAAGGTTTTGTAGAACTCGGCTGAGAACCCATCTGGTCCCGGACTTTTCTTTGTTGGAAGGCTTTTGATGACTTCTTCTATTTCAGTACTTGA
This sequence comes from Sciurus vulgaris, assembly GCF_902686455.1. Classification (NCBI taxonomy): domain Eukaryota; kingdom Metazoa; phylum Chordata; class Mammalia; order Rodentia; family Sciuridae; genus Sciurus; species Sciurus vulgaris. The sequence goes on from NC_136470.1 coordinate 133,653,495, forward strand.
AATTGGTCTATTTAAATTGTTTATGTCCTCCTCGTTCAGTTTAGGCAATTCATATGTCTCTAGAAACCTGTTGATGTCTTCGAAATTTTCTATTTTGTTGGAGTATAGATTTTCAAAATAGCTTCTAATTATGTTTTGTATTTCAATCCTGTCTGTTGTGATATTTCCTTGTTCATTCCGAATTTTAGTGATTTGGGTTTTCTCTCGTCTTCTCTTTGTTAGTGTGGCTAAAGGTTTATCAATTTTGTTTATTTTTTCGAAGAACCAACTATTTATTTTGTCAATTTTTTGTATTGTTTCTTTTGTTTCAATTTCATTGATTTCGGCTCTGAGTTTAACTATTTCCTGTCTTCTACTACTTTTGGTGTTGGTCTGTTCTTCTTTTTCTAGGGCTTTGAGCTGTAGTGTTAGGTCGTTTATTTGTTGAGTTTTACTTCTTTTATTAAATGCGCTCCATGAAATAAATTTCCCTCTAAGTACTGCTTTCATAGTGTCCCAGAGATTTTGATATGATGTTCTTTGTTCTCATTTACCTCTAAGAATTTTTTAATTTCCTTCCTAATATCTTCTGTTATCCATTCATCATATAATAGCATATTGTTTAATCTCCAGATGTTGGAATAGTTTCTGTGTTTTACTCTTTCATTTATTTCTAACTTCAATCCATTATGATCTGATAGAATACATGCTAGTGTCTCTATCTTCTTGTATTTGCTAACATTAGCTTTGTGGCATAATATATGGTCTATTTTAGAGAAGGATCCATGTGCTGCTGAGAAGAAAGTGTATTCGCTCTTGGTTGGATGGTATATTCTATAAATGTCCGTTAAGTCTAAATTATTGATTGTGTTATTGAGATCTATGGTTTCTTTGTTCAATTTTTGTCTGGAAGATCTGTCCAGTGGTGAGAGAGGCGTGTTAAAATCACCTAGTATTATTGTGTTATGGTCTATTTGGTTTCTGAAATTGAGAAGGATTTGTTTGACATACATGGATGAGCCACTGTTTGGGGCATAGATGTTTATGATTGTTATATCTTGCTGATTTATGCTTCCCTTAAGCAGTATGAAATGACCTTCTTTATCCCTTCTGACTAACTTTGGCTTGAAGTCCACACTATCGGAAATGAGGATGGATACTCCAGCTTTTTTGCTGAGTCCATGCGCATGGTATGTTTTTCCCCATCCTTTCACCTTTAGTCTATGGGTATCTTTTTCTATGAGGTGAGTCTCTTGCAGGCAACATATTGTTGGATCTTTCTTTTTAATCCAATCTGCCAGTCTATGTCTTTTGATTGATGAATTCAGGCCATTAACATTCAGGGTTATTATAGAGATATGATTTGGTTTCCCGGTCATTTGGTTCATTTTTTAAATTCTATTTATTTATTTCTTTGACACAACTTGTTTCCTCCTTTATTTGACAATTCCTTTAGGATAATTCCTCCCTTTGCTGATTGCTGCTTTGTTTTTCATCTCTTCCTCATGGAATATTTTGCTGAGAATGTTTTGTAATGCTGGCTTTCTTTTTGTAAATTCTTTTAGCTTTTGTTTATCATGGAAGGATTTTATTTCATCGTCAAATTTGAAGGTAAGTTTTGCTGGGTATAAGATTCTTGGTTGGCATCCATTTTCTTTCAGGGCTTGAAAAATGTTGTTCCAGGCCCTTCTAGCTTTTAGGGTCTGGATTGAAAAGTCTGCTGATATCCGTATTGGTTTTCCCCTGAATGTAATTTGGTTCTTTTCTCTCACAGCTTTTAAAATTCTGTCTTTATTTTGTATGTTAGGTATTTTCATTATAATGTGCCTTGGTGTGGGTCTGTTGTAATTTTGTGTATTTGGAGTCCTATAAGCCTCTTGAACTTGATTTTCCATTTCATTCTTCAGATTTGGGAAATTTTCTGATATTATTTCATTGAATAAATTGTTCATTCCTTTGGCTTGTTTCTCTAGGCCTTCCTCAATCCCAATAATTCTTAAATTTGGCCTTTTCATGATATCCCATAGTTCTTGTAGATTCTGTTCATGATTTCTTACCATCTTCTCTGTTTGTTCAACTTTGTTTTCAAGGTTAAATATTTTGTCTTCAATGTCTGAGGTTCTGTCTTCCAGGTGTTCTATCCTATTGGATATGCTTTCTATGGAGTTCTTAATTTGGTTTATTGTTTCTTTCATGTCAAGGATTTCTGTTTGGTTTTTTTTCAATATCTCTAACTCTTTATTGAAATGATCTTTTGCTTCCTGTATTTGCTCTTTTAACTGTCGATTGGTGCGATCATTCAATGCTTGCATTTGCTCTTTCATCTCATCGTTTGCTTCTCTGATCATTTTAATTATGTACATTCTGAACTCCTTTTCTGTCATTTCTTCTGCCATGCTGTCATTGGGTTTTATTGATGTAACATCTAGATTTGTTTGCAGCATTTTCTTTCCTTGTTTTCTCATATTGTTCAGGTATCAGTTGACCGCTGAGATATTGCAGATTTCCTCTATTGACTTACAATGTCCCTGAAGATTTCTATATATATCCCCCCTTAGCCTTCAGTAGGCTGAAGTCTTGGAGGAAGTTGATAATGCGGAGCTCCACAAGGAAGCTGCCTCTCTAGGAGTGGTGGCCTTCAGGAGGGGTATAATCCCTGCTAGTGGGCAGAGGTGCCTCCACTTGTTGACCAATGGTCATCCAAAGGGGACCTAGGCTGCGGGCTGAGGCAAGGCCTGTTTGGGCCTGAGTCTCTGGTTTTACCGTCCTTGTGGGGAAACCTCACCCAGCAGGGAAGACTCACCCGGTGGGGAGGTCTCACTGGTCAGTACTCTCCTAGAGGTTCCCCTCAATTACAGCTACCGCCTGGGCTGGGCTGCCTTCCTCTGCAAAGTTCTCAGGGGCCCGGCCCTACCTCCTGGGCCTGGGAGCCTCACCCTTCGCAGATGAATCTCCTTAGGCTGCCCCTCCTCAGAGAATATGCCCTCAGGCCTGGAACCTTTGCTCCGCCCTAAGCCTGTCTCTGTGCGGCTCTTCCACCCAGAAGCCTCCTAGATCCTGGGACCCTGCTCTGCCCCTAATTGCCTGGCTATGCGGCCCCTCCTCTGAGCAGCCACCTGGGGCCCCGTACAATCTCTCTGAGTCCCAGAGACCCGCCACACGCCTCTTCCTCCAGACAGCTGCCCAGTATTCTGGTGCGGTCACTAGGAGTCCAAGAAACTCACTGCGTGCCTCCACCTCCCACCAACCACCCGTAGCCCTGGGCAATCAATCACTCCGAGTCGAAGTGACCCTCCCTGTTCCTCCTCCTTCTCCAGATAACCCCCCGAGTGTTCAGGAGTGGTCGCTCTGGGTGGCTCTGAATCCACGTGACCCGCTGCACGGGTCCTATGGGCAACCGCCCGGAGCTCTTGGTGCGGCCACTCAAGACCAAGCGACCCACCACGCTTCCTCTCCAGGCAGCCCCCCTGTGTTCAGGCGCTGTCACTTTAAGTCCAAACAAGTCACCACTCGCCTTCTCCTCTGAGCAGCTGCCTGGAGCGCTAATGCAGTCACTGCGAGTCCAAAGGACCCGCCGCGCTTCTCCTCCTCCCGTGTGTTTGTTTTTTAAAGATTGAGTAGTATTCCATTATATTTATATAACATCTTAAAAATCCATTTCTCCACTGCCGGATACTTAGCTGGTTTCCATATCTTGGTAACTACGACTTGTGCTGCCATGAACTGGTGAGTGTGAATATCTGTTCAGCACACTGATTTCCATTCTTCTGGGATCGTTGAATCAAGCTTGTTTTATTAGTTTATAGTTTACTTATTTGGGAACCTTAAATGGAGAGTCTTACATTTTTACTCCTTGTGGATTTCCTTCTGTATTTTTTTTTTTGTATTTTCCTTCTCTGTTCATAGTATTATTCCATATAGTATATTAAGATTTTCCATGAAATCGAGTCTTCTCTTTATTTATTTTCTTCATATGTTGGTAATCTTCTGCATTTTCCTTCCCTTAGTCAATCTTCGCACTGATCCAGCTTCACCATTTTCTAAGTGCCTATCCTAGCTAAGGATTCATAATGAGGACTAGATTTTATCCATTTTATTTTTAATTAATTAATTAATTATTTTAATAAACTTTTTTTTTTTTTGCTTTTTGATTCTTTAAAGTTATACAGACAGTAGAATTCATTCTGATGTAACTGTACAAGCATGGAATATATCTTATTCTAGTTAGGACCCCATTCCATGGACATGCGTGATGGTGGGTTTCACTATGGTGCATTCATTTAAGTATGTAGGAGAATTATTCAGGTTCATTCTCCTGTCTTGGTCTCTCCCATTTTCCCTTCCCCCCCCCTCTTTCCTCTTTGTCTAATCTGCTGCATGTCTATTCTTCCCCTCTCCCACTTATTGCAGGTTAGCTTCCACCTATCAGTGGGAACATTTCACCTTTGGTTTTTTGGGACAGGCTTGTATCACTTAGCATGCAAACTACACTGAGATTCCATCTCACTCCAGTCAGAATGACAATTATCAAGAATACCGGTAACAAAAATTGTTGGTGTGGATGTGGGGAAAAAGGTACACTCATGCATTGCTGCTGAGAATGCAAATTGGTGCAGCCACTCTGGAAAGCAGTATGGAGATTCCTCAAAAAAACTAGAAATGGAAGAACCATTGACCCAACTATCTCACTCCTTGATATATATCCAAAAGACTTAAAATCAGCATACTACAGTGACACAGCCACATCAATTTTTATAGCAACTCAATTCATAATAGCTCTACTATGGAGCCAAACTAGGTGCCCTTAAACAGCTGAATGAATAAGAATTTGTGGTACATATACACAATGGAGTATTACTCAGCCATAAAGAAGAATAACTTTATGACATTTGCAAGTAAATGGAAGGACCTGAAGACTTTACCCATTTTAAACCCAACTAAAGTATTAACTGTATTCTTGATGAGCATCTATGTCATATCATATTGCAAGTTGTTAGAGATGAGAACCTATTCTTCATATTTTTTATCGAAGTATCAATATAGAATTTGAATATGGTAGCCTCCAAATATTTGTTGATTTCAGCTCTAAACAGGAAATACCATGTTTCATTTCTATTTACTTTCCATTTATATAAATAAATATTTAAAATAGTATCAACATTGTGTTCAAAATAAAGTATAGAAAAATTTTAGTCACAATTCCACCACTTGGCAAATCACAATGCTTTATTATTATCCTCTTTGCCTCTGGAATTGCTACTTACCTAGAAGGACAGAAAAACTCAAATAGGTTTCACTATTAATATCACTATATTTTGTTTGTTTTAAAAATTGACTTCACCTAGGTATAATTAAGATACAATTAAATGTGCCCATTTTAAATATACATTTTGGGAAAGCTTAAAAATTTTAAAGAGATTTAGATTACTGTGCAAAACAACCACTGCAACCAAGATGTAAATGCGTATTTTCTCACTTCATCCTGACCAATTTCCCACAGTCCTGAGTCCAGGCATACCCTGATGTGTCAGTAGAGAGAAATTTTTACCTTTCCTTGAATTTTGTATCAATTTAAACATACAGTGTATATACTTTTTACTTATGACTTCATTTTCTCAGAATGGTGTTGTTGCTCATATCAGTAGTTTATTCATTTTTATCACTGGGCTGCATTCAATTGTATTAATATACAATTGTCTCTCCACATTCTTATTGATGGACATTTGTGTGTTTCCCAGTTTCAGGATAATTAGGAATAAATGTGTTATGAACCTTTTGGTACAAGTCTTTTGGGGTATGTTTTCATTTCCTTTGGGCAAATACTCAAGTGGAATCGTTGGTTGATAGGAAAAGTACAGGTTTAATTTTGCGGAAACTATAAAAAAGAGCCATTTTAATTTCCCACCAGAAATGTAAGTACCAGTACCTCATATAATGCATAATTATTTTTACTTTGTTTAATATTATTTTGTTATGCTTTTTAATGTTCAAAGTTAGTCTTCAAATATATTCTGAAAAATATATAATTCATTTATATATTTAATGGAGAAAAGGATGTTACATGGTAAAATAATTATTCTTTTCCTAATTATTGATACAAATATCTGAAACTGCACCTACATTTTTTTTTTTTCTTTTCTTTCTTGGCTAGGACAAGTTGGGTCAAAATTTGTAATCAAATAACTATTCTGTTTTCAAATCTCTGTTTTCCTCTTGCAAAGCACCGCTACTTCCCGCATACAGTCATTTCCTTGTGGCTTGTCATTATAAACAGCATCTTGGACTTAGTTATTCATCACTTTAGTACGAATGATTTTTGTTCTTCTTTCTCCTGATTTTGTACTTACTGTGCTGAAGCCTTTATCCTCTTCACTGTTATTTGAAGGTGTGCTAAGGTTAGCCCTGACGAGGTTCTTGGTCAGTTTTGGATTTCCTCTGAGTTTTCCAGATGTCCAACTCTTTTTCTTTTGGGAATTGAACCCAGGGACATTTTTCCATTGTGCCACATCCCTCCTCCTCCTTAATTTTTTATTTTGAGACTGAGTCTTGCTATGGGCTTAGCTAAGTTGCTGGGGTTGGCCTTGAACTTGGGATCCCCCTGTCTTCCCCACTGAGTCATTAGGATTATAGGAGTGTGCCACCAGGCGCAGTACAGGTGTCTGTCTCTTATCCTGCAAGGAGTGCATGGGAAGACCGAGTGCTGTGTGGCGCGTGTTTGTGTGTGTGCGTGTGTTGTGTGTACGCCAGCTTGTGTCTTACTGCTCTGGAAAGAGGAGGAATCAGTCTCCAACATCCTCATGGTGTTCTGGCATAGGATTAGTTGAGGATGAGTTTCCTACGTCTGGAACTTTGCTGAATTCTCTGTCACAACAGACCCCCTGCTTTGTCTGAGCGAGCAGAGGGAGTGCCAGCTGGAGGTGCTTCCCCACCAGACTGAGCTTTTCTCCTCCCAGGCCGTGTGGATTAGATACAACAGTCCTCAATCACTCCGTCCAAATGCTTAGTCACAGTCTAGGTCATAGCTAAGAAGTCAGCCTCCAGGGATGGCCAAGTCCAAGTTCAGCTCTTCAGCATCAAGCTAGATCATGACTTTTGCTACTATTCCCATAGTTATGTCAGGAAACTTCCGGATTCATTTAACCCTCCAAACATTTGATTGAGGAATAGTTAGTAAAGTTGGGCCTGAGAGCACTTGTGTGCATACTATATAGATATGTACATATTCTTTCTTTTTTCAGTTACTTAGTATTGAAAGGAGATGAAGGCATGATAAAATTTCAAACAATAAAAGAGACTGCAAAATAAAAATCGAGTTTTCCCTTGAATACAGAATCGCAGCTTCCTCTCCCAAAGGCCTTTCAGGTGCTATTTTCCCACGTATCATTCTAGAAATTTTCTATCCACAAACGTACTTGTATTTATATTTATATCATTTTAGAAGTCTGACATGTGTATGGCTTATTTTCTCTTATAGCGTGCTTTGGGTATTATTCCAAAATTGCATATATAGATCTATCTCATTATTCTTAAATACTATGTTATACTTTTGTGCTTTTGCACAGCAAAGGAAATGATCTAAGAGTGTGAAGAGAGACTTACTGGATGGGAGAAAATCTTTGCTAGCTACTTTTCTGACCAAAGATTAATATTTAGAATATACAAAGAACTCAAAAACATAACACTAAAAAAAAAAAAACAAACAACCCAATTCATAAATGTGCAAATGAATTAAACAGACATTTCTCAAATGAAGAAGTACAAATGACCAACAAATATATGAAAAATTTTCAATATCATGAGCAATTAGGTAAATTCAAATCAAAACAATACTGAGATTTAATCTCACACTGGTCAGAAAAGCTGTCATCAAGAATAAAAATAATAAATGCTGGAGAGGATGTGGAGAAAAAGGAACACTCACACTGTTGGTAGGACTGTAAATTAGTACAACTACTATGAAAATCAGTATGGAAATTTCTGAAAAGACTAGGCATGGAACCACCACAGGACCCAGCTCTACCACTCTTTGGTATTTAGCTGGAGGAATTAAGTTATCATCCTACAGTGATACGTGCATATCATCAGTAGAGACAAGGGACCAGGAGGTGGGAGAAAGGGAGGGAAAGGAGAAGTGTGTTGTGGGGGGAATATCGACCACATTATATTTTTATATTGTGCACTTGTACAGATATGTAGCAACAAATCATTATGTACAAGTATAATGCACTAAGAAAGATTGTGGAAAGGAAAAGACTATGTTATGCTTTTGTATGGAGGTACACACATTATTTACAAAGTAACATTTATCCTTTAGACTTTACATTTTTAAAAAATTAATTTTAATTGATAAATAAAATATAAAGGTACATATTAATGGTGTACAAAGTAATGTTCATACACACACCTTGAGGAATGTTAAATAAAGCTATATGTCCATCATCTCATTTATGATCTGTGTGTGCATGTGTGTGTGTATATGTGTGTATGTTGTGAATATTTAAAATCTACTCTCAGCAATTTTCAAATGAATGTACATACTTTATAGAACCTATTTATATGGAGGAATCCTCAATTATTTCCAGTTTAAAAATCTGCTTTGCTGTTAAAGGCAATACTGCAGTGAGCATTCTTAGAGGTGTATGAGGATAATTGATAATTATTGCAGACATTCCTAGAGTGGCTTGCTGCTTGCATGTGTCTAAATTTTGAACACTGTTGTCAAATTGTCCCTCCATGAAGTTGTGTCAACTTACCCACCCACCAGCAACATTAGAATGTGTCTGGTTATAGACCATATACTACCGAACTTTTTGATCCTAGAAGGCAAGATCATTTTTCTTCCTGAACAGGAAACAATGTCTCTTTCTTTCTCCATTCCTCTGCCATCTTTAATTTTCTTTGTTTTAACATGGAAAATGATATGAAAGGCTAAAACTTATTAAGGTTCTCCATAAATTCCCAATGTTGACTAGGTAGTCACTCCTCATAAGGGAGAAAGGTGTTTCTCTGAGCCTGCTTTCAATTTCCATGCTTCAATCCCTCTTTGCTTTAACTCTGCCCACATGCTGGTATGTGGCAGTGTTAATTGGGCATTCTGCTTTTTGCATCTCATGTAGAATGTTCATCCAACTCATTTACTACAAAATTAAAAAAAAAATGAAGAGAGTGAACACAGCCATTAGAGTTGTTGTGAATAATTTGAGTTAAATGTAAATGTAGAAAGAAAATAGGAAAACTACTATTAAGTACACCTTGCCCTCCACAATGGAATACAATACAGATTTACAATGTTAATTATTTCCACCATCTATCTATTTTAAAGCTGTGAGATTGAAATATGAATATGTCAGGTCTTTAAATACAAATTTACTTAAAAAATGTACTTTATTAAAATATCATTATGCATTTTTAAAAGTTAAAACTCTGTGCTCTGTAGATGTAGAGGTAAAATTCCCATTTATTGTCCACTGAATATGAAGGAAATTGGGTTTGTCAGGAAGCTGATTGATATCTCGAAGTGTTTTGTTTTTCAGTGACTGGCATTGCCGAGTTACAACCATCTATCATCTAACAGGTAATTAGTCAGATTTCTCATCATGAGCCTTCAATCCTGCTGTTTTATTATTGAAATACCACAAACCAGTAGGCAATTTGAATACAGATAAAGTTCTCTGTCATGGTCTTAAGGACAAAGACAACATTTTGCAATTTAGCAGTAGTGAGTTTGAATAAAAGTCATCGAAATGTAAGTTTGGGTTTTATAAGAAAACAAATATGAAAAATTTAATTTGATACCTCATTTGTCCTCTATAGTGACAACTGAGAAATTTGCTGTTTACAAAGCAAATATTTTAATATAAGCTTGTTTTATTTTAACATTTTACAAGTGTAATGTTAAGTGGAAGAACACAGATTGCATGAAGAATAATGTTAGATAGAACAAACGAACGCAGTCTCAAGCAGCTTTCATTCATTTCCTAGGTATATTGAGATGGTGCATGGAAGTAATTTGTAATTGATAATAGCCAATAATATTAGTAGTTTACACTTCATAGAATTATTCTAATAAGAATTAATAATTGTTCTAATAAGAAGTTTCAATATTAAAATAATCAGTCACTCTAAAGATGAGCTCTTCATTCATTCTGACACATGCTTTGTGTTAAATGAGCTTGATTCAAGGTCAAAGCTAGGAAACCTTTGGCTTCCTCTTCCTAGGAGTTACTGAGGTCAAGTACCCGATTTACGTTCTCAACATGAAGGTTAACTTCATAGCACCAAATATTACTTTCTTAACTCAGAGTCATTTATTATCTTTCAGAAAAATGGATGTCAACGTGTTCAATTTTCTAAACCATCATCCAGAGTCATTATGTGCTAAAGGGGTGTAAATATAATGTCACTTTCTTCAAACTTTTGTTGAATATGTTTGTACTTTCTCAACTCTGAGTGAACTAATAATTTTATGGAGTCCACAAGATGTTGTACAAAACTTAATTAGATCAAGCAATGTTCTAATTTAGTTGCCTTGTTATGTTTTCTGGTAAACAATAGATTTTACCACAAAGAAAATTTTTATATAATTTATTTTGATTTTTATTATTTTATTTTACTTTTTGTGGTGCTGAGGATTGAACCAAGGACATTGTGCTTGCTAGGCAAGTGTTCTAACACGAGTTACATCCCCAACCCTGCTTTTTAAATACAAGTGAAATTCTAGTTTTCTATGTAGATTAAATACTTATTTTACAAATACAGTGCGAATATTCAACCATCTTTATGTGATATGTCGGATATGATGTCAAATATTACCAAGTTTTTAACATTGATTTAAAACAAGGGCTTCATAAATTTTTCTTATAGTATCTATTAATATATATTGATCTGCACATGTACCTTTGTATTTCTTTAAATAGCATAAGCTTTTCATCTTCATGTGAAAACAAATACTAATTTATTATAAAGCATGATTGATTCCAGTGTTTTAATGTATTAATGTAAACAAAAATGTTTATAGGTATTGCCAGGTGGGAAGTAAAAAGTTAAGAGAGCAATTATAATATTAAATGAGCAATCTTGTTTAATAGATAAATAGGTTCTTTTTATGGTACTGGATATAGAACCCAGGAATGCTTTACCATTGAGCTACATCCCAATCATTTTTATATTTCACTTTAAGTTGTTCAGGCTGGTCTCAAACTTATATTCCTCCTGTCTCAGCCTCCTGAGCAGCTGGGATTATATGCATGAGTCATTGGGCCTGGTAATAAATGGACTATGAATTATATTCAGTGTTATTGAAAGTAGATAGAACATAGGATGCATTTCCAGACTCAGACAGGACAATTACAATTCTCCATTGTTACACAAAATACAAAGTTAGTAGTTCCCTGTGGATTTAATTTAGATCATAGTTATACAACATCAAATGAACAGAAACTGGAAGCTCAATTCAAATTTCCCAGCTTTAATAAGCATCAAGATAGAGCTCACACACCCTGCTAGCTTGAGCCATGATATCTAAACATGGTGAGTATAGTTTCTAAGAAAATGAAAATAATTTGAGATGCCTGCTTTGACCACTTGAGTACACTATGATATAGTAACAATAGTTAATAATAACCAAGATTTACTGGGTAGCAGGTGATACATTTAGAATTTTATGTGCTCATTGAATCCCACCATGAGTGAGTATTGGAAGGCAATTGATATATTGAAAAAAGCATTAATTTTGGAAGTGGAAAGACTTGGGTTAAAATCTGAATTCTGCCAGTGTCTGGGAGGGTGTATACTTGAATGAGTTTCCTGAGCACTCTGAGCCTCAGCTTTCACTTCCGTGAAGTGGACACTGATAAGAACACTGGAGCCAGGGACTGTGTGTCTGACTGCTCAGGTACTGGCCAACACACTCCCTTGACTACATCTCCTCCCATTTGGAAGCTGCCGGAATTCTTCTGGTTCTTATTTCAGTAAATTGAGACACAGCACTAGAGCAACAGAAAACTTTATTCCAAGTTCTTTGACTTAATTTAACTTTGGTAAATTATAACCAGTGAATTCCTTATCATCAGGAAATGTACTGAGTCAATTGGCTAATATTCGTAAGCTTTTGAGAAGATCGTCTGATAATACCAAGATTCTTAACAAATTTACCCATGAGGATGGTGGGAGGTATGTAAAGATACAATTCTGTAATGTTTGCTTCTGCTATACTTTCTTTAGGATTTCTTTATCAAGTTTTCCTCAAAGTATGCTGTGTGGGTCTACACCGTTAGATATCAAAGGTACTGAATAAATATTCAATTCCTGAGTTTTACTTGAGAGGTGTTGAGTTTGAATCCCTTTGAGAGGACCAGGCATCAATGTTATTCAACGACATGCTATTTTATTGATTGTGTTCTCTTGGTCCACATCTTACAAGATACATTAAGATTTTAGATTCTGGGAATTCACAGCATAATGAAAATATCAGAAATACAAATAAATAAATTACAAATCAACATGATAAGAACTAAAGCACAGATATATTGAAAAAAAAAATGCGTGTTAGAAAACCTCGGCAGAGAAAATGAGCCACCCAGAAGAATGAGAGTCGATTAATCACCTCTAGGCAGTTGAGTTTCTTCTTTCTTTTTTTTTCCCTTAACTTATCATTTTAGGTTTTATTTTTAATTGGCATATTAACTGTACATATTTATGGGACATAGTGTGAAGATTCAATACACATATACACTGGAATGATCCAGTCAATATAAGGAGCACTTGGAGGTCCTTACATGTCTTTGTGTTTGGAGGATTTGTGTTCCTCTCTTCCAGCTCTTCATAAATATATAATAATTCACAGTGATGGTCATCAACCCAGGGCACTGAGCTCATTCCTCCTGTGCGTATTGAAGTTGTTTAGGTTTTCATCGTCCAGCCTTCCTCCATCTCCTCTTTCCTCTACCCTCCCCAGCCTCTGGACAGCACCATTATATTGAGTTTGATTTTGAAAGATGGGTAGAATCTCACCAGGAAGAGAGAATGGAGGAGAGAGAGGATCTGAGCCAAAGGAAACCTAGACTGAAAGGCACAAATGTGAGAGGCTGATTTTAAAGAAGTGCTTTTATGCCTTGTTTTTGGAAATGTAGGTTGCTACAGACTTTTTGGAAGCTAAATGGGCCGTAACTGTTAAATGAATTTGTACAAATATTTCACCTGCATTTTTACTTTTTGATAGGTAGTCTAGGGAAACCCATTCAGATGCATGCGTTTCAGGAGACTATTTTAAGTGTTTAAACATCAAGGGGATTGATAAATAAGCGAGTGCCTTGACTTATTCATTTACTAAATATTTACTAGTGTTCATTTTTGATATTTATGAGTAGTTAGTTGTCCCAGGCACTCTCTGAGGCACTGCTGATAGAGTATTGAACAACCAGTCAAAATGATTAGCCTTCACGGAGCTTATATTACAATGGCAGATACAGAGAAGAAACAAAAATTTGAAAAGAAACTCAGAGATGAGGTTTCAGGTGTGCTGGTGGTGGGGTTTGGGTGAGGCTTACAGCTGTTAAGGACTTTGGTTTTGATTCTGACTAAGTGGGGGGCATTGCAGTTTTGATCAGAGGTCTACTTTATGTTTTCATAGAGGGATATGACCGACATTGTATGAAGGACCAACAGAAGGAGTCTAGGGAAGTAGTCTGGAGGCTATTATAAGGTGTGATTTCATTTATATGAAATATCCAGACTAAAAAAATAAAATAAAATCAAGGACAGTGATAATGGTTACACAACATTCAAAATATGCTAAAAATTGTGTACTCTAAAGTGGTCGAAATGATTTATTTCATATGGGGTGAATGTTACCTAATTTTCTAAAAAAGTAAGTAGGAATGGGATAGAGAAAAAGAGGATAAGAAAAAAATTAACCAAGATATATTTGTAAAATAGAATATTACTCAGCCATGTAAAGGAATGAAGTATTCATACGTAATTCATAGAGATGAATCTTGAAAGCATTGTGCTAAGGAACCCAGACACAAAAGTTCTATGTACTATGTATATGAAATATTCAGAATAGTTAAGTCCACAGGGGCTGAACTTAGATGATTGACAGATTTGAGGAGGTTATCATAAGGATGGAATCCTAACAGATATTTTTGTGGATGTTTGTGGTGGTGATGGCAAAGGTCTGGAATCAGATAGTATTAATAGTTGCACAAAGTATTGAATGTAATAAAAAAAAAGTGTTATTTTGTGTGACTGCTACCTTGATTCAACATGGAATTAAAACAAACAAACAAACAAAAAAAGGGATCCGGTGACTGAGTGAGCGTTAGGACGACGGTAAGCTGGGACAGGAGTGGTGGTCGTCAAGGTGAGAAGAGGTCAGATGTCGCAGGCGTGTCTATGGGAGAGAGGGCGCCAGCAGTTCCTGCAGATAGGACGTACGTGCAAGAGAGAACCGATTAGGGAGCATTCCAAGGGCTTCGTTCCGATCAGCGAGAGGAGTGGAGGAGGGGAGGTGGGGAAGGGCAGGAGCCCAGGTGTGGACGCCATGGGTCCGAGGTCTCTGTGCGACGGCTGCAAGAGGCAGTTCTGTAGGTGGAGCTGCACTGTGGGAAAAATGTCCAACCAGAGACGCAAATGTGAGCGCTGCCAGTGTGTGAGGGCATTTAAAACCAAGAGATGCAGGAGACCCCCAGGAATCCCAGGGGAAGGTGATCCAGAAGTTAGAAAATATTCTGTAATTAAGAATAAGGGAGCTGGGCGTGGTGCACACCCATGATCCCAGCCACTCGGGAGGCTGAGGCAGGAGGATTGAAAGTTCAAAGTCAGCCTCAGCAATTTAGCGAAGCCCTAAGCAACTCAGAGATACCTGTTCTCTCAATAAAATACAAAAAAAGGGCTGGAAATGTAGCTCAGAGGTTAAGTGTCCTGGGTTCAATCCCCAGTACCTAAAAGAAAGAAGAAAAAAAAAAAAAAAAAAAAGAATAAGGGAGTTAGTGGTGTCCGTTAATACTAATAAGCCAACACATGTGGAATTTATGTCATGTATCACACGCTGTTCTAAAACAATTATTTAAACTTTTAAAAACACTAAAAGGGTGGTAATATTATGATTTTCACCTTCCAGTTGAAAAACATTGAGATAGGGAAGAGGTTAAGTAACATGCCCGGGATCACGGAGTGATACAAGGCAGAGCTGAAGATGCACTGTTGGTCAGCTGTTTTCGTTTTTTCCTTTTTGGTTTTTGCTCAGTACTGGGCTCTGAAATCTGGCCTCATGCATTCTAGGCAAGAGTATCACTGAGCTATATCCCCAGCCTTTTTGCTAAGTTGCCTAGGCTGACCTTGAATTTGTGATCCTCCTGCTTTACTCTCCTGGGTAGTTGGGAACACAGGTGTGCACTACCCCATCCTTCTTGGCCATCTGCCCTTCGCCACAAACAAGATTATATGAAAATATTTCAGGATGATGTTTGTGGCATGATATAAATATAAACACCCCAAACTATTATTTCTCTATAGATGAATGCATATGAAAACATTGCAGAAGAAAGATCTGGATACGTATGTGTCAAACGGGAATCAGAGGTTCAGGGTGGCTCAAGGAGGTTTTAGATTCATGCCATTATTAATCACAATTTGGGGGAAATAAAGAACCACTTGGTATGCTTCAGTCTCTTGATATAAATAGCATTCATTTCTACATAGTTTATCACTCTTGAACTTATGTAGATTTTGACTTGAGAAGGCTTCTTAGACATGAATTAGAAAAATAATGCTCAAGGGTATTTCTTTAGGTTAGAAGCTATTAGACCAATCAAAGTCCATATTTTTTTAAATTTAATTTTGCCATAAGAAAATGCTATCAAAACAAACATTGTCACAGATGGAGTTTAGCTTGTACAGAGTATGGTGGTATCCCTTGCTGACTGCTAATTTGGACTGGTATGCCTAAGGTATGAAGAATTTTCACAAATGAGTGTTTGCATTTCACTTCAGTGTGCTTTCGTATGCTAATTTTTAAATATAATTTGAAGGGAAATACTAACTCAATCAAAGGACACTCTACTGCTTAAAAAACTTGCCCATGCAAATACCCTTGATTATTAATTCATTGAATCATAAATAAAATATAAGTTAAATGAATTTTGACTTGGCATTTGGTTTCATCTTAAGGCCACATTCTGGCCTTTTGCATACCAGCTGACGTCCGTGGGAAAGGTCTGCAGCTGTTTCCATAGCCGGTGCCATAATGGTTCACCTGCCAGACCTGTGCTGCACACCTTATGAGAGGCTAATGACAGAATATTGATTTTAAAAGGTTATTAACCGTCTAAATCATGGGCATGTAGAGGAACAAGCAAAAGGAGATAGGAAGGAAAAATCTCAGAAGCACTCAGACCAGTCTTCAATACGGGATGCAGAGAGGAGTTCACCAGCTCGTATCTGATCTGCACCTGGCCAGAGTAACTTGGTCTGAAAAATCTCTTTGGAGCAAAGTTTTCTATGAGATTTGGCACCTTCTGTTTGAGGCTGAGTTACTGGACACTGTTTCTCACAACCATTTTCCTTCTAGTGAGACATTCGTAGTAAGGTGTCCTTATATTTGAAAACGCCAGTATGCTTAGAACTTGTTTTGGCACACAGACCTGATATCATATGAGTATCACCTAGACTTTTCAGAATCAATGGATTAAATAAACATTCATTTGACATGGATGCTACACTCTATGCCAAGTATGTAAGGGAGAATAAGGCCAGATCTTTACTTCCAAGGCAGGAACAGTCTGGGATGGGAGGGAGAAAACACAGATGTCCATCATAAAAATAGTGAACACTTCTAGCGTAATGTTGGGACAAGGAAACTCTGAAGGTAATGTGCTTTAGTATGCTAATACTAGTATGACTCTCTTCTCCAGGGATGACTTGCAAAAATTCAAAAGGAAACTTACATTTGAGACTTTAAATTGTATATGTGTGTGTGTGTGCATGTTTGTGTGTGTTTGGTGCCTGGAACCAGGGATACTTAACTACAGAGCCACATCCTTAGCCCTTTTTACTTTTTATTTTGAGACAGGTTGTCTTTAAGTTGCTTAGGGCCTCACTAAGTGACTGAAACTGGCCTCAAACATGGATCCTCCTGCCTCATCCTCTTGTGTCACTGGGATGACGGGCATATGCCACCATGCTTAGTGAGACTTTAAGGTTTGGAAGCATGGGATGACAAGGTCAGCACTTTGTAGGAAGAGGGCTGACATGTTGAGGAGGAACTGCAGAGGTTGTAAGATTAAAATCTGTGGCTATTGTGATAGAGTCAGAATGATACGGGACTTGGATTTAGGCAGTGAAGAGGGAGGGAGGCATGGCTAGGTGAGAGATTTTGGAAGTATATCTTTGGAGAACAATTAGGGAGGTTGAGGAAGGAAGGAAGGAAGATAAGTAGAGAAAGAAGAATTAAGGTTTACTCTCAAGTACCTAGTGTAGATTAACAGAAGGGTGAATATTGGAGGGAATAATTATAGGTTCAGTTTTGCTCATGTAGTTTTTGGGTTTCCTGAAGATTATTCAAGTGGAAACGCCCTGTAGGAGGTTTAAAGATTGGCCTGGAGCTTAAAAGAGAACAGTCAGTTCTGGAATTGTTTTATCAGGAGTCATCAAATACAGCCATCCTGTGATGGCTGAGGTCCCTCTGCTAATGCTTCTCAGAGTGGCTTTTTTGATTACCTGTCTAAGCTTCATGTGTTGAGACTCAGGTACTCCAGTACTCTTCCTCTCCAGTGAAACAGGAATAGTAACAGTACCTGCGTGATGGGGTGAGGTGAGATCCAGAAGCAGAGTCTGTACGGCAGTGTCTGAGCCCGGCCCAGTCAGTGCTAGTTATTATTACTGTGATTGTTGATATCATTATTGCTCTTATTTGTTTAATAGCTGAGACAGTAGAGCGCTTGGGCTGGTGAATGTAATCCATTTCTCCAAGACTTATAGACACAAAGCATGAGAGAAGGGGGGCAGAAACTTAGGAGGAAGCTTTATTAAAGATAAAGAAATGAGTTGTTATGGTTTAGATATTAGGTGTCCCCCAAAAGTTCATGTGTGAGACAGCACAAGAAGGTTTAGAGATGAATTGATTGGGTTATGAGAGCCTTAACCTAATCAATACATTAATCCCTTGATAGGGATTAAGTGGGTGGTAACTGTAGGCAGGTGGGGTGTGGTTGGAGTAGGGGAGTCATTTGGGGCATGCCCTTGGGATTTTATTTTGTCCTTGTTGAGGACGTAGTAGTCTCTGCTCCTTGGTGCCACGTCCCCAGTTCCTTTTCTCCACTACATCGTGAATATTCTGCTCACCTCAGGCCCCAAGGAATGGAGTCAGACATCTGTGGACTGAGACCTCTGAAACCGTGAGCACCAGATACATTTTTTCTCCTCTAAAAATGTTCTTGTCAGATCTTTTGGTTACTGCCACAAAAAAGCTGACTGAAACATGAGTATAATTTATAAGTTTATATAGATGAAGGGAAGGACTGAAGACACAAGAGAGAGGAAACATTTTGAAGTTAGGGCTTGGTGGGCATGATTCTAAGACCCTCATCTGGGGTCTGTCATGCATGGCTGGGGACTTGAGAGACATAGTACAGTTTTAGAAATAGCTTCATTAGCGAATGGGAAAAGATATCTGAGTGTCTTCTTTTGGTTATCATTCTTCACTGTTTTGTGATTTTACCAGAACTGAAATGTTTTCACCATTAGGACTTTAGATCAGTCCTTTAAAATCAGATTCTGAATTCATGCCCTACCCTCCAGTCAACTCTCTAAAGAGCTGAAAAGTATTACCTTTAAATTCACATATTCTGATACAACCCTAATGAAGCATTTCTGATATCTTCCATTGTCTTCAGGAAGAAAAAAAGCATCTTTGCAGAAGACATATTTGGGTAACCCTAAGATGGTGGCTGGCGTTGAGCCAAGAGGTGGCGCATAATTAATGTTAACACGGCGTGATCTACCTTTGCCTAATTAGTTAATGTCTCCTTTGTGCTAGTGGTCAACAGATATTCCTCATTCTTTCTTGATTGGTACCGAGGGGCGTGCTTCAATTGTGCTAATCCTAAGCTGATTGGCTGCCTTAGGTATATAAGACACACCTATAGGAAGCACCACGGATAACGGGATAAGCAACGGTTAAGGAGCACCTCTGAATGATGGCAGAACGCAGGTTGCAGATTGCAGAACAGAGAAGTAAAGCCACACCTCTAGATAGCAGAGTGAAGGACGCAGGACGCAGGATGCAGGATGCACCTTTAAGAAGAAGCAGCAGAACTAAGAAGATATAGATCTCTGAAAGTGTAGTCTCTCTCTCTTAAGCAAAGTCTCTTTCTCTCTTATGCAAAGCCTCTCTCTCTCTCTCCTCTCAAAGCCTTTCTTCCTCTATAAGCTAGGGAACAAGTGAACAAGCAAGAAAACAGCGCACTAAAGAGAAAGATAGTAGAAGTAGTTTGTTTCCAGTCCACCTCCGATAAATACCCATGCAATTGTTGCTGCAGGCGGTAACAATATCCGCGTGACTGTTGCCCCAGGCAGCGACACATCTTGATTCTTTTGGCATGCTTTTTGGCTCTCATTCATTTTCTTTGGTAATTTGGAATGATCATTCAGTAATTCGGGATGATCACTAAGTCAATTATACACTGTATTGTCCCAAACAGCAATTCTGACAGTGAACAAGGATGATCTTCAACATTTGCATCAGGAACTTCTGACTTCTCACATTTGTATCATGCGAGCTGTTTATTTTGCTTGGGAGATCTTCACTGTCCTCAGTCTCCATGTTATCAACCATTCTCTCCACTCAACTGTCAAGGGCCAGAGTCAGTGTGATCTCTTGACTTCTCTGTGTGGCTCAACCAGCCATTTTCTGTCATTTTATAGCACACATTTTGTACATCTTGACTTTAGTCCTTAACTTATTGTTTTGTAACTTTTTTTGTTTGTGAATCTGATGTTCCCAGAATGGCATGAGCTCCTAGCATCTGGAATACTGGTGTATCACTGGCATCTGGTGTAGTGATGGACCTGTAGAAGTAAGTCATTCATTCATTTGTTCGTTTGTTCATTCATTCATTCATATTCTTTTTCTAGTACTGGAGATCAAACTCAGGGCCTGTCCATGCCAGGAAATTGCTCTACCATTGAGCTACATCCCAGCCCCAGAAGTGATTCATAAGAAGATCATAACTTTCCCTTCAATCAGTACCATTTGTGTCAATTCTGTAAGGTTTTAAACTCATGAAGACTTCCCTTCCAGTTTACATTTTATCCTCTTCAGTTATCACCCATTGTTTGACAGGTAGTAGGTTCTGAGTTATACTTGTTGAATGGAAAAATTAAAATAAAAAACACTGAAAAATTAAGTTGTTTCTGGCCATTAGTATGTTTCTTTCTGAACTTCTATTCTCAAAGAAATGTAACATTTTACAGAGTCCCCAGGGTAGATGATTTCCCACCTAAACTTTGAGCCTTGGGTTAATTTTCCAAAGAGATTATTTTGGGGGGTAATGGTGATTAAATTCTAAAAATATCTTTAGTATTTGGACAATCATATTCTTTTGCCACCAGTTGAATTTAAATGTGCAATTTCTTCCTCTTTTACTTCCACAATACAAAGTACAGCAACCTGTCTCCTAGGACAGATCCGGGTTCCTGAGTGGGCTTTGCTGTTTGTGTTGGGAGAGGTCATGGGGAGTTTTCCGTGAAACAACTGAAGAATTATAATTTTCATGTAGGAAGAACAGATGCTGTTTTGTAAACAACAGGCATATTGTTGCTCTCCACAAATCGTCTTCCAGGAAGAAGCCAGAAACAAGCCCATTCCTTCTGACAGGAGAGACAAATGGCCTGGTATCTGCCTGAACATTTGGAGCTTCCAAATGTTCTCTGATGGTGTTTGCAGAGTTAGACTTTCAGTTCCTCTGCCCTTTACTAGTTGTGGTATTCAGATAAGATAAAATACAGGAGGCAGGGTTTTTATTTTGAAGTAGTGACTGCAGAATCTTTAAACTATTTAAACTAGTTAAGTGATGCTCTATTATTTGAAGTAGTTGAAGCTGTCAAAGGCTGAAGCTGTCCGATCCATACATAGTTCCCACGGTGTCAGGGACCAAGGGATTTGGGATTCTTATCACTGGTTTTATTTTTAGCTTGTGTCAGTTAGTCATGCTGACTGAGGGCTGACACTAAAGTCAGCATATAATGAGATGTCATGATTTGTTACTTTTATGAATTCACCTTGGGACAGTCATTATACCCAGTGAACAGCTCACAGCTTCTCTCCCGTGGCTCCTAGTCATCTCTGTCCCTCTCCTGCTAGTACCATCTCTAGCCAGGGCTTTGCACCTCTGTGCTGAAAGTTCCTGGGTCCTGGGGCTTCACTCACATCTGAAGTTAACGGCTGCTGTCTCACTGTAGTGGTGTTTCCCAGAGCAGAGCAGAGAGCTGAGCACACAGTTAATGGGAAAAGTCACACCCTGTGTCATGTCCTGGCACGGTCCTGCCTCCACTTAAGACAACAGGTGCAGCCCTTTACAGCCGGCCAAACGGCACCCAGTGAACTGTAGTGTCTGGCTGCCCAGCAATCTCCTGAGACAGGCCTTAGGGATGCCGCCCAAATTCTGAAGTACCCACCCACAATTAGAAAGGATCATGATACTTTTTAAAACTGCTGTCTGCTATCATTCCATTTGAGTCCTCATTGAATTGATTTCTAATCCTTACTTTAAAATGTTAACAGTGATTCTCTCTTATGAAATTTATTAAAATAGTACAATAAGTATGATGTATGAGAGTTATGAAAATAATACAATAAGTATGATGATGCCTAGGACTATTTCTCTTACGAGTTCCATAGTCCAACAAATAGATTCGAGGAAAATTCCCGTCCCTGTCTTTTGGTGAATATACTTGTAATACAATTTTTGGTGAATACATACAAACCCCAAACCCAACTTTTTTCTTTTCTTTTCTTTTCTTTTTTTTTTTTTTTTTTGTTGCTATATAACTCAAAGTGAAACTGCAGGGTCCTAGGGTATATATATATATACATTCAGTTTTAGTCTATACTTTGTTTTTCACTTAACTTTCTACTATAAATATATTTTTTTCTGTTGCTACATAGTCTTTAAAACTAGTTTGAAACTAATTTAATCAAGTTTACTCAATTCTTGCTAGTTCAGTATTTTGCTGGCTCACCATTTCGGACTCTCCTAAAAAATTTATAAAATCTTTATTAATTTTGAATGTAACCAAAGACACATGAATAACATTCCAGAAAAGGCATTCACAGCTGACATGCCCACTGATTTACCACCTTATTTGAATCAGGCTTTGAGACACGTGCTAGATGAACAGGGGGTCAGGCTCTTGAAGGAATTTATTACTAGGTGGCTGGTTCAGAACCTCTCTCTTTAAGCACACCTCATAGAATATACTGTGCACTGTCTCTGAAAAATTTCATTTAACAATGTATTCTGAAATATTTTTGCTACCTCTTATCAACTTAATTTGTTTAATTACTAAATAGCAGATTACTCAATTATGTAATTACACAATAATAGATTAAAATATAAATAACCAACAGCCAAGACTTAACACATAGGTTTAGTCTGGACTTAGGTTTAGGTGGACTTTTCTATGGTCACATAGGTTTTCCAGGCAGCAATATCCATTTTCACCAATCATGACTTTACATATAAAGTTCATCACTACAAAAATGTAAAAAAAAAAAAAAAAAAAAAAAAAAAAAAAAAAAAAATCTCACCCCAATTTATTCCATTTTTCAGTGGTGGCTACCTTCACTGTTTATTTCTTTCAACAAACGAGGGGACTAAAATTCTGGTGCATTATTCAATTAAACCAAAGAAACACAGCAAGTGGCATCGAAGCTGGGATTACCATTTGGGGCCTCTCCTGGTTTCATGGACTGCTTATTAAGTCATGTTTCAATTAGGGCAGCAGTTCATATTCCCTGGTGCCTCATGCAAATGCAAAATGTTTAAGTTAAGGAGATTATGTTTTTAAGAACTCCAAATTGCATTTGAGCATAAATTCAGGAAACAGACTCACTGTCAGAATGAAAAAGAGAGCGAGCCAGGCAGGTAGGTGTTTGATAAGAAGAGAGTCCTGGGCTTAGGTGTTTCGTCTGACTGTGCCTTGTCCCTCATTCCCGAGCACATTGAGAAGTGGCCCTAAGACCCAGAGGCACAGCTCACTGTGCAAAACTCCACCATGATAGGACTTTTCTGTGTCTATTGTTTGTGGTGGTTGTGTGTCCAGGTGAACCTAGCAGAGCCGTGGAGTGGAAGTCAGTGCTGTGCACATGGATGGTGCCTCATAAATACTGCGCCAACTGACTCCAGGTGCGACTTACTTCTGTTTGCAAATTTCTGTTTTTAAGGTTTCATCACTCCCACATCGTTGTCGTATTTTCATAAAAATGTTCTCAAAAAGCACAATATTTTAAGATGAATAAATTAATATTTAAACCAATAAAATATGTATTAAATACCTGATTATCAACATAGCATGGAGAAATATCTGTATGACTTTATTAGAATTTGCTTAATTATTGCATTAAACATGTACAAAATATGGTCACGTGGTAATAAAGATTGTCTCTTTTTCTTTATTTTTTGCTTTTGTCAGTACATTATAATTGTACAAAGTAGCCTTCGCTTCTCTCCATTTACCTGCAAGTGCCATAATTTCATTCTTATGTATGCTTGAGTAAAACTCCATTGTGTTTTACCACATTTTCTTAATCCCTTCATTTATTGACAGACACCTGCCTGGTTCCCTCTCTTGGCTATTGTGAGTTGTGCAGCTATAAACATTGATGTGTCTGTATCACTGGAGTATGCTGATTTTAGTTCTTTTGCATAAATACTGAGGAGTGGGATGACTGGGTCATATGATGGTTCCATTCCTTGTTTTTTGTTTTTTGTTTTTTTTGAGAAATATCCATACTGCTTTCTAGAGTGCCTGTACTAATTTACAGTCCCCCCAACAACATATCAAAGTACCTTCTCTCCATATTCTTGCCAATGTTTATTATTATTTGTGTTCTTGATAATTGCCATTCTGGGTAGAAAAGATTTTCCAATGCATTCCTAACATATGTACCCGTGACATGTGACACAGCCGTATGGAGGTGAAATGTACATGACATACAAATACTGGCTTTCGTTATTTGTTTTAAAGTTTATTACACCACCAGGTGTGATGGTCAACTACTTGGGAGGCAGAGGTGGGATGATCACAGTCTGACAACATAAGGAGACCCTGTCTCACAAAACAAAGCAAACAAAACAACACTATTCTATTCTGCTGGTGAGAGCAAAATTAAACTAAAACCAGTTTCCTACATTTTTCCAATAGTTGGTTATAAGCTAGCACGCCCACACACCTAATACTTACTCTATGCTGAAGGGTTAACCGATGAACTTCAGATAGTGACTTTCTTATTTCACTTGGCAATCAGAAAAACGTTTCCTTTTATTTCAAAATTTACATTTTTATAGAAAGACTGGTGTACTTCTGCTGTTCTAAGTGTTCTATGGGTCTGGTTTCCTTTTCACATGGGATAAAGAACTTTAAATCCCTGAGTGAACTCTGCAAATAATCTACTTTAAAAAATAAAATAAAATCTTTATCTTATTAACTGCATCACAGAATTTTCTTGGTAAATTTTACCATTAATGCAACAATTAATTTTAGTATAATGTATTAGCATCACCTTGAATACAATTGAGATTCACTCTTGCCAAATAAATATATCCTGAACAGAATTAATTACTTTATACTTTTCTAATTAATCAAGAACAATATTCTAAATATTCTAGAGACAAAAAAATTGACACATGCATCCTACTTCTTTTTTTTAGCAGTGATATTCTCTAGTGAATGAGTCCCCAGCCACAATGGAGATGAAACCTAGGGGTGTTTTACCTCTGAGCTACATTCCCAGCCCTTTTAAAAACAATTTTGCAACCAGGTCTTGCTAAGTTGCTGAGGCTAGCCTTGAACTTGTGATCCTCTTGCCTCAGCTTCCTGAGTTCTTGGGATTACAGGCAGGTGCCAACACACCTGGCAAGATTTTATTACATAGGACATGTTTTTCACTAAAAAACAGAAAGGTATTGGATTTGACAATAAGGCTGTGGATTTTAATATTTCACAATTTAGGAAGAAAAGGAGATGCCACTGTGTTTTTGTACCTACACATGCTATTCATTAACAAACCATTCGTCACATAATACTTTTTTTTTTTTCAAACTGGTACAGATTGAACAAATATTTTTCAAGGTTGGTTAAAGAGAACAGAACCCAGTGTAGCCAATTTAAGCAGAACCAGACTTATTACAGAGTGTTACATGGCTTGTTGCCTCTTTGAGCGGGCTCAGGAAGTGGACAGTAGCTGAGCTTCCAGGACTCCCTGTAAGAGCCACACTCCTGAACTGTGCTACCCAGGGAGCGCTGCTGCTATTGCTGTGTCAGGAAGCCATCGGGTAACTGGGAAGCTTCCAGAAAAGCCCCCCAGCCCCCAGCTCCAGGCTCCATGCTGCTTCTGTTTCAGTTCCATTAGCAAACGGTGTCTGGTGCCGCTTCTCTCCCACTTACTTCAGACCCAAATCTGGTCTTGTTTGAGTATATCCGGTGGCAGGGCTGATATCTGGAATGCTAGTTGCAATGGAAAGTGAGTTTAGTTTTTAACTCTCTAGACTTTGCATTTCATGAAGACACATAAGAAGGAGGTTGGACAAAAAATATTCCTCAAATCAATTTCTATGATGTGCCACAAAATAACAATAAAATAGGAATGTACAAGTTAAATAACTACTAAAGGCTTAAATGATGGTAGCTACTATTTATTAGTTTATAATTTTATATTTAGGATATTAACTCATATTCACAATCCCTTTGGTCCCTGCAAAGACGTTCAAGTCCCCAAATGCCACAAAGTCTCCCAGATTTGACATTTCCACGATCATTCAATACCCTAACCCTCCGAACTCCACCCCACTCATTTGCCTCACTTTCCAATATGTGGAAAGTGTTCTCTTTGGAATGCTCTCTTTTTTCTTTCCTGGACTCATTCAGTTCCCATCCAGCTCTCAAGGATCAACACAAAACTTTAGTCCCTCCAGGGCAGACCTCACCCAACAGATTTCCCAACAAGAGTTTCTTTTATTTTTAAGGGAAAAAATAACAGAATGAATCATGATTCATGTAAATTTATGATTACACAAATGGTATGCCTCTACTCATGTACAAACAGAGAAACACCATGTATCCCGTTTGTTTACAATAAAAAAGCTTATTTGTTCTTTATAGATACAATGACAGTAGAATGTATTTTGACATATTATACATACATGAAGTATGACTTCCCATTCTTGTGATTTAACATGATGTAGAGTTACACTGGTCATGTATTCATGTATGTGCAGAGGAAAGTTGATGTCCAACTCATTCTACTATCTTTCCCATTCTCTTTCCCCCTCCCTTCCCAACATTCTTCTTTGTCTAATCCAATGGACTTCTATCCTCCCTGCACACTCTGCTTATTTTGTGTTAGCATCAGAAAGAACATTCAGTCTTTGGTTTTTTGGGATTGGCTTATTTCACTTAGCATGATATTCTCCATTTCCATCCATTGACTGGTAAATGCCATAGTTTCATTCTTCTTTATGGCTGAGTAATATTCCATTATGTGTGTATATGCACATATAGACACACACACACACACACACGTATCTCTCACATTTATATATATAAAAATATATATATCTCACATTTTCTTTATCCATTCATGTGTTGAAGGGCATCTAGGTTGGTTCCATAGCTCAGCTATTGTGAATTGAGCTACTACAAACATCGATGTGGCTATGTCACTGTAGTATGCTGATTTTAAGTCCTTTGTGTGTATGTATGTATATATATATATATATATATATATATATATGTATATATATATATGCTCAGGAGTGGGATAACTGGGTCAAATGGTGGTTCCATTACAAGTGTTCTGAGGACTCTCCACACCCAAGGACAGTTTCTTAATGGCAGTAGTGATGACATCAGTCCTCTGTTGGCTACAGGTTGCCCTGCCTTCTGTTCCGGTGTTATAGACTTCTTGGTCACCAGCAGCAGAAATTAACCAATTTATTTGAAAAAGAATTAGTCATTCATACAATCATGGAAGGGGTGATGTTTTAGACAGCGTTTTTGTTGCTGTGAATACAGACCTGACCAGAACAACTGTAGAGAAGGAAAAGTTTATTTGGGGGCTGAGAGTTTCAAAGGTTTCAGTCCCAAGGACAGCCAGCTCCATTCCTTGGGTTCCGTGTTCACATCATGGTGGAGTATGGTAGAGGGAAGTGGCTCATATGATGATCAGGAAGCACAGAGAGAGAGAGAGAGAGAGAGAGAGAGAGAGAGAGAGAGAGACTCCACGGGCCAGATACAAAATATATCCCCAAAGGCTTGTCCTCAGTGACCCACCTCCTCCAGCCACACCCCACCTGCCTTCAGTTCCATGCAGTCCTGTGAGGATTAATTCACTCATTGGTTTAACACTCTCATAACCCAATCCTTTCTCCTGTAAACCTTTTTGCATTTCTCACATATGAGCTTTTGGGGGATACCTCATATCCGAACCATAACAGGTGGAGACCAGGTAAGAGAGTGAATAAAGAGCAAGGGTCAGACAGCTTTTGTAAGAGTGAATATTACAACAGAAACAGCTGTTCTCATGCACTATGGTGCAGTGAAATCTGAACCTTAGTAATCTCAACTGTTCCAAAGGATTATTATTTTTTTTCTGTTTAGTTCTGTAAGTTGGCAGAACTTATCTGGCCTGATTTTTATGTCTTGAATTTAGAATGTATATAGGAACATTTGCAACTGATTTGATTATAGAAACAAACTTTGAGTCTCAAACAACCAAAATATTATCCAATCTAGAAAACAAATTTTGTTTCTATTATCTCAATACTAGATACATATTGCAAAAAATTGAATTTACAATTATATTTTGAATGCCATCAATGGTTTTCTCTTCTGTTGTGTAAGAACCTATATCCTCAATTTTGCCCTTTAACCCACAGAGCTTAAAATATGTACTAATTCTTTATAGATGGTTTGCTAATGTCTGGTTTAGTTCATAGCAGCGTTGCAAGCACCTACAGCCTGCTGCAGAGAAGATTCTCAGTGAATTCCTGGGTGGATAAATGAATGAATTACTGCTGGGGCTGTTGGAAGAAGTAGGTTATGGAGAAGGGGCTGTGAATAGACAGGAACACAGCTTTGAGTCACGTGTAGGTTAGCGGTAAAACTCAGGAGTTAGGAAATGGGGATTAAAAGAGTGAGCAAAATTCAGCCAGAAGACAAAAGACACAGAGGTGTCGGAGGCAACAATTGCTTTAAGGTGCAAGCTCATTATTTATTTATCCTTTCCATCTGATGCAGGCACAGGAGAGAATTTTCTCTACAGTCTGACAGACCCTGTTGAGAGTCGCAACTCTGCCCCAGCTAGCTCTAGGATACTGCTCAAGTTACGCTCCCAAAGTCTCTGTTTCATCACCAGTAAAAAGAGAATAAAATTACTAATGACCTCATGGTATTTTTGAGATTCAAATAAAGTAGCCGCAAATGTTCATCAGCTATCACAATAAAAGCTAGCTACGAATATTTTATTGCTACATGTCTTGTTACACTTTTTGTCTAGCCATTCCATGACCGTTGTGATGGACCATGGGGTCTGAGCATAAGAAAACTGATGATGTGAAGCATAGACCGTAGAAGGGGATAGGGGTAGTGGGCTGGTGGTGCTTCGGGGTTAATTATCAGAGTTGGGGTACTAGCTGGAGAAGTAGTTTGTGATGAAGAAGTGGTGTCCTTGAAACTGACATGGGGAGGCAGTTACTGGCAAGCAAGGTCCAGTCATGAGGAGGGTACAATTGGTATTAAAGAGGACATAGTCTGGTAGGATATAATGCAGGACACGCTTGTAAAATTAAGTCATCCAGCAGTTACCCAGAAAGTAAAAAGAAAGACAAAAAAGAATTTTAACAACATATTTTACTTAACCAAACATAAAAAATTATGTCAACAAGTAATCAGCACAAAAGTTATTCCTGAAATATATTACCTCCTGTTTGTTTTCATCCTGTCTTTGTATTCTGGTCTGTCTTTCTATACAGAACATCTGAGTTAGGAAGTCAAGTTTGAGTTGGAAGTGCTTCCTCTGTTATTAAGGTGTTATGGTTTGGATGTGAGGTGTTTTCTGTGTGAGATAATGCGAGAATGTTTGGAGGATAAATGATTGGGTTATAGCCTTGAGATAATCAGTAAATTAATCCTTCATGGGATTAAATGAATGGTAACTGGAAGCAGATGGGATGTGCCTGGAGGGAGTGGTTCATTCAGGGTGTGGCTACAGTGTATATATTCTATATCTGGAGTGTGGAGTCTCTCTCTCTGCTTCCTGATCAACATGTGAGTGGCTTCCCTCTACCACCCTCTTCTGCCATGATGGTTTGCCTCACTTCAAGCCCTGAGGAGTGGAACTGGCCCTCTATGGATGGAGACTCCTGAAACTGTAAGCCCTGAAATAAATTTTCTTCCCTAAATTTTTTTTTTTTTTTTTTTTTTTTAGTCACAGCAGGAAAAAGCTGACTAAAACATTAGGTTTCATAACATTTATAATTATAAAAGTAAATTAGCATGTCCAGGTTGAGCCAAACATTCTTAAATATTATTCAATAATTAAATCACATATCATTTTAAAAGTTACATTTAAATTCATTAAACTTGAGTAAAATTTAAAATTGGGTAAAGTTTAGTCCCTCCTTTACAATTGGCGCATTTCAAGTGCTCAAGGGCTCCTGCAGCTGAAGTTCACTGTATTTGGCAGTGCAGGTCTAGGGAGTGAGAACAGGAGAAAGTGGCTGAGAAGGGGTAGATGGCATTATTGTTGGAGGAGATAATATCAGGATGCAGAGAAGCTAGGGTGTGAGGAAGCACAACCAATCCGGTTGTGAAAACACCAAGAATTATGATGAGTTGTGCTAGAATCATAAGAGAAAAATGAGTGAACTTGACAAATGATCCATAACTAGCTAATAAGCTATGGCACTCCAGAGAAGAGTGAGGAAAGGGAAATAGTTTGGGAGTCACAATAGGGAGCAAATCACACCAATGAGTGAATAAAATAAAATATGTACTCCAACTCCTAGCCAAGTGAGGAGTATGGGAGAAAAAGCAGCCACTGTGTGAGGGAGTTGCAGTGAAGAGAGATGTTCAGAATATGAGGGGAGGTTAAAAAGGATTTTGACATGACACTAGGAGTGGCAGAATACACAATTCTGTGGAAAGTTTTCAAAGCTGAGCAAGGATAGGTAGTGGGAAGAGTTCCTGGGACGAGAAAGGCAGTATGGAGCTGAGATTCATGTGTTGAGGAGCCTTGAACTTCAGGTGGTTCGGACTTAAGCAGGGTAAAAGGCAGAGTACCGGATGAGCTCTCCTATCTTTGTTCTTCCCTAGCATTGGGCAAAGGGTCTAAAAATCTTGTTTTTAATTTTACCAGGCCTTACTTTTGTGCTTACTTTTCATAAAACACTTTAGACTACATTTGTCTTGTTGGCTGTTTGTCATTTGTTGTTGTTTGTAGAGGTTCTTTATGTATATTGGATACTAACTCTTTACAACAGATGATTTGTAAAGATGTTCTCCCACTCTGTGGGTTGTATTTTTACTCACTAGGTTCTATTAATGCACAGAATAATTTAATTTCAATGCAGTACATTTTATCTCTTAGTTCTTTTTTTGCCTGTGTATTTGCTGTCAAACTTAGGAAACCACTGCTAAGTCTAAGGTCATGCAGCTTTGCTCCTTTGTATTCTTCTAATATTTTATAGTTTTTAACTCTTAAATTCAATTCTTTGATCCAGTTTGAGTTGATTGTTCAACTTCATTCTTTTGCAAGAAGTTTTTTTCCTACTTTCCTCAGCATTTGTTGGGGACACTCTTCTCACTGAATGATCTTGGCATCTTGTCAAAATCAACTGACCACAGATGTTAGAGTTTATTTCTGGCTTTCAGTTCTATTCCATCAGTCTATTTGTCTACCCTCATCTCAGTACTACACTGCTTTAATTACTGTGTTTTTGTAGTAAGTTTTGAAATGAGGAAGCGACAATCTTCCAAATTCTTTTTCAAGATTGTTTTGACTTTTCTGGGTATTTCGAAATTCCATATACATTTTAGGATGCTTTTTTTCTATTTCTAAAAAAAAAAGAAAAATCTTGGTATTTTCATAGGGATTTCATTCATTCTGTATATCGTTTGGAGTGATATTATCATCTTGAAAATATTAATCATTTACAGTCTGTGAACACAGGACGTCTTTCCATTTATTTGGGTCTTGACTAACAGCTCTGGCTAGGACCTCTAATACTATATTGACTAGAAAAGGCCTGAGTATCCTTGTTTTGTTCTTGATCTTAGAAAAAAGCTTCCAGTCTCTTACTGTTGAGTATGATGTTAGTGAACATATTTTTCTGTTTAGAATATTCCATCCACTGCCACCCTACCTGCTTTGTTTCAGATGTTTTTTAGGAGCAGGGGAAGGAGTTTCTTTTTGCTGTTTCTCTTTTAAGAAATGTAAGTTATTTATATGTTAGTTCTTTGCTTTGTGCTACCCAAAACCATAATATTTTTTTCTATCATTTCCATCTCTATGTTCATTTCTTTTTTATGTTATATTTGTCTACATATTTATTACAGATTCATATTCTCAGTATAAGTCCAGTTCTGCTCTTTTCCTGTATGGATTTTTATCTTGCTACTCCATTTTTAATTTTCTTTGGTTCTCATATTGTACATATTTTCCCTTGCTGATTCTCTTCTGTTGTCTATCTTCTTTTTTTATAGAGACAATGTATTTTTCCATTTACATTACAAATGCATAAATAAAAGATGCATTAATGTATTTATAACATATTTATATACATTGACATGCATGAGAATACCAAGGATTTTTAATAAAATTTGGCTTTAGATTTGGCAATGGATCATTCTGTATCCTTCCATAGCTCACTTTATTATTTACAGTAATTTGTAAATACATATGTTTAATTTTCACTTCATACCCGTCTTGCATACTTGATAGTAAACTTAATACAGAGAGTGATGATGTCTGTGTAATTTTTCATTCTGCATTCAGTGGCTGGCTGAGTAAAACCATTTCACAAAATCCATTTTGAACAATGAGTAAATGCAGAGTTTTTAGAGTTATCCATATCTTTCCCTTAGTATGCGTATTTTTTTTTCACAGACATCTGGTTGAGCTATTACATTAGTTTATTAATGAGACAAGATCTAGCCTCAATGAAGATTTTTAACCTTGGGGAACCCTGGTCA
Organism: Sciurus vulgaris; assembly: GCF_902686455.1. NCBI lineage: Eukaryota > Metazoa > Chordata > Mammalia > Rodentia > Sciuridae > Sciurus > Sciurus vulgaris. Next base: position 133,685,943 of record NC_136470.1, read on the forward strand.
TGATCATGTCAATTTGAATTGTAACTGGATTTTCAAAACATTTTAAACAATTTTTCAAAAGGCAGGTTGGTGTTCTCTTTCAGTTTCTAGTAGGAATTCACCTCTTCAGTTTTGATCCACTTAGAGCATCTCTCTCTCTGTCTCTCCCTTTTGATCTTTAACACCCTAAACTAACAGAATGTATAAAAAGCTACAGATCCCAGCATGCTCTGCAGCTGGAGTGGGCTTGCAGTACTTAACATTCTTAGAGCACACATCCCAGAATGGAGCTTGCTCTCTCCCATCTTTCTACAGGTCTTGGAGTGGATGTAGTGAGCACATGTGGGATACTGGAGTTGGAGGAGGAGTCCATGTGTTTGTGTATGTCTATAAAATAATTCTCTGGACAATTAAAAATGCACCATCTTAAACCTGTATAATAAAGTAATTAGCACTTGGTTTTCAGTTTGCTAGAAATAATGGTGTCTAAGTTAGAGATTAGTTAATGTTTTTCCTTTTCTCAGATAGTCTATATTTATTGAGGTGAAGTCTAGATTGCTAGAGGAAAATTACACAGTATATCTTTCCCATAGTTCATGAGATTTCACCTAATTTTGATATTAGGTACTTTTTTTATTTAGCTTCAATATTTCTTTGTCATTTGGATTTTGGTCTTTCTTCCTGTATACTTTTGTGGGGAGTAGGAAAAGCTTGAATTCATGACTCCTTTCTGAATGACATTCTAAGCTGAAAATTGCTGAATTTTGAGACTTATAACTGGGTACTGTCTGAAAGAATAGTAAATTCAGGGTTCTCTAAATCTTATTCACAAACTTAATGTGGTGATGTCACCAGATGATGATCAAGGGGAAATCTGAAGTCCCTCAGGAATTAAAATGTGGTACCATGAGCCAAAATATGAGGGAAAATGATAAACATGCATCCTGCTGGGAGACTGGCTAGCTGTCAGCGGGATGTCATTTCCACTAAAACTTCCTAATTGGTCTCCTTTATTATGGACTGGTATATATCACTTCCCTAATGAAAGTAGATCACATCTGTAGTTAAAATAGGCTTTCTGAACAAATAACCCATCGTCTTTCCATCAGTGGTTTTAGTTCTGCCATGCAGAATGCAGCCCCATAAATTAGGTCAAGTTTTGTTAAGGCATTAAAAGACCTATTTCTCTTCCAGGCCTGTCATTCTTGGGATCTGCAGTTGTCACTGTCTACTTGCCTCCAACTGATATTCAAATGACATGCTTTAATACCACAGGCTGGCCTTGCTTTCTAACCCTTGGTGTTTTATTTATTTCAGTAAAACAACAGCTATGGTTGTCCCATATATTTTTCTTGAAACTTTTCAGATTAACCTCAAAGTGTGAAGTTTGGAAGTAAATTATTAACTAATGTAGCAAAATGAATATATGGATTTCAATTCAACGTGAAATTGAAGCAATAATATTGTATCTTGAGTCACTCTAAAATTAAAACTTAGAATCCCTCAGTTTGAGTATCTTAATTTGTTTAATCCTTGGATAGAATTTTGTTGTTATGGTAGGTGGCTATTGAACATGCGGAGTAACATCCCTCCCTTCCAAGAAGGGACATCTCATTTTCTTGGAGAAAGAGCTACTTTCCATTATCCCTCAATTTTCACATGTTTGCGGGATCAGGGATATGACTGACTTAGTAATAATGGTTGATGGGACACTTTGGGGGAATTTTAAGCACTGCTAAAATTGAAGAATGCAGAGTGGTGTGCAGATGAATCAGCCAATCTCAAACTTTTTTTTACAATGAATACCAATTGGAAATGTGAAACTGAGCAGCTTATTAGTCAGTCTGAATGGGTGACTAGTTGGTTGTTACTACACATTTACCTGCCTCAGCTTTAAACGGGAGAATGTGATCTCTACTGGGTATCATGTAAACATCCAGTAAAGGGTTAAATTGTATACACAGTGCTTGCTCCAAACCAGTCAGGGTAATGGTGAAGAGTAACTGAGAGTGCCGCCATTTTAAAGGCCAAGTGAGAGAGGTAGAAACTGACAGAGAGATTCCTTGGGGTACCTCACAAATTAGGGAGAGAATTAGAATGAAAATCCACAAGCACGGAGGTTCCAGTCTGTTGCTTGGTCACCGAATCTTTCCTCTATTCAGCCTTCAGTCATGGTTCTCCTTTCATTGAAAGACAGATTTACTTATGAAAGTTGGTGCATGTAGTGTGACGGGGGAAGGAGCATAGTGAGAATCCAAGGGACGTTTCTAAATGTAGCGTTAGTGGACTCTGACGAATCTAGGCATTTATTATTTTAGTCATTCATTCAGATTTATTCTTCACTTTAAAGAAAATATGTGCTTTGAAAAGAAAACTTTGGCAGTATAGTAAAAGAAGGAACCCAATAAGAATTTACCATTTTGCCAATTCTCCTTCTTTGAACATGTATATGCAATTTTTACGTGTATTAATGTATTCTATCTTTACCAATGATGTTTTGAAAATTTTTAAAATGTAACTAAGAAGGATATTTAACTAGATGATAACCGTGGCAAAGATCAGAATTCAATGGATAGAACCTCTAAAGAGCTGAACTCTACATTGGAGTTGAAATATAAAATATGATATACATTTTTAGCTTGCTATATAGTTCTATAGGAGTTTAATAAATGTTAGTTGAATAAATAAATGTATGTGTGTATGTGTACATATGCTTTATCTCTATGTGTATGATCATCTATAATTGGCTCAACTGGATGAAAAGACCAGAAATACCAAAGTTTTTAATGGAATTTGTTTTTCTTGTAATATTATATAACAATAGAATACATTTGTTCTGTATCTGTTGTTGTACCCAGTACCATACAGATGTAGATTCTCTTCACACAGCAGTCATGAAAGACAGGCATGAATAATTAACTCCATTTTACAGATGAGTAAGTGAAGGCTTACATAGTTTGAGGGACTTCCCCAAGTTCACACAGGCACTAAGTTGCTGAATTTGAACCAAGTTCTACATAATCCCAAAGCATTCCAATTCGCATCAGTAGAAGCAACATGATTTGATTTGAGGTATACTTGAAATATGATAAACTGCACATTTTAAACGGGTGCAACTTTGTACATTTGACATAGGTATAGACACTCAAGTTTTAACACATATCTATTACCTTGCAAAGTTTCTTCACCTTTAGTTTCCTTGTCTGAGAACAGGAATGGCAAAAATATTGGCTGATCCTGTTTTCTGGGATGCTGTAAGTTGAATGAAATAAAACTTGTGAAAACAAGTTCTCAACTGAGACTTGCAAGGATTAAATTTTATACCTAGCATGGAGGAGATAATTCCATCTTTTTTGGGGGGTTGTTCATAGAAAGCAATTTATCCCATAAGTTTATAAACAGTCATTAACCTGTATAACAACTGTTGTTATTCATTAATCAGTTCAGATCTAGGAGTAAGAAAATTTAGCATGAGAAAATAATATAAATAATGAAGAGATCGTAACAGTTTGGGGTTTTAGCAAACTGTTGACAATTTTAGAAGAAGTATTCATAAGTGAATTGGTATATATTAGAATGGTTTTGCATATAAGGACTTGCCTTAGTGTAGAGGCTAGATCATATGAAAACCTGAAATATGAAGTCTGATCATTGTAAATGATAAATATTGAATGCAAAAGGTCATCATTGCACTTATATTTGGTAGTTGGGAGAAGTTTGATCCGTAGATAGATGGTATGTTCTAAGTAGTTTCCTTCTTTCCCTTTTTAAATAGGAAACATGTATGTAGGAGAAATGTAGCCACATACTGTAGCTAAGTGGGCCAGTTATCACTGAATTACTCATCAGACTGGCCATCAATAAATTGTTCTGATCTTTGAAGTAAGACTTGCATTCTGATCGTTGAACGTTCACTCTTGTTGATCAAAGGCAAACCAGTTATCAAAAGAAGAAAGAAAAACTAGGTCAAAAGGTGAAAAACAAAATGAGGGACAAATAAAGGAAGTATCTCTCATTCCTAGCTCATGAGGTAATCATGTGGTATTCCTAAACAATATTTTAAGTGCCCTATGTCCTCTTATTTCAAGGAGCCATGAATCACACCAGTTTTTCATCCATTTGGACCCAAGAACAGAATTTATGGTGATCTATATTAGGAGATTATAATTTTTTTAGCTGATGGTTATATGGAGGGCCTACTTCCTAATAGTGGAAACAGGATATTTCTTGCCATACTTAATCCGCCCAGAAATTATAAATTAGAATATTTTCCAATGGCTGATATATATTCATGCAACATAGATAAAATAATTGAACATTAACTTTTAGTATATAGGACCATACATCCAGTTCTGTGTGATACTTTTCAAACTAAAGCACCTAGTTCTGTCTGTGAGGGCTAGAAACTGCCATCTTTTCCTGAGTTTGAGCTAGTTTTGATGTTTTTCCAAGTGGATCTGTGTGAGTGTGTATTGCAGGAGGAGAGGAGACCGGGGGCAGAGGGAAGAGGTGCTGACAGGGCCATCATGGATGTGGAGTGAACGGGGCAGAACCATGACTTGGAAGATGACCTGGTTTAATAGGTCAGCCAAAACCACTGGCAGAAAAATGTTATTTTAGGAGAATCCTAAACAAGAATCACTATAATTGCACTATGGAATCCCATACACTCTCAGCTCTTTCTATGAATTCTTCCACTCTGCTGCAAGTTACCTTTTCTCACTTTTCCATCTATCTTATTTCTACCATCTCTTGGCTTTCCCCTGCATCTCTCACTACTTTGATGATTTCTGCAGTGCTTGGAATTTTCTCCTCCACCTTAGTCTCCCTACTGTCTCTGTGCTGGACTCATCCAACAATGAATTCAAAATTTCAGAATCATTTCCATCTTGCTGAGTTGAATCTGTAGTTCATTTCAACCACAGATCAACCACCACGTTCTGAGATTTGGAACATCTGAATATCTTCAAGGAACAATTTCAGTGTAATTTCTCTTCTTTTTTCCCCTATTTATTTCCCTCACTCCTTCCTTCCTATAACTTCTGAGTGTGCTCATTCCTCTTACAAATTTTAATCTTTTATTTAATCTTTTGATTCCCTTGTTGTGTCTTAACGGTTCTGTTGTATGCCTCAGCTTATACCAGTCTTCCCATTCAGAATTTTCTCCAGCTATCTGAATATCCATCATTCACAGAGCATTCTGAACATCAGAGAATGCTTTTGAATTACAATTAGAAAATACAAACAACTTTACATTTACAAGGTGGTTTCCCCTATGATGATTTTTATCACAATAACCTTGCAAATTCTGCTGTTATTTCTTTCATTTTGCAGAGAGCTAGTAAGTAGCAGAACTGGACTTCTGGATGCGGCTTCACTTCTCATTTAGTACCCTTTCTGAGACTCCAACATGCCAGAAGCAAATCTTCAGAATTTATTTCACATATCATTTACATCATTCAATGACATTTAACATATGCTGGTTTATAACGAAGTTATTTTTATACCTCTAAGAGCTCTGGTTTCTATTTTTTACATTTGAAATAATGTCTTCATTTCTTTCAGAGTTCCAAATGTCTGGTCCAAGTTCCTTAAGCAGAGAAGATACTCTATATATTTTTGTTGAATAGAATAGATGAACAAATTAATTAAAGGACATGACAAAAGACAGTGCTGGAAGCCAGAGCCAGGATGCAGAGCAACACGGTTCGCACAAGACTATTTTGTAAGTAAAACAATTGAGGCTTAAGGAGGGCAAAGGGTTTCTTGGGGTCACATCACAAATTAGGAACAGAATTAGAAAGAAAACGCAGAGGCTTCCTTGAGGTTCCACTCTGCTGCCTAGTCACTGAATCTTCTTTTCAGCTTTCAGTCAGGGCTCTCCCTCTAGATTGAAAGAAAGATTCACTTATGGAGAACGGTGCATGTAGTGCGATGGGAATGAGTGTCTGGCCCCATGACATTTCCATACATCCTTAACAAGATCAGCTGTGTTCAGCATCTTTGTTTATCAATTTTTCCCGTTGCATGATCTTTCAGGTAAAAATCCAGTCCTCATTTCAATGTATTCCCATAACTACCGGGATGTTACGAAGATTAGTGATGCAAGACACATGAGATCCTGCAAACTCTGCAGAAGAAAGGTATTATATAAATACAAAGCGTGATTATTTCTGCCACCAGCAGCAACAGGGCTATCCTTTCTCACACATAGCTCACAGGCTGCTGAGCTACCAGAGAATGATATACATTTTTTTTTTCTCTACATGGATTAAAGTGGAAGAGATTTCCCTTGGGATCTTTGGACCATTTACTCCACTTAAGTGTTTTTTTTTTTTTTTGGGGGGGGGAGGGTTGGTGGTAGAGACAGAGAGGTTTAGAAGTGAGATTAATTTAAGATTAAAACATTCATAGGGAGTCAAAAAGGAAAACTGATACAAAGAGTAAATTAAAACTAATTTAACATATGAAAATGTAGTCTTATTTGTCTTTTGCTTGTCTTTCTTACCATGTTAGGTTTATTCTGAAAAAAGCTTCATCAAATATCCTGAATTTGGTTGGACTTGAATAGAAGAAGAAAGACTGCAAAGTCTCTTGGGAGAAGAACCCCCCCGTATGAATAGAGAAATGATACAATGTAGAGTTAATTATAGGAAACATTATTTTATGAAAATAGTTTTATAGGAAATCAGTGGAATCATTTGATTTGTTGTGATTCACACTTCTCTTGCCTGAAAAGGAACTGATTCTCTGACTTACAGATCAACTGAATGCATTAGTGGTAGAAAGAGGGATCACTTGTTCTACTTTGATTTCATATACAATCTGGCATTTTGACATTTTTATATGAACTACCTAATTCCTCATCCGTACAGGAAAAGGTACCCATCTCCTTGCAGATAACCTGGTTCAATGGCTCAGTGATATAAATGACCCTAGAATTTACTGCCAGGGAGATTGACTCCATATTAATTAGGAAAAATGAAACATGTTATCTGACAAAGACCTATTCCTAAAATTAGAACAGTAACACTAATTACCAATATGCCTAGTCTATGTGTTCAATGATCTGGGAATATATTTGCAGCTCACTCTTGCATGCTGGTAGAAAAGCAAGTGGCCCAGAATCATTACCCCTTGGAGATGGTGCAAAGGTTTTATCTGTGGCTAATTTGAATGACTAGAAAAGTCTGCTTTGTACAGTTGCCAGGTTGATATTAATTTTGTCATGTGAAAATCTGAGCTCTCATTTGAATACTTGTCTAATTAATGAAAGTGAATTACAGTTGCTTCTTGAGGAGATTAGAGGCTTAGTCTCTCTTCCAGGAGTTTGGGACTGGGATGGATAAGCTTTCCAGATATCTTAAAAATTCTAACAGCTCTTCCTGTTTCTCTGGAATTCAAGATGTGTGGATGTTTCTTTAAATAGCAACAGGTGTTATTCAGTCTCTTCTTATTTTTCTGCACCAAGTGACACATTTTGCAGGGCCTGTGTCAGGTAACTTTTTTTCTATCCCCATTTCTTACCTGCATAATTCTTCTAGGGGAACTGAGGCACAAGGAAGTAAAAAAATTTCCTCAAGATCAGACAGATTGTCAAGTCCAGATCTTGTTGGTTGCAAAGCCAACAAGATCTTTCCCATGTACTTCCATTGTCTGTATAGAGTAGGTTCTTCATGGAATGGTGTTATGAAACATAGACCTGTGCATTAAAAAGGTAGGGCATGGGGATGGAGCTCCACCTGCCTTGCATGTTTGAGGTCCTGGGTTCAATCCCCAGCACCACTTAAAAAAATAAACTAAAAAATCTGGGTGTCAAGACCATTAGAACACAAGGTTAAGCACAGAGAATGACTAGGTGGTATATTCCTATAGAGTTTTAAGAATAAAAGCTTGAAATTACTCTCATGGAAGTTTTGAACTTTTAAAATAATAACCATGGGTATAATTAAATTTAAGAATTTTAAAAATTTGCATTATGGCCTTTATCTTTTTATAAAATCAATTATATACTATGCTACTCTGTAGTTTTCTGGTTGGAGAACTGAAACAGTCAGAGGATGTTTATATTAATTCTTACAATACTCCACAGTGCCTAATGCAAGCTTTGCATTCAAAAAGCATTGGGTGAGTTTAATTGGATTCTTTATCTTCTGCATGGTCATTTTCCCTAATATCTTTACATAGACTGCAGATTCTCTTGTATCAAAGGACATATTGTACAACATACAAAGTCTCCTGAACAGAGTATGAGAAGATAGAAGGTAGAAGAATTAAATTCTGTTCTTTCTATAAAGGTGCTTATTTTATTTTCTGACAGGAATTAAGATGGTTCAGAAGAATCATATAAAAAAATAAATTAGAAAACCAAAACAAGGAGAGGATACAAAGTAAATATTGTCAAAATGATTATATATTTCGTATGACAAACTTTAACTCTGAGATTCATAAGAATGAATGCAAAAAAGACCTTGGTAAAGGCTTGTAGTTCTAACTAATTGAAATTAGAAAGCTTAGCAATTCCTCATAGATATTTCTAATGTGTGTAGGCTCTCAATTTAAAAGAAATACTTTGTGGGATTTAATGTGGCACCTATTGGAAAGGAGTAGGTTGAACGTTGCTGCTTTTGTGATCTTTTTTACATAAAAGCAATATTTGACAGGAGTAATTCCCCCAGGCCTATGCTGGCATATATAGATCTTACCATTCTGTCCTGAACTGGATTCACAGAGGTTAATGGAAGATGGCTCTTGGACAAATGTCTCTCCAAAAAATCACTTTGATAATCAGACTTTGGATGATGATACTGCAGTTTGTGGATCTCTGTTGTTTATGGGTCACTTTGTCATATCAACCTGCTATCCTGTCTGTTCAAGAAAGCAGATGGGAATTTAATATCTGGGGGATAGTCTTCTTGAAAATACTCTTAGCTATATGAAAAAACCAAATGATGTGCTAACCACAACCTGATTGTGACTATTATATAGCAAGAAAATTGTTTTGCTAAGGGTCAAGGTTAGTAGCTTCTAATTTGGTCCAGTGTCTAATTCTTAGAACCTTACAGATGTGAAAAATTTCTTTGGTGGTTATTTCTCTTAAAAAATTTTTACTTCTTTAAATGTAATAGTTTTTATTTTCTTTCGACCATTCCTTATACTTTAGATTTATTTTCACATAACTAAATGTTGCAACTAGCCACATGTTGTTAACAAATGGAAGACAAGAACCTGCGGTCTTGTGATACCCACCCCATGTTAGACACGAAGATGGCCTGAACAATCTGGTCATTGGAAGAGGTCAGGTTGTGTTTCATCTGATTTTATTGATAATAAGAAAATTGGAATTATGACCCATTACTTGGTGGATTTGACAAGATCTTTCATTTTATTGTGTACCTCCGGATTCCTGGCATTTCTAATAAAATTTTTAGTTGCATGTATCTGACTATTGTACATAAGTGTATGATTTTGGCTTAGATTTGGGGAAATTTTGCCACATGATAATAAAACACAAAAATGAACTATTGTATTAGTCAGGATAGATGAAGTTATTCCATAGTAAAAATTTCTAAATTTCAAAAAATTAAAACAATGAAGGTTTTAATCCATCCAAACCAGTGTCTATCACTGACAGGCCTGGGAGATGTATCTGCTCCAGTCTCTCAGGGACTAAGGCTCTCAAAGTCTATACTCTTTCATGATGCCTTCATCTCAACATGGAACTTCAAGATTTACCACTAGAAAACTTGGAATGGACCCACCTTTTGACCTAGTTATCCCACTCCTCAGTTTATACCCAAAGGACCTAAAATCAGCATACTACAGTAACACAGCCACATCAATGTTTATAGCAGCTCAGTTCACAACAGCTAGATTGTGGAACCAACCTAGATGCCCTTCAACAGATGAATGGAAAAAGAAACTCTGGTATATATACACAATGGAATACTATTCAGCCATAAAGAAAAATAATATTATGGCATTTGCAAATAAATGGATGGAATTGGAGAATATCATGCTAAGTGAAATAAGCCAAGTCCAAAAACCAAAGGCCGACTGTTTTCCCTGATAAGTGGAGGATGATATATAATGGGGGTAGGGGTGGGGAACGAGAGAATAATGGGGGAACTTTAGAATATGTAGAAGAAAATGAGAGGGGGTATGAAAAATAGTGTAATGAGACAGACATCATTACTCTATGTACATGTGTGATTGATTACATGAATGGTGTGAATCTACATTGTATACAACCATGGAAATGAAATGATGTACCCCATTTGTGTACAATGAATCAAAATGCAGTCTGTAAAAAATTAAAAGCTAAATAAAAATTAAAAAAAAAAAAGATTTACCACTGGAATCGTGGAATTCATCACAGCTTTTCAAATGTCTTCCCAGGAAGTGACATGCCCCTTCTGCTCACATTCCGCTTGCTGAATCAAGCAGCATGGTTATGACTAACTTGAAGAGCATGGAGCCTAATGCTCCTGCAAGACTGGAAAGGGAGGAGCATTGGCAAGATCGCCCATACTTACTGAGGTGGGCTGCAGCATCATTGTGTGGCACTATCAAGGAAAAATATAGAAAGCTATGTTGAAACAATCTATGCATATCCACAGATAGTCTCATGTCTATCCATATCACATCAGAGAAAACATAACAAATTTGATGCTACAACTACCTTAATGCAACCCCTGAGAGTCTCTGCGTATGGCTGTGGTACTAGGGATTGAAGCAGGGACTTTTTACTGCTGAGCTACTTTTTACTTTTTATTTTGCAACAGGGTCCCACTAAGTTATGCAAGCTGGCTTTGAACTTGTACTTGCCTGTTTCAGCCTCTGAAATCATTGGAGTTAGGCATGTGCTACTGCACCTGGCTAACCACTCATAGCATTTACATTATTTTTTACACTTTTTTTCCCCTCTATATTTCTTATTTAACTGTCAATACAGTGATTTTGAAATTTAAGGTGTGTTTTCATAATTTAATGTCATCATGAAAAGGATATCTCTATGATGCTAGAGAGTCTTTATACTTTTCAGTGGTTGCATGAAATCATGTTTAGGTAATGTATCATAATTCACTTACTCATCCCGAACTGTTGGGAATGTGCATTTGCTGTTGCTGGCTGTTGTGAATGTTGGAAGTCACAAAATCTCTAACAGCTACAGCTACTAAATCTATAAATCAGATAATAATTATTATTTCAAATATTTGTTTTGAGACATATATTAGGTCTTGGAAGTAAAGAATCTGCAAAAATGCCTGGGACAAGTTGGTGTTTTCTTTCCCTTGGATGATTTAACAAATGAGGTCAATTTACTCTTTGTTCTCATTATTATTCTCAAAACTTTGATGAATTTTGTTTCTGTATCAAAGCCAGATTTGGTCTGGATTTCAGGATGCTGGCCACTTCCATTCTAATTCTAGCTCAATCCTTTTTTTAAATTGGGACAAATTTTGCCCTGCAGGTGGTATTTTGGCCAGGTCTTGAGACATTTTTGATTGTCATAACTGGGGATTCGGGGGTTGCTACTGGAATCTGATGGTAGTGACCAGCGATCTGCTGAATATCCTTCAAAGCACCAGACAGTCCTCTGCCTACCTCAGTGAAGAGTTTTCTAACCCCAGATGTTTATAGTACCCTGTAAAGAGATCCTGCTTAGTCTCATTTCCTGGCTTTAGCTCCAGATTCTCTGAAAAATTGGAGTTGGTTCTGAGCTCTCCTTTTTAGATCCTGAACCTGTCTGTATTCCTCTGATGGTTTTTTGATTTCTTTCTCCTTCTCTACCCCGAGGAGAGAAACCATGTTATATTTATATTAGTATTTCCCATGACAGATGCTCAATCTTACACTTAGGAAACTATGAATTAATATTTACTTAACACAAGATTGTGGACATTATTAGTATGTGAGAATAAAGTTATAATTGTATTATTCTTAGGATCAAGAGCTTTGAGATTTTAGGGATTTGTTGGTCACAACAATAGTAAAAATGACAAGGAATGACCATAAATGGCTTTCTTCAAGCAGAAAAGATAATCTTTAAAAAAAAATGAATTAAACCCACATGAGTCAATTGAACATGAATTGAAAATCCCAAAAAGTCTTCCTTGCATTAATTTACTAATATAAAAAATATATTGTTTATGCCTTTATTACTAATGATTTTGTTTACATATGTTTATAAAGTTAATATAATCATGTTAAGACATGAATTCTATATTTTTGACTTATACTTTATTAAACCATTTCATGGCTAAGAACTGATAAATGTTCAGGGTGATAGACCAATTATTCTGTTCTCATTGTTACACCTTATATACTTGAAAGAATTATCACATTGTCCCCAGTAAATATGCATAATTACGTCAATTAAACATTAGAAGTTACTTTGTGACTTTGAAAATAGAGTCATAGGATTTTAGCATGTAAACATATACAGTATTAATCATTTTGTTCCAAGTAAAAGTAAAATTTGTTTTTTATTGTAAGTGTGTATGTGGTGCAGGGGATTGAACCAAGGGGTACTTTGCACAGAGCTACGAACATAAATATTTTTAAAAAATTTATTTTGATAGAAGGGAGACCCATAGAGACAGGAAGAGGATTGAGAGGGAGGGAGTGGGGGAAGGTGTGTGGAAGTAATGGGTACAATATCTACCAATTACGTTATATCAAGGCATGAACATACAATGGGTACCACATATATATAATTATAATGCACTAATAAAAAACAATAGAAGAGAGATCAGCAGAGTAGAATAAGCAGATCAGGGGTAGAGAGGATGAGAGGGAAAAGTTACTGGGGAATGAAATTGATCAAATTGCTATGGGTATATATGAATATGACAGAATGAATCACACTATTATAAAATAAAAATTTATTCTGAGACAGAGTCTTGCTAAATTGCTAAGGCTGGTCTTCAACAGGTGACCCTCTTGTCCCAGGCTCCTGAGCATCTGGAATTATAGGCATGCACCCTGCATTCAGCAGGAGTCAAATTTTTTCTTTATTTCTAATTTGTCTTATTGTTTTTTTCAAATAACATTTCTCTTCTCATTTAAGTGCCAGTTAAGTAACTTTAAAAGTACTATCCTACGACTAGTAAAAATTGAGTGTAGTAAATCTTATGAAAGCAATTTTTATGGAGTAATGTGGGGGGGGGGGGACCAGTTAGCAGACGGTGGAGGAGTGGGCAGTGAGGTAACAAAGACATCAGTGTAGACTTTCTACTTAGAAATTTCACTATGGAGGGGAAGAGAAGGCCCAGGAGTAGTTAAGGGGAGCTTAGGAGGAGAGGTAATTTAATTTTTTATAGTAGAGATGTTATTATGTTTACAAACCACCAGTGTCAAAGGTTTTGATTCGTTCCCCTCCTGTTACACCATATGAAAGCTTTTACAGTTTAAAACTCATACAAATTCCTCAATACTCCACTAAAATTATAATGAAAATAATATGCACCACTCACACCCAGTGATTAATGATTACTACAAATAGCTACAATATAATATGGCATGAATATATCTTAAGTCATTTCAATATATAGTTGTACAATGTAACACAAATATATCTTTTTTTTTTACAGAAAAATGTTGTGCATAAAGTATAGTTCCCATGAACATGGATTTTGATATTTCCATTTATTTTGATATTCTCTGATTTCTTGCATCAGAGTTTTCTAGTCTCCCTCACATAGATTTTATACATATTTCATCTCTTTGGTTGCTGATATAAATTACATTGTGTTTGTTTCTTCAAATTACAATTGTTTATTGCTGGTATACATGGAAGTAATTGACTTAAACACTAACCTTATATCATGAAATCTTGCTATTACCACTTAGTTCTAGGTGTTTCTTTCTTTTTTTTAAATTTATTTTTATTGTAAACAAATGGGATACATGTTGTTTCTCTGTACATGGAGTAAAGGCAAACCATTTGTGTAATCATACATTTACATAGGGTAATGTTGTTTGATTCATTCTGTTATTTTTTTCCTTCCCCCCCACCCCTTCCACCCCTCTTTTTGCTCTATATAGTCCCTCCTTCCTCCATTCTTGCCCCCTCCACCCCCATTATGTGTCATCATCTGCTTATCAGCGAGATCATTCTTCCTTTGGTTTTTTGAGATTGGCTTATCTCATTTCGCATGATATTCTCCAATTTCATCCATTTGCCTGCAAATGCCATTATTTTATTATTCTTTATGGCTGAGTAATATTCCATTGTATAAATATACCACAGTTTCTTTACCCATTCATCAATTGAAGGGCATCTAGGTTGGTTCCACAATCTGGCTGTTGTGAATTGAGCAGCTATGAACGTTGATGTGGCTGTATCTCTGTAGTGTGCTGATTTTAAGTCCTTTGGGTATAGGCCGAGAAGTGGGATAGCTGGGTCAAATGGTGGTTCCATTCCAAGCTTTCTGAGGAATCTCCACACTGCATTCCAGTTTGGCTGCACTAATTTGCAACCCCACCAGCAATGTATGAGTGTACCTTTTTCCCCACATCCTCGCCAACACCTATTGTTGCTTGTATTCTTGATAATCACCATTCTAATTGGGGTGAGATGGAATCTTAGGGTAGTTTTGATTTGCATTTTTTTATTACTAGAGAAGTTGAACATTTTTTCATGTATATCTTGACTAATCTCAATATGTAATATTTCTGATTTTGATCTTTACATAACTTTTGATTTATGTGATGTTTTATTCTGTCAACTTGTAATCCTTTAATAAGCATATCTCTTTCTTGTATTTGTTAGTAATAATGTTCATCAAAGAAAAGCATTGAGAACATAGTCTTTTATATCAGAGTTTTTTTTTTTTTTTTTTAAATAAGACATACCAGAGAAATTTTTGCCAGGTATCAGTTTCAGGAAAAACTATCTATTCAGGTAAACTACCTGCACACTTTGTGCTTCATTATATTTTCTTGGTGACTATGGCTTAGAAAGCTCAGTCAAAAAACTAAATGTTGGCCCACTACTAACATTAATATGAGCCTTTTAAAACCATTTTAATTGACACATAACACCTGTGCACATTCAGGGGTACTGGATGTTGATGTCATACCTCTATACAAAATGTCATGTGGAACTTTTGACTATGCTAACCTTTGTTTTCTACCTCATTTCATTTCATTCTAATTTCCATATTTATTTTGATCCTCATTTTTTTTTTTTTTTGGTGTGTTTTCCAAGCCTTGTGGAGTTATTTAAAATATAAGTGAATTATACAACAAAATAGTATTATCAAGGGCAAGTTTCTTTGTATGTCTATAGGACTGAATGACTTGCATGCAGCAGTCATGAAATTAATGTTTATTGCTGTTGATATTAACAATCACTGTATAAAATGACAAAAGTTCTGATCAGCGGAGCTAAACATACAAAAATCAAATACAACGACAACAACAACAAAAAAATACACTCCAATCTGGGCTTCCGTTCACATTTTCTGAAACCACTGAGAGGTTTTTTTCAGTCCCGGCCATCATTTTCCTTGAGGGAAGCAGAAGCTACCAGTGGTTACCATGATACTTTTGCTTCTGTGATGCTTTTTTTCCCCCTTAAATTGTGTGCAAACTGTATGGTCGGGGAGATCTCTGGATGGTCCGCTGTTGGAGCTGTTGTTTACTATCTTGCTAATTGAAGGGTGTTTCATGAATTATTTTGCTTTGGCACAATTTGTGGACTGGTTGGAAATGTGGTTGTTGGACCTCACCACTCATCCACTGACTTTTCAGTCTAATGAGACTTGCTGGAGACGGTGGGCACATTAAAATATGAGACACAAGCAGACACTCTGCAGGCTGATGTGGCCTGCTTAAGGATGAAGATACCTTGAGAAACAGGGAGTGGCACTAATCATCTTTCAGATTTATAGTTTCTCTAGTTTTATATCTTTAGGACTTTTCATATAAAGCAAGTCAAAGTTTTCAACGTGTGCTTTTAAAAACACTTAATTTTGCTGAGTTTAAGCTTGCCGCGTAATGAGCTTCAAATGTGTAATAGCTGAAAAGCTACATATAAATACACATACCTTGGCAGTGGGTGTCATGAATCAGGAGGAGAAAGGGTTGAGGGGCATGGAATCAGTACAGTGCATACACGTAGGAGATAGTTTTAGTGACGACTTTGCAGGAGATAGTTTTAGTGACTACTTTGCAGGAGATAGTTTTAGTGACTACTTTGCAGGAGATAGTTTTAGTGACTACTTTGCACTTATTCTTGCCAGGAATTCTTTCCATTTCAGGAACACATCTGCTTGCAAAAGGACAGTGAATTCCAATGAATAACTTTATGGAGAATTAGTTTGATAAAAAGTCTCTGTGTTTTGATATGTGGTGTATACTATATAATAAACTTGTTCATTATTTTTCTTGATGTTGACTTCTGTGTGCTCAGTTAGGTGGTCACAGGATTGAAATTCCTGGTCCACTTCTAATAAACTTTCAGGGTGTATTGAAAAATAAATGCACAAAAAAGGACTGAGCTTCTTACTTCAAAGAACAAAACAAAACAAAACAAAACAGAACACTATACGGTGATTATCTCTTTCTTTAGCTTAGGGGTGTGCACCAAATGTTTATAACCACTTGTTTGGCAAACTGGGTTTTCTCATATTCTTTATGGTGCAGGAGTCAAAAAGCATATAACACCTATAATAAGGGACTTCCAGAGCACACAGCTATCCAAATTTATGTCACAAGAAATGTTTACATGGGAGCAAGAAGCTCTATCATCACAATAAATCAATGTCTGAGAGTGCAAATTTCCATATGCTTCCTTGGCATAATGAAGAGGAAATATTTTGATATTGTATAATATACTTTAATTAAAAACAAATCATGAAGTTTCCAAATAGCACAAATGTGTGATTTTTGCACTATCATAAACATTTTTAATCATTAAATGGAAATAAAGATAAAAGCTATAACATACATAGTTATATTTTTTAATTTCTGAAAACACTTATTTTAATTAAAATGGGATTTGACTTGGAGTAACTTTTAAGAGTTGCACCATGTCAGATTGCATCAAGAGAATTTGAAATGTGTTGCCTAGGTGATATAAAGTTATCTAAAGCATGTAATTCCTTAAATAAATGTCAATTTAGATTTTAGTCCTTAAGGAAACATGGTCAGTTTTTCTGTTTCTAAAGTTCATCTCTTTAAGATTCCATTTATTATGAATATAGTTTATACAAATAGTTGCTAGTATTATATTTACAAATATATTTCGTAGTTATTTTGATGCCTTTCGGTGACTCAAGGTCACTGGCATATAATTAAGAAAACTTTCAAACTAGGATCATGACTATGATAGTAGCTAGATATTAGTTAATGTTTTTGAAAACAAAGAATTACATTTTATATGGTAAATAATTGAATATACACGTTGATTTGTTTTTGGAGAAGAGTCATTTGAATTATTCAGAGGTGCTCAGCATAACAAAGAGGTTATTTATCATAATTTTGGTAAAATGTGCTGTTCTGAAAAGGTAAGAGAAATTATAAAATTAGTGTACATTTTCAAATCAAAGTCTCAGACTGAAGTTACTAAAGAGATTGTTAAATAAGTGACTATTTGAATGCTTCTTTACAAATAAGGCATTATGAAATTAAATCATCTGAAATCAGAGTTTAGTATAGTCAACAATTTTCCTTGATAGTTTGGATTAAAATAATCTTGAATTTCCTTACTGGGAAAAAGATAATAGTAGAGTTACTAATTTCATGGAAAAATGATAAGATTCACTGTTTAGATGCCTGTTTTTAAATGGTAATTAACAAAAAAAAAGAATGTTTCAGATCTTCTGCCAACAGCACTTTATGTTTGCAAGTAGAAAAGACAGGATCGGATTCATTGTACACACAATACAAAAATAAACATCTGCATGTGCATAAGTCTATGTGAGCACATAGGGTTTTGAAGTACATGTGTCTTTTGCTTGGCATTTCAGTTTCCCATTTTACCGGATCTCAATCAACTGCCACCTTTGCAGGAGTGGATAGGTTTATTGCCTATTATTTGCTGGTGTTGAAACCCTACTTATTTTCTCTTGAGGGTAGGTTTGAAGGTAAATTTAAAATATTAAATATCAACAGGAAAAATGAGAGAAAAAAAAACAAAAAACAAACAAACAAACAAAAAAAAAAACACAGGATCTGGTACTACAGTCCCAAAGGATCCCAAAGGATCAACACCAAGGAGAAATGAGAATTTGGAGGCCCAGCTTCCGGTGGCGTGGCCTTACACTGTGACCTCGGGAGCAGGAAAACTTCATCTTCACTATTGGAGGGCACTCAGGTGCTTTCTAGATTACCCAGGACCAAAAAGCATATAAAGCTTTGCATAATTTTGGTTTTCATTACACTTGGAGTCGCACCTGGATGTGAATAGCTAGCTAGAATGAACTAATGACGCGCGGGGTGTCACAGCCGCCGAGGTGCGCGCGCCTCGGGTCGGGGCGCCCCCTGCCCTGCTGAACGCTGGTTTTGGTTCAGGAACAGCCCTCCAAGTAGCGTGTCGCCCGCTCTTCACAGCCTCCCAGGGGCTGCCCCATCCAACGCAGCACGCACTCTCTCGGAGAGGAACGCACTCCAGATGCTGGATTGAACGCACTGTCATCAACAGAGGATGCCAAGATTTGGTTTATGCCCTACACTTTCAAGACTCACGGCGAGCTGAGGTGCCAGCTGTGTTTGATGACTGCCAGCCCCAGAAGGGAGGACGAGGTGGCCCGATGCGCGAAGACAGCACGAACCAGCGTGTGGGAACCCAGCGTTCCGCATTTTTGACGCGGGAAACCTTTGCAAGAGGAGAGTTCCTCACGCCCTTGTGAGAATGGCATCGAATGCAAACGGTGGAGACAGAAGAAAAGAAGTGCAAAACCAGGACAGGAGAGGGCAAGGGAGAGGAGACAACTGGACCATCACGGGAAGAAATTGTTAAGGCACAGTACCTGCCTTCAGGGAGGATCAGGCAGCTCCTGGCTTCTTCCTAGAGACAAAACCACGGACTTAAGATGTGAATGGTGGCATCCACCTTCCCTTTCAGACTGAGCCTAGATTTCACAGTATGCACTTGTTTTAATGGTAAACCTTTGTGTCAAACATGAATTTTTGTGTTCATAATAATTCTCTGAAGTCAAAGAGGGTGCACTATCATGATTTGGTGACCCCTTGCCTGAGCCTCGGTCCTCCCTTTCCTGCCTCCTTTTTTATATCATTTGGCTCTCACGTGTTTGTGTTTCATTACCAGTGAAGGTGCCGTGATTCACACATACTGATTCATTTTCCTCTCATCTTGGTGGCTCTGGACATTGTCTCTTCTGTTCTTGGTTTTTTTTTTTTTTTTTTTTTTTTTGTTCTACTTAACACAATCTATTATTAAGGTTCAGATGAAGGGCTGCCTCTTTCTGGAAGCTTTCCTTGATGTTCTCACCTCCTCTCATCGTGTCTCTGTGCACCCACTGTACTTTTTGATTGCGTTATAATGTGTTTTTCTTTATTTTTCTCTCAAACTGGCTGCTGGCTTGTGTGACTTTAGAAACTGCATTTATTGCATAATATAAACCCATTTCCTTAAATGCAGTAGACGTTCTTTAAATAATAATTTTAGAAAGAATGCATGCTGGAGGTGTCTGATAATTTTGCACATCTACCAAAAGGAAAGATTAACTTTGACCATTTTATAAAGGAAAATATTTTGGGGCTCCCAGTTTTGCAGTAACTATGAGCTCTAATGAAAAAACTTCAGTTGCTGGGTTAGCCAAAGCTAGGGTAAGAAAGTCATTTCTTGGTACAGAGGGATACATTAAAGTGACTATTCTAACAGGACCAGAAAACTTGGATAGACTGCAATGAGTCATTCAGAAATTGTGACTATAATTTGATTTAATTGTTTAATAAAAAGAGTAGTTTCTGTCATTTGCTCATTCACTCATGTATTTATTTTTTGGAACTTATAATGAGGTAAGCGCTATGAGAAGCTCTGGAGAAACAAGGCTGATTGTAGTCCATGCTTTTGCCTCTGAGGACTCACAGCTGGTCAAAGGTAATTTTATGCCTCACAGACAGTCCTGCAAGGATGGAAACATTTGAGGGAGGGATGACAGTGCGGCCTACTAAATGCAGAAAAATCTTCAGAGACAAACAACTTAAGTTACATCTGCAGAATGAACAGGAGCAAATGGGAGAAGTGGGAAGGGAGAAGCCTGCAATGCAGATATTCTCAGGCAGCATCCAGATGGGTAGAAAGCTTAGTTCATGTCATTTATTTTCCTAGAAAGGACTTTGGAAGGGAAGAAATACAGTGAAAAGGCTGCCTGAGATGTCTCATCATGGTGGAGGTAGGAGGAGTGTGCCTCCATTCCCTACAAGCCTGTGGCACTGACATGGACTAAGCCTCAGTTTCCTCATCTGTAAAGTGGGAATAATCAAGGATGTGTAAACGATGGCAAAGTAAAGAACAATCAAAATGCTATTTTCATTTTCACAAATCATGACCATTTTTAGCATGCCTTTTAAAAACATTCCTTAGCATACTTTTGTGCACAGAATGCTCCAGAATGCTGAAATGGGTGTTGTTTGGTTCTGGCAAAGGTGTCCCTGATAGAGATCCCTGAGCCATCAGGCACAGGCAGAGATGGCTGAGCAAGGAAAGGCTGCACTGAGCTCCCCAAACCCCCTTGCCTTTTCTCATCTGCATTTGTGGTTTGAAGCCTTAACCTTTTTATCATTATTTTAATGATGTTTTCATGTTTAACTGTAAATCATATTAACAAAGTTTTGACTGCTAAGTCAAGGGGCTTCAAAAGGGATTAAAGTCCTTCTAAGAGCTAAAGAATTTGTCAGCACTGTTTAGTCAAGATGATCCAGTCAAGTGTGGAGATGCTGGAGAGATAGTGCGGGATATTATTTAATTGACTCAGAATTTGAGGGGGTGAGAGTGGACTCAGTAGAGCATTTGCCCCTTATTAGCAATAGCCAAGAGGATAATTCATAGCTTTGTTTTAAGAACATTAACCCAAGCAAAAATGACCTTATAAAGCAATTATTTTGCTTAAACTATTTTCTAAACAATACAATCATAGCGAAACATCTCCTAATTTAGGAAGCATCAATAAAGTGCTATAGTTCCCTTGTATTGCATAAAGGTAATGAAAAGCAGTAAATTTTTGGATTTGAAAATGGTATCTTCAGGTGTCAAAAATCCTGTTGATGAGGTTTTTTACTAACAAAGTTTTTTTTTTTTTTTTTTTTTTTTTTTTTTTTTTTTTTGTGGTGCTGAACCCAGGGCCTTGTGCTTTCAAGGCAAGCACTCTACTGACTGAGCTATCTCCCCAGCCCAATTTTTTTCTTATGAAGATTTCTTTGGGAGGCACAGGGCCTTGACCCCAGGGCTCACTACCACTGAGCTACACCCCCAAGTCCCATCTTTTTTTATTTTTGTTTTTTTTCATTTTGAAGCAGGGTTGAGCTAAGGTACCAAGCTGGTCCTGACCTTGCAATGCTTCTGCTGCAGCCTCCAGTGTAGCTTCTGACAACATTTTTATCACAAAATTTGTAGGTATTTAATTAACCCCCCAAAAGAACACATACGTTTACATATACATACAAAATAAAAAATCAATTGCTACCATTGTTAGCACTTTGACATATTCAGATTTGTGTACTCTTTTTTCTGGGAATAATATTAGGATATCACAACTGCTAAAACAGAGACCCTTCAAAATACCAGTGGCTTAAAACAATAGATTCTTTCTTATTCAGGAGGGGTCCGCAGCAGGTGGATGTGCAGTGGCACTTTGCTCCTCCTAAGTCACGCAGGACATTGCCATCAATGTCTGCTACTCCCCTTTCCTGGCCTCCAACCTCTAGCCAGAGGGAGCAGAGGAGAGCGAGGGAGGTGCTTAGGTTTCTGGTAGCAGGATGGTGAGCATCGCTTCCACTTGCATGAGGAAATGTAATTGAGCCATGTGCCCACCTGAAGGGGAAGCTGGTTTAGAGTTCTTTGCCATAGCAAGTATGTAGGTAAACAGATTCGGTACGACGCATTCTGCTTTGCAACTTTGTTTATTGATTTAGCAATATACCTTAAACTTCTTATTCACACCCTCATTATTTGATTGTATCAAATGTATTTAACGCATTAGGTCAGTTTATGCCTGAGCTTTGTGGTCCTTCCTAGTTTTCATGAACATATGCAATAGTTTGACAAGGTTCATGAAACTTTGCATTCTAGCCTGGTCACTTCCTTAAAAAATCACAGAAGTATACTTGCTGGACCAAAAGTTGTGTCCTTACAAAAAGACATTTTTTCTCTTTTGTAATGGGGTCAATAGGTAAAAGCTGAAAAATGATACTTACCATATTTTTTATTTTAGTGTGAATTAAAGAAACAATCATCAAATACTTCCCCACACCTACTAGGTGACTGTTTTACGCAAAAGGAGTTCAAAAGTAGTAATGAAGTTTGTTTTTACATGGAACGGTACTCTTTCTATATATTTTATATCGAAAGAGAGTTTCACTTTCTTGCCTCCCCAATTTAGTAACTGATACTTTTACACTGTAATTGTAGAAGGGATTAGTACAATTTTTTATTTAATTTTAAAAGAGGAGGTGTCTACTCTGTAACAAACACAAATGAAAAAATAAGTATTAAAATTTATTCTTGCCATTTGCCAGGAAATAGTTGGAACTGGAGAACATCATGTTAACTGAAACAAGTCTGATTCAGAAGGTCAAGGGTTGAATGTTGTCTCTTCTCTGTGGAAGTTAGAGAAAGGTGGTGGTCGGGGGGAATCTCCTGAAGATCAGAGGGAGACTCCAGAGTACAGGGAGCAGGCCAGGGGAGGAAAGAGAGAAGGGAGAGAGCAAGCTCTGGGCAACAGTATTGACCAAATTATATTGTTAAATCCCACACACGTACTAGTACATAACAAATCCCAACACTGTGTATAATTATAATGCTCCAACAAAATAGGAAAAATATTACTCTTAAAAATTATTGTAATAGTGAGTTTAATAACATTATCAGGTATAGGTGACCACAAGCCACACAATTAAATGGGACCTAAATCTGGGGAAATAAAGAATACTAGGTTGGAGAATACAGTAAGAGATGACCTCAAAATCATGCAGCAGCTCTGGATTCCTGCATTTATCAATATCCTGTTTATTATCATTCTAAGTTATGAATTCCTATGGCCAGTAGGAGTAAAATACAACCTTAAATTTTAAGTTTGATTTTAAACATCAAGATATTTAAATTTTAATGAAGTATAAAAATCTGAGGCATCTTATGAGCTTTATAACTTTTGCTCATTTTTTTTTTACTATATTCAAATAACCATAATTATATGCTCCATTAAAAAATGTTATTAAGGGGAGTTGGGGACAAAACAAAAAAAGTACTGCAAAAAACCCCAAAAATGTTGTATAGACTTGGAAATCACATGGAATGGTTTTATTCTAATGACTACATCTATTTTCCTTTTATTATTTAAAATTATATCTAAGTTTAGCCTGTATAGTTTGAAATAGTGCATTTCCCAGATTTGGATTTGGTGCCATGTTTTTGTGTGTATGAACTGGAAATAATGTATCCCAAAATTTGTTCATTGGATTCTCTTTTTTTATTGTATGACATATAAATTTTTTAGTGAAAGGATTTCAAGTCTCACTGAGATGTCTCTATGGAAAAGTAATTTTCACAAAATGAAAATAAATAATGGTCTCTTATTAGATTCAAAATTTAGAGGTGTGCACAGATGCACATCCCTGATATATATGGACTTCTAGGAACAAATAAGTTGATACATGCATAGAAATGTGAAACTTTTCATGCAGATAGTGGAGATTCTAAATACTCAGGATGGTCTTGTCTCAGCTCCATGAATAGAGTGGTTTTCAAAAGTACGGGGATATCTGGTAAGAGCTGAGGTAATAATTATAAATAGCAAAAAACTAGTAAGTAATATGAACAGATTTACATTCCTTTTAAATGTATCTATTTTTTTTTGGTGTCGAAACTCATCTCACAATTACTTCTTAACTTCACAGATTATTTTTAAAAGCATATTTTTAATTCATTACTTAGACATTGTAGGTGAGATACAAAATTCACTTTCTTGATCTGTCATGGTCTGTTGGAGGGCGGGGGGCGGGGGGCATCCAGAGAACTGTAATTCAAAATATAAGTACTCTTAGAGAGGAAAGATCTGGGTATTCTAGAAACAAGGAGATTGAATCCAGAACAGCAAAGGATTCCTGAAGATGGACAAGTGTCAAAGTGCTTTATATTTGCATTGATACTACTTATATTTGCAGTGTTTGCTAATTTGTTAGTTTTCACCATTGAGAGACTCTTCTGACCATTCAAAGAGGCATACATAAAACTACCAGGTATCAGTTCAAGTTTCTGAATAAATATTGTAAAAGTTACTGGAATGTGGTCTACACTGAAACATGGTAGCCCTGTTAGCTTGTAGTCTTTTGACATTATTTTGACGTTATTGCTGATATTCCCATTTTAGATAATATCATTTGCAAATATTATTAAGATATACACAACTTAAAACTTAAGGTAAATTTGTACTGCAGTGATATTTATACTGCATGGATATGATTATGAGGTTGTGTAACAAGTTTGGGTCATTTCAAATCCAGTTCTATTTCTATTCAATCGTGCAATTTTATAAGTGATAACGATCTTATCCAATAGACTTGGATTGAATGGCTCAATCAAGGGGGATTTGAAGTTCTTGTGGGAACATCAAGAAAGAAGAGAAAATCAGGAAGCGGGGAAGCACCCATTGTGGGAGCTGCCTGAAGTCAGGAAGCCTTCTTCTGGAAGACGCAGGGTCTCTGTGAAAGGCTCCCAGCAGCTGGGCTGTAAAAGGTACAGCTGGAGCGGTTGGAAGGGAAATTGGAAAGGCCTGAAACTGCAGAAGAACAGGGTAAAATGAGATGTGCCTTGTTCAAGACAATAAAAGAAAGGCAGGAACAGCTGCAGGGTTTGGAACTCTGATGTCCAGCAAACCCAGTTGCAGAGAAGGCCTGAACGAACAACAATGGGCAATGTATGTGCATGCATCTGAAGACAAAAGACAAAAGCTTAAGAGGAATTAACATGCTTAGAAAGTTTTGAGTGGTGAACTGGAGTAGTGAAGACGAAAAGCTACTGTAAGCCGTACTGACAGTTTTGATTATGCGTTCAGGTTAGCAACCTACTGTAAATACCATACTAAGAAATGTCTGTACTGCTACACTTGCTATCCAAACCAATTAAGTTCTGAGTTTGGATTATTGCAAGTTCTTAATTGGAGCATTTAAAACATTCCCTAATCTATTTATACATGGACTAATAGGAAATCAATTTAACTTGCTTTACAAATGCTTCAAAAGTATTAAAACATTTCCATAATTTTCAGATATTCCTCATCTTAATTATAATAAGGTGCAGTAGTCAATTAATTTTTTCCTTCATTATTAACAATGAGCTTTTATAATATAGCTGCTTGGTGCAAGAGCTGCTTTCTGTTTTTGGGTCATTAGAGTTGCTGATGTGAATTTAAAGGGAAAATAATATTAATCCCTCCAAATTTCAAATTATATAGCATTGTCGTTGTTTTTTTTTTCACTGCATTATATAGTCTGGCAAAAAGTGAGTGTGATCTTAATTGTTAGACTTGTTTATTCCAGGGAGGAACCAATGGAGCTCTTACAGTAATTAACATATTTTCTCTGGTCTTCTCATTTTGTTAATGATATCTTATTGAAGGCTGTGCAGTAATTACTGCCCACTGAGGTACATACGCTGAAACAAATTAATGGCCAATGACCAATAATGATTACACTTGTAATTATCTATTGTGAAGTATAAGCAGAAAAAAATTGAAATTAAAAACAATGTCCTTTGAAGCTAAAATTAAATTGTTTTGTTAAAGTACTAAAAATCATGTTAACAACTCAACAGAGAAATGATATTCCATGACTTTATCGTTTCCGTCCATTTCATTTAAGTTACAAGAGACAGTGTTTCACAGTTTCAGCCAGGGGGCTAAAAAGTCAAAGTGTAGAGAACAATATATGTTTTATATTTACTCTTAGGTGTTCACTTTTAGGTATTAGTTGGTACTTCTGCCTTAACACAGCAACACAATTTTCAGTGATTAAAAAAACAAACCACAGACTAATGTTCCGTACCAGAGATCTTTTCCTTTTTCTGTCTTAAGAGGAGATTTTTGTCCCTTGATATCTATCTATACTTCAGAAATGAAAGGACACGTACCACTTTCAGCACTTATAATATTCTTTGGGGCTCAAATCTATTTCATGGTTTTATAAAAAAAATAAAAAAAGGAGAGAGTGAGCCATTTTCCTATAACACCACCTTGTTTATCACAAAAGAGAAGTTGGTGATAGATATTCAAGCAATTTCCATATGATCCAGTTGAATGTAATGTTGACCCTGAAGCTCTTCTTTCTTTAACAACCAACAGCTTCACATATATTTTACATGTGGTAAAAAATCAGACATCACTTGAGAGTTCGTGAAGTAGAGTGCTGGGATAGACATTGGCAGGATTCCTTGTCTCTGGGCCTTGATATTCTGGTCTGAGAAATGGGAGCTCCACTAGATCATGCTATGGTCACATCCAGGCTTAGTGTTGTGATAGTGTAATAATAAGGATCATGGGAGAGTGGCAATTATTTCCTCTTATCTCTGTATAATAGTTGTGTAAAAACATCTTATTGAGATTTTTACACGATTTTAATTATTTGGAGTTCAATGCACGGAGTCAAATTTTCTTATTCATAATTCTCAGGCCTCATCAAATACTTAGATTATGGACTAGAATAATATGTTTTTGTTCATTTGGGACAAGAGCACCTAAACCTGGATAACTACCTTCAACTTATATTTTCAAATAAGCTTTAAAAACATTCGAATAACGTGCCTTTTTAGTAACAAGAAGTAGCAAAGGGTACTTTTGCTTATTGTGGTATTTTGTTCATTATAAGAATTCGAGTCCCTGTCAGAACATAATTATGTGCGTATTTTTATACCTCAAATCATCACATATAAGTGTTCAGATAAGATTTTTTGGAAAGAAAAAAAAAATGAACATAAAATATTTGGTTTTGGACCAGCTGTGTGTTGCTGTTTTATTTCAAGTTGTGAGTTTCAAGTATTCCACAGATAAAATATTGACTTTCTGTATGATAATGTTTGTGTTGTACAATGAAGCAATGAAGACCTGATTCTTTAAGTTTTATTATTTAGATATTGATATCGCAATGGAATTGTGATCTTGCTGTTATGAGTTGACTAGCACATCTAAATTACTTTTTCTTTCACATATGAGAAAATTGGGCATAATGAGGATGCAAATTGCTAGATTATTATGATCTAAAATCTCAGCCCGGGAGATTTTAGTCTATCTATTAAAGTTTATTAATATCTTCTTTAGGACTCACCAACAAAAGATGAGGAAAGTTGCTATCTACTTTGCGATTTTTCAGGACCTCTGACTGGTTTTAATTTTTTCCTTCAGTTCATGGGAACTGGTCTTGTACACCTGACTGAACTTGGTTTGGATTTTTGACAGTTTTTTATTTGAGTTCCATTTGGATGTTTTTCAAAAAGTCCAGACTATTCATATTACATCTGACTGAGCATTCTCCAATGGTTTAATTCAAGTTGTCTGGCATAGCTCTATTTAGTATTGTTAAAGTTGAGAAATTATTTTAACAAAATGACAATTGACTAGAGTTTACATGTTAAATTATCAAAAATTTTAAGGAAAGTTTTGAATGTTAAAAAATGGCCTTTAATCAAAAACTCTTGTTTGGGTAAAACGAAAAATGACACAGTAGCCAAAATAACTTTCTCTTCTGACGTAATTCCCAATTCGAAATAATTTTGGCGGTTATCTATTAATATACTTAGATGTAACAACATTGGAAAACAAGTTTATGCAGTTATGTGTAGAGAATACTTAACTGCTAGTCTTTTTTGCTAATAATTAGCAGTAAATTTTAAATATGTAAAAATGTAGCATATGCCTGCACATTATTTTAACCAGTAAATAATGGGATTTTACTGAAATATTGTTACACATTGTTTCCTATTCTAACTTCATCAGTAATAAGTTGGAAAAAAAAAAAAAAGAAAAAAGCAGATTCTGAGAAAATTATTATCTAGGAGTGTGCTGGAAAAATACATATGCATGTTTCTAACTCTGGAATCATGAAGTGTTTCTGTAATATACTTGGTTTTGTTTATTTTGCTCAGGGTCATTTAAGGACAGTTATTTAAGAAATGAGACAATTGGTTGGATTCTTAAAATCCCGACTTTGGAAAACGGATACTGTGGCACTCACTGACACTCCGTCTGACTGCTAAGCTGCGCCATGAACTTGAGCCAGTGAACTTCTTTTTTATACAGAAGCGTTTCTTCATCTGCAACCCTGGATTTTCCCATCTGGAGTGTCACTGAAGTCCTTTCAGAAACCATTTGCTGTAGATGTATCAGAGTTAATGATTCAGCTGATGTCTGTATCATTACAAATTCTCTTAAAATTTCTATGCATTTTTTTGCAATTAAAAATAAATTTAATTGGGCATGTACCTTGGATATGGAGGAAACACAGTAAGAAGGAACACATATCCTTATTTTATTCACATATCCAGAAACGTTCCTACCATGTCACTTTCCTCAGTGATGTGTCTCCTGTATGTATTATGGTCATAAGAATATCACATTTATTATTGATATTTTTGAAGCATTTCAACATCTCTGTTCAAGGACTGACTGGATTGTGTTTACAGAAGCTTTTCAAGGCATCTGTTCTTAGCCACAGCTGAGAAAGGGGCCCACCGTGCAGACGGGAAGGATCCACCCTAGAATTGGTTGAATTAAGTCCTTGCACCTGGATATAATTGTCGTGCTGCTGTGCTGGGGTTTTCTTAAGCTACTGGTAAAACAAATTAGCTCAATTTAAACTGGCATCCAGTAGGGAAGCAACAACTCACCTCATATAATGTTTTTCAAATAATTATTTTTGTATTGCCAGTTTTACCTCATGAATATTTTCCTGGGGGCTGGGTGAGAAAAAAAAAATGTAGCTAAACCAGAGACATGATAAAAATTCTACTGAAGTTGTGGGCTTCAATATTATTGCCTTATAATTAAGATATGGGTAAATGCATGATTATAATTTCTGTTAAGTAGGATTTTCCCCTTTACTAAACACAACATAAATTCAGATATTTAGTTGTGAGGTAGAGTTTAAGAAATAGTCTCATATCCATATGCAAATTTCATAAGCCATTGCCATATCTGCTGTGGATTTAATGGCATAACTATTTTTATAGATAGAGAAAATGCACATAACAGTCATGATAAACAGGAGACTAGATTCATTTGGTTTCATCAGTAGAATTTGTGGATCTCATTTGGTTATGCAATTTTGAGTCATCTGTACTTGGCAACCAAATTCACAAGCTTTCTGAAAATCCAGTAAATCCACAACTTAGTGACTGTAAAAATGGAATTGGTGTTTGCGGGTTTATAGGACTAATACCCATATATGTTTCTCTATGAATTTGCTGCTTATCCACCTAATTCAAATTTCATGGGCACAAAATAGGTATCTGGCATGATTCTCAGCCCTGAAGACATAGCAAGAAAGCACAGGAAGTTTCTGCTTCCCTAAAACTTACATTTTAACTATGGAGAAAAACCACACACTAGGAAAAAGAAGAAAAAAAAAAAAAAAGAGAGAAAGAGAAACAGAGGAAGAACATAATTTCAGTTAGTATTAATTCTACAAAGAATCTCATGTGGGTTAATTAAAGAATGTGAAAAGACACAATTAGATGGATCAGGAAAGCTTCTCTGAGCAAGTTTTCATGTTTGTCTGTGTTGATAAGCACATGTTACCTAAATTCATATGAGTGTTTCTTTCTTAAGATGCTTTTCTATTTGTAGCACCTTGCATAATGTGTAGCATAAGATGAACAAAAAGCAATTCTCAACTTCGTTCAAGATGGAAGACATCTAGTATTTAAACGTCTGTACACATGTGTACAGGGGCAGATATATGAAGTCTGTGGATATTTTCTAAATATAACATAGAGAACACAACAGGTCAATATTGTAAGTGCTTTATTATGAAGGCTTAGGTACAAACCCTACAAAACCTTTCCTAATGACTTTTCTTCACAAATTGTTACTTCAATCTGTTGTCATAATTTCTCCACACTTCCTTTTACATTATATGGTTATCGGTTGTACACAAATGTGTTTTCATTTCTAGGGTTTTCTACTTGATGAAGTGTTTCCTTTGCTGTATCTGTGTGTTTCCAAGGCCCTACGTCATGTATAGACATAATTCAAATGTGTTTTGATAGAAGGGATTCTTTTGTATTTCAATTAAAATGCTCAAAACTGATTACATGGGGAAATGTCCCTTGCATGTTGATGTCCTGAAAGTACAATATTGTATTTAAGTGACTGAGTTCCAAGCTCCAGTCACCCAGCTGGTAGCAATCACTGCAGCTGAGTTTGGTTAGCAGTGAGGACACTCCTGCTGTTGATGGATACGGCCACCGTTTTTCAGCCCTTTCCTTTGTCAGCCACTGGCCATTACATACATTATTTTATCAGCTCCTTATGAGACAGGTGTTATTGACTCACTTTGCAGATGAATAATCGACGCTCAGAGAAGATGAAAAACTGTCTGAAGTAACCCAGCTTGTCATAGATTGAAATAGGCTCTAATGATGTAAGTGGTAGGATGTCCAATAAAAGTAGCATACAATTCTAACAAATCTATTCAAAGCATGACATAAAAATGGTCAACATAAAAAGGTGTTCAATATCGCTCATTAGATTTGTCATTAGTTTGATTTACAGAACTTTCTACTATGTTTTTATGTAGTAAAAAAATGCATTTTCTTATTTATTTATTTGTGTTTGTTCTTTAGAGGAGCTTTGCCCTCTGCAAGGGCTCAGACCATTTCTTTATTGGGCCACAAAAGCCACGCAAAGGGAGAAGCCTCAGCCGCATGTCTTTCTCTCACCCCTTTCTTCACCCGTTGGCCAGACCCCCTGGCCATGGGCTGCCCTATTTCCAGCACCCCAGGCCCTTAGACTTCGGGCCCCACATGAGCTGAGTGAATACTGCAGAGCCAGTCCTTGGCAGGCTCCTGGTTAGGACAGGGGTCTCTCAGTGTTAGGGACATCTCTCTGGGGCCACCTGGGGCTCTGCGCTTGGGTGGGGAGGACCTGGAGGCCAGGTGGAGGGTGAGAGGCAGGGCTTCTTTCCCCCAGATATGGTCCTGGGTCTGCCTGGCTGCACCTTTATTTCCCAAGCACCACGGGTGCCCTTACACAACTTAACAGGCCTGACCTGCAGTGAGATGTGGGTGGTTCCTCTCCTTCCATCCTGGTAATGGCATAATTAAGGCCTTCTCCAACCCAAAGATGGATTGTAAAGATGGATAGAGCAAAGTCGTCATTAGCCAAATCTAAGATGAATGTCTGTAGCAAAATGAGAGAAAAGATTTATCCTTCATATGTGAAAAGCTCTCTCCAATCAATAAACAGTGCCACAGCAGAAAGGGAGATGCAACCGTGGACATTGGGTATTGATGTCAGCCTTGCCCACAGTCAAAGGCAGAATGCTGGCAGTAACAAGGCCACCTTGCCAGCCTAGCAGGAGGGTCTGCAGGTGGCGGGTCTCTGTGGTCCAGGAATAAAAGCAGTTCCCCTGGCCAGAAAAGCTTCACAGAGCAGCTGGAAGAGGAAGCCGGCCTTGGCTTATGGGAGAGGGCATAAGCCTCAGGCCGAAAGGCCAAGTGGCTTCAAAGACCATGCCTGTGTGAGGAAATGGCCATGCAATGGTCAGCACAGGACACTGGAGAGGAGGGGTGGCTGGGGAGGGGGTTCTGGGGTGTTTTCCTCTTGATATTTTTCTCTCTCTTTTTCTTTTTTTCTAAATTTCCTATAACAATTATGCAGAACTGTCAAAATGAGGAAAGATAATAAACATTTTGTTTTACAAAACTAAAAAAAAAAAATCACTCATTATCAAGGAAGTGGAAATCAAAATCACTGTATCGTCTCACTCCTGTACAAGGATGTAAAGATAGCTATTAAAAAGACAAGAAACAGGAAGTGTTCATGAGGGCACGGGAAAAAGAAACCCTCTTACGCTATTGGCCGGAGTGTAAATTAGTGCAGACATGGAAAACAGTATAGAAATTCCTACAGAAATTAAATACAGAATGATCATAAGACCCAGCGATCTCCCTTCTGCGTATATAACCTAAGGGAATGAAATCACCACCTCCACTGCCTGTATTTCCACATTCATTGCAGCAATACAATAGCCAAAATATTCAGTGACCAACAATGGATGAATGGATAAAGAAACATTGGTGCACACACACAGAGGAGCATGTTATTCAGCTTTAGAAAGGAAGAATATCCTATCATTTGCCACAAGATGAGTGGACCTGGTGGACATTATACTATTATGCTAAGTAAAATAAGCCAAGACACACAGAGGCAACCATTGCCTCATCTCACGTGTAGGAATTAAAAAACAGTCAACTCTGTAGAGATACAGACTGAAATCATGGCTATCAGGTGGATGGAGGAGGCAGGGAATGGGGAGACAGAGGTCAAAGGATACAAAGCGGCAAATATATAGGATAAACGCGTCTCATAGGTAATTATGCATTCAAGGTTTTTGTTAGATGAGTAAGATATAGATATAAGTGCTTTTGCCAGGAGGTGAAGAAGGAGTGTCTGTGTATGATGATGGACATGTTAATCAGTTCCTCTTTTGTAATCATTTTACTACATCTGTATCTTACAACGTCTGGTTGTATATATTCCTTAAATATAGGCAATAAAATTTATTTATAAATAATAAAATGGTTGCTTTAATTACTGTGTGTGTGTGTGATTGTCGTTCTATGGTGGTAAGATATTATTACGAATGTCTGGTGAGGGAAGAGTGTAAAGTGTCAGGGATGTGAGTTTTGGTATGTTTGGATGTATGTGTGTATGTGTGTGCATGTGCATGTGTTTGTCATATGTAGAGGCTTTGCCTAGTTATTTGATGTCATAAGTTTTGAACTGACTTGAACTTACGGTGATGCAACAGCTCCCTCTTTACAAAATGAACCCTGGAGGACTGGGGCCATTTCTTGTTTCTCCCTGTGTTTCAGTGCACAATACAGTATGTTGTGCAAAAAAGGATATACTCTATGTTTGCTAGACAAATGAAAATTTAACAAAACAACTGCATTCCTAAGGTGATCTCTATCATGGAAGTCCCTAAGATTTTTACTCCCATTAGCTTTTTTTGTTATTGTTGTTGCTAGAATTCATCTTTAAAAAAAAATTTTTAATTTTTTTAAAATTTTCACAGACTGCATGTTGATTCATTGTACACAAATGGGGGTACATGGATAAAGAAACTGTGGTATATATACACAATGGAATATTATTCAGCCATAAAGAAGAATAATATTATGGTATTTGCAGATAAATGAATGAAATTGGAGAATATCATGCTAAATGAAATAAGTCTATTCCATTAGTTTTTAAAGACCTCAAACTAGGCAGAGGGGAAACAGCAAAAAGAAATACCTGTTGTTATTATTTTTGATTGCAAGAGTTCCAAGCTTATTTTGTAAATAATAACAATCAATATGTATTGGTATTATAGTTCTGAATTAGGTAATGTGGTATGAATAGCAAAACTTGAGGAAATAACACATTTAGGTAAAAGTCCAGCAATAGTTTACCTCTTAGCAATCCAACATCCTCTTGTAATAACAAATTAAGCAGCTAAATACGTTAAGGCTAAAAAAGATACTTTTTAAATTTGAAGCAATGGACAAAGGTCACAGATATTCATATATATATGTATGTGTACACACACATACATATTCATTGAGTATGTTGTAGCATTGACCAATGTGTGTTTTAATCCATCTTCACACAGAGTCCTCGGTACTTGCCTCTGTGGCTCACGTGGTTCTGTCCAACTATAAAGTCATCCTGAAGCTTCTTGATACAATCCTGCATTTTCAACACATGCATTCTTTTGTTAATGTAGGAGAAGGAAAAAAATAGGTGCAGATGAAAAAATCCATAACCTGAAAAACAGGAAAAAATATGTGAGTTATTAGAACTCAGCCTTTTCAGAAATATAAAAATATCATAGATTTAAAATTCAGTAAAAGAATATTTTTACCTCCCTATGGAATGATGGAAGGGAAGCATGGTCCTCAAAGGCTGGTAATTAATTTTGTGTGTACATGTCTTTAGATACAGATACCCCCAAGTCCTCTGCAGCTCAAAGTGAGGTCATGGTCTGGATATAAATATGGGTCAACTGAGTATAAAACCTCACTTGTACATATTTATGCATTTCAGATATTAGCAAAAGAAGAATATGCTGTACTTAATAGATTCAACTTCAGTAATTACTGAGAATATAGTAGGAAAAATTCCTGTCCATAATCTATGTGAATTAGGAGTAAGTGTGTGTATGTGGGTTGGGACTGAGCTCAGGTCCCCAGGCAAGCTAAGCAGGCACCCTATCATTGGGTCATACCCCCAGGCCCCAGGAGATGATTTTTGGTAGAAGTTCCTAATGGACAGTGCAGAACAAGTGTGAACTTCTCAGAAGGAACTTTATAAAGAAGCTCATATTCTCCTTATTTTTTCCAAGGGGACTCTTAGTTCATTCTCTGAGCTGGGACCATTCCGGGACTAATCTTTCATAGAACTGTAGCTGCCACAGATATCCTGGTGAAACCAAGGTGCCCCCACACAGTTCTAAGATTTTTTAAAGTTAATATTTAGACGAAAATGTGCTTGTGGCAGGATTTTAAGTTTCCCAGATTATCTGCTCTAATCTTAGTGTTCCAAGTGTAACTCTGAAGAGAAATTAAATTGTGTTTTATTGAAAGTGTAATAGAGACTTATTACTAGGGTCAAGAAGTTTTCTGTCATGAAAGATTTGTTTTTATAGGGCTAGATGATATATTGTGCATTTCATTGAAAATCCCGTTTTCAAAATTTTGATGTCCCAAATTTAATTTCACTTGTAGATACCCACGGAGAGGTTATATGAAAGTGATGTGAAGATAGGTAATTGGAAATGAAGGGGTGAATAATAATCTAGTTGCTTCAGACAAAAACTATAGGCATCTTTGACTTTCCCCTCTTCCTCATAACTATTCATAGTTTTGAATTTAACTGTTGTGATTAACTATTGTGATTAACTAATCTACTGATTTCTTTACTTCTCTTATTGTACCAACCACCATCTTTGTTGTCTCCCACTTTAGGTACCCTAAAATTCACTTTCTGTACAGGAGCCAGGAAGAGTTTTAAAAGTCTACATCCCACCATGTCACTCCTTTGAAAGCCATTCATGACTTAATTCATAATGACCCCAGCTAAAAATAATTCAGAACGGCCTATACTGAAAGTAATGCATATGTTCTTCCATCAGTGGATGAACAAACCAGCCTTATTAATGCAAAGGAACTCTTTCAGCTCTCATGAGCACCTAACACTTCAACAGCACAGACAAATCCAAACAGTAGTAAGTGAAAGAAACAAGACTCACTGGCTATGTGATTCCACTTATATAACATTGTGGGCAAACTCTATGGACAGAGATCAGACCAGTGGTTGCCACTTGGTGGACATAAAGGAACTTTTGGGGTGATGGGACTAGCCTATCTCTTGATAATGATAGTTATACATCTTTATACATTTATCTGTAATCATCACACTGTCATGTATGAAAAGATGGATTTTATTATATTCATACATGATGATATGATGGGTTCAGATGTGTGTCTGTATGTATTATCCATCTATCCATCCATCTATCAATCCATCCATCCATTATCCATCTATATCTGGGGAAAATCCCAATTCCATAGAATTCACTAAGAATCACCTATGGGGGAAAAAGGGAGGTTCAATACAAATTCACAAAGCACCTCCTTTCTTCCTTGTTCTTTTTTTGTTGGGGGAGGGGAGCATACCAGGGATTGAATCCAGGGGTGCTCTACCAATCAGCTAACCCCCAGACCTTTTTGTTGTGTTTTTGGGGACAGAGTCTCAGTAAGTGGTCGAGGCTGACATCAAACTTACAATCCTTCTTACTCAGCCTCCTTTTAACTCTAAGAATTGTACACCTGTACTGTGGTCTTCAATAAGCTTTTACTCAACATTTTATATCTCTATAATATATATAGATACTTTGTGTATCTATATATAATATAGATATTCTATATACATGTATATAGTAAGTCATACCCCAATAATGGTGACAAAATAAACTCCCTGTCCTTGTCCTGCATTTAGATGGGCCTGGACTATGGTCTGTTAGGTGAGCTCACCATCTGCCTGCCCTTTACTTAAGTTCTTCCCTTCCCCACAGGATTCTACCTTGTTTAGTTGAGTTTTCTTCATATATTTGATATTTAACTTCAATATAACTAAAATTATTTTTATTTATAAATTTTAAAAACAGTTAATATTAATTAGAGTTTAAATGATATAACTATGTATTAATCATTTCTTAGTACACTATATTTTTCTCAAGAAATTTCAATATCCTATCTATAAAATCTCTATATTCATCATAATAGGCATCCTTATTATCATTTAGTTTATTCTCATTTACTTCCTTTTCCCAAAGAGAAGAGGCAATAATTTGAAATATCCAAGATGATGTTCACATTAGTCAATGACTGGATATTTTTTTGCAGTTGAACACGGCAAAAGATGTAAGATGAATTTATGCTATATTAATCAAACAATTTTTATATTTGTTATATAGCATGATATACAAAGCCAATATTTTTACTTCACAAAATATAAATATTAAATTAAATTCAATAGCAAGCTTTTTATTTTTATTTACAAATATAATTAATGTACACATGTCCAGTTCACATATTTCAGGAATATACCCTCTTCTATGTTGAATGTGGACCAAGGCACAAACTCAGAGGACAACACACAGAGACTGTGAGAGAACACACATCCTTGCACCCACACCCGTATTTATGCAACTGAGAAAAATGGACTTATCTAACAGTAGCAATGCATAGAAGTAAATATTCAGGTCACATAGGTCCAAATTAGATTCAAAGGGCTTCTGCAAATGCACTGAAACAGATATGTATGAATCACTGAAATGCCATCCTAAAAATCCAAGTTCTATCTGTCACCTGACAGCGTGCCTCATCACCCTGGTCACGTTTGCACCTTCCCCAGCAGTGTGCCAGGACGGGACAAAAGTTTCAACTCATGCGAGAGTTAGGAAAAATACAAGATGACCCCATGGTGGGACGATGGGGCCCACTTTTTGATTTTCAGTTCACTATTTCCTTCTTTCCTCTGACCATACATCCACCCTGCCTTTTCTTTCCTCCCTCCATCTCTCCCTCCATCCCTCCCTCTATCCCTCCCTCTCTCCTTTATCCTTTCTTCTCGTCTTATGCTTGCCGATTATGGTCACTACCAGGTTCCTAGTTTATGGCTCTAGGGGATCTTTAACTTCCCTGAATCTTGCTGTTCTGCGTGAATACAGTAAACACAGATTGCTTGCTAGCTTGAGTCCCAGAACTGGTGTCTTTTTTCCTTAGTTAATTTCCTTTTAAAATATCCAACAACGGGATCACATCACTCAGGGAACATCTTGTGCAGAGATGCCGCATCCATCACTTGCCTGAGAGCTCGTTTTCAACTTTATGAACCAGCGGGTAACCTTATGTTCCCAGGAGAAGGCCCGACATGCACAGGGCCAAGCTCTGGCTCTTGAAATAGCTGTTGGGAGTTACAGATGTTCAGGTGGCTGACTGATGGTTTCCTCCCCCTGTAAGACAGCTCCTGGGAAGCTTTAGGATGTGACTTTAAACTAGAGTGACTCTCAGGTGGAAGGTTTGATATGGCACCGTCTCAAGGCATCCCTAGTTTGAAGTTCTTCCAGGAGGTCTGGTGAATTCTAAAACTTCCCTGGCAAACCAATTTGCTGTGGCAGAACAGAGAAACATCAACAAGGCAAATACCAAGGTCAAGCACTTCTGGGTGTAATACCACACTGTGGTGAATAGCTATAGTTCTGAGGCTGAGTTTGGGCTCAATTCCTCTTCCACTTGTGTTGGTTGCAATGGCTTCCTCATGTATAGGAACAATAATGATAATGATTGGACTAATACTAATACCTCTCCATTGGAGTTTTGAAGGTTAAACAGCATGTAGCACAAAGTAGACCTTAACTAAATGTTATCTATTAGTATCATTGCTATTGTAATTTTAAACCTTAGCAGAGAATTGGGCCATAATTGAATGAGTACAACAGATTTTCCCTTTTTATTAATTATAAGAAGAATTTATAAAAGTTGTGATGAATAGATATATCTAATCAATATATATGTAAAAATCCAATATATGTCCATATGTATATATGGAACTGAACACATCAGTGAGTAATTTGAAGTGCATGGAGGGGCTACAATTTAAAATATTCATAACCAGTTTGTAAAGAGATAGAAACATTTTATATGTTGATTCAATTTACTTTGCTAGTTCTGTATCAGACACAAATGCTTCATTTCTTTGTTCTTTTAAATTGGATATAACACTTAAGGGCACTAAAATATTACTTAAAAGAGGAAGCATCTTAAGAAGAAAACCAATATATGTTGTATTTTTCTTGGATAACTTTCTGTAAGAGATTAGGTGAGAGAAATAAAAATTCCTTAGAGTTTCTTTAGGGGTTTGTAATTCTTTTTACACAAAATGTTAAAACCAAACAAAAGTCTTGTTTATCTCTTCTTCTTGCACGTAATTTTCTTTGGTAAATTCTATACTAGAAAGAAGAAGCTAAGTATTGCAAATGCACCTTTTAATTAATAAAGAGATGAAGATTATCATGTTGTTCTATTATAAAAATCCAAGGCAATTTTTTAGTGTAAAATGTTTAACATGATTTTCTATGATATCTTTTTCTTCGTATTTCTCTAGTTCTTCATTATTATTTTTGTTTCTATTATTATTACAGCTGCAATCCACAGAAATGACATATTACTAAATGCCAGCAAACTCTGAAGAAAGGTTAAGCAAAGTTAATTTATGCAAGAAAACTCCAGCTAGAAAAGCAGGAAGACCTTTATCTATTTGATAGAAACATCATTTGTACAGGTCATTTTTACCTGCTGAGAATTTCCAGGCATCCAAATAATTGTTGTTCTCCACTGTCTCGTCTCATGTCTCGACCAAGCTGAAACACAAAGACAAGCAGCCCAGAGATCAGCAAGCGCTTCTCAGCTGTCCCAGAGAAGTACTGCTAGCAAGACTGAAGAGTTTCCCAGAAGCCCTGATAGCAGCAGCACCAAGTAGCACAAACAGCTCTGGATTAATGGTCATTTCGAATTCATCTCCTGGCTTTGTGATCTTGGACCAGTTCCTTATCTTCCTTCATTTCCTCACATGTAAATGAGAGCAATAACATTTACTGCACAAACTTTTTGGGGAAAAATGAGGGACATAAAATTTGCAAACTGTTTGCGAAGTGGAGAATGTTGATTCCAGTGGAATCTGCCTCAGTAGTTGAAAGTGTGCCTTTATTTTGAATTCTGGTTCTCAAAAGAGAGTAGTAATTGTCGTTATTAGTAGCCCAGGGTTGTTGGGAGGGAGATAGCACACAAAAAGAAGGTAGGAGGGCTGGGGAGATAGCTCAGTCGGTAGAGTGCTTGCCTTGCGAGCACAAGGCCCTGGGTTCGATCCCCAGCACCGAAGGACTATTCTTGATACACAGCAGTATTGTTCTTACAGCTAGTCCAACTCTTCTTAATAAACACATTTAATATTTAATACAGGTTTCAAGAAAGATAGAGACTGAGATTAATGTTTAAAAATAAAAAGAATATTCACTTGTTTAGAAATACATGGTTACTAGTACTACATGCTAGTAACATGTAATTGAATAATTACAGAAATCGTAATTGAAAAATTAAATTTAATTATTTAGGGTTGTATGAAATTAGTGAGTCTGGCTTTCATTGGAAGGAATAATTTTAATTGGCGTGTGTTTTGTTTTATCTGACAAAGTTTAATATCTCTGTCATCTTTATTAATTAATGCATATAGGTGGAATTTGAACATTCAGGGATATTCTTCATTATCTTAAGTAAAAAAAATTGCATTTTATAATACAAGTAAAATATGCACACTTCTATGCTATTTATGATGGAATGAAAATGAATAGTTTTTATGTTAAATCAGACAACCACACTAGTGCTTCTTAGGTATCAACAAGATACAATAAGGATAACGAATCAACTTCCACAAAAATCTACCACTGGTCAAGTTTGAAAAACACTAGATTAACAAAACTTCTAAAATGGCAGCATTTCTGAGTCTTCAATACGTTCACAAGTACTGAGACTCTCTAAGGATGGTGGTTGTATGTTTGCTGTGTGCTAATATTGTTTGGACCTTTGAGTCCTTTTCTTGGGAGTTATTGTCAGGACTATATTTTGGGAAGTGCTGGATTAGAAGATGATCTTTTTGCTTGTCTTCATTTTTAAATGAGGGGAATCAAAGTTCCTCTAAATCCCAGGATGGCATATAAATTAAGAATTTGCCACCACATTCCAACTGTATTTGATCAGCTTCACTGGGAACATTCACATAAATCTAGTTTCCTAGGTATTTCTAGTGAAAAGGGATTGTGGCTTGGGCTTCTCCTTTCTCTCATTTTTAAAAGTACAAGCTATTCTGCAGACGAGATCCAAAAAATGTTGGTTCAGACCTACTCTGAATTAGAGTCAGACAATCTTGGAACCTTGAAGTGTTACTCCAGAGGGAGAGTTAGAGGCATCAACAAAGTCACACCACTGATAACAGCGACAGTTGCTACTAACTTGGATCTTATCCATCATCTTTCAGGAAGGAGGAAAACAACAGACAAAGAAACTCTCAGTTGAGAATCCTAATGTTTTGTGTTGATTTTGTTTTGTTTTTTATTCTCACCTTAGCACTATTGATATTAGGATATTACACTTGTAACATAAAAAAGGTCACTTGTAACATAAAAAAGTTCTCCATACATTGCCCAAAGTCTCAGGGGGACAAAGTCACACCAAGTTAAGAGCCAATGGTTCACACCATTCCCATAGCCTTTCTTGCTTTTGTACTATGAGATAAGGGTGAAAAAATGAAAGGGAATTATACCATATGAATTTGTGTGATGACACAATAAAATGC
This sequence comes from Sciurus vulgaris, assembly GCF_902686455.1. Lineage (NCBI taxonomy): Eukaryota > Metazoa > Chordata > Mammalia > Rodentia > Sciuridae > Sciurus > Sciurus vulgaris. The sequence continues at coordinate 133,727,279 of NC_136470.1, forward strand.
AAGTAATTTCAGGAAGAACAACAGTTCTGTAATTTGTGTTTTCATTTTTGTAAGTCTCAGTCTGGACAGTGGGTTCACTTTCCAGGCTCCTACTAGCAGGTCTACTGACCATCTTTCTGCCCCAATCAATTCCCATTTCCATTTGGAAGGACATGAGCATAGCTTTCACTTTTTGTCATAAAATGGATAAGAAGGAAATGATCAAAACTATAGTTTGACATCTCTCCTACTTGGCATCCTCTTTCTGGAATCAACAAACAGGATCATTTAAGAAAAATAATTACTGCCAAATGTGTTGGTCAAAGCTGTAAATGACATGGGATGCCATATGATGCCTGTTTGTATTTTTATATTCTTTTGGGCTATAAATTCACACCTATTTTCCTGTCTCCCAGTAGTTTCAATCTTCCACATTGGTGACTAGGACTCTTATAAAACTAGAGAGGAAGTAGTCCCTGATAGGTTAGAGGAATCAAGAGTCTGTGAAAATAGCCTTGTGTGCAGTTCTCTAGCATCAAGGCTAAAAATGGGAATTACAAGATTATTATTTAAATTATTATTTTGGTTGGTTCTTATTTTGAGTCTCCAAGACTAAACATTCACTTCTAAACAGGAACATGACAAATATTAAAATTTATGTCAATTTATGCTGGATTTGAATAACTCCCTAAATAAAGAAAGTAAATAAATGAAAAGAAAAAGAAAGCTCACATACCTTGAAAGCCAGTTAGATTCTCAAAGCTTGTATCAATCATTTACTCATAGAACAACCTAAAATTTTATATAATATCTCTATTTAAGAAGTATTCAAACACATTTTTTTGGAGATTAAAATAACATAATCATAGGACAGACTGAAAAGGTTCTAAAAGTAATGGATGTCTTAATTTAGTAGCAGTAATATTATTATTATTATTTGATTTTTAAAGGTCTTTTTTCAGTGGAGAGTTTTAAAATAATATGAAATATATGCAGCACACTGTATCCTTAGTGCTTATGCTACTCTTGAATAATAAAAAGCTTAAAGCCCATTTTTGAATTTTACATATGATTACATTTAAGTTAATCTTCTTTATTTATTTTCCTTTTATAAAAAGGTACTCTGTTACCTCTGTCAAATTACATTAGGGGATTTAGCTGACATTCTTGTACCAGAGAAACTGTGGACACTTCCACAGCCTATGTATTTATGTAGCTACGGTGTGCATAATCCTATTTTTATGAAGAATGAAGAGAATCGACTTAAAATAAAAATACCTTCCTGAAATCACCTAAATTTTTAGTCCAATTAAAAAAATAACTTAAAAGACTATTCCAAAAAATTTATTTCAAATAGATCAGACCATCCCTTGCCAAAGGTCAAAAAGATCGCAGTAAAAATCCAAACAGAATATCAATTGGGACCCAAGGAGGTAAAGGAAGTGGGCGATTCAGATGAATTTCTTTTTGAATACACATTTGCTCATCTTTGCTCAAGGGTCAAAATCTGAGGATTTTTCTAGAATGGAAATGGTGGCTAGGTGACCTGTTGTTTAACGTGTTGCTAAACTGGTTTATAATTACCAAATTAATCTCAGAATATATTAAAAACCTATTTGCACAAGCCTGGTCCCTGTTAAAAGGGAGCAGAGCACGCGTTACCTGCATCTGTACAAAGCATTGCATGACAAGCATTTGTTCTTGTGGCTATTGTGGCTTTGGAAAAGAAGTAAACATAAACAGCAGGAAACACAAATACAGAGTCCCTACAAGGGAAGGTTGTCAGGGAGCAGTATGGTGGCTTTAGGAGCTGGCTTCTGCTTGAAATGAGCTTTGTCTCAGTATGCGTAAGAGGCTTTGGCGCTGTATCAGACCTCTGGGGCAAGCACTCAGCAGGACAGGGATTATCCCGGGTTTACTATAGTCTTTGCTTCCCGATTCATAGCAAACTTGCCTTCCTGTCATACTCTTACATTAACTCACTAGGTACTAACTTTTCCATCTATACATTTTTTTTTCCTTCTAGGGTTTTTGGTCTTTTGGGAAAAAAAAAAAGAACAGCAGATGTTAATTCAGAATCTAAAAAGTCTTTAATGAACATGATTGAGAAGACACCAAACGTTTGACATCTATAGATAGCAAAAAAGAATAACCATGGGTAATTTTGCAAGCTGAGTAATTCCCATTTTCTGAAATTGATGTTTCTTTTTTATTGGTGGCCTCCCAAAAATGTCCTAAGCACAAATTGACTCTATTTTAATATAACTGCTATTCACTCAAAGTTCCAAATATATTTCCGTTCTAACAATGAGATGCATTCTTTTTTTCCTTTTCTTTTCTTTTCTTTTTTTTTTTTTTTTGAGGCTTGACAGGGTTAATTCCATTTAGCTGTGGGAAGACTATGCTGTGGTAGAAACCCCATGGTTATTCCAAACGCATGACCATCAAAGAGCCAGATTAGCTGAGCGAGGAGGGAAGGGAAACTGTGCACTTCCTGTCTCTTAATAAAGCTAAGATTACAGAAGTATTTAATAACCATTGTGGGTTTTAATAGGAAATTGTATGAACACTTTTGTTAATTCGCTTACTCTACGGTTACCATTGAAGATTGTTTTTGTTTAAGGTAGCTTAGATATCTAGAAAATGTAGTAAAATCAGGATCCTATTACGCATAGCACTGCTAAGTAATCAACTATAAAGACATTAAAAGTTCTTTTTGGATATCTCATTTGCACGGGGAAGAGTGAGTTGTACTACGACTTAAGACACAATAGCAATTGTTTTATAAGCACAGCGAAGGCAATAAAATGTGGATTCCTTATGTAGGTCCAAATGTAGCAGCTGGATTTGGCTTTATGAACCATGAAAAATAGTTCCCATCTGGAAGCTGATGTTGAATAAAGATGCAACGGTAAGACAGCATTTTACATGGAACATTTTATACGTGTCTAGCACAATCATTGATGTTTTCTAGTTCTAATTGGAAAATAATAATTGAGGACAGTGAGTTTAGAATCAGACAATCAAACCTGTCTTAATCAGGGTGAATGGCTTGCTTTGTTCATGAACTATGAACAAAAAAGGCAACGGCAAAATATTTAAAAATTTTTGTGACAAATAATTAGCACTTAGTAATTATACAATTATAAGCACAGTCATTTATTTTGAAGTCAAAAATTGCTTTGCTAATAGTGGCAAGTTCTTTACTTATTGAAAAATGCAGTGACGTATGCAATCTTCTTCTTAATGATATATCACAAAATATTTTCTCTTTATTAAGCCTTTGCATAATTACATAATCTTTAAAGTTACTTACATCACCCAGGACTTCTGAGGTTATTTTACTACCTCCCTCCTTTTAAGGAAGCATGTATATATAAATAAATGTATAACCATAATATAAAATAAATTTATAACCATACATCCAATTTTGTAAGGTCAAAATCATGCTTCTCAGCATTTTCCAATCTCCCTCTGAATTTATTATGTAAATTGATCAAAATTATTGCTTACTGCCAACTTAGATGTTTTGCACATAAGAAGGATAGACATCATTTGCCCCTGTTTTGCAGTTGCTTTAGACATATTAAAATTGAAAGGATGAACAGATAATAAGAGGTTGACAATATACACAGGCCATGAGAGACCGTGCATCATTTGACAACAATTGATCGAACTTCATTAGTTAAACTCAAAGATGCTACTGTTTAAGTTTTGCACATTGGTGCTTTAAGACAAAGACTTTCAGTTACTAGGATCTCAGTACTTTGTACTTTTGAGTTTCTTAACAATTTAAGGTAAAACAAATCAGCTTTAAGATATATGCAAGTCAAAAATTTTTGTAGCATTTTTTGAGGTTCAGTGAAAATACAGACAATAGGGAAGAACAGAGATGAAATGGAAGGTATAGATCTATCAAAATGTATTAAAATCTGACAAAATTTAGAAGATAATTTTTCCAAACTGTTTTTTTCTTCTTAATGACTTATTTCTAAACTCACCTACTAACATAAAAGGAGATTAATAAATTTTAGTGTTATGATTTTTATTGTTTAAAGTAACTTTCTTTATGTAGAACTCTGCATTATGCTTACTTACTTCAAATATTTCATCTTTTCGTACTGTTTATCCACCTGAATGATTAAAAGGTCGAGAATATAAATGATTCTAATGTGGTTTCTCCTCTTTTTTTTTTTTTTTTTTTTTTAGTTTTTTTATATTTTATTACAATAGTTGGTTTCTCTTCTTATGCCACAGAGTGTTGCCACAAACTACCAGTTAAGCTATTCTTCCATGTTTTATGTCTGGTGTCTCCTTTGCATCACTGCTTTTACACTTTTGTGCCTTTATTGAGTATAATAAAGATGACTTAAACACATGCACTGTGAAACCATAACTGTGTATCTGATAACAACAGATCAACAAGATGGCTACTACCAGGTGGGTACCATATACAGTGTGGATACACTGAACAAAGGAGTGATTTCCTGTTCTGTGTAGGGACAACTTGAAGTTCATACCCCTACTCAAGATGCTGTATAATTTATACTTATTAATTGTTTATTTCTGGAATTGTCTATTTAATATTTTTATACTATGGTCGACCATGGGTAACTGAAACCACCAAAACTGAAATCACAGATAAAGGGAGGCAATGATATGTAGTTTTAAAGTTATATTTATAATCTAATCTTTAGCTAGTCATCCAAATGAACTTCATAGTTTCAAATACATTGTTCCCTCCTTAAAATCAAACACTTTATTTTCACAATTTCATGGCACACAAATCAGAGTTTTGTATGTGACAGGAACAAAGAAAATATCTGTTTCTTCTCCGTCCTTAATGAAACATAGTGTTAGTGATTTTGATCTTCAGTGGACTTTGGACAACATTTGGAGACATCTTTGATACTCACAATCAAAAACTTGGAGGAAGAATGGGAAGTGAGGCTGCTGGCATTGGGAAAGAGGCTAGTGACGGTACTAACCATGTGACGATGTCACTTGTGTTGGCCATACTTTCACATGAACTCATGAAGTACTTACTAACTTTGCCATCTATTCTTTCTGCCCTTTGGGGACTTGAGGTCTTTTTGCAAAAAAGAGCAGCAAATAGGAGTAACTCCTAAGACAGTAAGAATAACATAGGCCAAAATATTCATAGGGCCAAAGCCTAGATACCCTGCATTACAAGTCTCATTGTCACACAGTTAAGCATAGTGAAAAGCCAAAAGTGGTCTTGGATGGGGAAACAGAACATCTTTGTAAAAGTCTAAATAATAAATATAATGGGGGGGGGTCAAAATTTAAATTTCTTATAGAATGTGAATGATAAGGCAGATTTTCCTTATAAAGACTATATAATATTCTTTGAATATTTATTTAATAATCCCACTTTTTATTTAGGGGTGAGAAAAAAATGGAGGAAACTTTAGATTATGTAGAGAGAGATGAGAGGGGGGGGATATAAAAAATGGTGGAACAAGACAGACATCATTAGCCTACGTACACATATGATTACACGAATGGTATGAATCTACATGGTGCACAACCATAGAAATGAAGTGATGTACTCCATTTGTGTACAATGAATCAATATTCAGTCTGTAAAAAATAAAAATAATAAACAAAAGCTTTCACCATTTTGGCAAGGAGTGTACTTCCAGGTTTGAAGGCACAGACCCAGGAAGAAAAATCCAATAGAAAAATCATAGAAATTATTTGTTTTCACTAGACAGAAAGGAAAATTGAAGCATTTACATAATTTCATGTATTTTTAGAAACATGACTGATTTCAACATTTTGTATTCAAATACGTTAGCCCTTTTCCATTGCACAGCCTGAGCGCTGTATACCTCTCTCACTCTGTGTCTATCTTTTTTCTTTACAAGTATATAGCCAAGATTTCATTAAATTCAGTTGTATTTGTGCCAGACATAAATTTCAGAAAGGCAGGTCCATTGGGATCATTTTTTCAGAGGGATTAGGAAGTCTCACGGGACGGGAGAGCTCGCTCTGGCTCAGGACAGTGGCTGGTTGTGATTGCAAAGCATAGTTTTGAACACAGCATGAAATTTTCACTCATTTTGTTCTCAGGCCCAATCACCCCATCCCCTATGCCCACACCCTGAGACTGTGCCAGAGTCCTGGGGAGAGGACCTGTCATAATAGCCCTGGTCTCTCCAGCACAGGAAAGCCCCATTTGTTGTTTTTGTAACAATATAACAAAAAGTGGGGGTGAGGAAAGGGGCTGTAATAACATTCACATCTTTGTGAATATTGGTACATTATGTATTTTCTTTGCAATGCCTGATGGTCTCTTCTCATTTGAGAAATGGAAATGTCAGAAATCAACTTCTATCTTTTAAATGCCTTTCTACCCTAGTTTTTAGAATATCTTTCATATCTATGTAAATCTAGTTACAGAGAAATTTTACTAATTGCAATTTCTTATTAAAATCCAGGTATAAATCTGATGCTGGTGTTCATATATTTTGAAATAACTTCATAATTTGTTTTAGAAAAACATTGTAAAAATTGTAGTTTAGTAAGCTAAGTTTGTAATTTGCATTATGCAGTAGTTTTATATTCTACCCTGTATCTATATGTAGATATATATATTTATTAGAAATAAAACTCTGTTATAGCTATATTTTAAATCTGAAAGTAGACCTCTTCTCTATTTTAATAGCTCCTGATTCTTATGACACTGAACAACGGCAGCAACAACAAACCCTTTATGTATCCTGCTCCACAACATCATGTTTTCGAAAATAAATTTTGGTTTCTCTGAGAAGCAGTTTTAAAAGTCCTCATACAAGATGTGCATTTAATCAGATCCCAAACATTTATAAGAAATATTCACACTTATTTCCAATATCCTATCCAGTTCGCTGTTCTTATGTGAATGGTCTTCAATTTTCTCCTCTTTGTTACTCTCTCTGCCTTCTTTCTTTCACTCCCCCTCCCCCTGCCTTACAAAACAACCCCTCATACTTGGAAAACTAAAATATTTTTGCAAAACTCTTCCATAATTTATTTTTCTACTTCTCCAGTTATAATTCTGCGTCTGCTACAAAGGCACATTAAGTTGTCTTTGAAAATATTTGTCTCCATGTTGAGCTTCCTCTAAAAGGGAATGACCAATGGGTAAATGGAGTGGTGCTTTGAAGTATGGCAGCCACCATTCATCATCCTAGCTGGAGAATGGAGACCACTGTTAAATTATAAGAAGTAATCCCTTCCTGCTCGTACCCATGGAAATGACTCAGTGTTTTGCAAATCATCTGTCTTACTCCTAGTGAGTCTGGTTTGGCCCAGCCAAACAAAAATGTGGGTTTGGAAAAGTAATGTGAACATTCTTAATGCCCAGTGATAATAACCTTTCAAAAGGAGTTTAAGGTATAGATGCAGAAAGAGGTGGAACCTTGAATATTATGGGGCTAGAGTGACATTTTTCCGGTTCCTCTGATAAATTAAAGACAAGGAGAGCAGAGTTGTAGTATATATTAAACTAACCCCTAAATTAGTTTTTTTTTTTTTTTTTTTTCAGTACTAGGGATTTTTTTTTTTTTTTTTAATTACAGTAGCAACTTCCTATGACCTCACTGTCTCTTCTTTCTTTACCCATATATGTCTTCAATCCCACAGTGAACTCCTGAGGGTAGGGATTGATTTTCCTTCTTTATATTTCTGATTGAAGTTGCAAGTACATTTATTTGGTTAATCAGAAGACATGAAAAACCTGTGAAAACATAGCAGTTTTGGAGAGTCAAAACTGAACATTAAAATATATTCCAAATTTTCTCAAAAGAGCAGAACATTAAGGAAATAATAAAACAAGCACGTATATAGCCAACTTGATAGAGATGTGGCCATTCAGCCATATTTACTTTCACCTCTTTTTATATTTTTAGGTTTATTTTTTATTTTTTAAATGATGTTTTTAGTTGTAGATGGGCAAAATACCTTTATTTTATTTATTTATTTTTATGTGGTGCTGAGGATTAAACCCAGTGCTAGGCAAGCACTCTACCATTGAGCTACACCCCCAGCCCTATGCTTCAAATCTTTTTAAAAAGTAGTTTAAGTTCTTTCTTGCCTTCCTCCACCCCCTTTAGCTCTCTTCCTCTCCAGAGTCAATTGCTGTTCTGATATTTCTCTGCTTGTTTGTTTTCTATGCTTTTGATACATTAAGGTGAAATCTTTACACAAAATACTGTATTGGTTTCTGTTCTTAAAAATGTACATAAATGCCATTGCACTCTATGGCCCTTTACAACTGATGAATGTAAAGTGCTTAAAGTGTGTAAAATAGAATCTCAGTGCAATTTTAATTTACATTTGCGTTTCCTTGAGGTCTAGTGAAATTGAGCAGAATAATGCAGTCTTCTTTGCTCCATGAAGTTTTTCTTGTGAGAATTGCTTCTTTATAAGGTGCACCCATTTTTATGCCAAAAAATCTCAATGACTTATAGACATTGCCAATATCTTCTTCTCATCTTATTTATCTATAAATGCAAACGCCTTCATTGTGTTATAATTTAATTTTTAAGCACACAAATTTATCTCTTTTTTTTGAGAGGAATTACATTATTTGATTTAAACAACCTTTGCATCCTCTGAGCTTGTAAAAATTTTCATGGTATTTTATTCTTTTCTTATTTAAGTCTATAATTCATCTGGAATTTAACACTGAATGTGTTAGTGATCTTATTTTATATTGTCTGTTATGGATATCCAATTTTCCTGGTCTTTTTCCTTGAGTACAATATTTTTTTATTGATTACATTGGAACATCTTGTATAAAACCCTCTTTCATGCATGGGGTTGTTTCTGGGCTCAAAATCCTGAATCACCGAGCTCTTAATCTGCGGTGCCCAAATGCCACATCATTTATTTACTATAGTATGTCTCAGTAGATAGTAAATCAAGTCCTACCTTTTTGTATTGCCAATTCTTGCCCTATATGCTCATATAAATAGGATAAGCCTATTAAATTGTTTTGGTTGACTTTGAATGGGAACCATATACCAGCTGTGGAGAAAATGGAATCTTTCTCTTGCTAAGTCTTCCTCATTTTGAAGATTGCATCTCTCTCCAGTTTTTAAACCTCTTAAAAATATCCTTTAAAATTTGATAATTCTCTCTGTAAAGGTCTGACTTTTCTTTGAGTAGATTTGACCTCAACAACCTTATTGATTCTATTCGTATTGTTAATGAGTTTTTTTTTTTTTTTTTTTTTTTTTTTTTTTAATCCTACTGTAGAATACACAGGGCTTAAAGAAGTCTGGGTTCTGGACACAAGTTCAAATACTGACTCCCTCACTTTCTAAATGTGTCTCGGTTTATATAACTCCAAATTGGGAGCAATAGTAGACACATTCAATTGATTATTGTGATGTGTAGTTGAGTTGAGATAATGTGTACTTAGAATATTAGGGTTCTTTCTTTCTCTCTCTCTCTCTATTTATATATATATATATTATATACATATGTATACATATATAGCATTTATTTAAAAATTGAATGAATATAATCTTAATCTGTTAAAAATTAAAAAAAATGACTGAAAACATTTTGAACACTTTTGCTTCATAAGTAATATAAAGCACTATTCCCATTATTCCTACTCTTAGTTTTTGCTATTATAAAGGATATTAGTTAGTTTTGTACTTGTCTGTAGCTTATCTTGGTTGTTTCTGACAGAAAATCACATTATGTTTGGATAATAACTTTTACTTTTCTTTTCCGTTCTTATGCTACTTATTTCTTCTTCTTGCCTTACTCTGTTGGCAGCCTCTACAAATACAATGAAACATGTAAGCACATTGCTGCATTTTTACTTTAACCAAGTTAGAGTTTTAGAGAATGTTTTTTGATAGTTCCCCTTTCTGCCAATGAATAAGTACCATGAAGGTTGTAATTCACCCTTTCTGTTTATTTTAGTTATTTTTGCAAGAACGGAGAAGTAGAAATATAAGTCAACTTTTTCATATACGAATATATGGGCTGGAGATTGAACCCAAGACCTTCTATGTACTATGCAAATCTTCTACCACTATACCGCTAAGCAATATACCTTGCCCATTCTATAATATCATTTCTTCCATCACAGATCCATCTTCAAGATCCAGTTTAAATGTCACCTTCTTCATGCAACCTGTGGCTTCTTCCAGCAGTAACACTTCCAGTTGCTTATCCCTTAACACTTCATCAGAATCTCTCTGGTTGGTTTGCCAAATTTTAGGATGGATTTATATTTGTCTTATCATCCTTACTCAGTCTTAATATTTTTGAGGTCAGGATCAGCATCTGTCTTGTTTTGAATTTTCTTTCCTGTTCCCTGCTACTAAAAAAATTTGCATTCAACAAATAGCACATAAAAATATAAAAGAAACAAATATCTGGAGTCAAAAGTTAAAGAGGTCTAAAGTTAATTAAGAAAGAGGCATAAAAAAGAAACACATCCTTATTCCTTTGTGATAGCCTGCTATCATTCTTCAAAAAATATGTAGCCATGAGTATACATGTATATAATTAATATTCTGTAACAAAATAAGAATTTGACTACCACTGTGATTTTTGATTAATTAACTCTACTAGAACTTGTGACAGAATGGAAAGATAGTACAAGAGCACCCTCAGGGGTACAACCAGGATGTGGAAATAAGTGGCATTTATCTCTATTTGATAGAAAACTTAATCTTCTATTAAGTTTATTCTCTTCAGCTTAATCTGGGCAATTTTAGGAATGTTCTTTGGAGAAATATTTTTGAAGAAGCTGACTCAGGTATTTGTAAATATGACATTTCAATATTTCCTCCTGTCTTTTGACAGCCATTTTTTAAAAGTTGGATGAGGAAGTCCCCAGTGGAAAATGTATGATGCTGGTGCCTATCATCATTCAGTCTGAGTCTTCCATAGTTGCTTCATTCTAAATGGAATTGTCACTTTGGGATCTCTGAGTTCTCAGCCTCTTGACCATTTGTCATTGCAAAAAGAAAACGACCCGCCCAAATGGCAGACGGTTTCTTCTTTGAGAAGAAATAGAAGCTGCAGTTTTATTCTCAATATATAAATATAAAATATCCTACAAGCAATTTCCTAAGTTTTTAATTTATGCCCTTTCTGATTTTAGAAACTCACTTGATCTCAACTTTATTTCTCAAAATATACCTGCAGAGGTCTGCAGGTTTCTGCCGGCCAGCATCTGGCCTGGAGGCAAGGCCTCCAGCTTGCATTGACTTTCAGGATCTTCCTTCAGGCAAACACCTGGAGGCAATCATCTGCAGATGCCGGTCTGTAAGCAGATGTGTATGGGTAGGATAGCAGCACTTTATGCCATTAGAACAGCTGGAGGAGAGTAAAATGAATGTGCTCTGCCTTCCTTTGTGTCATATAAAACCCCCTAAGAGCATTCTCACCTGGAACCCATTTTTCTGACTCTCCTGGTCTTGGCTTGTTTTGATGGAGAAAGAAACTTGCCTCACTCATCCTACGTTGAGAGGAAGTCTGTTCTTCCTTGTCGCCAATCACTGTTGTTGAGAAGGGTGCTTAAAAAGCATTCATGCACTTGCTGAAAATATTTTCCTTTCCAGAAAGTGAACTCCTCAGAGGGGTTACCTCGGATAATGTGCTAACTCTACTGTATGGAGCCTAGTAAACTTTTAAATACACGGAATCATCAGAAGAAGAAGATGATGATTTTCAATTTATATCTCCAATGTGACTGGAAACTTGATATGGAGAATTTTATCATTTAAAAATGTATGGCTGGATCTGGATTTGTGATGCAGTTTTGTTGGGAGAAAGTACTTTCTAATTTGATAGAACATTTGAAAACCATATTAAATTTTCTAGATTTTAATACTTTAAATAAAAGTAATATGTTGACTGGGTAAAAAAAAAATCAAATAATAAAGAATGTCAAATTAAAAAAAAAAAATACTAGCTTTCTGCTCTTTTTTTCCCTGTTTTCATTCTCAGTCCCTAGAGGAAACCTTTTAATTGTTTCTGTTTAAGTTTCTCTCTCAGTTAGCTCAATTAAAAACAAATAATATGCAGATACCTTTAATTTCTTGATTTACCAACTTAAAACATTATCAATTATCTGCTGTATGGGAGATGAGAATTACACCAACCCATATTTCTTCTCTCCTTAGCCCAATTTTATTAGCTACTTTATTATTTTAATTCTACTATTGGATACTTTTTGGGCCTAAGATAATACAGAGATAGCTTTATTTATTGTGCCACTAGCTTTAGTCAGTTTCTGAAATCCCTGAATGCAAAAATAGCACCAGTAGTCTTTCCTTGAAGTTCAGTCTCCATCCCTAATTCTGTCTCCCACATTCTCTTAGTCTAAAGCATTAGCGTTCACGTCTGTTTTTAACCTGCTAGTACATTTTGTTTTGTTAAGGTTGTTAACATTTCTACTCTGTAACCCTAGGTAAAAATTTCTGTTTTTGAATATAGGCTTTTGAATATAGGCTTTTGAATATAGGCTTAGCCTAAAAGTTGAAAATCCAATAAATAAACTATATATGGGCATTATGTAAACAAGGTCAACCACAACTACATTTTTTGCACGGGTTAAATTTCTTTGTGCTAACCGAAGGGATATGTTCTTGACATTAATGATGAATGGATTCTCTGGTTCTTATGTTTGTTATTTTAAAAATCTATTTACAGGTGTTTTGGGGGTAAAATGTAGATGCAATAAAATATTTTAAATGGGCAATGTAAAGTGCTCACAAATGCATAAGCCCAGTGCATGCAGGACTCTATTACAATAGGAGCGTTTTCAACAGCCGAGGAACTTCCCGCACACACCTTCCAAATCTCCCTCTCTTACCCCAGAAGCAACTGTTTTCTGATGTTCTTTACTATGGCTTAGTTTTATCTAACCTAGAATTTTATATAAATGGAATCACAGAGCATTACTCTTTTGTATCCTGTTTCTCTCAGTATAACGTGTGTGTAATTCACCCATATCAGTCCATGTATCAGTAGTTTGGATTATAACATTTATGAAGGTATCCAGTGTATGAATAGGCTAATTTGTTTATATTCTCCCATTTGGTGGGCATCTGGGCTGCTTTCAGTTTTTGTTTGTTTTGAATGGAACTGCTATGAACATCTTTATAGTAGTGTTTTGGGATATATATTTTAATTTTCTTTGGTAAATACCTAAGACTTGAAATGCTGAATTTGCTTATTTTATTATTAAGAACTACAGTAAAATTGACCTATGTTAGTGCACAGTTCTGTGACTGTTGAAAATGTGCATAGTCATGTTATGATCACCACAATTAAGATATTGTTCTATGACTCTCCAAGATTTTATCATGTCATTGTGTAGTCGACCGTTTCCCCTACATCAGCCCCTGAAAACTTTGTTCAGGTTTCTATTCTTATGGTATTTATTGTCTTTTACAGGGAGTTATATAAATGTAACCATATGCATGCAGCCTTTGAGTCTGGTTTTCTTATCATGTGATACCTTTGAGATTTATGGATTTGTAGTTCATTCCTTTTTAATCTTGAGTAGTATTCCACTGCAGGAATACAGCACGATTTGTGTGTTCATGCACTAGTTGAAGGGCTTTGAGGTTGTTTTCAAATTTTGGGCGATTATGCATAGACTTACTATGCACATTCATGCATAGGTTTTTATGTAATTATCAATTTTCATTTCATTTGGGTAAATGCACAGGAGTACTATTGCTAAATAGTGATGTAAGAGTATACTTAACTTTGTAAGAAATCGTCAAACTCTTTTCCAAAGTGATTGTACCATTTAGTATTATTTAAGCAATGTAACAGTGTTGACTTGCTCCTCAAATGTAGTTTTGTCATTCAATTAGCCAAGATACCTAACACCATTTCTGTTTTTACTACTTCATTGACAAAGAATGTCAGATACTCCTTGACATCTCAGGATAGTGACCTTCAATTTAGCAGACAATAGGAAAACAAACGGAACTTTCAATAAGGAAATTCACTCATTTAATTTAACTCATAATTCTGCCATTCTTACCTTGTTTGTTTGTTTGTTTGTGGTACTGAAGCTTGAGCCCAGGGGCACTCTACCACTGAGCTACAATCCCAAACCTTTTATTTTTCATTTTGAGACAGGGTCTCACTAAGTTGCCCAGGCTGGCTTGTAATTCTCCTGCCTCAGCCTCCCAAGTAACCACAGTTACAAGTGTGCATCACTGTGTCTGGCTCCACGTCATGAGTCTGGAAATGGGAATAACCACACACGTTCGCTCGACACATATTTGCTGAGTGTAGGTCACGATCAACCCCTGCTCTAGCACTGGGGTTGCAACAGTGGTGACAGCACTGGTCCTGCCTCAAGGGATCTGGCCGGAGGTACAGCGTGCTCAGTGCCATGGGCCAGTTACCATGGGTGCATATGAAAGGACTAGCTCAGCATCGTGGGGAAGGTTAAATTCAGAATTGCCGGTAGGGCAGCTGACACAATGCCAAACACATTGTTGATACTATCAGTTGGCTCCAGGCAGATTTAAGATTCTGTTTTTAAATGCTTCTCAGAACCTCTGACATATTTAAATGATTAAATATATTTTTGCACTTTGAAGGAAAATCCAATTTTTAGAAGTGTCAGGCTTGGTAAAATGAAGTACAGATCTGGAAAGAAAATACCTCTGAGTTAATAAAACTGATCTATATTTAAGAAACTACGTAGATGTCAGATTTCAGGGGACAAACCCACATGGATGCCTATATTCTGGCCTATTTGTTAAAATCAAAGTCAAATCTCATATGTAAATTGTTTGACTTCAAAATGTAATTTTTCTTTTAATACCCAAAAGGCACAATTGCTCTTGAGATACTGACAACTGACATCTTTGGGGGGGTGCTGGGGATTGAACCCAGGGATACTTAACCACTGAACCACATCCCCAGTTCTTTTTATATTTTTCTTTGAGACATGTTGTTGCTAAGTTGCTAGGGTCTCACTAAGTTGCTGAGGCTGACCTGGAACTTGTGATCCTCCTGTCTCAGCCTCCCAAGTTGTTGGGATTACAGGTGTGGCCACCAGGTCTGGCACACACTGTTAACTTTAGTAAGAAAAGTAATGCTTGGAAATCACCAGTAAAAGGAAGAATGCTGACCACAGAGCAGGAGCTTCTTTATTTTGATGAATTAATATGTTAATTTAGCTCTCTCTCCTTATGTGAATTTCTTAAATAACTAGTACATAACTACCCTTTTGGTTAAATATTAAGCAAAACTATCTGAAAGTCAAGCAAATTGATAATTACAGTGTAGTTCTTAACAGATGGTTTGTTCATAGTTGACTAACCCATACCATCATCTTTTGATCAGTTTTAGTGAATTTGTGCTACTCAGGAAGCAGAGGGAAGGAGGATCGCGAGTTCAAGGCCAGCCTGGAATCTTAGTGAGGCCTTGTCTCAAAGCAAAATTTAAAAAGGACTGGCAATGTAGCTCAGTGGTAGGATCTTTCCTGGGTATGTAAAAGGGCTCCGAGTTCAATTCCCAGTACCACAACAAAACGGAGTCTGTTGCTGAGATGGCTAACTTTTTATTGTGAGTATTTAGCATGTTCGAATTGCAATTTTTAAAAGCATGTAGTAACATTTATGGTAAAAATCTGCAATCATAAATTGTGTAAGTGTGAAGTTAGAGTCTTCCCTGGTTTTTCTCCCTGGTTCTTTTAAACAGTTGGGAAATTCTAAGGTCTTACATATGCTCTTGGTAAAAAAGGTAAGTCTCACCTATTAGGATATACTGTAGAATGTGAAATCAACATTTCATGTGTAATTGCAATTTTTCTAGGCAATGTTATATATAGGGAAAAAAAAGGTAAACTTAATAATTCTTAGGATCTGCTCTAGATCCAGGCAAGTGTTAGCCACCCTATAAGCAATTTGATGTTTATCTTCCCCAGGATGCTCTGAGGTGATCCTTTAGTATGCTGCCATGGTAACTCACTCCCGATGGTACTGTGCACACTATACCTCCTGCCAGATTCCTTGATGCAGGGCCAGTGCTGTCCCCACTATAGCATCCCCCATGCCAGAGCAGGGGTCGGACATGACATATACTCAGCAAATATGTGTCAAGAGGAGGTACATTATTATTCCCATTTCAAAAGTCATGATCCTGAGTTCCAAAGGGAGAGAGTCAGGACCAGAGAGTTACTAAATGGCAGAACTCTGATTTAAATTAAGTATTTAAATTTCCTCACTGAAAATCCAGGTTGTCTGTCTGATTTTCTGCTACATAGAAGGCTTCTCGGAAAGAACTGAGGGTCTTTGCCATACACTAAATGAAGTCGTGAATACAGAATTAGATATCCAGCTCGGTGGATTCAGAAGCAAAATTAAGTTTGACATGTACAATGATAACAGTTGGCATTTGCAATAACTTTATGTGGCATTATGTGGCATTATATATTCATTAATTAGTCTACATAATACTTCATTATGTGAGTCTTCATTACTGAATTTTAAGTACCTCAGAAACAACACAGAATTAGCAATTAAACCAAGCCACGTGAATAAACAGATACAGTACTGCAGTCTATGAAGTTGAAATGAACATTCATGTTCTTGGAGTCAGAACTCAGAAAACAGGCTTTTCCTCATACTGGGGAAAAAAAAAAAAAAACCCTTCTTCTCTGGGGTCTCATTCCTCTTGAAGCAGTCAGATAATCCAATGTAGATTCCCAGTGAATGACTTTTTATATTTATTTTTTAGCTAAGTCATCAATTTTTAAAAATTTGTTTCTGATTTGAGGGAAATTAGTCCTTCAGAATTTTTTTTTGCAATTTATCTTTTCCATATAAATTTCCATTCCATGGTAGTTAAAAATATAGAATAAACATGTAAAATATACATTTTAATATTATGCTGAAACTTTACAGTTTGAGAATAAAACAAATTCAACAAAGAGAGATATTTACTGAACCTAAAGGAATGAAGACAAGAAATCTGGGAGAGTAGAAGGAGTTTTAACTACCAAAATTGATCAGATGTGTACAACAGAGTGAATATATTTATCTCTCTTTTCATGGTGAGGCAAATGGGAGGTAAAGGGTGGAATAGGAATTTACTTCGCTTTTGAAGGAGATGTCTGCAAAAACAGGCTTGGTCTAGTTAAAGTTGAGTTTTGGAAAGGGGGAGGACTATTCTACAAGGTTTTTTTCTTTGAACAAAGACACCCCAGGAGGCGATTAAAAACCATTAGAGCCCTAAGGAAATGACACCAACCACCAGGGCAGGCGAATGGGATTTTCCCATCTGGATTCTGATTTTCTCAGCATTTTTCAGAAGCAGTATTTTTGGAAACCTGGAAAAGCAGCTTAGTCTAGGGGCTGCTTCTCTCTGGTGTGGGAACAGGTAAACCCAAACAAAGGTTGTTAGGGGCTCTTGCCCTTTGAGGGTGCTCTGTTTTTGTTCCCTTCCACAGATGAGGCAGGATTATTTTTAAAAGTTGAAGTAAAATAGATTGAGGTAGCAGTGCAAAAATCTGAACTGGGAATACTTGCTGCACTCTAGAAAAATGGATCTTCAAAAATTCCAGGGGTTCGTTAAGCCGGGGATCATGCACTACACTTGCTTGTAGTTTGGCTGGTGCACTGGTTAGTTCAGATCTGGAAGCTGCAGAACGTACATATGCACTGTGGAGGAGGTAGTTTTGGTAGAGATTCTCAGGTGCACTTAGCTAGGTGAGAAAGAGCAGTTCTGGCTCAGACAGCATCTGAGAACAGTGCGTCTCTTCTCCATGGGTCTGATTCCAGGTAAAGATGGATGGATGGATGTCACTCTGTCTTTGGGAATCCCATAAGGGCCAATTTGGTCATTAATATTGCTCATGGGCTGGACTCAGTGGCACACACCTATAATCCCAGCAGCTCAGGAGGCTGAGACAGGAGTATTGAAAGTTCAAAGCCAACCTCAGCAATTTAGGGAGATCCTAAGCAACTCAGTGAGAGCCTGTCTCTAAATAAAATACAAAATAGGGCTGGGGATGTGGCTCAGTTGGTTGAGTGCCCCTGAGTTCATTCATGAGATATATATATACATCTCATGAAGTCATAGGTCAGAGATATGGGACTGTGAACAACAATGTTGTCAAGACCCCCACAGAAGTAGTGAGAGCAATGTCTTCAATTGTGAAATACTTTTTAAAAATGTTGAGAATAGTCACATATCTCTTTAAAAATTACTTGTTGAGTTAGTAGTGAAGAATTCTGAATGAAATAAGCTAATTTATAAGTAACTTATTCAAAACAGTTTATACACACATCTGATACAGATTTTCACAGGAAAGTTGATTAGGGAAGTTATTTTATTTGTAAACCTTCCACAACATAATTTTGCACAACAAAAAATTAGCTTCCACCACCCCCTAAATACAAAAGATAAATTGAATTGCAAAGAGGGCTACTTGCTTGACATTTGCTCAGGTAATAATTTAAACTTAGGGAGTGTGGTAGTGTTGTGTAGGATCAATATACTGCAAGCAGGTTTTTCTGTTTGTTTGTTTTGTTTCAGTTTCTATGGAGAGTAAATTGTAATTTAACTGTCCTTTTTCCTAAGGTAACATTGACACATTGTTATTTTCATTGCTACAATGTGCCCGGTAAAAGTTGTATCCAAAGCAAAGAACTATAGATTTATTTTCAAATTTATTCATTTATTTCTTTAACTTGAGAAATAACTCTTGATAAATAAAAGGGTAAATATTTCAAGGTTTTGAAGTGTTGAATTCTAGTTTTTGAAGGACGCTTATGTGCTAATAGAGTTACAGAGTTGATTTGTAATCAAATGTTCCTAATAAAGTCTAGTTCTAATAACACAGATAATACTATCAAAATTCTAAGAATATATGTTTAGCTTGCAGCAAATTGAAGTTGTAGGGAATTTTCCTATTTTGGAGTTCAGGATCTTTCAGCTGTTGTATCCCTGCAGGCTTCAAAATTAAACAGTCATTATCTTGTAGAGAAAAAAAATGGAATGACTCAAGCCAGCAGAGAATGGAAAAATTTTTAATAACTTTTCTTAAATGATTTTACTTATGAGCAAATGAAGCTTACTATACAACACAACAGTAGGTATCACTTAACATGAATGAAATTCACTTTCATGGTATATATTCCAGAAGTGTCACGAATAGACAAATATTCGGTAGTTACTTTCACTAGGCAAATAATTACTATTTAATTTTTTATGAAAAAAGACATATTTATAATTCCTTAGCTCTTGTTTCACATTTTTATGTAAACTCATTTGAAGAGAAATGCCATTCCAAAATAAAAATGAAGTAACTTGAGGTAAATAGTTCCTCATAAGGTAATATTTTCATATTTTGAGCTGTATGGAAAACTCCTTATATTTTGTTGATAAAACTTTTCTCCAAATTCTTTACATTCAGGGGATTTCCAAATTATTTCTGAATTAACAATATGCCCATTCTAACTTATGCCATAATCTCTTATTTTCTAAGTGATTAGATTATGGTGTATGTTCTTGGTGAAAAGACTGACTGAACACTTTGAATGAAACAGGGCAGCAGAGGTACTGATGATGGGGTTGAAGCAACAGGTTAACATAAACAGAGATCTTTGAATTGGAAGGAATTTAATTGTCATGTGGGTGAAATAATATTTAAAAATTTAAGAATTTGACTCTATACTCAATGATTCTTTTGATTGACATTTGTTAGTAAATTGGCCAAAAAAAAAAAAAAAAAATCAATGATCTGTAAAAACTAAGTTGGTTAATTGATCTGTAATTTGGATGGGCTGAATTAACATATGGTTAATTAGGCTGCATTAGAAGAGGTAAAAGTTGGTGTTGCTCTCCTGTCTGGCTAAGGAGTAGGTTTTCTTTAACTCATCTGTTTCACTTTTGAAAAACAAACTATCCAGGTTCCTTTTACTTTTGCCTTTTTGGCCTAAGAAACTAACTTCCCTAGGAAACTTTTATTATATTGTCTTCAGCATACTTTTTATTATGCCT
This sequence comes from Sciurus vulgaris, assembly GCF_902686455.1. Taxonomy (NCBI): domain Eukaryota; kingdom Metazoa; phylum Chordata; class Mammalia; order Rodentia; family Sciuridae; genus Sciurus; species Sciurus vulgaris. The sequence continues at coordinate 133,747,280 of NC_136470.1, forward strand.
TTAATTACATTGTATTCATTGTGCCATTTTCATAGATAAGTGAACTGGCTAATAAAATAAATTTCAATTCAGCAAAAGCAAGCAATAATATCAATCAGAATCCTCACCACAAAGAAATTCCATGCTAAGTATATCTGTCTTAATATCTCACTGAATGAGAAAATAGGGTTTTCTAAAACTTTGACCATGTATCCATTGATTATCTACATATATGAAGTATCCACACAAACTTTGATTTCATTGCAGCTTCTTTGACATTTAAGAGAAAAACTCTCTTTCCAGAGAATCAAGTTCCAGCTGAATAGCTTCTGGTAGGGACGTGATGATGGTGACATTCTAGGACTCTTCCAAACTGATACACAGCTGAGATCTTTATACTTACAATTTAAAGTCACTGGATATTCTGTCTGTCTGGAGGGATATATATAGATCCATATATATATATGTGTGTGTGTGTGTGTGTGTGTGTGTGTATATATATATATATATATTTGTTTTTTAATTTGCCAAAAGCAATTGAAAATTTCAGAATAAATTAAGCTACCAGAAAAACTTTTACACTCTCCCTTTTTTTCCCCCTCAATGGGACCTTCCCTTGCAGCTTTCAAGATGACCAGAGTAGGAGCTAGACCCTTCCCACAGCTTCATGTTTTCACACATCTGGTATTTTCTATTGGATGTTACTTACTGTGTTTGAAATACTATTTGTAGAAAGTGTTGGTGATTAATACCTTCTTCCAAAGAGCATTTTCTTCAATTTTCCCTGGCACCTTGGAGCACTAGCAATTCAATTCTGCTATGGGGGATAGAAATGACTCGAAGACAGTCAACAGTCCACTATAGAGATGCTTATTTTATGATCAAGGTAACAACTCCTAGAGAGCCACTCACTAGCTCCAGCTTAGTGAGCATTAGTTTGTCAAGGTGTCTGTCCTTCAGGGACCCTGGACTTCAACTTTCGTCTCTAGTCCTGAGTGTTCCCACGAACAAACAGACAACTCAACTGATGCAACTATCACTTAAATTTTGGCAAATAATGAAGACAGTGATCCAAGATGGCAGACTAGAGGGTAACTGCATCTCCAGTTGCTCCAGAACCCAGGATTAAAGAAGGGAAGGCATTGAGAGACTCGGACTAAAATAGAACCACGGGGTGAGTCTCCCCGACCTGGTGAAGCTCGGCCCGGGTGGCAGGCCCGGAGTCGGGCAGCTTATTAGAGTAGGGCAGGGCTGCTAGAGTCTCCCTTAGGCAGCCCTGAGCACTCCAGCAGTGGGCTCCTCCCACAGGGCCAGATACTCCAGCTTCTCGGAGCAGGCCCCCCAGTGAGAGCCTTTCTGCACACAACCAGCTCCAAGTCCCTGATCCAGCACACAGCAAGCACCAGCCCGCCAACACGCTGCTTCAGAGACCAGGACAGGGCAGCCAGGGACTTCCCCAAGCAGCCCGGCTCCCTCCAACGGGAAGTGCCTTTCCAGGCTAGCTTCTCAGAGCAGACCGCCCAGTGAGAGCCTTTCTACACAGAACCAGCCACAAGTCCCCAAGAAGTGGAGACCTCCAACCCGCAAGCAGCCTCTGGGACCATGGCAGGGCAGCCAGAGACCTCTCTAGGCGGCCCTGCCCACCTCCGGCCATAGGCTTTTTCAACGGGGCGATCCAAGATGGCAGACTAGAGGGTGACTGCATCTCCAGACGCTCCAGGACCCAGGAGTCAAGAAGGGGAGGCATTGAGAAACTTGGACTAAAATAGAACCATGGGGTGAGTCTCCCCCACCCGGTGAAGCTCGGCCTGGGCGGCAGGCCCGGATTCAGGCGGCTTATTAGAGTAGGACAGGGCAGCTAGAGTCTTCTCCAGGCAGCCCTGGGCACTGGGCCCACAGGGCCAGATTCTCCAACTTCTTGGAGCAGGCCCCCCAGTGAGAGCCTTTCCATACAGAGCCAGCTCCGAGCCCTGGGACCAGTAGCGGGCTACGGACAGCTTTCTTCAGAAGTACTGCATTATCAAGTTACTCCAAGACTTCAGGCTACTGAAGGCTGGGAGGTGATACACTGGAAATCTACAGGGACACTATAAGCAAATAGAGGAAATGTGCAATATCTCAGAGTCCCACTGACATCTGACCAATATGAGAAAACAAGGGAAGAAAATGTCCCAAACAAACCTAGATACTATATCAATAAAACTCAATGACAGCACAGCAAAAGAAATGTCAGAAAGGGAGTTCAGAATGTACAAAATTAAAACAATCAGGGAAGCAAACGAGGAGATGAAAGAGCAAATGCAGGCATTAAATGATCGCACCAATCAACAGTTAAAAGACCAAATATGGAAAGCAAAATATCATTTCAATAAAGAGTTAGAGATACTGAAAAAAAAAAAAAAAAACAAAAACAAAAACAGAAATCCTTGAAATGAAGGAAACAATAAACCAAGTTAAAAACTCCATAGAAAGCATAACCAATAGGATAGAACACCTGGAAGAGAGAACCTCAGATATTGACGAAAAAATATTTAATCTTGAAAACAAAGTTGCCCAAACAGAAAAGATGGTAAGAAATCATAAACAGAATCTACAAGAATTATGGGATATCATGAAAAGGCCAAATTTAAGAATTATTGGGATTGAGGAAGGCTTAGAGAAACAAACCAAAGGAATGAAAATCTATTCAATGAAATGATATCAGAAAATTTCCCAAATCTGAAGAATGAAATGGAAAACCAAGTACAAGAGGCTTATAGGACTCCAAATATACAAAATTACAACAGACCCACAACAAGGCACATTATTATGAAAATACCTAACATACAAAATAAAGACAGAATTTTAAAGGCCACGAGAGAAAAGAATCAAATTACATTCAGGGGGAAACCAATAAGAATATCAGCATATTTTTCAATCCAGACCCTAAAAGCTAGAAGGTCCTGGAACAACATTTAACAAGCCCTGAAAGAAAACGGATGCCAACCAAGAATCTTATACCCAGCAAAACTTACTTTCAGATTTGACAATGAAATAAGATCCTTCCATGATCAACAAAAGCTAAAGGAATTTACAAAAAGAAAGCCGACATTACAGAATATTCTCAGCAAAATATTCCATGAGGAAGAGATGAAAAACAACAATGCAATACAGCAACGGAAGGAACTAGCCTAAAGGAATAGCCAAATAAAGGAGAAGCCAAATCATGTCAAAAAAACAAAAATGAGTCAAATGACTGGGAATACAAATCATATCACAATAATAACCCTGAATGTTAATGGCCTGAACTCATCAATCAAAACACATAGACTGGCAGATTGGATTAAAAAGAAAAATCCAACAATATGCTGCCTGCAAGAGACTCATCTCATAGAAAGAGATACCCATAGACTAAAGGTGAAAGGATGGGAAAAAACATACCATGCACACGGACACAGCAAAAAAGCTGGAGTATCCATCCTCATTTCAGATAATGTGGACTTCAAGCCAAAACTAGTCAGAAGGGATAAAGAAGGACACTACATACTGCTTAAGGGAAGCATAAATCAGCAAGACATAACAATCATAAATATCTATGCCCCGAACATTGGCTCATCCATGTACAGCAAACAAATCCTTCTGAATTCCAGAAATCAAATAGACCACAACACAATAATACTAGGCGATTTTAACACACCTCTCTCACCGCTGGATAGATCGTCCAAACAAAAATTGAATAAAGAAACCATAGATCTCAATAACACAATCAACAATTTAGACTTCACCGACTTATATAGAATATACCATCCAACAAAGAACGAATACACTTTCTTCTCAGCAGCACATGGATCCTTCTCTAAAATAGACCATGTCTTATGCCACAAAGCTACTGTTAGCAAATACAAGAAGATAGAGATACTACCTTGTACTCTATCAGATCATAATGGATTGAAATTAGAAATAAATGACAGAATACAAAACAGAAACTTCTCCAATACTTAGAGATTAAATAATACACTATTATATGATGAATGGATAACAGAAGACATCAGGAGGGGAATAAAAAAATTCTTAGAAGTAAACGAGAACACAGACACATCACATCAAAATCTCTGGGACACTATGAAAGCAGTACTTAGAGGAAGATTTATTTCATGGGGCGCATTCAACAAAAGAAGAAAAAATCAACAAATAAATGACTTAACACTTCAGCTCAAAGCCCTAGAAAAAGAAGAGCAGACCAACACCAAAAGTAGTAGAAGACAGGAAATAGTTAAAATCAGAGCTGAAATCAACGAAATTGAAACAAAAGAAACAATTGCAAAAATTAACAAAATAAATAGTTGGTTCCTTGAAAAAATAAACAAAATTGATAAACCCTTAGCCACAATATCAAAGAGAAAAAGGGAGAAAACTCAAATTACTAAAATTCGGAATGAACAAGGAAATATCACAACAGACACCAGTGAAATACAAAACATAATTAGAAGCTATTTTGAAAATCCAACAAAACAGAAAACCTTGAAGACATCAACAAGTTTCTAGAGACATATGAATTACCTAACCTGAATGAGGAGGACATACACAACGTAAATAAATCAACTTCAAGCAATGAAATAGAAGAGGTCATCAAAAGCCTACCAACACAGAAAAGTCCGGGACCAGATGGGTTCTCAGCCGAGTTCTACAAAACCTTTAAAAGAAGAGCTCATTCCAATACTCCTCAAAGTATTCCATGAAATAGAAGAGGAGGGAACCCTCCCAAACTCATTCTATGAAGCCAATATCACCCTGATACCTAAACCAGACAGAGACACACCGAGAAAAGAAAATTTCAGACCAATATCCTTAATGAACATTGACACAAAAATTCTCAACCAAATTTTAGCAAATCGCATACAAAAATATATTAAAAAGATAGTGCACCACGATCAAGTGGGTTTTATCCCAGGGATGCAAGGTTGGTTCAACATCAGGAAATCAATAAATGTAATTCACCATATCAACAGTCTGAAAGTTAAGAATCACATGATTATTTCAATAGATGCAGAAAAAGCATTCGATAAAATACAGCACCCCTTCATGCTCAAAACACTAGAGAAAATCGGGATAGTGGGAACATTCCTTAACATTGTAAAGGCCATTTATGCTAAGCCCATGGCCAATATCATTCTAAATGATGAAAAACTGAAAGCATTCCCCCTAAAAACTGGAACAAGGCAGAGATGCCCTCTTTCACCACTTCTATTCAACTTTGTTCTTTAAACTCTAGCGAGAGCAATTAGACAAACCAAAGAAATTAAAGGGATACGAATTGGAAAGGTGGAACTCAAACTGTCCCTGTTTGCTGATGACATGATTATATATTTAGAGGAACCTGGAAATTCCACCAGAAAACTCTCAGACCTCATAAGTGAATTCAGTAAAGTAGCAGGTTACAAGATCAATGCTCATAAATCCAATGCATTTTTATACATAAGGGATGAATCTTCAGAAAGAAAAATTAGGAAAACTACCCGATTCCCAATAGCCTCAAAAAAAATAAAATACTTGGGAATCAATCTAACAAAAGAGGTGAAAGACCTCTACAATGAGAACTACAGAACACTAAAGAAAGAAATTAAAGAAAACCTTAGAAGATGGAAAGATCTCCCATGTTCTTGGATAGGCAGAATTAATATTGTCAAAATGGCCATACTACCAAAAGTGCTATACAGATTCAATGGAATTCCAATTAAAATCCCAATGATGTACCTTACAGAAATAGAGCAAGCAATTATGAAATTCACCTGGAAGAATAAGAAACCCAGAATAGCTAAAGCCATCCTCAGTAGAAAGAGCGAAGCAAGGGGTATCGCAATACCAGATCTTCAATTCTATTACAAAGCAATAGTAACAAAAACGGCATGGTATTGGTACCAAAATAGACAGGTAGATCAATGGTACAGAATAGAGGATATGGACACAAACCCAAATAAATACAATTTTCTCATATTAGAAAAAGGGGCCAAAAATATGCAATGGAGAAAAGATAGCCTCTTCAACAAATGGTGCTGGGAAAACTGGAAAACCATATGCAACAGAATGAAATTAAACCCCTATCTCTTACCCTGTACAAAACTCAACTCAAAATGGATCAAGGCCCTCGGAATCAAACCAGAGACCCTGTATCTTATAGAAGAAAAAGTAGGTCCAAACCTTCAACTTGTTGGCTTAGGAGCAGACTTCCTTAACAGGACTCCCATAGGCCAAGAAATAAAAGCAAGAATCAACAACTGGGATAGATTCAAACTAAAAAGCTTTCTCTCAGCAAAAGAAACTATCAGTAATGTGAAGAGAGAGCCTACAGAGTGGGAGAATATCTTTGCCACTCATACTTCAGATAGAGCGCTAATTTCCAGAATATATAAAGAACTCAAAAAACTCTACACCAAGAATACAAATAATCCAATCAACAAATGGGCTAAGGAAATGAACAGACACTTCACAGAAGAAGATATGCAAGCAATCAACAGATACATGAAAAAATGTTCAACATCTCTAGTAATAAGAGAAATGCAAATCAAAACTACCCTAAGATTTCATCTCACCCCAATTAGAATGGTGATTATCAAGAACACAAGCAACAATAGGTGTTGATGAGGATGTGGGGAAAAAGGTACACTCATACATTGCTGGTGGGGTTGCAAATTAGTGCAGCCACTCTGGAAAGCAGTATGGAGATTCCTCAGAAAGCTTGGTATGGAACCACCATTTGACCCAGCTATCCCACTCCTTGGCCTATACCCAAAGGACTTAAAATCAGCATACTACAGAGATACAGCCACATCAATGTTCATAGCTGCTCAATTCACAGTAGCCAGATTGTGGAACCAACCTAGATGCCCTTCAGTTGATGAATGGATAAAGAATCTGTGGCATATATATACAATGGAATATTAATCTGCCATGAAGAATGATAAAATTATGACATTTGCAGCCAAATGGATGAAACTGGAGGATATCATGCTAAGTGAGATAAGCCAATCTCAAAAAACTTAAGGACGAATGATCTCGCTGATAAGTGGATGAGGACATATAATGGGGGGTAGCAGGGGTTAGCGTTAGGGTTAGGGTTCAGTTTAGGGTTAGGATAAGGAGGGTGGTAAGAATGGAGGAAGGAAGGACTGTATAGAGGGAAAAGAGGGGTGGGAGGGGTGGGGGGGAAGGGGAAAAATAACAGAATGAATCAAACAACATTGCCCTATGTAAATTTGTGAGTTTTACTAAAAAATAATAATAATAATGAAGGCAATCCGTAGGGCATACTTACCACTCTGTGTCTTGGGCTGGGAATTACTTGCTACATTATTGATTCCTTGATTTTTAAAAAAATATTTAAGGCATATTTTATCTGATTTTTTTTTTCTTTACTGTGGAACTGAGGATCAAGCCAGGTCCTGAGATATTTCCCCAGCCCTCATGTGATTTTTTTCTTAGTTATCTTAAGTTATCTTAGTTATCTTCAGAGGTATCTTCAAGTTGCTCTGTCAATGAAAGAAATGGAAGTCCCATATTTGTTTAGTTATAAATATTATATAATTTCTGCCCACATTTTTCTTCAGAAAACATTACTGTTAATAGCCATTACATTGTTATCTAATATATATACATACATGTAGAAATATGTCCATATGTATATGACCGATTGTTACCTATCTGAATAGAATGAAAATCGGTCAGGGACTGGTTATACAGCTCCGTTCCCTGACTTACATGAGTATTCTTGAACAGTGGTGTTGGAGGGACTTGGTTTGACTTTTGCATTCACTGTTGAGCTAGACAGGCTAATATATTGTATGGCTTAGGTGTTCTTGGGTCTTTTGTAGGATATATCCCTCAGTTAATGTGAGATTATATGTTATATGCATAAAACAATATCTGCACATAATAAAAAGATGAGTAACTTTCTGTGCCTCTCACACTTAATGTCTCAAGATTGCATAGTTATGTCTTTAAGAAAATTTACCAGGCATCTTTTTACTCCCACAATCTGAGTTATTGTCAATGATCCAATAACCTCCTTCTTTCAAATTTTATTGTTTATTATTGTTATTTTTTACTTGCCCATTTCCTCTAGTGAGTGGAAAATTCTCAAAAGCAAGGTTTATTCTCTTCCTTTCTGTAGACCCACGGCTAACATCATTAATAATGGAGAAAAACTGAAAGCATTCCCTTTAAAAATGGGAACAAGATAGGGATGCCCTCTTTCACCACTTCTATTCAACATCATCTTTGAAATACTAGCCAGAGCAATTAGACAGACTAAAGAAGTTGAAGGGATATGAATAGGAAAAGAACTCAAGCTGTCATTATTTGCTGATGACAGGATTCTCTATTTAGAGGATCCAAAAACTCCTCTAGAAAACTTCTAGACCTCATAAAAGAATTCAGCAAAATAGCAGTCTATAAAATCAACACGCATCAATCTAAAGCATTTTTATACATAAGTGATGAAACATCTGAAAGGGAAATGAGGAAAACAACTCCATTTGCAATAGTCTATAAATAAAATAAAATACTTGGGAATTAATCTAACCAAAGAGGTGAAAGATCTGTACAATGAAAACTACAAAATATTGAAGAAAGAAATTGAGGAAGACCTTAGAAGGTGAAAAGATCTCCCATGTTCTTGGATAGGCAGAATTAATATTATCAAATGCCCATACTTCCAAAGGTGCTATACAGATTTAATGCAATTGCAATTAAAATCCCTATGACATTCCTCATAGAAACAGAGAAAGCAATCATGAAATTCATCTGGAAGAACAAAAGACCCAGAATAGCCAAAACAATCCTGAGCAGGAAGAGTGATGCAGGAGATATCACAATACCAGACCTTAAACTCTACTATAGAGCAATAGTAACAAAAACAGCATGGTACTGGCACCAAAATAGACAGGTAGATCAATGGTGCAGGATAGAAGACACGGAGACATACTCTCCTCATTCTTATACAAGAGCTGTCTTTTCAAACACACAACTTTGTTGTTCTTTTCTAATTTATGTTAAGACTTTTTAATCAATTTCTGCATTTATATTTTCCTTTTTCTCCATTTCCTCTGGTTTTAATAAATGATTCTTGTTTCCAATTATTTTAGAGAGATTTCCAATGTGTCTATTGATTTTCAACATTTCTCCTTTCCTGATTTTTCAACATTTCTGGCATGTTGTTCCATGCCACTTTTATTTTACATGCTATTTAGAAGCATCCTGTCAGTTTACTAGCATATGTTACTATTCAGATGGAAATAATTCGTAGTTTCTTTTATGATTTTTTTTGACCCTTGTGGTATTTAAAACCTTTGTGATATTTAAAAACATGTTGCTTAATTTCAGAAGATATGGAAAGGAAAATTTTCCAAGCAACAGTGTCTGAATGATTTCTACCATAAATGAATTGTGGTTGGAAATTTTACTTTGTGGGGTTTGGATTTGCTTAAAAAATACTGTGAAATGTAAATCCCCCACAAAATGTGCACAAGACATTGCTTACAACATTGTCACAGGTGTTCATGTTATTACCACCTTGGATGCGCTGTGACATGATGTCCAAACCCTAGCCCCTGCCTTTTGCCCCTTTCTGATTTTTCTCCCGAGTCCAGTCCTCTGTCGACCTGTAGATCATTACACAGTTTATGATCTATTTTCTAAATCTTCCATGTGTGTTGAAAAAATATGTATTCTAAAATAGGAAGGTATGATGTCCACAGATCAAGCTTGTTAATTACATTTAAACATCTTCTTTACCCTTGCTTATTTTCTATCTCTGTTTATTCTCCCAGTAACTAAGAGAGCTATATCTCCCCCTCCAATTATGAATTTGTCCCTCTTTTTGGTACAGTCAATATTTTCTTTTTTAGGTCACACAGTGAAATACAGAAATATTACCATTTTCTTCTGGAATTTCCCCCTCTATCCTTCCATCTTTCCTTCTTTTTCTATATTTACCATGTTTTGATTCATATTTGCAGTGCTCTGGATATTAGCTCCTGATGTATCTTCCAGTTTACTACTTTTTATTAATTTACTGGTATGCATGGTTTGCTGTCAAACATGCCCACTGAGCATACTTTCAATTTTTAAAATATTATTTTGTACAATTTATTTGATTATGTTGAATATTTAGAATTATTGGCATTCATGTTGTTATTGTACTGTCTTTTGCTGTAATTTTTATTTCTTCAACATGTATTTGGTTTCACATCTGTGCCATTTTATCTAGCTTTCCATACCCAGCAGAAGGTCTCCAACTTGGGGAGTAACTTTACATGTAGGAAGCCGAGTTGTTTGTGATAATGTCAACATGCTAAGTCACCTTTCATCCTGCAGGTTCTTACTCAGAAGATTTTTCCTTTTCTGCATATGTGATTATCTTTGATTTTCATTGCCCTTAAAAATCATCTCTGGGGATTACACCTAACTTAGGGTCCAGAACCTTTTTTTCTATGTTTATGACATGATTTGCTTGTGCTGCAGTGGATAGTAACAAAGATCATCTGAAGTAATATTTGGTTTTTAAAGCTACAGATCTGCAAAAAAACTAAAGAAGAGCACTTAGGGCAGATTTCTAAAGCCCTGTAATGCTTCCCTAAAATACAACTCTGACACATGAAATGTTGAATTGACAGGAGTTTTGTGGCAAAAAGGATTTTTCTTCAACAGGGAAGACCTTGTGTTACATTGGGCAGAGGAAAGGCACTTCCAATAACAGAAATATTAGTAACAGTAATAGCTTTATGTATTGTGCATTTAATCTCTGACAGGCACCATAAGTCACAGTGAGACACTCAATACACAAAATAGTGTGTCATCCTGAATATAACCCCACTCGTTACTTACTCTGATCCTCATTTTACAATTAAAAAAGCAGATTCTGTGATGTCAGGCAACTTGCCCAAGATCACAACTGGCTAAAAGTAAGGTTGAAATTTTGCTCAGATTCCACACAACGCTACTGTAGCACACTGTATGATTGATTATTTTTACTTTCATGAGGCAAAAGGAGACATAGTTCTTTATGTTAATCATATGTATTAAAAAATATGTGTGGATAAGGAAAAATGTTCATAGTATCATCTTTGGCATTTTTCCAAAAAGTACATCAGCGTGGTAGAATAGAAGCACTTGCTGGCAAAGGAAACACCTAAGCTCTAACTCACCTCGACCACTTAGACGTTTTATCCAGTTAATTCATTTTATTCAGTCTTAAATAAGGGCTCATGGTGCGACTAAGCTTTTCCGATGGCTGACAGGTCATAATATATGTTCAAATGCTACATTCATGTTAAGAAATTAAGATCTCCTTTTATATTTGGTTAAGGTTGCTACTGCCTAAAGTGTGATGGATGGTGTCTGAAATGGACACAAGAGCCATTTTAAAAATGTTTATAAAAGGGGAAATAAGAAAAGAGCAAAATAAGAAAGAAAAAAATTATTACTTTTTTTAGTGTGTAAGTGAAGACTTGAAACAACTAGTTCTGTTTAATGAAGGGGCAACAGGACAAATAGATAAGTAAGCAACAACAAAAAAAGAGAAAAAGATACATAATTTGTTTCCATATATTTGCATTTTGTGAACCTATATATATATATATATATATATATATATTTAAATTCCAAACATAATGTTTTCATTGCTGCATTTACTGTACTCAGTAAAATTTCTAAGATATGAAATCAGCTTCCAGAGTACTTGTTGCTGTAATTGGAAGCTCAGCACTGCTTGGCTCTCCTCTAAGTCTTAGAATTCTGTATGCGTGTTTTTTTTTTTGTTGTTGTTGTTGTTTTTTTTTTTTTTTGTTTTGTGCTCTCTATTTCCTGGATGATTTGTGACACTACATTCAGACTGGTTTTCACAGTATAAATCTGATCACAGAACTTCCCTGTTTAAAACCCGTTGGTAAATTCACTTAAGGAATAAAACAGAAATGCTGCAGCCAGTGTACGGTGTCTGGCTTCCTGGTGTCCAGGCAGCTCCCTGGAACAGCCCTCCATACTTGTCTGCCATTTGAATCCTCCAAATTGTAATTTCTTAAATGGACCATGCTCTCTCTGCCTGCGTGCTGTCCACACTCTCTTGCTCTGCCTGTGAAGCCCTTTCTTCCTGACTTCCAGCCACTGTTCATCCTCTATAATTCTAGTCAGCTCTCAGACCTGCTTGGGAACTCTCAGGCCCACCCCAACAAAAAGCTGCCACATTCTTCAGGGTTAAGCCTCCTGGGACCATGCCCTCCATTGTGTTAAAATGACTGGCACCATAGAAAACAAAATGTATGTTATTGAATGAAAAAATACATGGATAATACTGACTTCACCAAGTTGTTACAAGACTATGTCAAAAAATGGCTAGGAGCCAGGCGCTGTGGTGCACACCTGTAATCCCAGTGTGGCTGGGGAGACTGAGACAGGAGGATCACGAGTTCAAAGCCAACCTCAGTAACTTACCAAGGCTTTAAACAACTCAGTAAGATCCTGTCTGTAAATAAAATACAGAAAAGGGAATGTGGCTCAGTGGTTAAGTACTCCTGGGTTCAATCCCCAGTAACCCCCCTCCCCCACAAAAAAAATGGCTAGGAAACCATTTATAAGTTATTAGACACTATTGAGTTACTATTATAAAGTTATCTATTTTCTACCCTAATGATCAATAAGCAAGTTTTGCCAGACTGATTTATAAAAACATTTTGAGAAAAGTTGAAAGTATATATCTTAACGATTGGGACTGTAAGATATGCAGGGACTATGAACATCACTAGCAACTTAAAGATCACCCTCTATATCAGAAAACCTGTCATCCACATTTTGAGGACATTAAAAAATTTTTTTTTGAATAGCAAATGATGCGGGGATGAAAATGAAAGAGTGGGCCTTGGGTTCTGCAGGAGTCACTACTAAGCATATTAAGAGTTGGCAAGGTCGGCCTTGGAGAAAAATAAAATTGTGGTGTTTGCTGGTAAATGGATGGAACTGGAAGCTATCATGCTAAGTAAAATAATCCAGTCCCATAAAATCAAAGGTCGAATGTTCTCTCTGATGTGCAGATGCTAACTCACAATAATGGGGGGTGGCAGAGAACAGAAGTTCCTTGGATTAGACAAATGGGAATTGGGAATGACTGGACATAACCTTCCTATGCTCATATACGCATATACAACCAGTGTTAACTCCACATCATTTATAACCATAAGAATGGGAAGTTATATTCCATGTATGTATAATATGTCAAAATATATTCTATAATCATATATAGCTAAAAAGCACAAATTTTAAAAAAAGAAAGCGTAGACAAGGTCATGATAAATAACCTGGTTTTGACCTTGGTCTCTGACAGGGGAGATTTGTGCAAGAAGGGTCATGGCCTTTTAATTGAGGCTGTGTGTACAAAGCATCAGGAAGGAGCTTCTAGCTCTTTCCATTCAATTTGATATACTGTAAGTGCAATTTCCTCTATGAAGTCTTCCTGGAGTTCTGCAGGTCATGTGACAAAATTCAATTTTTAATAGTATTTAATAGCATTTTAAAATTATATTTTAATTGAATTTTTAACAGTATTTAATCTTGTACATTTAGCTTAAATACTACTATTGTATGTTTAGCTTAAATACTACTAAAAGCACTCGGTGAAAACATTCTTTGTTTTTTTCTCTCTCTGAATTTCTAAGAGCACCATGTCATTTAGCATCAGGTTCAAATTCATGTCACAGAATCATATGTCCCGGCCCACCTAACAGTCTAGGCGATGTAAATGTTTATTCGTGAAAATAACTCTACAATGGCAAATGCCTCAGGCTCCTTTGATTTTCTGCTTCTTCTTGGCTTCGTTTAAGGTTATCTCAACATCCCAGGTGGAGGCTGGAGATCTAAACATCTTGTTCAAGTTTGAGGGAGAAGGAACTAAGAAGGAAAGAAGCCCATAGAAATTTGTCTCCAAATGGAATGAAGAGCTTTCCAAGGAATGCAGCTCAGCGGACTCTCCTTTCACCAACCAGAGCATCACGGTCAGCTACCAGTTACCATGGAAGCAGAGCCATAGCTAACTGTAAGAATGACTGAGAACAGTGCAGTCAGAATAAAACTGGGGTCTGGTGTTAAGAAAAAGGGAAACATGGGTGTCGTGTGGGTATCTAGTATCATTCTCTAGCTGCAAACACATTCTTTGCATGTTTCTTGGAACATTTATCATTATCTTCTTTTCATGCCAGTTATTTGTGACAATGTTTTCTTTCCCATTACCAGAACCTAATTCCCCGATGGGCAGGCTATAGCCTAGAAATGGTTAAGGGATATTAGCTAAGTGTGTGAGGACAAAGAACTGAATAAAATCAGGAAGTAGGTGCTCCGGGGTGCTGGGAGACAAGAAGGAAACTATAGATTAGTGCCCCAAAGTAAAAACACAGTATGTCATCATTAAAAATTGTAAGCATTGACTCCTATTTCTCCTGAAGAAATAATTTATTTAGAAATTACATTTTAATTTACTTTGAAATTTGTATCTTTTTTAAAAAAATTATTTTTTATTTTTTACAGACTGCATTTTGATTCGTTGTACACAAATGGGGTACACCATTTCATCTCTATGATCGTGCACCTTGTAGATTCATACCATTCGTGTAGACATAGATATACATAGGGTCATGATGTCTGTCTCATTCCACCATTTTTCACACCCCCTATCATTTCCCTCTATGTAATCTAGAGTTCCTCCATTCTTCTCTCAACCCCCGACCCCCTACCTCCAGCCATCTCATTTTTCCCAAGTAGAATAAGTGGACATGATGTTGAAATATCTCTGGTTAATATGAAAAATAGGGAAATCTGCAGATCTGTTTATTAGGAACTCTATTCAGAGAAGAGTTCCTTTCACGTGGGACATTTCCTCCAAAGAGATAAAATGGAAAACAAGATTTGACATTTTATACAAAATTTCTCTTTACCAGTAAAGATCTGCTTTGATTTTTATTAGCTTTTCAAAACAGTTGGTTTCTTTTCTTTTCTTTCTTTCTTTTGATGTTTAAAAAAGTTTTTTTTTTAAAGATGTTGTTTTTAGATATACATGACAGTAGGGTGTGTTTGACAAATTATACATACATGGGGTGCAACCCATTACGATTTTGATACCATTCTTGTAGTTGAACATGATGTGAAGTTACGTTGCTCTTGTATTCGCACATGAGCACAGGAAAGTTACGTCTGATTCATTCCATTCCCATCCCTCCTCCTTTCCCTTCATCCCCTTTTGTCTAATCCAATGAGCTTCTATACTTTCCTCCTTACCCTCCATTGTTAGGGGTTAGCATCCACATATCAGAGAGGACAAACCACCTTTGGGTTTTGGGGTCTGACTTATTTCACTTGGCATGATATTCTCCAGTTCCATCCATTTACTGGCAAATGTCATGATTTCATTCTTCTTTTAGCTGAAGTAATATCCCACTGTGGATATATAACACATTTTCTTTATCCATTCATCTGTTGAAGAACACCTAGGTTGGTTCCAAAGCTTGGCTATTGTGAATTGAGCTGCTATAGACATTGATGTGGCTGTGTCACTGTAGTGTGCTGATTTTAAGTCCTTTGAATATAGATTGAGGAGTGGGATAGCCGAATCAAATGGTAATTCCATTCCAAGTTTCCAGAGGAATCTCTCTACTGCTTTCTATACTGGTTTCACCAATTTGCAGTCCACCAGCAATGTGTGAGTGAACATTTCCCCCACATCCTTGCCAACATTTATTGTTACTTGTATTCTATTTTTTTTTAAGGGTCAAAAAGTTTATTAAACAAATACACACTGTAGGAGAACTTGTCAGCAAGTTCAAAACAAGCCAAGACTGTGATAGAAGCTGCCTAAAATTTGTAAATTATAAACTACTTATTTATTTATATATTTTTTTTATTTTTACAGACTGCATTTTGATACATTATACACAAATGGGGTACAACATTTCATTTCTATGATTGTGCATGATGTAGATTCACACCATTCATGTAATCATACATGTACATAGGGTAATGATGTCTTTCTCATTCCTAATAATTGCTATTCTGACTGGAGTGAGATGGAATCTCAATGTAGTTTTAATTTTGCATTTCTCTAATTGCTAGAGATGTTAAACATTTTTTCATATTTTTTGACCTTTTGTACTTCTTCTGTGAACTCTCTGTTCAGTTCCTTTGCTCATTTATTGATTGAGTTATTTGTTTTTTTTTTTTTTTGGTGTTAAGTTTTTTGAGTTCTTTGTATATTTTGACAATATTGATTCTGCCTATCCAAGAACATGGGAGGTCTTTCCATTTTCTAAAGTCTTCTTCAATTTCTTTCATTGGTATTCTGTAGTTTTCATTGTAGAGGGCTTCCACCTCTTTTGTTAGATTGATTTCCTAGTATTTTATTTATTTTTGAGGTTATTGTGAATGGGATAGTTTTCCTGATTTCTCTTTCAGCTGATTTGGCATTGGTGTATAGGAACACGATTTATGGATCTGAATTTTATATCCTGCTGCTTTACTGAATTTAATTTTATATCCTGCTATTTTGCTGAATTCATTTATAAGTTTGGTGAAGTTGTTTGGCCTTTCTAAATACAGAATCATGATGTCTGCAAGTAGGAATAGTTTAAGCCTTTCAATTCCTATTTGTATCCCTTTAATCTCTCTCTCTCTCTCTCTCTCTCTCTCTCTCTCTCTCTCTCTCTCTCTCTCTCTCTCTCTCTCTCTCTCTCTTTCTGGTCTAATTGCTCTGGTCAGGGTTTTAAGGACTATGTTGAATAGAAGTGATGAAGGAGGGCATTTCTCTCTTGTTACAGTTTTTAGAGGGGATGCTTTCAATTTTTCTCCATTTAGAATAATGCTGGCTTTGTATTCAGCATATGCAGCTTTTACAAGATTACTATTATCTCTAGTTTTTCTATTGTTTTGAACATGAAGAGGTGCTATAATTTGTCAAATGCTTTTTCCGCATCTATCAAGATAATCATGTGGTTATTGTCTGTTGATGTGATGAACTACATTTATTGATTTGTGTATGAATAACCAACCTTGCATCCTTGGGGTGAAACCCACTTGATCGTGGTGCACTATCTTTTTAATGTGTTTCTGCATGCAATTTGCCAAGATTTTATTAAGAATTTTTGCATTTCTGTTCTTCAGGGATATTGGTCTGAAGTTTTCTTTCCTTGATGTGTCTTTGTTTGGTTTTGGTATCAGGGTGATACTAGCTTCATAAGATAGTTTGGAAGGGTTCCCTCCTTTTCTATTTCATGGAATAATTTGAGGAGTATTAGTGTAAGTTCTCTGAAGGTTTGGTAAAACTCGGTTGAGAAATCACTGAAGAAAAGTTACTGGGCTTTTCTTTGTTGCTTTTGATGGCATCTTCAATTTCAGTGCTTGAAATTTATCTGTTTAGATTTTCTGTGTCTTCCTGGTTCAATTTGGATAGGTCATCTCTCTAGAAATTTGTTGATGTCATCATGATTCTCTATTTTATTGGTGTACAGATTTTCAAAAGAGTTTCTGATTATCTTCTGTATTTCAATAGTGTCCATGGTGATATTTCCTTTTTCATCACAAATTTTAGTGATTTGAGTTTTCTCATTCTTTTTCTTTGTTAGCTTGGCTAATGGGTTGCCAATTTTATTTATATTTTCAAAGAACAAACTTTTTTGTTTCATTTGTTTTTTTAAATATTTTTGTTTCATTTTCATTGATTTCACCTCTGATTTTAAAATTTTTTCTTGTCTTTTGCTGATTTTAGCATTGATTTGTTCTTCTTCTGATAGAGCAATGAACTCTCCTCTTAGAACTGCCTTCATAGTGTCCCAGAGATTTTGATAAACTGTGTCTTGATTCTCATTTATCTTTAAGTATTTTTTTAAATTTCATCCCTGATTTCTTCTACTATCCATTGGTCATTTAATAGCATATTTTTAGTCTGTAGGTGTTAGAATAGTTTCTATTATTTTTTGTTTTATCTTTTATTTCTAATTTCATCCCATTACAATCTGATAGCATGTACGATTTCTTCTCTATTTTTTAGTATTTGCTAAGAGTTGCTTTGTGACCTAAGTTACGTTCTATCTTACAGTGGGATCTGTGTGCTGCTGAGAAGAAAGTGTATTCAGTCCTTGATGGGTAAAGTATTTTATATATGTCTGTTGAGTCTAAATTTTTAATTGTATTCATTAGTTCTATAGCTTCTTTATTTAGTTTTTGTTTGAAGGATCTATCTAGTGATGGGCAAGATGTGTTAAAGTCACCCAGGATTATTGTGTTGTGGTCTATTTGATTCTTGAAATTGGGAAGGGTTGTTTGATGTATGTAGATGCTCCACTGTTTGGGGCATAAATATTTATGATTGTTATGTCTTGTTGTATAATTCCTTTAAGCAGTATAAAATGACCCCCTTGGTCCCTTCTGATTAACTTTGGCTTGAAGTCCACTTTTTCTGATGTGAGGATAGAAACCCCTGCTTGCTTACGAGATCCATGTGAATGAAATGTTTTTCCCCATACATTTACCTTCCATCTGTGGAAGATGAGATGAGTCTCTTAAAGACAGTGTATTGTTGGGTCTTGTTTTTGAATCCAATCTACCAGTCTATGCCTTTTGATTGATGGATTTAGGCCATTTGCATTCAATGTTATTATTCCTTTTATTCCCCATCATTTTGATTTATTTCTTGTTTTTAATTTGAATTAGTTTCTATTTTGATTGATTATTCTAGTGTAGCTCCTCCCTTTGCTGGTTTTCACTTTTATTTTTCATTTCTTAATCATGAAATATTTTATTAAGTACATTTTGTAGTGTAGGCTTTCTAATCGTGAATTTTTTTAACTTTTGCATATCATGCAAGGTTTTATTTCGCCGTCAATTCTGAAGCTTAATTTTTCAGGGTATAGTATTCTTAGCTAGCATCCATTTTTTTTTTTTTCAGAGCTTTGTATATATTATTTCAAGACCTCCTAGCTTTGAAAGTCTGGGTTGAGAAACCAGCTATCAGGATTGAGTTTCCTCTAAATGTGCCCTGTTTTTTTTTTTCCCTCTGGCAGTCTTTAAAATACTATCCCTATTCTCTGTGTTAGGCATTTTCATAATAATGTGCCTTGGTGTGGGTCTGTTGTAATTTTGTACGCTTAGTATCCTGTAAACCTCCTCTATTTGGTTTTCCATTCTATTCTTAAGGTTTGAGAAATTTTTTGATATTATTTAATTGAAAAGATGTGCATTCCTTAGGTTTGTATCTCTGAGCCTTCATCTATCCGGATAAACCTTAAGTTGGGTCTTTTCATGTTATCCCATAATTCTTGGAAGTTCTGTCCATGGTCTCTTAACATCTTTTCCCCGTGGTCAATTTTATTGTCTAGATTATGTATTTTGTCTTCATTGCCTGAAACTCTGCCTTCCAAGTGGTCTAGTCTATTGATGAAGCTTTCAATTGAATATTTTAATTTGGTTTATTGATTCCTTGTTTTGAAGATTTCTGACTGATTCTTCTTCAGGAGCTCTATATCCTTGTTGAAATGAGCTTTCGCTTTCTGTATTTTCTCTCTGATTTCATTTCTTAGATCATGTTTTACCTTGTAGATCAGTTTTAACCATGAACTTTCTGAATTCTATCTCTGACATTTCCTCTACTGTGGTGTCAATGAAGTCTACTGCTGAAGTAGTCTGGGTTATTTGGGATGATTTGTCCCTTTTCTTTTTAATATTGTTGGTGTGTATATCCATTCATCTGGAGGGATCTGATGCTGTAAAATTTCTATCTTATGTGTTTATAGTGTCCCTCTATGTAACTAGTGCCTCACAGATGGGGGTGGGTAGCAATGATAGCAACAACATATGCAAACAATGTATAGCAGTAGACTAGTACTTAGTTCCTATTTTGATACCTAGTGTTAATTGGTATGACATGTAGGGATAGTAGGATCAGCAATTTCCATCAGTAAAAACGCTACAGACATGTATTATGTCTGGCTTAAAATCACACAATTGGGTTGTCTACGCCTTCTGCTGTATTAATTATTGATATAACATTAGTGGTAGGGGTAGACATTATCTGCTTCAATTAGTATTAATGAGTGTTAAGGATAGAGTTCAGTATGTATAACGAAAAAGAGATAGGAGGGTAGAAAATGTGTGCAATTTTCCGAGGGTGAATAGGGCAGATGCGGTGGTAACTTAGGATATGGTGTCAGTTTGAAAGGGGATGAAAACTAGAAGATATAAAGGAGGAGAGGGAGGATGGAATTTGGGTATCAGGAATAGAGAAATGAGTAATAGAGACAAAGACAATGAAGATGATGCAAAACTAAATCAAAATAAGCTAAGCATATCCCTAGCCCACGAAATATACAGCACAGGAAAACAGCACCAAAAAAGAAAGAGAAAGAAATGAAGGAAGAAAAAAAGACAAAAAGTAAAATGAGGTTAGAAATGAGGTGAGAGAAACAAATGTGAATATGTGTAGGAGTCCCTGAATCAAATAAAACAAGAATCCAATATTATGAAAACTGAAAATCCAAAAGCAAAACAGAAGTACTGCCACAACACCAGCAATACAGAAAAATCTTGGTGAAATGTCTAGAAATTAAGGAGCCATATCCACTATGGTGGACAAAACAGTGAGCGCATGTGCTCAGTGACCATACCCTCCTGCTTTTCATTTCTTCTTGAGGTGTGAGCTAAGTTTGCCAGTATGGGCCATGCATTGCACGTGGTCTTCCTTTTTATCATGTTGCTCACCATTAAATCAACTAGCCAAGTCCAGGTAGCAGGTGGATCAGGGTCTGTCGCCAGAGCCTGGGGGCTGGTGGGGAGCCTGTGTGCAAGGCCTGGTAGGTCTGGTGGTGAAGCAGAGTGTGGGGTCCAACCAGGTCGGAGGTCCAGTGTTCTGTGCTGGGTGGGTCAAGGCTGAGTGCCAAGAACTGCAGGCGGCCAAGGAGCTGAGTGTGGACCGCATCAGGGGCCAGGGAGGGGTTAGGAGATTGGGGACTGGAGAGCCGTAGGGCCCAGCTGGGTGCCAGACTAATGCTGGGCCTGGAGGGTCCTGGGGATGGGTGTATGCGGGACTGGGGAGGGAGGTGGGGACTAGGCTGGTGCCAGGGCCCAGCAAGTGCTGGCTTGGCTGGGCCCCGGGGAACCCTGTGGGTGCCAGACCCGGGTTCTGCACTGTCTTTTGGGATATTTTTATGTTGAAGTGTAGGAAGAAACTCTAGCCTCACATGTATGTGTCCTAGGAAAAGAACGAGTTCAGGGTTTCCCTGAAAGGATCTTAAGAACCTCAAGGTTCCCCGAAATTGTTAAGATAAGGACATATTTAGTTATAAAGTCTTAAAAACCAATAAAGGAAATCAGTTAGGAGTCATTTTATTATAAAAAGGGAAACACAATATTTTTTAAAACGAGCGTGGTGTTGCTTGTTTGGAAGAGTCCATTTCATCCATTTAGAGAGTGTCCTTTGTTCCTTAAATACCTGTGTCACTTCTGTTTAAAACAAGGATCCAGAATGCAGCTCAGGCTTATACAGCACAGAGAAAGTTCTATCTGGTATAGCGTCTAAACACCTGCTAAACTTCTACTGCAGGCTTCATTTTAGAAAATAAAGTGTCTCTCCATAAATGTCACTTCATACTAAAGGAATTAATGAATGGGGAAGTGCTTAAACTCCCCTTTCCTCCCTCTTCTGACAGCCACCGGGAGACAGGCTTTTCAGAAACAAAAATACTATTTTAAGGAAGAGCTTTCTGTGTTATTAAAAATATATGTAAATATACACACACACATATCCGCACCCAAAAAATGTTGTAGGAAAAATAGATTTACTGTTTTACTGACGAGGTGGTTTGTTTAAGGATGATATGCATGCCTGGGCCTGTTTCACACCTAATTATGATGCTGCAGAGCTTGTGCATGGTCCAGGCTCAGTGTGGCAAAAACGGAGCCTGGCAGAGGACTTGGGCTTCTCTGGGCTTTTAGACTAGTCCCTGGGCTCTTGGGGGCGGAGCATAAGGTGCTAATTCTAAGGCTGATCCACCACCCCTTTGAAGGGACATGGGCTTTTCTCAGATCCATGCTCACATTCTAGGCAGCTGGGATGAGGGAGATTTGGGTTCCCTCTCCCTTTTTGTAAGGGCTCTTGTCTTTCTTCATGAAGTCACACGAGTGGTCCATCTGCTTTCCTAGTTTCCTACTGCTGCTATTAAAGACCACCACCACCAACAATGACCACAAACTCAATACACATTTATCATTTTACAAGTGTAGACAAGTCAGACTCAGGGCTTGCTGGGATAAGATCCAGTGCAAGCAGGGCTCCTCTCTGTGTAGAACCTAAGGGCAAATCAGTTTCCTCACACTGTCTAGCTTCTGGTGGCCACTGGCTTGCCTCTGCTGGTGGCCCCTTCTCCTCCTCCAAACCCACACCTTGAGCGGTCTTAGTTCTTCCTCATCTCTTTCTGACCTCAGTGGTAAAAGGGCTTCCTTCCTTAAGGACTCAGGTAATTCCACTGAGCTGCTCTATCCTTCCAGGATAATCTTTCCATCTCAATGTCTGCACCCTAGCAACTCACATAATGTCTGTTCTGCAGGTAACAACAAGGCAGGCTCCAGGGACGAGGGCAGGATGTCATCGGGACTCATCATTCCGCCTCTCACACCCAATGCCATGCTTTACTTTTGTTAACCGTCATTTTTAAATTTCTGAAGCAAAAATTGGAGGTGAAACCAGGGGGAGAAATTTATGGAAAAATAATATTAATGTTCTTAACTGCAGTTCTGGAAAACGTGTTTAAAAATCTATTTTCCGCATATGTTTAGGTTACAGTAGAATTCTATTACTGATTGTGTTGATTATATAATCAATTTTAGTGTAAAAAAGACAAATGTCTGCACTTCATAGTCAGCTCATGTATCATTTGATCCACTGGTTGCCATGGAGATTGCTCATTTTAAGTAAATATTAGATAGGATAAGGATCTGCATAAGATGATGTGGTATGAATGGGCATGTGTTCTTATAACTATTTTTTTATTTCTTAAAAGGTCTTTTTCTTTCTTTTATCTGACTTCTGGTTCCATCATCTTTTGCTTTATTATTGAACTTTTCAGATGTTATAATGACATATATATACATATATATTTTATGTACACATGGCTCTTAGAAAAGAGGAATTCCATTTCTTGCTTTTGATCAAATTGTCAAAAATCCATATAAAGATGAACAATCTTAGGCAAATTTTAAACACATTATCTTAAGTGAATTAATATTTTTTAGGGGCTATGTTTAAACTGAAAAAATATATTTTAAATATTCTATTCTTATTTGGATAGACCCAAGCATTATATGTATTTCAGTAATATAAAAAAAATTCAATGTTAATTGCCTGATATATCAGATGCAAACCATGTATAAATTATAAAACAAACAGTATTGTATGGGCCCATTGTTATGGTTTAGATATTAGGCGTCCCCCAAAAGCTCATGCAAGAACATTCAGAGTTGAAGTGATTGAGTTATGACAACCTTAACCCAATCAGTGAATTAATCCCCTGATGGGGATTAAATGGGTGGTAACTGAAGGCAGGAAGGGTGTGGCTGAAGAGGTGGGTCAGAGGGGGCGAAGCTTTGGGGTGCACATTTTGTATCTGGCGAGTGGAGACTCTCTCTTCTTCCTGGTGTGGTGTCTTGGACCGCTTTCCTCTACCACACTCTTCTGCCATGATGTTCTGCCTCACCTCACGCCCTGACCAATGCAGCTGGCTCTCTGTGGACCAAGGCCTCTGAAACTGTGAGCCCCCAAATAAACTTTTCCTCCTCTAAAATTGTTCTTGTCAGGTCTGGCTGATCACAGCAGCCAAAATAAAATACACATTGAGGAAAGTCATTGTTAGTGCAAAAATCTCCTGTTGATTGCCATACACCCTGAAGAGTGAGTAGAAGCAGGTTATCTAGATCCTCTAAGGAGCGTTTTATTTTTTAGATAAAGATGCAAGTTAAATTAGCTTGAGTGGAAATATCACTCCTATCGTTGAAAAGAGAAGTGAGAAGTTGAACCTCAGGAATAGCTGGACTGTGGGAATTTAATGTGGCAGAACTCTGTTTCTCTATCTGTTGTGGCTTCTTTTTAGTTTCCTGGGATGTCAGGCTGCAGATTGGCTTCCTCTGAGTCCTACCCATTCCAAATGACTGACCCTCTTTGTCCTCATTCCAGAAATATCCAAGTGAAAGGATCTAGGTGACCCTGCATGCATCAGGTTAACAAGAACATGCAAACGTGAAATAAATTTGAGGAGAAGCTAATGA
The DNA here is from genome assembly GCF_902686455.1 of Sciurus vulgaris. Classification (NCBI taxonomy): domain Eukaryota; kingdom Metazoa; phylum Chordata; class Mammalia; order Rodentia; family Sciuridae; genus Sciurus; species Sciurus vulgaris. Next base: position 133,771,577 of record NC_136470.1, read on the forward strand.
AGAAAGTTGGTTTGGGGAGAAGTGATTGAGTCGATCAAATCTGTTGCTTTTGGAGATCACCTGATTGGCGTTATCCAATGAGAGGGTGGAAGGTAGATTGACAGCTCACTCCAGGGAGTTACAGCATGAAGTGCTGGTGACTGAATCCATGGAAGGGACAGCTCAAGGAAACACAGGACGATTGTAACAGACAAGGCTCATTCTCTCAGTCTTGAAGGCAGATGAATAAGGAAGGTTTGGGCACAATGCTCTTCCATGGAGGTCTGCATAATCATGAAGTATACAAACACTAAAAAAGTGCACAAAATATGAAGGATAAGTGAAAGATAGTCCACAAAGTAACCGCCTTTCAATACAAAATCGAACCTTTACTAAGCATCAGAAACTCTTTAGGAAGTAAACATTATTTTTGACTTTTATTCTAATCATCACTAGTAACCTTTTAAAAAGTTTCAAAATTTAGGAATGAATCTTCAACAATATATCCTAGTTTTTATGTTTTCAATCTGCATGTAAATGGAAATAGCATGTAAGTATATTTTGATGTTTTACTTCTTTTATCTAGCATTGCATTTGTAAGATTCATTTGTCTGTGAATAAATTCAGCATTCATCTATTTCTTTTTATTGTTCTGTACTGACTAATTTCATAAATATACTAAATTTACTTATTCATACTGCTCTTGACAGACTTGAGCTGCTTTTAGTTTATATGCTTTCCTTCAGAGTAGACTTGAGCTGGATGCTAGCTGTTACCATGTATAAAGAAAGGGATGCTGCACTTGCATAATGACCAAGTATATTCTAAAGGGTTTGTGCTGGTCACACTCATGTATGGTAGTTGCTATTGCCCCACACCCTTGTTCACATTTCATATTGTTGGGCTTTTAACTTTCCTACTTAACTTTTTTCTTTTAACTTTTTTCTATTTTGATGGGTATAGTGTTTCAGTTTAATTTTGATTTTCCTGATTTCCAAAGAAATTTGTAAGACAGCTTTTTTGGGCTATTTGCATGTTGTAGTTTATGAAAGGCACATTGAAGACTTTTAACTCCTCTTCCCACCTAGTCTTCTATTTTGTCATAGCAGTATGAAGGGAGCAAGACAAGCCTACAACTTGAAAAAGGGAACCATAAAGCTTCTAGGACATAATTAGGATGAGATCCTTTATGATCACCAAGTAGAAAGAGATTTCTGAAATAAGGCTCAAACATGTTTATAATCTGAGTTGATTCCTATTTCATGTACAATGGAAGGCTAGGGTACAAATAGATTTTTTTTCCATACCGATACCCACTTGCCATCGTAGGTGTTTTTGAAGACTATTCTTTTCCTGCTATTCTGCAGGAAACTTTCTGATCAGTTTTGCTCTATTGACCTGTTAGTCTAGTTGGTGTCAATGACACGCTGTCCATGGAGAGCTGATGGAGCCCGTCCTTCTCTCCTGTTTTTCTCTTTAAGAGCATCTCACTGGCATGGTCTTGTGCATCGCCACATAGATTTTAGGTTGACCTGGCACACAGAATACCCTGCTGCTACTTGATTGGGATTCTATTCAATCTACAGAATAGTATGTGAAGAACTAAGGTAGTTTCAATATTGAGTCTTCCTGTTTAGAAACACAGGTCTGTCTCATTCATGAACCTTCTGTAATCAATAGGATTTTGTGATTTTTTTCTACAGAAGTCTTATGCATTTTTTTTTTTTAGATTTAATTCTAAGTACTTGGTATTTGTGGGGGGTGGCTATTGCAAATGGATCTGTTAAAATACCATTTTCTCCTCGTGGCTGGCATGTAAAAATGCATTGAATTTATGCACTAAATTTTTATTCAGAAAATTAACAAAATCACTCATTTTAGTAACATGGATTCTGGTGGATTTTCTATGTATGTGATCATATTAGCTGATATTCATGGCAGTCTTGTCTGTTGCTTGTCTTACTGTGCTGGTTGTGATGTATTTATATTACTGAAAAAGAGAGTGAATACGGACTATCTTTTTCCTGTTCTGAATCTAAATGTAAAAATTTGCAATGTTTCACTCTTATTATGACATTTCCTGTAGGTTTTTGGTTTTCTTTTGTTTGTTTGTTTGGTACATACTCCTTTTTGGTATTTCAAACTTCCTTTCTATTTTGGCCAAAGTTTTTTAAAAAATATTTTTCATCATGAACAGAAGGTGCATTTTACCAAATTTATTCTCTGTATCTTTTAAGGTGATTGTAAAATTTTAAAATTTAATCTATTTGTGTGGTAAATTATATTGATTATTGACAAATCAACTGTAAATTTTTTGATATGAAACAAATTTGGTCACAATGTATTTTCATTTTTATATACTTATAGTTTCAGTTTGCTAATGCTATTTGCTAAGGATTTTTCCATGTCTGTGTGTGTGTGATCAGTTTTTTCTTGTCCTGTCTTTGTCAGGACTGTGCTGGACTTAAGATGGATGGAGGAGTGTGAGCATTTTCTTTTCTCTTTAGGAATTTGTACATTGGAATTCTACCTTGAGTGTGTGCTAAAATTTACCAATGAAGCCAAGTTGATCTGAGTTTTCCTTGTGGGAAAACCATTGATCGCAGTTTTCTTAAACAATTTTTTCCCAACATTTTGTAGGGATTGGTTCATTTCATTAGCATTTTCAATTTTTTTTATATTATTCAATCTTCCTTTAATCATTTTAATTATTTGCAGAAATAATCTGTGGTCTCAGACCGTGAAATATGCCTATATATGATTTTCATTTTTGGGCTTCTTTCTCTGGGTTTTTGTCCTCCTGTACTGTGGCAGGCTATCTCCTTATTCTTGTACTTGGTATTTTTAATATTTTAAATGTTACTCCTGCCCTCTCATCTTGAGAAGGTTGAGATTTCTCAAGAAAATTGGTTTGCTAAGACTTCATCTCACTCCACTCAGAAAGGCAATTATCACAAACATAAGCAATAATAAATGTTGATGGGGATGTGGGGGAAAGGTACACTCCAACATTGCTAGTGGGACAGTAGATTGGTGCAACCACTCTGAAAAGCAGTATGGAGAGTCCTTAGAAAACCTGGAATGGAACCACCATTTGAGCCAGTTATCCCACTCCTTGGCCTATACCCAAAGAACTTAAAATTGGCATACTACAGTGATGCAGCCACATCAATATTTATAGTAGCTCAGTTCATAATAGCCAAACTTTGGAACCAACCCAGATGACCTTCAACAGATGAATGGATAAAGAAACTGTGGTATATATACACAACAGAATATTAGTCAGACTGCTGTAATGAAATTATAGCATTTGCAGGTAGTTGGATGGAACTGGAGAATAACATGCTAAGCAAAAGAAGTCAATCCCAAAACACCAAAGATGAATATTTTCTTCAATATGCGGATGCTAATTCACAATAAGCAAGGGGCACTAGAGGTACTTTGGATTAGGCAGAGAGTTATGAGGGGTAGAGTAGGGGGAAGGGGGTAGGAAGACAAGTAGAATCAATCAGACATTATTACACTATGTACATATATGATTACACAATTGGTATGATTCTACATCATGTACCACCAGAAGATTGAGAAGTTATGTTCCATTTATGTATGATGTGTCAAAATACATTCTACTGTCATGTATAACTAATTAGAACAACAACAAAAAAAGGCTTGTCTGAGTTATCTCATGTACATTCACTGAAATTATGTTCCCATCTTTTAAATGATTTCTGCAAAGTTATCAGTCACCTTGTCTATATTTATTGATTTTGTTTATCTTTTGAAAAAAAACAACAACTATTTTTGAATTAATCCTGTATATTTCTTTTATTCTCAATTTTATCTCTGGTCTTAATTATTTTCTACCTTCTACTAATTTTATTATTTGTTTTCTCTTTCTTTTCTAAGACCTTGAGGTAGAGCATTATACTATTTTTGGGGGGATTTTTCTACCTTTTAAATGTAAGCACTCAATGCTCTAAATTTTCTTCTTAGAACTGCCTTCAAATTATCCCAAAGATTTTGATATATTTTATCTCTCTTCTCATATTTCTAAGAATTTCTTGATTTCTCCTTTCATTTCTTCTATGATCCATTCTTCATTTAAAAGAGCATTGTTCAATCTTCCTGAGTTTGTTGTGTTTCTGTAATTTTTTTGCTGTTGATTTCTAGTTTCATTCCATTGTGCTTTGATAGGATGCATGGGATTATATCAATTTTTTGGTATCTGCTAAGCCTCACATTGTGTCCTAGAATACAGTCCATTTTGGAAAGGATTTTATGAGCTGCTGAGAAAAGTTAATTCTCCTGTTTTGGGGTGAAATATTCTGTTGATGACCTCTTGATGAAGGGAATGTTTTGAAATCACCCACTACTGTTGTATTGGTGTCAATTTGGGATTTAATTTAGAGAATATAAATATATATAAATATAAATATATAAAGAATATAAATATATATATATTTAAAGAATATAAATATATCTATATTTAGTATACACACACATACACACACACACACACACACACACACATACACACACATATATATATGCATGTATTTTTAAAATGCAATTAAGTACACTGACTTTTGGGGCACAAGTATTTTCTATCATTCTATCTTCTTGTTGAATTATAACTCTTTAGCAGTATTTAGTGGCCTTCTTCATCTTTTCTGGCTAATTTTTATTTGAAATCTAATCTGCTTAGTCAGATATGAGAATAGCTGCTCCAGCTGGTTTTTGGACTCCATTTGCATGGAGTGTTCTTTTCCGTCCTTTTACTTTTAGCTTATGTGTGTATCTTTGCCTATGGGACTCTTGAAAATGGTGTAGAGTTGGATCTGGCTTTTTAAAATTCATTTTGCCATTCTATGTCTTTTAACTGGGAATTGAGACAATCTATATTCAGTATTATTATAGATATATGTTTATTTTTTTCCTGCCATTTTAGCAAGTTTGCTATATAATTAAATCTTTCATTTAGTTAATTGCTCTTCTTGTGAACTTCATCTATATAGGGGCATATTTGTTTGTTTTGAGTTCTTCAGTGTGCCATTTATTTTTAAGTTTTGTTTTTTGCGATGGCTTAGTAGTCATGAATTCTTTTAGTTTATCTTTATCAGGGAAAATTATTTCTAAAAGCTAGGTTTTTCTGGGTATAGCAATCTTGGCTGGTAATGGTTTTCTATTAGAACTTAAAATATGTCACTCCAGATTGTCCTTTTAGAGTCTGAGCTGAGAAGGCAGAAATGAGCCTTACTGGTTTGTCTCTAAACATGACATGGCATTTTTGTCTGAGAACTTTTAATATTCTTTTCATATTTTCTATGTTAGGCATTTTGATTGTGATATGTCATGGAGAGCTTTTTGGGTCTTATCTATTAAGGGTTCTATATGCTTCTGGTATGTAGATATTTTCTCTCCTATTCCACTGGCTCTAAGATTTGGTCTCTTGATGTTGTCCCAGAGTTGTAGTATATTCTGATTATAGTAATCTAATTTTTCCCATTAACGCATACTGAGTATTTAAGTTTATATACTCTGTCTTCAAGGTCTGAAATTTTATTTTCACATAATCTAATTTGTTGGTGATACTTTCAAGTGACTTTTTAACTTGATTCATTGTGTCTTTCATTTCCAGTAGTTCTGATTGGTTTCTTTTCAATATCTCTGTTTCTGTTTTGTTGTTGAAATGGTTTTCACCTTCTGTATTCTTTCTACACTCCCCCCGCCTTCTCTTTTTCTCCAGGTTGAGGACCTGACTCAGGGTCTTGCACATGCTAGGCAAGCATTCTGCCAATAGCTAAATCCCCATACCCTGAATTTACTTTCTTAATTCTTTCCTTGGATTTTCTTTTAGTTCATTGACCATTTTTGAAATCTGTATTTTATACTCTTTCTCTGGAGTTTGACTCACTTTCATATTTTTTTTTTTATTGTAAACAAATGAGATACATGTTGTTTCTCTGTTTGTACATGGAGTCAAGGCATACCATTTGTGTAATCATAAATTTACATAGGGTAATGTTGTTTGATTCATTCTGTTATTCTTTCCCTTCCTCCCACCCCTCTCACCCCTCTTTTCCCTCTATACAGATCATCCTTCCTCCATTCTTTCCCCCCTCCCTAATCCTAACCCTAACCCTAACACTAACCCCTCCCACCACCCATTATGTGTCATCATCCCCTTATCAGCGAGAAAATTCATGCTTTGGTTTTTTGAGATTGGCTTATCTCACTTAGCATGATATTCTCCAGTTTCATCCATTTGCCTGCAAATGTCATAATTTTATCATTCTTTATGGCTGAGTAATATTCCATTGTATATATATAAAACACAGTTTCTTTATCCATTCATCAATTGAAGGACATCTAGGTTGGTTCCACAATCTGGCTATTGTGAATTGAGCAGCTATGAACATTGATGGGGCTGTATCTCTGTAGTACGCTGATTTTAAGTCCTTTGGGTATAGGCCAAGGAGTGGGATAGCTGGGTCAAATGGTGGTTCCATTCCAAGCTTTCTGAGGAATCTCCATACTGCTTTCCAGAGTGGCTGCACTAATTTGCAACCCGACCAGCAATGTATGAGTGTACCTTTTTCCCCACATCCTCGCCAACACCTATTGTTGCTTGTGTTCTTGATAATCACCATTCTAATTGGGGTGAGATGGAATCTTAGTGTAGTTTTGATTTGCATTTCTCTTATTACTAGAGATGTTGAACATTTTTTCATATATCTGTTGATTGCTTGTACATCTGTGAAGTGTCTGTTCATTTCCTTAGCCCATTTTTTGATTGGATTATTTGTATTCTTGGTGTAGAGTTTTTTGAGTTCTTTATATATTCTGGAAATTAGTGCTGTATCTGAAGTATGAGTGGCAAAGATTTTCTCCCACTCTGTAGGCTCTCTCTTCACATTACTGATAGTTTCCTTTGATGAGAGAAAGATTTTAGTTGAATCTATCCCAGATGTTGATTCTTGCTTTTATTTCTTGTGCTATGCGAGTCCTGTTAAGGAAGTCTGATCCTAGGTTGACATATTGAAGATTTGGACCTACATTTTCTTCTGTAAGATGAAGGGTCTCTGGTCTGATCCCAAGGTCCTTGATCCATTGTGAGTTGAGTTATGTGCAGGGTGAGAGATAGGGGTTTAATTTCATTCTATTGCATATGGATTTCCAGTTTTCTCAGCACAATTTGTTGAAGAGGCTATCTTTTCTCCATTGCATATTATTGGCACCTTTGACTAATATGAGAAAATTGTATTTATTTGGGTTTGTGTCCATGTCCTTTATTCTGTACCATTGATCTACCTGTCTATTTTGGTGCCAATACCATTTGTTACTATTGCTTTGTAGTAGACTTGAAGATCTGGTGTTGTGATACCCCCCTGCTTCGCTCTTTCTGCTAAGGATTGCTTTAGCTATTCTGGGTTTCTTATTCTTCCAGATGAATTTCATAATTGCTTGCTCTATTTCTGTAAGGTACATCATTGGGATTTTAATTGGAATTCCATTGAATCTGTATAGCACTTTTGGTAGTATGGCCATTTTGGCAATATTAATTCTGCCTATTCAAGATCTTGGGAGATCGTTCCATCTTCTAAGATTTTCTTTAATTTCTTTAGTGTTCTGTAGTTCTCATTGTAGAGGTCTTTCACCTCTTTTGTGAGATTGATTCCCAAGTATTTTTTTTTTTTTGAGGCTATTGGGAATTGGGTAGTTTCCTAATTTCTCTTTCTGAAGATTCATCCCTTATGTATAAAAATGCATTGGATTTATGAGCATTGATCTTGTAACCTGCTACTTTACTGAATTCACTTACGAGTTCTAAAAGTTTTCTGGTGGAATTTCTGGGTTCCTCTAAATATATAATCATGTCATCAGCAAACAGGGATAGTTTGAGTTCTTCTTTTCCTATTCGTATCCCTTTAATTTCCTTGGTCTGTCTAATTGCTCTGGCTAGAGTTTCAAGGACGCTGTTGAATAGAAATGGTGAAAGAGAGCATTCCTGCCTTATTCCAGTTTTTAGGGGGAATGCTTTCAGTTTTTCACCATTTAGAATGATATTGGCCCTGGGCTTAGTGTAGATGGCCTTTACAATGTTAAGGAATGTTCGTACTATCCCTATTTTTTCTAGGGTTTTGAGCATGAAGGGATCCTGTATTTTATCGAATGCTTTTTTCTGCATCTATTGAAGTAATCATGTGATTCTTAACTTTTAGTCTGTTGATATGGTGAATGACATTTATTGATTTCCGGATGTTGAACCAACCTTGCATCCCTGGGATAAAACCCACTTGATCGTGGTGCACTATCTTTTTAATATATTTTTGTATGTGATTTGCTAATATTTTGTTGAGGATTTTTGTGTCGATGTTCATTAAGGATATTGGTCTGAAATTTTCTTTCCTTGATGTGTCTCTGTCTGGTTTAGGTATCAGGGTGATATTGGCTTCATAGAATGAGTTTGGGAGGGTTCCCTCCTCTTCTATTTCATGGAATACTTTGAGGAGTATTGGAATGAGCTCTTCTTTAAAAGTTTTGTAGAACTCGGCTGAGAACTCATCTGGTCCCGGACTTTTCTTTGTTGGTAGGCTTTTGATGACCTCTTCTATTTCATTGCTTGAAATTGATTTATTTAAGTTGTGTATGTCCTCCTCGTTCAGTTTAGGTAATTCATGTGTCTCTAGAAACTTGTTGATGTCTTCAAGGTTTTCTGTTTTATTGGAGTATAGATTTTCAAAATAGCTTCTAATTATGTTTTGTATTTCACTCATTTCTGTAGTGATATTTCCTTGTTCATTCCGAATTTCAGTAATTAGAGTTTTCTCCCTCTTTCTCTTTGTTAGTGTGGCTAAGGGTTTATCAATTTTGTTTATTTTTTTCAAAGAACCAGCTATTTATTTTGTTAATTTTTCCGATTGTTTCTTTTGTTTCAATTTCATTGATTTCAGCTCTGATTTTAACTATTTCCTGTCTTCTACTACTTTGGTGTTGGTCTGCTCTTCTTTTTCTAGGGCTTTGAGCTGAAGTGTTAAGTCATTTATTTGTTGATTTTTTCTTCTTTTGTTGAATGCACCCCATGAAATAATTCTTCCTCTGTGTACTGCTTTCATAGTATCCCAGAGATTTTGATCTGATGTGTCTTGGTTCTCGTTTACTTCTAAGAATTTTTTTATTCCCCTCCTGATGTCTTCTGTTATCCATTCATCATATAATAGTGTATTATTTAATCTCCAGATATTGGTGAAGTTTCTGTTTTTTATTCTGTCATTTATTTCTAATTTCAATCCATTATGATCTCATAGAATACAAGGTCGTATCTCTATTTTCTTGTATTTGCTAACAGTAGCTTTGTAGCATTAAATATGGTCTATTTTAGAGAAGGATCCATGTGCTGCTGAGAAGAAAGTTTATTCGTTCTTTGTTGGATGGTATATTCTATATAAGTCGGTGAAGTCTAAATTGTTGATTGTGTTATTGAGATCTATGGTTTCTTTATTCAATTTTTGTTTGGACGATCTATCCAGCGGTGAGAGAGGTGTGTTAAAATCGCCTAGTATTATTGTGTTGTGGTCTATTTGATTTCTGGAATTCAGAAGGATTTGTTTGCTGTACATGGATGAGCCAATGTTCGGGGCATAGATTTTATGATTGTTATGTCTTGCTGATGTATGCTTCCCTTAAGCAGTATGTAATGCCCTTCTTTATCCCTTCTGACTAGTTTTGGCTTGAAGTCCACATTATCTGAAATGAGGATGGATACTCCAGCTTTTTTGCTGTGTCCGTGTGCATGGTATGTTCTTTCCCATCCTTTCACCTTTAGTCTGTGGGTACCTTTTTCTATGAGATGAGTCTCTTGCAAGCAGCATATAGTTGGATGTATCTTTTTAATCTAATCTGCCAGTCTGTGTCTTTTGATTGATGAGTTCAGGCCATTAACTTTCAGGGTTGTTATTGAGATATGATTTGTATTCCCAGTCATTTGACTCATTTTTGTTTTTTGACATGATTTGGTTTCTCCTTTATTTGGCTATTCCTTTAGGGTAGTTCCTCCCATTGCGGATTTGCATCATTGTTTTTCATCTCTTCCTCATGGAATATTTTGCTGAGAATGTTCTGTAATGCTGGCTTTCTTTTTGTAAATTCCTTTAGCTTTTGTTAATCATGGAAGGATTTTATTTCATCATCAAATCTGAAAGTACGTTTTGCTGGGTATAAGATTCTTGGTTGGCATCCGTTTTCTTTCAGGGCTTGGTAAATGTTGTTCCAGGCCCTTCTAGCTTTTAGGGTCTGGATTGAAAAATCTGCTGATATTCTTATTGGTTTCCCCCTGAATGTAATTTGATTCTTTTCTCTCGCGGCCTTTAAAATTCTGTGTTTATTTTGTATGTTAGGTATTTTCATAATAATGTGCCTTGTTGTGGGTCTGTTGTAATTTTGTATATTTGGAGTCCTATAAGCCTCTTTTGCCTGGTTTTCCATTTCATTCTTCAGATTTGGGAAATTTTCTGATATTATTTCATTGAATAGATTTTCATTCCTTTGGTTTGTTTCTCTAAGCCTTCCTCAATCCCAATAATTCTTAAATTTGGCCTTTTCCTGATATCCCATAATTCTTGTAGATTCTGTTCATGATTTCTTACCATCTTCTCTGTTTGTTCAACTTTGTTTTCAAGATTAAATATTTTTTCTTCAATGTCTGAGGTTCTGTCTTCCAAGTATTCTATCCTATCGGTTATGCTTTCTATGGAGTTTTTAACTTGGTTTATTGTTTCCTTCATTTCAAGGATTTCTGTTTTTTTTTTTTCTTTCTCAGTATCTCTAACTCTTTATTGAAATGATCTTTTGCTTTCCGTATTTGGTCTTTTAACTGTTGACTGGTCGATCATTTAATGCCTGCATTTGCTCTTTCATCTCCTCATTTGCTTCCCTGATTGTTTTAATAATGTACATTGTGAACTTCCTTTCTGACATTTCTTTTGCTGTGCTGTCATTGGGTTTTATTGATAAAGTATCTAGGTTTGTTTGGGACATTTTCTTCCCTTGTTTTTTCATATTGGTCAGATATCAGTGGGACTCTGAGATATTGCAGATTTCCTCTCTTGGCTTATAGTGTCCCTGTCGATTTCCAGTTTATCACCTCCCAGCCTTCAGTAGCCTGAAGTCTTGGAGGAACTTGATAATGTAGTGCTTCTGAAGAAAGCTGCCCCTAGCCTGCTACTGGGTCCAGGGCAGGGGGCTGGTTTTGCATGGAAATTCTGTCACTGGGTGGGCCTGCTCCAAGAGGCTGTCTGTTGACAGGGACTGCCGCCTCCGGAAGGAGCCGGGCTGCTTGGGAAAACCTCTCCCTGTCCTGCCTTGGTCCCAGAAGCCCCTTGAGGGCTGGGGCCTGCCGCTGGGTTCAGGGCTTGGGGTTAGCTCTGTGAGGAAAGGCTCTCACTGGGCAGGCCTGCTCCTAGAAGCTGGCTGTGGATCACGCCTGCCACAGGGGAGAGCAGGGCTGCTTGGGGAAGACTCTCACTGCCCTGCTCTGAGAAGCTGCCCACTCTCCAGGCTTGGCGCCTGGGCCGAGCTTCACCTGGTGGGAGAGACTCACCAGCAGCTCCATGTTGGTCTGAGTCTCTCAATACCTCCCCTTCTTGAACTCTGAGTTCTGGAGTGACGGGAGATGCAGTCACCCCCTAGTCTGCCATCTTGGATCTCTCCCACTTTCATATTTGTGTGTTCCTTTGTTGGTGAGGTGTGAGATTTAGGGGGAGATTTGTTTGCCTCTTTCTTCTTGTTGTCATAGATCTTGGACTTTTATATCAGTTGTGTCATATCCCTCTTTTTCTTTGTATATCATGTGTCCTTTGGAGTGTAGTTATCTTTTTGTTCTAGAGACTTCTCTTTGTTTTTGCTGCATGAGCAGGTGATCAGAAATGGGACCTGAGTTCCACCTCTGGTGGGTCCTATTGGGTCCTCGTTGCTGGTTTGGGGTTTTGTCTCCCCGATTCTGTGTTGAATTATCATTGAGGCTTGAGTGGGACTAGTTTGTGTGTGAAGTGGGATTTGCTATTGGCTGAGCTGTGAATGTTTCTCAGCAGGAAAGTCTCTACTCTGCGAACTTCACAATCACTGGTTCCAATCACTTTCCAGCCCCTCTTAGAGTAAGGGAGAAGCCAGGAATAGCACTAAATGTTAGAAACAGATGTACAGTTTTAAATAAAATGTCCAGGGTCTTGACATCTATAATGCTAATTACCACCTGTGTAGGAATGAGGGGACAGTAGTTAACACCAGCACCAATAAGCAACAAGGAACTAGATTAGACATTAAACAGTAGGCCTACTATGTCATCCTCTGTATTAATAATCAAAGTAGCATGAATGGGGTAGGAATTGCATAAACTGTCTAATTCTATCAGATAGTGAAATTACAGTTCCTTAAGTGAATAGAATGTATGGTAGGAAGGCAAGAGAAAGTTTGAATTTATTAAAAAGGTGAACAAAAGATAAGCAAAAAGTATGTAGCAGATGATGGCTATAGAGAGGGAGGAGTAAAAAATAACTAGAAGTAACAAAGAAAGAGTAAGAGGAAAGAGGAAAATGTGTTTATTAGCAGGGGACGAGATCAAGGAAGGGGTAAAAAAAAAAACAAAGTAAAAACACATATAAGATCAAAATAAGTCAAACTCATGTAAAATTTTACCTCAACAAAATCAAACCATAGCTAAATAATAAATGATAAATGGATGAAGAAGAGATCAATTAAAATCAAAGAAAAATTATTTAGTGAGAACACACACACATATGCCTACAAAAAATCATGCAGAATGGAAAAAAAGTATAAAATAATAATAAAAATAAAATCAAAATTAAAAAAAGGGAAAGCAGAATAGGATGAAAAATTCCTAATAAAAAATAAAGATCTTATTTCCACTGAAGTAGTTAAAACTGTTTGACAAGGAAGGATGTTCATTGCCTATACTCTTGTTCCTTTCTTTGTGTTTGTTTTTGAATTGTGTAACACTTGGGTCAAAGGCTGGTGGTCACTAAGTCCCACATCTCTGTGTTCCTCACCAAGCTGCCAGCCATAGTGGCCAGGAGGCTAAGCTGGTTGTAGTAGCTCTCAGCTGCCTGTCTCCCAGTGTGGGATGGGCCAGACCAACAGGCTAACATCTGTTGTGTTCCCCAGTGACCCTGGTGCAGAGCTCTAAATTGGACGTTCCAGTAGCTGGGAGTGTGTTTTGGCCAACCTTTGGAACTCTATCCAGTGGTACTTGAGATTTGATCCACTCCCTTTGTGGATGGGAAGACATGCATCTCTGATGCATGTCTGGGTCTCAGGGGCCTCCCCAAAATTCTGCTGTTAGATGAGGAGTCTAAACCCTGACAGGGTTCACACATTCACCATCATGGATGGGAACTGCCCATGATCAGACCTGGAGTTCCGATTTCCTGTCTGACAGGTTATGGGCATCTGCCCAGATGCTCACTAAGGGGTGCCCCCAATAAAGGGAGCACTCTCTCTTCAGCATCCCCAGCCCACATCACCCTAGGCACAGTCCTCTCTACACCTGCTTCAACTGTAGGGGATCAGGCACTTTGGATCCCATAATAGTGACTGTTTGCTCAGGCTGGCAACTTCCTTTATGAATTTTCAGTCCCTAGTTGCTCTTGTTGCTGCACGACCATTAAAAATGGTTTCCGCCTTTGGGACTCAGGTCCCCCGGGCTCCCTGCCTCATGGGACAGCAATTTTCTTTGGTTTTTACTCAACAATTTCTCCCACCACCTCTGCGTCCATTAAGATCAGCCTCCCCCTCTCTGCTACAGGTTCCCCCAGGACAACTTCATTCACTGTGTGGCCCCTCTGTCTGTGCTCCCTGCCACCCCTCTGCGGTGGGAGGGTGGCTGGTGTGTCTTGAATGCACTATTTCTTACATAATGTTCAAAGTCTCTGACTTTCTGTGTCTCTATGATTATTTTACTGTCCAGTACTGGATTTCAGTGAGTTCCCTTAGTCACCCACCTTGCTGAAAAGAGGCCTTCCTGCTTTTTAAATCTCAAGTTGAGGATCTTCCGGGAAGCACATTCTTCTTCTCATCTACCATCATCTCTTAACACTATTCTTTCAACAGGGTTGATGTTCATTTCATGCATAAAATCACTTAGTAATTAATGGAAGATAATTTGAAATCATTCATGCTATGGATTTTTTACATGGGGTATATGCGTGGATTTTAAGTAAATCTCCACAAATTAATATAAATAGACTTATTGAGTAAGATCTTGCCATTTGTCTCTGAAGTAGGTCTAGAGATTAAGCTGCCTCACGAAAGAGACCCTTGAAAACTCTGGGAGGCTGAGGGTACAGCTTGGAGGTGGGGCACTTGCCAACCATGAGGGTCTGGGTTCCAACCCCAGCATTGGGGAGGGGTGACTCTGTAAAGTTGCCCTCTAACTGGGTTTGCACTGCTGGTGAACCTTAGGGTCTTCAGCACCTCAGGGCACATTTAAAAAAATTAAATCAGAACTTGACCCTTAACCCTTATGATGCTTGGGGGCGGGGGATGGAGTTTTCTTCATGACAAAAAAGTGACTCAGATGAAGTTTTCTGTGTGTGCTGTATCTTTTGGGAAGAAAGCACTCTCAATCTCTTCCATGATCAATATTAGAGGTCAAGTTCTCTGAAGCCCAGTCTTGTGACTGATCAGGGCTAGTGATTACAGGTAAGAAATTTATGATCACAGGTGGAGAAGACCTCTGGATAATGATCTTAAAATTAGATGTGCTATAATGTGAATGAAAGGGAAGAGTCACTGTAAAAATTGATCTGACCTTTTATCTGTAAAACATCTTGTCTCGTTGCATCAGTAACCAATCTCTTTCAAAAAATATTAGTACAAATTCTTTCAAATACAGTGATATTTGACAATAGAAAAACAATCTGTACCATATGTGAAGCATGAGCATTTTCTAAGACCAAATTTTCCACCTAAGTAATAACCAGGTCTGACCATGCTTAGCTTCTGAATTCAGATGAGATTGGCCACCTTCAGAGTGGTATGGCTGTAGATTATGGTAATTTTTCCTAATGGCAGCAATATATCAAATATGAGATATGATTTCATGCAACACGTTATCTTCTTGTCTTTCTTTTATTTTATGATGCTGAGGATCAAACCCAGGGCTTTGTGGATGCTAAACAAGTGCTCTACCATGAGCTACACCCTTAGCCCACATTCTTTCTCTTTCAAAAGGCAAATTTTGTTTAAAAAAAGCTGCCACGAGTTTATTCTTTCTACCACACAGTATATTCTTCCGTTTTTTAAGAAAATCAATATTGCACTGACTTGTGTTGCTCTCAGACCCTGACAACCCTGAACTCATGGTGCTTCTTAGGGCTAGTGGAAAGAATGAGGCTCATTTTACAGAAACGTCTCTCTTATAACCATTTTAAAACCCTCCAATTTTGAGATGAGGAAGTAGACTGAGATAGATGTTCGAAGTGATCTTTTGTATGTTCCATGACTTTCAAACAGAGGATATATACTCTTCTTCAGTATTTGTTTGATGTACAGTGTATCTTAGGCAATAAACTGGGTGTTGTGAGTATTACACGGACACCTCTTTCTAGCAGAGTGTTCACATTCCAGCTGAAAGCATAGAAACCAGCCTGGGTAATTCCATGAGGCAATGCGTGCTATGAGAGAAGCCAAGGAAGGTTCTGCTCCAGCATGTGTGCTGGGTCAGGGACGCACCTGGAGGACAACTCACTTCAAGAAGACCTTTGAAGGCTGAGGAGGAAAGTCATTCCAGAGAGATGAAATGGCATGTATGATAGAATGTTCAGAAAAGAGTAAGGACTTCAGTGGAGTGGGAAAGGACAGCAGGAGAGAGATTTAAAAGAATTTTGGATGTAGAATTGGTAAAACTTACTGTTCATTTGAATGTAAGCGCCTACAAAAGAAGATTACCAAATGTGATCCCGAGGTTTGGACTTTTCAGTTAGTTAATCAAGACAGAGAATATTTGGTTCGGAATACACTAAGGTGTTTGTAAACCTCACCTGAAGGTGTTATCTAGGCTGCCAAACTTCTGTTCTGAGTTTCAGGAATGTGGGGTGCCGCTGCTAATAGGGACTGGACTGCTTCATGCAGTCCCAGACTCCACCCAGACAGCTGGTATCATACCGGGCATCTAAGATGGGCTGTACGTCAATGATGTGTTGACAAACACATTTATTCTATGTTAATTTTAGGTTTTTAAAAGTGCATTCTTTTGCTGTAGGAATTACTAAGAGGAAATCTGAGAGACAGAAAATTATAGCATATTTATTCTTCCTTGTTAAGTATCATTTAAATTGAAGACGAGAATTTACATTAAAGCTTTTTAGAAGGAAGCAAAATAGAGTAATCAAAACAACTCATGGCAGATATGACACACACGCCTGCATTTTTTCCACCCCAGAATTTTTATAAAACTTCAATGGATTAAAAAAAAAATGTGGGGGGAGGTGTAACTTGGGGACGGTGGTAATTGATGATTTCCATGATTGTTGAAAGATAAAACAGAATCCCTGGCAGCCTCACGGAAGGCAGGAGAAGAGATACCCATGCTAGCTACTGGGGCCTTGATGTATGTATTCTCTTTAGTCAACCCCCCATCATTTAAATAGGGTTTCCATTTGTTAAAGGTTCTGGTGTGACCTTTGTGTTTCAGGGAGGTGTAACCAGGACTTCTGTGATGCTAATGATATTCCGTTATTTGATCAGGAATACATTCACTCATTTTGCAAAATTCACCATGCCGCATACTTAAGGTCTGTGAGTGTTTGGGTGTGTGTTTTTTATGTCAATAAAATGTTTACTACAAAAACCAGTGTTTTCATGTTTCAGACTTATACGACACACTTATTCTACGATTCTTCTTGAAAGTACGTGTTTTCCAAAGGAAGAATTTGATTAGAAAGTCTACAGACTGGGATTAGTTTTTGTCTGGTGGATTCACATGTTTTCAGGGAGTCATTGAAAATTATGCTGCACCGAGAAAACTGATTTTTAAAACTATAAAAAAATGTGGTCTATACCTGTCAGGTGATTTAAGGTTTTCCAAACGGGGTTTGGAGATCGCATTTATGTGCCAAAATTTCACACTAAAACTTAGAAAAACGCTTCCCTGAGGCGAAGTTAACTTCACGGGGACAGAAGACGTTTTTAAGGATGCCAGTTTGCCCACTGTATGGCCCAAGTGTTTATTCAGCTGAGGCTTGGATGAAAGCCACCACATCAATGTCACAGTCTCTCAGCACATGTGAGGAAAATACATGTGATACATAGCAAATTAGGTGTCATGCTCTGAGAAGGGCGGAATGGGATTGATTTGCCACTTTTAGCAAATGCTCTCTTACTGTCAGCTGTGGCTTTGAGAAAAGCATTAGAGATTCTTGTCACAGATGTTTCTTTCATAAACTGTTGTGGGAGAATGACATTCTGCAAAAATGGTTTACTACTCTTCTTTCTTCTCTTGGGGAAACAAAGTGCACTAACAGTCCTCGCCAAATGGACTCAAGGAACGCTGTCCATTTATGCCACAATGGCATTAAGACTCGTGACATTCACAAAGTTGGTTTTAGAACTTTGTTGGCAAATGTAGTGAGTTGAGGTATTTATTCAGCAATATGTACCACTGAGGGCGTTTTGTAAGACCTGTTTTGAAGGAGGGGAGAAACCAGCCCATTGGTATTTAAAACCGAAATTTAAAAATGTTCGCATGATTTTTTTCAGGGCTGACAATCGATTCATCTTTTTAGAGTATGGTTCTGCATGCAAATGGCTAAAGTATGATAAGTTAAAAATTCTTCCCGACTCAGTCACTATTGTTTACAAGATGAAGCTTATGAATAACAATAATATTTGTGTGAAAATACACTTGATAGAATTTTCAATAATAATTTTAAAATTAAGGGGCAAGAACTGCTTATCCACTGACAATTTTCATTTATTGTTTCTTTTTGGCATCACTGAGAATTTGGTGAATAAATGTAAGCATTCCATACCTAAGTATTTTTCTGCAGAACAAAAATACAGTTACTATGGCAACAGCAACCTCACGTGGGATCTAAGAGATGGAAGGAATGTTTTACAAAAGTATGCTATCCATGTTCATATTAATTTCTCTACATACAAGTCAGAAAATTTTCCTCTGATGTTATCTAGATATCCAGTGTTGAGCTATTCATTAAAAGTTTTTTTTTTTTTCCTTAAATGTTCCAAATTGCCTACAGAACTCTTTCAAATATATGCACACACACATTGGAGTATGTTAAATGTCACTTGCCAACTTAGATAATCAAGGATAAAGTAGGACAATTTTCCTTTTGTAAGCGAGCTGGCTATCTTTTAAAATTTATATGGACACATAGTGGTGAATCTTGTTCTGAAAAATGAGAAATCTGTTAAGGCCCTCATGCTGGCTGGTTCAAACACGTTTGCCCTGCTCTTCCAAGTTGCAAAATAAAGACCCAAGCACTTATTTTGAAAGACTTCCATTCCCTTTGCTGACAAGGAACTTAAGATTTATTTGATTAATTGAGTGTAAATGAATGAAAACAGATGGCAAAAGTTTTACTTTTGATACTGATGAGTTTAAAAGTTGTATTTTCCTGAATTGTAAAACAAACACCTAGCGGTATACTTCTTCTGAGGTCCAAACTAAATCTCTAAGAGGTGACTGTGTGTCAGAGGCCTTGCTGTCTGACTACAGTCTAGTCGGTTTCTCGGGCTCAGGTGAGTTGGCATTTCTGCTTCACAGTGGGAGGGTTAAGGGCCTTGCCCCAAATCACACTTCTGCAACTGCTACTTTTATGAATCATGCTGTGTCCTCCAGAAGCTTTGCTTGGTAACAGGCTCTTTGCTATAGTGTGCAAGCAGTCTCAAATTTTTTTTTAATACAATAATCTTCTTTTGTTAATTCTAAGTCCACATGGATTAAGACGTGGTGTGTGTTGTTGTTGTTGTCTTTTTTTGGTACTGGGGATTGAACTCAGGGAGGGGCACTAGCCCACTGAGCCACAACCCCAGCCCTAGTTTGTATTTTATTTAGAGACAGAGTCTTACTGAGCTGCTTAGCGCCTTGCTCTTGCCCAGTCTGGCTTTGAACTCGTGATCTTCCTGTCTCTGGCTCCCCAGCTGCTGGAATCACAGGCATGTGCCTCTGCACCCAGCAAAAACATGGTTTTAAAATCGATGGTCACTGAGGAGCGACTGAGAGTTGTTTGGATTGGCTCTTTTCTTTTCCAAACTTTAAAAAAGCACTAATATTTTACCAAATGGCTACTCCAGCTGGAATTGTTGGAACTAAAGAAGGTATTTTTTTAAGGGAAGCAAGGCCTGTAATGTAAACAGAGGGCTAGGTTGCTCACAATGTTGAAAAACACACACAACAGTGATGTTAGGATGATTTCTATAGTCCTACCAACATTTAAGGTTTTTTTTTTTTTTTTTTTTTTTTTTTTTTTTATGTACTTGGGATTGAACCCAGGGGCACCCTAACCCTGAGCCACACCCTCTAGTCCTTTTAATTAATTAATTAATTAATTAATTTTGAGATAAGGTTTTGCTAAGATGCTGAGGCTGGCCTCATGCTCATAAAATGTTTGAAAGAATTTCGAAGCAAAAATCTCCCTCTTGTCATGCTAGAATATTCTAATTTATTGTGTCTAAGGAAAAATTTTCGATACGGTTGAATTTAGGAATGGGGCATTATGACTGTGGGGTCAGACTCCTTGGGGAAAATCTGGATTTACTTTAAAAAGTAGATACACGTGGCAAAGTCACAGTGTACGTATTCTTGTGAATATCCAGAAGTTGTTCCGAAGCCATTCCTTGAAGAATCCACGGTACCAGGATTGAGAGAAGGTGTTGTAAAGAACAAAGAAAGCGACATGGACAGCGCAGAGGAGTGACTCAAATCTGCACGTCTTGGAAATGCCGGCGGAAGCTTAGGGGCGACCCTTCCTGTGTGCCCATTGACTCCAGCCGGTGTGCTGGACACAGCGGAGGGGAACGGGTGTGACCCGCATGACCCAGTCCTCTTCTCTGGCCATCGTACTTTCGTAGTAGCCACCTCAGCCTCAGGCCAGGAAGGCTAAGCACTGACCACCTTGCCAGAGCAAGCCCAGGCCAAAGCAGGAGCAGGTGCAATGCACACAATATGCACACAAGTTTTTCCTTAGACGCAAAAAAATAAGAACATTCTAGTATGACCAGAGGGAGATTTTTGCTTCGAAATTCTTTCAAACATTTTATGAGTTATTTTAAATATTTTCCTAAGACTATACTTTCAGGGGATTATTTCTATAGTCTACCAATATTTAAGGTTTTTTTTTTTTTCATGTACTTGGGATTGAACCCAGGGCACTCTAACCCTGAGCCACACCTCTAGCCCTTTTAATTAATTAATTAGTTTTGAGACAGGGTTTTGCTAAGATGCTGAGGCTGGCCTCTTGCTTGCAATCCTCCTGCCTCTGCCTCCTGGGTAGCTGTGATTATAGGTGCCCCACCGTTCCTGCCTTACCAGTTTTATTGTAAACTGTTGAGAATGGAGATGGCCTCAGACTGCAAGCAGTAGACTGCAAAGTCACATTTGTAACTTAAAGTTCTTCTAAATAAGGTCTTTGAAACGTGTTTATGAGACATGACACAATAAATACAAGCTTGATGTAAAATTATTTAGCGGTATACAAGCATTAAAATAAAAACAAGTCACTCTTCACCCTCTCTCTCAACCTCACTCTCTCACCCTCAAAAAAGCAATGGTAATAGATTAGTAAGTATTGTACAGGTCTTTTTTAGGCACGTGTACATGAACTTACAGCTCTATAAAATTCGCATAAATTTTATGTCTTAGAGATCTTTATTTGCCAATAAATATATATTTATCTTATTTTAATGTGAAAACAAAACAATGATTTTTTTTTTTTTTTGTTTTGTTTGTTTTGTGGTTCTGGGGATCCAACCTGGGACCTCACGCACGTTAGGCAAGCATGAACTGTTTTCTAATTATTAAATGCTTCTTTAAAATTTTCAATATAATATAAAAAAATGCCATAACTAATTTTGGCCATATATGAGCATTTCTATAGAATCTATTCCTAGGAGTTGAAATTCAAATGTAGATTTTTAAAAAAGGTAGGTAATGCAGTTTTATCATGAGTGTGGAATTTCTAGTGACCACATAGAACCCATCCCATGAGAATTTTAATGGGTCATATTCAGGTATTGCATTTTAGGAGAGAGAAGGAGATTCCAGAATTTGGTTTAGGAAACATGACAACAGGGAAATACATGATGAGATCTCCAGAGATACAGTGGGACTAAGGGTGTTTTGGCTCGATATATCTCATTTCAATAGGAATTTACAAAAAATATTAGACTAGGTAGTCCCTTAGGGAACAAGGAGAGTTCTGGTGTCCCCTGCCCACGTGATTTCCCATCCCTAATCAATCACCTTGTTTGGAGTGTATTTGGTCACTGTCTCGTTTCCCTTGAAACTTTAAGGTTTCTTGGTGGTGGGGAGAATGTTTTGTCTTTGTATTCTGCCCAACACTGAGCACTGTTTCCTATGAACAAATGATGCTCAACAAATTCCCAGGATAATGAGCGGGTTTGCCCCTTGGACACAGAGCTACTCAGAAAACCTACACTGCTATGAGAAATGTGTTTAAGGGTCCCTGAACAACAGGAAATAAAAAACAGTTTTTCCTGTAATTTTTGGTGTGAAAAGGGAAAGTGATATAAAAAAAAAATCACAAAATTAAAAAAAATACTCTCCAGAAATAGTGATCCTGTATATGAAATGTACAGAAGCTATAGGGTATCATAGTCAAAATTCTATGATTGTTTTATTCTATGCACAGTAATAGAAAATTTTGGTGTTTAATAAAAGTTTTAAATTTTTTTTAAATATTGACTTGTGAGGCATAAATTAGTCAAGGTATCTTTGATGTCTTTCCTCATAAACTTTGGTAAATTAAACAGGAATGCCTTTTAAAAAAAATAGTAAAAATCTGTGTCTGGGAATTTCCTGTGGGAGGAGGGAAGAGCACGCGTAGGTGTTGATTGTCACCTAAATCTGCACAGTCACTGTGGGGTGGTTCAGGGGACCTGCCTGTAACCAGTCCTGGACATCGGCAGCCTTCTGGAGGAAGAGGTGACGTGGGAACCGTGGGACCTGCTGCAGTCTTTGCCCTGGGACTTTTATAACAGTATTGATCTGGAAAGGTTTGGGATGGAGAGCGATCACATGAGTCAAAAATGATCCGTGAGTTGTGAAGGTGTGTTGGAAATTCTTGAAAAAATGACAAAGGGTCAGGATTAACTATCAGACCTTAATTTCTAGGAGGAGCCTCTATTTCTGATTTTTTTTCCTATATCCAAATCAATAGTATTTTTGACTTTGGTATATAAAGGCAGGTTGCATTATCAAAATACAGATGAAATTCTCCTGAAGTCACAGACTTAGTGATGCAATTTCTAAGAAAAACTACTGCTTGGTGTGTGTTGGGGCAGAAGCTGTAAGTAGCGAGACTCCACCAGGAAATATTTTATCAGGTGGATTCCTTAGAGAGGGGAGCCAGATGCCAAGATGTAACATGGGCAAGAGTAAAACCACTGCTTGATCACAGTAGATGTGCTTTTGGTTAATATTGTTGAACACAACAAAATCCCTTAGGATACAGAGGAGAGCCGAGAGGAGATTTAAAAACAGCAGTGAAGAATCTGAGCACGGCTCAGCTCAGGTTTGCCTGCAGTTCAGTCAGGGGACGGCCTGACGTTTCCTGGGCGTTTCCTCTTTAACACAGCTGTCCAGTGCACACTTGTGGATGTGGGAGTAGACGACCTGTTCACTGGGTCTTTGTTGTCTTCGCTTCTTTTCAATAGACAGGCCCGCGTGGCTTCCAGTAAAACCATTCTGCCCAGCCAAGATTTGGTCAGATTTTGGTGAATTGTGTTTTCCCAGACTAGGACTAATGACACTCAAATCACAGCAATTTATTAGAATTCAATCCTATCAGACACACAGAAAACTTTCCCAGCACTACACTTATTTCAACAATGTCTTTCTTTGCCAAGTATGAATCACTTAAGTTTTCAAAGCATCGTTAGCGTCCAGCCTGTAGATAACTGGAAAGCCATGTCAATGGGGTTTCTGCTTTTGGAATCGCTGTGACATGACTCTGGAAGGCAGTGTTTTAGAGTCTTATTCTGCGTAACTGGACTAATGTTCACCAAAAGAACAAACCATCCTATTTACGTAACACCACAATGCATTCATTATGCAAATGGAACTAGTAGAAATATTGATGGTGAAATTATCTTCGGCTGTTTTTTAATGACATTCAAAGTAGTAAGATTCAGTTTTTCCTTTCCTTTTCTCTAACTGACACAAAATTTGTCCATATTTATGGGGCATGGTGTGATGTTTTGATACACGCATACATTGGGTAACACTCAAGCGAGGGTAAGTATATCTATTTTCTCAAACATTTGTGATTTCTTTGTAGTGAAGACATTGGACGTTCTTTCTTCTAGCTTTCTTTGAAGTATGCAATTGATTATCATTATTTATGGACCACCTATTGTGCACACCGGAAGTTCTTCCTCATAGCTAACTGTAATCCATTGACCAACTCTTCTCTATTTCTTCTATTTCACTCCTGCTCCCAACTTCTGTTAACCACCATTCTATTCTCAACCTCCATAAAATTAACTTTTTAAGATTCCAAGTGCGAGTGAGACCATGCTGTTTTGTGTTTCTGTTTCTACCTTATTTTACTTACCATAATGATCTCAGTTCTATTCATGCTATTGCAAATGAGAGGATTTCTTTCTTTTTAATGGCTGAGTAGTATTCCACTGTGTATATGTACCACCTTATTTTTTTATTTTTTATTTTTTTTATCTATTCATTGGTCAACGGACACTTGGGTTGGTCTGATTCCTGGCTATTGTTAATTGTGCTACAATAAGCATGGAAGTGCTTTTTTAAAGTACAAAATTTCACTCTCAATTAAAGGAATTTCAAACTCATTAAAAGTGGTTCCTGGGGAGACAGAGCAGTTCAACGGTTTGAATCCCAGCCCTGCAAAAAACCAAAAAACCAAACCAAACCCAACCAATCACCACCAACAACAAAAATGAAACATTTTTCCCTTTCAAATGTACACATAGATAATTATATCCATCAGATTTAACACATCTCAGAGACCTCACTAAAAAGGCTAGATTTTGTTGGTTTTCTTATTTATGCATTATGCAGTTGATCAATCTCCCCTTTTTGTCTATTATAATAATGTTGTGGTGATGGCCACACACTTATGTAAATTGGTTAAAAATCACTGGACTACACACTTAAGGGGAGTAAATTTAATGATAGTAAATAATACTAATTCAATAAAACTTTTTTTTTTTTTAGAAAGTGAAGTTTTAAATATGGCTAGATTATACAACTCTAGCCAGTAAACTGTGAGAGGTAAAGAAGGCTCTCTTACTCCAGGTACATCTTACTTGTCACCTTCATCATTTGTGACTTGTTACCTGGGCTATGAACCTGGCCAAACTTAAAAAATCCAACTGGAGGGATAAAACCAAAGACTGATCACTCTTGTGTAGAGGCAGAAATCTGCTTTCTGGGTGAATCAGAAGCATGTACACGGAGACAGTGAAAGGGGTAAGAGGACTTTGCAGAATAATGATAGGAAAGCACATGATAGGAATGGCATAAAGGTCCAGAGCAGGGGGATCTCTCAGGAGTGACGTAGCTTGGGCACCCCTCAGGAGGTCCCCGGAGAGCAGGAAGACACTGCAAGTCCTGAGGAAGATGCGTCATTTTCATAAAGAAAAGATTCCAAATTGACAAAAATGCTTGCATGTGTCTTGTAGCCCTTGACTGTATAAATTTCTGTAAAAGGATTAATAGTGTTTCACCAGTGGACTCTGGGAGCCATATGAGGGTGGAAAGAGTCACCAAGCCCAAGAGATGCAAACTACCCAGGGTAGCACTGCGGGCAAGTCGGCTCCTGGGTCATCTTGGAAGAAAGGGGCCAGGATGTTCCCATGGGAAGGAATATCCTGGTGCATTTCCTCAAGTTTTAAGTGACATGTTTGAATTCTTAAGTGTTTCTGTGGTTGAGGATGGGGCAAATATTCCAGCAAGGTGTTTCTTTTAGCTGTGTAATTATGTTCCCAATATCAGTGTTTGCGATGACATCTGGCAAAGCTTATCATGATGTCTCTAAGTTCAAAGCTCCTGTTTGAATCAAGTTTTTAGTGATGATATGGCCTTCTTTTGGCTACCTGTCTTATAATGAGCTTATCTGTCCAGAGCCTAAAGCCACCAGGTAGCTCGTTCTCATCTTCTCTATTCAGTAACCCTGGATCTTGATTGATAATTCTAAAACAAACATGAGAGATTGCAGTGGATATAGAATAAGTTCTATGCCAATCTCCCTGTCACATCACTAAATGAGGATGGGGCCAGTTGACAAGTTATTCATCTAATGCAGGGAAGTAATGTCACTCTAGTCCTGGATCCCCACAGAGTTCCACAGATTTTTACCAAAATATTTTGTAGATTCTTATTTTTTAAGTTAAAAATATGGAAGACCTGAATGAAATAGATAGTTCTCCTTCAAGAGTCAAAAAAAATTTCAATTTCATTGCTCAGCATGTAATATTTTTTTCCCTGTGTTTCAAATTATGTTGTGAAAGTAGATGTTTGTGTCTTTTTAATGCAGAAATTTAGTATTATACATTGGAAAAAATCATACAATAGAAGAGTCCAGTCTTCAGTGATTACACTTTAATATTAACAAAAAAAAAAAAAAAAAACCTTTCCCTAGGCGTTGTTAGTTACACGTTTTTTTCATTTATTTCATAAGGAAAGTAACATTTCAGATAATTTTTCTCATTGACTATGATAAATAAGGAATACATGTAAATATAAAGAAATTATAGAGCAGCATTTTTGGTCTCATAAACCTGTTTGTCAAGTGTACTTTTGGGACAACTCTGAAGGCCAAGTGTCACTTGTTGAAATATTTATCTGAGGTCTGAAAAGAACCCTATTGGAAAATAGCAGCATGTCATAAGGAGAACCAATAAAAACACCAATTTTCTTTCAAAAAGATCTCCAGTAATACACCAGTCTATATTGTAAATGTGAAGCAAATGAAGTTATTTTGCACTTGATGATGGATATCTGATAAATATGTCTAAGTCAATCCGTGCGTGCTAGAACGTGTAATCAGTTGCTATGTTCATATCTTGAATGTGACTTTGAGTCTACATTACCATAATCTAAGAATAGAAAAGTCGTTAGACAAACACAATTCCTGTAATTATGATTTTTAGAATGAAAGCAGAGTCAGGTATGGTAGCAACAAGCCTGTGATCCCAGTTACTCAGGAGGCTGAGGCCAGAGGATTACAAGTTTGAGGCCAGTCTTGACAAATTAGGGAGACCCTGTCTCCAAAGAACAAAGGAAAAAAACAAATGACTTTCAAGATTTGAAACATTTGCAAAGATAGTTGAAGTGACAGTTCAAGTGAAAGGAAAACTTGGTAGGTTTTGTGTGCATAGCAGCAGTAGCCAATGACGTCACTGAGCCTGGGCTACGGGCCGAGGACTGCACTAGTATTTCACTTGTATCCCACACTTAATTCCAAAAAGGACTTTGAGGAGTGTTCAGCTTCATGGGGGGGGGGGTACTCCTTTCTTTCACAGATGGGGCAATGGGGAAATATTACTTTAGGATATTGAGTTTGCAAATGCTCAGATTGCCTACCTAGTATTTATTTATGCTAGCCAATCCTCTAATGCACGATGTGCTTCACTGCTTATCAAAGATCACTGTTGGTCTAAACCAAGGGTCTGAAAACCTTTTCTCTAAAGGATAAGATAGCAAATATTTGAGGTTTTCGTGGGTTAGCTGATTTATCTTGCCGTTACTCAACTTTGCTGACACAACATGAAAGCACCTCCAGATTAAGAATTAGATGTGTGTGACTGTGTTTGAATAAAGCTTTATTTACAAAAAATAGCAGGCACATGTGGTGGATGGTATGTGGCTCGCTGGATCTTCATCTAATCTTATCATGGTCATTCTGCTTCTCAGCTTTTCAGTCTCTGAGATATGATCTTGGGATATTTCTCAGATCAATGAAACCCAAGTAGGCATCTACTGGAAGGTTTGGGGACATAAACTGACACTGTCCTTTCCTCTCTCCTTCTCAGTTCTGCTTTAATACTTTGCTGGAGCAAAAGCTGTCATTTTGTGGTCATGAGGTAATAAAGTAGTGAAGTGAGAATTGAAGAACCAGAAGATAGGACCAAGTTACCCCTGGTAAAGTTCTGTCCCTGAACATAGTCTGTAGCTGCCTGTTTCCGGATTTTAAAAAGGGAAATACACTCTCATTTGTCTGAAATGCTTTGTTTTTTCATTAGTTGCAAAAGAAGGAAATTCTAACTGATACTTTTCTAGAAATTTCAATGCAAATGCATAATCTTAGAGGGCTAAATTATTCCCTGTAAATTTCCAAGATAAAATGGAATCATTATATTTAAAAATATGGCACTCTGTATTCAGGGCCCATTTGAATCTACAATGTTAATTTTAGAGGACATTAATTTATTCTTTCCTATGACTTACTGTTTTATAGACCTTACCATTTTCTAGGAAGTCCTCACCATTTTCTGGGATGTCATTAGGTCTCTTTTCCCATCCTTTGTCTCCTGGTGGCTCTCATGCTTAAGAGAATGTGCAAAAGAGTGAGTTCTTGGTAAACACAGACCCCCAAGTTCCATTGCAAAAGTTCCCAATGTGGCAGAGTTGTACCTAGGTCTTCATTTTAAATAATTAGTTGTGAATATGAGACAGGTGGCCTTGACAAACGTTACTCTAGAGTTTAGGATGATTCAACCGGGTAACCAAGAGGCAGGAGTGGTGGTAATTTTTCTGAATAGATGTGTTGCCAGGAATCATTTCTACGAAACCACTCTCTTATTTCCAACCAACAATCAATCATCTGTAGTGCAATAATAGCTTTTAAATGGAATTTCTGTTTTGTTGACTGGTAATTTGATTCAGCTGAATGCTTGCTTGTTTTTTTTTTTTTTTTTTTTTTTTGGTCTGAATAGCGTTGAGCAATAGCCAGTTTATTTAGCTATGGGACAGTCATGGATGGTTAGGTTGCAAGCATGCTGGTAAGTTTTGCTGGCTTTAGTCATAAAGGCTGCATGGATTGCATCTAATACTTTGAGAATATTAGTTGAACAATAAATATTAGTTGAACAAATCATAGCTCCTGATGGTAGCATTAGCTGAGATGTATGTTTTACCAACAAATAGTCTTAAATTTTTTGATTGTGAGCAGTAAATCTTTCAGCATGAAGAGCTCTGTGTAAGATCCAGACATGGAGGGTGGTACTAAGACCACGTACTCCAGAGTCTGAGGTTCCAGGTTAAGATGTTGACTGTATCACTCAGTGGCCTAGAGCAAGTCACATAACTGCTATGCACCTCAATTTTTTCACTTGTCAAATGAGACTCTCTTTTTTCCCATCCTATGAGGTTGTTGTGAGCATGGGATGAATCAGTGTGTGTGCAGTAGTGGAATATATCACATGCTCTTATAGCATTGCAAATGCCATGTTTATTAAAGGTTTGAATAAAGTGCCTTAGATGCCTGTGTTGTGTGGTTTTCTGAAGCCCCTGTGACCCTTTTAGTTTTCTCTGTACCTTTCACACATTTGCACTTACTGTCTGGTTGTGTTAGTTTCTCATTTCCATGACAGATACCTGAGAATAACAACTTAGAGGAGAAAAAGTTTATTTTGGCTCATGGTTTCAATCCATGGTTGTCTGGCTCCAAGGTGGAAATATGGTGGAGGAAGGTGTGTAGAGGAAAGGTATAGTGGAGGAAATCTGCTCAGCCATGGTAGCTGGGAAAGAGAGAGAAGTGGGAGAGAGAGAGAGAGAGAAAGTTTCTGGGCACAAGAAATACCCTTCTAGTGCATACCCCTGGTGACCTACTCCCAGGTCCCACAGCCTGAAATTTCTACCATCTCTTGTAATTCTATCAAATTATTAGTCTATCAGGGGATTAATCCACTGGTGAGATCAGAGCCACCATCATTGGATCACTGCCCCATAGTCCCACCTCTGTATATTGCTGCATTGGGCTCCAACGCCCCAACACATGAGACTTCGGGGCACATTCCAGCTTCAAATCATAGCACTATTGAAGACAAATTTGAAATCTTTGCTTACGAATTCTTGTACTTTAACTAATTTTCAAAATATGATGGAAAAGCTGATTGACCTTTGTGCAGAAAGGAGTCCATGAGAATTACAAATGAGCACAATGCTCAGGATTCAGTGTGCAAGTAACTGATGAATTGATTAGCTCTATCTCACCTAAATTTAAGAAGAGCAAGCATAGAACCACAAAGGCAGTCCTGGTTCACTGTCTGTAGTTGCATGGATTTACAGTTGAACACTACAGCGTCTCTCCCTGGCACATAGCAATTAGATCACCCAATGGTGCACCTTGCTCTTTCTAACAATGGCATTTTCCTTGAGAACATTCTTCAGAAGAACTTTCCTTAGACTCTACATCAGGTATCTGTAGATTGCAAATGTGTTTTATTGCTTTCTACCATGAAACTTCATAGCACAGAGAAAGGAACAGGAGTTTTCAAGACAGAAGGAACAAAGATAATTCTCATGTATGCTGGTCGAATGTCCTGGAAGACTCAGGATCTTCATCTGTAACGGACAGAATGCTATCCATTTCTCTGAGCTGTAGGAAGCTTTGGAGAAAATCTGTGGTACTAGAGGAGGCTCCTTTCCCTGGTGAACCTGGTTTTCCTGCTAACTCTCAGTCATAACTCAGGGTGACCAAGGCACTCCATGCATGAGTGAGACAGGAGCCTTCTGACTTGGACTTATTCCAATACTGAGTCTTCCACCACAGTGTCGGTCCTAACGGTCTTCATGGGAATCTGCCGTTCTTTAAAAAAAGATAATTCAGAGAGCTGTGTTAAACGTGTGCCTTAACTGTGGCTTATAATTAATTCCTCTGCAGTTTCCTTACAACCAGATGTTCTGCAGAGCAGAGAGTGTGGCCTGAGCTACAAATGGCTTTTAAGATATTCCCGTTTTCAGGCCTCTTTTCTGCATTGGATAATCCCTCCACGACCCTATCAGAGGGGAATGGAGGTAGTGCGAAGGTCAAGACAGGCTGGTGACTGAGAGTTGGGCCTCTAGGTTTCTGCTCATCTCCCTGGAGAGTGCTGTGATTCAGATCTGCTCTTAGCCGTGTGTATATGTTGTAAAGAATGGTGACTGGCACCTGAAAGGTGGGCAGCACTTATTGCCAGCTCTTCTGTCATTCTTATCTCCTACAGGGAATCACTGCTGTTCCTGTGTCTTGAGTGTTAATTAAATTAAAATCTTACAAGGCCATGAGAACAGGAGACTGGGCATGTGGAGGGAAGAGGAAACGACTGGAGAGAAGAAAGGACCAGAAAGGGCAAGAGGTGGATGAAAGGTAAATGTGATTGATCGACAATTCTCATGCAGAATGTCCCTTGACCTTGTTATGTATCTGGACCCAAAGAGGCTGAGGACAAAGTCATTTCCTATGTTGTCTCAGTGGACGATGGCTGCCAGGGTCACCATCAGGGTCGCCTTTTTTCAGTCCATTGGATCATCTGATAAGAATCGTGCATTAAACATCTGCACTAGGTGCTGCGTGTACGACATAAGCAAAAATCAGACAAGGGCATTACCTTCATGGAGCCTGCAATCTCCTGGGAGAGATGAATACCAACTGAACATTCACATGCATGAATAAGTAAGTACTACACCCAGAGGAGATTACGTATTATTTTGTAAGAGTGAAACAAACAAAGGCCTGACATTATGTGGGACCAAGAATGGATCCCTATGGAAACGATATGAGACGGGAAGAATGGACAGATATTAGATGGATTGTGGTAGAAGAGGACACTGAAGGAAGAGCCAAAGGTTTTCTGAGTGATCCTGTCTCACCGAGAAACCTGGAACAAACAGGGTGGCTGGACAGCTGAGAGGAAGTGAGAGATGATCCTGGAAGTGAGGAGTCCCTGGGTCCTTGCAGATTTGGATTTTACTCAACGGTCCATGTGAAAGCCTTTGGTGTTGCCAGCCTGCCTTGACAACGTAAGGTTTGCATTTGAGAAGTTACCCTAGTTGCAGCAGAGAACAGACTAGAAGCGGTCAAGAGCAGACGTGGCTGGATCGGCTCTGGTGAGAGAAGGAAGTTTGGTGAAGGGAGGACTGAATGAGCGTAGAGGATGGCGGAAGTGACGTGGGGAGCAGTCTGTGACGTACAGAACGGGGTGGGAGAGAGGAAAGTGCGGTGGGGCTTAGTGTAACCCCTGGGGACTGTGCCACACACCCAGGAAGGCAATCCTGGACGAGAAGCAAGTTTGGAAAAGGTTGAGAGCGAATCTGGGAGGCTGCTGATTATAATGGAAAGCCATACTGAAGTGACTTTCCAAATACTTTCTTATCTTACGTGGTTTTTTTTTTTTTTTTCACTTTTCTTTTTCTTTTTATTTAAAAAATTTTTTTCAGACTGCATTTTGATTCATTGTACACAAATGGGGTACAACCTTTCGTCTCTGTGGTTGTGCACGATGTAGATTGACACCATTCTTGTAATCATACATGTACACAGGGTAATGATGTCTGTCTCATTCCACCATCTTTCATACCCCCCCCTTCTCATTTCCCTCTACATAATCTGAAGTTCCTCCATTCTTCTTTCACCTCCCCACCCCCATTATGTATCATCATCCATTTACCAGAGAAAACATTCAGCCTTTGGTTTTTTGGGATTGACTTATTTCACTTAGCACAATATTCTCCAATTTCATTCATTTACCAGAAAATGCCATAATATTATTCTTTATGACTAAATAATATTCCATTGTGTATATATACCACAGTTTCTTTACCCATTCATCTGTTGAAGGGCATCTAGTTTGGTTCCACAATCTAGCTATTGTGAATTGAGCTACTATAAACATTGATGTGGCTGTGTCACTGTAGTATGCTAATTTTAAGTTCTTTGGGTATAAACCGAGGAGTGGGAAAACTGGGTCAAATGGTGGGTCCTTTCCAAGTTTTCTGAGGAATCTCCATACTGCTTTCCAGAGTGGCTGCACCAATTTGCAACTCCACCAGCAATGTACAAGTGTGCCTTTTTCCCCAAAGGAGCTGAAAACGTACAATGGAGAAAAGATAGCCTGTTCAACAAATGGTGCTGGGAAGACTGGAAGTCCATATGTAGTAAAGTGAAATCAAATCTCTGTCTCTCACCCTGCACAAAACTCAACTTAAAATGGATCAAGGACCTAGGAATTATACCAGAGACCCTTCACCAAAGAGAAGAAAAAGTAGGACCGAATCTTCATCATGTTGGCTTAGGATCAGACTTCCTTAACAAGACTCCCAAAGTACAAGAAATCAAATCATGAATCAATAAATGGGATGAACTCAAACTAAAAACTTTTTTTTTTTTTCTGGATGAAAAATCTTATACCATTTCTTTCCAGCTGCATGATCTCTAGCAACAGCTTAACTCATTGAGCCTAAGTCCTTCATCTGGAAAGTGGGGCAGGGGAGGGGTCAAGAATGTAATATTTTGAATAAAGGATACAATATCTGACACATAGTGGGTGCTTAATAAATTCTTTCCCTTTCTCTTTGCTGTCTTTCATTTCCACATAACATTATATGGAAAACATTTGAAAGTTGCTGTAACATTTATAATTAAGTCTTTATGTGCTTAAAATATTGAAATGAATTTATGTTCTTTAACTTCTTTCTTAATGCTGGATACGATTTTTTTCTAGTTTTTGTCAATTAAAGATAATATTCAATTACCACCATTATTTTGAACCATTTCTTAGGATCAAGTGTTCAGTGTTCTGGTCACACTAGGTCAAAATTATGCTGAAAAGTGTGGTTTTGGAAATTAGGTGCTTGTATTGCTCTACAAAGTTACAGTTATGTGAATGCGTCATATCAAATCAAAAGTTGGCACTAAGAAAATGTGCTTCATGGGGTTGAGTGTTGGGAACAGTAAGAACATAATTCTTGGTCAGTCTGCATGGGTGGAATATCTGAATTCCTTCATTTATGTGTGATTTCAGGTAATTACCTAACATCTATGAAGGTCTATTTTCTTACTTCCAAAAATAGAAGTAATAACAGTATCATCCCGTATGTTTCTGTGATAAGTAAAGCACAAGTAAAGAAAACATTGTAAAAGTCAACTTTCTAGTGCCACTCATGGCAATAGCTAGTATGCAGGTAAAGATGCTGCAACAAGTAGACTGACTTGTTACACAGAAATATTTGGCTTGGTATCATGGAGACCAGTTCCTTTTCTGGCGACAGCCCAGAGGTTGGTGGCTCTGTTGTATGTAATTATCCAGGAGCCCGTGCTCCTGTGGTATTACCGATCTGCTATTCCCTGGGTGCACTGGTCTGAGCTGGCCAGTGCAATGCACCAGGACCGTGGAAGGGCAGAGAAGAGTCACGTGAGGGTGAAGGATTATCAGCCTTCTTTCAAGGACAGGACTCACACGTTGGAAACAACACTTGGGTTCACATCCCAGAATTTAGCTGATTAAAACTAATATGTCACCCTTTGCAAGACAAATCCTTCTTTTACATGTTTAAAACAATTCAACTATGAATCAATGATTTCTCATTCTGTTTTTATGTTATATTCATGTAAAGAAAACTTCTAGATCTATTTAGACATCGTTTTTATTAAATATCATCTATGTACACTCATACAGAGAAACACAAAAGGACAATAAATTGAAGGTATTCCTAGAACTTCTTGACACCTGAATATCGACTACAGAATCACTTCTTGGTTCAGAATTGTTGGTGTCCATGTTAGTTAGCACAGTATTGTTTTTGCATCATCAAAATCATTTGTGATATGGCCTCTCTTAAAAAAGATGCCCCACTACTGTCTCCAAGGTTTTTCTTCAAGCCACCAACACCCATTCTCCAATGTCAATACTTGCTTATTTTGTGAAACTCATAAATTCATCTTTCCTCAAATGAGTTACATGTCATTAGATGTTAAGCAGCTTCTTTTCAAAGTCAGCAGGGAGTTAATACAAATAGATGATCAATATCTCAATGATAATTCCGGGCAATGCAGGAATCATTCACACCATCTGCTAGTAGCTTTTTATTTGCTTCCTTGCTCTTTGAGGGATTTAGCAATATCTAATGCCTTTAGTTGCATTGCTTGGAATAAAGAAGCAACAAAATGTATTTAACTTAAATGAAGTAATGAAGACATCGATAATTATGGCACGCAGCTTTTTTTAAAAGAACAGATTTTCACTAGGGCACATAAGGACTACATTTTCCTGCTTCCTTTGCACCTAAGTATCAGGTTTGAGATTTGATTTTATTCCATTTGAAAGTCAATAAATCACCCTGTTACTGATTATGGCCTCTGGCAGAAGACATGAAGTTCTTGGGTCTCGTGGCCCAGATCTGGTGGGGGCTGGCAGGGGAGCTGGTTGATGCTTCACATACAGTGAGTTTTGCAGAGCTTACTTTTCCAGAAATCCTGCCCTTTGTCTCGGAGTGAGATCTTTACACACACTCACACACACACATCCTGTGGCACTATGTTTATACACACAAACTATGCATGTTACATATATCAACATATTGTAATGTATCTGGAAATAATTTTACATCACTTGACATGTAGAGTAAGAATCTTAGTTGATACACAAACACATATACCATCAAAAGATACACTTGTGTCTCATTCTCCACAATTTGTGACTTATTGGATAGTGTCCATATTATCTTATGTAAGTGATTAACATAAAGAGGATAAATTGACTTAGAACATAAAACTTGAAATGAGAGAATAACATCAGAACTAGGAAATCCATAACAAAGTACTACTCTTCACAAAGTTAGGTAGTTTTGCTAGTCTATGACCTTGCTCAGGGTTTCCTTTGTCACATGGAGATGACTGAATATTGTATTATAAAAGTTCTCAGTGTTCTTATGAACAAAACTGCCTCTCATCAGTAGTTAAGAAAATGAAACAGGCGACAAAATTTTTTATTCAGAGAAGAGAGGCTGAAGAAAGAAAGCATCTCTTATTGGTCACTTTTTATTTATACCAACACTGTGCCTAAATGCTTTAGGTAACTTATAAAATGAAAAAGGGTTGAATTTGAATATATTACTAAATATGGGACTTACTTCATCAAGCTATTTACAAATCATTTATCTAACTTCCAGTTTGGATGCAAAACATATACAGGGATTAATTGAAAGAGAATGAGTGGGTGATTAGATTATGTCCCAAGTCACTTCTAATTCTGTATTTCTATATAAGTCTTGTTCCACTATAAATAGAGAAATCAATAAATAACTACAATGAATGTACTTTTGAATATGGAAAGGAACACTTTGCAACACTTTACCTGCAGGAATGGTGTGTTCTAGGTACTTAATTCTTGATGTCTAAAATATATTCAGATAGGAATAGAACCCTTAACAAGAGGCAATTCTTGCTGTCAACAAGCCCACAGTCTAAAGAAAAATAGGAATGCAAGTACTATTTATAGTATAATATGATAACCAGAGCTACAAGCCAGAAAAAAAGGCCCCAACTCTACCCAAAGAGTGAGGGATGGTCTTGCTTCTAAGAGGAGCACAAGTTGAGCTGAGAAATGCACACGGTGAATTGCAAGGTGAACAAGTGGAAGTGCAGTCCAAGGGATGGACGGGCATGGGCAAATGCCAGAAAGTCTAAATTAGGTTCAGGAACCTACGTGAGTTTGCACACCTGCCACCACTGTCGGGTATGAAGGATGGGATGGAAATAAGCCTGAAGGTGGAGACAGACATAAAAGGTTTGAGTCTTTGCCATTCTTTGTATCAAAGTTCCTCAAACTTTAGCATGCACATAATTCCCTTGGAGAGCTTATTAAATGCAGATTCTGATTTAGTTCTTTCTTGTGTAAAGGCTGAAATTCAGCCTTTCTCATAGGCTTTGCCCTGCACTGCTAGTCTTTTGCTATGGATTGTGTTGAATGATCCCACAGGTCCATAGGCTAAAGGCTCTGTCCCCAGGAGGTGTTGTTGGCATGTGGAGAACCTTAAGGAGGTGGGACCTTTTGGGAGGTCTTTAGGTCATTGGGGTTGTACCCTGGGAGAGGACTGTGAGACTCCACCATCTTCTTTTTCCTCCCTGGTGGTGAGGCGAACAGTGGGCTGCGCTAGGTTCTCCTCACTATCCTTAGCACGCACACCCAACAGAGGTCCAAAGCAATGGGTCCACCCATATTGGACAGGGACCTCTAAACCTGTGAGCCAACATCACTATTTTGTCCTTATAAAAAAAAAAAAAATCTTAGGTAGTTCATTATAGTGACAGAAGGATGACTAATACCTTCAAGCATCAACGTACGTAGCAAGGATTCAGGGGGTGGGCATGTGGTAAAGCTCGTAAATTAGGGCAGGAGCTCAGATAGGTCCATACTTCATGGAGACAGCTCCAGAGGTAAAGCAGAATGCGCAGAGAGTTGAGGGCTGCAGTTGAGAGGCAGTGGAAATTTATTAGTGTCTCTATAAACAAATGTAGCAGCAACGTAGAAGAAGGCTGAAAATTGATTTTGCCAGAGACAAACAATGTCAAGAAAAGTTTTCAGGTTATTTCTACATCCTGATTTAGGCATCCGGTGGATTGTTTCTACAGTTTTTTCCATCTTACAGGACATAGTTAAACAGACTCTCAAAATTAGTCTGTATATTATGCTACTCTGACTTTCTGTTTCTTTCTCACTATCCTTTTTAATAGTAGCCCCAGAAATAGCAAAACAGTGCTACGAAGAACATGTTGCAGAATGGAACCAGCTCCTGGTCTCAGGGAGTATATAACCAACAGAGCAGAATGTTGCTTTTATAAGTCTCTAATAAGAGTTATGAAATAGCAAGTATTTTAGTAATATCAACCTCTTAGGAATTATCACATTTTTGGAATGAGCATTCATAAGAACATCTGGTCAATTCTAAAACATGCAGCAATTACAGATTGCAGGTGCAAAATCCAAAAAGGGTCAGATAGAAAATTCTTGGAAGAAGGTGAATGGCTAGTTGTCATAGTCCTGGTTATGTGTTCATATGTCTCTATCCCAATGGTAATTATTTCTCTAGAGAGGAAGATACACTTCTGAAGACATCAGATGGGGCAGTGGTTCTGAACTGCTGGTTGAATGTCAGAATCATCTAGGGAACTTTTCAAAAACACCAATGCCCAAAGTTCTATCCCCAGAGATCCTCATTTAATTGATTTGGGATGAAGTGGAATTTTAATCCTTTAATTGAAATATGATGTGCATTTAGAAAAGTACCCATAAGCATACAGTTTGATAAATTGTCATGAATTGAAAATACCATACATGTCCTGAATTCAGCACAGAAATGGAGAACCAGAACATTACAAGTTCCCATTTCAGCGGCTGAGATTGAGAACAATGAATCTGGCTAATGACTATATAATGCTGTAGGACTTCAAAGGAAGGAGACATCCTGTCAAGGTGGGGTGGAAAGATGAAGGGAAAACTTCTGCTCACTCCATGGAGGATGTGACATCTAAGATTGTTGTTGAGAGATGGCAGAACTTGGAGATGCGATTTGTGGGAAGTTAAAGAATAGATATATGTGAGTGAAGGAAGACGGTCAGGAAAAGAAGGTCACGTTTGGGGAACAGGAACAGGTTAGTTGCACAGGACAGTGGGAGGTGGCATAGAGGTAAGACCAAGATGGAGAAGTGGAATTTTCAAGGAGAACTCCAGTTAATATGATAGAACACAGAGCATGGAACACAGCAATGATCGTGTGGTTTATGGAAGAAAGGTCAACTTAAACTGCATCCCTGTGGTTTTATGACCTTTGACTTAACGCTTCACAACTCTTTAGCGATCTAAGAAAAAAATCAAAAGTAATATCAAATACATATGTGATCTGTCACATTTACTTGCTAATAATGGTTTTAAAGTTTTCATTCATTTACTCATTCTGAATAATCTATATCAAGTAATTCTCCGAAAAATTTGAAGCTATTATATTTATTTATTTTTATGGAAAGGATTATCCAACCTGCACACTATATGCAGTATTTTTAGATATTCTAGCAGCATAACAAGGAAGTGAAAATCATAATGGCAAGCAAAGATAATCTTTTATTTCAGGTGTATATGTACTCTGAATGTAAAATTCATCATAATATAAGTAATTAGCCCTGTCATTTAAAAATGATAATTATCTCATTTACATGTCTGACTTTTAAAATGCATCATACTACTTCAATAAATTACATTCTGGATCATATCAGTATCTCTTCAAGAAAATGAAGTTAAATCTTTCTAGCAACCAGCAGCTTAATTTTCATTAGGCCAGCTATTTGATAATTAGTCATGCACCATAAATCAAACCCCAAGTCTTCTTCTAGTTTCTTAATTGAAAATTATTGTTTCTTGGCTCTCTGGTGAAAAGTGTAGCCAGGGTGAGTGTGATCGATGTGGAATCTGGTGCAAACAGTTTGAGACAGTCAGAACTTGATAGATCATTGCCCTGAAGGGGGCTGTAATGGTGGGGAGGTAGAAATCTCCAAATTAAAGATTTGCTTTGAAAATTGCAAGAGTGGAGATAGTACTGTATATCAACCCCATCTTGACATTGTGACTACCTTTCTTTTCTTTTTTTAAAATGTCCGTTAGAATCTACCCATTTGTACAAGTGACTCTGGAGACAATATAAAATTATGGGGAAATCCAACTTTTTGTTTGAGATGAACTATGAAAATATTCGCCACTAATGTGATGAACAAATATTGAATCTGTTGATATTTTAAAGCAATTTGAAAACATTGACTAAAAATACTCTACTCATCTGTCAGCTAATCTGAGAGAACAGATGGCTACCCAAGTATTGCCCCTGGTCATAAAATCATTTCAAATATGATACTGTTGAGGCTAAATAAAAGACTTTGCAAGTAATAAGGGAAATATTGCTTCATCGAATGGCTGTCGCTTGTTGCCATTTTTCTTCTGACAGTCTAGGAGGATTTGCAGAGAACTTTGGTCATGTTTGCAGTTCTGTAGTTAAGAACAGCCACAGGGTTTTCCAGCATTCATTTCTTGTTTCCTAGTGGCCTGGCAGCCAGGACCTGATGAGACACACAGCATGCAGTACTGGAAAATGCACCATAAATTTCAATGCACAATGTCAAAAGAACTTGCAAAAAAAAAAAAAAAAAAAAAAAAGATCCAGGCACAAGAATCTTGGTAGGAGTGTGAAAATCACTGGCACAAATATACCCTGAAATAAATATAGCATTTTACCCATTCCACAAATAAAATAAAGGAGGCAGAAAAAGGTGGGTGTATTGCCAATAGTTCATAGAGGCTAATGTCAATATTATTTAATCCAGAATAATCACACCGTTATTATGTGCTTTAGTTACACAAAACTTTCTAGATGGCACATTGAAGTAATTTTGGTGTTTTATGAAAGAAATCTAAATTAAACTTTTTGAAAAATTATGGTCTGAACTAAAATAAGAATTAGCCTGAATGCTTATGGAGATACATTACCTAGCCACAAATCATATCTTAAAATTTTAGAAATCTCACCATTCTTCAAGAGAAATTTTTAAAAAATTATGTGCATTTATTAAAGTATCTGTAACATTTGAACAAATTGTTATCTTTAAAATAATATAGCTATAATTTATATCCAATATTCTTATCCTTTTAAATATTCTGTGATTCTTTGAGGAAAACTTGTATGTGAGCCTGATTCCTCATTCTTGATTATATTGGGTTTTGGCCTGGGGGGAATAATTAAAATCCATACTCCTTCGCAGA
Source organism: Sciurus vulgaris (assembly GCF_902686455.1). NCBI lineage: Eukaryota > Metazoa > Chordata > Mammalia > Rodentia > Sciuridae > Sciurus > Sciurus vulgaris. The sequence continues at coordinate 133,811,588 of NC_136470.1, forward strand.
GGGTCGGATGTGTCCTGTATGCACATTAGGGTATGTGTAGACAGGTTCACAAATGAACTCCTCGCAGGTCTGATTCTACGAGCTGATGTGTTGCTTTTGACTAGCAAGGTGTTTTTAAGAATTTTGGTAGTTGTCAGCATTGTGCATAAAAATCTAGATTTCTGACTTGTTTTTCAAAATGGAAGTTAAAAAAATTCATCTTTCCACAAAAATATTGCTTCCTAGAACTAAATTGGTAGTTTCTTTCTGCCACATATGATTCTCCTCACTCTCATTAGTTTTCTTGTCTTCACTCATCCTGGGGGTCAGTTACCAGTTATTAGTGTTCTCGCTCTGCTAAACACTCTCTTCCACATGGTCTCTATACTCATTTGTGTTACATAATGTGGCCACAGCCAGGCCACATGAAAAGAAACCTCCAATAGACCTGGAGATAAGACCAAGTAAACTGTGCGAACATATATTTCAATATACTACATTTTCCTCCCTGGTTTACAGTCTCTGGTTCCTCACTACTAAATGGTTCAGTATCCATCTTTCAATCCTACTTCATGGGAGAATGAATCTTGTTGGCCTGATTAAGCTTTGACATCCAAAACAAAATGAAAACCAAAAAACGTGAGCCTAGTACTCTACTCTGTGAGTGCTTGTTACATCTTTTGAAATTTAGACAAATCTGAGCATCCAGGAAGACAATAGGGTCTGTGTCCACTGAAAGAGCTTGAATTTTATGATCACTCTTTACATTTCTTTTCTTGCTTAATCAATAAAAAGCTGAAATTAAAAACAATTTTAATGATGTCAGAGTCATGCTAAGATCAGCCATTGTAGACTGCTTTAACGAATCTGGGTAGTTTGTTCTAGATACTGTCTGGAGCACTTCTGTTGCTGTTAGAGATGCTGATGAATTTCTCTGGGTCTCCATGCTTCCTTCTAATAGAATTTCTCCAACTTGAGTAGTCAGAGAAGAGACGGTTCTAGTATTTCAGCTAACTTCCTCTTGGGAACCCACCATGAGGTCTGTCTTAACCAGACCAAAGGGATTCATTTTCCCAGGAAGTGGGATTGAAACACAGATACTGAGCCATTTAGTTGTGAGGAACCATCTTAAAGATTTTGTGGATCTAAGGCTGACATTACCATTTGGGAAGACCATTGACCTGAGTATGAGAATGCAGAGGAAGCGGCCCAGGGAAAGGCAGGGATAAGTTACAACGTGGCTTAGCTGTCTTTTCAGTATGTATGTCCTAGGAGGTATGCTATGATAAATCTTCCTTTGACTTGCACACAAATGATCTCTGACAAGATAGACATGACAAGATTTTCCTAGACAAATTTTACAAAGGCAATCAGTACATCAGAAAGTGTGCTTTTTATGATGGTTCATATATACTTCTGTCATTTCTTAGAAATGTGATCTGATTCATCCTCCTACAGGAGAGTATAGGACAAAAACCATTTTTAAGTACTAAAAACATGCTTCAGGGGAAGTAGACATGCAGTTATTTCTCTAATAGTCATGGTATTCTATGCTGAATATTCTCAATGGTAACTACTCCAAAATCTTCATAGGATGTGAAGATTTAGTTCCTCTAGTATTTTCCTGGTGATGAAAACCATAGGAACTTCTGTTAACTTCTAGCGTGTTTGTACATTTATTAAAAAAAAAATGACATCCATCCATTCAATTAAACATAGCAAGCTAAAAACATATTTTAACCCCTATTACAAACAAATGTGGCAAAGAATGTGAGAGAAGAAGTTTCAGAGTGTTTTGAAGGTAGGAAGCAGAGGGAAGGGTAACAGTAGATTTGTCAGAATGGAGTGCAGACACCTTCACTTGCAGAGGGAGATGACAACCTGCCCTGCAGTAACTTGGCAAGCCTCAGAATTTGGAGGGTCAAGATATCACAATGAAGGGGATGAATCTTGGGAGGCAAGACACAGAGCAGCAAGGGAGTGAGAACGAAGTAAAATGGCGGCATCTGCAGATGTACTACCTCATTTGACCGCCAGAGTCCTAGCAGTCAGGCTAATATTTAGAAGACAGACTACAACCAAAAATATCCATCCAAGCATACATCTCGTTAAAGAAGGTAGACCTGTAACAACAACAAAAGGTACTTTCACTGATCTTTCCCACTCAAGCAGAGCCTCTAATCAAATTCTTTTTCTCACTCTTAAATGTGAATGAAGAACAGAAAATATCCAGACATTTTAGGACAGATTTAGGATTTAATACAGAGACTAAAACAAATAAAAAGTACAGTATAAAGAGATAAGTTCAGAACACAAAAGAAAACAAAAACTTCTATCATCAAAGAGGAAAAAGAAGCTCTTGATTATATAAAACAAGTACAGTATATTTCAGAAAAAGAATCAGAATTAAACATTCCTTGGGCATAAAAACTAAATTAAACAAATAAGAAGAAAGGTAAATGGGAGTTGAAAGATAAATGGGGAAAATCTTGGAGGAACTACTACCAACAGACAAAAAATGAACACTAGCAAGTAAAAGAAAATTAGAAAACATGCCAGGAAGTCCAACACAAACCAGTAAAAGTTGAAGAAAGAACAGAGAAAACAGAAAACAAAATGAGAAATTACCCTGAAAATGAAGGGGGAAGGTACATCAAATAATTGGCATAAGAAATTGGATAAAAATAATTTCAATGTAATGAATTCTGTCTGCAGGCAAGTCTGGTTAAATAAGAATAAAGACATTTGTAGACCTACACGATTTCAGCAAATTTTCTTCCATACACTTATTTTCAGTAAACTACTTCTGTTCCACAAAAACAAAAGTTAACCAAGAAAGAAGAAAGACATGGGTTTCAACATAGAAAAGAGGCAAAGGAAAGTTTCCAAGTAACTGCTCAGCAATGGTCCTAGAGAGTCATCACATTAGCTTCCAGGAGAAATCAGAGACCCTGATGAGGAGGATTTACATGGGGAAATCATTTTTATTTGATTTGGTTCATTTTGACAATGCAGGAAAAAGTATTGAGATAAGTATAACCATTTTATTGAAAAATTTAAAGGAAATTAACTACAGGCAAATAGTACAACAAGCAAAATAATATACTGACTTAAAAAAAAGCAAATATTGATTCTGTGAAATGTAAGTAATGTAAGAAAGGAAAAATACTGATAGCACATTTGACTCAGCAGGGAACAATATTTATATAACCCAAAACATATAAATTGTAGACAGTGTGTAATCACAAAGGAAGAAAGAAGGAAGTGTCTGTGTGAAATGGTACTTATCATAATGTGAAGTCAGCACACAATGCATGTAACTGATAGAGCATGAGATGTAAATGCAAGATACTTATTTAGAAATAAAGGTAAATAGAAATGTAAACAAAATAGTTGTACCTGGAGAAATGAGGTAGAAGACTAGTTTTCTCTCTTTCTTTCTTTCTTTCTTTCTCTTTTTCATTTATTTGCTATTGCTTTTGTTGTTTCAAGACTTTAAAAATTCAGTGTAGTAATTTTACTAAAAATACATTTGAGCTGGGCATAGAGGTACCCGCCTGTCATCCCAGTGGCTTGGGGGGCTGAGGCAGGAGGATCTTGAGTTCAAAGCCAGCCTCAGCAAAAGCAAGGCCCTAAGCAACTCAGTGAGACCCTGTCTTTAAATAAAATACAAAATAGGACTGGGGATGTGGCTCAGTGATAGAATGCCCCTGAGTTCAACCCTCAGTACCACCCCAAAAAATGCAGTTCAAACAGAAACAAATTTGTTTTCCATTAATGGTCCAAATAATGTCAAGTATGTAAATGTGTATGGATATATTTCTATTTTTTTATTAGAAGGAATGTAAATTAATATAGTCATTGTAGAGAGCAGTATGGACCTGATTCAAAAAAGTAAAACCAGATCTACCCTAGGATCGAGTTCCCTCACTTCACACTTCTGACTAGATTCCAAATACAGTGAAATCAGTGCACCAAGGAGATACCTGTGTGTCCATATTTATTGCAGCACTCTTCACGATAGCTAAGCTATGGAATCATCCTAGACTCTCCTCAATGGATGAATGGATGAAGAAATGCGGTTTATATGTATGGTGTAATATTATTCAGCCATAAAAAGGAATGAAATCCTATAATTTAAAACAAATTTGATGGCACTGTAGGACATTATGTTAAAGCCACATAAGTCACACACAGAAAGACAGGTATTGCATGTTCTCTGTCACAGGTGTGAGTTTAAAAAAAAAAAAAAGAAGCCAACCTGAATGTGGATTAGTGGTTACTGGAGGCTGGGGCTGGAGGGCAGATTCAGGGAGGCTGGAGGTGGTACATGATGTTTCACAATATTCCATTGAATACTGAATCCTGTTATATGTACAACTGACAAATATCCATCCCAAATACAAATTTAAGAAACAAATACATTTTTAAGTGAATATTCAGGTTTTGTCTTTCGTAAGAATTTATTTTTTTTCTGCAAAATGGTTTTGCTTGAAAGAAAATATTACCTAATCCAATGTTAACAAGTACCCACAGTATATTTAATAAATACGGTGAACTCTTAGATTGACCAGGGGCATCATGATACATTTACTTCTGAACACAGTTACATTGAGGAGGGGCACTTCTTATTTGAGAAATGTAATAATTAGTATTGTTTTTTTACTAAGTAATATGTTCACTGAGAAAACTACTTTTTGTAGGGGCAGGGATGCTGGGGGTGGGACCTAGAGGCACTCTACCACTGAGCTACATCTCCAGCCCTTTTATGGTTTATTTTGAGACAGAGTCTAAGTCACCCAAGCTGGCCTTGAACTTGTGATCTCCTGCCTCTGCCTCCCGAGTCACTGGGATTATAGGCGTGTGCTGCCCCATCTATCTGAAGAAACTAACAACTATTAAAAACATGAATCTAAGATATCTTAGTGCAGGCATCTAGTACAGAAATGTTTCTTCTTTACACGGAATGAAGAGTGTTTGTTATGCTATTCTTTGTTTCTTCCTTTTTGAATCATTCTATTTCAGATACTAGTCTAAAAGAAAAATAGAAAGTTTTAATGAACTTAATTTTCTTAATTACTAGTGAGAGGAAAGTATAACTTTCTGACTGTAAGATTATTTAACAACGATCTTTAAACTGGAAAAGAATCCAAAGCAATTCAGATGTGCTAATAGAGACTTGAACATTTAGAGACAATGCAGTGCATATGTTAACAAAGTCTAGAGCAGAGGATAAAAAAGGAGCATGGTATTTGAACATGGAGACCAAAACATTGTTTGAATGAAGCAAGGATTCTTATACTGAAACTGGCTAATCAAATGTCTGTAACTGAATTCAATCCAATCAACAAAAATTTTTTTAAATTTTAATTAATTGTACACAATGGGGTACAACTTCTGTTTCTCTGGTTGTACACGCAGTAGAGTCACACCATTTGTGTAACCATACATATACCTAGGGTAATGATGTTTGTCTTGTTCTATTATCTTTCCTTCCCACCACCCCCTCCCCACCCCTCATTTTCCTCTATACCATCCATCCTTCCTCCTTTCTTACCACCCTTCCACCTCCCCACCCCCCCTTCTGATATCACTTATCAGAAGAATCATTCAGCCTTTGGTTTTTTGGGATTGGTTTATTTCACTTAGCATGATATTCTCCAGTTCCATCCATTTACCTGCAAATGTCATAATTTTATTCTTCTTTATGGCTGAATAATATTTCATTGTGTATATATACCACAGTTTCTTTATCCATTCATCTATTGAAGGGTATCTAGGTTGGTTCCATAATCTAGCTATTGTGAATTGAACTGCTAACAAAATTTATTATTTGTTGTGTATTCAGGACATTTGCTTGGTGATCAAAAAATGAACTTTTGGTCTTTGCATCTACCGACATCATATAATAATATAATATAATAAAAGTATGTGTAAAGTAAAATTTATACACATAAATTTATTTAACTTATAAATATGGGTAAATACTGAAGAGGACTTAGGGATGTAAATTTAATTTATTAGAATTGTCCAAGGTAACATTTCTAAAGTTTCTAAAAAAGACTGAAATATTTATTATGGAAAAGAGAAAATGAATTGTTTTAAAACAATCTTATCTCTGTATACCTACGTCTATACCCTGGCCTTTACCTTGTCCTTACCTACATTTACATTCATTTTTTCATGCCAGTTTAAACAATACGTGCTCTTCATATGCAATAACCTATGAAACTGATGCCATTCTTTTTCTCACTTCACTAGATAAAAAAATGGAAGTGTGAGAGAGAGAACAATGGACCAGGATCACCATTAGTGAGTATTGGACTTGGAGCGTGCTCTCTTTGGTAGTGTCTTGCCAAGTTCCTTAGAATCTCACTAAGTTGCTGAGGCTGACCTTTGAGCTTGTGATTCTCCTGCCTCAGCCTCCTGAGCTGCTGGGGTTACAGGCGTGTGCTACCAAGCCTGCTCTGTTTTTATTCTTTATTGGGGTTGCCAAGGCCATGTAAATATATCACTCAAAAGCTTAAATAAAAATTTTTAAAATACCAGATGAGAAGGCTTAGAAATCAGTTTAGCAGATAATAAGAGTTACTGGGAAGTGTTGAGAACCCTACATAATTTTTAGCTTTAAAGGAAATAATAACCTTATGTTCTTGTTGCTTTTTTTTAAAAAAAATATTTTCTAGTGCGTATTATCATGGAAAATGCTGACTTCATATAAAAAATGACAAAAATTTCACCTGCTATTTTGACAAAATAGTGCAATTAAATAAATTCTAGTTAATGACAATGTAGGTTTGTATAAATAACATATGCATTAATTCCCTTCAACAACCCCACAAGGGTGAATCTATAGATTTTTATATCTGGGGAAAGGATAGGGATTGTGGGTAGATCTAGTAACAAACTGGAAATAGATTATGCATCTTTGGAAACTGGTTTTAGAGAGTTTGGGCCTGAGAATTGGGCCTGTTGATAACTAACTACATGGAGCTTTGTGTAAGTTGATATCCTTAAGCCCCCCAGGCCTGGTGGATAATGAGTACTCCCCCAAAATGATATATTACTAGAAAATTCAGGTGAAACCCACAAAGCAGGTTTTCTTCCATGTTCCTATTTATTTTTAATGGCAGAAGAATTTTGTTTCCCTGCCTCCTAAATCCTTTCTTCTGCTCTCTTCTTCTAACCCTATAGGTTCTGCTGTTTTATGGCAAATGAGCCTTGGTGGGCTTCCTGGCTTTTGAACTAGGACCTGGAATTCACACTACTTTAATAGCAAGATGGCAAAAAGGAGAAGGAAAGATGATTCTCCTCAAGTTGGTGTACACCCCTCCGCCATTTTCAACAGACCGAGGACTGTGGTATCCCTTTGCCTTCTCTGATGCATTTGATCCGTCAACCACTCTTTTTCCTTCCTTCCAACTTTCTGTGATTATAAAACAGACCATCAGGCTCTTTACTGTGAGTGCCAATTGTAAGGCGATATGAAAAAAAAAGTAATAAATACAAGAAGAATATAGAAAGCCAGTTCCTCTGTGCTCTCAATTCTCATTTTAATGTGGAATCCAGGGGTAAATATGCATATGATGTCCAAGAGTCTATTACATATTAAATTTTTTGTTAATATTAGGTTTTATAGTGATCATTCTTCAATCATCTTGCACAAAAAAAACCTCTGTACTGAGCAATAAACATGGCTTATTAATGAAATGAATGACTTCTACTGGCAGGATGCCGTGATATTCTTCTGTAAATACTTTGTATACATGGTATTTTCCTTCAACTCAGTGAAAAATCTGTACAGAAAGACAAAGCAACACCGGTGAAGGATTTGAAAGTTTGAATTGCTTGGTGACTGTGGGTGGGAGTTGGGTTGATCCTACTTAATCCAAGGGAGAAATTTCCCCACACTCAATAAGAGGTTCTCCTGAATTTTGTTCACAACTCTTAGAAGAGATGACATCCTTTTGCATTCAGACCAGAGTAAACATATGATGTCAGCATTAATTGCAAATAACCAATGGCAATGAAGACAATTTAATATTCAACTTCAAATATACCAGGATGTGCAGTAGGAATCTATGGTATTTTAGGTACTTGGATTCTATAGTCACCCAGTAGCTCAAGGGGATCATTCTTCTGGGCTCCCTTGGAGGGACTTGGAATGAGATTAAGAATGAGAAATGAAACCTAACACCAGCATCTTCTGACCACTCTGCATAATCGAACGCACTTAAACACTTCCTGTAAAACCCTGCTGCTTTTCAGTTGTTTGATATCCTGATCACTTTTGAACCCTTGAACTCTGACAGAGAGGAGGAACTTGGAGAGGTTGTCATCTGATCTATGTTAGAAGGCGAAAGGAACAGGTTTCTCTCTAATAGCACTTCTTTCTGCTTAACAGTTGGTGGGAGATTAAAATGATCTAGGTGGATAAGGCTGCTTAGAGGGCTGTGAACATCACCTTTTGGGGAGGGTTTGCCTGTATGTCAAAAAACTGGCCGGTCGTTAGAAGGAAAAGGTTGAATTTCTCCCCTTTTCTTTCCGGCAAACGTTGGTAATATTTCACTGCTTATTTATTCATTTTTGTGATTTACTCCAAGTCTTGAAGGAGAGTGAATTCCTGCTATGCCACTGTCCAGCCAGGATCGTGGTTAGACGCTGACATTCTGAGTTCCAGCCATATTAATTGCTGGATAAAGGCTATAATCCCCCTCTCTTTGAAGCCCAGGGCTGATTTTAGGCAACACTTCAAAAGCAGCGCAGAACTGAAGAGGCATATTTCCTACCAGCTCTGAATTACCATGATTGACTCAGCTCACATTAGACTACATGTGCCTTACATATTTGGCTACCCAACAAAACAGTTTGATTTTAATATTGGAGAGCAAAGGGAAAGTCCTCTTGTGACCCAAAAGCTGATCTCTAACTCCTTGTGAGATATTTCAATGATCGTTTAAGTCACCTTAGAAGTAGAAACACCACAATCATTCCTTTCTTACAGTAGAAACATAATGTTTGAAAGTCTCTCTCTTCTCTCTCTCTCTCTCTCTCATTTTGGCACAATATCATATAAAACCATTCAACTGAGTCCACTGTATTTAAAGACAAAAAGCCTATGTAAATAAGGTGTTTCAGACTTTCTCCGAATTATTAGAAGCCACAGAAGTCTTTTTAAAAATAATTTAAGTATCAGCTATTTAAAATTCATACCCAATAGCAATGGTAACAAAGCTTTCAAAAAAGGAAATATGATATGTAATTATTCTGTGCAAAACTAAACAAAACCAACAATCAACAAAAACAAAACAAAACAAAACAAAAAATGACTCAAGTAAATGGAAGTTTATGACTCATGGGGAAATTTTTCTTGGTGTCTTTTTGACTTACAGCTTGTTTATCTCTGGATCTGTGCTATAGGGACTTTCTCATATAAGGTTTGCCAAGTACACTTAGTGTGCTATGTATGAGAAAGATTAACAGTATTTCAGATCAAAGAAGGACCCTGCTTCATGGTCTTAGGAGATTGTCATTCACTCCCATTATGGCTCATTTGCACAAGATTTTCATGTAATATGAGCCATTATTTTGGTGGCAGTGATTTGATGTACAGACAGGGCCAAACTGCATCTCAGCATCCTAGTCAGGCAGGCTGGGGGGTATCGTGGTCCCAAAGAACTTGCCAATCATAAAAGGCAACTGTTACTCAGTTATGGATTGGCCTACCCCCCCTCGACTCCCTGCCCTTGTTTTTAAGGTGGAAAACTTCTTGAACATGCATGGATACCGTAAAAATCAGACAATGCCTACTTGTGCTAGATTAGATACAGTTTAACCAGACAAAGTTTCAGATACCCTATTCAAAAGGGCAAGTCAGGAGCCGTTTTAGTGCACTGCTTTTTCTTCTTTTGCTTTCTGCCATGCTTATTTTGATTTTAAAATAACTTGGTGTGGTGAAAAGTTATGCCTGAGCTACATTCAAAACTTCTCCTGAAACTACATTTGTGTTTTTCTAGTGATTTAGTTTCAAGGTCCTGCATCGAATACATATTTACATGGACCAGTCTCTAACTTCCTCTCCCTCTTTCTTTCAGCAGATTAGATTAAAAGAAAAGGAGAAAGAGGTGGTGTTGCTGCTTTGATGGTGTTTAATAATGTTAAAAAAAATGATTCTAAATGTGACTTTTGTTTAACAACAGAGAATATTGTCTTATTAAGTGATTTCAGCATATATTTCAATTGAACATCTATCTTTATGTGGATTAAAAATACACATACCAAAAAAGGAAAGAAAAATAGAAAAAAGATTTATGTGCTCAGTTAAATGTTAAGAACTAAGAATAAAACTATGCTAGAATATAACCTATTTTCACTGTCCAGATTGAGTTTTCTAAGCCAATGATTTTAAATCTGGCATTGTCAGTCTTATTTAGCATTTACCATTAGTGGCAAGGAGATCGTTAATTTTATGTAGTATTTATTCAGCATTTTTCATATGACACTGCAAAAAACATTTCAGATTTTTAAAATAGATTTCTTAAGACATACCAATATTTTACCTAAATTTTGTGTTTAGAACAGAATTGACTGTAATTTGTTATGTTTTTTGACCATGTTTTAAAATTCTTTAGGGCAACCCTGTCATGAAACAAAAGAAAAATGAACTCATATCATTTTATGTTATTCAAGAAAAGATTTAAAAATCAAAGAGATCACTGCTATATGCTCAATTGTAACATTTTATAAGAACTAAATATGAGTTATTCAAAAATTATTCTTATTGCTCAACCACAAGTAATTAATGAAAGAAATGTTTTTTGTTATTTATTAGGATAAACTTTATATTTTAGAACTTCACTAAAAATTAACCATACAGAGGATAGCATGTTCAGTGAAATATTATTCAAAATTTGTATCTACTTAGAAAAAAATCAATAACCATAGAAATTATAAATAAGGTAAGAAATTAGAATATTTCCATCCAAGTTCTAGTTTGAAACACATACAAAACCCCCCTGAAACAGTACAGAAAACATATGTCCTCCGTGGAGAATCGACCACTTTTTTGCTGTATTTATTTTGTTCCCCCCACTACCCTGTACCATTTGAAAATAAAGACATCTCCACATTTTCAGCAAGAATCTCCTGTGCCCAAGGTAATTCTTTCACATAACTACAATGACAGAAAATAGAAATAGCTCTATGAAAATCCCATCATCAAAATGTTTTAAATGAATCGTAGATTAATTAGAACTCAGGGATGATTAAAAATACTTATTTCCATTATGGTAAATACAAATTCAGTGGCATACTACAGAAGCTCTGTCTTAGCTACTTTAAATTTAAATTCAGACTTTCCATTGGAATTTATAGACAGTTTTGAAAAACAAATAATAAACTATTAGCTGAGTATGTTTTGCTTTATGAAACACTTTCAAAATATATGAACAACAGCGCCCTCTACATTTGGATAACTTAGGATGAAAGAGATTTCACTGGTTGCAAGGAGCATTTAACAATAATCACTGTGGGTTTGGGGACAAATGATGTGATTGTAATACATTGCGAAATTACATGGTAATCTCTCATATGAGCTGATGGTATTTTAAACCATTGATTTAATATGGGAAATCAAATTCTGGAAATTCAATATTACACCCTTCAGCAAACAAACTGACAAAAATAATAATTGAGAGAAAATAGAAGGCTCTCTGGGAAAATATAAAAAGGTACAAAAATAAATTCAATCATATTATTTAATAGATTTTCAGAAATCAGTTTACAGTAGTTAAAATTGCATCATTTTACTTTCTTGCTTATATAAACAAGGCCTTAAGATGTTTTCAAGTTCAGAAGTGGATCAAAGGCTTTTAAGAAAACACTTTCTAGTTTTTAGTATCTAACTATTAAAGAAAATACAGACTTGTGACCTAATATTTAATATATTTGCATGAAAAGAAATAGAATTAATTGGTGTTTAAGTCTTTTTCAGATTGCCATTTAAAATTGTTTATGAAATTATAAAGATTTACAAATAAAATCAGTCATGTAGACTCTCGTGTGTGTCATTAATTAGCAAAACTATCCTTTTAAAAATTAGTGCATTACTCACTAAATAATTGAGAAAACAGACATATTTTATAAATTAAAATTATAACAGATTTTGTGGCATAGAACAAAATTTAAATATGTATATTTTTAATCTTCTTTTTCTAACTGTAAATACTTCTTTTTATCACACTTAAATTTTAAATTATTTGAATAGTCAATGTAATTAAAAATATATGCTTGATAGCAGCAGAATCAATCCAAAATATTAGTATTTGAAAGATATAGTTTCATATTTCTGGTACAACTTTTCATTTAAGATAAATAATGCTTATTTTAAAAAAAAATGTTTTGCTTAAATATGTTCTTTCAAACACAGGTTTGACACTGTGTCATTGTTAACTTTTAAGGGAAGTTTAAATACTATAGCCTAAAAATTATTTGTTAGCCGTCAGTGGCCAAAGGCAGTCCAAAACCCGAAGTGTGTTATTCCTCGTTAATTTAATGCAAAAGTTTCAGGGTCTAAGTCACTGCATTTTTCAGGAAAAAAACAATAGCATAAAAAATTGAACTTAATAACCAACAAACATAGTTTGCATTTCAAAAAGTCAACAAACATAGTTTACATTTCAAAAGTCAACAACTAAAATATCTCCAATAAACTCCTGCAGAATATTTTCCACGTTTTAAGTTAGAGCAAACCTGAATAAAAAATAACTTGGGAGAAAGAAAAGAATGCTCTTTGAAACGCTCCCTTTAGTCTTTTCCTTGGCTTCCAGGGCTAGAAAAATCCTAGAGCAGGCTCTAAATTTCTAAAGACAAAATGCAGTGACTCTGGGGATCATCTTGTTCATTTTAAGAGCAAATTAAAACAGTGAAAGAATGGTGCAAATAATTGTTTCATATGTTCTTTGCTCGTGACTGCTGTAATCATGGGGCCTGATTTACAAATGCAGACTTGAAGGTTCCTCAGCTTCCTGCAGGGTAGAAGACTGTTACTTTGGCACTCGCCCTCTCGCCCTTGTAATCACCACTCAGAACTGTGCCCTGGTACTTCCAATTCCCAGTCTCTTGATTGAACACCTCATTCTGTGCTAACAAGGTGTCCAAGGTATTTGAACAGGGGCTCCGGTTGGAAAATTGTTAATGGTTTTGCTCATTAAGAGTTGCTGCGATGGTTTTGGTAATTTGGTAACTGTCTAAATTGCACGTTGATTTCCCCCCTTCAGCTGAGAGGATGCTAAATTTAAGACAAGTAACAGTAATACTTGTGTTTTAAAATTGACAAGGGGTGTTGAGTGCTCTCTGGGTTATTATGCAATAGATTTCACGGGATTAATAAAATTATCTTGAATGTCTGGATTCATTCTCCATTTATTTTCAAGATAAGATTTAAAAGGAACCAGTCAAAATTGAACATAAAAAATTGTCACTGGATGCACCTTCAAATAGCTAAGATTTCCTGGAAGTTAAAGAAACGATAAGCACAGAACTGATTTCTTTAAGGACATGAGAAACAACAGAGTTAAGCAATATTTTAAAATATTTTATTAAAATCAAATTGATTATTTTTGATACTTACTCTAGTTTTTCAAGTATGTTTTTAAAAAACCAGAGGCCATTTTATATTTAAAGATTATAAACAATGTTGATTTACCTTATTCATTATTAGAATGACTTTCATGATCATTATTCACACATTCATTTTTATTCAAAGATGTATAATATTGATAACTACATATTTGGATGAATTTTTGTTTAAAAAGAACTCTCAGATATCGTCAATGCTTCAAATTGGCTTTTACAAATAGACATAAAAATCCTCAGAACATTTTTCATGAGTTAAATGAATCTTGCCTCTATTGAAATGGCTTTGATAAAGTCAAATTATTTTACTTATGTAATCAATTTTTTATATTTCTATGCTTTATAAAAATATATTTTCCAAGTAGAATTAAGAAGTTTAAATTAACTGAAAACAAACAAACAAAACAAAACAATATTCAATATTCATATAATTCTTTGGTTTGGTTTAAAACCTGTGATTTATCTATTCAGACTTAAAACCCTTTGGAAAAGATTTTTTTCTTTCACATTCTGTATTTGTTTCTTTCTAAATCATGAACCATTTTTACTAAGTTTGGCAGCAACATTGCCAGGGATTTATTTTAAATTATTTTTAGTGATTTGGAAAGTTGCCATTTTATCCTAGAGACGTAAAGGTGGGAGACGAGATTCAGCTGAGGATGGAAGTTTCTCCCTGGACCTAGCAAAGGGCTATTTTAAAGTGATTTATGTGTCAGTTTTCTTCTGTGTCACCATTATGTCCCTGCTGCCTGCATGTGACAACGCCGTGCTTGCTAACATTTTGGTAATAATTTATTGAGATGAGGGTTTTTTTTTTTTTTTTTTGGCCTGGAATTCAGACTGCAATCCTTTTAACACTGCTAAAAGGCACAAGTTCGCTCCAGGGTTATTTATTTTTCACTTTAGAACTGTGCACTCGCACAAAAACCTGCCTACATAAATCTGCAACTTTTCTTTTTGATTTGGAAGTTGAATGCAGACCATGACTTCTGCGTATAAAAAAAAAATGCAGAAATAATGCCCCCCTACCGTGTAAGTATTTTTGTTTTTCATGAATCAAGCCCAAAGTTATTTAAATTAATTCTAGCCTCATCATGGTAATAGAATATCATTTTTTTGGCATTTTAAAAATACTGATGCATGGAAGTAATTTTAGTGGTTATTTGACCAAGTTTCTCATACATGTTTAAATTCTGTAACACAAAGGAGAAAATGCATAATTTCAGTTTCACACTAACAGATTTTATCAATCAACATGAAAATACAATTTTTGCTGTTTACAAGGTCCTATATTCTTCACTATAACTTTGAAAATCCAGAAAAGAGAGAATTTTATAGGTTGCATTCCTCTGTTTACATTGAGAAAGCTCTGCTGTTGATTAATCCATCAGCGAATCTCTAAAATTTTCCTCTTTGAAGTTGGGTGTTGATTTAGAAAGTCTATCACACATCTAAGCTGGACACATTTGTTTGAAAATAAAGGCTTTTACTTTGCTGTATGTTTGGCCATGCACAGGCAGATTAAAAATAGAGTTTATTGTGGTAAATATTGAGGTTTGTTGTAAGCAAAAACATTTAGCTTTTTGTTTTTATTTTTTATTTGCCTTTTTTTCTGGACTTCAGACTTAATCACCTGATTTGATTGATCTTTCCAGTTTTTTGGCATTGTAGAGAGACTTCATATGTCCACGGATGTACTGGAAAGATTTTCGTTACAGATTTTTTTTTTTTTTTTTTTTTGTTATTGGGGTAATTCTGAAAATTTTTGCTTGGAAAATATCATCATCTTTCATAGTCATGTATCTGTAATTAGGATACAATACAATCAAACCATAAATCAGAATCCCCATAGTTACTTTTGGGGATCCTAAGATTTTTAAATTATTTTTAGTGTTTTCTATTGGCTCTGTGATGCCTGAAAAGAAAAAAAGGACAAACAAACAAACAAGTAAGTACTACTACTTCAAAGAAAATAACACTTTTATAATGCTTTGGCAAAGTAATACTAGTGTATATAAATACGTTTTTTTTTTTTTTTTATACCTCTGGTCTTGGGGATTCCTCCAAATTTTAGTTGTATTACTTGAATGGACAAAGTTATTATGAAATATAGTAAAAGACACTATCATTTTACTAGATTTTAAAAATTATTTTAACTAACTATTTTAGCAGTAGCTGTGACTGTTATTTTAATTATGAGTACCACTGTAAACAGGATTGGCTCCACTAAGTGAAAATCACATTCCTTTTTATAAAAAAAAAAAAAAAGTAAGAATATATCCTTGTGTATAGTTCAGTGCTTAATATATAATTTGCTTTAATACTTGCTGAGATACATGCTTGTGGTTAGTATTTTAATTTCTGAAAGGAACTAATACATTCAATGATTTAAAGGCTAGTATCTTATGGAGTAAAGGCACTGAGAATTTGGTACCTATTTTTATCAGCTTTGTTTGTATTATTGCAGAAAATAATGCAATCATTGCTCAGGTACTTTAGGTGTCAAGTCATGATTACAGTAAGCAAAATAATGACGTAGTTCAACAATCTATAGAGAAGATGAACATTATATTATAGTTTAAAAGTATTATCTTTTAAGTGACTATAATCTGATAAATTTCTAGGGCTGTAAGCAGTTTATCTAGAGTGAATTGATTCTAGCATTTCAGAAAACTGGTTTCATATTTATGTTTGGCAGAACTCATATTTGCTTTATCTTTTTGGGGGGAGTGCGGGTACCAGGGATTGAACTCAGGAGTATTCGACCACTGAGCCACACCCACAGTCCTATTTTGTGTTTTATTTGGAGACAGGGTCTCACTGAGTTGCTTATTGCTTCACTTTTGGTGAGGCTGGCTTTGAACTTGAGATCCTCCTGCCTCAGCCTCCCAAGTTGCTGGGATTACAGGCGTGTGCCACCACACAAGACCCCTTTGCTTTATCTTAACTGTCACAGTTATTTGAATGTAAAAACCAAAGTCAGTTAGGAGGTCATTAAAGGTCAATTTTTGAGTGGGCAAAATGAGGTAAAGTAAGGTAAACTTGCACATGATTATTTTATAGATCTCAAATTTTGGAGTAAGAAGAAAATAGGGATTAATCCAGGGACTTTATTTTACAGCCAAGGGTGTCGAAGGCACAAGTTCAGAAATTTCCCAAGGTCCTACAACCAGTTAGTAGCTGTCAGTTAGAATGAGCTCCCTCCCACCTAGACCAGTATTCTTTCCATTCTCCTTCACCCCCTCAGTCACATCAAAATCAATGCCTCCTTGGATGGTTACATGGGTTGGAAAAATATTCCTTGTGCTGACTTGAACCAGTGAGCTTTGGAAGATGAGTTGGTCCTCCTTATCCTGTATCTGGTTCTTGTTAAAACCCAAGTCATCATAGACTAACTTGTGGTGCAAAGATGAGAAACAAGATGGCAAGATAAAACCCTGCCAAAATTACTAGCAAATTTAAAAAGCAGATTACTTGTGTTTTTTATGGACTCTACCACTGTCTGTGCTACTGTCTGGAAACAACCCATATAAGCCATGGCCTGGGAAGCAAGGAAATAGAGAAAAATATTTCTGGAATCCAGCCAAGGAATGAGGACTATTTATACCGGTTACGTTTAAGTCTCGGGGAATAGAGAGGACTATCATACAAGTGGATGGGAAACCCCCACAGTGTCTTTCTTGCCAGAAAATTCTTCAGCTTTGAGTGTGCAGTGTGCTTTCAGACCTCTGTGGAAATTTCTCATGCTCTTACTTTTAAGGTGCACTTGTTTTCTTTGTAGACCTGAAAACTTCCCATTCAACCTTCTAAACCTCACTAGACAGATAGCCCAGCTCAATCATTTTCCTGACTTATTTTCTTGTAGCAAACAAAATTTAGTATTTTCCAACATGTAGCACACCACATTTTATTCTAAATTATACCAGTAATAAATCTTCATTCAGGACATATGCATCCAGTATCATGCCACCAGGGAAAGTCATGTTAGCCTCTGCTTTTTTCTTACCTATAAATATGAAGATATATACATAGTATGCATATTACACATATCATACATAGTTAAAATGATACTTTCATATGATTTTTAGCTTATTTTGTTTACTTATTCTCATATTGTGAGTATTCACTCTAGACCTATGGCTTGGCTTTTTTATTTTGGTAATTCAATAAGTCCTTCTTGAATTGCACAGATGTGGGTTTCAGAAATAAAACTGGAGGTGGTGGGAAAGAGATTAGAAACCAGCTATTACAGTGTCAGCAAGAACCTATCAAAGACAACCAGAGCATTGAAAGTCAGGAGCAGAGATGGCCAAAGGCTTCATAGTGTCACGTGTGTAGAGAGAGGTTAAGTGGGATGAGGAGCCTAACAGGACCCTGAGCTTGGCAATTAGTCAGCTGGTAGTGATTTGTGAAGATGGCTTAGGAGACGAGGAGGGGAAGATCCCTTCTTCTTTCATATTCTTCACATTCCAAAAATATGAGTGATCAGATACATGGGGGTTCTGGTGCAGAGACTGAGGCTGGACCACGCCTGGCATTTGGAAGAAGAGCAGGCAGCTGACAGGTGGCTGCCTCTGCTGGTGAGGTGGGCAAAACCGCCCCATCCGGCAAGCGAGAACCATTGAGCACTTTAAAACAGGAAAGGCAAGTTTATTATATTATTCAAAGTTTATTTACTAAATGTATCAATAATATAAAGTTACAAAAATCAATAATACAGTTATGGACACTAATACAACGAGCTTTGCTAAGAGGGGAATGTAAGACTCTTGTCTTACTTATCTTTCAAGACCGAGTCTGTCCATATTGGTAAAATAATAAATAAATTTATTGTAAGCATTTTATTTCGATTCATACTGTAATGCAAAGAACTGGTGAGATTGACAGTGTTTAAAGAGAGTGAGTCAAGGGAGGATGGGGAAGGAACTTTGGCGTTGCATTTTGTGCTATTCTTTAGTGTTAACAATTTATCGTGTGTGTGTATAACTTTTTTTTTTTTTTTTTTTTTTTTTTTTAGTACTGGGAATTGAACCCAGGGCTTTGTGCATGCTAGGCAAGCCCTCTACCAACTGAGCCATAGCCCCAGCCCCTGTATAACTTTTGTAATAAAAAGTGAGAACAAATAAATGAACCAAATGTGTGTGAAGAAGTAACATGCTTTGGCTTTCCAACTCTTCAGGGTCCTGGATCAGGTAAGACACTGAACCCCGAAACCTTCAGGATGGCTGAGGAGTTAGGCATCCTGCTTTCTATGCTAATTTTCCAGATCAGTTGGACTCCTTTCTGTTTTTAGAATTGTCATAATCGATTTTGGTTGAGTAAAATGTTCTTTTTTTATTTTCTCCCTCCCTCCCTCCCTTCCATCCTTTCTTCCCTCCATGTCTCTTTGCCTGATTTCCTTCCCTCCTCCTTCCTTTCTTCTCCTCTCTTCTCTTCTCCTTTTCTCTCCTCTCCTCTCCTCTCTCTCCTCCCGTGTCTCTGTCTCTCTCTTCGTCATTGCTGAAGCACAGAGTACATTCATCCTTCCTCATCTGTGAATACATTTTGAGAATCTTGGTGGATGCTTGAAACTCCAGATAACACCAAACACCTTAAATATATGCTAGGTTTCTTTCTTATATATCCATACCTATGAGGAAGTTTAACTTATCCATGAGGCATGGAAAGAGATGAACAGCAATAACTAATAATAAAGTAGAAAACTATAAAATAGTGTGTAATGAAAGTAATATAATGTGGTCCATTCTTCAAACTATCTTATTGTACCAGACTCACCCTTCCTGTGATGCTGGGAGATGACCAGAGGCTTTGGTGAAGATCTCAGGAGGTGGGGGACACAGCGTCAGGATCCTACTGAGGAGGACCACCCCTGCTCTGGCTGCTCCTGGGTCCAGGCACATGATGTCATGGGGGTGAGGCTACATGTGCAGTGTGAATATGCAGGACAAAGGGTTGATCCACTTCCTTTGGCAGGACAGCCAGAGATGACGTGAGATTTTAGGATGTGATTCAGAACAGCATGCAATTTAAAACTTTTGAATTGCTTATTTCTGGAATTTTCTGTTTATTTATTTATTTTTCTCAGACATTGGTTGACTACTGGCTACTGAAACCAGGGGAAGCAAAGTGAGGATAAGGGGGACGAGTGTCCATCAAGTTCAGATCCAGACACTGTCTGTTTTGTTGTGTGGCTCGTTAGTTGTGATCTTGGCATGACTCTGAACGTCTCAGTAACTCAGTTCTCACGTGTGGGATGAGATCTCACCGGTCTTCTAGAACTGTTTCAAATACAACACAGGTTAATCGGCATTCATCACTTGAGAAAGAGAAATCTATAATGGTGCCCAGAGATTTCAAAAAGACATTACAAGATTTTAACATTCATCCTTGAATAATTTCTTAGTAAAATAGGAATGGATGGATACTTTTTTTTACATGATGAAAATATTCATATTTCAAATATAAAACTTTTATACATGAAGAAACACAAGAACACAACGACTTCCACCCTTATTGTTTAATTTTTTTTTTTTCTGGAATTAATGGGCAGTCCAATTGAAGAACTGAAAGAAATAAGAGGTTAAAACTTTATAAGAAATTGGAAGAATAATCAGTTGGTAGATAGTATAATGGTACATTAAAATAACTCTAGATGATAAAAACAAAAAACAAGTAGAAAAAATAAGAGAAGGTCATATTACTGTTTTGATTAAAACACATGTACTTAGGTTCTAGAATGTTTTTTTTCTTCCTTAATGTTTATTTATACCACTCTTTCTACCAACCGTGCAATTATGACTCATTGATTTAAAATTGCATTTTACGTACATTAAGAGAATTTTTAGACCCAGTGAATGAGAAGAAAAAGAAAGAACCTTGGCAAATAATTACCAAAGTGGGTTTTTTTTTTTTTTTAAAGTTCCATCAAAACAGGAGTGAGCAGAGCAATGGAAAAGAGATGAGTACTTTCAGAACTTGAAGAAAGAAAGCTAAAGATCCATAGAGAAAAGGGTGTGAAGGAGGAGACCCTCAAATAGGCGTTGGAGCGAGTGTGAGAGGCGGCATTTACAAGGTGAGGGTCCTGTTTGGTAGAGTAATTTCAGTGCAAGGAAGAGAGTGAAATGAGTTATTCTCTTCTAACAAAGGTGAGGTTGAAAGAGAGATCTGGCAACTTAAAGAGACAAGGCGTGGTGACTGAAGGACCTGACAAGGACTATTTTAGAAGAGGACACGTTTTGGGGGGGCTCACAGTTTTAGAGGTCTCAGTCCAAAGATGGCCAAGTCCCTTGCTCTGGGCCCAAGGTGAGACGGAACGTCACAGTGGAAAGGTGTGGAGGAGGAAAGCAGCTCAGGACAGAGCAATGGGAGAGCATAGAGCGCCACTCACCAAGGACAAATACATACCCCAAAGCACACTCTAAGGACCCACCTCCTCCAGCCCGCCTACCTGCCTGCAGTCTCCATCCCGTTATCCCTACCAGGGGACTAATGCACAGATTAGGTTAAACTCTCATAACTCAATCATTGCACCACTACACTCTGTTGCATTGTCTCACTTGAGCTTTTGGGGGTCACCTCACATCTAAACCATAACACAAGGCCATTAGTAGTAGTAGTAGTAGTATTTACATTGGGGATTTTCCTAAGTGGGAAGTAGGAGAGTTTTAAGGTGATGTATCTTGGAGAAAGTGAAGTGAAAGCAACTAATGGTAAAAACAGTATGAATCTGGTAACCATTGAGGATAATTCAGAGACTGGCATCGAGAAGGTCCAGATGCAAACATACCACCATGACTTTTGCCTTTATGTTTAATTATAATGTACTGATTAAAATAATAATAACAAGGAAAATAGGAAAGTGATTAGTAGAATAGAGAGAGTGAATAAGGGGAGGGAGGAAATGAGATAAGGAAGGGAAGGTAAAGGGGAATAAGATCGATGAAGTTGCATCATGTACATGTCTGGATATGTCCTTATGAACCCAGCTGTCATGGGTGATTATAAGGCACCAAGAGGAAAACAAAAAGGGAAAGTGAAAAAGCAAAGAATTTTTGAGAAGGGGAATCCAGCATCAGAGCTTTCAGAGGCCCTGGGTGACCTTGTTGGTTGGGATGGGGCAGGGATGTGGATTGCTACTTATGGGAGATAAAGAGTGATGATCGGCATCTCCAAATACAGATGAATGTCTGTATAGAAGAAAAGGTGGTCCGCAGAAGGAGCTGGCTGTCACCATGGGTTAGATAGTTAAGACAGGAAGAAATTTGCTAGACTTTTGCAAGTAATGCTATGGAATAACAAATATAAGAAGGATTAAAAATATTTTTTTGAACAGGTAAGGACCTTGTAGAGTCTAAAAAAGAATGCAATATCAGCTATCCACTAGACTTAAAAAGTTAATTAACACGTCTCTTCTTTGTCTGATCACTTTAATTTGGATGTCAGAAATTATACCCTGATAAACTCTTACACACTATTGCTGGGAATATGAATTAGCATACTGTTTTGGAGAACAGTACAGAGGTTCCTAAAAAACTAAAAATAGATCTATCATATGATCAGCTATCCCACTGGAAACAAAATCAGCATATTAGAGAGACACCTGCATACCCACTTTTATCACGGCACTGTTCACAATACTAAAGGTATGAAATCCGCCTAGATGCCTCACCAGTGGATGAATACATTAAAAACAGAGGGCACATCCACACAATGAAATATTACTGAATCATAAAAAAGGAATGATAACCTATCATTTGCAGCAAAAATGAAGGCAATTGGAGGGCATTATGTTAAGTGATGTAAGTCAGACTCAGGAGGATAAAGACTGCATGTTCTCTCTCATATGTGGAAGCTAACAAATGTTAATCTGAAGGTACAACAGTGATTACTAAAGACTGGGAAGGATGGGGCAGAGGGGAGATGGAGGGAGGTTATTAAGGGGACCAGAACACAGATGGAATAATATTTAATGCTCTGCAGCACTATGGGATGGCCATGCTTCACAATAACCCATTATATATTTTAACAATAACTAGAAAAGAGGAGCTTGGAAGCTCCAAACTCGAGATAATGATAAGGACATGGAAAAGCTAATTACCCACAAACTTATCATTATATA
The DNA here is from genome assembly GCF_902686455.1 of Sciurus vulgaris. Lineage (NCBI taxonomy): Eukaryota > Metazoa > Chordata > Mammalia > Rodentia > Sciuridae > Sciurus > Sciurus vulgaris. The sequence continues at coordinate 133,834,320 of NC_136470.1, forward strand.
TGGCATACGTATATTAAAACATCACACTTGAATTCATAAATATTTACAATTGTTACATGTTAATAAAAAAAATCTTCATCCACTTATCAGGGAAAACATTTGGCCTTTGGTTTTTGGGATTGGCTTATTCCACTTAGCATGATATTTTTCAATTCCATCCATTTATTTGCAGATGCATAATATTATTCTTCTTTATGGCTGAATAATATTCCATTGTGTACAACCATAGAAACCAAATGATGTACCCCATTTGTGTACAATGAATCAAAATGCAGTCTGTAAAAAATAAAAAAATAAATAAATAAGGGCTGGGGAGGTAGCTCAGTCGGGAGAGTGCTTGCCTTGCAAGCACAAGGCCCTGGGTTCGATCCCCAGCACCCAAAATAAATAAATAGATAAATAATTTCATAAAGATCTTAGGGGCTGGGAGTGTAGTTCAGTGGTGGAGAGCTTGTCTACCACGAGTGAGGCCCTGAGTTAGATTGCTAGCACCAGAAAAAAAATTTTTAGAAAGGTTTCAGGAGATGGACATGCTAACTACCTTGTATACATGCATCAAATTAACACACATCCCCTAAAATATGCACAATTAAAATAATAATAGTTAATAAAAATATAAATTAATGATGCTCTGATCACAATTCATTTTTTTTCAGTCACGAAGAATTATTTTGGTGGAAATAGAGCATGCACATTGTTTGCTGTAGAAAAATAGTTATTTTTATCTCTATTGAGAATTCTCACTCAAGTTCATCTCTCTTCCTTATGCACAAGCTATAGAAGGCCTTTTTTCCTTAAGGTCTAGTTTCACCACTCTTCTTACTAAGTATATAATTTTGACTCACAAAAATTAAAATGGGCTTTTGTAGAAAAGTCTCTTGATCTCCAAAATGTCATTGTGTGTGAATTCTTTCAGTCTGACTTTGGCCTACCTAAGAACACCTCCAGTGCAAAACAATAGCTTAAAATTCTTGGCACCTGGATAATCCTGAGAGCCATGCACATTTCTGAGATTCTTTTATGGTCATTTGAACATTTTATTTTTGTATAGAACTTGACATACGTTAGCTTAATTTTTATTTTTTATTTTTTCAGTGTGGGGTCAGTCTAATTTTTCCTAATGGTTTGACCATGAAAAGAGCAGTCTTCCCTCATGGCAGGGCAGATTTTACGGATTCTGCAATGAGGTAATTCCAAGTTCTCAGCCATAACAAGAGTAGTGGTAGAGAAAGATCCACATTGAATTCCGGTTTCATTGCTAACCGGCTGGCCTTAGTGAGTGACCTGATTTTCTGTGTTTTGGTTGCTATGCTTCCCAGCCTGAGATGACTTCCTTTTTACCCATAAATTCTTTTTTTAAAATTATTTGTCCTAATTTGCTGCACATGACGCCAGAGTGCATTTTGACTCCTTGTACACAAATGGAGCACAGCTTTTCATTTCTCTGGCTGTACACAATACAGAGCTACTCCACTTGTGCAATCACACTGTACATAGGGTAATAATGTTCATCTCATTCCATCACCCTTCCCACCCCATATTCCCTTCCCTCTGCCCAATCGAAAGTTTCTTCATTCTTCCCTTGCCCCCTCTCACCCCATTACAGATCAACATTCACATATCAGAGAAAACATTTGGTCTTTGGTTTTGTGGGATTGACTTAATTCACTTAGCATGATATTTTCCAACTCCATTCATTTACCTGAAAATGGCATAATTTCATTCTTCTTCAATTCTTGTCTATGTATATCACATTTTCTTCATCCATTCATCTGTTGAAGGGCATCTAGATTAGTTCCACAGTTTAGCTATTGTGAATTGAGCTGCTATAAACACTGATGTGGCTGCATCACTATAGTATGCTGATTTTAAGTCCTTTGGGTATAGGCCAAGGAGTGGGATAGCTGGGTCAAATGGTGGTTCCATTCCAAGTGTTCTGAGAAATCTTCATACCGCTTTCCAGAGTGGTTGCACCAATTTGCAGTCTCATCAGCAATATATGTGTGTACCTTTTTCCTCACATTTGCACCAACACCTATTGTTACTTGTATTCTTGATAATTGCCATTCTGACTGGAATAAGATGAAATCTTAAAGTAGTTTTGATTCCTATTTCTCTAATTGCTAGAGATGTTGAACATTTTTTCATGTATTTGTTGACTGATTGTATATCTTCTGTGAAGTATCTGCTAAATTCCTTAGCCCATTTATTGATTGGGTTATTTGTTATTTTTGGTGTTAAGATTTTTGAGCTCTTTATATATCCTGGAGATTAGTGCTCTATCTGATGTGCATGTGGTAAATATTTTCTCCCATACTGTAGGCTCTCTCTTCACATTATTGTTTCCTCTGCTGAGAAGAAGCTTTTTAGTTTGACTCCATCCCATTTATTGATTCTTGATTTTATTTCTTGTGCATTAGGAGTATTGTTAAGGAAGTCAGGTCCTGAGCCCACATGATAAAGATTTGGGCCTATTTTTTCTTCTATTTGGTGCAGGGTCTAATTCCTAGGTCTCTGATACACTTTGGGTTGAATTTTGGACAGTGTAAGAGATAGGGGTTTAATTTCATTTTGCTGAATATGGATTTCCAGTTTTCCCTGAACCTTTTGTTGCATAGACTCTGTATTCTCTAATGTATGTTTTTGTCGCCTTTTTCTACTACGAGATAACTGATTTGTGTGGGTTTGTCTCTATGTCCTCTATTCTGCACCATTGGTCTACATGTCTATTTTGTTGCCAATACCTTGCCATTTTTGTTACTATAGCTCTGTAGTGTAGTTTAAGATTTGGTATCATGATGCCTCCTGCTTCACTTTTCTAGTTAAGGACTGCTTTGGTTATCCTGGGTCTCTTCTTTTTTCCAAATGAATTTCATGATTGCTTTTTCTATTTCTATGAGGAATGTCTTTGGAATTTCATTTGGTATTGCATTAAATCTGTATATCATTTTTGGTAGTATGGTCATTTTGACAATATTAATTCTGCCTACAAAGAACATGGGAGATCTTTCCATCTTCTAAGGTCTTCTTCCATTTCTTTCTTTAGTGTTCTGTAGTTTTCATTGTAGAGGTCTTTCACCTCTTTTGTTAGATTAATTCCCTAGTATTTTATTTTTTTAAGGCTCTTGTGAATGGGGTAGTTTTCCTAATTTCTCTTTCAGAAGATTCATCACTGATGTATAGAAATGCGTTTGATTTATGGATGTTGATTTTTATAACCTGCTACTTTGCTGAATTCTTTTATTAGTTTTAGAAGTTTTCTGGTGGAGTGTTTTGAATCCTCTAAATTTAGAATCATGTTGTTGGCAAATAGAGATAGCTTGAGTTCTTTTCCTATATCCATTTAATTTCTTTCATCCGTCTACTCTAGCTAGAGTTTCACGTACTATGTTGAATAGAAGCGGTGAAAGAGGGCATCCCTGTCTTGTTCCAGTTTTTAGAGGAAATGCTTCCAATTTTTCTCCTGGGGTTCAGCATATATATCTTTTACCATGTTGAGTTATGTTTCTACTATCCCTAGTTTTTCTACTGAAGGGGTGCTGCATTTTGTCAAATGCTTTTTCTGAATTTATTGAGATGATCATATGATTCTTATCTTCAAGTCTATTGATGTGATCAATTAGGTTTATTGATTTATGTTGAACCAACTTTGCATCCCTGGGATGAACCCCACTTTATCATGGTACCTTATATTCTTAACACATTTTTGTATGTGATTTGCCAGAATCTTATTGAGAATTTTTGCATCGATGTTCATCGGGGATATCGGTCTGAAGTTTTCTTTCCTTGATGTGTCTTTGCCTGGTTTTGATATCAGGTGATATTAGCCTCAGAGAATGAGTTTGGAAGTGTTTCCTCCTTTTCTATTTCATGGAATAATTTAAGGAGTACTGGTATTAGTTATTTTTGAAGGTCTGGTAGAACTTGGTCAAGGATCCATGTGGTCCTGGACTTTTCTTGGTAGGTAGGCTTTTGATTGCATCTTCTATTTCATTGCTTGAAATTGATCTCTTTAAATTGTGTATGTCTTCCTGATTCAATTGGGTGGATCATATTTCTCTAGAAATTTGTCAATGTCTTCAAGTCTGTTTTATTGGAGTATAAACTTTCAAAATAGTTTCTAATTATCTTCTGTATTTCAATAGTGTCCATTATATTTCCTTTTTCATCAGAGATTTTAGAAATTTGAGTTTTTGCTCTCCTTCTCATCCTTAGCTTGGCTAAGGGTTTACCAATTTTATATATTTTTTCAAAGTATCACCTTTTTAAATTTTTTTTTTATTTTTACAGACTGCATTTTGATTCTTTGTACTCAAATTGAGTACCACCTTTTTGTTTTGTCAATTTTTTTTGACCTTTTTTTGTTTCAATTTCATTGATTTCAGCTCCGATTTTTATTATTTCCTGTCTTCTCCTACTTTTGGTGTTGATTTGTTCTTTTTCTAGGAATTTTAGATATAATTTTAGGTCATTTATTTGTTGACTTTTAATTATCATAAAGAACGAACTTAATGCAGTGAACTTTCCTCTTAAAACTGCCTTCTTATCATCCCAGAGATTTTGATATGTTGTATCTTTGTTCTCATTTACCTGTAAGAATTTTTTTTTTATCTCCTTCCTGATGTCTTCTACTATCCATTCAGCATCATTCAATAGTGTATTATTTAGACTCCAGGTGATGGAGTCACTTCTATTTTTAATTTTATCATTGATTTCTAACTTCATTTCATTATGATATGATAGAATGCAAGGTAGTATCTCTATTTTTTTGTATTTGCTAAGAGGTGCTTTGTGGCATAATATTTGGTCTGTTTTAGAGAAGGATCCTTGAGTTACTGAGAAGAAAGTGTATTTATTCATTGATGGGAAAAATACTCTCTATATATCTCTTAAGTCTAAATTGTTGATTGTATTATTGAGTTCTATAGTTTCTTTGTTTAGTTTTTGTTTGAAAGATCTATCAATTGGTGAGAGATGTGTGTCAGAGTCGCCCAGTATTATTCTGTTATGATGTATTTGCTTCCTGAAATTGAGAAGTGTTTGTTTGATGTACGTAGATGCTCCATTGTTTGGGGCATAAATATTTATGATTTTTATGTCTTGCTGATGTATGGTTCCCTTAAGCAGTATGAAATGTCCTTCTTCATCCCTTCTGACTTTGGCCTGAAGTCCACTTTTTCTGATATGAGGATAGAAACACCTGCTATTTTATGCATTCCATGTGAGTGATGTTTTTCCCATCTTTTCACCTTCAGTCAGTGGATGTCTTTTCCTATGAGGTGAGTTCCTTGAAGGAAGCATATTTTTGGGTTCTTTTTTAAAATCCAATCTGCCAGTCTATGTCTTTTGATCGATAAATGTAGGCCATTAACATTCAGGGTTATTATTGAGATATGATTTGTATTCCTGGTCGTTTTGTCTTATTTTTGGTTTTTATCTTCACTTGGTTTCTCCTTTGATTGACTTTTCCTTTAGGGTAGTTCTTTCCTTTGCTGATTTTCATTGTTGTTTTTTTTATTTCCTCCTCATGGAATATTTTGCTAAGAATGTTCTGTAGTACAGGCTTTCCTGTTTCAAATTCTTTTAACTTATTTATCATGGAAGATTTTTATTTCATCATCATATCTGAAGCTTAATTTTGTTGGCTGTAAGATTCTTGGCTGGCATCAATTTTCTTTCAGAGCTTGGTATATGTTGTTCCAGATCCTCCTAGATTTTAGGGTCTGGGTTGAGAAATCTGCTGATATCCAAATTCATTTCTGCCTCTATGTAATCTGATACTTTACTCCTGTGGCCTTTAAAATTCTATCCTTATACTATATGCTAGGTATTTTCATTACAATGTGCCTTGCTGTGGATGTTTTAGTTTTCTACATTTGATGTCCTGTACACCTCTTGTATTCGATTTTCCATTTCATTCTATGGGTTTGGGAAACTTTCTGAGATTATTTCATTGAAAAGATTGTGCATTCCTTTGTTTTGTACCTTCGTTCCTTCTTCTATTCCAATAAATCTTAAATTTGGCCTTTGCATATTATCCCATAATTCTTGGAAGCTCTTTTCATTGTTTCTTACCATTTTCACTGTGTGGTCATCTTAATTTTCAAGATTATATGCTTTGTCTTCATTGCCTGAGGTTCTGTCTTCCAGGTGGTCTAGTCTGTTGGTGATGCTTTCTATTAAATTTTTAATTTGGTTTATTGTTTCATTCATTTGAAGGATTTCAGTTTGATTTTTCTTCTTCAGAATCTCTACCTCTCTATTGAAGTGATCTTTTGCTTCCTGCATTTGCTCTCTTATACCATCCTTTACTTCGCAGATCATTTTAAGTATGGACATTCTGAACTCCTTCTATGACATTTCTTCTGCTGTTCTGTCAGTGAATTCTATTACTGTAGCATCTTGGTTGGTTTGGGGCACTTTCTTCATGTTGTTTGTGTGTCTTTCCCTCTAGCAGTGCAGATATGAGGTTTTCGAGTTTTACCTAGATTTATAGTGTCCCTTCAGGTTTTGAATTCCTCACCATTAAAGGTAAAATCAATATTAATAGTACCCAGTGCAAATAATGTGCAGCCTGAAACCAAATGACTCCTACTAAGAGATATACAGTTTTTTTCACAATAAAGAGAAAGGATGTGTTTGATTATTATATACAATATAATTATTAGGTTTGCAAAAGAGTCTACAGTTCTAATAGTAAACAAAGAGAGAATGGGAGGGAGATGTGAAGTTTATGAGGTAGGAGGTAAGAGTGTAGAGATATTAGGTCATAGGAAAAGTGATAGAGGAATCAAAAAAATTGTTAGCAGAAGAAAAGAGAGAGACTCTAGGGGAACAGATAAGTGAGGATAAAATATAGAGAGATAGCAAAAAAAAAAAAAAAATACAACCAAACTGTAATATACTATTCAGACATTCCAGTCCTCAGTAGTCTTATTCATGATAAGTACTTGGTTTCAAAAATGTTGGGGATATGAGAGGGAGTAAAGAAAGAAGAAAAAATCTCAAAGGCAAATTGAATGATTGTTTCTGTTGGGGTTCAATATCTTCTGTGCTTCCCTTTCATCCGATAGGTGAGGTTGCCTGGAGTTTACTTGTATCTCCACCCTCAGATGTTGAAGGTTAATAGGGTGGTAGGCTTAATCTTGGAGGGAGAACTCCTGGAGGTGGGGTATAGCCATCGTCAGTCCCCTTTGGAAGGCTGCACCCCAGGAATCTCCTGTGTGGTCCACTCATGATGTAGGAGCCTGGTCTTAGTTCTTAGGAATTGTGGACACCACAATTCCTGGTCTGTAATTTAGTCTCTAAGCTGTATCTCTCCTTCCCCCTCCCTTTCGACTTCCCAACAAGGAACTCTCTTTCTGGAGGTCCTAAGGGCTGAGCACCAGGACCTGTGTGCCTGTCATGGAGAGCAGGTCTGTAAGGACAGATCAGGACCAGGCATTGAGAGCTGGGACCAGCCATGTATCTGCAAGCACAGGGACCCCAGAAGTCCTGTTGATTGCCAAACCAGGTGGACTACGGGGGAGTCAGGGGCTGGGCTGGTGTTGGGTCCTAGCAAGTGCTGCCAGAGTGGACCCTGAGAACCCAGTGGGTGCTGGCCTAGTTGGTTGGGTAAGTTGGGATCAAGATGCCTTCATACGCTCTTCCAACCCACTGGCTCTCTGCAAGGCTTTCTCTAGAATCTGCAGCATGATGGTGGCAATTAGCACACCTAGCGGGAAGACCTCAGGTGTAACCAAGCCTGCAGGGACCTTAGTGGTGGTCTTCCAAGCCCTGACTGTTGTCCCTAGATGGAAGCAGCCCCGTCTCTAGTTGGTGATCACAGCAGTGAACCTGTAGGCACCTTGATGTTGGGCTTCCAGGCCCCAGCCAATGTCCCAAAATGGAAGCCACCTTAACTAAAATGACAATGGCCACAGCAGAAGTTACCCAAGATGGTGACGGAGGTGTCCCAAGATGGAGGCGACCTGCTTCCCAGAGATAGGGCAGGGAGGGCGGGCTGTGCAGTGGCAATGGGCATTCTGTTCTGCGATGCAGTGCTGTGGCGGGTAGTTCTGTGGCAGGTGGTTGCCTCTGGGCCTTGTCCATTTTTCCAAGGTGGAGGCTACCATGTCCAGGGACCTGTGGTGGCGGCTGTAGGGTCCCAAGATGGAGGCCAGGGAAGCCCTGCATCGGTAGATGGGGAGCCCACAGAGTGTGGGTGGGGGGTCTGGGGCACATTTACCCATAAATTCTTAGAGCTTGAAGCCAGTATTTGTTTCTATTGCTGCTGTAACAAATTACTATAAACATGAAATTATTATCTTATAATTCTGGAGATCAGTGGTCTGAAGAGGGTCTCTGAGGTAATGTCCCAAATTAGCAAGGCAGAGTTCCCTCTGTCCCTTCGAGTCTTTCCAGGATGCCCCACTTCTTGCCCGTGGCCCTTTACATCTTCAAGCTCAGCTGCATCATTCTGATCTTAGTTTTGACCAGTACATCATTTCGGACTCTGACCTTCTTGTCTCCTTCTTTGACTTAAACTTTTTGGTGACAGTGGGCTTGCGTGGATGATCAAGGGTGATCTCCCACTTCACCTCCCTTAACCACAACTGCAGAGTCCATTTTGCCACGTAAACAAGCAACATTTTCATAGACCCAGGGACTGGAACATGGGCATCTGTGATGGTGAGGTGAAGAGGCCAGAGGCCAGTGAAGGACACTCTACAGATTTCCATCTCCTCCCTTCATCTTCTCCAAGGAAGGATGTCACTTTTATGAAAATTCTTCACATGGGTGCTTTCTTCCTGAGTTTATTTGTATAATGAATTACCTCTCTAAAATGCTCAAGTGTACAGTTCTATTAGTATGCTTGAACACTAATTAACAAGGACACTTGTTCTTATTTCATTTGACTTTCATAGGTTTTGTCCATCAACAACTACGCGTGGAACTGATGATTCTTTGCCATTGCAACATCTTACCTTTATTTCCTCCATCGGGCTTCACGCTCACCAAAAGGTTAGATGCTACAATTATTTATGCTAATCTCAATTTGCTTTTGTGCTGTCAACGGTACAAATAAAGCTGCAGAAATTGATTACACATCACTGACAGCAGAAGCAACATACGGTTTCATCAATGAAAAACCCGAGTCATGTAAGAGCTCAGTAGTGTGTATAGCCTCGTGAGAATGACAATCAAAACCAAGTTGTAATGATATGAATATGTATTGGGTACCTCATCCTGCTTTGGTAATTTTAATAATCTGTAAAAGGATAAGTGTAAAGGGAAGCATTGCTGTTTTTATTGAATACTCCTTTTTAAATTCAAGGTATTTATATGGCATTTAAAGTACTTTGATGTTGGTTTTCTTGTTTTGGGGTTCAATTTTTTAAAAGTCATTTGATCTAATCCTAGGAAAATAGATAAATCAAAACTAAATATGACTTATCATCACAATAAATAAATCATAACTAAGTTTAATAAGGGTATTGAAAATTCCCATATGTAGACTCAATTATAAAAGAATCTAAGGTTATTTAAAAAATCAGTAGTGTAAAGCACATTTCTCTTGTTTTTGCTCTAAGTAAGTTGTTAGATCATCTGATCATTTGATTATGTTACAAGGCAAACTTTTAATAGAACCTTCTTGGTTCTGAAATCAAAATTCTATGTCAATCTGGCTATAAGCCTTAACAGACTGACTTTCTGCCTCTCCTTTTCCAGTAAAAAGTTACTGGAGTATGAAATCTCAGCTTTCAAGGGAGAGAGAACGCAGAAGCATTCACTATGAGTAAAGCATTCACTATGAGTAAAGAAAACCTCACTGCTGTACCTAATTCTGCAGGAGATAGATACCCTCTGCATCTTTTAGCACTCAGATTGCCTAAATGAGTGAGGAAATCCATAAAAGTTTTGAGTCCTATGACTATGTATTCTGCTTGCCAAGAAGAAAATCACAAGACATGGGCATTCTAAATTTATTTGAGCAAGTAATCTTAATGAGGAAATCTTATTAATAATAAATAAAATGAGGTGCAATGTGAAAAAGTTATGATATTCAAAACTGTATTTGGTTGTTTAAATTGGACTACATTATTTTGCTCTGAAGCTTGCTCGGTAATGTGGTACTATGTCATTTGGATTCCTTTCCAGTGGAGCACGGGTTGGATATTTAAACACAAAGAATGCCTACATCACACAGTTACATCAAAACTTTAGACTCAGGGTTGTTCTTTTTCAGGTATGGTGAGTAGAACCCACAATCAGCCTCTATCCACCAGGAAGCTAAATGAAGTAGACGTTCACATGTTAAGCACAGCATCCTCCTTTCAGATGAGAATGACAAAATTGAGCAGATCCACCATTAAAAAAAAAAAAAAAATGAATCTACCAAGTTAACCTTTGAAATGATTGCATTTTGGAGTTTGAGCCTACAATGTATTACTTATAAGCTGACCTTTTGGCTGTTAGGTTTTAATTTTCTGCAAAGTAATAGTGATAACATAAGAAATCAGATGTAGTATTAAAAGGATTGTTAACCTAAACATAACTTGTGGTTTGAAAGAGTAGGTTTTTACTACACACCCCTAAACACAGCCATGGATTACTTGCTTTGGCACTTTTAACAAGTTTGAGGACGATAATTGAGTATGCTCAAATAGGGTCAGTTAGACTTCCCACAAATGAGAGGGGCATCTGGATAATTCCAGAAATTCTGGTGTAAGGGCTAAGAATGAAAACCAAAATTAGAATCTCTTCCCTGCCTAGAAATGTGTTGCCCTTTCTGTTTAACATTCCTTATCCCTGTTTGCTATTCCTATTCTTTATTCCTATATTTTTAATACCTAAAACACTTCCTGATATCATTTTACTGGTATTGATTTTTTTTTTTTTTTTTTTTTTTTTTGCTAAGAGCCTTCAGTCTGTAAATTTGTTCTGTGATGCATGATCACACAGCTGGTATGAAACCCCAAAGAAGTTGAAGAAAGGAGGAGGAAAACAACCCATAAACTGCCTTCGCTGTCATCTTGAAGGACCAGTGAATTATTTTGGTAAAAAAAAAAGTTGACTAAATCAACTTTCTCAAAAATGTTTGGATGCTTCCTTCAACTGTAGACAGCAAGACTAACATTTTCCAACCAGGTCAGTGTGGAAAATGTCTAAGAGTCACCTTCTCAATGTTAGTTGAAAACGTCATGTAATTTAACTTTATCATCATCAGAAATAATCAATGTTATCATTCTGCACAAGACAAGACAGATACTGGGAGTTCTCATTTATATTTATATGTGGAAGCTGAAGAGTAGATGTCATAGACATAGGGAGTAGTGTAGTCCTTACCAGAGGCTGGGAAGGGTGAGGGATGGAGAGAGGGTCATCAATAGGTACCAGAGTGAAGCTGGAGAGGAGGAGTGATTTCTCATCGTTGATAGCACAGGAGGGTAACTATGGCTGACAATAAGTAATTAGTTAAAAATGGTAGAGAGGATTCTGAATGTTTTCACCACAAAGAAATGCTGTTTATGTACGGCAACTGCCCTGATCTGATCATTACACGTGGTATGCATGTATTGGAATATCACACTGTACCCAGTAAATATGTGCAGTTCTTTTGTGTCAACTAAAAAGTTTCAAGAATTAAAGGATAAGCTTTACATTTGCACATTGTTATGCAAAACTGAAAATAAAAACATTCCATTACATTTATTTTTCTTTTCAAACAACATATGTATTTTTTGAGTAAAATATGCCACGTGATATCACTTCTTAAAAGCTTAATTTTTGTTTTTACTATGAATTTCTTTTATTAAACTATTAGTGAAATGGACAATAAAATTATTCCTTTTGTTTTGTTTTGTTTTGTCTTTGTTTTATGAAGTGTTTCTCTGATTATGGGTACTTTGTGGATTGTTACCAGAATTGCATTTTCCATTTATAAGTTACAAAATAAAACCTAACATAAAGAGTAGGTTTAAGTCAGTATAACTGAGTATAAATTTATCATAATTGTTCACAATATTTGAGGTAGGAAAATAACACAGTGTTAGACGATAGTACAACTGAATTAAAAAGTCAACACTTGGGCTACTTTTAATAGAATTTAAGTTACTAGAAGCGAAGATGTAATAGCCTGACACTGCTTTGATAGCTCACATTACTGTCGCCACCTCTGGTTCCCACTAAAGAGAAGGTAGGCTCAGTCTGGCAGTGAGAGAACTGGAGGGAAACATTATAGGGAGCAGAGCACATCAGGACCCCTTGGAAGAAAAGACCAATGGCAGACCCTGGGATAAAATGACAATAAACTTTAAGCTTACCAAATAAAGAAAAGGGATCCTGCATTTTTATGAGCACTCCAGAGAGAAGGTTCTGGGTCAAAATGTAAACTGACTTAAAAGAAAAATCGAATACCATAAGAAACAATTGAATCTTCATAAAGTTGGCTTGAGATTGTACTTTCCCTCCATGGAAGCCTGAATAATCATTTATGGGAAGTGTTTATAGAGCATTTTGATACGGTTGAAGAGCTGAGCTAGATTGCTTCTGAGGTTTTTGTCAAACTTCAAATTCTACGTTTAAAGAGTGGAAGAAACTTTCCACCCAAACTTATCCTGATATGTAAAGCATTGCATATTATAGTCTAATAATAATTTTTATAAATATGACAGATACATTGTATTACTCCCATTGTAGAGCTGAGTAAACTGAGGCAATGTGAAAGTCAGCAATGTGCACAGTAACAGAGCTCATGAGTCTTGGGGCTGGAATCTTGATGTAGGAAACACCCTCAGCCTGTACTCTAACTGCCCACGTTCTCCTGACCCCTGATAAAAAATAGAAAATAAAACTGCAAAGAAAACTGATTAGATCAACAACTGAGCTCCAATCTGTGCAGGATCATTTCATTTAAAGAACGAAATGACAGAACAAATGTCTCAAGATTCCTTATTACGGAGGACATAATAATGATACTGAAAGCACCAGCAATTATACTTTCTCCTGAAACTATTACTACTCTTCTAATTAAGGAGAGGACTTATGAAGTCCCAGGTACTGTGCTAGACATTTTCAGGGATTATCTCATTTAATCCTTACACATTCTTCTGTAGGGTAGATATGACTATCTCTGTAATATGCAGATGAGGAAGCTGAGACTTATGGTCATATTCCAGAAAACAAGAGATGCTATACAAGGGCAAATAATTATCTTTTGTCTGCTCAACTTGGTCATTTATTCCAGAGAGAATTGTAAACTCCTATCTCTAGGTTAGCTCCAAATGCAAAATGTGAAATGATCTCGAATGAGGATCATGAACTTGTTAACAAAAGAAATTCCTATAGTCTTTGTAGAATAGCTTATCAATCAATCAACTATTTAATAATTGTCAATCAATTATCAATCTATGTGCCAGGCACTGTGGAGGGTAAACAGTGATTCCTGTAGTCAAGCAGCTTATATCTTCTCCAAACATTAGGAAAATACAGACCCAAATATAATTAACAATAAAGGAAGCCACTGACTTATTCAAATGGTAAAAGAGTTTTTGTGACGGGGAGGACATCCTGTTAGAGAGTGCTAAGAAAAGCTCCTGGGACTTGACCTTTGTGTAGGCAAATGACTGACTGATTCTGTTAAGTGCAGAACAATTGGAATAGAAAGAACAAAATGAGCATGGACAGTAAGCAATATTTAAACTTTTAGACTCCAATAATAAGGTCAGGTGGTGTTTTAGCTACTTTATTATTTACAATTTTGAAAATCATTTTAGGAAGAATTTTTTTAAATTACCTTAAGAAAATGTACGAATAGCAACAGCAACAGATTTAGTTGGTATTGCCCATCAGAGTAACTGGGACACGTGGTAAGACGCGCAGGTTTACTTGTTCAAGAGCGATCACCTGCAGGCCGCGAGAAGTTGTCCTACTACACAATTCTGTAAAATTCAGCTATGTCTCTATGTTTAAGTCACTTGATCCTAGGATTGTGATCTATAAACATGGTTCAAATATTTGATGTTTTTTCTCGTTGGGGAATGGGGTCTGAATTTAAGAAAGTCTGTGACTGCTTTTACCAATAAAGTAGAACTGACCGACACCATGTAACTTTCTAAGGCTGGGTCATTAAAATTTTGTCCTTATTCCCTGAAACTCAGTGAGTTCATGCCAACATGCAAAAGGCCTGTCTACCCACACACTGTCATGTTCCTTACAGCGAGAGGCCATGTTTTGGTGCTCTGGCTCACACAATCAGCCTCAACCCCTTCTCTCAGATTCCTCGGTTAAGGAACCAGACAGGCGATTGAGGCCTTGACCAGCTTGGGTACAACTCAAATTTCATCAATGCCATATTAAATAGAAGTTCACAGCTGGGACTTCTGAGTAATAAAATAGCTGCTAGGGTACTGTGTTCTAGGATTTGTTTTTATGCGTTAGTAGATAGCCATAACTTCAGGTCAACTGTAAGGTTTGGATCTCTCCTGGCACCTGCCCCTTGGCCTGGCCATCTACTGCTAGAGGCATAACTTTTGCTCTCTTAGTTAGGAAGCCTAATACGGCAAATAAGACTCCCGCACTGCAGCGGAGTGTCACCAGCCCCCAGGGACTGACCCTGTGCTTCTGCTTTCTGTCTGGCTGCCCCTGGAGAGCACTGCCTGAGCAGTCCTGGGGGGCGTACTGCTCAGCCCCGTCCCCATTTGCACAACGCGTGGGTCTTTCAGTGTTCCATGGAGCACAGCGGGAGTCCATTAGATAATCTAGAAGTAAGTCGGAAACCAAAAGACAGGAGAAAAAGATGTTCAAAAGCAAGGTACAGATCACGCCATTCCATTGTGAGTTTTCTGGGACAGCCCTGATTCTAAATGTTCTCTATCACCCAAAATTATTGAAACATCTTAGAATTTCCTGTATTTTTGGTATCCGAGTTATTTATTCCAGACTCTCTCTTTCACTGGAAGAGGTATAAAATCTTTTGTCAGACTATATGTCCCAATTTTGTGTTCAGAAAATAGGCCAATGTACTTTTAACTCGGAGTTAGTGTGCAACACATTTGGCACCTGTGATAAGATGATA
The DNA here is from genome assembly GCF_902686455.1 of Sciurus vulgaris. Lineage (NCBI taxonomy): Eukaryota > Metazoa > Chordata > Mammalia > Rodentia > Sciuridae > Sciurus > Sciurus vulgaris. The sequence goes on from NC_136470.1 coordinate 133,849,378, forward strand.
GAGGCTGAGGCCTGCTGGACAGAGGAAAAGGGAAGCTGGAAGAAAAATGGTTCCTCTATAAAGTTTCTATTGAGTGCACATATACAGATATCCTGAAAAGGATGATAACTTGGTCTAGTTTTTTTTAATAGTTGAAATCATCATTAGAGTCAATCTGTTAACTGGGCATTACTCAACAATATGTTCTTGAAGATTTTAAAAGATCTATATTTGTTGTTGTTCTTATTTTTTTTTTTTTTGTTTCCCTGATGATCCACTAGATTTTTTAAATTATGGAAGAGCATAGTTACAGTTAGCACACACATTGTAGCTATGTATTCCAGTGGATCAGGAGTGAAAAGAATCCCCCATACACCACAGCGCCATAGCTTAACTGGGTTCCGCCCATTCCTGGAGGGTCTTGATGGGGTGGCCACTGCTGGACATGCAGCTGGGTACCATATGCAGCTCGACTCGCATCAGGCAACTCCCCACCAGGACCAAGGCAAGACTCATGGACTAGCCTATTTAAGACTATTCAAAAAGTAAAAGAGATTTTTGATCAGCAGAAACAATATTTCCCAGTGAACTCCTTTTCTCCTCTTCCAGAATGTAAATGTCACTGAAGTCTAACATCACTGGGATTCATAATTAAGAAAATTTCAGAAAGGAAGGCTTCGGTTTTTAACTTCTATGTACAATTATACCATGGAGTAATTTCTGTTACCATGTCACCCTGCTGTCCGTCCTCTGGCTCGTCATGATATTTTCCCTTAAATTCGTTTCATTATTCCATGCATGGGTTTATGCTGTTAGTAATCTGTGACATCAGATGATACTTCTGCACCCCTCCTTAAGAAAAAGGTATGCCACAGTAGTTAAAAGATATATGACTGTCCTTAGGTAAAATTATTTGTCACGTATAAAGAAACCACATAGTAACTAGTTTTAAAATTTTCTTGAGAAAGTATTCACAAAGAAAAAATTTCTTAAAGGGGAAGGACCATGTTAGGAAATAAGAAATGGTGTCAGAAGAATGCAGATAATAAAACTGTATGATCTGGTCAAAGAGTGACCCGAGGAATCGAATATGCTTAAGAGAAGAAAGGAAAAATTAAGTAAATGAGTTCCTTGGTTGCCAACTTTTCTGATGGAAAGCCATGACATCTCAAAGGGTTTTGCATAATAATTTATAATGATTTGTTGCTAGTAGTTTGACTGTTTTCCATATTTTCTGTTTCTGATAGAGAAAAGGGAAAGCTCTAGAGACTGAGAAGGTGGTAGAAGAACTTAGAGGGCATCTCAAGGTTAGGAATGCAGGGTCCTTTTAAGGGTCTTACTGCTTAATTAAAGCAAAGCACGGGGATCGAGGAAGTTCAGCTGCCAGTGATTCTAACGCCCGAGAAAGAAGGGACAGGGCAGGTCATGAGCATGTTTTGAGAACCCTGTGGTGGGAATGGCGAGAGGCACTTGATTACTCAAAAAAAAGTGCTGTGAGTTAGTTGCCTTGACCCCATTGTGCAGTTGAAGAAGCTAGACTCTAGAGAAGTAATTTGTGAGTTTCTATGGTGGCAGTTTTAGGCAGTTTGATTAAGAGTCAAACTTAGATCCTCAGGTCTTCAAAGATCATACTCCTTATCTCACATCAGCTTCTGCTATGGTTTGGGCATGGTCTGGGACCCCAAAGGTTCTGTAAATGCAGAAATGTTTAGAGGTGAAATCATTGAACTCTGAAAGCTGTGACCTCATCTGTCCATCCTGGTTTGAATGGACAGACTGGGTGATAACTGTAGGGCAGCAGGAGGTGGCTGGAGGAGGTGGGTCACTGTGGGGGTACCCTGAAGGGGTGCACATTCCCTGTTGCCCCTTCTCCCTGCCCTGAGCAGCCTCCCTCCATTGGGTCCCTCCACCATGATGTGCTGGTTCACCTCATGCCCAGAACAATGAAGCTGGCCATCTATGAACTGAGACCCCTGAAACAATGAGCCCCAAATAAACTTTTCCTCTTCTAAGTTGTTCTTGCCAGATATTTTGGTCACAGTGATGCAAAAGCTAAGCCAAATTCCTAATGAAACTGGGTGCTATAACATACTTTATTCACTAGAGAGTCTTGGAATTGTAGGCATAAGGCCTGGAGGGAAAAACAGTTCTTCAGTTGTTAAAGGAAAAACATGTAATGATTACATTTATGTGGGTCTTCAATTTCTTTGTCATGTTTTTCTTCACAGTTCTTTGGAGGCAGGGAAGCAATATTCTTATCTTCTCTTGACCTACTGTAATTCATAAATGCTTAATAGCCATTAAATACCAGTGTAAATTTGAATTACCATGCCAAGTCTTCCAGTGAGATTTTCATTTTCACTATTGTTTCTGATAAACACAATAATTTTAAAACCTGAAGTGTGTTGTTGCAACCAGTAAAAGCTTGTTGTCTGCTTGTTGCTATGTGTCATTTCATTTAAAACTTGTGATGAGCCCTGAGATGATTTACAGTTATCACTGTCTTCCATCACTTGTTGCCATCAAGGCAATGAAGTTGTCCATTCATGTAGCTGGTAAGTGGTGGACTCTGGATCTCTCAAGCCAAAGTCCTTCCTCCTTGATACTGCGCTGTTCTGTCAGATTCACGAGGTGAGCAATCGGCCTCTCTTGCTTGTATGATCAGAAAATGGGGTAGGGGTTGTTTTGGGGATGGGCATTTTCCTGCAAATATTTACTTAAAACTGATCCTGAAATGATTACATAAAGTACATTTGCATGTGCATACACACATGACAATATTTAAGGAAGGAACAGAAAATCCATGAGATTTTTAGAGCCCAGTTTGGAAAAAAGTTTCAGGAATGTAACTTAAATATTTCCAGTTCTACTTCAGGTATACATTTTCTTTCTTCTTTCCTTTTTCTCCTTCCTGTCTTTCTTTCCACCACCCACTCCCTCTCCCTCTCTCTTTCTCTCTTTCTCCCTTTCTTTCTTTCTCTCTTTCTTTCTTTCTCTCTCTCTCTCTCTCTCTCTCTCTCTCTCTCTCTCTCTCTCTCTCTCTTTCTTTCTTTCTTTCTTTCTACCAGGGATTGAACCCAGGGGTGCTTAACCATGGAGCCAGATCCTCAGACTTTTAAATATATATATTTTTTCAGAGACAGGGTCTTGCTTAGTTGAGTAGAGCTGGTTTTCAACTTGTGGTCCTCCTGAGCCACTGGAATTACATGCATGCAATGCCATGTATGTATTTTCTGAAATCATATCCTAAGTCTAGAATTAACTTCCATCTCAGTGAACCAAAGGATATCTGACATCAACAGCCACAGTAGCAAATTTCTGAATAAGAGAATGTAATTTCTGTTGCCTTACTTGGAATAATTCTGTGTATATATGAGTATAGGGTGGCATTTCTGTATTCCAAATTCTGCATAATTTCTGAATTTTCTCATCAAGAATTGGCTTTGGATTGGCAAATCTTGAGGGAAGGGCTAGGCGGACCCTGCAAAAAATTCTGACTCTGGATCTCCTAACATCCAAGAAGTTTTTGCTGACTTCTGGTTAAGCAATGATTCTCTGTCTTTGTCTTCATCCTCACTTTGTTTACAGGAGGAAGGGGGGGTATATGTACCTTATTTACATCTTTGCACACCTTATTTTTAGGTACATATCCCCACTTCCTTGTGTAAGCAAAGGTGAGGAAGCATTTAAACAAGCTTTGTAGTACAATTTTTCTAACATTTGCATTGGTTTCTAGAATTTTTTAGTGCAAATTCTAGATCAGACTTTTAGTAAGTCAGAGACAAAAGAATTGCCAATCTATGATCCTATAGAACGGTATACACTGGTTGAACACTTATCAAGGGGTAGCGTAGGAATCAGTTACAGCCTTCTCATAACATTATGCTGTCTTGCTTGGTCCCATGAATGCCTTCTATATTAATTTGTGAGACAGGTTCAAACATCTGATCCCATTTAGGACATAAAATTCTACAGCATTGTGTGTACTTGTGAACTGATGAAATTACAAGGACCATAAAACACTGATTTTCAACTAGCACTATTTATGGTAAAAAGAGAAAGCCCAGGCTCCTGCCTCATCAGAAAAGAATGGAGATTTTAAGTCAGAAGTTATAAACTAATGAATTTTATGCTGAATCCCATCAAGAGACGTGCAGGGCTAGGCCCATCTGGGGTTTCGGTTTTTACTGGAACTAATTGCCAACATTTAGAAATCAATAGATGATACATACCAACCCAGACTTCCAAAGTCACTTGGAAGATCAGAAGTCATCGTAATACTGGGCCCAGGAGTAGCAACTCGTGGCTTCTCAGGCACACGCTCTTGAGTTTTCGATGTTGCTCCTCGGGTGACTAATTTTATCTGCTTATTTTAACTCTTCAAGGTGTTTAGGTTTTTGATCTTGTGTTTAGGGAATAGTTTTTGGATTACAGTTCAAACAAATTAACTTTTGATCTGTTTTCAGCTCACCTCTTATTTCCCGCCACATTCACCTCCTCTTAGGGTGCTGGCTACTCAGGAGAAAACACGAGTGATCATCCTGGCTTCCCACAACCAAGCACCCAACACCTAAACAGGACACAGATCACCAAAGGAAAGGAGCAGAGGGCTCCTGCTGTGCCAGGTCCTAGTCTATGGGTTTCCAGATCCTGGGAGAGTAGGACAGGAGGCATCCTTGGAGGGGTTTCAGCAGCCCGAGTGAAAGAGGCTGTCCAGTGCAGATGTCCTGCAGTGGTTCGATAAATGGGATGCTGCGTTGCTGCGGGCCCGTTAAGCATCAGCCCTACCTGTGTCTCAGGCACAGGGGACAGTGTTTTGCCCTTGAATACATTCTCTATTAGTCCAACTTGGTGCTTTTGATTTGCATCTTTGCATTAGCTGTGTGCGTGTGTGTGTGTGTGTGTGTGACTGACTAGATTTTACCACAATAACACAGTGCTCTGCACAGTAAATTTCATAAATATATTATAAATGTGATGAAGTGAATTATTCATTCATTCCATAGGCTTTGTTTACGGCCAAAAGACAAATGAAACCACATTTGGTTTGAATTTCCCGTACTTACATTTCATACCTAGAAGTCAATCGGCACCTTCCTGCAGAAACACCTGTGGCCAAAGCTTTAGCAGTGAAAACAAACAAACATTTAACCTTTAAAACTCAAGTACAAACAGAAGGAGAATTCGTGGATTTGCTTATTCGTCTTGTGCTGTGGACCCTAGAGAGCTTTCTGCCTTAAGCAACCACCAGGAATGTGCACAGTCCTTCCTGGAGAATGAGGAAAAGTAGCCTCTGAGTGCAAAGGTCAATTTTAGATCAGATATTGTAGTGTTTCTTATTTTATCTTTTATAATTTGTGCTTTGGGAATTTTAATACAGACAGAAACAATGGAAAGAAGTAATTGCTAGAGGAAACATTTTTGTTAAAATGGTAGATTAGGGTGAAGGTAATATTTTTCTGGCTGAATACAAATTTTCCATGTACCATTACAAAAAATGTCTTAGTATAATAGTAAAAGATTCTTGCAATAAAATCCAGTAAGTGATTATTTTTGAGGTGTGAGATTTGGCTCAACACACAGGTATAATAGTGAATAATGCTCTATTAACTGAAACTTTTTCAGGAGTCTTATCATTGAGTCAAGGAATCTCATTCTGTTTAGACAGTACTGTGAATAATAATTTATACTTACAAGGGTTTAAGAGACTGTTTCTTTTTGAAACAAAGGCTTTTTTTTTTCCCAACCTGACTGCTGTTTGTAAAAAGATGTCTTTGAAGATATTGGTAAGACACACACAGCTACTGAATTGATTTCATTAGATGAATCTGCTCTGTTACTTTATGTCAAAAAGATGTTCACCTGCATTTTGAAATTTGATGACTCAAAAGTTAATTGTAAGAGAAAATGCTCATCATTAGTGCACAAATGAATCGTCTCTCAAATCTCAGAAGATTTCTACCCAGGTAACTGAGTACACACACTTTCATTTTCCCTGATGTCAAGAGAAGAGGTGCATTTCTTTTATTAAAATGATCTATGATTTCAGCATCTAGAGTACATTAAATAGATATTTAGGTTGTTTCAAAAACACTTAGGCAAAAGCACAAGAACAATAGTTCTGGAAAATGTAGGCCAGTGTTTCTGAGAGCTCTTGCCAGAGACTAATTTTAGTCGAAGGGACCTAACTATTTTCAAACCGTTCACTCTGCCTTCCCTAACAGCTCTGGAACTCTGTGGATGAAAGCACTTCACGGAGCTTGGAATTCGGGCCTGTTAGGAGTTTAAAGGGAGTTCTTTCAACTTTCATCATTTCATGCTAAACTCAAGGGTTAGGCTAGGTCAGGGGCTGTCGACCTTTGGCACACACACCAGAAATGGACTGATGTGAGGGTGACACTCTGGGTGCCTTCCTCCCTCTGGCTACCCCTTCCCACCCTTCCTCTGCCATCCCTCTCATCCCCAGGAGAGCCCCAGGCCCACCAGGCCTCACACCCTTTCTCTGTCTCTTGGTTTGGTTTCCAGCTGTGGGTGGGTTAACTGATGGATAAATTGAGCCAGTTGAGGGACACTCCCAAATACATTTGCACGAAAAGAAGACGCTGGGAGGAGAGCCTCAAGTCACCTTAACCTTGGAGAGAGAGCAGGGGCTGCCTCCTCCCTCCCTGGAAGTGAGACTCTTCTCCAGGGCCATCCCCAGCACCAGCTCTGCAGGCGAAATTGTAGGTCGCTGCTCACACATGGCTTCCGAGGTCCAGACCCCATTCTAAAAATGAATTCCTTTTATTTATAGCTCCAGCAAAAAAGAACCTCGCCAACAGGAAAATCCTCTGTCGGTCATTCCTGGGGATTTCCATGTTTCATTTTTAACAATTTTAATGCCCATTAAGATTTCACGGAACGGTTTCATTTTCTACTTCTGTGACCAGCATCACTCTTTTCTTCTGATGTGTCTTCAAGATATATTTTTTTCTCTTAAAAGTTGTACCAGATGGGGCTGGTAGTTGTGGCTCAGTGATACAGCACTTGCCTGGCATGTGTGAGGCACTGGGTTCTCAGCTCCACATATTAGAAAAAAAAAAAAAGTTGAACCAGATGAATTCCTATAGTAATCCACCATGTAGACAGATCAGTAATCAAAATCCCTATGGATAAGAGTGTTTTTAACAGTTTTAGATTCATTTTATTAATTTCAAAGACAAAGCTGTAGGTGAATTTGAAACTTTTTAAAAAATTTTTATTTTAAATTCAGTTTTATCATTTAATTCCCAACAGGGGTTAAACAAGCTTGGATTGAAATATTTATGGCTGTCTCTCATTTAATGTGCTGACCTTGACTGAGCATCAAACCCTAAAGCTTATTAATAATCATGTACAGTTTATATTAAAGTACTTTAATGTTCTTATTTTACATTTAAGTGCTTTAATTTACTTTAAAATTGCAGTATTCAATGTATGTTTCTTGAGATACTTAAGCTTTTTCTGATTATTTGTCCAAGTTACTTAAATTTTCTGAATTTTAATCAGATTTTCCAAGAGATATACAACATCTGCTTCTGATATTGCTTAAAGTGAATAAAGGAGGTTCCTATCTCATGGCCCATATCATGGCTACAGTGTATAAAAGCATTTGACTTTGGTACCCTTTGCTGAGGACTACATCCAAGTAGTCCTTAATAGGTGTCCCCAAATGTTTAGATAAGAAGTAATATTTCTCTAATGCTTGACCACAGCCACCATAGCCTGGGAAATGAACTCAGAATTTACAACCAGTGAGTCCAACTTGGACACATGGAATCACTGCCCCGAACTGTGGGCGGAGCACAGACGACATCCTTGGCAGGACCAGGATAAGACAGGCAGTATTTATTTGCAGGATGGGTGGGTGGCACGGGTGGGAAGGACACATTCCTGGAAGGCAAGAGCCCTGTGCAGTGCAGAGTGAGTTCTGAAGCGTCAGTGTGTGGCTCACGCTGTACTGAACTGTCGCACGTGTTGGACTGAAACCCGGTGCCTTCTGTCATGGGCTGGTGTTCTCAACCCGGTCCTCTCAGTATTTCCTACTGCCTGACGGCCTAGCCGATTCCTTCAGAACAATCACTGTGGCTTCACTAGAGTAGATACTGATCTGTCTAAATCATATCTCTTCATTTTTATTTTTATGCTCATATCTCTTCTTTATTTTTTAAATCTCTTTTTAGTGAATTAACTGATTTTATTACAATTAGTAAAAAGTTTTATTTAAAAATATACACAATGGAATATTAGTCAGCCATAATGAAGAATAAAATTCTGGCACTTGCTGGTAAATGCATTGAGTTGGAGAATATCATGCTAAGTGAAATAAGCCAAGCCCCAAAAATACAAAGGCCAAATGTTTTCTTTGATAAGCTTATGATGATGATGATACATATGGAGGGGGGATGGGGCGGGGGCGGGGCAAGAGAAGAGTGGAGGAACTTTGGAGGGTGTAGAGGAAAATGGGGCAGGACCGGGTGGGGGAAGGAAAGACAGTAGACTGAGACAGATATCATGACCCATGTACACATGTGATTACAGGACTGGTGTGAATCTACTTCGTGCACAACCATAGAAATGAAAAGTCGTACCCCATTTGGGTACAATAAATCAAAATGCAGTCTGTAAAAATAAACATAAAAATAAATTTCTATGATTTCACTGCTTGGACTTAATACCTTTCTTTATATTTTCTCTATTTTCATCTGACTTTGTTCTGTTAACAAAATGTTTTTTTTAATTGAATGACAATTAAGAAGATTAAAGAATATAGCCTTTTGTGTATGCCCCACAACAGATGGTTGTAATGTTCAGTTGTTTTATTGAAATGTCCTAAAACATTCTCCAAAATGCAGTTAAAGTGGAAAATTCTAGCTTTCTTGAATATGCCACTTCCATCAAGAAAGAAGTCTTCCTTTATAGTTTTCTTTTCCCCTTCTACAAATGGTTGCTTTACTGAACAGGTACATATTAAAAAAAGAAAAAAACAGTGCCTGGCGTGGAGGCTCATGCCTGTAATCCCAGCGGCTTGGGAGGCCGAGGCAGGAGGAGTGGGAACCTCAGCAACTTAGCAAGGGGCCAAGCAACTCAGTGGGACTCTGTTTCTAAATATAACATAAAAAAGGGCTGGGGATGTGGCTCAGTAGTTATGTGGCCCTGGATTCAATCCCCTGTGCCAAAAAAAAAAAAAAAAAAATAGTATTGTGAATTTAATGACTGTAATCCCTCAGTCATTTCTGACAGGGAGGAGTTTTGGATGTTACTCTCAAAGGTATCCTAATTCTCTGGCTGCCAATTGGAGGAATTTTCCCCAGAATGACTTCCAGTCCCAGTTTCTACCTGGGCATCTTGCTTGGGCCGACCACAGGTAGGTCCATGTCATGACTCAGTCTCTGATCCTGAACTTTGATGGCATTGCACTGAGTGGGCCAGTACAGTGGACAGGTGAAATATTTGACGAGATCTTTCCTAAATGTGTGTGGCTAATAATAGCTTAGCTACACAGGGACGCGACTGCAGCTTCATACATAGTCTAAGCCAGAGTGAGCCTATCTCCAGCTCGGTCTCCATGAGCCTGCTCTCAGAGGGGCGCTCAGCTCCTCCCACAGAATGGCCCATGCTGAATTGCCCTCTGGGACAGAGCCTCTGAGTGTATACATACATGTGCTCGTGTTGGCTGTAGATTTTCCTGATATAAAGGACGTACAGCACACAATTATAAGTAATGAAATAAACAGTACTCTATTCCAAACTACATAGAGCCAATTGACACAGAGTTTGCCCTGATTTTCACTGAACCCTTGTATTGGTGGTCAATCTACAGCTTCAGTCCAACCATGATTTGACAAATCCCTTTTATTATAATCCCAAGACACTGGAATGACAGCTGGTTGTCACTGCACCTGACATATAAATAGATTTATAAATAAAAAAAAACACGAAACTTTGCAGACTGATTTGGACTTTGGAATTATGCTTGGAGTATAATGCAGGTTGTTAATTGAGGCTGTCACCCCACTTAGCTTATGTTCCTTGAATCATATATTCATACACTTAGCATGTGCAGAGTAAGCAGATAAAGAGTAGAGGATACTGTAGTAAGTACTGTGGATATGTTTAAGAATGAACAATCTCTTCTCAAGCAGCTCTGATTATAGCAGTGTATATACATCTATATATATATGTATACACACAGGTATGTGTATACACACACACACACACAGAAAAATAAAGAAGACACCTGCTAAGTGAATGAACAAATATCAATAATGCATCTGGGAATGAAAAAGAGAGAGAGAGAAAGAACTTCTAACCAATATGGTCTAGAAAAGGAATCATACTGGTAGGGGATTTGGTCTGATTCATTGAAGTAGGAAGAATAAAGTGGATTTAAAGCCTCATGTTGTTGCCAGGCTAAAACACGCATAGTATTTACAAGTTCTTTTCTTTCATTTGTAATTTTTTTTTTTTTTTTTTTTGGCATTTCTTGTCCATGTCCGAACATTGACGTTTTCTCGTAAGTGTCTGTATTTTGGGTCCTCCTTTTTAGAACTGGAAGATCTGGCGACCCTTCACCTTGGGTCCCGCTCTTCATCCCCAGAGGCCTCCGGCTGGGGAGTTCACTCTCCTCCTGCGGCAGCAGAGGTGATAACTCAGGCCCCTGACCTGGATTCCAAACCTGCAGCTACTGAGCAATGGGTGGTCCCCACGAGTTACAGACTTCAGTCCTGGGTGTGCACGGTGCTTGGGGCTCAGGGCTGCCTGTCGGCGGCTCTTCCACGGCTGGGCTCTTTGAGGAGTGTACCCAGCCACAGCAGCTCCCAGGGCGAGATTTGCTGGCTCTCGCTGCATGGAGATCAGTAGCATTTCTCACCATTCTGAAGGGGGCTGGCCACACGTCTCCAGGGTCTGTACCACAGAGAGCAGAGGTCCAGCCCAAAGGAGCAGGACCACCTCTGATGTGACCTCTTTCTCGCCCATTTGCTCCTGTCTTTATAGCCATGTGTTGCTTTCCTTGTGTTGTGGTAAAGTTTTTGTAACATACAGAACTCATATGACATAGATTTTACTACTGTAACAATTTGGGGTACACACAGGGTCATTAAGCACATCCAGTGCAACCGAAGCTCTGTGTCCATTAAATATCGACTCCCCACTTCCCCTCCCCCAAACATTAGCACCCTCATTCAGCTTTCTCTCTACTGTGGATTTGAGTACTCTAGCACCTCAGAGAAGTGGAAACTTTATCTGTTTTTTTGTAATTGATTCATTTCACTGAGCTGATTGTCTTGAAGTTCATCTGTGCTGCAGCTTGCACCAGAATATCCTTTCTCTTAACGGCTGAATAGTATTCCATGGTATGTGCACACTGCATCATGTCTATCCACTTATTAGTAGTTGGACACCTGAATTGTTTCCACTTTTTGGTTATTGTGGATAATGTTGCTGTGAACCTGGGGTTACTCATACATGTGTTCCTGCTTTCAATTCTTGGAGTCTGTATTCAAAAGTTGAACTGGTGGATCATATAATTCTACGTTTAATTTTGGGGGGAACTTCCCTATGATTTTCCATAGTAGCCCTACCATTTTTATTCCCACCAGCAGTGCACAAAGATTCCAATTTCTCCTCTCTGATCACAAGTTCTTTAGGTTACCTCCTCTCCCTGCAATAGAAAATTCTTTTTGTGTAGTGAGTTTGTGGTCCACCTTAAGATGTGCTGTGACCAAAGAAGAACATTAAAGTTCGTGTCAACCTGAGACGCAGCTTGAGAATTCTACAGCTTGACAAGTACACGTCTTTCTCTGAACAGGGCTGAGGACATGTCTAGGGAATATGTTTTGCTGGGTGTGTGAAAACCCTCAACTTCCTTCTTCCCAGAAGAAGAAGTTTAATCCCTTCTAGCAAGAGAGATTTAAGAGGTGTTAAAATGATTGAGTTCTGAGCTTGAGGAATCACAGAATTTTAATACCTCACATAAAACATCCAATACTCGCATACTTAAAAATTCTACACAACACAGGAGGGTGAAATTGGGAATAAGGAACCATTAAAATGCCTCTCTTTCATGGCATTTAAAGGGGGTTGGGGAACTCCATGCTACGCTTTCCAAGTCATACACAAGTATATTAAGAGGAGAGACGCTGAGCTCTCTGTTCTTATTCCACTTTCACATGCTCTCTAGAAACTTGGGGAATCCAAAGCTGATAAGGAGAGGCAACAGTTCATGGAGAAGAAAAGGCTTACAGACCCGATGCTCCACCCAGTTCCAGAGACTGTGACAAAGGAGAGTGGCACCCAAGTATCAGCACTGCCGTTACCGAAACAGAACAAGTAACCATGCAGGCAAAGAAAAGCTGCGTTTCTTTGAAGGAGCTGATGTTCTGAGCGGAAAGGCTCTGTGTCGTGCGGTTGGGGTCTGGTCTCTAGACTCACCGAGAGCACTGTTGAGCTACCGACTGGGCTCAACAATCAGCCTTAAACTCCCGGTCACACATCGATCTTCCTGCTCCAGGACAAGGAAGAATGGTTGTTTTAGTCAGTTATTATTATTATTTTTTTAATCACTGAGACCAAAAGACCTGAAGAGAACAATGTAGAGGAGGAAAGGTTCATTTTGGTTCATGGTTTCGGAGGTTCAGTTCATAGATGGTTGACTCCATAGTACTGGGCCCAAGGTGAGGCAGGACATCATGGTGGAAGGAAATCAGCTCAGACACAGCCCCAGTGACCTAGTTCCTCCAGCCACATCTGCCTTCCTACAGTTACAGTCCAGCTAATCCATATCAATGGATTAATCTTCTCACAATCTAACCATTTCACCTCTGAAATTCCTGCATTATCTCACACAGGAGCTTCAGGGGGGACACCTTATATGTGAACCATAATGGTGGGTGATCTTTAAGATCCTTCCTTTTAGGACTCTTCTTATGTTGCCATGTATGAATCAACTTCCTTTAAGGTTGTTACATGTATTGTTTTACTATTCTGCCTTGGGATGGCTCAGTGGGTTACCTCTGGTCAAGTTCATATTTAATTATTCCAGTTAAATTTTACCTATCCTGATCATTTTTTGTTTCTGTGAGTTGTAGTACAAGTTATTTTATATATATATATTTTTTAAATTGGATTGATTCAAATACCACTTTGTACTTTTTAGGTGTCACATCTACCCAGTTTACTGTAAGGTGAAGTACCTTTGCTCATAGGACACAAGTAATCTGTGAGCCTTCAGAATACCTGCAATTTAGTCAGAGAAATTAAACTTGGGAACAGAATGCATATTTCTTTTCAATCAGTAGGTTCCTTTACTGTTCCCAAGCCACATGTGAGCTGTGCTTTGAAAGCAGATTAGAATTGACAACAATTAGTCACATGCCTAGATTTTTGACGGAAAATAAAAATGAGCTCCTTTGTACAGGAAGTCCAAAATCCATCTCTCTTTTGCCTAAGGTTTTCTTTCCTCAATATTCGTTCTCAGTTTAATATAAGATTGTTGACTTAACCATGATGTATTTCAGGCTGAAGGCAGAAATGAATTTTGCATTAATAAATTGTTTGGAGATGGACTCAAAGAGTATTTCATTATATAACAAGGCAGCTATAAAACATGTTTGGTGGTCTTTCCATCATTGCTACCTGTGACCCATTTGTGAGATGACATCTATCAGTGTGACAGGGAATATTAAGCAAGTGATAGACAGTTATTAGCTGAAGTCCTGATATATTTACACCATGGGAAAATGCACTTGGTATTTTCTTTCTGGCAACTGGTCTCCTGTTCATAATTTGATGGAAAATTGATTAATCACACATTTAACTCAATGCAAGATCTTCTGCACTGTAATAAATTATGGCCATTAATCAATAAGTACAAAGTAATTCCAGGAGTCTGGAGACATGCTGGTTTCTAATAGAAAAGCTTGCACTTAGGTCTTCCTGCCAGTGACCACTTCATCTGAGGTATTTTGCACCTGCCTCAATCCAATTAGATGACATAATTAATGAACCTCCATGCTCTTGATAATTTGTTATACAAAAGAAAGAATGTTTTGGCACATCCATTAAAACCTGATGTACAATACTTTGAAGTAAAGGGGGTGGGGAGATGAAGCAAAGCAACAGCGGGCTTATGCTGGGAATCTTGGAGTTCAAGTGAATGTGGGAACCTGCATTCTGACCTTGTGTTGGGTGAAGATTCAGTTGCATTTGTTAAAAGAATCCAACAGGGTCCTTTTTTTTTTTAATTCCATTAAAAAGTGAACTCAGCCTGTGTGCAAAGTTTCATGCCATCTTGTTTCTTTTATGACAGATTAAATGGTATGATTAGAATAAGCATTCAGGAAGTATTGTTTCAGAGGCAATCTAATAAATGTTTCCTTGGTTAAGTATCAGTTACAGTTTTACATATCACAGTATTTTGCACCTGTTTTATGCAGCTAACAATAGGCTCTCAATAGATTTCAGTGAGAGAAAGCCTGGGAAGATAAAAAGAAAACCAGTTTGCAGCTAATTCTGTCACTAGGAAACGCCAGGAGTAGATTGTGTTTAGAGACTTTGAAAAACAATTAGCTATGGATTATAGGACTAAAAGGCCTTTCCTAACTGTACCTGGAAAATACTTTGCCCGTTTAATGCCTTCTAAGCTGTCACTGAGCTTGAACTTCAGTCCCAGTGATTAATGAAAAGCTGCGGGGCACAGCTAGAAGCTAAAGTCTCAATTATGAAAAAGCAGTAACTAGTTTAATGTGCTGATGCTTTTATACTTAAAGTGACAGCTATGAAAAATGGCAATATTTCCAATCATGCTTTAATAATTTATCATTCATTTATTGGCATGTCCAATGTGCTTTGCTCCCACTGTTCCTTTTCTCTTTCTTGGCTCCTGGTGTTATAACACTGAAGAACAAAATGTGGTCTGGTTCCCTGAAAAGCAGACCTTCCTGTTTGGAAGTACAAGTATAAAGTTTTTATATCTGTGTCTCTATCACCCTATCATCATGTATTCATGTCATTTCCCATTAGGGCCATTATGTTGCAATAGACTATTTGTAAAAAGCACAGACCAGTTACCACTGTCCACTTCCAGAGTATTTTCATCCCAGATGACACCTTAAATTATATGTCTTTGATTACAAGGTTGCATTGACGCCTACTTATGCCAACAGGAAATCACAACAGTTGGCTGAACAGCGGATAGGCCTAAGCAAAGTGGGGCACAGTAAACGAGGAAGGGAAAGATACACATTTTTGAGGGTACTAGTACCAAGGTATTCTGTAATGTTCTGTAAGTTTAATTTTATGTTTGAAATTTTAACCATAAATTGGTCAATGGCTGTCGTCATTCCCTTGTTATATTTTTATTGGATTATATTAGACTTCATTTACTATACCAGGAGCCTGGTTCACCATGGTCCCTGGCACAGCACTTGATGAGCAGACCAGGAAGCAAATGCATAAAGTGAATCCATGAAGCTGGGCTGCTACTTTAGTTAAATTTTTCAAATATTGATTGGCTGCCCAAAGTGCACTTGAATACAAGAGTACCAAGTGAGTGAAACTTTAATGAACTTGCAGACCACATATATGTCTGTTAAGTATTTCAAATGGAGAGTATAGCACAATATCATATAGTTTTTTTTGTTTTGTTTTTTTTTTTTTTTGGTAGGACGGTTCTGTGTGGATTGAGTGATAAAATATGTTCCTCTCTCCTTAAAAGGAATCAAGGCACAAATCAATACATTTACCAGTTCTTACATTACAACTCTCTAGGATTTTGTTAAATTTGGATTTTAAAAAAACAGAATATAATTTTAGTACTCACAAAATGCTAAATAAATAGTACAAATAATATTTAAAATTTTACAGAAGTTTGTTGAATAGATGTCTTCCCTTTCTAAACATTTATGCGTCGTAACAGTATCTATAACTTTTCAATGAAACAAGTCATAGGAATTATTTTGAGGAGTAGAGAAAGAAAAAGTATAACTTTAAAATATCTTTCTTACAATCTGATAGTAGGCAACACATTTCGTTGCCTTTAATTACTATCACAACTGGAGCTAGTTACTATGGCTCCAAGACTTCAGATCACAAATTTGTAAATGAAGATCTCTCCAAGTGAGGTCATAAAACTTAAGTTTCAAAAACAGATGGTGGTTGTGCTAGTAAAATATTCAAGGAACCACTTTAAACTGAGGGGCATTTTCCACCGTTTTCCCCTGTAAATTCAGTTTTGTAGCAATTCTCCTGCTTGTCAGATAACATGGAACCTGGGGTTTTGGTGAGGTCCTAGGACGTTGCCTGTGTTCAGAGGCAGTAGAGGCACATCCTCAGGTTTTTGGTAAGCACAGAAGTGGGACCGATCTGCTTCTATAAATAAAGCAGGTGGAGGATGACTTTTTCATAGAACTGAGCTTACTGACACTGTAAAAATAAAACCAGAAGGTTGGTTGAAAACTTAGTTTCAATCCAAGTCATCATATATTTTTTCCTTAGATTAAAAAAAAAAAATAGAATAGTTATTTGGAGGAGGCGTAGGTGCAAAATCCTGAAAAAGGTGCAAAAACATGAAAATATTGGATAAGTTACCTAGAACTATGAGGAGCATGATAGCCAAATTAAGGAGTATATGGATTGGTTTATTTCTTTCTGAAGTTCCTTCTAGTGAGAAGCCAGCTAAGAGAGGATGAGCTATGTTTATCCCATTGACTACTTTCTCTGAGTCTATGAAATCAACTTGTTGGTTAAGACTCTCCTTGTTTCTTGTATAGTTCATGTCTTAATAGTTTATTACTTTATTTAGGCTTTTCTTGTCTTGACATGTCTCTGTTAATTTTAATTTTTTAAGGATCTACTATTCTTCTCTAATAACCTCCTTTTCAAAATACCTCAAATAACTTTCCAGGATTATTCTTAAACTTGAAGCCAATCACATTTTCTTACGAAGCCTTCATTGTGATTCAGAACCTTGAGCATCGTCACCGTGGGATCTTTGACAAATTCTACTTTCCTCCTTTTCTCCAAGTTCTGTGGATTTTTTGGGGCTGGTTGCGAAGTACCATGGGTGTTGTCCTCTTCTTCTCTAGAAGTTGATAAATGTGGCCATGGATCCACAGACCTCTCCTGACGCACGCACCTGGGTCCACTTAGACACCACACGCATCCCCAATACACATGCGCACACACATCCACACACATGACCACACTCTGCTTGGCTGTGAATGGAATTGCAGTCTTTCAATGAAGCCATCAAACATTTCTCTCTTTACCCCAGACCATTCCCATACAGAACTTAGAGAAAAGCAGTGAGGGGTTTCTAAACAACTTCACTTAAGGAAAGGCGAGTGATTTAGACCCTGTCGTCAGGAGACAAATATGAGGAGACAAATGTGCCCCAGGTGACAGAAAACAGCTCTAGGATGACTGGGTAAGGATGATGTGATCCCATAATAGAATTTGTAGGAATTTAAGGATTTCAATTAAACTGCTCTGTCTAGGAATAGTTTCCCCCAAATTATGAGGCAGCTTGCCCAGATCCTTTTCCTACCAGGTCAGACAAAATTAAATCATGGGAGCCCTGCCAGAACCTCTGACTATTAGGTCCAGCTGCAGAATTTTATCTCCTGCATCTGTTTTTTGGGGTCACACTTCTAACTTCTTGTTTTGATAGATAGTTCTTAACATTGCAGATGATTTTCCTATCTAAGCAATCATCATGGTCTTCAATTTTAGAAGTTTTTTGGGTACCATCCTTCCATATGTAGGTTGTCTACATATATAGCTTACTGTCCTTTCATAATAATAATGTAACAATAATAGTAACTATGATCATGAAGACTGCTGCCACTTCTAACATATTGTATACATTAATTTATTAATTGGAATACTAATCCATTTATAACAACCCTATGAGTTAATTATTATTATCCTTATTATATAATAGATAAGAGTTTAAACATCTTGCCCAAGTTCACATAACTGGTCAGCGACAGAGCTGGGATTTGCATGCGGGCCGTGGACTCCTAACAGTTAACTCTACCTATTCTAGTGTACATGATTTTCTGTCTTATAGGTGAAACATGAGAGAAGTGAGATCATCACAAAATAGCTGCTGGACATTTCAAATAAAACCTCTTTCTACCATAATTCTCTCCCACTTACAGTCCACCTAAAGTGAGATTCCTCATTTCAATGGAGAGAGGAAGCTCATCCAGATCTTCGTAATAACAGTAGTTGGTGGCAACCATGTTTTTATTTCCGAACTATTCTTTAGACACTCAATCTGCATCCTGTTTCTACTTCAACTCACTAGATCCAAATCGAAAGTAAACGCAATTTTTTTCAAAATTGTCTGCTTTTATCTGTGCAAAATCTTTCTTTTAGGATATCCATATCTGAAACTTCTGATTGGATTCAGATCCAACTTTCAGAAATTTCCCCACATGCTCAATTGTATCTTTCCATTCTTGGTTCTGTCATTAGAATTCTGAACCAGAAACCAAATTTCCAAAATACCAAGGGCTCCTTATGAGCGTAGTACATAAAGGCAATAGGCTTTAATTGTTGATCTTCTTTATAAATATTTTATAGAGTTATTTCATCAATTTTACATTTCTTTCTTATCTCATCTTCATATTTTGTACCATAGTGTTTATTATGTTTCAGAAGCTTAAGTGTCTACAATCTAGGGAAGAAATATTAAAAAATAAAGCTTAAATACAGTGCATCAAGCTATTAGAAAATAGCTACATTCCTAAGGAATTCCATATTTTCCAAAAATGTTTCCATAAATATTCATTCATTGAAGAAAAAGGAGTTAGAAGGTTGAAGCTTTGATCTATAAGAAGAAGGTTTTAGTTCCTCCATGAATTTAATAGTAAAATAGTTTTTATTACTGCAAGCTAAAATAAATGAATTATAAAATTAAAACTAGCAACAATAACAAACTTGGAGCTGATCATATTTAACTGATTTGTAGATCATCAAAACAAACTGCTGCCCAGCTCAGGACTGTCATCAGTAGACCAAAAGAGGCCAAGTCAAGGAGGAACCTACCGCATTCAGACAGTGTTGGCTCTGAGGTTGGAGCAAACGTTCAAAACTTTGTATTCTGTCATCTATCAAGTCCTAACTAGCTGTGATCCATATTGCATTTCTTAGTTAGTCTTTATGACTTTTATAGAAGTCAGTAAATGATCAGTGTTGGGTTTGTAATAGCATAAGACAGCTGACTTGTACTAGCTTATGGAACTGACTGTTGTATTTTCAGGAGTGTTGAGAACCAGTTATTCAATACAATCATTTTAACAAAATTAAATGATATTGATGACTAACATTAGGTGTCAGTATGATTGGGCTATGGTATATCCACATAGCTGGTAAATACTATTTCTTTTGTTACTTTTTAAATTTTTTCTTTATAGATATACACAACAGTAGAATGTAGAATGTATTTTGACATGTTACACACACATATGGAGAATAATTTATTTGAATTAGGATCCCATTCTTGTGGTTGTACATGACATAGAGTTACACTAGCTGTGTATTTATATAAAAGGATAGGAAAGTTTTGTCCAGTTAATTCTACTGTCTTTCCTATACACATCTCTACTCTGTTCCCTTCATTCCTCTTTGTCTAATTCTTACCCTTCCTTGTTGTAGGTTAGTATCAACATATCAGAGAGAACATTTGATCTTTGGTTTTGGGCCAACTGGCTTATTTCACTTAGCATGATAATCTCTAGTTCCATCCACTTACCAGAAAATGCCATAATTTCATTCTTCTTTATGTCAGAGTAATATTCCATTGTGTATATATACCACATCTCTTTATCTATTCATCAGTTGTAGGGCACGTAGGTTGATTCAATAGCTGGGTTATTGTGAAATGAACTGCTATAAATATTCAAGTGGTTGTGTATCACTAGGTCAGTGGACTATTCACTGTAGTATGCTGATTTTAAGTCCTTTGGTTATAAACCAAGGAATGGGATAACTGGGTCAAATGGTGGTTCCATTTCAAGTTTTCTATGGACTCTCCATACTGTTTTCCAGAATGGTTGCACCAATTTTCAGTCCCACCAACAAAGTATGAGTGACCTTTTCCATTACATCCTCACCAACACTTACTATTTCTTGTATTCTTGATAATTGTCATTCTGACTGGAATGAGATGAAATCTCAGTATAGATTTAATTTGCATTTCTCTGATTGCTAGAGATGTTGAACATGTTTTCATAACCATTCATGACTATTCATATTTCTGCATCTGTGAAGTGCCTGTTCAGTTATTTTGACCATTTATTGACTAGGTTATTTGTATTTTTGCTGTTAAGTTTTTTGAGTTCTTTGTATATGTACTGGAGATTAATGCTCTATCTGAGGTGCAGATGGCAAAGATTTTTTTTTTCCCATTTCAAAAGCTCTCTGTTCACATTCTTGATTGTTTCCTTTGCTGTGAAGAAGCTTTTTAGTCTAAAACTATCCCATTTATTGAGTCTTGTTTTTACCTGTTGCACTTTAGGAGTTTTGTTGAGGAAGTTGTCTCCTAGGCCAACATGGTGGAATGTTAGGCCTACTTTTTCTTCTGTTAGGAGCAGGGTCTCTGGTCTAATGCCTAAATCATTGATCCACTTTGATTTTGTCCAGGGTGAGAGGTAGAGTTTCAATTTTACTCTATTACATATGGAGTTCCAGTTTTTCTAGCACCATTTGTTGAAGAGGCTATCTTTTCTCCATTGTCTGTTTACGGTGCCTTTGTCTCATATGAGATAACTGTATTAATGTGAGCTTGTCTTTGTGTATTCTGTTCTGTACCTTTGGTCTTCATGTCTGTTTTGGTGCCAATACCATGCTGGTTTTTTTTTTTTTACTATAGCTCTGTAATATAATTTAAGCTCTGGTATTGTGATGCTTTCTGCTTCACTTATCTTGCTCAGCATTGCTTTAGCTATTCTGGGCCTCTTGTTTTTCCAAATGAATTTTATGATTGCTTTTTCTATTTCTGTGAAGAATGTCATTGGAATTTTTAGGAATTGCATTAAATCTGTATAGTGCTTTGGGTAGTATGGCCATTTTGACAATATTGATTCTGCCTGTCCATGAATATGGGAGATCTTTCTGTCTTCTAAGAGCTTCAATTTATTTCTTTAGTGTTCTGTAGTTTTCATTGGAGGTCTTTCATTTTGTTTGTTAGATTAATCCCCCCCCCCTTTTTTTTGAGGCTATCATGAATGGGATCATTTTCCTGATTTCTCTTTCAGCTGATTCATCATTGGTGCATAAGAACACATTTGATTTATGGGTGTTAATTTTATATCCTGCTGCTTGTATGAATTCATTTTTGAGTTCTGGAAGCTTTCTGGTGGAGTTTTTTGGGTCTTCTGAGTCTAGAATCATATTGTCATTGAATAGGGATAGTTTGAGTTCCTCTTTTCTTACTCTTATTCCTTTAATCTCTTTCTTTTGTCTAATTGCTCTGGCTAGGGTTTCAAGGACTATGTAAAATGCTATTTCTGAGCGTCCTTGAAGAGAGAGCACTTGATTGTGGTGGACATCACTCAATTTGTTAAAATACATCACTCCAGTTGACATGCTTGCTTTCTTCAGCATGGAACAACTTAGCTCCTGGTTCCCAGCCCTTTAGACTTCAGGGCTTACACTATCACCCCTCTGTCTTAGTCTGCTCACGCTGCTGTAACAGAATCCGTGAGACCGAATCATTTATAAAGAACACAAATTTATTTTCTCACCATTCTGAACTCTGGGAAGTTGAAGATCAAGGTGCTGGCTTCTAGTGAAGGCCTTCTTGCCGCATCCTCACCTAGTAAAAGGTGAGAAAGCAGAAGAGGGCAGGAGAAAGAGCTCACAACCTCAAACCCTTGTGCGTGTCTTTTCTTGGTTTGGACTTGAGAGAGGCAAGCCAGTCCTTCTTCAGGGACCTCTAATGAAATTAAAACTTGGCGCTCTTAATAATCCCAATCTGTCCGTGGACCAAGAACAAGGGAGGCCATCATTAGTGAGAAAGTTCCTGGAATGTGATTGAACAAGGGCACAGTTAGAGACATTTGGGGCATGGCCCACCTCACTGGATTCCACATCAGTCCGTCCTGAGGGAGGCTTGCTTCCTGGTTCTCTGAGATGTCCTCAAATCTAAAAACTGAATTCTCTTTCAGGTGGTTATTTGTGGCTGCTTTCTCTTGGTTCCAAGCAAAGATTCCTGACAAACACACTGAGTTTTATGCTATTGTGTCTATTTTTGTTAGATAACTGTTGACTGGTAATGAGGCAGATGTAAATAAATAAAACATGGATAACAAGCATTATATTATTCTAATAGTTTATGTTAACAAAGTTTTCTTAGAGATCTGAAGAAAACACCTTATGAAGATGAACTAAGGTGTGCATTTCCATGTCCCAATTACCTACATGGAAAGAATTCTGTATTTTGCTACTTATAACAGAGAAGAAAATGATTTTATGATTTTTTAAAAGATTTTTTAATTTTTTAATTTGTTCTCATTGGTTATACATGACAGCAGAATCCATTTTGACATATTGTACACAAATGGAGCACAACTTCTCATTCCTCTGGTTGTATGTGGTGCAGATTCACACTGACAGTGTAATCATACGTGTATATAGGGTAATAATGTCCATCTCATTCCACCGCCCTTTCCATCCCTACATCCCTTCCCTCCCCTCACTCCCCTATGCACAATACAAAGTTCCTTCATTCTTCCTTACACCCCCCCTTATGGATCAGCATCTGTTTATCAGAGAAAAACATCTGGCCTTTGGTTTTGGAGATTTGGCTTATTTCGCTTAGCATAATATTCTCCAGCTCCATCCATTTACCTGCAAATGCCATAATTTCATTCTTCTTTAAGGCTGAGTAATATTCCAAAGTGTGTATATACATTTTCTTTATCCATTCATCTGGTGAAGGGCATCTAGTTTGGTTCCACAGTTTAGCTATTGTGAATTGAACATTCACAATATAAACATTGATGTGGCTGCGTCACTATAGTATGCTGATTTTAAGTCCTTTATACCTTTAGGTCTAAACTGAGGAGTGAGTTAATTGTGTCAAATAGTGGTTCCATTCCAAGTTTTCTGAGGAATCTCCATACTGCTTTCCAGAGTGGTTGCATCAATTTGCAGTCCCACCAGCAATGTATGAGTGTACCTTTTTCCCCACATCCACGCCAACACTTATTATTGCTTGTATTCTTGATAATTGCCATTCTGATTAGAGTGAGATGAAATCTTAGAGTAGTTTTGATTTGAATTTCTCTTATTACTACAGATGTTGAACATTTTTTTTTTCATATATGTGTTGCCTGATTGTGTATCTTCTTCTGTGAAGTGCCTGTTCCTTTGCCTATTTATTGATTGGGTTATTTGGTTTTTTGATGTTAAGTTTTTTGAGTTCTTTTTACATCCTGGAAGTTAGTACTCTATCTGAGGTGAATGTGGTAAAGAGTTTCTGCCATTTTGTAGGTTATCTCTTCACGTTATTGATTGTTTCCTTTCCCAAGAAAAAGCTTTTTAGTTTGAATCCATCCCATTTTTTGATTCTTGATTTTACTTCTTGTGCTTTAGGAGTCTTGTTGAAGAAGTCAGATTCTAGGCTGACATGGTGGAGATTTGGGCCTACTTTTTTCCTCTATTAGGCACAGGGTCTCTAGTTTAGTGCCTAAATCTTTGATCCACTTTGTGTTGAGTTTTGTGCAGGATGGGAGATAGGGGTTTAATTTCATTTTGCTGCACATGGATTTCCAGTTTTCCCAGCACTGTTTGTTGAAGAAGCTATCTTTTCTCCATTGTATGTTTTTGGCACCTTTGTCTAGTATGAGGTGACTGTACTTGTGTGGGTTTTTCTCTGTGTCCTCTATTCCATACCATTGGTCTACCTTTCTATTTTGTTGCCGTTTTCATCACTCATAATTTGGTTTTGTGGCCCAGAATTTTATTGCCTTTCTTCAGCCCTTTGTCCCATGACTCTTTCTGTACCTCCTCTGTTTTCCTTTCTTCTTCCTTCCAGCTTTGTGAATTGTCTTTCTCAATGACTTTCAGAATTAGCGGTTAGGGTGGGTATCACCTCCCTCCTCTCTTCTTGCCACGTCTTTATCTTGTTATCATCTATGTCCTAAGTTGGTGTATCAGTGTTCCATTGCTGCCACAACAAATTATTGATTAAAACAACAGAATTGATGACCTTACAGTTTTGCAGATCAGAAGTTTTATTAGTGATGGATCCCACCAGAATAAAATCAAGATGCTGACAGGTTGTCTGCCCTGCCTGGAGGATCCAGGAGAGATTCTGCTACGTTTTCATTTTAGTTGCTGGCAAAATCCAGTTCCTTGTGGATATTGGACTGAGATCCCAGTTTCCTTTCAGACTCTCAGCTGAGCAGTGCTCTAAGCTCCAGAGGTAGTCGGTGTTTCTTGACTCCTGGCCCCTTCCTCCCTCTTCAAACAAGCAACTTAATAGGAGTGTTTATGTCCACACCTCTCTGACTCCTTCTTCTGCCTTCCTCTCTTATTTTAAGGAATCCTGAGATTAGATGATGATAAACCTTAAAAATTTTTTTATAAATATTCTGTTTGTTATAAATATTCTGTTTGGGATCTCCCTATATGAAATTCTTCACACTTAAACACAAGACTTCTTCTGCTTGGTCGGGTAATGTGCAGATTGCAGGGATTTGGGTGGGGGTACCTTTGGTGGGCCATTATTCTGCCACACAGGTCATTAGGCTTCTATCTTTTCATATGCTTGGGTTTTTCCATCGAAGACATAAATGTAGTAAGAGTGTCATTATACCAAATGTCTATGACTGATAAAATGAATTATTTTGCCCAACGAAGGTGATTCTAGCAGGATCAGAGGCTTGCTTTCTCCTCCTCTCCCTCTGTGTTTCCAGTCTTGTGACTTTAAAATCTATCCGCTCAAGCAGGGTGCAGTGGTGCAGGCCTGTAATCCCAGCAGCTCAGGAGGTTGAGGCAGGAGGATCACAAGTTCAAGGCCAGCTTTAGCAACTTAGCAAGGCCCCAAGAAACTTAGAAAGACCCTGTCTCTAAATAAAATATAAAAAGGACTGTGGATCAGTGGTTAAGTGCCCCAGCTTCAATCCTCAGTGTAAAAATGAATGAATGAATGAATGAATAAATTTAAAAGCCCCACTCAGCCTACCTAGAGATGATCCTTGACTCTTCCTCACCCCTGTTTTCTAACTTGAAACTTGCTCAGTCCTGTTCCCGAGTGTCCTTCTGTCTGTCCCTGAGTGTCCTGCTCTCTCTTAGTTAGTGCACTCCTTGCCTGTCCTCTGAAATACTAAACCTCTCTGATCATCCTCCTGGTTTCAGATGCATTTCCATCCCCTGTTCTCTCCCCCGCTATTGCCATGTCAGTTCCTTCTTAAACAATGTGGCTGCTCCTTTCTCCTCTCTTTTTGCATCTTTTCTCTTCTGTTTGGGTATTGGGGTGTCTCCCATGTCCTGGGTGAATGCTCGGCCACTGAGCTACATCCCAGCTCTTCCAATACTGCATTTTGAGACAGGGTCTCACCACGCTGCCAGACTGGCCTTGAACTTATGATTGCCTTGCCTCTGCCTCCTGAGCAGCTGGAAGACAGGTGTGCACTGCGGGCCCAGCAGCCTGAGGGTGGCCTCTGAGCTGCCTTCTTGCTGTAGATTTACCTCTTCATCTTCTTGTTCTCTTCCTCATCCCTTCAGTCCATCCTTACCCGCTCTGTGCAATTCCCTAACTTACCTGTGGCGATTACAATTCAAACTATGATTTTCTTCTTCTTCCTCCTGGGATTCTGGCACATGCTTGGTAAAGTGCTATTTACTTGTTGACTTAATTTAAACTTTCTCTGCACCCTTGACAGAGTGCTGCCTGTCCCATGAGCTACTTGGCAGGTAGCTCTTCAGTGCTTTTCACTCGGCAGCAGAAATTATCATTGTTTTACACATTTGGCTTTTCCTTTTGGATTTTGCCTTCTCGATGTCAGTCATTACATATCTTTCATCTTTGCATACCCAAGGGCCTCGTATTTCGCCTTCCTCACAGAGAGAAGTGCTGACTGAAGGAATCTACCAAAGTAACAAGATATTACAGGGAAAATTCTGGAATACATACTCCCAATTGAAAGTTTTACTTCATCGGTGCTGGTCTGGAAAAAAAATATGTAAGTCAAAAGTGCAGTTTTTTTCTAACACAAAAACGTTAACAACTGGAAAGATAAAATCTAGTTTTTGGATAAGGCTTACTCACAAAATTATGTCAGGACTCCTGAAGATTTTTAAATTACTGGATAAACAAGCTACCACCAGCGAAGGGTTTAGCTATTCACAGGAAGCCCATTTGGTAAGCTTGTTTCAAGATCAT
This sequence comes from Sciurus vulgaris, assembly GCF_902686455.1. NCBI lineage: Eukaryota > Metazoa > Chordata > Mammalia > Rodentia > Sciuridae > Sciurus > Sciurus vulgaris. Next base: position 133,875,776 of record NC_136470.1, read on the forward strand.
TTTTAATGCTTTTTCATTATATCAGTTATAATTAAACTACTTCATATATGTAATTATGTGGCATAGTAATCGAGACAATATATTCTGGAACTGTGTAGAACAAGTCATGCAGATTTGTACTTCTTCAGGGCTCTGTTAGTACTTAATCTGCTGCTGGCCACCCACTGAGCTGGCCTGGAAGAAACTGCCTTTTGATCTCTTTTATGAAATGACCTTTGAGGGCAAAAATAGATGAGAATAAACCTTAAAAGATTTGTTATAAATATTCTGTTTGGCATCATGTATCTTTCCAAAATGCCAGAATAAAACACTTAAATAAAAAGGGTAACTTTAATGTCTTAGACAAATAAGGTTAAGCTCACTGCTAGAGGCTGCTTAGGCTGGGTGCTGGTGGACAGAATCGCAAGTCGGCCCCCGGAAATTTCCTTGTGCAGGGATTGGGACAAGTTAGGAAAAAGGAGCTTCCATGGTCCGGAGCCTGGAGCCAGCCTTTTGTTATTCCAGCATCCCTTTTGCCCTGTAATTCTCAGTCCTTGCAGTCTGTGCAGCAAGCCAGTGCTCCCATCTGTCATCAGAAGCAGCATATGTACTCAGAAGGGAGGAACAGCCCATGTAAACCAGGCCAACCTGCCATGCCCTGCCTCAATTAGAAAGGCATACTTGAAACCTGTGTACAGGATGCAGGTGACCGCTGTCCATAACGGCCAGATGCAACGGACTCTGAGACTTAAGCATTTATGTCTTGCTACAATTAGACATAAGAATTGTAACTGTGATAAAACAATGTTCAATTTCTTTTGGAAAAAAAAATAATGGAAGGAAGAGTTGATTCTTTCTTGTTCATGTTTAAAGCTCTGAATGAGCTCACTCTCCATCACTGACGTCCTTGTTCATTGAACACTGGTGACACTGTATGAGAGGCCCTTGCTAGCTGCTAGAGGCAGAAAAGGGTCTAAACTCTTTACACTGGGATTTAGGATTTTTATTCTCACTGCTACAAGTCAAGATTTCTTTAACTATTTTGCACAAATGATATGTTTCTTTCATCTTGAACTTCTCCTAGCACTGACTTATGTTTTAGGGAACTTTGACCAAACTACCTCCTGCTTATTTTAAGAAGGACTTGCAAGATATAGACCCCTGATAAAGGAGTCAGTATCTCTGAGGAAATGACTCTCCATTAATAGCTTTGCAGAAAGAATCAGGTGGAATCCTGACCGTAAGAGTAACCCCTGGTGTAAAGGAAGAGTCCAACAAATTTGTTCTGAAATGTTGGCACCAAGAAAGCTTTGTCACAAAGAGAGTTGACATGATGTCAAGGGACGGGAAAGGCTAGAAGGGGTTGAAATGACAAGTGTCCCAACATGGTCATTAGAGGGAAAACAAGGTTGTAGAACAAGTTGATCACCTAGAGTATAGCAAAGAAACGGAAAGGGGGGTTCCAAAGCAGAATTAGATTTGTGGAAATAATAAAGAGAAAGGTAGCTCCTTACCTAAGAAAAGATAGAGCAACTCTAGGAAAAGTCACACACACGAAACCCCTTGTCCACCCTTCTCAGCGTCCCTCATCTTTGTCAAGAAGTACATGCCAGGAGGAAGGTTTCTGAGGTGGAAGGAATGAGCAACTGATTAGGCTGATGAAAAAATAAGAGGAGCGAACAGGAACAGGGAGTAGGAGGAGCTGAAACCCACCACCACAGAAGAACCAAGTGTGGAGAAAATCTACCTGGTAATTATTCCATGCATTTGTTTCAATGAATAGTTTGCTAACTTCTGAAATATTAAAGTTCAGTAAGTGTATACAGTTTTTGAAACATCTAAAACATGGCATAAGTTCACATCTATAATAACATTTAAAACATTGAAAAAAGAGGAAATAAGAAGCAACATTTTTAAACTGATAATTTAATCAAAGTGGTTAAATTTACTTATTTTAACATTACAGGTGCTTTTATTTACTGAGTGTCTACTAAATGTCAGAAACCTTACATAATTTCTGGTAAAAACCTTTTATTTCACTATTCTAATTTTTACATATATTTACATATGCTTGAATGACTTGAGTCACTTATGGAAGCCAAAAATATATCTAGGACTTCCTCTCTTCTAACGGTAAGCATTTCATCTATGGAAGATGGAAGTTAGCCTCAAAGTATTTATTTATGCAATGTATTTGATGGCTGGAAAGGCAGAATAGTCAAATGTAAAAAAAAAAAAATTAGCATAGGTTATTTAGAACTTATCATTCTATCCCACACCAATAGCTATGATATTTTAGTGTATATCTTATTCTTCCCCCCCCCTTTTGTTTCTTACAGAACACACCTACCTACATATTTATGCTAAAAAAACCACTTCATACAATGTGTGTTCTTGGTAATTTGCTTTTATATCTTAGTATATCTTGAATATCTTTTAACATCAGCAAATACAATCGTGACTGAATATGTTCTTCACTTTAAACTTATGATTTAATAAGGCATTAAATTAATTTAATAAGGCATTAAATTATAAGTTTTAAGATGAAATTTAATAAGGTATTAAATTATAAGTTGAAAGATGAGTCTGATGTTCTTATCAGTGTTCTTTGCTCTACCTTGCAACTTCTTCATACATCTTATGTATGTTGGGTCAATTTTACACATCTTTCAACATTTATTAGGTGTTGCTCAAAAGATTGTACTGATTCATGTGCTCATCAGCAATAAACGTTTTCCTAAACCATGCAGGTATTTTCATTATTTTTAATCTTCGCAATCTGATCTTGGAAAAAAATGGTATTTCCTTTAAAGTTTTGAAGTTCCATTTTTAACTAGTGGAGGGAGTGAACGCTTCGTCATATATTTGTTGGCACGTTGCATTTCCTCTTTTGCATCTTCTCTTCATTCTCTCTTTTTAACTGAAATGTTTGTGTAGTCTTTGCTGGTCTTCGAGAACCTTCTGTGTTTCTACATCCTCCTCTAATGTGTTTCAAACGTTTCTCCTAAGCTCAGTATACAAAGGACCATTTAAACATTTTTTTTTCTTTTTTCAATAAACAAAGTAAGTCCAACTGACATACAACAGAGGAATTCTTAACCTGTACTTCAACTAGAAGAAAATTATGTTGGGGCAATTGTTTCTACTTTATCTTTTAAAATACATTTCTGTAACAGTTTGAGTTAGTTCATCATTTTCAACATGCATTACCCACTGGAGGATGTTTGAAACACAGTATTAATGATTACTTACACCATCAATAAATACTGTTTTAAAATATTGGATATTTGGGGGGAATTATTGAAATAAGAGGTCTAAGCAAAATGACTGGGACCTAACCTCTGAAAGACTTCATTTTCAACCTCTTGTTGTGACTTGTCTGATTTCAGAAAGCAAAAGCAAACCTTGGCCCTTTGGAACCTATCTACAGGTAGAAATGACTACCAGTTGTCCTTTCCCCAGGTCACTGTTAATGCTAATCAATCAGATCGTTGGCATCTGTGCGGTTCCTGTGCAAGATTTTATTTTACTTCTTTCAGTGAACTGAGTCTTTCCATTTTGTTTTTATTTGCTGACAGTAGAAAATATGTCTACAGTTCATTCACATAATGAATGGGGTGGGAAATTAATTCTACGGGGACTCAGATTGTTTGGTTTGCCACAAGACACTCGACATTTACGGCTTTTTTCCCTTTTGTGCTATTGCATACACTGTTTAAAGATTGTACCATAAATCCGGAAGCATGTTTTGCAAAGTTCATATCTGCATTTGCTACCTTTAATATTAATAGGAGTGTATCTTTAAAGTGAGTAAATTGAGAAAGTGGCTGAAACTATAGTTTATAAAAGAAGATTAGTGGGTTTAATATGCACTGGAGAGTAAAAGAAAAATCTTATTACTGTATGGAGAAATTACCTCATAAAGAAGCTAATACAGCAGGCTGGGGAGTAATTTTTAACAAGGTTTTTATGATGCACAAGTGTAGGCAAGTTAATGAACTTATCTTTCTAGTTATTTTCAGATTGTAACGATGCTTCTCTTTTCTAGTTCTTGTGCTTTAAAAAGTAAAATACATTTAATCACCTACAATAAAACTAATTCATTGCTTTAATAAATCAAGTACAATCTTACACTGTATGGTTCAATGTTGTTGCCATCCTGCTGGAAGCCAGATCAGGTGCTAAGGTTTAGCCTGGGTTAGAGCAAAAGGTAACCATGGAGCTTATTTATTATTTAAATTAAACTGTCTCATTTTGGCAGTGCATAGTCACTTTGGGAAGATCGGACTCCCTTTCCAGCAATTGGATGTGGGATTTGGAGACAAAAGAATGAGAAAAACACTTTGTTTTAATAATCACACACTTTTTTTGCAGGATGACCATGTAGTCCTTGAAATTCACACCAAAATTTCTGAAGAATTGGACATTCTATAGAAAGATACCTCGAGGGAATCTAGGAAATCCAGGAAGCCCATCTGCCAGCACTTTCCTCAGACCAGGCAGGGTATTTTGGAAGAGCTCGTCTGCTGTTTTCTGCTCAATAGCAGAAGACAAACTGCTGAATCTTCATACCAGTTGCCGAGATGCTTTCCATACTAAAAATGAAATGAATTCATTAAAGTAGGGTGAGGGAAAAGGCAAACAGATAAAGAAGTGATGTGAAAACCCCTCTAGACTATCTAATTTAAATTGAATTTATGCTAACCCATTGACTTCTCATTCACAGGGCAATACCTTAGTTTAGTTTTAACCTTTCTTCAATATTAGAATGCCAAACCAAAAGATTTGCATTAAAATGGCCCGTATAAATTTCTACATATGAGCCACCTTAGCACCAAAACTGGACTTAGACAGTCTGTGGGTTAGGTGCCCACCCTCTTCTGATTTTATTAGTCTGACAACTCAGCTTTTCCTGAGAGCATGTAGGGGCCTGGTGACTTGCCGGGGCCCCCTGTTGTAGCATCTGCACTGTTTGTTGAACATTTCTTACCTCCTTTTACTCTCCACCTGTTTCTAAATCAATACCTTTCTGCCTTCTACTAGTCCTTGACACCTTGCCTGCTAAATCACAGTGGACCACATTGATTTTAAGTAATTCACACTCAAGTACTAACCAGCTGATAGATTACCTTTTACAGGGGGGAAAACATCCATTTCTTCCAGCACTCTTATATGCTACTGATCACAGCAAACGTAGGCATGGTAGAAGACTGGTGAAGAGGTACTCTATCTTTATTGGTGTTATTTAGGGTGTCTTTGACTCCATAGAAGCAGCAGCAGACTATGCTGAATTTCTGTGAACTTGACTTTGCCTGCTAATTAAAATTAAAAAATTATAAAACTATACTCATGTTTGCAAAAGATGTTTGTACCACACAAAGTAATTGACCAAATACTTTGCATAATGGAATACATATTGCTAATGCACATTTGCATGTGCCTTGGTCTGAAAAGGACATGGGCAGAGCAAGAATGAGCTACGTGCTGCACCTCAGAGTTCACTGTAAATTTCTGCCTAGGGATGAGTTTCTGAGTTACAGAAAACAGACTTCTTTTTTACAATTTGTTCTAATCAGTTATACATGACGGTAGAATGCATTTTGACACATCATACATAAATGGAATATGACTTCTCATTCTTCTGGTTGTACATGATGTAGAGTTACACAGGTCGTGTAATCACATATGCTCATAGGGGAATACAGAAATTACATTTCTTAAATAATATTTAAATAACGGCACCTTAACCAACTCAGTTTGAAAAGTAATACAATGGCACAAATGTAAAATTTTGTCGATACCAAATTGCTTTTGATGCAATGAAATTAGCATAGACTGGCAGGGTTTTCCACAGGACAGGTTTTACTCGGAAGGGAATTCTCTGTGGTTGGAAAGAGTTTGATGGATCACCTCGTCTCCTCCCACGGTCTTGGCAGATGAGGCACTGGTGAGGGTGGGTTGCCAAGCCCCAGGAGGCAGTCCGCAACGTGTCCTCTCACTCTGGAGGGTCAGCTGGGATGTTGGACAGGGCGCACGGTCAGTCCTGAGTTCCTCCTGAGTGCTGCCTGTCTTCTGGATCTGAACCAGTCACCTTTCTCTCTCTCTCCCAGGATCACCTTCTCCAAATCTTCAGGAGCTTTGTGCTTGTCAATGTCCTTGTGTTTTAAGGGAACGAACGCCACAGAAATGTTCTTTCTCCTGAGCCATAACTCCATCCCCAGAAGAGACAGGACATGAATATGGGACAGTGGGGAGAAAGGAGGCGGAATCTCACAGAAGGGGAAGGTGCGTGCTCCAAACCCGAGTGTCCAGAGAGCGGGAATGAACTGCTCCCTGCAGGGACGGCAGTGAGAGTTGGACCAGGATGAGCCTTGACTACAAGAGACAAGGGATGTGGGTGAGTGAGAGAATCGACAGAGACAGTCCACAGACCTGTTGGCTAGGAGGTGCTGTCCAGAACAAGTGGGAGGTGGAAAACACCCAAGAGCCCGATGCAAAAACAAATGAATGGTAAAGAAACTGTGGTATATATATATATATATATATATATATATATATATATATATATATATATATATATACACACACACAGTGGAATACTATTCAGCCATAAAGAAGAATAATATTACGGCATTTGCAGATAAATGGATGGAATTGGAGAATATCATGCTAAGTGAAATAAGCCAATCCCCAAAAACCAAGGGCCAAATGTTTTCCCTGATAAGTGGATGATGATATATAATGGGGGTGGGGCAGTGGGGGTGAGAGAAGAATGGAGGAACTTTAGATTACATAGAGGGAAATGAGAGGGAGGGAGGTATGAAAAATCGTGGAAAGAGACAGACATCATTACCCTGTGTACATGTATGATTACACAAATGGTACGAATCCACACGGTGCACAACCATAGAAATGAAATGATGTACCCCATTTGTGTACAATGAATCAAAATGCAGTCTGTAAAAATAAAAATAAAAAAGTAAAAAAAAAGAGTGGGACGGACTTGGTAAAAGGTGTAATTCTCAAATATAATATTGCAGCTTATTGCATGTTCTTAATACAAAGGAAATTAATTCCTTATTTTGAGTTGTATACATTTTTAAATTCTAGAAAGAATTCTTAGATCAAAATATACTCAGGGCTGGAGATATACCTCAGTTGGTAAAGTACTTGCCTTGCAAGTACTAAGGCCCTAGGTTCAATCCCCAGCATCGCAAAAAAAAAAAAAAAAAAAGAAATTATATATCTCTATCTCTATCTCTATCTATCTATCTACATATTCAAAAGCCAAAGACTTTAAAAAATATTTTTTAAATGTCCTTCCCCAAACCCCACCATCTTGCCTTCTCTCCATTCCCTCACCTACAGTGGATATTACCATGTAGCAGGAATTTTGATAATTTGACAGTCATAAGCTTTGTATCAGGAACGGTAGCCATTGAAACGCAATACCTTCCAGCAAACGAACCAAAAAGTCTGATGGTGAGTTATAAGAGGGACAATGATTTTTCTAAGGGATAATTTTACATAATATTCCTTTGGGTTCTTTCTTTATACTAAAACAGTTTAGCAAGACTCCTTATTTCTTATGAGTCAAAGAAAACCCCAATATGATGATTTTCACGTATTGACTTCCTAGTAATTAAAAATTTCTAATCTGTGGTTACTTTCTGGGTTTAAAATTAACTCATTGGTTTCAGAAAGTCCTTTCTCCTTGTGTCCTTTGCTAAGACAATGGAATCATCAGAGCCCCCTGGATGGTTTGCTGGGCTTACTTTTCCTCCTGGTCTTCCAGGAACTGTCAATTTAAAGGTTGGTCACATGTGTCGATGAGTTTAAGGGCAGTGGTCAGGGCTTACTACCATTAGTGATTGTCCACAAAGAGAAAAGTGTCTCCTAGGCGTCCACTCACAGAAACAGCATTTGGAACCACACTGTATGCATGCACCAATGCATGGGCGCATCATTGCTGGGGGAGAAATTCAAAGTGAATTAATAAAAAGTAATTAAATAAGTGATTGTGTAAGGGAACGATGAAATGAGAAGCATGTTTTTTCTTAAAGACAGTGATGTCATTACTTCATTTGAAAGTATGTCATTACTTTCATTAGAAAGTATCATAATCAAAATGCTAATCCTCAATATTTTTTCATTCTTGGGAGATGTGGTGTTTCCAGATGCTGCAGCATCATCCTTCAGTCCTGCTTCACGAATCTGTCATATCTGTCCCATGCTTCTTCAGCTCCTCCAAGTCCATTTGCTTTTCAAGTACCCTTCCGCTAAAAGCGCAGTCAGGAGCCTGCAAACGCGTTGGCTCTTGGACATGTGGTTTATGTTACCTATCTTGTTTTTGTTAATCTTTTCCACATGCTGCTGGCCTATTTTATGAAATGGTTCCCTCTATCTGTTCTATTTGTCTCTATTTCCGACTGTTCTGAATACATCCATTCTCTTTCATGTTATTTGCCACCGAGAATATTTAATATAAATATTTTCCATTCATAAATTTATTTTACAGATAAAAACTGATGCTTTCAATAGAGTTCAGGACCACAGAGGGCTAATCCTTCCTGAACCCATATGTTGTAACTATTTCAACTTTAAATATAAATTGTAAAGATAGGGATTCAATTGTCAGGGAAGCAGCCTGTTTAAAATCGGTTACTCATATAGACCTCAAGCCAGATCACACATTCTCATTTGCTATTAGCTGTTTGTTATTTGGAAAACCTTTTACATGGATAATCAACCATGGAAGAATTACAGAGCATTTTACAGATCTATTTATTAAAGCAGATTTGCCTAGAGTGCAGGAAAGGCGAATAGTAGGAGGTACTCATACCCAGAAGTGGAGATCCTGAGCCCATGACAGTTACAACCCCAACCCATCTTCATCTGATAGATGCATGAATCATGCTAATCTGAATCCTCCCAGAGTCACTATCTGGCCCACAATGTAATACCCACCGAAGATGTGCAGGGACTAAGCCCTTTCCCTCCACTCCTGCTGCCCCCCAATACCAGAGGTTTATTTGTAATTAGGCCTGAGTGTCTTTCAGCCAGAGCAGTCCATGCTTCATTGACTGAAGCAGTTTTCCAAGCAGCTTGCAAAACTACTGAGAAATCTGTCAGTGAGGATTTGACTGGAGACACACACTCAGGTCAGCCTGGCCTTTGCTGGGGACGGTTCATATGAGTGTGCTTGCTTTCCTGTGTTTGCTCCAGTCCCTGGTGAATCTCTGCTCCTTTGCCTGCTTCCTGTGGGCCACAATGTGGTACAGAAAGCGTTCAGCTGGAGGAACTGAACAGGGCCCGGAATGTGCACATCAGCCATGAATCCATCTTCCTCTTTCACTTCCTCCAACAGCTGAACAGAAATTAATTCTTGCCTTACCCTTATGGGGATAAGATTAGAATAAAATATTTCAGAAGTTTAAGTGTTCTTCAACTTCGTACTTTTCCCTACTTACATTTTTCTATAATACATGTATATTACCTTTTTATTGTAAAAACTGATCGTGTTCCTAGAAATCATCTGCAGAATGAGATAGTGAAGAATGTGGGATTCTTCAGGGAAAAGCTTCCGGAGGTGACCTTTGGAGAGGGTGAACCCTTTTCTACACAGAGTAACTTGATCCTGGCATCTCTGCAGTTTAGGAGCTACTGATACTGTTCTTGGTTAGGCCTGAGAAAAGAGAATAAAGAAAGTAGGAGCTGTGTTTTCTAAAGCACTTGCTTTCCATCCCTGAGTTAGTCCCCGTCAGGAGCAGGTCTCCAGTCCTCTCCTGGCCATTATAATACCAGTCATTTCTACAAATTGTCCAGGTGATGGTTGATAGGAGAATCCTGTCTTCTCTGTACTCCCAACATTTAAAAAATCCTATTAGTAGAACACAATGAATTGAAAACCAGTTATTTCCTTATTTGTGTTACAGAAATTATAGGAAAACTGTGGTTGCTGAGAAGCACAGATAGGAAAAGAAACATGGTATCACCTCTGGTCAAATTATGAACCTATCTCAGTGATATAGGAGGCATATTTTGTAATGAGTTGTTCAATCGTCCTTAGGTAACCAGGTCACGATGTTAGTAGAGGGCAGGGCAGAGAAGAGTTTTGTCTCCTGAAGTGATAATCTCCTTTTCCTGTCTTAAAGTCATCCACAAAACCACATCCATTTGTCCAAGTAATTCTTTTAATTTTAGTTTTTATTTTTTAGAGACTGCATTTGGATTCATTGTACACAAATGGGGGTACATCATTTTGTTTCTAGGGTTGTGTGTGATGTAGATTCACACCATTCATGTAATCATACATGTGCACAGAGTATCGATGTCTGTCTCATTCCACCATCTTTCATACCCACTTCCCTCTCATTTCCCTCTACGTAATCTGAAGTTCCTCCATTCTTTTAAAGATCTAGAATTTTAAATGTATGTGTTTCAGCCTCATTTCTTGTCTTATGGTAGTCTCTTTACGATTTCACCTCAAGACTTACCTCAGCTTTTGTAAGGGAACTACCGCAGTTCTCAAAAGCATTGGAAACAAGATAGGATATTTCTCTTCATAGAAAGAGCTCGTGAACTTCTCCCCTCTGCATTGTAAATGGAAAGGTGGATCTCACCTTCTCGGGAGAGGCAGGGAAGAGATTAGCTTGGGAGGGAAAGGAAAGCATTGAGTATGATCCCAGAGACAAAGCAGTAAGCAACTTTGCAACTTTGTTTTCACCTTGAATTTTAGGTAAGGACCAAAGATACTCTCATTTCCTCATCTTCAAATCAGGCCTTCCAGAAGTTATTCTGAAACTTGCTAGGGAACCTCAAACAAAACCCCTGTGCCCATTCCTTGAAACCCTTCTCTTCACCACGTACAGATTAATTTGGGATTTGTCTCTCTGGTTGTCAACAACAGCCAGCTGTTGAAAGAAAAATCTTGAACCTGACTTTGAAATGTTCTGCTGTTCATCTTTATCCTTCACTCATGTTTATCTATCACTCTATACCAAACCTTACTTGCTTCAAATATCAATGAATTGATATATTCAATTCCCTTAAATAGCCATGTGACGGTATAATATGGCATATCAATGAATTGATATATTCAATTCCCTTAAATAGCCATGTGACGGTGTAATATGGCACTAGACTACAGCTCTATCATAGAACACAAGTACCAAATGTAATCACAGATCTTTCTAGGGGTAGGAAAGCTGTGATCGCTCCTCACCCATCATGAGGGTCATGGCTGGAACTCCGATAATAAAAGAAGGTAGTTAAGAAAAGCACAACAAATATACTTGATCAAAGTTTTATGTAACGTGGAGCCTTCAGAAATGAAGACCCAAAGAACAGGGAAGCTTGTCTATTTGTATGGTCAAGTCTGAAGAAGCTTGTCAATCATCTAGAATTGTGATTGGTGGGGAAGGTCTGAACTAATAGCAACAGACAAAGGAAGGGAACCCGACTGTCTCTGTGTGGTGTTCTTCCTCCCGGACAAGGGGCAGGACTCTTCGGGAATGGGGGTCTTTAAGGGAGAAGGGAGAGAGTGACCTTTCTAGATTTCTTGACTGGTTTGGGGAGAGAGGGAGTCTAATTTTTAAGACCTGCTTGAGGAGAAGGAATTCTGTTTCAGTGACTGCTTCTGGGTGAGAGGTCAGAGAAAGCTTGTTTTTCAGGCTGCTTCTGCAGCCTTCCAATCTCCTTCAGTTTAAAGTAATAGGTCTGCCAAAGCACCTCACTTTGGAGTATTATTTTCTGAACCCCAACATCATAAAAATTATGAAATTATGGAAGACAAGTTGAAGCAAGTAGAAATATGTCAAAATAAAACTATCCCAGCAATTGCAAAATTTCAAGTATATTAATGCAATAGCTTCCAAAACTGAAACTGGTGTTTCACAGCAGTTAAGAAGATAGTACATGCAGACCCTTTATGGATCATTTTGGACAGAACCTGCAGAACTTTGATTATTGAATACACATCAACCCTACTAGGCTCTTACTGAACAGATGGAAGATCTGAATAAACCTGTTAGCTTCACCTACTATTAGTCACTTGCTTTTTTCAATAATTTTAGAGGTCTAAACAAAATACTCCCATTAGCTTTGTTGTAGATCACGCTTCTGATGTATGGGAGACAATGATACGGTTGCCTAAGCTGTTTTTCAGGAACTGGAGGTAGCTCATACTGGTGGAAATGACTGACATTTCTCTTGGGCTTGCACAGTGTCGTGTGGGTGAAATTTGATGTCAAAGAACCAACCCTCTGAACACACTAACATTCCATTCCATTCCATAGAGCATTTGTTCTATGAAAAGAAAGGAAGTTCAGTTACACATGGGAGGGACACCAATTCCTTCACTTTTCCCCAAGCCTCGGACCATCCCTGCTTCTTTATCCCATAGGCACCCCCAAGCTCTGTCCTTGGAGAGGCAGATTTGAGGCTCTCTCCTGTCAACACAGGAATGAACTCTCTTTTCCAGAATCTGCCATCTTGCCAGCTGCCTGGCAGGTAAGATGGGCTGGACCAGTAATTGCTAACTCTGTCTTCTTTTTGGGGAGCCTGTGAATCAGTCTCAGTGATCCGCCACCTTTTTTTTAATTTTGTTGTCATGCTGCCACTTTGTCACTGGAGTCCAAGTGGCAGTGTGTGTGTGATTCTTTATTTCATTAGCAGCTTTTGCAAAAAAAAAAAAAAAAAAAAAAAAAAAATTTGGTTGGGAGACCATGAAGTAAAAAAATAGCAAAATAATTTGAGGAAACAATAAGTGGATTTCTATAAATTGGGGACTGGCTACACTGGAGGAGGAGTATTTTAAAATGATAAATTATTATTTTCTCTCTTTCTTTCTTTCTTTCTTTCTTTCTTTCTTTCTTTCTTTCTTTCTTTTTTTCTTTCTTTCTTTTGCTTTTTCTAAATCCAAGGCTTCTCTCTAGTGGTAATGGATCCATCTGCCTGGGAGCATGTCTGTGAACAGATCAGACATGTTAGAGGAGTCACTCACACAGAAAGAACAAACGCATAATAGGATTATGCATCAAGACAGTAACTCCATAAACCAAGCTATTGCCTTGGAAAAGGAATTTTTCCAAGTTCCTTATCTTCCTTCTTTAACATATCAACGGCTCAGGGTTGAGCTCCTGGAATTTTGGAGACAGAAAATTATTTTCTCTTCAGGCGGCAGGAAAAGAAGTCAGGAGCCTTTTTGCTACTGAGCAAAGGAAGGCTTCTAGTTTAGGGTAAGTTAAGAACTTTTTTTTTTCTACTTTGGAAGAATGGGAGGGAAAAGATAAGGAAAAAGGTCAGGCAGTCAGGTGTCTGGGCCTTTGGTCCAGGGAAAGTGCATATTTAAATAGAGGCAGGATGACCCTGGTGGAGGAAGTGTATTGGGAAGACGACCTCAAAGATATCCCAGTTTATTTAACCTTATGCCAAAAAAATAAAAAAAATATTGCGACCATATTTTGTTTATATTGGTAGTATTTTACATTGCATAAGAACGTTTATGTATGCTTTTGTCTCTGATGTGAGTCCCTGATATGTGGAAAATGCTAAAACAATGTGTGATTAATTAAATAATATTTTGGTACACTCTCACACAGAGACACAACTCTCTTATATTACTGACTTTCCATAAGTCTTCAAAGAGAAAACTGTAATGTAGCTTTTCTTTTTCCTTTTTTAATGCTGACTTGGTAATATTTGCTCCTGAAATGAAAATTTTATAACATGAGTGATATTTATAGATCAGGTTTTAAAAATATGAGGAAAATGCAGGTTTTAAAAGATAAATGTCCTGTAGGGGATTTAAAAAAAATTATCTCCTGGGAATAGGCAAGATCCCTTTCTCTTCAAATAAAAGAGGTATCAGTAGGAAAAGCCCATGTCCCACATTTTATTGGTATTCTGGAGTGGTGCCAATTCCACGCCCAGGCATTCACTTCATTACCAAGTCCAGGAAGCAGCACAGACAGAAGGGAATCCCGGGGCACCCAGTGAGCATCCCACAGGTGTCTCATGAGTCCTTAGTGACAGTCAGCTTTCCAAAGTGTAGGATGAGAACAGACCAGAGCAGAATTGCAATGCAGTTCAGGGTGCAAAGAACTATGAAAAGAAAATTAAAAACAAACCAAAGCATCATTGAGGAGATTTCTTCAATTTTTCATTTCAGTCTCACGGGTGACCCTGGAAGGGTGAAGGTGCTTGGTCTACGACTTTGATTGCGCTCCTGCGGCCTGCCTCCTTCTTTCTTTTTCCTAGTTCTGGTGCAATGGCACAAGAGAGCAAGGGACATAGGGGACAGCAGAGTAAGGCTGGAAGAGAAGGAAGTGTTAAAGGGTTCTGTTTAAAATTCATCGGGCATTCACACCCCACCTTCCAAACCAATGATCAGTGTATGTAGTACTTCAATCAAGGAAGTGAGGAAATATATTAATGGGTGTCAGAGAAAGATGACCAGGCGCCACTCCAGAGTCAACCGTCCTGTGAAACGGCAAAACACAACTGTGAAAGACAGTTGTGGAGCTGCGTGGTGTGTGTCTCTCAACGTTTTGCACTGCAAACCCCTCCATAAAACACGTGGTCTTCTGGACCGACTCCTCAATTCACAGCAGGTAGTGATTTTATTTGTGACAGATCCAGAGTTATATATTGAGGTTACATAAAATTCAGGTTCCGATTGCTCTTCATTGAAGTTCAGACTTAAGAATGGAAAGGAGTAAACGACATTGAAATAAATGGAGCGCGTGTGAGAGAAGAGATGTTAAAATAAAATTTTGCATAAGTTTTACAAACGTAAGTGTACAACCCCAAGACTGGGATCCCAAGTAGGATAAGATACCCTCCATGTTTGTATAAATATATCAAAATATACCCCCCTGACAGGTATATCTAAAAAGAACAAATAGAAAAAAAAAAAAGGAGTTAGGAATGGGGGTCACTATGGGAAAATTGAGGAGATTTCTCAAATAAAATAAAAATGTAAATTAAAATAAAATTAAATACATTAAAATATAAATAAAAATGAAAATATTTCAGCAAATAAAATCCAGCTGCCACACTATAAATCAAATGGTCTGATCCTTGCATCCAGTCTATATGGTGACCATAATGATCATGCAAATACGTTTGCAAATATAATTTCAGGAAAGCAAAAGTGTCAATTTTTGTAAGGTATGATAAAAAAATTGCCAAGTAATTTTTCTTGTTTCAAAAGGCTAAATTCACAAAAACATGCTGATCTCATAAAACGAGTTGTACTTGTCTAATCACAAGAAATAAATATAACTCAAACAAGTTGGAGCTATAATGGAAGTCAGCTATTTTTAACCATAGCAAGGAGAAGTACAAACATAATGTCATTCTGTCTCCGTTCCCTGCCTGGTTCAAGGAGACTGTTCATTAAGCAAAGCTACAAATTTCCCATAAAGAATGTGCTTTTTAAAAATTATTTATTTATCTATTTATTTTTTACAGACTGCATTTTGATTCATTGTACACAAATGGGGTACATCATTTCATTTCTATGGTTGTGCACAATGTAGATTCATACCATTCGTGTAATCGTATATGTACAGAGGGTGATGATATCTGTATCCTTCCATGATTTTTCATAACCCCCTACCTCTCATTTCCTTCTACATAATCTAAAGTCCCTCCATTCTTCTCTCACTCCCCATCCCCCCCACCCCCCACTATATATCATCATCCACTTATCAGGGAAAACATTCCACCTTTGGTTTTGTGGGATTGGCTTTTTTCACTTAGCATGATATTCTCCAATTCCATCCATTATTTGCAAATGCTATAGTATTATTCTTCTTTATGACTGAATAATATTCCATTGTGTATATATAGCACAGTGTCTTCATCCATTCATCTGCTGAAGGCCATCCAGGTGGGTCCCACAATCTAGCTATCGTTTAAAATTGTTTTTAACACACAAGTAGTTTATTACTTCATTCTTATTACAAAATTCAAGTAGCACACATGTATCTACTGTGAGCTGTGAGCTACCTGCCCTGATGGGATCCCCTCATACCCCAAACGTGACCTGGTTGAGAGAAAACCACTCTTAGCATGTGGCCCGTCTTCTCTTGTGAATATGTATTTATGTCTCCCTGGATATAGTTTTTCTACATAAATAAAATTACATTACACACACTCACTTGTGAAATTCTCAGTGAAATCTACGTTAGATATTTGTGGGTCTGCCGTGAGCGTACTCTCCTGCGCTGGTGAGAAGCAACCTGATGGTCCACTGCGGAGACCACTACTCTTCCCCGCTGCTCCTATGTGGGCCGGATCCCCGCACCATGCTTCCTTGGACCTGGACTGGTTTAGCTCTTGGCATCTCCCTCCACCACATACAGCCCTGGCTTCTTGTTGGGCTCTGAGCCTATCTGAGCCCATGAGAAAGGGCAGGATGATCAAGGACTGTGAGAATCTGCAGTGGGTGCCCTATGATCAGGAGATAAGGCCTTTCTTCAGGCTTGATCTGATTTTCATATCTTCAAATGTAAATAAGCAGGAATTTCACTCCTTCATTGTTTCAATAATGCCTATTTGAAATCATATTACACAGCATTAAGATACTACACTTCAGGTTCAGTGTATTGCCTGGCGGATTTCTAAGTTTTTAATATTTTTTAAGCAGGACTGACAACCCCTTGTTCCCAAAACATGCACACATTTTGGCAGGTAGCCTGGGCTGCTACTTCAAAAGGGAGAAAGATATTCAACCCCTTTCATGATGTCATTCATGGTAAAAATGATTGGTGGAGATGACATCTAATCAAAACTTCATTACCTAATTTGAGATGGGTTTAATGAATCAGATCCTTCCCAGTCTTCCATAACCAACATTAAACAGCAAGCTGAGACAATTATTAGATGAATATTTCCCCAAAAATGACATGCTTGATTTATTGCAAACTCATGGATTTTTTTTTTTTTTTTTTTCCAGAAAGCTCTCCACAGTTTTGGGGGATGAATTTTTGAAAGTCATATTATCCCTCTACGTTTAACCTGAGAGAGAAGAAATTGATATACAGAGAGTACAAAGTGGAACTCCAGGCTCATACCGAATACCACCAGGTGATTCTCAGAAAAGATAGAAAAGCCATGTCTTTACTTCCCCCTGGAAATGATCAGGGTTGGAAAGGATGGGTTCTTCTTGCTTAGGCAACGCCACCCCAATACCCACTGGCTTTGAAAACTGGTTTTATGTAAGTACTTCCAAATCAGTTTTTGTCAGAGGCAGTCGGAGTGCTGATTAATGCGAAGTCCATGACACAAAGACAAGATGTGGCTTCTTATTCTCAAGGGACATATCATCTAATCACAGAGACAGGTGGTGGAATGGAGGATTGTGGTACAGAGCCAGGTATCTGTCAGCAGAAGGGACCCTCACAGATCCACAGGCTCCACCAAGGAGCCAAGGCCTGAAATTGCATGGCAGGTAGGTGCTGGTATTCTGTGACTGAAGGGTGCTCGGGAAGTTCAGGTGGAGATTAGGGTGTGAACGTGAGTGGAGCAGAGACTAAGCAGGAAGTTGATGCACATAGAGGAATTCCCTATTTAAATGTCTCCGCTGCGTGCCTAGACTCATGAGGATGTTGTGCTTCAAACAAAGTTCGTGCCCTTGAGGATCTTATGTTGTAGTGGTGGAGACAGATAATAAGTAAGCAAGACAACGTGATATCCAAGGTATTTGTAAGTGCTATAATCAAACATAAAGCGAATTAAAGATGATTGTCCGATGAGGCAGGGAGGATTGTTTTACACAAGTAGGTCAGGAAACGTCTCTGGTGACATAATGCCACAGAGGCTGCTGTTTTCTAATGCCCATGTTTTCTTTTTCCTTTGGTTCTAGGACTCTTGAGTTTCAGCTGGTCACGCAGCCACACAGTGTCCCTTGCCTTGGTGACTGGGCTCCCGCCAGTGGGGCCTATGTGCAGTGAGGTCCACGGCTTCCTGTGCTTGCTCTTCCCAGCTTCCCAGTGCTGGGAGATGCCGCGGGTGTCCTGCACCCCAGACAGAAGCTACATTTTGAAGCCAGCAAGGCCACATGATCGAATGTTTGAGTCTGTAATATTACGGGAGAAAAAAATCTCCTTGGATTTCGTATGTGAAAGAAAATGTAAGCTTCTGCCTTATTCCGCCCATTGCTGTTTTGGCCTTTCTTATAGTAGCAGTGCCTGAAGGAAGGGAGCAACGTGAGATTTTGGAGACCATAAGCGTTCCCGCTACGTGTACCCAAGGAGCAATGGGCTCAAGTGGGTTGTGCTTAGATGCTTGCAATGACATCAAGGAAGCCAGCGTAAAAGGAGCAGGGCAAGCAAGGGTGTTAGTTGCTGAAGTGAAGGAATTTACAAAGGACTTCATCCTGAAGGTCTTGTGAGGGTGAAGGACACCAAAAGGCATCCAGAACGTAGACACAATGAGCCATGGTCCCATTTGCATTTAAGTACTTCTGCTGCAAGGTAGAGAGCACTCAGTGGGGCAAGAACAGAAGCAGTGGGTTGTACCAGCCAGAGGTTGTACCAATGGTCCAGCAAATGAAGGTGTGGCTTGTACTGGGTACAGAGTCAGAGATGGTGAAATATAGTGTTTTCTTTTTTTTTTTTTTTTAAAGAATTTGATAATGGTTTGTTGTTCTTAAGAGAGAGGAAGTGACAGATGTCCTAAGGGTTTTGGTTTGAGTTTTTTAAAATATATTTAGATGTTCTTTATGAGGTTTAAAAACCAGGGAGAAGGCAGTTTTGGAAGCTCGGAAACGAAGAGCTTGATTTTGGACACAATGCATTTGAGGTGTCCCTTTGACAACCAAATAGAGATAAGAATAGGCACTGGGAGGAAAAAACAGAGAAGTCTGGAATTTGAGAAAGAGGTCTGGGCTCCTGAGATACATTTGGGAAGCATTAGCATATAAATGGGATTTAAAGGCATGAGGCATATGAAATCACCAAGAGAGTGAGGATAGACGGTGAAGAAACGAGGCCCGGGGACACAGGCCTGTGGCACTCGGTGACAGTCGGGGGCTGGGAAAACAAGTGGCAAGTACTAAATAATCATGAAAAGGAGCAGCCACATCAGGAGGAGGAGAACTCTGTGTCCATGGAGCCAAAGAAAGGAAGAATTTCATAAAAGTTGTCAATCGTGCCAGATATATAGAGTAGGTGAATGCATTGAGGCGGGAACTTCAATTATTGGTTTTAACGTGTAGAGATCATTAAAGACCCTGAAAGGAGCAGGTTAGGTACCGTGGGAAATGAAAACTGAAGTGACGTGGGTCAGGCAACAACCTGCCTGGGTGGGGTGTTGGGACCTGTCTTACCAGGTGGAGGTGTGCGTAGGTTAGCTGTCTTCTCATAGGAACTAAGTTTTCTGATCAGCTAAAAATGGAGCAAACTAAAGAGGACATGAGTTTTAAAATGCAGCAAAACTGAGAATTCCTTGGAAATGACAAAACCAAATGTGTACATGAGGTCCCACAAGACCCCACACCAACTTGTGAAAGTCATTGGTTTTCCTTAGCCACATCTGAGTTCAAAGTGGATTCTCTGATTCCCTCCCTCTCTCTCTCTCTCTCTCTCACACACACACACACACACACACACACAGCTTCCTCATTAAGTACCAATGAACATGTGAGCCAAAGTCAGATAATCTGAGACCAGTGTTTATTGATTGTGATGTAGTGTGGAAAGTGATTTCACTCTGAGCTTCCATTTCATTTGCCAGTGGAAATAGCATTATATTTGCATATAAAGCACAAACACCAAACACCAATCTAGCTTTCCCAACTACTTGTAAATCTCTCCATTTGCTTTCCCATAGATATCCCAGAAGGTAAAATCGAAATAACTTCTTCTCTAGTTTCTCTGCCATATTTGAATGGACATGGTCACAGATAAGTTACCCAACTCATCTAACCCATGATATTTAACATACACCTTTCCTTTACTTTCCCATCATTTCAAGTTTAATTGACTAAGAGGTCCTGAAAATTCTACCCAGTGAATATGTCACTTTATGTAATTTATGTTTCTGATATCTTTAGTATAGATCTTTGTGAACAAAGTAGCATGAAGTGTATATACTTTTCTTTGGATTTTAAAATTGAGTTCTTATTATTTGTTGGCGTATTCTAATTTTTTCTCAATTGTGTTTGCTGCTGTTTTAATTTTTTTCTTCTTCCATAAAGTTTTATTTTATTTTCTTGTACTTTAAAAAATAAATTTCTCAGCCATTTTGGCATTTCTTGCTTCACTCTTTTGCATATAGTCTCAAACCCTTTTCGTAAAATATTAATCTACTGAATATGTACCAATATATACTAATGTTTACTAAATGTCAAACATCTTAGGCTTTGTCAGACTTGTAGAGTAGTGACCTTCAACTTTGGAAATGTGTTTCTGCCTCTGGATTTCTGGCTTGTTCCTGCTTTTGAATAATGAGTCACAAAGCCTTATGAGTAATTGGATCATTGGTGCAATTAGAATTTTTCCCTGTATTATAATTTATAGCATGACTGAATTGAGCAACGCGTAATGAGTCATTTTACTGAGGCTTTTAAGGAAGTTATTTCTGAAGGTCTGCCTAAAAGCTAAAATATGTCTGAATTAAAAAGAATGACAGGCTGCAATCAAGACTGTAAAATAAAGGTGCTCAGTAAGCAGCCCTATTACAATCAAAAAGTGAAGGAAACGGATCTCTGTCTTGTGTGCAGAGGCAGAGGAAATGATGAATACCTTAGGTAACTCATTCTGTGCAAAATCAATCTTTCACTGTCAATTTTAAATGAACTAATTTGTTCACAAATCTGCTCAGTCAGTTTGGAAGCATACTCTGTTCCTTCATATTAGCAAATCCTTTAATCTTGACTAGTCCACTGAGTAAGAAATCTAGAAATGTGTTAATATGATTGGACATATGTAGTAGGATAAGAATTGATTCTTTTAATTAGTGTCTGCTCAAGTTAGAGTCCCTTTCTTGGCTGAACTATTGACCCACTAATATATCAAGAGATTATGTTATGACTAACATAGACCCAAAGTTCCCTTTAACTCTTTCTTTATTGGCAAATATTGCAGCAAACTTTCCAGAAACTAAACCCTTTCTTTCTTTTACAAGGATTGTTGGTTTTGGGTGTCATATGGAAAGTAGCAAAGAAACAAATATCTGAACATTAATTCTTTACACTACAACATATCTACAAATTGTCTGTTGATACATCTCTTACTATTTGAAAAGTCTAAATTCTTCTATACGTTTGTCATCTATTAAATGAAAAGATGTCCAACACCATTTTTGCATGAACTTTGCTATCAAATAATTCAAAATTATATGCAAATTTCCTCCATGATGTTAGAGAATAACACAAGAAGGAACTCTAAGTACTGTGAGAATATATGATTTTATTATGAGATATGGAAATAAGATATTGTAAGTCTTATGACTCTTACTGCTATTTTACATATATTGGCAGTTACTGAATAGGCATTTATGTGCATTTTGATACAGAAAGAAACAATATAAGAAGTCTTTGTGAAACAAATGACTATAAAACAAAGATGTGATACAAATCTATCTTATTTTTGCTTAAATACTTTAATAAAATGCATTCTTTTTCTAAATTTACTTTTTACTAACATGTACTAATTTTGCCTGGTAGTGGGGCTCAGGGTTATGTTCATATATACATATGGCACTCGCTGAGCAAATCTATTCCCACCTTCCTTTTATCCCTTCCCAAGCTCCAGTAATCATGGGAGAGTGTGCTTACAAGTATGAGGCCCTACATTTGATCCCCGACAATGCCAAAACGATTTTTTAAAAAGGCAAATAAAAAATGTATTCTTAAATAAAATGACCTTTGTCTTTGTTTAAGGCAAAACAATTGTTAGAGAATAATGAATTATATATACATCCTATAGTATTTTGAAAAAATTATATTAAAAAATAATCTTAGGGTTGGGGCTATAACTCCGTGCAGAGTACTTGCTTAACATGCACAAGGCCCTGGGTTTCATCCCCAGCACTGAGTAAAAAAATAAAGATCATCTTTTATGAATGCTACCAGTTTGATAACTTCACCAGGTTTTACAATAGTTCCTACCCTGTGAACACCAAGAACATAAACATGGTACTTAGCAATGAACCTGAGAGGAGCTATGTTCATGCATTTCACATACAGGATGAGGAGAAAAGTTGAATTTCAATTTGCTCAGCAAATACTCACTTTACCTCCTTCATGTGCAACATCCTGGTTCTTTGTAGGCCTTCAGAAGCTTCCAGACATAGTCCTTGACTTGAGGGGAATTATAACTTGGACTTTAAAACTAGAAGCTAGGGATATTTGATTGGGAAAACCGGCCATGCTCTGCTTCAGGCTGATACTGCCTCCTCCCTCAAAACTACCTTCCCCTGTCTTCCTATTTCACTGGTGGCAACTCCCTTTTCCAGAGAGAATCAGACCAAAACCTCTTGTATCGTCTTTACTTTCATTCCGCGCTTCTCATTCCACACTCAGTTTGGTGGAAAGAAAATTGCCTTTATCTTAAACTTTATCCAGAGTCCAAGTGTTCACCTCCTCCATGGCTTCCTCTCTCGTTCCAACACCTCCATCCCTCTCTTGAACACTGTTGCCTCATTTATTCTCCTTGCTCCTACCATTGACTCTCTCCCAACCCTCTCCTAACTTATTGCAGAGTGATCTCTTCAGCCTGATCCTATTACCCATCTGCTCAAAACTTTTAATGACTGTATGTCACCCAAGAAATGGCTAAGTTATTGGAAGAATGACTTACAATGTCCTCAAAGAACCCTGTGCCTTCAATTCTATGACCTGATCTCAGTTTCCTTTCTCTCCCATTCTGTGGGTCCCACCGGCTGCCTGTGTATTCCTGGGGCACAGCACAGATGCTGCTGCATTAGGACTGGGCACCTGCTGCTCCTCCTGCCTGGGAGGCCCTCATCCAGGCAGTTACATGGCTTACACTAACTGCTCAGATGGCTCTACCTCAGTGAGGTCCGCCATGACACCTGGACTTAAAACTGTGAACTTCGCCCTCACAGTTCAAAAGCTCCCCCCTCCCCTTGTCTTCTCTATTATTTTGGTTAGTACTTACGGATTTCTAGCATATTACGTGGAAACATGGATTCTTATTGGTTATTCCTTTGTCTGTTTTCCTAGGGTCTCTACTTTGTGTGTTGATGGTATTCTAAGTCCCTAAATTAATGCACGGTGTGTGGTTATATTCAATATGAATCTGCTGAATTTCAGGAAGGGTTAAGTTTTGTATTAGTTTGTGGTTTGAGTATAAAATCATTATAGTTCTCAAGAATGTGATACCTCATCTTAATTAATTCCATTGCATATCTTGGTATTTGGCTTCTTTATTTTGAAAGTTATACTATGGATTTCTCTATAAAAAATCAATCTGACTGCTCATGTCTCCATGGGCATGCAACCATCATGCTGGAAAACCAACCACCATCTCACTGTTTTCCTGTATTACTCTCTTGATCTCCTCGTTTGTGGTTCCATACTCAGCTCTGCTCTTAGACTCTTTTTGTTGGTCTGTTTAATAATAGCAGATGCTCCTATGTCTCAATTTTGAAGGGTCCTGAAATAAAAGCCAGTGAACAATCTCTTGTTTCCAAATCCAGATTTCCTATTTATTCAAGATACATAACCAAAAAATAAAATAAAATAAAATAAAATAAAATAAAATAAAACAAGTTTTTTAAAAAAAATTTCTTTTAGCATCTCATTTAACTTCTAAGCCTTACACCAGCAACTGGACTCTACCCATTCTAATTATTGTTGGTTACTAGTCCTTAAATTCAAACTCTTCATAGGTGCTAAATAAACACTTGTAGATTGATTGATTGAATTTGGTATGTTTCTTTTCGTGTGAGGGTGCATTCATCCAGTGCGTGGAGGAAGATCAACTGGAGGAACGAGATGGTCTAGTTATTGACCATTCCTGGAATTATTGAGTTCTTCTAATATATTTTACTAGTATAAGTTGGAACCTAATGGAATAGTCAAATAAGCTAGACAGTTTTAAAATTGTGATTTCTAATTATGTGACATGGCTGATTTATTTTGCAAGTTTCAAATGGCATTTGCCAACACACTCTAATGGTGAGGATCTCAAAGAACAGGCACTTTGTGCATTGCTCGTGGTAGTGCAAACTAGTACCACCCAGAGAGAGGGGCTTTTGATAATCTCTCAGAAAATTACATAGACTCAGAATATTAGGTCTCGTTCTCCAAAAGCAGATCCTGCAGCAAACAAGGATTAAAGATGGCTCCCAAGGGTTCATTTGAGGCAGTTTTCAGTTTTCTGCCTGATTTCATAGGGTGCCTGTGGCGTGGGGGCTGGTTTTCTCTCTCGGATGGCAGTCCATCTTTTTCTCAGAGCTAATCTGGAAAGGATATAGATTTCCAGGAGCCTGTGGCAGTCTGAGCAAGCCAGACAAGACTGCACCAGTACCCAAGAGCAGCCCTCCAGAGACAGCTGCAGGACTCACAGTGGCTGAGGGAGGAGTGCTCCGACCAGGAAGAAGGCAGGTCCTCAGGGAGCACAGACAGCCTGCGGTACTCAGCAATCCCTCTCTAAGCAATTTTCCAACGGTGTACTGGAACAGTGCAAAATGACGATTTCCCGTGTTCGTCGTACCAGAGAAATAGAACCAGCCCAGACGTCAATAAACAGATTTCTTGATGCATGCATGTGTTGGTGAACCTCACAACCATGAAATGAATGAGGATGTATCTGTGATACAGTGTTTTCTCCAGGTTCTACTGTTAAGGGAAAAAAGCAAGTATGCTACCTTTTACCTAGGAGACCAGTAGAAATATGACTGTATAGATTATTTTCTCGTGTCTGAAAAGTAAATGATAGAAAATAATCTCCCAAATGAATTGTGATGATTGCTTTTAGGGGGAGCAAAGAAAGGAAGGGACAGGAGAAATTTAGAACTCTGTGATGCACTTTGCTATAGAGTTATGTAAGTGTTTGACATGCTTAAAACACAAACTTTAAAACTCCTAAAATTGAAGAACAACTGAAACAAATGAGCCTAACTTAGTCTCAAATGGAGAAAAAAAAAACAGAAAGAGCACAAGGCATCACTTCAAGTGACTTAGAAAGGCTGTACTTTGATTGGATGTCCTTGGTATATTAATAATTTATTTATTTATTCATTTATTTTTGGTGCCAGGATGAACTCCAGGGCCTCACACATGCTAGGCAAGAAGTCTACCACTAAGGGATAACTCCAACTCCAGTATATTGTATTTTAAATGCTTTCAAAATCTTAACCTTTAATGCTCTTAATTTTAATAGTAACATTCATATTTTAATTTCAAACTTATAGGTATAACTAAGAACAAAGGAAATAAGAAGTTATGTTAATATCATTGAACACAATACATTTTGAGATTAAAAAAGATAAAATTATAAAGTCAGAAGAGCTCCATAAATATCCTTGACTTTAAATTAAAAATGCCAGTATCAGTTTAAATTCGTTTTACACATTTAAACACTTTCAACACATTAAGACTTTTTTTCAATAGTGCATAAGAAGACTTTCGCCATCATTAGTCATTTGGGAAAGGTAAATTAAAGCTACAGTGAAAAACCACTTCTGTTAGAGAGGTTGTAAATAAAAAGACAGACAATAATAAGCATTGCAATGGGTGAGCAGAAATTCATCGGAATTTCTGCCTGGAATTCATCGCAGGCAGAAGTGTAAAATGGACAGTCACTTTAGAAATTACATACTGCAAAACAAGCAAGAAAACTGTAGCAATGAGTAGCCCCAGTGTCCAGGTCGTGGTCTCTAAATATCATTTGCCAATGAAATCAATCAGGTTTCAGGGTTCTTGAAAGAAATGACTGATTCTGGAGCTGAACCAGGGAAGCTCCAAACAAGGAGTGAACATTTGTTACACCAGACAGAAAGGAAGCCCTCTGAGTATTGAAAAAGCAGATGTCAAAAGAACAAGGATAAAGAGTCAATTTGAAAGTGCTTCCATTGGCTTCCAGAGGGGCAACTGAGACATCAAAAGGAATTAGGACCAAAGTTGAAGAAACTCAACAAATACAGAAATGACTCTAGACTCTTCCATGTAATGCCTATCAAAATCCTAGTTGACATTTTTGCAGAAATTGACAAGACAATCCTAAATTGTACAAGGAAATGAGATTTAAAAAAATCTTGACAAAGAGGATCACAATAAGTGGATTTACACTTTCTCATTTCAAGTTATTACAAAACTATGCTGATAAATATAGTGTGGTACAGGAAAAATGGTAAGACTTATGAATAAACAGAGTTCAAATTGTAATTCAAGAAAAAAACATAAACATTTATGACCAATTAACTTTTGACACAGAGGTCAAGACAACTCAGTGGGGAAAGAATGTCTTTTCATCAAATGGTGGTGGGACACCTTGATGCCCATAGAGAAATAATTCCTCTGATAAGGGTTGTGTGTCTAGAATTCGTGATTAATTCTTACAACGGTATTCAAAGGACAACCAACCCAATTATGAAAATGGACAAAAGATTTTTCCAGAGGAGATATATGAGTTGGTAATAAGCACATACAAATGATTTCAACATCATTAGTGATTTGGGAAAGGTGAATTAAAAGCCAGTGTGAAATCTAACCCAGTTACAGGCTATGGTAGAAAAGGCAGAGATCATCAAGAAACATGGGTGTGGAAGCGGAGAAACTGGAATTCTAGTTCATTGCTGGGGGCAGAATAAAGTGGGCAGCCACTTTGGAAAATAGTCAGTTCCTCAAAATGTTCAACTCAGTCACCATTTGACTCAAGAATCCCAACAGAAATCACTGATCACAGTGGCTCATGCCTGTAATCCCAGTGGCTTGGGAGGAGAGTTCAAGCCAGTCTCAGCAAAAGAGAGGTGCTAAACACCTCTGTGAGACTCTGGCTCTAAATAAAATATAAAATAGGGTTGGGGGCGTGGCTCAGTGGTCGAGTGCCCCTGAGTTCAATCCCCAGTATCCCCATCTCTAAAAAAAAAAAAAAAAAAAAAAAAAAAAATCCACACTAGTTATGCATTCAAAATGAATGAAAATATATGTCCACAGAATGACCTATACATGGAGGTTCATGTTAACCTGGTTGATAAGAAATAAAAAGCAGAGAAATCCAAATGAATATCAACAATCTTGCTTATAGGCAAGATCGCTTATAGGCAAGATATCAACAATCTTGCTTATAGGCTTATAGGTAAATCTATATGGGTGTAAGTTGATGAGTGATTGCTGATGCTGAAGGTGGTGTATAGCACATGTGAAAGATCACTAATAGGCAACAATTTCTTTTTGGGATTATGAAAATATTCTAGGGTTAGATTATGGCAATGGTTTCACAACTCTGTAAATACCCTGTGATCCACAGAATTGTGTACTTTAAGAAAAGATGCCTAAAATACACATGTAATTAATTGTTATTGATAATTGCTAAGGTACCAATTTACCATTGAAAAAATTTATAAAACAAAATAGCAAAAATTATTTACTGCTTTTGAACTTAGCCTAAGTGATATTTATTTATGAAGTAATTTCTATGAGATGTAACTTGAAAATTCTTTATATGAATTTAAAATATTAAAAGTTGCAGGCTGTACTTTGTGTTTCTCACAATGCATACTGCTAAAAATCAAAGGTCAGTACAGTTTGTTTTATGTATGATATGAATTTCTAATATTATAAATAATGTTTACATTTTTCCTCTATCAGTTTATTTTTTCCCAGTCTGAATGCTCCTCTTTGGTTTCTTTGCTTAATAATTCATAGAATCAAACACTCCTAGGAAATATTAGGACTACTGGAAAAAATTTTTCAGCTAACTAGAAACCAATTTATTGCACATAAACAACTCATGGAACGGTGCCTTCCTCTTAAAAATGACATTTATTTTAGATGTGAAGTTTTCAGTATGATAATTATTAATGGTCATGAAATCAATTAACACCAGTAAAATACCTTCATGTCATTTACAAATACATACATAGTTTATGTGGAATAAAAAGTGAATTTCAGTTCATGCTAGAAGTGGAGAAAACTGATAAATTAATGGTCTTAACGATGGATATGGTATAAATTAGAACTCTATGGACCTTCTCCTAAATTTTTACTCAGAGACATAATAGCTTTAGCAGAATAATATCTTTTTGCAAGGTAGTACGCACGCTCACGTGCGCGCGCGCGCACACACACACACACACACACGTGTTCAGCTGAATTTCAGGCTTCTCTTTGACTTCCAGAACCAGCTTTAAAATCTACATCTTGAGGCTGCAGAAGCCCTGTTTCCATTTTGTTTTCACGGGAAAACAGCGCAAGGGCTTTCTTGGCATGGAGTGGAAATGGTCAGGGCATCTGCCATCCCCAGGAGCTGTCTTGCTGAGACTTGTCAGCCCTCTGTGCCTTGTGCACTGATGCTGCAGACTCCCCCCTGACCAGATCCTGGTCCCTGCCAGGCTCTCCCCGTCATGGGGAGTTACACTGGCAACCGATCCTCTTGCTCACCCTGCTGTCAAGGCATTCCAATTTTTAATCGCTACATGACTTGTCAGATTGAATATGAACCACATGTCTAGAATACACCGTCTCTAATAATGAGAATACCAAAAAAGAAAAAAAAAAAAAAAAACAGGGGACTTAGGGACACATCCCTTATCACACACATTCTGAAACTAAGTTTGAGAGCTCTTTAAAGGCAAATTATGTTTACATTTGGAGAAATTAAATTGTTATTCCCTTAACTCTCCCAACAAAGCCCTGTATTGTTCAAAGCAAGTGCATGCACTTTCTCAATTTTTTGAAGGTCCCGGTGGACTCACAGAGTACATTTCCACCATGGAAAAAATCCATCTCCCATGACTAGGAAAGAAAGCAGCCAAACTTTAGCTCCAGATTTGTACGCCACACCTGTCACTTCCTTACCTACTGAGAGACCTTCTCATCTTGCCTAAATTTAGCAGGAAACGCTAAGGCATGTTTGACGAATTCTCATAAACTCCAAATGATGAACTTCATTTTATCAAGAATGTTACCCAAATCACCATCTCCGTTATTTTTCCTCAAAGTTTCAGATTTGGAATTACCATGCAAGTGAGGATGAAGATAAAAACTGAACAAAAACTTCTGTATTAATTAAAAGTTAAATTTAATTTACTTGCACTTATGCATGGATATTGACCCTACATTTTGAATGTGTTTTTTTTTTTTTTTTTTTTTTTTTTGGTGCTGGGGATTGAAGCCTTGTGCTTATGAGGCAAGCACTCTACCAACTGAGCCATATCTCCAGCCCTTGAATGTGTTTTGAAGAAATAAAATGTACCGAGTGCTGCTATTTAGTGGATTCCAAGGAAGTTTTTTGTTTCTTTGTTTGTTTGTTTTATTTTGTTTTGTTTTTGTTGTTTGTGCAGGTTAGCCATGTTGGTCAAGAGACACATCAGACACTGTGAAACTTATCTAATACACATGCACAAGATTTTAATTCCGTAGCAAGTCTCAGCATTTTACTGAAGTTGGATAAAAGACAAAACTCTCTTGGAACCCCTAAGATGAGTGACTACCTCGGCAACAAGACATATCTATATCTATATTTTGCTTAATTCATAAAAATATTCCACTTCTATCTTGGTTTCTCTGGGTAATTTTTTCAAAGTATTAATTTGAGTGTTATCATAGGTTTTTACGTTGAAATGCCTACAGACAGCAGAAAGCTATTATAAAATAACACCCGATCTTTAAATGTATCATGTGAAGTGTCGGCTCAACAACCAAACCCTGGAGAAGGCCCTTCATGAGGAGGAGGCTTCAAAACCAGGTCTTCTGTCTTGTTTCCACGTGTCACAGCCCCTCAGACTGGAAAGTTTTTTGTGATTCCTGGTATCTAGACTTCCATGAATCTTCTCCAGAATTACCAAGTGTGTCAGGTGACTACTAAAGATGAACTCTTCATTATCTTTTAATTTTAAAGGCAAGAGAACTCCAACTAAACTCTACTTGTTGTAGGCCAGTCCAGGACCAAAGAATAGTTTGAAACAGGAAATCAAAGCATGTATTTTTAAACACCAAAATTCACCTAGAACTTCAGAGTTGATTAAGTCAAAACATTTACAAGACCTCTACCTCAAAATCAAGAATCAATAAATGAGCTGGTATCAAACTAAAAAGCTTCTTCACAGCAAAGGAAAAAATCAAGAATGTGAACAGAGAGCTTAGAGAATGGAAGAAAATCTTTGCCAACTGCACCTCAGATAGAGCAATAATCTCCAGGATATACAAAGAACTCAAAAAACTTGACACCATAAAAACAAATAACCCACTCCATGAATGGGCAAAAGAACTAAACAGGAACTTCACAGAAGAAGAAATAAGATCAGTCAACAAATACATGAAAAAATATTTAACATCTCTACCAATTAAAGAAATGCAAATTAAAACTGATTATGCAAATTAATAACTTATTAAAAGTGAGATTTCATCTCACTCCAGTGAGAATGGCCATTATCAAGAATACAAACAACAATAAGTGTTGGTGAGGATGTGGGGGAAAAGTTACACTCATACTTTGCTGGTGGGAATGCAAATTGGTGCAACCACTCTGGAAAGCAGTGTGGAGAATCCTTAGAAATACCTTGGAATGGAAATACCATTTGACCCAGTTATCCCAGTCCTTGGCAAATATCAAAGACTTAAAATTAGCATACTACAGTGACACAACCACATGAATGTTTATAGCAGCTCAATTCACAACAGCTGAGCTATGGAACCAACCACCTAGGTGCCCTTCAACAGATGAATGGATATAGCAAATGTGGTATATGTACAAAAGGAACTATTACTCAGCCTTAAAGAAGAATGAAAATATTGCATTTGCCAATAAATGGATGGAACTGGAGGCTATCATGCTAAGTGAAATAAGCGAATCCCCCAAAACCAAAGGTTGATTGTTCTCTCTTATAGGCAGATGCCAACTCAAAATAGGCAGGGGCAGGGGGAGAAGAGGAGGTTCACAGGATTGGACAGGGTGGAATGGGAGGAAGGGAGGGGAATGGGAATGGGGAAAACAGTTGAAAGAATTGGAAATCACTTTCCTATGTTCATATATGAATACATGACCAGTGTAACTCAACATCGTGTACAACCACAAGGATGAGAAGGTGTACTCCATGTATACATGATATGTCAGAATACATTCTACAGTCATGTATAACAAAAATGAACAACAGCAATAAAGAAATCTACCTCATTTATAGTGTAAGACCATGGTGACCTCCCTGCAGACCTGGGTTACTTAGGGGTTCACCTTATCTTAGTGTTTGTGTCCATGGTAGTAATACAGTTTTGGGTCATGAAGCAGATACCAACTACATGATCTGTTGGAATATTTTGTTATCTATAACTTTCAAATTACATATATTGAGAGAATCATATCTCTAGAGCTTTTTCTTTATTACTGATTCTATTTGTTTTTACTCTGTTATTTCTGTATTTTCTAATTTAAACATGGGAACTTAAGACTGTATAACATTCTGACTCCTGAATTTTCTACCCAATTCAAACCTTACAAATTGGCCGTCTAGTCAGTTTTTCAAAGGAGAGTGAACTACAAGCCTTGAATAGTTTCTTTTTATACCATTCTACTACTGGTCCCCTTAAAACTGATTTTTTCTTTTTAATCCTAGTCAAAGTATGTACCAATAAAAGTAGAAGTTTGATGGGATTTTACCTAATTTCCATTTCCAATTGTGCCTGACCATTAATATGTTAGCCATATTTGATTTAATGGGTTATTTCTCTCCACTTTGGTAATAAAGCAAATGAATTGTTTTATCATACTATTAATCTACTCCAGGGATTATACTCAACTGTTTTTACATTTACAACAAAAAAATTGAATACTAGAATTAAGGATAAATAACTCAAAGTAATTAAATTATATCCATTGTTTGTTCTTTCTAGTATTTTGTCTTTAGGATGTTTTTCACATTTATTAAGGAAATTTTCTGATATGTTTCCACTCATGCATGCATTCCTGACGGTTATGTGTGTTTAGTTCCAGACCACTACAATAAAGTTAATAGCACAAGAGAGTTTCATGAACTTTTTGGTTTCCCAGTACACATAAAAGTTATGCCCTTCAATTGATGAATGGATAAAGAAATTGTGGTATAGATATACAATGGAATATTACTCAGCCATAAAGAATTATAAAATTATGGCATTTGCAGGCAAATGCATGAAATTGGAGAATATCATGCTAAGTGAGATAAGCCAATCTCAAAAAACCAAAGGACAAATGATCTCACTGGTAAGTGGATGATGACACATAATGGGGGGTGGGAGGGGGGCAAGAATGAAGGAAGGAGGGACTGTATAGAGGGAAAAGAGGGATGGGAGGGGTGGGGAAGAGGAAAAAATAACAGAATGAATCAAACACCATTACCCTATGTAAATGAATGATGACACAAATGGTATGCCTCTACTTCATGTACAAACAGAAATGACATGTATCCATTTGTTTACAATAAAAAAAAAGAAAAAAAAGTTATGTTTATATTATACTGTAATCTAAACATACAATAACAATATGTCCCCAGATGTTCATACTTAAGTTAAAAATACTTTGTTGCTAAAAAATATTAATGATCCTGTGTGCCCTCAGAAAGTCTTATCTTTTTGTTGGTGAAGGGTCTTGCCTCCATTTTGATGGCTGCTGACTCCTGGGTACTAACTGCTGAAGACTGGGGCACTGTGGCATTTAAATAAGACAACAGTGAAGCTTACCACACCCATGGGGTCTGTCTTTCCAGAAGGCCTCTCTGTTGCACGTGATGTTATTTGATAGCACGTTACTCCGGCAGAGCCAGAGTGAGTCTTTCGAATTTGAGACAATTCTCTCAAACTCTGCTACTGCATTATCAACTAATAAATATCATGATATTCTAAAGCCTGCCATCATTCCAACAAGGTTTATCGACTCTTCACGAGGAGTTGATTCCGTCTTTGCTCATCCATAAGAAGCAGCTCCACGTCAGTTAATGCTTTGTGGTGAACTTGCAGCCGTTCAGTCAAATCTTCAGGTTCCACTTCCAATTCGAGTTCTAGCTCTTCCAACCACACTCACAGCCATTTTCTCCACAGATGCCTTAAACCCCTCAAAGTCATCCATGGGGTTTGGAATCAACTTTTTCCAAATTTCAATTCAGGTTGATACAAATTACAAATGTGAATTACAAATGTGCTTAGTTGCATATAGAATGTTGAATCCTTTCCAGAACATTTCAATTTACTTTGTCCGGGTTCATCAGAGGAATTTTTATCTATGGCAGCCACAGACTTACAAAATATATTCCCTAAAGAGTAAGTATTGAAAATCACAGCCATGCCTTAACCCATGGGCTGTAGAATGGATATTAAAAGGCATGAAATCAACATGGCTCTCATTGTACATCTCCATCAGACTTCTTGGGTGATTAGGTGCATGGTCCATGAGCAGTGATATTTTGAAAGGATTTATTTATTTATTTTTTTCTGAACAGTAAGTCTCAACAGTGGGCTTCAAATATTCAGTGAACCATCTTTCCCACAGTAGGCTACCATTCAGACTTTGTTGTTCCATTTATCCAGTACAAGCAGAGTAGATTTGGTATGATTATTAAGAACCTGAGAATTCAGGAAATGGCAGATATTGATGTCATCTCAGGTGATTGGCTACATTATCCCTTAGCAGGAAAGCAAGCTCATCCTCTGAGACATTGACAGATCATTACTCAGGCAGAGCAAGTGTTTCAAAATTTGAGTCAATTTTCTCAAACCCTGCTACTGCATTATCAACTAAGTCATATAAAATTCTAAAGCCTGTCATCACCCCTACAACGTGAAAGGAAGTCCACAAGGCCTTGACTTCTCCTCTCCTACTATGTCAGTCCTCCACCGCAGCGTCTTCAATGGACAGCTGTTTCACTGACATTGAAAATCTGCTGTGTGTTGCAATCACCTTCAGGATCTTGGCTGGATCTTCTGGATTTCTTGCTGCAGCTTCTACAGTAGAACTTGCAGCCTTGACTTGCTCTTCTGTATTATGACGGAATTTTAAAACTTATTTGAGGTGCACAGAAGCCAAATTCACAAGCCAAATTCTGCTGCCTACAACTTGTCTTCTGTAGCTTTCTTTTCCCTCTTAGTCTTCACAGAGTTGAAGAGAACCAGGGCTTTGGATTAGCCTTAGGCTTCAGGGAATGTGATGTCCACTTTGATCTTCTATCTAAACCCTTAAAACTTTCTCCGAATCAGCAATAATGCTGCTATGGCTTCTTCCCATTCATGAGTTAGATAAAATAGTACCATTATGACAGTAACTTCTAAGTTCACTAATCATAGATCACCATAGTAGAAATAACAATATAAGCTTAAAATATTGCAATAATGACCAAATGTGATACAGAGACACTAAGTGAGCCCATTCTACTGGAAAAATGGCACTTATAGACTTTATTGAACCATTAATTTATAAAACTACACTACCTATAAATCATTATAAACAAAGGGCAATAGAACAAGCTGATTTGTATGTGGGAAGTAAAGTTCCCCCTGTGGGAACCCTGACTTCATGCACCAGGCTGATTTAAGTTGGTCCCTCACTAATTTCCTTGAATTCTCAACAAATCTTACTTTGCTTTGCATTTTCTGCAGTCCACCTAATTCATCACTGGAAAGGGTGAACACTCCTATAACAATATTAAAATCATTTGAATTTAAATTAAATTATAATTGAGAGTCATCCTTGAAATATATGAGGTACAGCCATCAGGAAAATAAGAGTTCCTTTTGTTTTTCAAAAATGACATTTGATAAGTTTTCAATGCCATTTTTCTTTTATTTCTAAGTAATCTGAGAGCGCTTTAGTCAGTTCATAGGTTATATTCTTTTACAGTGAAATATGTATAATGTATTGATAAGGATGCCAGATTTAGCAATAGGAATGCAGAACACTAGTTAAATTTGAATTTTAGATCAACCATGGAATTTTAAAACTTATTTGAGGTGTACCTTCCTAAAACGTCATTCATTTTTCACTTGAAATTTATGTTTTATTTGGTGTTCAGTATTTTATCTGGCAATCATATTTGTTGATTTCAATGAAGAATCTGTGTTAAATTTTTTCTGTATTTTTTATTAGTGAATTACAGGTATACAGAATGGTGACATTCATTGTTACCTATTTACAAACACAATAGAATAATATGATTTGGCCAATATCACTCCCCATAAAATTTTATAATAAAAATACTTTTGGAAATCAGAAAGACACCACAACAGAACCATCTTACATGGTGAGTTATTAATATATCAGATATATCCAAGGCCAGATAAATATCTGTCAAAAGTAGAATATGTACAGAGTTAAAGAAAAATTTGGGATGACTTGATCTGTTTCCTATTGTCATAAGAGTATACTCATTAACTGAATACCTATGTAATTTCAGAAACTAGGAATACTAATTCCCAATGTGACCAATCACTTTGAATTTAGGTAGGTAGCTCTGCTACTCAAGATAGAGAAGCAGCCGTGGAAGTGGTAAAGTTATTTACAAATTATTAGTGAAAAGAGAGGATTCCTGGAGAAGAAACTTCAAGACTCTTGCACATAAAAGCTGCCAGAAGACGACTAGTATAGAAAGACCAAGAATTGGCATCAAGGAAAGAAAGCAGCATTCCACACTGAATATTCCCCATCAAAATAGACCAGGGGCCCTTGGCGGGATAGATGATTCCAGAATATGGGAAAGGGAGGAAGTCTCTGTGGTACCAGAAAGGAGTACTAAGAAAATAGTGTGGAAAACCCACAGGATTCAGGAGACAGTTTCAAGGGACTCAGGACAGAATCAAACAAAAATACTATATTATAGCTGATTAAGTTAAATTAGACTGCCTGGTCTCCAAGGATAATAACTGGTGAATGGAGACTAGATAGAAGATGATAGGTAGGAAGGTAGATATATAGACAGACAGATAGACAGATAGATATATAGAGACTGTGTGTTTGAAATTATTTCAAAATACCTTGTTTTTAAAAGAAAAAAAAGGAAGTAAGGGGAAGTTCAAGAGGGTGAGCTTTCCATGAGGCCAGAAAACAGGAAGTGGTCAGCAGTGTTAAGCGCTCTCTAAGTAAGTAGGTTTGGAAATTAGAATAGATTTAGTAACAAGGAGATGCTCTGATCTGAGTTTCAACATCTCTGTGGAGAAGATGAAGCCCTAATGGCATGGGTGGGAATGAAGTGGTATGTGGAACTGCAAATACCAAATCCCCGAAAGAGCAAAGGAATATGTTGGAAGTGGGAAAGGGTCTGGGGTGGGCAGGGTGGTTGCTTTTTTCATAAGCCTGCTTTCATATTGAACAGAGGTGAGCATTTTTAAATGGTGATGAGAATCCACCATTGACCAGGGAGAGGGAAGAAAGTTGAAGAACAAAATGGAAATGATCGGAGAAGGATGCTCTAACAGAAAATGAGTATAAAAGGAACAGAAAGAACGATAAGGTAGAAGGAAGCAATCTCGATTTCAATTTATTTAACAGGAAAATGGATCCTTTTATTCCAGGGGCATTATAGATATTTTTCGATTTTTTTTAAAGAAAAAAGTCTTTCATTTTGTGAAATCTTCTGGAGTATACTAAGGGAAGTCATTGATTAATCTGGAGAACATGTTTTAAAACCAAAGATGCTCTAGGATGTTATCTAATCTGCCAAAACAAATGATTATCAATGTTATCAGTGGATCTTTATTTTATTTACTTATATGTGATGCTGAGTATTGAACCCAGGGCCTCACACATGCCAGGCAAGTGCTTTACCACTGAGCCATAACTCCAGCCCCTGATTTATCTTTAATATTGTGAGGTCTTATACAAACAGGGATATTGATTCCAATTGTGTATCATAAATATTTTCTTTCTCCTCCCTCATGGATCATCCTTTCTCCTCCTTTTCCCTCTCATCTTTGCAGGGATGACAGCTTGGTTTTCTCTAGATCCTGGCCTTGTTTCTCATTGCCTTCAGGAGTTCCATGTTAGGATACTTCACCTTAAGTTTCATAATCCTTTCCCCCAAATTTCCTCTTTGCATCTTTAATTGTACTAACTGAGGAGAAATATAACATGACATGTATTTAAATTTAATGAGAGATATGGTTTGCCAGAAAACTGAGGCAGGATTCCTGAGTTTCAGGGAGAAGAAAGGAACACATTTATTTCTAGCTATATCCTAATTGAGGGAGTAGTGATTTCACATTTATGGGGTGGTCTAAGGAACCAAGCGAAATTTCTTTTAAAGTCTCATTTAATGTTAAATTCAACCGCATCTTTGAAATATTACACTTTGGTGTTTGCTTTTTAATCTAGCTAAGAGAGAACAAGTGAAGTTACTTTGGTTGCTTTTGACACTAGACTTACTAACAACAGCTCCCGCATAACCTCACACTATAATAGATTATGGGATGTGAATTTGAACCAGTGAGATAATGCCCACTGTGGAGGAGGGTAGAAACGAGTTTAAGATTTTCATTTGTGTGGGAACAGGAGGAAGGTGTGGAGGAAGACAGAGAAAAGAGAGAGCAGTACAGGACAAGAGTTTCCCTTGGAAAATCTGGATTTTTTT
This sequence comes from Sciurus vulgaris, assembly GCF_902686455.1. Classification (NCBI taxonomy): domain Eukaryota; kingdom Metazoa; phylum Chordata; class Mammalia; order Rodentia; family Sciuridae; genus Sciurus; species Sciurus vulgaris. The sequence continues at coordinate 133,913,480 of NC_136470.1, forward strand.
TTTCAGGTATTTTGTACCAAAACGTTAGTTGACGATCAACTCTCCAGTTATTCTACTTTGCATTATTGGAATTTAAGCTTTGTGACATTTATTCCACAATTTCTTTGTAAGTTACATTTTTTAATTTCCTTTAGATAAAACCCCATGGCAATTTACTTGATAAAGCAACAAATACATCAGTTTTTAAAATCCCAGAATCTGTCAGATATAAATGAAACAGATTGTTTAAGTTAGAATAATGTGATTTTGAAGGAAGTACTATTTGGAGACTTCACTATGGGATTATGTTTGAATAGGCAGTGCACAAGAAGTTGTTAAAACTTTTTTGTTGTTATCTCCACAAAATTGTGAAAACATATAGGGATAATGTGGATCTGGCTCTCCCAAAGCTGTGGTAGCTCTTCTTACCCTCCTTTCAAGATCTGTGATCTCTAACATTTGCAAAATCCCTTCAAAAAGACCTTAATCTGTGGGAGCAAAACACATCATTTTTGAAAATCCAAACAGATCCACCAAAAAAAAGTTTCACAAAATTATGTCCATGCATAACATTACATGGATGTGGCCATGGAGACTGAAAAATGTGTTATTGCCTGGGTCATTTTAAAAACCATGATTTGGAAAAATATGGTGTGAATTGTAATTCTTTCTAATTAAAAACCAGGCAAACCCTTAGGTGGGAGTCACAGAGAGCTGCCCTGAGTTTTTCCCAAGCCTAACAAAAGAGAGAAGGACTAGCCACTGCTTGTGCCTGCCAACCGTGTATTGTTAAAGGAATCAAAATAAAGAGGCAAGGGGTCAAGGGTCAGGAGCTCATATTTCCACTCTACATGACCCCGTCGCGGGCTGGGGTGTTCTTGTCATCTGTTTCTGAAGGTCTCTCAACACAAGACTCTCCGCCACCCCTTTCAGGAGACTCCCATATTGCCTATGCTGGTGATTAATGAAGAGGGTTCACGGGAGAGCTTCTTAGAATGCTCTGGACAAAAGGATCCTCAGCACGAGGGCTTCAGAAGAATACCTGCAGACGTTACTGTCTTGAGAATATTGTGGAAAGCGCTGCCTGCCCCCCAATTCCACCTTTGTGTGACGTATCAAGTTACTTGATTAATGATATGCCACTTTCTCTTCCTGTCACAGGCTGTCACCGAATCCTTACTTAACCCTCACACTTTGGGAGTTGTATAGTAGTTGGTTGATGCTTATGTGATTTCTGCACTCTTTCAAAGTACAAGTCGTGACTGCTGGTTAGAATCCTGAAATTTCACTTAGCTCACGGGAAGTGGAAAATGATAGTCATATTCTAACAAATAAAATCGAAACACATAAAGCAACCTTGATCAAAATCTGACAAATTTGAACATAAATTATTAATATTTTCCTTTGTAACATTATCTATGCCTAAAATGAAAACCCACAAAAACTCCTATCTCCAAGCTTGTCATCATTGCGTTTTCATTGGCTGTCTTGCTAGAGATTTCTCAAGAGGTTATTAAACATATTAATGAAAATCCAAAAGTGATTCAAAAAGATTTTTTTCCAAGTACTTATATCTTGGTGAAATTAAACATGCTGTGGCTGTTATTTTTTCCAGGGGTTTAGGACAGTGAAATAAGACATGGGCTCCAGCTCTAAGAGCTACCAGGGGTCCAATTTCTGGAAACCCTAATGCCTAATGCCCAACCTACAACCGTACTGATTAGGACCATGGCTGGCCAATTCCACTCTGCTTGCGCTAATGAGCCTACAGAAAACTAGGATATATCAGTTAAAGCTGCTGTTAAGCTGCTCCCCTTGCAGTATATCAGATACATGACTTTCTTGCTATCCTACCATTCAACAGAGCATCTCTCAAAATAGTTGCTTCTAGTTAACATAAATTCATTGTAGAGGAAGAAAAGGAAGAAGGAGAGGCCACATTTGCCCATGAGTATGAGTGCAAAATTCTCCCACACCAAACCTGTCATTTAAATCATGCATTCTGTCAATACCATCCCTATACTCTGTCGACCTGGAATTTTCTATATACCTTCCACAAATGAATTCTTTCCTTTCTTTTTCTGCACTTCCCAGCTTTCTAAAGCAAAAGGAAGTGAGATTTTTCTAATTACTGAAATGCAAACCTCCTCCATGAGACTGTGCTGCAAATAATTCTGACCAAACTGAAGAGAACAAGGAAAAAAAACCCCAACGCTTTTCTGATTGAATTTAACAAGGGAAGTAGGAGCAAGCAGTTTCCCTTGTTCTATCAAAGTTCTAAACTGACTTCCAAAATAACCATTGCTACAGAGAATGGATGTATGCATTTTTTTATGGAGTACAATAGCATTTTCTAGGTAAATGGAAATATGATTAAAGAATTGTCTTAGTCTCAGAGAGATAAGTGCAAATTTTCAGGTTGCTGAAAAACTGAAACAAAGAAAAGTTAAATCAGCACATATAGTCAATTAGAAACTAAAAAATGGGAAGAAAAAATTCCAAATTGTCCACAAAGCCTTTTTGAGTATTTCTTTTCTTTTCTTTTTATCTTTCTTCCTCCCCATTCTTCTCCCACCCCCATACTGAGGACTGAACTCAAGGCCCAGCATATGTTAGACAAGCATTGCGCTACATCCCAAGTCTTTTTTTATTTTTTCAGTTTTTATTTTGAGACAGGTTCTCACTATGTTGCCCCCAGGCTGGCCTCAGACTTGTGATCCTCCTGCCTCAGCTTCCTGAGCAGCTGTAATTACAATCATGTACCACCAAAACTGGCCTCTTTGATTATTTCTAAGGATCATTGTTAAACTTAAAGATTTCAATGCATCGTCTCCTTTTCCTCTGAGACGGCTCTTTGACGGCTTCCATTTCAGTGTTCCTTCGTCCTCTCTGTCACCATACTGCCATTCTTTGGCTCCCTGCTCTCTGCCTGTGTCTTTTACTGTCCTTTTGTTCCTACTGTAGGATAGGCAGTGGCAGCACTGTAGGATGTGTGGACATGCATGCCACAGAAGAATTTCCTGGGGCTGGTTCTACAACCTGACACTCTTTAATCAGCTGTGCGAGCTCAGAGGAATTACTTCACTTCTCTTTGAAAAGAAGATCATAACAGCACCAGGGCTGTAGACTGGACAAGAATGTTACCTAGTGCCCTCAGTAAAGAACTTAGCACAGTGCAAAGAACACAGCACATACTGTACTGTGATTGGAGCCCACTGTATGCAGGGTTTGCTGCACAGTTTTCTCAAAGACAAGCACAAAGACTTCCGTTTAAAAAATTTCTCTGAGTTATGTTCTTCAGTCTCCAGTATTAAGTGAATACTGCATGAAGATCGCTGTGGTTAGAAGTATTGTCACATGCCCTGTCCTGGTGGAGTGGCATTTTTGATCCATTCTCCTTTTTGTTTCAGGTTCTCCACGATTCCCACCTAGAAAGAGCTCAGCAACCTGTCGGAATCTGGAACTAAGTGGAGGCACAAGATATGGGTTAATAGCTCCCTCCACTGAGTGGAGGCGATACTAAGAAAGCTGTTGCATCAGCAATGCATGTCCCAGTTCAATGTGCATTGCAATGTGAAAGCCTACCGTGGTTTCGAGATGTTGGAACAGGTCTCTGTGATATGTATGTAATTAAAAAGAGTCTTGCTTTAAAAAAGATAAACTAGGTTGGGAAACGAAAGCATCAATTTATAAGGAGAAGGAGCTACAGTTGTACAGAGAAAGAGAGAGAGAGTCAGCCAGCTGCTTTCCACCTCTAGAAATGACCACTAATTATGTCAAGGAAACCATTCTACGAATATGTTTAAATTTCAAAAGAAAAATAATATCAGAAGCAGGTATTCTTGATTGAGTGCCTGTATTGAACGTCAGTCACATCACTTTAATATGGCAGGGAACCCTGGTGTTCACTGCCTTAACAGAATCAGATAAGCACCTGTAGAAACTTTTAAAAGAAACTTGCTCCCTTCATCTACAAATTATCACTTTCGCTTTGAAAGCACTCTGACCTCACCCAATGTAAGTGCTAAGTTTGAAGATTCAAGTTAATAGGATGTTAAAAAATAGGAGGGAAGAGAGCTAATTGCCAGTAACTAAATAGAAGAAATATGCTATTTTCATGGCACAAGGTGGGTCTGTCAGCAACCGGCAAGCAGACTCAATATTCCTAGAGACTGTCTTCTGATTTTAAATGCATGATCAGCAAAACTCCTAATTTCATGTAATAACAACAATTAATGTCAACAGTTAAGCAAAACCACGTTAATGATCTGACCAGCCACTCAACTTATTTGAGGTCTAAACAAAATCCCCTTCATGAACTGCAGATTGACTTTCTGCCTTATAAATATTAACCCTGCTTACTTCTCAGCTTTTAGGACACAAACATCACCACATCATACTGTAAACAGGAGCTTCCCACTCAGGAAACCCAAGGTGATATCATCTATCTGTTCAGCATTCTCATGAAGAATTAGTACCCAGAGGAGGCAAACAGAACGTTAGTGAGGATTAGTAGAATTTTTTGAGTAAGACTTCTTTTTCCTTCTCCCTGTCCCAGGTTTTATATGTTAACCTTCAAGTTATGTAAGCATGGTTTTTTGCATGTGTGTGTTGAATTATTTAAAGTGGTATATTTTTCTGTATCTAGCAGTGTTTTCCATATCTTGTAGATTATTTATGACAGTTTCATATTTTTCTCAAAAGCCACACCATATTTTAATTTCCAAACTAATATTGCTATGGTTTAAATTTCAAACAGATAACAGATGATATCATTTTTCTTTGAGAATTTTTCTGTTATGTTATGTGTTCTATAAGTGCATTGATTTAGTAGTTTGCTGAATTAATGTCAGAGATCTCCTAAGCTGCTGTCAAATGTTTTGGAGAGTTAATCAGAGAGTAAGGAACTCTTGATAGAAGTTTTTCTTCACTCACAACCAGTGGAATGTTTCACAGTTCTCTTGGTGTCTGGGATTCCACGTGTGAATCTGAACAGTCATGGACTTGAACTGGATGGTTTTGGAAGTGCTCACTCTGGTGTTACCAGAGTCTCTCTCCTGGTGGACAGGAAGTCTGAAGCCTCAGGTCTTGTGGTTTGTCTGGAACTCCCTAATTGACACTGGAGGAAGGAAGGGCTTGAGAGTGAACCACTTTAGTGAGATAAAACTCTCTGTATAAGGGGCATCCGTTATGAAATAAAGCCCAGGAACCACAGTCTCGGATGAGGTTTTTGACAATAATGTCTGTTTTTTAAACTTCAGTCTACAGATTGAAGGACTTCAATAAGACCTCAAGCAAATGGTTGTAAAATGGATCGAATCAACAAGCTTCTGGAAACATTTTCAAGGGTTAAGTAAGATGAAATCACTTTCATGTCCTATACTTTCACTGAAATGAAAAAAAAAAAATACTTATTGCCTATTACTAGGTTTACATTCTGAAAGTACTTCCTTAGGTTGCAAATGTCTTAGAAAACCAGCAGTATTCCAAAATAATACATCATTTCTGTCTAAACATCATCTATTTCCCTTGGTTAATGGTTCTATGGGTTATACCACTACTTCCTCTCACCCTAACAGTGAAGTCATTTTCCTGGTTTAATTTAACCCTGCCACCCCAATGTCATTGTCTGATTCTCGAATCCTTCAGTCAGGCACGGAACTGAAGTTCTTGGTTAAGTCAAAACTATTATACACATAGCTGCCATAAATAACCATGTATTGAGAAGAAGGTAGGTCATAAACATAAAGAATATAATACAAAAGACAGTTTCAAACATATGTTGTTTCATTTCTGTTCAAATAGTCTGGATAGCCTGTTAAGATGCTCCAACTTCCTGTAATAGAGACTGAAATGAACATTTTTCTCAAAAATGTGTCCCTCTTGGTTATTTAATGTAGCAGAACAATAGCAAAATAAAATACCAGCAGAATATCTGATAATTTTTTATTGAGGAAACAGGGAAGTTAGGATGAAATGTAGTACTCTTCGAGTTAACAGGAAAATACACTTACAGCTTTCAGGCCCACCTAAAGACCCTCCACCATTTATCAAAAAATCTCTTCAATTTTCAAAAGCCCTCTAAAGACCTCCTGGGACTATAAACAAAGGCCATATTGTCTCCTTGGCTGAAGCTTGTTAAGTGGCTCATGAATAATACTAAACGCATCCTCCCCATAAATCTCCTTGATGTAGGACTACTGCTATCAGCCAAACTTCGCTGACATCCATCGTAAACCGGGAGATGGGCGATGTACGGCTTGCATTCAAATCACCACTTCCAGCATCCATCCATGCGAGTCCCCTGAACTCTTGAAGTCAGGAAAAGAGAAAAGCTGGCACTTATTTTTTTTTTTTAAGTGCAGTGTGTTGAAAACAGTTTTAATATTCTTTGGGCTGATCTTTCAGAGCAATAATTTAAGCTTATGAATCTTTGGAACTTATTTTTTTGCGATAGTATTTCAATCAGAGTAACTGGAAATATCTGGATGTTGTGAAAATCTCTTTCAGAGATTCTGGTCTTTGTATTGCTTCATTTTTCCTCTTTCCTTTTTTCTTACTTTCTTTTTAAGAGGAAACAATAAATAAGGCCTTTAAATGCCTATGTAGAGAGGCAACACCTTGGATGTGTTCCTTCTAATGAATTAACTTACTTTTGATGATTTATTTTTGCTAAAAAAGAGGAAATGGGTGGCAGACGGAACCTTGTACTTCCCAGTGGTGTTCCATGTAGAGAGGAAGAAGGTGTCTAAGGAGAAATTGAGGCCTTCGTGGTCAGAGAATTTAGTGGTAAGTTTGGTATCACTAGAAGGAAGCATTCATCTTTTTTTTCCTTCAAAAAAGAAAAAAAGCACAAAGTATAAAAAATATAAAGTATATTTATCATGTGAAGTTGTATAACAACAGAGAAAGGATTAATATCTCACAAAGAACTCTTAACTTTTCAAACTAAGCATAAGCAACCCAGGAGGCATTTGATAGGTTGAAAAAATGAAAACCAAAGTAAAAAGTTTTCCATCTATTGTCCTATGATTTAGGTCTACTGAGGAAGTATTTTCAGATGTACAGTAATAAATTAGGTATATCCTTATTCATGCAAGAACTATCATAAAGTTTGTTAATGCTTGTAGAGAGCATGTGACTAATACATTTTTAGAGTAAATGTAAATCAAACTGGCTATTTAGACAGCCTCTGTTGTATATGCATATTAACTTTATGAAGTTTTTCTAGAAGTCAGACAATGTAGCTTGTCTAGTGATAGGCTAAGTATGATATTTTGGAATAAAAGAAGATATCAAAATTTAGTCTGTTCTTATCATAGTAACAGAATGGTAGTTAAAGTATGTGGGATGTAGACCAAGGATATTCGGTTACTCTATGTTATTTTGCTCTTAGCATTTCTGAACTTACGGCTTAGGTAGAATTATTTGCAGACATATCAGAAACATGGTAGCTTTATTATTATTCCTTATTCACTAAGAGGATTTGTGAATGCTTAAACTAATATAGGGATTATTTGAATAAGTGGTTGTGTAGAGGAAAATTCTCAGCTTCACAGAAAATAATTCTGTTGCATTTTCTCTTATATTGACATGGGTAGTTTAGTACTAAATTCAAATTACAAATCTTCTGTGCTTACAATAAAACTATATAAGAAAAACATGTTTTAGAAGATTCAACACTCTTCTGTTCAAATATTTTATAGAATCATAAATTAAAGAAGCATAATTATAGCTTACAGCCCCTCCCCTCCCCCTCCCTCTGTCCAGAAATTCTGTTTAAGGGAAGTTTTCCAAGTCCATGCTCATGGGCATATTTTGCAACATTGACCAAGGATGTCAAACTTGACATGCAATGTCAGCTGCATTCCAAAAGAAAAGAATATTCTGTTGATACAGCTGTAGCAGAATATGCTTTATTTGTACAGAAGCAACTGCTTGCTGTGTTATTGAACATAACCAAAGTGTGAGGGATTGCCTAATCTTCCCCTACAAGCTTGAGGTACATCCAGTATGTATCTAAATATTAGCAAAATAAAACATGACTTATTTGCTTACTGTACTTTCAAAAGCATTTTGTGTGAATTCATGCAAGTACATGCATGAAGGTGGGTATCTGGTGTCTCTTTGCATTGTAAACTTTAGTTACTTATTTACCAGAAAGTTGTCACCATGTCCTTAAGAATTCTGCAACAGAACAGTGTTTCTTTTTCAGTAACAATAGTGAGAAATTGACACAAAGGTTTCCCTGTTCTAGAGCAGGAGATGGCAATTTTGTTTTTCTCTAACTGCCCAGACAGTAAATATTGTAGCTATAAGGGTTATAAAATCTCTGTTTCAACCATACTGTTGTTGAAGCACAAAGATAGTTATCTGGAATAAATAAACTGATGAACAGGATTCTGTTTCAATAAAACTTTATTTATTGACACTGAAACTTACATTTCATACAATTTTCACATGTCCCAGAATTTTATTCTTCTTTCAGTGTTTTTCAATCATAGGAAAATGTGAAAGCTAGTCTCAGCTTGTGGGTTTTACAAAGCAATTTGGATTTGGCCAGTGAGTTATAATTTGCCAACCTCTGTCCTAGAGAGATATTCAAACGTTTACTCAATAATTTGGTTCATCGTGTGTTAATTTTGATGTAATATTTTGTTCTATTTGAAGAAAAGATGCCTTGAACTGTGTGTATACATATACACTTATGGTATAGTTTCATATATATCCTTTCAACTCCTTTAAAAAAACAAACAAACAATGTTTACCTTGATTTCCTTCAATTGTAGTTAGACCAAGTAGTGAGTTATCTATTGGCTGATGTTTTTGCTTTCACTGCAGCAGGTAAACTTCTGTACGTTATCACAGAGCCAATCAGATAAGCACTCAAATCTGGGTACCAGAGACAGCAATATCAGTGATGGTTTCTCCCGTGGACTGGGTCCAGCACCCCGCTATCTGCCCCTCAGGATACCAAATGAACCTCATCCTACCACCATGATTTGAATTGAGGAAAGAAGGAAGATGCTTTCACACATGACTTTTATCCACTATCCTTCCATTCATGCAAGTGGGATCTTTGAAAACATTTAGCTCATTTAGAAAAGAAAAATAAGTTACCTTTGTTAGATTCAAGTTTCACAGAATTTTATAACTGCTGCTAGTGGTTAAATAATAAAATATTAATTATTATATGTTGACTACATTAAAATGTGCACCATATTTTGAGTCTCTTTATTAAACTATTTTTCTTTATGTAAGTTTGTTTTATCAAACATAGTTGGGCTTGGGGGTTAAACATAGCCATCCCTTGCCAGTTCTGTGACCTTAGGCAAGTCACTCAGCTCCAGGAAACCTCGGTTTCTGCAAATGGAAAAATAGGTATAACTTTACCTCCTAATAGAATTTTGTAAATATTTAATTAGATAACAAAGTTCAGAATAACACAAAATAATAATCATACAACAAATGTCAGCCATTATTATAACATATAATTATTATTTTTTAGCATTGCAGCTGAAGAATAATGTATGTGCTTAATAAAATAGTATATTTGGTCTTAATTTTTGCCCATCTTTCTCTACACTAACACTCTTAGTTCACAGAAAAGGCCATTCAAAAAAAAAAAAACAAAACTTTTTCATTAGTTATTTTCTCTAAATGATATGACTATATTTCTCTTAATTGATTGATTAATATTTTAATTTTCACTGCATTTATATTAAAATGATTAAGGGTTTAGCTCATTTAAACCACCCTTACCTCCACTCCTTCTGATTTTGATTTAGATATATAGCTATTTTTTCTTTCTATTTGTTACTTTTGTAACTCTAGGAAATTGTGTTGCATCTTTATTTCTTAGTCAATGTGATACACACACTATCTCCATACTGTATGCAAGATAAGGGACTCTTACCCTGTTCCGTAACTATTACTTCATCTTTTGTTTTGTTTTTATTTATTTGTGGAACCCTCACAAATACAAAATATCTGATTCTTATTCCTATCATCATCTTATAATTTTAGGAACTTGAACTTCATTTGTGGTTTAAAAAAGACAATGAGTTCAGGATGACTTCATGACTGTATTTCTCTAGAACAAAGAATGTAAAAATAAATTACAAAAACAGAGGCAAGACTGGGGATGAGCTCAGTGCTGAAGCACTTGCCTCCCATGCAGGAGGCCCTGGGTTGATCTTCTGCACTTAAAAAAAAAAAAAAAAAAAAAAAAAAGTCAAATCTCTCATGTCTTAAAAGGAACATTTGTAATTAAAGTTATTTTTACAAAGAGTTTGAATTTCTATCCACTTTTGAAACATAACTCAGAGTGACTATGCTGGGCTCCATATTTAATTTTGATTTTAACATTTACTTATCAGGACTTTATACCACGGATTCTCTTTCTTGAGTTTTGGTTTTTATTCATTGTCTATGGTGGCATCTCTGAGAAGTTTTCTTAGGAAGAACACAAAATTATTTATATCTTGATATGAAATCTAGCATATACTTGAAAACGTCATTCAGTTTTAATTAAGAAAACAAAATTAAATTAGACAATCATAAATATTTGCATCTATATGCACACGCCAATAGAACTCATGAGCACTTTTACCTACAAAAACGGTAGCTATTGCTTTATTCTCTTGTGGCATTTAATATTTTAAGTCAACTTTTTTTTGAAAAGTATCAGAAATATAGAAAAAAATTATGAGAACATAATTGATAACTTTTCACAAATTTCCTGTTTTTCACTATAGATAAATGAAGCTAAAGTATGGGCTCTCCTCTATCTGGTCTGTTCAATGCAATGGCATGTGGTTGAGATTGCTCCTTGCTTTCACTTATTCTTGTTACCCTATGGTACTTCATAGTAGGAATAAGATATATCATAATTTGTTTAGCTGTCTATTGCTAATGAACACTAGGTGTTAAATGTTACTTATAATGCTGCTCTAAATGTCTCAGCTGCATGTGTGTGATTATTTCTGCTGTGTAATGTCAAGGGGTGAGGTTTCTGTGTCATAGGACATGACATATGTGTTCAACTTTAATAAAGTTTGCCAAGTCATTTTATGTTGATATTATAAATTTAACATAAATTTATATTCCCATCAGCAGTTCCAGTTCCTCCAGATCTCATACTTTTTATTGACTGTTTTGAAATGTTTACTATTTAGGTAATGCATCTCACTGAGTCTTGAAAGATTGTTAATTAGGCTTTATGTTTTTGCATTTCTATTAGAAAAATGTTTCTTTTTTTCTACCCAAGTTTTTTTGTAAACTTTTACTAGAGCTTTTTCTTTCCTTCCCTCCCTCCATCTCTTTTTCTCCCCCCTTTCCTTCCTTCCTTCCTTCCTCCCTTCCTCCCTCCCTCCCTCCCTCCCTCCCTCCCTTCCTTCCTTCCTTCCTTCCTTCCTTCCTTCCTTCCTTCCTTCTTTTCCTTCCTTCTTCCTGTTATGGCTTGGATTTGAGGTGTCCCACAAAAGTTCACATGTGAGACAATGCCAGAATGTTCACAGAAGAAATGATTGGGTTGTGAGAGTCATAACTTAATCAGTAGATTAACCCCTGATGGGAATAACTGAGTGGTAACTGAAGGCAGGTGGGGTGTGGCTGGAGGGAGTGGTTCATTGGAGTGTGGTTATGGGGTATATATTTAGTATCTGAAGAGTGTATCCTCTCTCTCTGCTTCATGATGAGGTGAACTGCTTCCCTCTGCACCTTCTTCTACCATGATGTCCTGCCCTGAAGAATGGAGTCAAACTTCTATGAATTAAGACCTCTGAAACCATGAGCCCTCGAATAAACTTTTCCTCCTCTATAATTGTGCTGGTCAGATCGTTTAGTCACAGCAGCAAAAAAGAAATCAGTACCAGAAGTGGGGTCTTGCTGTGACTAACCTGACTGTGTTTCAGAAGATTTTAGAGCTTTTTGGAATTAGTGGGAGGAATTTTGAGATGTTTAACAATACAATCAGACATACTTTACATTGTTTTAAGTGGAGATTAATGACTGATTCTGGTGGGAGCTCAGAAAACCAGAATGGCAATAGGACCATGATCAGTGAAGTCCCAACCCAAGAGGATTCAGAAAAGGAGGGCCTATTAGAATTTGTAGCAAAGGCCATTCATGTATGTTCTGGATGAGAAGTTGTCTGAATTTTGCCCATGTCCTGAGACTTTCTGTGAGGTTGATTTTAGAAGTGATGGACTTCTTAATCTGGTGGAAGAAATGTCTAGGCAGCATAGAATTCAGGTGGTGGCATGGATATTGCTGGCAGCTTTTAACCAAATTGATAATCAGGAGCATAAAATAGAGCAGAAAGATTTGGAAAAAGTGAACTTGAAAGGGAGGAGTAAAACTAGGGCTAAGAAAGTTGCAGTTTTTAAAGACATTACCAGCACTACAGAAATGTGAAAGACTTTGCCTAGAGACAATAAGAAAGATTACTTGAAGGTATCTCAGGAGTTGGAGAGACCACATCCATCTCAAGTTCAAGAGAATAAAGATGATGATTCTCTTGAGAAGAGACCAGTTGGGTACCGTTCTTGCACCATGGGGCCTAGGAAGTTTTCTCAACATGCTCAGTCATTCAGAAATTCAGAGGCTCCTGTAGCAAGAATCTCTGGAGGCTTAGCTACTGCTCTAGATGGAAGCAGTTGGCATCAATCAGGTGGTACTGGTTCTGCAGGAATGCAGGAAGCTGGAGTTAGGGGGTCATGGAGGCTTCCACCAAGATTTCAGAGGAAAGACTTGGAGGCCAGGCAAGGTGCAGTAGGGTCAGAGTCCCTGGGGTTATCACCTTGGAAGTATAGAGATTTGAAGAGGAACCTGAAGCTGCAGTGGAGACCCTCCAGTGGTTCATTGGGGGTGTGGCCACGGGGTATATATTTTGTATCTGGAGAGTGGAGTCTCTCTCTCTCTCTGCTTCCTGATCGCTATGATGTGAGCTGCTTTGCTCTGCCACCCTCTCCTGCCATGATGTTCAGCCTCACCTCCAACCCCAAGGAATGGAGCCAGCCTTCTATGGACTAAGACTAAGACCTCTGAAACTGTGAACCTTCAAATAAACTTTTCCTCCTCTCTAATTGTGCTGGTCAGATCCTTTTAGTCACAGCAGCAAGGTAGCTGCCTAAAACCCATCCTTCCTTCCTTTCTTTTTTCACTTCTTCTCCTTCCTCTTTTTGTCCTCTCCTCCTCCTCCTCCTACTTTCTTTAGAAACTGTCTTTACTGTAAAATCAATGCTTAGAAAAAATGTTTCCCAACCTATGGTTTCTTATCAGAATCACTTGTGAAGAATTTTTAAAATATAGTTATCTAGTACCACTCCTTTGTTGAGTGGTACTGGAGTTTCAGCCCAGGGACTCAGACATGGTAGACAGGCCCTTGACCACTGAGCCCAACTCTCAGCCTTTCTTCAGTGTGATTTTGAGACAGGGTCTCCCAAAGTTGCCCAGGCTGGCCTTGATCTTCCTGCCTCAGCCTCCAGAGTAGCTAGGATTATGGGCATGCAATTCCACACCAAGATCATACTACTTCATTTTTAATCAAACAGAATTCTTAGGGTTTGAGTCCAGGCATGAGTACTTTTAGAAATTCACAGTTGTAGACCATTAACTTTAAGCATACTGACATGTTTTAATCTGTAGGAAGTACTTTTTATTTTAAACTCAGTAAAGTTTTCTTCAATATTACTATTTTAACTGTTTCCATTTTTATTTTTACTCTGGATTGGTGATAATTTTAAGGCTGGTCCTCTATTTTGTCTCTTCCAAATCCATATCACTTTTCTCCATGTTCTAATCTCTGTTCATTTTCTTTGTTTTACGGGAGTACGCTGAACTTTTAAGAGTAGGACAATTCTCTTATTGTAAAAAGGCAGTTAAAATTTTCCAATATGTAACCAATATGAAGAGATTTGATTGATCACATTAGCTGCTATATAATTTCCAAAAGTTTGATTTAGACTCAATCAGTGAATTGTGTAGTACCTGAACTTTTGCAACATAATGGGAAGTGGGTTATCTGATGGTGTCTTAGCTCCTAACTTCAGCTCATGTGTATAAAAGTAACAGGGGATACTTGAAGGCAGGAGTTCCAGAGGGGGGTGTTAAGTTCTCAGCACTTTGCAAAGTCCCTTTGGAAAAAATTAAATTTGTAAGAAGAAAGAGCTTAAGGATTATGATAGTTTTGCCCTTAGCTTAAGGATTATGATAGATTTACCCTTAGCTTAAGGATTATGATAGATTTGCCCTTTCCTGTCATGGTTGGCAAATGATTTGTCCCCAAAGATTCTTGTGTGGGAGGTGTGGACCCAGTGTGCCAATGTAAGAGGTGACAGAACCTTTAAGAGGGGGACTTGGTGTGTGGTCTTTAGGTCTTTGCAGGTGTGCCTTCAAAAGTTTCTCCTTGGTTTCCTCCTTTGAAATGTGATTTCTTACTCTCACATAAGCTCTTGCTCCTGCCATGTGCTATGGAGCCCACACCATAGCTGATGCCATGCTTTTTGATCTTCAGACTCTAAAATTGTGAGCTGAATATAGGTCTATTTCTTCATAAGTAGTTTGCCTCTGGCATTTTGTTATATCATGAAAAATGGACTAATACATTCACTGACACAAAGAGCAAAGAAAAATGAAGGTGATTCTTGTAGTTTTCTTTTGCTGATTATACCAAACTGTTTCCTTTTGCTCCAACATATATACCATCCACCACTAAGGGACTTAAGCCCGGAATATAATCAATGAAGCCTATAACTGTAAATTCTTTAAGGCTTTGGCAACACAATACTTCAAGCACTTAGAACAGTGAAATTCAAAACAGGGAAGAGTTCTTCATGTCATATTGGCATGAAACATATCATTATTTCAAAACATGGAGGGTTTCTAAATATACAATGTATCCATGGCATATGCACAGATTATTAGCAGTTTGTGTGGCCTTGGAAACCAGCGTCCAAGGCTTCTGTTGGGGGAACCCAGTGCTTACAACGTAGCTGTTCTAGCTGATGCAGAAGCAGTACTCTCAGCAAGAGATCTTGGAAGCATTGCTGTAGAACTTGGTGAGCATCACCAACCTGTGGAGCTGTCTGTCATCTCCAGAGTCCTTGGCAAGTGGTAACTAATGAACTCTCAATTTTAAGCAAGAACAGGTCAAGATCGCAATCCAGACACAGGAGTTACATACACTTGAAGAAAGGTTCAGATACTACAGATAAATGAATAGAGGTTTCAAAGGGAGATGGGGAGATTCATGATAAGAATGTATAGAGTGACAGAGTTGATTTTGCATTGCATGACATATTAATAAGACTCAGGCTGGTAGAGCCTCAAGAAGCACAAGTCTTACTTTTAAAGTAGGTCTTTATATTTAGGATCCACACAATCTTTGAATTTGGGATCCACATGATGCATGCAGAAGGTATCAGATTTGCAACATTTTGATTTGAAGTTCTTTTTTCACTAATTTGGAAATATATCTGCATTCCATTTTGGGGGTCGTCTACTTCTGTGGGTCAGTTCAGACATGTATATGTGAACATAAGTGACTAACTAGTGTGGATTCAAGTTTATAATCACATGGACCATCAGTCATTTCATTCATGTGCTTCACTTGTTTAATATGGGATTGTGAAAGCATTGAACAAAGGCTAAATTTGTTATTTCATATGACTTGATTATCTCAAGAAAATTATGTAGACCCAGATTGGCTATCTATTTCATTATAAACACAGTAAATGACCAGAAATAAATGCTGGATTATCATTAAGTGGAAACTTATTACCCATAGCTGATACAGAAACCTACTGAATCACAGACGTTGCTTTTTTTTTTTTTTTTTTTTTTCCTATTTTCAAGAAACTGTGTTCAGATTGTATTTTTTTAAATATATGGTACTTCATATTTAGAACATTAAGGGCCAAAAAAGAGACACAAGCATGTGAAATTCATGACTCCTATTCTAAGAAAATAATCATCAATAATTGATATGTCAATTTTCCAGAAATAAACACAGAGCTCAGCACAGCCTACAAAAACAACTAGAAATTTCCACAGATCAGACTTCAGAGCATAACTCTGCTTATGCCAGAGAAAGGCAGAAGAGTGCTCCAGGAAGCCCAGGACTGGCTTTTGCCGGTTTTGATGAGAATTAGTGTGGCACGATGCAGAGATGAAAGAGCAAATGGGTTTTCTTCACTTGATGAAAGCAGTGGATTCTGAAATTATGCACAGCAGGTACAGAGGGAGGATACGGCACAGATTTCAAAAGATATCTCACATAGTTTTTATGCTGAGATATTTGTTTTATCCCTTCACCTCGTGGCCTACTTGTGGAGAGAAGAACAGGAAGCGAGCATGTCAGTCTAAGTAAGGAGGCCTTACATTTCAGGGAAAGGTTAATGATGAAAAGACAATCATAAATCGTACTGCCTCCCCTTCACTCATTAGACACATATTTGTTGAGCACCTACTATGTGCTGGGCACTGTGCCACAGCAGGCTTGTGGTGTTCCTTACATGAGTCCATGGAGTTGTGTGGCGATGGTCACTTGTCTTCCATAGCTCCTGATCCTCTGCTTTGAGATGGCCTCTTCTGTCCCCGGGTCCTCCTTCACTGAGTCCACTTTCTGGCACATTTCTGTCTCTTATCACATCCTCTTCTGTTAGGTATCAATTTAGAAGGGTTCCAGTCCTCTGAATCTGGTGTGAACGTGAAGCAGCGAGGCCATGGATGTGTCTGAGTATCTGTGTGCGTGTGCGCATGTGTACACGTGTACACTCCGTGTCTGTTAGCGTGTCCACGGAATGAGAGTTTTACTTGGAAACCAGAAAAACCACACTGTGTTGGCATGGTCCTCGAAATTGTTGGGGACAGAGATAGAAAAGATAAAATTTCTTTGGTCTTTCCACAGCATATTCTCCATAAGACTTTTCTAAAATGAGCTGGAAATTTTATTTAGTAAATCACTCTACATTTATGTACTTACTCTGAGTTTTTCATGCATTGGGGATAGAGGAATATTTAAGCTAGGAAAAAAAATCCCTTCCCTCATGGAATTTGCATTCATTCTAGAGGCTGTCCGACGACAAACTGTTGTTCCTGCTATAGTGATGACCTTGGCTTACTAAACTGGTCATCTGCCACTCTCTGCTAAGACAGAGTCACCATGGAGAATTTCCCCAAATGCAGCACATTGGAAATAGAGTATCCCAGTCTGAACAGGCTTTCCGAGTCATCTATTACAAATAGTGCCTACGCAAGAAGCCTGGGAACTTCATGCATGATCATTGGGTGCCCTGGCAGTTATTGGTGGCAAAAACAATTGGATCCTGGCCCCAAGAATTGTCATGCTGGGTGAACAGTGATGCTCCCTACATTCATCCCATCCACATGAACCACAAAGCCATGCTTTGCAGAGGTGAGTAAAGGAGGAGAGAGAAGAAGGGAAAAGAAGAGATGAATTTCCATTTTGGAACTCAAGATACAGGGATCTAAAAAGCCTGCTCATATCAGCTCAGAGTTATTATACAATTAAGAGCAAACAAATTCCACAATTCAAAGCTGATTCTTTTGAACCTATGATTGTCAGAATTGTTCTCTTAATCAGAGAAATTAATTAACTTTCCCAAGGTCACAGAGATTCATATCCAAGACTGGCAACTTCATCAGACTTTGTCTTTTAATCTTGCCTGATTGCTTTTATTTTATTATCTAACTGCCCTGGGTATCCAAGTTTTCTTTTCAACTAGATATTAAGTTGCATGACTATAAAGATGCTGAACATTACTGCTGCCAAGTCTTTCTATATAATCCGATCAAAGAATGTTTATTAAATAAATGCATGCTAATGAAATACATAAAGAAGTTCCACTCATCTACATACCAACCAGAATATACCCTTTAAGTTTTGCCACTCTCCTTACAGAATTGTGTATCGAATTGTGGGAATCTTTAAGGACTATTTCCTGCAGAGTGGTCAGGTTATCTCTCTTGGGCTCACTGCTTTGGCAAATATTTTTCCATTGATTCAGAAACCTTTAAAAGTGACTTCGTTTATCTTCATCTGGGTGAAAAATTGGCTTGATTAGAACTAAATGGGTACAATTCTCCTAATGTAAGTGTAAAAGATCTGCTGTCATTTGTTTTTCTTATTAAATTGTAACAGGTGAGCCAGGCTGGCAGCTTAGTGACAGTATTACCGCAAAGAGGCAGTCCAATTCACCACGGAAATGCCAAGCTACACAGAGAACAGAAAGCCTCAATTAAACTTCAGGATCTCCAGTGGCTATAATGGTAGTCTAGGACTCTGGTCATCTCCAGTTGTAGTGAAACAGAGCTGTGGTCTTTTGTAATATTTTCTGGAACTTAAGATCCAGTCTTTGATGGGGAGCTCTTATTGTCTCAAATTGATAAAAGGGCAGAATAGGTGGTGGAGGGGGAAAGGGTTTATGTCTATTTTTTTTTTTTTCCACTGATACTTTTTAGCACATCAAGTAGAGCTTGGGACACAGTAGACTCTCAACCAGTATCCATCAACTATAAACTCATATCTTATGTGGATGACTGCTCTCTCCATGGAGGGGTCTCTTAAGGTGGGGATAGAGAGGGGTGGCAGGTTTTTTATAGTTCAACTTGAGATCTAAAATATAAATGTGTCCAGGCCACACCGTCTTTTTAAATCAGTATTTAATTGATGCCTGCCTTCCCCAAAGTCCAGTGATCAGTATCTATTCTTCAAGGTGCAGATCAAATCTCACCTTGTTCCTGGTGCTAGTCCTGATTTTTTCACCAGAACATGATCTTTGTGTCTTTGGGTTCTTGCAGGAGTTACACCCTGTGAGGGACACACCGCATTTAACAGCTTTGGTTCTTGGCTTAGTGTTCCATCTTTCAGCCTCAGGTTTCCAGCTTGACACAGGTCTGGACACCTTAAACTTATTTGTTCATTTGGGGGCAGGAGAATATAAGTCATTGAATAATAGCAATACCAGTGGCTTTAAAAGTAAATAATTTTTGTTTTAATCAAAAAAGCAAACTTGCATCAAAGAAATTCCTCAAAAGCCTCAACAATTTAGCAAGGCCCTGAGCAACTCAATGAGAACCTGTCTCTAAATAAAATGTAAGAAAGAGCTGGGGCTGGGGCTCAGTGTTTGAGGACTCCTGGGTTCAATCCCTGGTACCCACCAACAAACAAACAAAAAAAACCCCAAAGAAACAAAAAAAGAAATTCCTCGAGAAAAGTGAAAGAGAAAACTATAGGAAATAAAAGATTTTCTTATATTGCATGTCCTGATTGAGAAAGATGATTAGGGAAAGAAGAAAATAAAGGGGGGGGGGGGTTAGGAGGAGGGAGGAAAGAGGAGTGGGAGGAAGGAGGGAGGAAGAGAAGGCTATGAGGAGATTTGGGGAATAAGAAGTCTGTTCTGATAATTTGGAGTTTCATAAAATTTTATCAATTTTAGTATTAAAGAGACGGTGCATTGTATGAAGGTGGTCTAGACATGTTTTAAAAGAGAAATAAATTCCTGCAGCTGCAGAAATGGCCACCTCTTCTTATCTCCTCCAAGTGAGAGTTACCCTCATCCACAGCCTCACTGGGCAATACTTTCTGCTATTCATACTTTTCTTTAGTTGAAATTATATTTATTCTTGTAAACAACAGAAGAGCAGCATGACAAGATATGTGAGTTAATGGCTGATTGAAAAAGCACAATGCACAAGTCAGAGGGCACAGTTTGAACTATAAGAAGGGCTCCTTAATTGAGCACCTGTGGTATAAATAGCTAAACAGATAATGACAAGTAGATTACAGTTTCCGTAGGACATGTCTGACTGAAGATGTAACAAGTCTGTTAAATTTGGAAATGTGCTAACAATTTCCAATTAAGTAAATAATTTCATATTAATTGTATTTTTCCTTCAAAACAATTCCTATTGATTCAGCTTATGTAGAGGGAAATGAGAGAGTTGGTATGAAAAATGGTGGAATGAGACAGACATCACTAACCTATGTACATGTATGATTACATGAATAGTGTGAATTTACATCATGCACATAGAAACAAAAAGATGTACCTCTTTTGTGTACAATGATTCAAAATGCAGTCTGTAAAAAAATTAAAAAATAAAATAAAAATCTTTTAATGTTGATGCAGTGGAATAATACCAGTTCCTAATGCGAACTTTGAATAACAGGTACACCAAATGCTAAGGTCACATCATAATTTTAAAATACTCCATAGCATCCCATTTCTCTGAAAGTTCTTTTCTGAAGTTAGAGCAAGACTATCTGAAGAAAGTGAACTAAAGTGTTAAATGACACTTGCAAAGTCCCAGGGCTTCCGGATCAAAGGAGCCCCTTCCACCCACACTATTATCTCCACAGTCTTGGGTGGATAGATATGAGCAGCAGCAGGCATCCTATCAGAAAATCGCTGGTCATATTTAGAAGTATTTGACTTTGCAGTCAATAGTCAACAACTTCACACAAAGAATCAAATTTCTATATCAAAATTATAATCTGAGATCAGAGACCAGACATTTTATAATAGAAAATATTATGTAAAAAAAATTAGTACATTTGAGAAGTGTGAGTTCTGTCCCTTAGAATCATTTTAGCTCTGAAGGAGTGTTATGCTGAATGCATGACAAAAATATTTGCCATCTAATGCCAATAGTTTTCCATTGCCAATCTAAATATATCCTGTGTTAATATGAAACTTCACCTTGTACTTAGTGACCTAAAATATAATGAATATGTAATTAAGCCTTACATATCTCTGGACTGGTGAGCTATAAATTTCTTGTGCACCCTTTGCCTTATAAATTTGAAAGTATCAATCCCAATGTAACTATTTTTAAAAATTAAATGCATACACATATTTAATCGATTACATATTTATAAAACATAAACAAAACGAGCAATGAAATAGAATCTCCATTTACACTTTTATCTCAGGAAAGGCTTTCACAGATGCTAAATTGCATCTGTTTTGGGAAACCCTAAACTGAAGGCTGACGTATTCAAGAGGGATGTGTTGGTCCAAGCTACTCAGTATCCAAGGCAGGAGGATCACATGAGCCCATGAGATCAAAGCCAGTCTGGACAACACAAAAAAGGGAAAGAAAAGAAAAGGAAAGAAATGTCTATTTTCATAATGGTAAGTGTGCACAAGCAACAGAGGGTCTCCAGACAAATGGAGACATTACCATTGTTGTGGACATTAACATTTCATGAGTGTAGGAAGCTCAATCAAGACATCTAACTCTCCTCCATCAATGGATGACCTGATTTCACAGGTGTGCCTATGCCTGTTTTCTTAATTGTACAGTGAACAAAGGCTATCGTGTCCTGGATTGTTAAAGGTCTTCAAATCGGAAAGTTTACCTTAAAGAGTGGCCGTGTTCCCGTATTGCAGACTGAATCTCTGCCAGGTGAAAACCCGTGGGAAGAGATGCCTGCTTCGTGTTGCCCTTTGTCCTTTCCTGGTGCTTCACGCTGAATCCTGACACCATAATTTAAATACCGCCTTGCATGAGAAAGTCCTCATTTATTTTTCAAAAGTAGTGCTGTAAAGAACACTTCCTAGAAATGCTATAAATCACATATTACTCTACTGAGATACTTAACTAAATCCAAAGGCATTCTTGCTCTTCAAGTAAATATTAATTCTGTCTTGTTTAAATATGTACCCAGAATTAGCACCATAAATTATTTTTGCCTTTTGCAATGAAATGAACACACACACACACACACACACACACACATACACACACTTCAGTATGGGGATTATATTAGAAATTGACGGAAACTCAATACTTAGGCATTTTTAAAGGAGATTTTAAAGAATTGAAGGGATCACATGATTTTCTCTCAAGTCATTAATATCTACGCTGACACTGTAGGACCAAGTAGGAAACAACACTTCGTACACACGCTGGAAAGGCAAAATTAATGTGTTTTAAAGTAAAATTGAATACTTTGGCTTTCTAAGGTTAACAACAAGTGAATTCTCCATTACCGATAAGTGGCCATACAAACTCCCCTTTAGAAGTAGAGACCCCAAAAGCAGCTGTGAGTGACTATTTGGGTACCTCACATTTAATTATCTTCAGGGGTAGCACATTACTGCTCCTGAGAAGAGAGTTCTGAAACAGGTCAAACCCAGCAGGCACCAGGACATGATGGGGCACCAGGGTGTCTATCACTGGAAAAAATGTCTCAGGAATACACGAACACCAGGGGAGAGAAATTTTTTTTTAATGTGACTTTAAAAAAATTCCTCTTCTTAAGCTTCCTGATCCTCCTATATCATCATCCCAATGACATGACCGGTTGTCATTTTACTTTCTGTCTACGTAACCTCATGCACAGCTAGGAAATAATGATTTAGGACTTGAAATTCAAAACATAATGGTGTTCTCTCTCTTTTTTTTCATTCCTCATTTTACTCAACACCCCTGCAGAGTTGATGCAAGTGCCGAGCTCCCTTTGAAGTCAGCTTGCATCATCTTTGATGGAGTATAAAGCGAGGGGAGATACGGACTGCAGTTTTGAGATCTCAATTCTCATCTCAGATGATGCCGATACATTTGTCATTAAATACGTGGGGTGAGCAAATCCTTGAAAGAATAGCCGAGCAGTTAAAATTGGCAGGTGTAGGTTACACATTTGTACTATGAAAGAAGACACAGGAAAAATATCAACCTATGTTTAAAGCAGTTCGTCCCATATTCCACTTAAGTTATTCATCTTTGTGAGTGATTTTTGCAACAGATTCTTGTTACTTGGCTCATTCTTTGTAATACTTTTGGTGCTTTCTGAGAAGTTATGTTAAGCAGATATATTTAGATGCCAAATACATTTGAGACCGTGAAGAATGATGCTCTTCTTTGTTTACATAACGGCAGAATAAATCAGTGAGTGTGGATGAATGCTGGAAGTGTTGTCTTGTTAATATGCTTTGCATATGCTGAGTAAAGACAAGAGTAACTTAGAGATAAAGGAAGAAGGTAAAGCATTTGATGGTGAAATTCTGTGGTAGTAACAAGTACTACCATCACCAACCCCTAGGACTCACCTTCTCTGAGGCACATGGGAAGTTGGCACTTGGATTTTAGCCATGTGACATGTTTTGGCCAATGAATTGTGACCAGAGGAACTGGGTGAAGCATATAATGACCTCAACTCTCTTGCTGCTCTTCTGCAGAGGTGAACTTGGGAGCGTGTGTGCAGTAAAATCAAAGTGGGTTGGAATGCGGAACAAACGCATAGGGCACAGCTGCTGCCAGAGTGACCCAGGATACTGCACCGAACTTGCCTGATCAGAAGTTGAACTTCTCCTGTGTCCAACCAGGGAGATTTTCAGGTTGATGGTTACTACAGCACAATCACAATCTAACATATCCTGACTGGCATATGTATACGCATACACACACATATCCTTTTGAAAATAAATAAAACAACATACAATAAAAGATACCACCCATCTATGAAATATTACACATTTTTATGAGTCCCAGTGGTCTCAGTGAAACCATATATAGCTGTGCAGTAAATGTCTCCAATCTTTCCCAAACACTCATATTTTACTCTCGTTAGGATAATCATATTAACTTCTGGGGTCTTTCGTCTGCTCCGAAATTAGAGTGTTTAAAAATCTTAATTTTATAACTCTTTAGGATAAATTTTGATCACTGGAGTAAAGGAACATCAAGGCAGAGAGGGAGCATTTGAGAGCATGGTTGATTTTAGAGGACATCTAGTTGCTCTGGAAGGCTGGATCACAGGTCTTAAGGAGACCTGAAGGAGAGATGAGATCTGTGGCAGAAAACGTGTGTAGAGAATTCTTCTCTGTGTTGACTCACATCTGTATGCCACACAACAGATTACATTCCAGTAAGTTCTGCAACATTTTCCTTAAAAATACAGTCTGAATCCTAAGAGGAAAATCCAGGTTACCAGAAACTCAAGATTCTCCCAGGGCCTAGCAGGCAGCGTGCTAAGCCACAGATGGACACGCTAACTTCCTTTCCATCAGTAACTTCCATCTATTTCCGTATTTTTCCATCTGATTTTCAGTAGGTCACTCTCGAGTCAAAATTTAATTTTATGTGGTTGATGTGGTAGAGTCAAAATGAAATTGCCTGCTGGAGGGGGAAAATTTTTAACCTACTTTTCATAGTCCTTTGAAAGATACTTTGAAGACATGACTTACTCTCATAGTATGTTGACTATCTGAAGAATGAATTATTATATCCTTGTCAAATTTTAAATATCATGCTGTTAAAAATATTAGTCACACAGGGGGCTGTTTGACAGTAATGTCACAGAAAGGCTCTGGTCTCTATGAACAGGCAGAGTCTGCAACTTAATATCATGGTTCCATGGAACTCTGCTGTCCACAGGCAACCACCGAGGGGCCCGGGAGGGGGTGGCAAGCCACCTCAAGTTTCCGGGAACATTGGCAGGACTCTGCCATCTACATGCTTCTTGCTGCTCCCGCAGGCTGAGGGGACCTTGTGCTGTTTCTTACTGCCATCATCTCCCAGCAGAGCTTTAGAGGAAAGGCTAAAAGAGGAAGAGGTTTAGAGGGCTTTTTTTTTTTTTTTTAAATACATCCAAGATCCAAGAAATGTGAGTTGAGATCTAGACTAGAGGTTGCAAAGAAAATGATCCAAAGAATTTCTTTAAAAAGACCGTTTTTTTTTTTTTTTTTTTTTTTTTTTAAGCCTGAAAAATAAGATTAGAAACTGGCTTGGATGAGCCCAACTGTGATTAAAAAAATAAACCTTTTATAAGTAAGTCAAGATTTTTTTCCTCTCTTTTTGTTCTTGACTTTTTCTTGCAGGGAAAGGGGCAATCTTTACCTAATCAGAGCAAAGCAAGAATCAGTGAGGCAGCAGAAGCATTGTGCAGGTGAAGGTCAGGCCAATTTCCCCCAAGTAATGCTGTTTTATCACTCATCGAACAAAGATTGGGGTCTTTCTTTTCTTGATCCTTTTGTGCTTTCCCCTATTACTTTTACAGATCTGAGGGGAAAAAAAAAAAAAAAAAAAAAAAAAACCCAGAGATTCTTCATCCAAAAGTTCCATTTAGCAGCATTTATTTCAAATCCTCCAAATTTCAGGCTCAATGTTACAGCAACTGAAGGACAATACAAAACCCACATGTTTAGGCAGGAAGGCAGAGTTAACTAAGAACAGAAGGAGCACAAAGCGCAGTGATTGTTTTGGTTGGGACGCGGCCATGTATTTAGCACTGGACTTGGTGTCAGCCCTATTAATCCACCACCTTTTCGTCTCAAGGTTTCTGGCCCCTCTACGTCTACAAACATGAGCGTTGTTGATGAAACACGGAGTTACAACTTGGATGTTGTTCCACTCGGCAACTTGGCTAGGGGACAGGCTGAGAAGCCAAGACCATAAAACAAATCCCCTAGTGATGTCTGGTGTCCAGAATAAATACATTACGCAATTGCCTCTGAGTAACCACTGCAGGCCTGGAACACCCGCGGGCTGATCCCGCCAGCTCCCTTCCATGAGCAGACTGGGTGTTTCCAAGTGGGAGATGTCAATCTGAGGGGGAAAACACAAAACTAAATGACGACAAAAACATCATCTATGGTTGTGCACGATGCAGATTCACACTATTCATGTAATCATACATGGACACAGGGTCATGATGTCTGCCTCATTCATCTTTTTAAAAAAGTGTAGCATTTTGATTTGTGAGCCACACTGAGACATCACCTCCTGGTTCTGACATCTTTGACTCAGTTTACCCATGTCAGAGCAACTCGACTGTCCTGCTTCTATGTCCCTGCCCTCTCTTCCTCCTGTGTTTTGTTTCTCCATTGATCTTCTTTTCTCACTTCTTTGCTTGCCAGTTGTCTCTGTTTCCTTTCTCCTCTCTTCCCTCCCCAAAGCCCAGACTGGGGAATGGCTGCTTTCTGATGGGGGGACCCATCTGCATACCTTTCCCCTGTAATTGGAGGCATCCTTAAAAACTGCATAGCTGGCTGGAATACTAAAAAATGTTAATTTTAAGACTATTGTAATGAATCTCCAAATACCAGCAACCTGAGTTCTTCGGAGACGAGTAGATCAGGGACTCTTCCTCTTCTGTTCCTGAAAACGTATCCAGCTTGATTTAATCTCTGTTACTGTCATATCAAAGGGAAGGGACTGTGTAATTCAATGAGTTTTATTCCTTGAACTAATGGTAGAAATACGAAAGGCCGCCTCCTCTCCTCACCTGTCTTTTCATCTCTAGTCATAGATACCTGGTTTTCTTTAATTTATCTGGGAAGAAAGTGCAATGAAGTTAGGGCATCGCACCCCTGTGGACACTGTGGATGGGAAGAGGCCCCCACAGCCCCTGCTGGGGAGTCTTCTAATCCATCATCCAGCTTGCTGAACCTCCCGAGGCTGTGCTCTTTCCTGCTCCTTGGACCATCCAGCACTCTCCCAGGACTGACCACCGGACACTGCTCTCCACCAAAGCCTCCTTTTTGACCTCCTTGCCTCCTTCCTCTTTCCCCACCACTTCTTAGACCTGACAGGAGACCACGTCACAACTACCATTCTGAAATTCAGCTTTGGAAATTCTCCCAAGATGGGAAAGTTCATGTTTACCCATCAGAGAGTCAGGAAGAACTAGCAGAGCTTGCTCACGGATTAAGTAACCTTCCAAAGCCAGGACAGTATCTTCTTTCTGTTGTCCACAACTGTGTAAATGGTTTATCTTTTTCCTTATTTTCATTCTTCAGTTCCTTTGGACAGTGCATGTTCATCTCCCAGAAATGAAACAATGAACTGGGGAAGCAAGAAAGGGAGGAGGCCAAAGAGTAGTCCAGACAAAAATAAAAGTAGAGAAGGGCAGTTTATCCCGTAAGAGAACTCATCAAAGCTCCCATCCCAGTATTTCAAGCATGGAAAGGATCAGTATTCACATTTAATTATGAATACTTTTCATTCACCTAAAAGATCCAGAGGTATTTGGTGGCATTTCACTAGCAAGTTGGTTCATATTACTCGCCGTCTTAAAAAGAAAGGAGCTTTTAAAATATCACAAATTTTTGGTTTATTTTGGAATATCCATTCCTGCCCCTCATTTCAAATCAGTCAACTTGAACTCTGCATTAGCTTCCCATTCTCAGGGTCCTATTTATCTTAGAAAGAAATAATTTCAAAACAGAGTGTTTTATTATTATTATTAAAAGAATTCAGCAGCTTCCCATTCCATCACGAATATGGCTAAAATAAAAATGCTTACCTGGTAGCTTTCGATGTGAGTCACAGCACAGTTTTCAGAGACCAGGAATGTATGATTTCTGTCTGGCACTCTGAGCAATAGAGCATTTTTTTATCTGCTGGCTGATGTTTGTATGCTCAGTTAACCAGCCCTTGTATGTTCTGTTTCCTTTGAAGGTTATGGGAATTTAAATGCAGTGAATGCTCCCTGACAGGGCTGCTGTTGGGGAGTCGATTCGTTTCCTTGAGTAGAAGATCAGCTCACAATTACTTGAGGGCAGTGTATACAGGCCATCTTAGTTGGTCATTAATTAAGCAATAAGACATGACAGGCAATATATTTCTGGGCCATTTAACATATCTCTTGAGGGATTTTTAAAGCTAGAGGCTAAAGGTCAAGTGACTCTAACCACTTGAGAAGTTCTCTGCCAGGAATTTTTTTATGCTAAAAAAATTCAAATATAAATTATTGAAACTAAGGAAAACACAAGATTTTTTTTAGTGTATCAAGCAAGAAAATTGGCATATCAAGGCAAAAAAATTATAAGTGAATATTTTGAGAGATACACATTGTATTGTGCATTTCTATATATCAACTTATTTCCCCAAAATCATCCTCAGTATTACAGTTGAAGTATTTAAAGTTCAGAGAAGCTTCATGAGTATGATGCTTTTCACTGTGAATTAGAATTCTGAAATTAAATATTCATTGGTTTAGATGACTGTGAGTTAGCCAGTGTTCTTATGGAATTATTTTTTTTTTACTTTTTAATTTATTTTTTTGTTAATGCGTTCTACTTTTTTTTTTTTTTTTTTTTTTTTTTTTGCACTACTGGGGATTGAACCCTGGGCCTTGTGCTTGAGTGGCAAGCGCTTTACCAACTGAGCTATCTCCCCAGTCCATTTAGCCAGTTCTTAAAGCACTGTTCTTCCCCACCCAAACTCTGACTTCTTTTTGGTAAGAGCCAACATCATCCTAGGAAACAGCTGTCTGAGGGCGACCTGGAAACTGAGCCCTTTCCTGGACTTCATGACTCTTTTCTGTGAGTCTTGAAAATATTAACATCATTTACTAGACAATTAAATTTGGAAATAAAAGAGTCAATGTAACATTAGACACGCCAGACAAACCATCAAGAAGAAATCTGTGGGCTTCACTGGAGGGTATGTAAGTTTCATCAGGAAATGTCTCCGCCATGCAGAGATTCTCTCTGGGTGACGACATCCTGTTTACATACTTCTCCCATCTCCCTTGACCCAACTGTCCTCACCCAGGTTTCCTCCTAAATGCCCTGCTTGGATAGATGCTCTATGAGTGGGCATACCCTATGCTTGCTCTTCAGTGAATATGGTCAGTTCTCCTATAGATAACTGGACAATTTCCTCTAAGTTATTCCTAACTCTACACTCAGCACATGGGAGACTTTGGACTTGACTCCTAAATTCTACCTATCTTCCTAGAGTCTTTCCCTCTCTATTTATTCTTACCTTTCTCTGACCATTGCTTTTACCAGAGATACCCTAAAAAACAGTCACCAAATTTAATTTTATACTGTACCTGCCTATCATGATTTCAGACTCATTCTCAATAAATACTTGATTTAATGGCTAAATCAATGTACAAATAATTTCATTTAATCAAAAACTTTAAAAATTTAAAATTATGACTAAATATGAGCCAGCACCTAATGTTCTTTATATTGAATCAGTTGTTTTAATTTTCTTCAGCCTTTTTAAAAAGTTTTCTGAACTTCCCTTCACTTATAGCATAACTAAATAATAATTAAATTTTATGATTTTATCTTGAAGTAGTTTATTCTCTCTGATTTTGATACTTACCTTATTTTTATTCAATTTGCTCATTCATTTATTTAACTTATTGAAGATTATGCTTCTCCTAATTTTCTTCTTATTGTCAAGGTTGGAGTTTTAGCAGGAGTCAATTCAGGTTTAGTGACTTTATACATAGTTAAAATCATTCCCTACATTATCTCTCAGTTTTATTTTCAGAAACGATACCATTTTGTTATGGGCAAGGTGTTTGTGCATGCTTGTATTCCTAAATATGTTACAGGTCATAATTTGCTGAGTCAATAGTTATCATGCAGATGACATTATAATCCAGACTCATAGGAAATCTTATGCAATTGCTTCTAATTTATATTGCCTAAAGTCAAAGGGAAACACTGGAAATACAGTCATGTACAAATTATAATTTAAATCGAGGTCAATTAAATTGAAATAATAATTGAAGGTCTTTTGAGTTTTTGAAAGAGGATTGTGTCTGGAAATGCTGTGAAAGGGAGTTGCTATTTTTGCATGAAATGCATTTGTGAGAGTGCGTGCATTGTTGGAACTGCTAAGACTGGTGCTTTCTGGGAGAGGAGAGCTATTCTAAGGAGAAGAAATGAGAAGCTGAGAGAAAACTGTTATCATGTAGACATGATTTGTCTCCTTAAAGCACCTGTGTAGATGTAGGAATATTCAGAGGTGAAATGATTGAATTGTGAGAGCTATAACCTCATTAGTCCATCCTAGCTTGAATGGACTGACTGGGTGATAACTGTAGGCAGGTGGAATATAGCCGGAGGATGTGGGTAACTGTGGATATGCCCTGAAAGTGTTCATCTTCTCCATGGCCCCTTGCTCCTTTCCTTTCTCTGTTTCTTGGCAGTGATGCCCTGAGCAGCTTTTTACTGCCATGCCCATCCACCATGATGTGCTGCCTCACCTTGGGTCACAGGCACGGAGAGGCCAAGATGGAGTCAACCCCTGAATCTATGAGCCAAAATAAACTCCTCCTCCTTTAAATTGTTCTTGTTGGGTATTTTGGTCACAGCAGCAACAACAGTAACAACAAAAATCCTGAATATCATAGAAATTGGTACAAGAAGTGGGGTCATCCCTGTGACTAAACTCACCATATGTTCAGAAGACTTTGGAGCTGGTTTGTGAGAGGAGTTTGGAAAAGTTTGGAGATCTGGACTGGAGAAATATTAGAATTTTGTAAGCAGACTTAATGTGAGATTCTTGGAGGAGCTCAGACTACCAGAATGCTGATAGGAATGAGGACTATGCTTATAAAGTTTCAGAGGAAGATGAGAACTCTTGGGAATTAAACTAGACACCATTCATGTTATACTCTGCCAAATAACTTGTCTGCATTTTTTCCATGTCCTGAGACTTTGTGTGAGACTGAATTTTAAAGTGATGGACTAGTTAATCTGGCAGAGGAAATTTTAAGGAAACACAGCATTCAGTCAGTGGCATGATAGTTGCTGACAGCTTTGAGATAGGTTTACTGTGTGAATTGGGAACAGAAAGCAGAGCTAAAAGATTTTAAAAATATGCAATTTGACTAGAAAAGTGCATGTAAAACTGGGGCCTAAGAAGGTATGATCATGGAAGAGATTATATTCACAAAAGAGATGCTAAGTACTTTGCACAGAGACAATAGAAGAGATGTCTTGAGATCATCTCAACAATTTGTAAGGCAATACCCACTGCAGGGTCCAGAATACAGAAGGGAAAGTTACTTTGTGAAGAGTTTATGGAACTTCCCTGCTTGTCCATGGGGGACCTCAGAAATTGATTCACCATCCTCAACCACCTAGACACTCAAAGAATACTTCAGCCATGATTACAGAGGACCCAGCTGCTGCATGAGCTGGCACCAGACCTTGGTGTCCACCCACATGGTGCTATGTTAGTTGGAATGCAGAATGTTGGTGTCAGGAGGTCATGGAGGGTTCCATCAAGATTTCAAAGGAAGGCCTGGGAAGCTAGGTAAAGTGTATCAGGGTCAAAATCACTGTGGGGGCTGATGTAGGAGGCTGTGAGAGGATGCTGAAACTAAATGGAGACCCCAAGAATTAAAAGATGCAAGTAATGTGGAAAGTCTGCTGGGGAAAGCTAATGGGTGTGAAGAGAGAAGTCATGAGGACTGCAAGTGGCAAGGCCAAAAGGACAGGCCTTTCCAAGTCATTCATGTATTTAGAAAGTGTATTTAGAATACACTTTTATGTATTCTAAATGCTGCATGTAGATTGAAGGGAACTGTTTGGCTGGTTTCCAGTCTTATTTTAGACCCATCCCTTCTTTCTATGCCCCTAATCCTTCCTTTTGGCATGGAATATATACTGTATGCCCCTGTACAGATAACTTGCTTTGAACTTTACAGGGGCTCAAGCCAAGAGTATGCCTTGAGTCTCAGAGTAGACTTTGGACTTGAACTTTTGGGCAATGCTGAAACTATTTAGACTATAGGACTCACAGAGATGGACTAAATAGATGTTTCATTGTGAGATGGGCATGAACTTTGAGGTTTAGGGGTATACGTTATAGTTTGGAAATGCAGCATTCCCCCAAATCTTCTGTGTTAAAGAAGGACTACTCAGAGGCAAAAAGATCAGACCGTAAGAATTTTAACCTAATCAGAGCATCCCAGTTTATATGGACTGATGGGGTGGTAACTGTAGGCCAATTGGGACATGACTGAGGAGGTGAATCACTGGTATCATGCCCTGGAAATGTTCACCAGCCCTGAGGCTCCTTCACCATTTCTCTCTGTGCTTCCCATCTACCATATTCTGAGCAGCTTCCCTATTCCATACCCTTCCACCATGATACTCTGCCTCATCTTGGGCCCAAAAGAAGGAACCAGCTAAAATGGAGTAAACTTCTGAAATCATGAGCCAAAATAAAGGTCTTCTCCTCCAGGTTGTTTTTATTGGGTATTTTGGTTCTTGGATGAAAAGCTGACCAACACAGAAGAAGATGTCTCATGTTACCCTTTGAAATTTGAGATGCAGTTTTGCTACCAAACCAGTGCTATTATTAGTCATATAAACCAACAATGATTCTATCTATAGCTTTTCTTTAAACCAGTTTTAGCTTTTATATTTTATTTCATTTTTTGCCACTTGCAACTAATATATTACTGAGAAGATGTCTAAAATTTTGGGCAGAGTAGAGATGAATTGTAGGTTTCAAATAAATTACCTCCTCCCAAATCTGTTCCTGGAAAATTGATCCAGGACACAAATTTATTCTGCAGAAAATAGATTTCACCTTTGAAAGCACTCTCTCTGTTTGGGTCATGCATATGTTTGCATCTTTACTCATATATACAATCATTTAATGTCTAGTAGGTCCCAGAGAATTACATATAATAAAATTGGTGAGTAAGAAAGTATTTTCATAATTCAATATTACTCTATTCTTGATGATGTTCCCAGGGAGAGTGATATAAATTATCATAAATATGTTGAACATAGATCAAGTATAGCTCTCCAAATATAAATTTATGGCAAAAGTAGACATCTAACAGTTTCCTTGGGGTTCTTTCATAAAGTGGATTAGATGAAATGTTTTCCACATGTCTTTCATAGTTTCACTGTTAAGGAAGACTTTTAGCAGTGAAATTATAGTGTAATGTAAAAATTTACTCAATAAAGTCTTCTTGTGGGAATCTCACACAGAATAATGTCCTACGATGAACTGTTAGAATGCTTCTTTATGTTTTAATGAAAATTCATGGAAACTGCGTTTTGAGGTCCAACACCGAGACCAAACTTCAGGAATGCTTTGTTAATCTTTTCCTGGGCTTCCAAGGTCTGCACAAATATTAAGCTTTTATCTTCAGGATGCTTTTTCAGACCATTGCTAAGAAGACCTGATCTGCTATATTACTGCAGATGGATGTCTCTAATACACCAATAGTTATTAAAGGCTCAAATCATGGGTTCTTAGATTTTTTCCCCCAATTTTTCCTCTTTTATTTGTAAAAGGCTTCTATAAGAATTACTGTACATGCACAAAAAGGCCCCATTTAGAAAATAGTTTGCGAATCCCCATTTTGTACAGTAATGGTCCATATAACTGTATTAAGTCAGTTCCTTTAATAGGCAGAGTGCCTTTTTAGTTTGTGAGAAATCTGCTCCTGCTGAGATTTGAACCAGGAACCCTTGGATCTAAAAGCATTTGCTTTACTCTTTAGATAAAGTGAAATATTCTTAAAAGGGGGGTGGGGTGGGGGTGGGAGTCTCTTTGACTTTGGTGCCATATCTTTGACAATTTTATTCTTTCTGAATTATTTTCTCAGTCTCTTCTTTCCACCCTTTGTTTTGTCTGTTCCAGGATTTTTTCCCCCATTTGATCATTTGGCTAGCATTAGCTTTAAAAATATGAATATGAACCTAGAGAATCTGTAATATTCTTCCACCTCCAAGAGTTCATGAGTCTAAGTTATTTGTGTCAAGCTAAGAAATGGATTTTTCCCCCCTCCGGGAGATAAATGACTATGTGGTACTTTGAATTGCATACTCTCTGTGCATTGCTAAATGAAGTCCATTCTGCCAATAAGGCTTCTAGATTCTTCTTTAAAAATGCATTGTGGTAATGAAAGAAAAGTTTAATTTCCTATATCCCCTCAGAGCCTCATTACATGTTCACTAGGTAAATTCTAATGGTCCTGCACTTTCTGATGTAACATTCCATCATTCTTTGCAAACCTCATCGTATTCTCTAAAGTTTAACAAGTGAATCATAGATGGGTATGACGAACTTGTCCTATTTTCAAAACTAGATCTTGTTCCAAGTGTTTTCTAAACAAAACAGTGTGGGATTCTCTTATTAATAGGGCAGAGGAGACAATAGGCTATAATATTGCAATAACTAAAGTGATTTTTTTTTCCTCCTCTTTTGTCATAGCCTAGTTCCATTAAGATCACAATAGCCACAGGAAACGAGGGGTTAGATCCTTGGTTGCCATTGTTTCAACATGAAACGCTTCTTAAATGCTCACAATATGCCAGGTGCTTTATGGAACATATAAAGACTAGTTTGCATAGGAGAAAAAAGTTTATTCAAGGATGACATGGGACACATTGTAATTACTCCCACTGAAACCACATGTATAACAAAAAGAGTTTGGGGTACAAAAGGAGAATCGAGCAAGGCATGTTTTCTTTTTGTTATAATGCCAGCCCTAACTGTTTACCCGCAACCCTCTGAGGCCATGCTGATAACAATCTGGATCTGGATTTTGTAATTTATTTAAAACAAGAATGTGACAAAACTTTGCCATTTAATAGGATCTTTGAGAAACAGGGAAGATCATATGGTTTCTTACTTGACAGTTTACTATAATCCAATCCTTAATTCCTGGTTTTGGCTTCTCTTTGTCAATAATTGAGTTATCAGCCACAGCTAGGGCCTTGAAATTCAAGGATGACCTGAAGTTCGGCTGAGCTCATCAGAGAGTCTTTGTACCAGAGGACAATGCCATGTCCGCGTGGCACTGGGAGTCAAAACCAGAAATAAATGCTCCTTGTTTACCCGTAACCTGTTTAGCATCAGGCCTAGTTAAATACCCAATATATATGTGAATGTCCCGCAAAGTGCTTGCAACACAGCCATCACTCAACACACATCTGTGGAACAAAGGGAGGTCCAAGCCTGTGGTAAGGAAGTGTAAATCATGGTTCCAGGCCATCAGACAATGAGGTTAGGGTCTGCAGACCAACTGGGCAGATTGATGACTGCGATGTGTAGGGTCCAAGTCTCTGTTTCCTGATTTCACTTTTATGCATTATAAATTTACAAAACATTTTCTTCAGGGCAATATTAGAACTGTGTGTGTGTGTGTGTGTGTGTGTGTGTGTTTTCGCGGCAATAAGAACTTCCCACTGAAACCTCTCAAATGATTTCTCTATTTTCAGTTATTTTCTGAAGGAAAAAAAAATAACTAAAGGAAGAATTCACAAATGTAGTGTTAGAGATAAAGAACTTAATGACTTCGTTTTGCTAATTGGAAGAATAAAAAAAATGTTTCTTGGTCCCTTTTCTTTTCACTCAGGAACATGAATTTTAGAGAGGATGGAGTCACTGGGTGTGTCAAGGAGGTAAATAATGTCCCTGAAATGATAGGAGAGTGCAGAGGGAAACATTAGATGCCAGATTTCTTGTTTCTGCTTGAAAAGGCAATGGACAAGTTGTATAGAGCTATTTCAAGTGATCATAGTACTGGGGCTGCATTTTTTTATACGATTGTGTTTTCTTTTGGGCAGCACCAACATCAGGAGCCCAACTCTGTCCAGTGGTGATTCTTATTTCCCCAAATATGACTCTGTGTGCTCCATACCTTTCCTCATCATTTAAACTTCTTTATTAAAGAAGCATAATCAACCACCATTTGACCCAGCTATCCCACTCCTTGGCCTATACCCAAAGGACTTAAAATCTGCATACTACAGAAATACAGCCACATCAATGTTCATAGCTGCTCAATTCACAATAGCCAGACTGTGGAACCAACCTAGATGCCCTTCAATTGATGAGTGGATAAAGAAACTGTGGTATATATATACTATGGAATATTACTCAGCCATAAAGAATGATAAAATTATGACATTTGCAGGCAAATGGATGAAATTGGAGAATATCATGCTAAGTGAGATAAGCCAATCTCAAAAAGCCAAAGGACGAATGATATCGCTAATAAGTGGAGGTTGACACATAATGGGGGGGAGGGAAGGGTTAGAGTTAGGGTTAGGGAGGGGGGCAAGTATGGAGGAAGGAACTACTGTATAGAGGGTAAAGAGGGGTGGGAGGGGTGGGGGGAAGGGAAAAAATAACAGAATGAATCAAACAACATTGCTCTATGTAAATTTATGATTACACAAATGGTATGCCTTTACGCCATGTACAAACAGAGAAACAACATGTATCCCATTTGTTTACAATAAAAAAAAAAAAAAAAAAAAAAGAAGCATAATCATTAGAAAACATGTTCTATGGAAAGATGAGGAAAGAGATTACAACCTAAAGTTATGTGAATGACTCAGACTGACTTCCTCTTATTACCTGTGCTGTCATCTCTAGCACACCTGAGAGAGGGCAGATTAAAGCAGAACAAGCAGCAGGAACCTGTGTCTCTCGGGGCTGTGGGTAGAGCCCATGGTGCGGGGCTTACCTAGCATGCACAGGGCCCTGGGTTCTATCCCAGGTGTCCCCCAAACAAGAAATCAAACAAACCAACCCCTTCTCCCCTTCCTCATTCTAACCTCCTCTCCACACTTCTTCTTTTCCATTTCTTGGATGAAATATCAAGCAAGCACTGTAATTTTTTTTTCTAGTTGTTCTTAGATACTAAATTCTATAGTCATTTTGTCAGAAACGAGTTCCTGTGGAAATTGGTTATGTGACTATATAAAGTGAATACAGTCATTTAAATGACACCATAAAGGATGCAGTCATTGGAAACTGGTTTCTTTCAACATGATCCCAATGTGCTTGAGATTCATCCACATTTTTCTGTGCACCACTGAGCTGCCTTCCACTGAATGAATGTACCGCAGTTACCTGTCCATTGAGCACTTGAAGTTAAGTCGAGGTTTTTTCCAGGTTTTCTTAGATTACAGAAAAGTTGCTTTTGTCATTCATGTACAAGCTTCGTGTGAAAATAAGTTTTAATTTCTCTTGTATGGCTATGTGGAAATGGGATTTCCACATCACATAAGTCTATGTTGCGTTCTAACGTGGTCAGATCATTTTGCATTTGCATCAATACTATAAGCTCCAGAATTTTGTCAGTTTTGTCTATTTTAGCCATTCAAATTGGTGTATATTTATAATATATTTAAAATTTTAGGGGTTCTGTACAAATTATCATTTTCATCAACATGCAACTAAAGAGTAGCGGGTTTTAGCTGCTTCATTTGAACATCACATTTTGAAAACATACCTTTGCCCAAGAGAGCACATTTTGAGAAAATGATATGTCTCTACTTCTATACTAAGAAGTAGATTTGGCTAAGATCCATTCACTTATTTGACATTTATTGAAACCAGCTGTCAGCTGTTTACCAGGCACAATGTTAGGGCTAGGAATGAAGCCGACTGAGATAGGATCCTGCCCTCAAGAAGCCCAAGCCCCCCAGAGAAGCAGACACCCGAGGCGTAATTGTAACACAGTCTGCTAGTCACCATGATTCAGGCATATGAACAGAGCCAGCTGATCACTTGGGTGGGAGAAACCCCTTCTGCGTGAGGGAGCAAGTAAGTGAGATGGGGAAATATGATTATAGAAAAGCACTGCCAAAGACTGAAGCCTGAAATTAGCACTGACGACTTTTACCAAGTAGACCACTGGCACCCGCCTGAACCACTGTGTGTAATCTGATGACAAAGATTTTTTTTCTCAATTTCTTTCAGATTTTTGGAATAGTACCTAATCACTACGTGGGATAGATCATTAAGAATAATGTACGACATGATTTTGTAGATTTCCCATAGGAAAGATTCCTATTCTTACAGATGATTTTATAGGAGAAGCATGAAAGATGCTTTGGAACCTTAGTTTTTAAGAAGGCACCAATAAACAGAGTTCACAGGCTTTCTTGGATGAATCTTGGTAACTTTGATTTGCCTTTTGTCTTGAAGTTAGTTGATGGTTTATGCAGAACATACATCTGTTGAGTGTGTGTGTGTGTGTGTGTGTGTGTGTGTGTGCGTGCGTGAGAACTGCAGAGCACATAAATGCCTTCCTCTGCTGAAGCTATGATTTTTGGAATCTCATATTAAAAAGCAATATACTCATATCCTAACATGAATAATATAATGCATTTTAAGAACAATAAAATGGACATTTGTGGTTGTGTTTTTCCTTCATATACAGTATTCCCTACCTGCAGAGCCAGAGCATACTGTGTGGCATGTGCAGAGTGACTTAGAGCAAACAAAAATTTGACAAACAAATTAAGGATAAATAATGAAGAAAATGTAGGGTTAATAATTCCCAAATTAGAAAAACATTGTTAAAAACACATTTTCATACACATTTGCCTGAGTTCTAAAGAGAACAGTGGATATTTTTAGTTGTAGTTGATTTCAACTTTCAGAAGAGTTTTCATTGAGGCAACATTTACTTTTGAGGTGTGTAATCTGGGCCCAGCAGGTTGTAATGCTGTAGCCTTTGATGTTCTTCAAGTTTGTTTATGAACTGTGCTAGAGATGGCAATCTAATATCTTCAAGGAAAATTCAGAGACAAACACATGTCTCTGACATCTTTTTTTGTTCTATCCATAATAGTGCCTTTACAGACTGAATGTAACCAAGGGCCTGTTAGAAATGTAAACAAGATTGCCTTTGTGCACTGAACAGAATGTGATTGGGGTACCAATATCAAACACCAGTGTGTTTTAGGTGATGCACAATGAGCTACAATGTGTGCAGTATCTGGCAGCATTTCTAATGCTGCCCAGAGCACAGCTTATGCCCTGATTCTATAAACTTAGGAGTGACTTGTGCACACCAACATCTTGAATATATTAAGAATGCTTTCTTTTGTTTGTTTTTGGCTTTATTTTTTTGCAGTCTATCTCTTGAGCTAGGTTTCTGAGAGCTAGTGAGACACCATATTGCAGTTTTTGAGAGCTCAGCTTTTGATGGCTTGCAATAAACCACGCAGGGTATTCCCACCGGGGAAAAAGAAGTTATAAACTGTCTTGAATATTACAATTTACATGATTTGGAGCTTGGGGATCTCTTGTTTAGATTTTTTTACTCTAGCTAATCACAGGTTTTTTTCTGTTCTGAAAACAATGATTTGAATGTAAACCAACTCCAAAAGGCATAATAAGGTAATTTCAACAAGCTAATTAATTTTTATAAAAAAAAAAAAGAAAGAGAGAAAGAAATTTCACAAGCTCTGAATTTGCTTTTGAGAGAGGTTCAAGAATAGTATACTTCATTTGCAGAATCAGTCAAATCCAGTTTTACTGATAGAAGAAGAGTAGAACTCAACTGTCTGCATCTAAAGATGACATCCTTCCAGGTAATATTGTTAAAAATATTACACTTATCAAAAAGAGACAATTAGGAAGTGTCAAATAAAAACACTAAGACATTTTTAAAAACATTTTTTAATCTATTACATATAAGAAAAGAATTTCTATTTTCAAAAAATTACTAATTTAAAACATTGAATAGCAGACTTATCATCTCTTTTATGGCTAAAGAAGGCAGAATGATGGCCAATCTCAAGCTATTTTTATTTCTTTCTCTCCCAAACATATTCTTCTAAATTTTCTACAGATGTCACCATCTTGTCAGAATTACTTTTGAAAGAAAACGTATATCTGAAGAGTAAATAAACCAGATGAATAATTCTTTTAGATATCTCATAAAAGTAAATGTAACCTATCTATAAATAAATGCCCTATGAATTTGTATTAGTGTACACTTTTGAACATTGTTTTTACATTTTTAAAGCAACATTTAATTGTACATATTTATGGGATACATTGTGACATTTCAATTTATGCATATAATGTGTAATGATCAAATCAGGGTGATTGGCAGGTCCATCACCTCAAACATTTATCATTTCTTTGTGTTGGAAACATTCAAAATTCCCTCTACTACCTATTTTGAATTATTCAATTAATTCTTGTCAACCATAGTTATCCTACTGTGCTGTATAACCTTAGAAGTGATTCCTGCTATCTAACTATAACCCTGGAACCAGTAACCATTCCCTCCCCTCAACCCTGCCACTCACATCCCTTTCATCTTCTATTGATCTTATTTCAAAAGTCTTTGTGCATGTCTTTTGTTCAACCTATCAATCTATGTGTATATACACCGGTATATGTATCTCCATCATCATTGAGTGAGAAGCCTTCAGCTATTCATTAGCTTAACAAATACTTATCCATACTCAGAAACCAATTGCTTCTTCCCATCTCCACACAACTCCTCCTGTGGAGCTGCTGTCTTTTCTTACCTGGGTCCCTGCAGTCGTTGTTTTGTTACCGCTTTGTGTTTTGCTCTTGTTTTCTTACAGTCTCTTCTCAAAGGGCAGTCCGAGTGATCCTGTCCAAGTGGAAGTCTTCTTTTGACTCTTCTCTGTCCAGTTTGCTTGGTGGCTTCTCATTCTGCTAAGAGTAAAAGCTACAATCTGTCTTCCTCCCGTCCTCAGAGACCCTAAGCCATGTCCCCGTTCTCCAAACTGACTTTTTCTCCTTGAACACCTGGTCCACCTCTCTTCTTGCTTCTGCCATTCCAGCTGTTAGCAAGTTGGACTGTCCTCGGGGTGTTCCAGGCACACTCCTGCCTTCCCCATGCCTGAAACGTTCTTCACCAGCTACAAGTAGGACTCACTTCCTGTTTTTTTTTTTTCTTTTTTTTTTTTCTTTTTTTATTTTTTTTTCAGGTTTCGACTCAATATCACCATCTCTTTAAGGACTTCCTGGGCTATCCTGAGATCCTGCATCTCTTCAGTGCCTCCGCAATTCACAGATCTTTTCTAGCCTGGATTTTTTTTCTCTATGACTATCTAATATACTATGAATTTTCCTTGTGATTTTTTTTTTTTTAATTTTCTCTCTCAGCTTCTGGAGTATAAGCTCCATGGGGGCAAAGAGTTGTGCTGTTTTATTTGTATCTTCACTCCTAGCTTATAAGATAGTGCCTGACATATAATCGGATTCTCTGAGACAGGCACTGTGGTACATGCTGGGATCCAGAACTGGACAAGAGAGGCGCGATCTGCTCTTGTGATGTTAGCTTTCTAATGGGGAAAATAGACAGTAAGCAAGAATCAGGTAAGAAAGTGAGCGTTAGCATAGGATAGATGCTCTGAAGAACACCATGTCCAAAAGACTTGATGAAGAGGGACCAGTGATAATTGGTCTAACTGGTCAGAGAAGGCACTCCTAGACATAAGAACTGAGCCCAAAAAAGAAGGAATAGGTCCAGGGTTAAGGAAGGTGTGCTGAATGCTAAATAGAGAGACCAGAGTTTTACAATTAATCACATTCCTATTAATCAGTGAGGGTTTCTTATGCATGGCTAGACGATTTACTTGTTTGTAAAGAATACAAGATACACTGCTTATTATCAAGGACATAACTATATACCTGGGGACAAGACACTCACTGATGTGAAGC
The DNA here is from genome assembly GCF_902686455.1 of Sciurus vulgaris. NCBI lineage: Eukaryota > Metazoa > Chordata > Mammalia > Rodentia > Sciuridae > Sciurus > Sciurus vulgaris. Next base: position 133,954,667 of record NC_136470.1, read on the forward strand.
AACAAATAACAAAAGGTGGAATTTCAATAAGGCACAACCTCTGAATGAGGGTTGTAGTGATCAGAGCTAGAAAATGTGGAGGGGCAGAGACTGGAAAAGTTCCCGGGCAGAGGGAAAGAGAGGGAGTGAGTACTGTATGTGAGGAGATCAGTGACAACATGTGCTTTTCTGGGCTCCAGGTGCTGAGATGGGGAGTGGAACTCGGGGTAAAGAGGGTACTTGCCTTGAAAGCCAGACACACCGCTTCAAGACTCACCTGCTGCAAGCCACAGGAGCCACGCTGGATTCTTTCATTTAGCTCATTCCCACATCCAATGCATCAGCCAGACAGGTAGGGATCCCTCTAAGGCAGAGCCCCAACTGCCCTTTCCAGCTGCAGCTTTCCCAGACCACCATGCTCTCCTGCCTGAGTTAAAGGAGCTCTAACATTCTCCCTTTGTCCACTCTTGTTTCCTCCCTACCACTGCCCACACCACTCCTGAGGTAGCCCTTTGTAGACATAAGTCAGATCACATCACACACAACTCAGTTCAGAACACTTCACTAACTTCATTTACTTAGTAAAATTCTAACTCCTCACCCAGGCTACAGGTCCCGCCTAACCTACTCCCTCCACTTCTCCCTCTCGATCTTTCCACAAGGATCCTCCATCTTACCATTCTCCAGCCACATTTTAGGCCCTAATTTTCTAGAATCTATGGAGTCTCAGTAGGATTTAGCAATTGAACTCTTTTTAAGCTCTCTGCCTTACATGTTTTCATCAGTCTTCACAAAGTTATTCCCTTTTCATTATTCAGGACTCACCTTGAATGTCCAGTCCATGTGGAGACCATCCCTGACCATCTCATCTAAAATACCACCACCTGCCTTTCTGCATGACATTACCCAATGGCACTGTTTCCCAAGTTTTCACTTTATTATGTGGAAACACCATGTTTATGTGTTTGCCTTTTTATTGTTTGTCTCTGACAACCGGAATGTGAGCACAGGGAGAAAAGAGGTTCCGTTCATCTTGCCGTGAACCCAGAGCCTAGAAGCCATTTTTACAGGCATATCTGGAATGTCGCAAGTAGATAATAAATTTGGATGAAGGAGTGAAAATAGGAAACCCTTGAAAATTTTTAACCTTTTCATATAAAATTGAAAAGCATATTTTAGAGTAGACTGACAGGAAGATTCTAGAGTAGCTTCCTTGAAAATAAAGAGGAATTGACAGCTGAAAGATATTTCATAAAATAAATCACTCACTTATGACAAGAGATATTTACAATGAAATCAAAGGAGAAATACAAGCAAGATGATTCTTATCACCAGTGAATGGGTGAAAAAGTAACTCTTAGTGAGATTCCAGGGGCTAGATTAAACAGTTATTATGGTTTGGTAATAATTAGTGAAGGTTGCTCTATAGTTGGGGATAATTCTATGCACAAATTTGTTTTGTTGGGTTGTTGTTATCCTGGTGTATTTTTGCAATATGATTGTTGTTCTCATTATTGTACATTTATTTGCAATTGTGGGCCCATAATGAGGTGTGAACTGCTCCCCTGGAATAAATTCAGCCCTTCTGGAAAGTCTGTATCACAAATACAGAGGCATCAGGGTGCTATTGGGTAAGCAACACAGCTTTCTATTTTCCCACAAAGGCTTCTTCACTATCCCCTCGCCTTGAAGGGAAATCTTTACGCATTTCAGGGGCACCTCTCTTTCCCAGTGGCTTCGTGTCAGGATCCTCTTTCCCCCTCCTATTTCCCTGTCTTTTGTTTATCTTGAATGATTTGTCCAAGAATTGCCTTATGGGTTACCACGTGATCACACCATACTTTAAAACTACTAAGGACCTGAAATAACTTGCGTCAGTGTGTGTTCTATCTGGCAGTGCTTGCCATGTTAGAAATGAAGCTGTTAAGAGTAAAGAATAAAATGGCACTGCCTTAAACGGTGTTGATATGAAATATTGCATTGCTATTTGATGTGCTATTTGATAAGTTTTATCTGTAAATAATAAGCATGATCTTCTAAGAAGATATTGTGGGTGGAAGAGAGGTTGCCTACTGTTTCCTTCTGTGTCTAACACTTTATTGTGTCTTTATTGATACGTACTTTTTATCTTCCTTTTATTTCTTTTAATCATTATTATATGGAGATGACATATAACCTAAATCCATTATTTTAAAATGCTTTGTTACAATGCCTTTTTCCAGTTTTTAAATTTTTATGGATTTACCTACTTATTTATTTAACTTGGGTGCTGGAGCTTGGCTTGGACCCAGGACCTTTCAGGGTCAAGCACTCAGACACTGAGTTACTTCCCCAGTTTTTTAAGTTAAAAAAAAAAAACAACTTAAAGTTAAAAAAATCCCCCACATTAGAAATCTGCAAGCCAGTGTCTGTGATAGCCCTTGTGAAACTTTGTTTCATGTTTGTAAAATAATTTTTTTCTGTTGGTGATTTTAGATAGAAAAAAAAAAAATCAAGCAATAACTTGCTTTTTTTCAAATCACTGGAGATTTTTATTCTATGTATTTTATCTTGAACACCGAGTGTATTGTTATTTGGCATGAATATCTTTAATTAATTACTTATATTTTATACATATCCTGGGGATACAGAATATGTAAGTTTTGATTAGGGTAAAAACAGAGGTGGAGAGAGAGGACTAAGGACCACCAAAGTAATGGGGATCCTAGGAAAACAAGGTAGGTATTTTGCCAGTAGGAAAAATACCTCATCTGGGCCACAGTTACCTCATTTAGAATACGGGGATGACAATATTATCATATTTTAAGAATTATTACAAAAATTAAATGATTTAATTCATGTAAGGTGCTTAGAACTTTACTTGGGGTTTTCCATATATGTAATTAATTGTTTTATTATGTGCAATTATTATAGTTATTAAGTATTTTTACTAAGGAGATGAAAAAAGGGTGACGAGGTTAGAAGAGAAGATAGTCTGTGCCTAATTCACAATGTAATCCATAGCTGAGCCTATTTAGATATTTAGACTTTGGAATTTTTGCATCCCTGCAAACATGAGAGAAATCCTTTCCAAATGTTTCCTTCTTTCTTACATGTGTGTATCCTAACAAATCTCTATTTCAGAGTGGAAAACCTTCCAATCCTGGAATCACTCCATTTGCTTGTGACTCTTGCTGGCTTCCTGTCTTCAGACTTCTGTAATCTAACTGCCACTGCTGCCAAAACCAGGCCAGTCCTTCATCTCCACCAAACCCTTCTCATCAGGGGGCTACTTTTTAGAAATATTGGCAGAAAAGACATAAGTTCTGGCATCCACAGGGAAATCAGGCTGGAGCGTTCCAAAATGACTTCGCTCACTTGGGCCTCAATTCCTTCACCTCTAAAATGGGAATAAGCAGAGATGAAGAGCCCTCTACCCTGTTCCTATCACATGGTCTCTGTCCCTGAATGGCCTTTTATGTTTAGCTTATGCTATGCACATGTTGAATTAAGCGAATGTAAAAAAAAAAAAAAAATTGTGAAAAAATCTTAAAATCATTGTTGTGCACCAAATTTGAACAATGTTCAAGAACTGTGCTATTGTACAGGAGCAAGTGGAGTTCATGAAAATGGTATTTGTGCTATTGGCATGTGGCAGAACCACTTTCTGACCCACAGGGTCACAAAAATAGCAACACTGCATTTAGCAGAGTCTCCCGAGTAATACCGACCCTGCCTGTGGTATTCGTTTTTAAATAGTCAATATTTCTTCAAAAGTTTTTCAATCCTATAAAAATGTCACTCAAGTTTTCCTGAAGTTGTGATGTTGACACTGTTGCTGAAAACAAGGACGACTGTGGAAAGGTGTTTAGATGTGATAGAAATTCCATGAGGAGGCAGACTCAGAAAGCCTGCAGCACACTGTGCTATCATTTTAGGGGAGGGAATTTTAGAGGTAATGTTGAGGACAACTTAAAAAGCATCTTCTGATTCGCATACTTTGTTACATCACTAGGCAAACATCATCGGACCAAAAAAAAAAAAGAAGAAGAAAGAATGTGTGTGACGTGACAAGGCTACAAGATTAAATAACAAGATCAAGGGCTCTTAAGCCACATTGGCTTGAGATTTACACATGCCGAGAGTACTGTGTGTCCATTTAGTCCTATGGGAAATTTTATCATAAGTCATACATGTTTTGAATTATGTGGGGTATTCAGGAACATATCCCTTTGATAATATTAGACCACCCTGCATCTTTAAGTTCAAGTCCCATTTCATTCACTGTGTGCTGCTGTAGTGTTTTAATGACTTCATTAAATAAATACTCCTGGTAAAGCTTGCATTTATAAACCAATGACTTACTTTTGTAAATCCTTCTATTATGACTTTCAAAATGAACAGAGAAATGTTTCCTGCAGTGAAGAAGCACCTCCCACCCTCTGCAAGATCAGGGATGGTTTGAGGCACTGTTTTAGTTAGCTCTTTCATTGCTGTGACCAAAACACTTTGCAAGAACAACTTGGAGGGGGAAAAGTTTTAGAAGGCTCAGTTCATAAAAGGCTGACTCCATTGCTCTGAGCCAAAGGTGAGGCAGCACATCATATTGGGAGGGCATGGTAGAGGAAAGTTGCTCAGCTCATGTCAGGATCAGGAAACAGAAGGAGAGATAACAAGAGAGAGGTGCATGCAGGGAAAAACTTAGAGAAAAACAACCTTCCAGGGCATGCACCCAGTGACTCACCTCCTCCGTCCATGCTCCACATGCCCAAAATTGCCATCTAGTCCATTCTAAGTAGGTGGACTGATTAGGCTACAGCTTTCCAATCTAATCTTCCCACCTGAACACACTGCTGCATTAATAGGAGTTTTGGGGGACATAGCATATCCAAACCATTACATTCTACCTCTGACCTCCCAAAATTCATGTTCATCTCACAATGCAAAATGCATTTAGTTCATCTCCAGGAGTCCCACAGTTGTAACAGTTTCACTATTGCCCGAGTCCAAAGACTCCTCTGAGACCCAAGGCAAACTCTTGGCTGTGAGCCCCTGTAAAAATCAAAACAACTTCCCATATTCAATACACAGAGGCACAAAGTAAACCTTCCCACTCAAAAAGGGAGGAAAAGAGGTATAGAAAGAAGGGATGGGACCAAAGCAAGACTGCAACTCAGTCAAACAGTTCCTTTAAATTGGCATGCAGTATCCAGTACACATGCTGGGAAGAAGTTCTCTCCAAAGGACTTGGGAAGCCCAGCCCTTTGGCTTGCATGTTGTACTGCATGGGCTTTCTTAACCTGCCTCTTTCCAAAGCCTAAAGCTTTTCTGGAAGACCTTCCAGAGTTTTCATTTCAAGTTAGGTTCTGCCTTCACAGTTTCATGCATCACTGTCTCAGGGGCAACCTGCAGGGATTCCCACCCTGCTACTCTTTTCCTGGTCTCTCACACCTTTCTTTGAAATCTCTGTGAAAACCTCCATGAGTTCCTAACTCCAGCATTCTGCATTCCTGCAGAACTAGCATCATATGGATGACACCAAGGTGTCTTGCTAGCTCGACCAATACCTGGCTTCCTGGAATCATAGCTGTAGCAATTCTGTACTCTGGAGCCTGTAGTACATGTGGTCTTACAAATTCCTGAGATGACTTCTGCTGCTGCAATGATATGAAGAAAACCTAACTCATGGAACTAATCATGAGTGAGTTGCAGCAACAATGATGCAAAGAAAAACTAACTCAATGGCTAGTTCAATGAGTGAACCAAGAATTTTCAAGTTCAGTCCCCCTCATTCTTTTATTATATCAGCAAGCATTCCTATGTGCCAACAAACAGAAACTCTGTTTTTATCAGCACAATATGTTATTATTAGGTATCTAACAAACTTTCTCTCTGGGACAGTGTTCTGTTTTTCTGGGATGTTCTGCCTGTAGAACTTAGATAAGTCTTTGATCTACTCCAACAGACTTCAAGGCATCTTTCCCACTGCCTCTATTCAAAGTACTTAGCATATCTTTAATTGCTATAATCTCTTCAATGACTACAACTTCCATGACCCCAGCTTTACATGCACTTTTCTGAACAAACTGAAGGGTTTTAAAATCTTTTAGCTCTGCTTTCTGCTCCTGTTTCTGACAGTAAATCTGGATAAAAGCTGCCGACAATATCCGTGCCATTGACTGATGCTGTACTGCCTTGAAACTTCCTCTGCCAGTTTATTAGTCCATCACTTTTCAATTCAACCTCACAAAGTGTCGGGACATGGACAAAATGTAGACAAGTTATTTATCAGAATATAACATGAGTGTCCTCTAGTCAAGAGCCCAGGAAAGTCCTTATCTCCCTCTGCCAAGTCATGAGCAGAATTTACCTTTTGATTGGCATTCTGGTCTTCCAAGCTCCCAACAGAACCACCCATTAACCTCTGCTTACAATATTCTAAAGATTTTCCAGCTGCATCTCTAAATTTTTCAAAATTTCTCAAACCATTTCCCAAAACTTTTGAACCACATGAACTAACAAGATGGTTAGTCACAATGACCCACCCCAATTCTATATAAATTTCTGTTAGCTTTTTCATCTCCACAATCAAAATGCCTGGACAAGAACAACTTGGAGGAGGAAAAGTTTATTTGAGGATAATGGGTTCAGCAGTCTCAGTTCATAGGAGGCAAGTTCATCAGTCTGGGTCCAAGCTGAGGCAGCACATTATGAGGGAAGGGTCCAGTGAAGGAAAGCTGTTTGGTGGGGTCAGGAAACAGAAAGATAGAAAGGAAGGAGCCACAGGGTTGAAAAAACTTTCCAAGCCACTGGCCTCCTGCAACTATGCCCAACCTGCCTAGAGTGACCGACCACCTGTCAGACTATTCAAACTAGGATGGACGGATTAGCTTACAGATTTCACTTTGGATCATTTTGCCTCTAGTCATTCTGGCATTAACAGAGCTTTTGGGTGACACATCATATTCAAACCATAACAGGCACTATTCTTCATTTCGAGCTGCAGGAAATTCCTTTACTTGTCCTTTGCTTGTCTGGTCTGTGTTAGACTTACTGGTTGAACAGAGCCTAGCAGCTTGTCTGATACACATCAGGAATATACAAGGGACAGATCAGGGCTTCCATGTCCAGCTCAGCTGTGACCCTTGTGAGACCAGAAACAGGATGCTTCTTGCTTTCTACTACAGCATGATGAGAACTCTTCCTATCCCCAATCAATTCTACACACCCTTGACTTCTGGCTGTCTCCACTGGAGGTAAAACATTCTGCTTCATGCTTCTTATAGAAAAGGAGGATGGAAAATGTGTCTTTGACAGTACTGTCCATCTGTCAGCCCTTTGAGTTTCCCAGTATAATGTGGTTGGTTGTGGACATCCTCTGCCTAGGGGTGGGGGTTCTTAGGCAGAGCTAAGTGGGGCACCTACCCACCAGAAGCCTTAGAGACTTAGAGTTCTCAGTGCCTATACAGAGCTAATGAATTCTTTCAGAAGATAATGCTTGGCCTAAAAAGTCTTCTTGTCAAAAGAATTTACAAAACAATACAACAACAAAAACGACCAACGAATAAGAAGACTGAAAAACCACAAATGTTTGGACCAAAATTCATTGTCATTGTAAAAAGGAGATACTACAATTATCAAGAAATTGGAAACCATGAGTATTCCAAATGGAAGTTATTTCTGCCAAGTGCTACAGACATAATGTGTGAGAAGACTTTTCTCAAATTGCTCAGTATATATGTTCAGCATATATTTCCTATACTCAAGGCTGCCAATCTAAGTGTTTAAATAAATAGTGCTTGGAGAGCTCATGTGAATAAGAGCTTTATTATCTAAGCTGTTTATTTTATGAAGTCTATCTCTTCCCCAAGTTTTACTTCAAATATACACCTTCTCCCTATTCTCCAGGTTTTGCCACCAGGATTGTGAACTACAATTTGTGGATGTTAAAAGGCAACTTAGTCTCTCTTGGGCTTATTTTTACATTTCATTTCATCAGATCCACTTGAATCCACAAGTAAATAAAAATGATAAAAATGTGACAAATCACTCTCAGATATATGCCTCTTTTTCATAACCACAAAGCAGTTATTTTTTACTTAACAATGCACAGAATATTTTTCAGTGAATTAGGAAAAATAATTTACTTTTTACTGTAAAATTCATAAATTGAAACTGTTCAAGATAATGACCGTGTTATGTTTTTCTTATCATGAGTGATATTAAAATGTGTAATAAGTATTAAATACATGGGTGCAAGTCAAACCAAAGGTGTGTTGAGTCCTTGTATTTGTCCCTTATGAACAACCATCAAACCTGTTCTATAAATCCCTGATAGCTTCTCCCTGTTCTAAGATGGACTTGCTTCTTTTTTAGAGGAGAGACATAGAAAAGAAAGAGGGTAATGGGCAGTTTTTGATTTTCCATCTACTCTCTGTGGGACAAAATATTTAGCTGAGATCATTGGGGGATATTATTTTTAAATTGAGTCATTCAAGAAATCTTTGCTTGAATGTAGGAATTTGTTCAAAATTTTTTAGTGTATGAGGAATAATTTGTAAGTTATTGTGCCCATCAGAACACAGTGACATGCAAGTACAAGCTTTCAAAGTGCAAAAATGCAGCCAGGAGGTGCATTGTCTAAATTTAGAAGGTGGCAGACAGACACACTAGCACAGGATCTACTACCTAAATGAGTAGCCCATTTTTTCACTGAAGGAAAAAATTACTATTGATCCTCTACAGTCTGCCAGACGATGCTGAGGGCATTTTACATAGATCAGAGCTGCATCTTCTGAGGATTTAGGTTCTAAATTTACCTTACAGAGCGAGATTCATTAATTTCAAAATTATCCTCTGGAATCTTACAAGAACATCACCATGGTGACTGAAAATTCCATGTCTCCCTGAATCTGGGACCAGATTTTTCCATTAGCTTTAAGACAGATTGCTCATTCGTGTTTTGATTCACAGATTAAGTCATTAGTTTGTACTTAAACAGAAATGCTTATCTTTAAACACCATAAAAATAACATAAGATGGCAAGATGCCTACACCACAAGAGATGTGTAGGACCTGAAACCAGCTGGAGAAAGCTTGGTTTGCACGTCTCACATGCCTCACACAGGGACAGAAGTTCTTTGACTAGAGAGGTAGATGGAGACTCCTACATTGTGTGAATGTGTGGTCCTTCCTTCCTTCCTTCTTTCCTTCCTTCCTTCTTCCTCCCATCGATCTTCCTTCCTTCTTTCCTTCCTTCCTTCCTTCCTTCCTTCCTTCCTTCCTTCCTTCCTTCCTTCCTTCCTTCCTTCCTTCTTTCCTTCATTCCTTCCTTCATCCCTTCCTTCCTATGCTGGCAACTGAGCCCAGAGCCTTGTCACTAAGCAACATCCCCAGACCCTCTCTTCCTCCACCCCTTCCTGAAACCCAAGTATGTAGTGTTAAATATGATTTATCTGAAGTTGAATGCTCACATCATGTCACTTGACTACATCTCTGATACTTGCAATAACCCAGCAGGGTGGGATCATCATTGTTATTTAAATGATGTTAAGAAATAAAATAAGCTCAGGAGAGGTTAGAGGACATGCTACATAGTCTGGTAGGGCTGAGTTTGAAGGGAGCACTAGCTTGGGACATCATGCTCCTTCCAGTGCCTACACACCTGGAACCAGCGCTCTGGTACCATGGTACCATATTGGTTACAGCAGCTCCACAAAACCTCAGAATCTTCCCACAGCCTAGATGTTCTCTCTGGAATGGAAACCCTGCTTAAGCACCTGGGGAGTGATAGGATTCCCATCTCACCTCTGGATCCACAGCCTGAACAAAGGAAAAGATGGATCATGAATATTCTGGCTGAGGACAATTATAAATTTGAAATGGAAGTTAAAAATAATAATCTGAGTTCTTTAAGTTCTCTCAGGTATTAGTTCTTGGGTTATCATCTATTATCTTGATCTGTATGAAATTGCCATTTTTATGGGTGAAGAATGGTGATTATAAGCAATTTCATGGAGTCCAGACTAAATTCATCACTGTGACTTTTATAGTAGAAAAAGACTGGCCAAACGAGGTAGAAGGTTTTCTGAGCACTTATGAAATACAGTCTTCTGGTGACTCTGTCATCCAGAGTTGTTTTTTGTTGCTTTTCTGTTTTGTTTTCTGTTTATTCCCCCAGCCCTTCATGGAAATTATCAAAATCTGGAGTAGCATCATCTATGTTTTTATTTGCCTATCCTTTGTTTCACCCCTGGTGGAATTTACTCTCATAGCCTAGAAAAGTACCTAGAACATAGGAAGCACTTGATAAATATTTGTTGAATAAAATCAACTTGATGGATAGAAAATATGTGACTAAAATGTTAAATTGTTAGGTATGTTCTCTATTTGGAGTCTTGCTATAAAACATACATTTCCAATTCCCCAATGGCCCTTTGAAAAAGATAAATTAATTCATTTCATTAGTGGTATTGCGTTGCCTGTGGCATGACTTGTCATGGTGGCTACAATAGACTAATGACTGGATAACGAGAGTTTATTTATCATGAAACCAATTTTTGTTACTGAACTGAATCATATAAATAATGGTATTTCAGCATTTACATTATAAATACTGTTTTAGAGTTTGTTAGTTGGTCATAAAAATCCTCCCCAGGCTGAAACAGCTGGTGGGTAAACATTGCATACATCACGTATAATACATCAAAATAAAAGTGCAGTGGTTCTCTTAGTCAAAGAACAAATGCTGCATATAAAACTATTTTTAAGCAATAAGAATGAAGCTATTGAATAACTTCAATCTGTTCTATCATCTCTATTTTTTTATAACATTCAGAACCTTGGCTATAATGATAGGACTAAAATAAGCTTGAAGAGATAAAAAGTGTATGCCAGTAGAAAGAAGATGAAACTCTGCTAGAATGTTCATTCAGATGATAAAATTAGATTTTTCAGATAAGATGGGGAGGCAAGGTGGTTTAATTATTTTGTGGCAAAAAAATTATATCTATATATAATATACACATAGGGGGACCAAAAGAGCATCCAAGAAATAAAACACTGGCTACCATTCATTGTATCATGCCAGCATTCTTGATGTTGAACTACAATGTGACCTCTCACAAATATGAGAGATTGATTTTTATAAACCTTCTGTATAAGTCATTACTTTTTGGTAAAGTATAATTTCACTATAAAAATCTCTCCCATGTCAAAAAATCTCATTCTGTAAAACATAGTATTTTGATTAACAGAGAAAACTCAAAAATCTTTTCTCAGACTATGGAGGTACTGATCAAGTAACTTCCCTAAAGGGACCTTTGAGGCTAGCCATATTACATGTTTAGCAATGTAGTCAGTCGCTGCAGGTGAAGTTCACCCAGGAAATCTGGGCTTTCTGGTAGCTAAGGCTAGGTGGATTCTGCAAACATCCAACCTTAATGAACAACAGTGACCTGTCTGGAAACCAAAATGAACTAATTACTATCTAATGATGTATCTAAAATATTCAAAACGTCCTCTAAAGTGACAAGTCTTTTGCCAGTTCAACTGTTTTGGACATTGTCTTAGTCCATTTGGGATGCTATAACCAAATGCCATAGACTATGTAGATTTTATAAACAACAGACATTAATTTCTCACAGTTCTGGAAGTTGGGAAGTCCAAGATCAAGGAGCTAGAAGATCAGGTGTCTGGTGAGGGCTTACTGTTGTCTCATGAATAGTGCTGCTTTCTCTCTCTCTCTCTCTCTCTCTCTCTCTCTCTCTCTCTCTCTCGTGTGTGTGTGTGTGTGTGTGTTGCAGGGGTCAAACCCATGGCCTTGAATATACTGGACAGCTGCTTTACCACTGAGCTACATCCCCGTCCCTGATAATATCTTCTTGCTATGTCTTCTCATGAAGAAAGACAGGAGTGGGTCTCTGGCGGCGTCTCCTTCTCTCTCTCTCCATCTCTCTGCCTCCTTCGTAAGGACCCCATTTCTATTCATGAGGGCTCCATCTGATGACCTAACTAGCCCCTAAGGCTCCATATTCTGGCACCGTCATCTTGGGAGTTTTTTTTTTTTTTTTTTGTAGTACTGGGGACCGAACCCAGGGCCTTGTGCTTGCAAGGCAAGCCCTCTACCAACTGAGCCATATCCCCAGCCCTAGAATTTTCTTTTCTCCATTGACACCTACTTTTCTCTTCAGGATTCTGTTGAGTATTATTGTCTCAGGAAAGCCTTCCCTACCTCTGCCATCCTATCCCAGAAACCTGTTCTTTCCTGTTCCACTTCCGGCCCTTCGACGTTTCCTCCACAGCACTTGAATGTGTATGTGACCTTTAGCTCCCCAAGGGAAGGAATGGCCTTGAATTTTAATGCTGTCTCCTCAGAATCTAGCAGAGTACCTGGCAAATAGTGGATGCCTAATAAATATGGCTAAATATTTAACCATAATAACTTTGAACAACTTTGAAGTTGTTTCTTCTCTATTCCTCGGTATTTTTCTTTGAACCAGAACTTGCAATAAATACAGGCAGTATGCTCCTTTGTGGGACTGTAACCCAGCCTCCTGCCAAAGCAACCATTTGTCATCTCTTGATTGCTCAATGGCTGCCAACTGCTGTCACTGCTCTGAGATCCCCTCTCCTGTAAGTTCCATGGCCAAGGCACGTTTCTTCGCTTCAGCGTTTTGGTCCTGCTCCATGATTATTTATGGAGCACCCAGACTTTTAGATCCCATGCTGGGAGCTAAGATAAAACAATGAAGAAGCTGCCATTTTTGGGGGAGTCTTTGAGTAAAGGGCTGGAGAAAGAAGCACGTGGATAAATGGATGCAGTAAAGTGCCCTGGGTCCAGTTAGGATGCTATAGGATTTACTCCAGAAGGAGGGAAAGGGGTATTGTCACCATCTGTGACTTGAAATATGCCAGGCCCTCTAGTAATTTTTCAATATATTCAGTGATTTTTCTCAAAAGAAGTAAGGGATCTACAGGTTGAGTAATGGGGACACCATAAACTTGCAGATTCAGGTTTTTAAAAAGCCATGTGAAATTTGTCTGGGGAAGGAAATTCATAAATCTCTCTCTCTCTCTCTCTCTCTCTCTCTCTCTCTCTCTCTCTCTCTCTCTCTCTCTCTCTCTCTCCGTGAGTGAAAAGGAAAAGGGGGCCAGACTATTACTTTAGCAGTTTTCTTTTTAACAAGCGTTCTGGTATTTCCGTCCCCATTGGGACCCACATCTAGCTTTTTCTTTGCAAACATCAAGGTCAACATTAACCTGTTTGGGTTATAGAAATTGTATTCCTCCTACCCATTTCCTTCTCTTTCACAAAAAGCACTCATTTTGAAGGTATTTTCGCTTTAGACGGCAAGAAGAAATAATCATATTTGATGGAGAGCATACCTTCTAAGCAAGGACGTTCAGTCTACTGTTCTAGACAAGGAATGGAAATGTGCCTCCCACCCTAAGAGCCAGTGGATTTCATCTCTGCACTCACTCGTTAATGACCAGTCTCTTTGAAATACTCACACACAGTGGACTGGGATTGTTAATGATAAGTCTAGGGAAAAAGTGATCATCGGGTCCTAGCATTTACAGTGGTATAAAACATCTGACTGTGGGAATCTGCCATTTAGCTGAGTGAGAAGACTTCTGCTATATTATGCCAGTTGGATATGATCTTTCATTTTTAAGGGCTCTGTTTATTTCTTGGTATTTCCTCATATCTAGCAGACTTCATTCCATCTTAAAATAGAACACAGAATCTGAGCTCTGAGAGGGACCTCATCTCTGGAAGGTTGGACAGAGATCAAGTTTTCATTGCTAGCTGGAATCCATGGGTCCTGACTGTCTCCAGGCAAATTACAGCTGACACTTAGAAAGCACTTGACATGTTCAACATGCATCTTTACATGAGAGCTCATTTCATCTCAATCCTTCCCTGTAAGTTAGTCATTCAGAACTCCACTTCACTGATAAGAAAATAGATCTTTAGATGCAGGAGAAGACAAGTGATTATCTGAAGATCACAGAGCAAATAGTGGGAATCCCAAAGGAGGACCTCAGCTTTCAAATGCTACAATCCTTATGCATCTTTGGAAAGCACAGTACCATTCTTCATGGCTGTGTGGATCTCCTCCAGACCAAAGGCTTGGTGAGCTTTGTATCTCCACCCTGCAGCCACTCTATCTGCTATGCAGTGAGGTTCAAGAGATGACATTTCTTGCTGGGATTGAATTTGTTCTTTGGCCAGAGTTGGTTTCGCATTTATTCTCTTTTCCTTCGAAAAGTATTTCATAATCTGATTTTTCAAAGTCCAGAAGGAAACAAAGAATGAGAAAAAGCAAAGCAAACAAAACAACAAAAACAAACTGCCGTTGCTTCTAAACAGAAGGTGATGACATTAAGCCTCAATTACACTTCCAGCTCGGCAAGCAGCCTCTCCAGGGCCCACGGCCTCTTGCTGATTGAGAGCACATTTTGAGTCCCCCCCATTGTTCCTGGCAGCCCTGCTCTTGTGGAGCAAGCAGGATATTCAACTTGACAAGGCTCTTTCTTTCTGGATCAGGGAGGGAGCAAGGTTCTTGTCAGTTTGAATCATGAGCCAGTACTTGGCAGAGCTGAGTGGACAGGCTCAGGGGGGAAAGTGGCATGTGCAAGCCATCCCTGCCCTTTCTATGGGCCCCTCTCCCCGTCTCCCACATAACCCAACTGGCTTCAAGCTACCCTGCTCAGAGCAGGTCTCTGTGCTATTTGGCCAGTTGACTTGTTTCTGACACTAAATCTCCTCATTATTCAGCTTCTAAAATTTTATTTTAAGAATTCCTCTCTCTATGCACTCTCTTTTTTCAGTGCTGCAGCTGAGAATATCCAATTCTGCAGTTCTCAAGGTTTTAATGTTTTAAAACATATTTCTAAGGATGAAAATGTCTTTCTTGGAGTCCACATCAAAAGGCTTTTAGAAGTCATCAAAGAAAACCAAAAATCTAGCATATGCTGCTTTAAGAGTTCATCTTTATTATTATTTTTAAACGAAAGTTTAAAAGACGGACAAATAGAATTAGTGAAAGATGAAGTTTAGAAACTCTTATTATGTCAGGAAGAAAAAAGAAGCATCTCATTATTTTATCTCTTATCCCACAAGTTCACACTTCATTTGTGTTTGTTTTATGCGGAAAAAGGACAAGCCTTTATTAGTTAAGGGTCCTAAGAGATCATGAGAAGGAAGTAGCCTGGTCCCCTTTTTCTTTCACCTGTCATGGTGAACAACAATTTTTGATGATATGAATGTAAAATTTTAAACCTGACGGTGTTTGTTTCTTAATGAAATGACAATAAAGATGTTTTAAATATTTGCAAATACTTCTTCAGATATTTTTATGGCAACAGATTCCATCACCAGCAGTTCGTGGTTTAATTATAGGATTTTGTGGGGCTGGCTATTAACATGCCAGTTATTTCAACAAACCAGATAATTAAGAGAGGGAGAAAAAAGAAAATGTCAGCTAAAGTTAAATTTCATCAAAAAACAGCTATCTTGGTCTTTCAATAATCCTTTTCAAAAATGTTTCCGCTGAGTTTAAAAAATCATATAATACATGCAACACTTTGCATAGCAAACTTGATTTGGGGTCTACTTAGCTAATGAAACTTCACCACATCTTTGGTGTATATCTGAATTTTAGATTGCATTGAACATTTTTAACAGGCAGCAGTTATAAGGATACTGTTCTTTGGAGATGTTGGTAATGTCATTTTTCACTTTTTTGGTTTCCATGACTGAGTTCCATCTGGGAGCCCCTTCCAGAAAGTAAATAAGGGACATGCATTATTATAATTCTGTTACTGACTTAGCTATGTGTTGGGTGTAGCTCTTTTCCACTAGGGAATCTTTATGAATTATTACTCTAGGGCATTAAATCATGATTGAGTCATTCACTGATGACTGTCGCCTGAGGGTTTACTAACCCAAAGAGTGCCTATCAGCGTCCTGTGATGTTAGATATGTTTTCAACTGGAGTTGTCATTCCTGCCCTAAAAGAATTTGCAGTCTTGAAACCAGTCATATAGGCCAGTTCTGAGGCTCTCTATAGCTGAGAGCTGAGTCAAGAGGTAAGATTCAGGACAATCAAGCAGATATTGAATACAAAGAGGAAAAATTTGAAGGGCAGGAAGTCAGGGTCTCAGGGTAGCAAAGATCCTCCTGCTGTAAACAACCGTTCATGGAAGTTGTTAAATTATTTAAGGTCAAGAGTCATCTGTACCCAGTGGATGGACGCAGCTTTCATATTAATCTTGGTAAGTAAGTATTGCTTAAAACCCATGTTGAAGCCCAGGGTGTGTAGTCTGAGACTCTGATGATTCCTTATGAGACAGTCTCTCCTTCTTATCATTTGAAAGGACAGGGAGGAAAGATATCTAAGGCTGATTGCTTCATGGTGCTGTCACTGGAAATACGTTGGTTGGTGAGGACCACAAGTTTACTGGAGTCTTAAAGAGGCCTCACGTCCTGGAGTGATTATACCCTGGCTGGGGTCAGGTACGAAAATAAGAGGAAGTCACTGAAATCTCATTTCCCAACTTAATAAATAGGTTTCCTAAGTGCAAATAAGTTTGGAGCAATGCCAAGGATAGGTTGGCGAAAAATTTGATCTCACCTTTCTTTTTAGTTTACTTAGTTATAACATATGGTTCCATATTGCCATTAAAATCTTAAAAATATTTAAAAATCTAAGAGAGGTCAGAGATGATCAGGTGAAGAATTTGTAGTAGAGGTAGTCGAGCACGTGTTCTAATGAAATGTCAGGTCACCTGTAGGAGGCTAGACTTGGAACTAACTGGGGCCTTACCATGTGTTATAAGTTAGCGGTCTTGGGATTTTCAAATTATGCCACTGTGCATAATAGAGCATTGTTTGATAGGCCTCACTAAGTGGTCTGGCACTAAACCAGGCCTGTCATCTAGAGGAGAGGAAAGCAATTCCAATTTCATCTAAATAAACTCATAATAAAATAAGGGAAAACACATGTGAACCAGCTGCAGGAGTCTCCCTGGGTGGAAATGCTTAGAAGTATTTCATGTCTGAACTATGAGACGGCTCACTAATGGGAGACTCTTATGTATAAGGGAGGGACGGGCTGCCTTTGATATAAGTTGGTAATAAAAGTGCTATAGGGTTAGTATTTATGATCACTGTAGGTTACAATAACATGCTTCCTGTGTTATTACTCTAACAGACACCAAGCAACAGCTCTACGGTGTGGTCACTTTCCTTAAATAGCATGTACGACACATGCACAGTCAGCTCAGCTATTGGACCCACCATTTAAAGGACCTTGTTTCATATCTTGGAAGTAATATTTTATCAAAACTTCCTTCTGTTCCTTCCTGAAGAGAATTTCACGTCTGCTCCCTCTCCACTGCACCGGCTGCATTTCAATGCCACAGGAATACCAAACATGTAAAATTAATACATGCCACATTGTAATCGATAGCACACAGTGTTTTTGGAGAGGGAGAAGAATGGAGCTGAGTTAAAGAATGGAGTAGGTGGCCAAGTTCTGAGACTGATGAAGTAAAGATGCCATATTTATTACACAAGATTAAGGAACATCCCCTTGGGGAAAAGAAAATTCAACATAACTTTACTGATGCATTTGTATTAAAACACTGGCTGTTACAGGGCATGGTAAAATCCCTACCATTTCTAACTGCACTGGTAAGGAGCAAATATGGGAAGAATATGAAGGGAGATAATCTCAATAATGTTGCAGAGTAGAAGGCAAGGAAAAAAACTATAGTGATATTTTCATTTTGAAATCAAGGATTTTTTTTTTTGGAGGTGGGGAACTGGAACTGGGCATTTAACTCAGGAACACTCTACCACTGAGCTATATTCTCAGTGTGTATATATATATATCAGTATATATATATATATATACTGTATATATATATACAGTATATATATATATATCAGTATATATATATATATATATCAGTATATATATATATATATATTGTTTTGTTTTGAGACAGCGACTTCCTAAGTTGCTCAGGCTGGCCTTCAACTTGTGATCCTCCCATCTCAGCCTCCCAAGTTGCAGCGATCACCGATATGCTCTGCCGAGTCCAACCTCAAGGTAGGATTTTAAATGTGATTCTTTAATCAACATTACTTTAGGAGATGCATGTGTTGGGATACCTTCAATTTCAATCCATAGTACTGAAATGTTCCAGTGAAAGAGCAATATCTGCCCTGGCACTGAATCACTTCCCTCCGGGAGATCTGGGTCCACTCGCTCACCACCTGTGGTCCGGGTCTCTCTGGACACAGTTCCCACTACTGATGCTCATGCCACGTATCATCACAAGCCTGGGAAGACATTGTTAAGCTGTTGTGATTGTCACAGCCTCACCCACAACTGTGTGTGTGACTGACTGTTCTATCTCTGTGCTGGGCCGCCTTATCCACAAGGTTTCCTCCTGATAAAATGTTTCAAAAGTATTTCTGAATAGCATTTTCATCTACCTCCTATTTAAGGATAGACTCAGTAACTAAATAAAAAGTGATATCACTTTAGCTCAGATACTCAAAACTTGAAATAGTCTGACTTCCAGGGTAGCCCCCCAGAGTTCTGCCCTGTCATGTCTAGGTCCCGTATGACCCTGCCTCCTTTGGTGTATGTGGGATCTGAGAATAGGACAGAATAGTCCTATGATTAAGTGACTTTGTATGGAAATGGTAAGGTGGTTCTATAGATGGAATCAGGGCCATTGTTAATCTGCTGATTTTGATTTAATCAAAGAAGGGTTGTCCCAGATGGGTATAAACTAATCAGGTGAGTCATTTCATAAAAGACCTAGAGGAAGAAGAAGAGAAAAGGCAGGAGATTCTGTCCTGCTGGACTTGAGGAAGCAAACCAGCCTGGTGTGGAAAGGGCCCCGTCCAGGAACTGGGTCTTACACCTCTTGCTCTGTCTCTTGGGAAAGTCTCCTACTCATTGGTGGTCCCTGACCTTCAGTTCTGTGTTCTGAAGACTCGCTGGAAAACCCCTCTTTGTAATAACTCAATAAAATTTCTCTCAGCTCTGTAGTCATTGCACAAAGAAATCCAGATTCTTGAAACCTTTACCTGTGAACATCGAAACGACATTTTTAACATTGCTGTGATACATATTTTCAGTTCTTATGATGTTTCCTTCTGAGCACACCTCAGTTTTGTCACACGTACTGGGTTGACCTGAACTGGTTCTAGAGCCTGTGAGGAACTTGCATTGATGACAGATCAGGGACATTAGTACTTGCTTTTATGTATCACACACCTTGGCAAATTGTGTATAGGATGATTCTGTGTCTCTATTTATTACTCTTTTAAAAATACCAGCTGGAAACTTTTGATTCGGCTAGTCTGGATGTTCCTTCTGACTGAGATCTCTTCATTGTGTCATTGGAGCTATGCCAGATATTGCCCAACTTTTAACACAGCAGTTTGTTTTGAAACCAGTAGCATCAAGCTGGTGTTGACAGCTTGCTGTTTTGTTTTGTTTCTGCTGAAAGAAAGTAAAATTTACTATCTTAACCATTTCTATGTGTTCATGACTATTAAGTCGTTCACATCGTCACACAACCAACCTCTGGAACTTTTTCCTCCTGCAAAATTAAAACTCTATGCCCCGTAAAACACAAGTCCCCATTTTCCCTTCCTTCCCGCTCCTAGTAACCACACTCTGCTTTACATTTTTTATGAACCTGACTACTTTAAATATGGCACACAAATGGAATCGTACAGTATTTGTCTTTTGCAATGGGTTTATTTTGCTTGGCACAATGACCTCCAGGTTCAACCATATACCAGTCAAGGTCCTCCAGGAAAACAGTAAATAGAAGATGTGGATGTAGAGAAAGGGACATAGTTTAACAAATTGGTTCACACAAATAAAGAGGCTGGCGAGTCCAAGCTCTGCAGGATCAGATGGAAAGAGACAGAGTTGTAGATCAAATCCAGAGGTCGAAGGCTGAATAATCATCCTGTGGAGGGACATGCCACATTTTGATTTTTCATGCATCCATCCAAGACACTTGGGTCGCTTTACCTTTTGGCAAGTGTAAACAGTGCTGCTAAGAACATGGGTGTGCAAATATCTCTCTGAGACCCGCCTTTCCATTCCTTTGGACACAGACTCAGGAGTGGAACAGCTGGATGGAGTAATCCTACTTTTCATTCTCCAGGATTCGCCCTTTGGTTTCCCGCAGGGCTGAATCATGTCACACTGCCCCCTGCAGGGCCCCCTGGTTCCTGCTCTTCCACATCCTTACTGATGTTCTCTGTTTGGCTGGGTTTCCATGGTAGACGCACTCATGGGCATGAGGCTATATTTCATAAGGATTTGGGTCTGCAGTTCCCTCGTGATGGCTGAGGTTGAGCATCTGTTCACACGCCCGTCAGTCATTTTTATAATCTCTTTGTAGAAATTCAGTCTTTGGACCAAAATTGGATTATTATTTTTTTTTTTTCTTACCAAGTTTTAGGAATTTCTATATTCTGGATATTAATGCCTTACTATGGACTTGAATGTTTGTATCCCCGCCAAATTCTTATTGTTGAACCCATGATCCTCACTGTGATAGCCCAGTGTGCTGTGCTGGTTGTTTACCCTTGAATCCCGTGGCTGGCTGGGGGCAGTGTCTCACAGTCCCTGTCCAGCCTCAGGAGAGGTGTTGTGCCACATCTCCGGTGCCCAGGAAAACACCCTAATCCAAAAAATTTTGACGTGTAGTCTCTAATAACTGTATATCATCTTGCATTATCATGAAGCCAGAAAATCATAATGAACCACAGTAAAGGTAAGAATTGTCAATGTTTTCTTCAGGATTACACATCAGTGTCTATCTTATCAGGGATTTTGGTTAACTTTTTTCTTTCTCTAGAGTGTTTTTGTCTAGCTTTGGTATCATAGTAATGCTGGCCACAGAGAATGAATTTGAAAATTTTGAAGTAGTTTGAGGAGCATTGATCTGAATTCATCTTTAAATACTTGGTAGAATTCACCAGCGAAGCTGTCTAACCCTGAGTTTTTCTTTGCTGGGAGGTTTGCATTATAGAGCCAATCTCCTAACTATTACAAATCTGTTCAGAGTTCCACTTTAATGCATTGTTTAGTGTCAATAAATTGTGTTTATTGAATTTTTATTCATTTCTTCTAGGTTATCATGTTTGTTGATGCATAATTTGTTCACAGTATTTTCTTATAGGCATTTTTATTTCCATAAAATTATTCCAAATATCCTGCTTTCACTTGTGACTTATTCAAATCTTCTCTCCTTTTTCATAGTTAATCTTATTAAAGATTTGCTAATTTTTCTATTTTTTTTTATTTTTACAGACTGCATTTTTGTTCATTGTACACAACTGGGGTACAACTTTTCATTTCTATGGTTGTACACGATGTAGATTCATATCATTCATGTAATCATACATATACATAGGATAATACTGTCTGTTTCATTCTACTATCTTTCTGTCTCCCACTCACTCCCACCCTGTTTTCCTCTACACCATCCAAATTTCCTTCATTCTTCTCTTCCCCCCTGCCACTCTCTCATTATATATTGTCATTCACTTATCAGAGAAAACATTTGGACTTTGTTTTTTTGGGCTTGGCCTATTTCACTTAGCATGATATTTTCCAACTTCATCCATTTACCAGAAAATGTCATAATTTATTCTTCTTTATGGCTGAGTAATATTCCATTGTCTATATATTCCATGGTTTCTTTATCCATTCATCAATTGAAGGGCTTCTCAGTTGGTTCCACAATCTGGCTATTGTGAATTGAGCTGCTATGAACATTGATGTGGCTGCATCAATGTAGTATGCTAATTTCAAGTCCTTTGGGTATAAACCACGGAGTGAGATAGCTGGGTCAAATGGTGGGTCCATTCCAAGTTTTCTGAGGAATCTCCATACTGCTTTCCAGAGTGGCTGCTCCAATTTGCAACTCCACCATCAGTGTATGAGTGTACCTTCCCACTCCCATCCACACCAACACTTATTATCGCTTGTAGAATTAATATCAAAATGGCCATACTTCCAAAGGTGCTACACAGATTTAATGCAATTCCAATTAAAATCACAATGACATTTCTCATAGAAACAGAAAAAGCCATCATGAAATTCATCTGGAAGAACAAAAGATCCAGAAAAGCCAAAGCAATCCTGGGCAGGAAGAGTGATACAGGAGGAATCACAATACCAGACCTTAAACTCTGCTATAGAGCAATAGTAACAAAAATGGCATGGTATTGGCATCAAAATAGACAGGTAGATCAATGGTACAGGATAGAAGACACGGAGACATACCCACATAAGTACAGTTATCTCATACTAGACAAAGGTGCCAAAAACTTACAATGGAGAAAAGATAGCCTCTTCAACAAATGGTGCTGACGTTACTAGAAATCCATATCCAGTAAAGTGAAATTAAACCCCTCTCTCTCACCCTGTCCAAAACTCAACTCAAAATGGATCAAGGATCTAGGAATTAGTCCTGAGACCCTTCACCAAATAGAAGAAAAAGTAGGCCCAAATCTCCATCACTTTGGCTTAGGACCAGACTTCCTTAACAAGACCCCCATAGCGCAAGAAATAAAAGCAAGTATCAATAAATGCGACAGATTCAAACTAAAACGCTTTTTCTCAGCAAAGGAAACAATCAATAATGTGAAAAGAATCTATAGAGTGTGAGAAAATCTTTTCCACACACACTTAAGACAGAGCACTAATCTCCAAAGTTTATAAAGAACTTAAAAAACTTTACACCCAGAATACAAAGAACCCAATCAATAAATGGGTCAAAGAACTGGGCAGACACTTCACAGAAGAAGATATACAGGTGATCAACAAATAAATGCAAAAGTGCTCCTCATCCCTAGTAATTAGAGAAATACAAGTTAAAACCGCCCTAAAATTTCACCTAACTCCAATTAGAAGGTTTGCTAATTTTATTGTCTGTCTCAAAGAAACGCTTTCTTGTTTTCAATGAATTTTCTCTAGTTTTTTGGTCTATTTTCCATTTTGTTTATCTCTTTCCTAAACTTTATTATTTCTTCTGTTAGATTTGGGTTTGGTTTGCCATTCTTTTTCCTAGTTCATTAGGGTAAAAAGTTAGAACATTGGTTTATGTTCTTCATTTTTGCGATGTAAACATTGAGGGCTATAAATTTCCCTCTTAACATGGCTTTTGCTGCATCCCATAAGTTTTGCTATGTGTGTGTTAATTTCCAAATATTTGCTTATTTTCCAGTTTCCCTTCACTGTTGATATCTAGTATCACTCCCTTATAATGAGAAAAGATATTTTGTATGCTTTCTATCTTATTCCATTTATTAAGGCTTGTTTCATGGAACAATGCGTGGTCTGTCCTGGAGAACACTGCATAAGCACTTTGAGAAGAATGTGTACTTTGCTGTTGTGTGACATGTTCTATAAATGTCTGTATGGTCCGGTGATGTATGGTGTTACTCAATTCTTCTGTTTCTCTATTAGTTTTCTATCAAGTTGCTGTCAGGTGGTTGTTTTTTTAGTTGTAGAATTGAAGTGAATTGTCATCATTTTTTAAAATGTTGTATAGAATTTGCTTGAGTTTCTTCCCCAAATTCCCAGATTCATTTCTAACTAAATTGTTTACGTATTTGTTTATCTTAGGGTGGGTAGGGCACATTATTCTGCAGATCACTATAGAAACAAGAAAATTATGTGGTCGTGAAATGGCAACACCCATGCCTTTCTTTTAGAACTTTCTGAGGGCCGACTCAGGGATTCACCAGTTGGCTAAAATCATCAGTTCAACTGTCCAAACTTGGAGGTGGGAGACCTGAGTTTCCCATAGTGAGTGTTGAGGCCAGAATCCTACGCAGCTTAGAGCTTCTGTGTGTGGGGGTGGGGTGAGCAGGTTTAGTGCCCTAGGTCTTGGTGAATGAGCAATTTGCACATCTGAAAATAAAACCTGCTTTGCTACAGGTGCTCATTTCCTCTTCTGTGGAGCTGAAATTTCAGTACTTAGAGCTACATGGGACTCTGTCTTTGCTGCCAGGCATATAGGTTCCCTCATCTGGGCTGAAGAAATAAAATTTGAATATCATACCAGTGGGTTCACATCTCATCTCTAAATATGAATGAGTGAAAGTAAAGAAACGCCAAGACACAAAAAGGGAAAACCTGACATGAGCGGAAGAAAATTAACGTGAGAAGAAAATACGTAAATAGTTATAATTGGGGTTTTAGTTTCAATGTGGTGTGTCTTGAAAACTAACGTGTCCTGAGATGATGCAGGAATGCTCTAAGATATGATCAGATTATGAGAGCTATAACCTAATCCGTGTGCTGAATTAATGATTTTAAAGGACCACTGTGTTGGGTGGTCAATATACACAGGTAGGACATGATTGGAGGGACTAGGACCCAGGGTAGGGGGTGTGCCCTGGAAGCATTCACATCTTCCCTGTGTCTCCTTCCCCTCATCCTTCTTCCTGGTCTCCATGAGCTGAATAGCTTCCCACCACCAGGTCCTTCCGCCATGATGATATTCTGCTTCACTTTGAGCCTTGAGCAATGGAGTTGGCTGACCATGGACTGAACCTCTGAAACAAAGAGTGAAAATGGACTTTTCCTCCTCTAAATTGTTCTTGCCAGTTATTTTGGGTCACAGTGATAAAAAGATGACTAACACAATTAGTATCCGTGAAGGGAAAGTTAATATAAGAAACAGAAGAAAACATTAAAATTGGTATAATTAGCATCTTCATGGATATTTTAAATAATACCATCTCCATTAACATAATTCAACAATAGTTAAAATAAGCAGCACTTTAAAAAACTTCCTGATGCTAAATTTAACCCTCATGTGTCACTTTTACTTTTTCACTTATAAACTGAAACTCCTAACCCGATGGGCACAGTGTGTGGTCCCTGGACCTGCAGCATTTTTGTCTCTCAAGAACTTCTTGGAAATGCAAATTCTTGAGCCTCAACCTAGGCTTACCTTTTAAGAAACTTTAGGTATGGAGCCCAGAACTCTGTTTTATTGAGCACCTGCAGTAGAATCTGATGTGCGCTGAAGTTTGAGAACCCATGCTTGACTACACATTGAAACCACCTAAGGAATTAAAAAAAATATATTGATGCCTGGCTCCCACCCCAAGTAATTCTGATTTAATAGACTTAGTCTGCAGTTTGGGCTTTGGGAGTGTTAAAGGCAATCGGGTGTTTCTAATGTGCAGCTGATGATGAGAACCAATGATCTATGTCTCCTGGTCATTTGATCCCTCTCCATATCTCCATAAAGCAGTGGTTTCCAAACGTCCTGGCTTGTTGTAATCACCTGGGGAGCTTCCTAAGCAACGGATCGGCATAGCGTCCCTGGAGATTGAGATTCAACTAGTCTAGGATATGACCTGTTCTTTTAACAAAATAATAGCAAAAATTGGGTGATTTTCATTCATAGATCAGTTTGGGAAGCACTGGGTTAAAGATTAAATCTCTAGTTCTAAAGATAAATTTCTACCCCTAAAGCAGATATTAAATTTGTGAGCTTTATACAATCTGATTAGACATAGGAGTACAACTACAGTAAGGTTTAACTGCCTCCCAACATCCTAACAAAATGAAGATTTAAAAAAAAAATTATTCATAGCCCAAGTTTGAGTAAAGAGAGTAGAACTTCTCAAATTTGGCCCTGTATCAGAGTCCCCTGAGAGCTTTTAAAACTTCCGTACTGAGGTCTCACCTCAGACAAATTAAATCAGGACTTCTGGTGTAACTAAATTATCAGAATTGGGGAAATTAAAGTAGAGCATTGCAGAGTAATCAAGGGTTCGGTATTATTTGAATCTCCCTAGAAGGTTGCAGAGGACATCTAAGGCTGTTATCACTCCAGGAGCGAAGAACTGCTGCTGCCAGCTTTCTCATAGGCCGTGAGGGAGCCAGGCCTGTCTGTGTGCTCAGAAGAAGAGTGATGAGGTCTCAGCACAGGTGATGATATCAGCAGCAAATAACATCACAGGCTGCATCTCACAGAGGGACGTAGGACCTACCCTACTACGTGTTTATCCAGTACCCTTTGGACTTTTGTGAGCAGCTTGGCATTGGGTCCTTGGATGACCTCTGTATGAGCTATCCAACCATCTTTCAACATTATGTCATTTCTAATAGCAAAACACTTGCACCTGATTCAAACTGCTGCCATACAATGGCTTGTGTTAGGGTAGTGGTTTTCAACCAGTGGTAAATTTTTTCCCACCGGGGATATTTGTCAATTTGGTTGGGAGACATTTTCCATTGGCATCTAGGAGGTAAGAGCCTTAGATGACCGTAAACATCCCCTGATGGACTAACCATCTCCCCACCCCAATAAAGAATCACTCCACTTAAAATGTCAACAGTACTGGGGATGAGAAATGCTGCTTTTGTGCGCACCTTGTAGGCTTCAATTATTTACCATTCAAAAGTAGACCCAAAGTAGAAAGTCTGTTACAAAGAAGAATTTGCTCACGGGTGAATCTGGAGAATCTCCAGAACCTGAGGGAACCAAACACTGTGAAGACCATAACTTATTCCCAAGAAAAGAAGAAACTCAGCCATATAGTAGTTTTGAATTGACAAGTAACTATTAGCACAGCATCTATTTAAAGTTTGCTGCTGTGTTTCTCAGAGTAAATTCCAAAGCACAATATCAGTTATATTCTAACAATAGAACCCCATCTCTCTGTGAATGTGTTTAGAATAAACAAGGCAATGAGATGCTCTGTGACTTCCATACCTTTTTCTCTCTCAACCCTACTGCTGGTCCTGATGTTCTATAACCCAACCTCATATTTTAAGTGACAGTTGGGCAATCAAATCATCCCTAAAGTCTTGCTTGGCCTAAGGCTCCTATTCCCAGAGCACACGTTCAAAATACTCTGTAACCATTTCTATCACGTTTTGTACAGACAGAAAGAATTGTGTTCAAATATGCACCGGAGTCCTCCACTAAGTTATATTTCCTGAAGGTAGTCTCTGTAGTCCCAGGGCATAGCAAAAACCCTGGCACATAGCAGATGCTCACATTTTTGTTAAATAAACGAAGGAATGATGGTACATTTGCATCGTTACTTTCTCCTTAGTAGGGAAAACAATTATTTTGGATTGACTCATATGTAAGAAACTTAATTCTGTCACATTGAACCAGTGTTTGAAATCAACTCCACCACACCAGACCACATTCATACATACACTCACTCGTAGGTACTACGTCCCACCTCTCCTAGTCATTTCCAAATCTCATAGTCATTGAGAACAAGTAATGAATTATTTCTTTGCCCCCATATAAAGTAGATGGAAATCTAACCAAAATTGATAAGCAAGAAGTCATTGGTTTAGTGTATACATGTGTTCCTGTCTGTGTGTGTGTGTGGGGGGGGGGGGTATGTGTGTGTATTTCAAGTTCATTACTTTTAAAAAGTCTTCACAGAAATTACATTTTGATTGCTTAAAAATACTTTTGCAAGGAAGGAAAGGGAGCTTGAACCTTTGCCCTTCAGAGAATGTTGTTTTCTGCTGCTTCTAACAAAATCTGCCAAAGTCCTAGTTCTAGACACTTGCAAGATTTTAAACAATAATTCTTGTCTGTTCATTCTGATTAAAGGGATTGCAGGAAAAAAGGAAGTGAGCACTTCTTGAAAATTCTGCAGAAAATTGTATCATTAACATTTTTCTACTGCCAGATTTAGTTATCGACTTAATTGCTGAGATTTAATTGTCCTCATGAGAATTCAGTGATGGTTTCATTGACCATCAGAAACCCTATATTATTTCTGGGGAAAAAAATCAGTGTTGATAGAGAAACATAAATATTTTATTTCAAAATATATATTTGTATTTGTGAATAGTCACTGAAAATCTAAGAGTACTTTCCAATTCACTAGTACCTGGCAGCTGAAGATCTCTGTATACCATTTAAGGCAATAGCTAAGAGTCAACAGCTAGTCATGAAACCTCTAATAAAACCTTCTCTTCATTTATGTTTAACAAAAATAGAAAGACCATTGAAACACAGACTAAAGAAAAAACAAGACTACAGACTTCAAGTCTGAATCATGGGGGACTTTTGTGTCCTCCCTGGTGCTGGATCTCGACTGTTGATGTACTTCTGCTGCACTTCTGTGAGTTTTCTTCCTGTTCTGCCAGGATAATTTTGTACTGAGGAGGAGGAAGAAAAGGAGTTCATGTTTTGGAGCCGGAAGACTGGGTTCCTATAGAGGGACCTTAACACTGCTACCGACTCTACTGCACAATTAACCTCCACATAGCACTCCGTTCTGTCTATTCCCCATAAATCATCCCGGATACAGGTTAATTCTAAGTAAAGCCCATAAGTCTTATTTCATCTCATTACACCCACCACGACTCTATTTGCGTGTGTGTAAACATACGTATTTATATGCATTGCTCCAGAGATAGAGTTAAATGGTTCTAGAAACCACTAATTGTGCAATGGATGTCATAGAAAGAAAAATAAAAGATGCACTTTTCAAAGATATATGTATCTCTATATACAGATACAAACACTCAGGCATGTGTGGGTGGACGCAGGAAAGCTGGAAGTGCAGAGGCTCCATCAGGGGTGGCCAGTGTCCACAGGTATTTGAGGTGGCAAGGAAAACACAGGAAGGAGGAAATGCACAAATATACATCTCAGCCCCTCCCCACGATGTAGGTGAATCAATCGTCTGTAAACTAGGGTGTTCAGATTATGCCTAAGATTTCTTCTTTCTAGGAAGTTTTAGGATTCTATGAGTTTTTTTTTAATTTAAAAAAATTTCAATTAATTTTGAGTATTTAATGCATTAAATAATTTTTATCACAATTTTTTTTTTATCAGATGGTTAAGGTTGGAATTTACATCCCTGTGGTCCTCTTGA
This sequence comes from Sciurus vulgaris, assembly GCF_902686455.1. Taxonomy (NCBI): domain Eukaryota; kingdom Metazoa; phylum Chordata; class Mammalia; order Rodentia; family Sciuridae; genus Sciurus; species Sciurus vulgaris. The sequence continues at coordinate 133,983,567 of NC_136470.1, forward strand.
GGGGTTTACATTTTTAAAACAGAAATCAGGACCCTGGTCTGTTTCTTCCTGGTCTATTTTTTTGTCATTCCTTGGCAGTTACTGTTTTTAATTCAAAATGAATTATCTCTTGAACCATCAGAGAGCCTGTTCAGAGCTTTAATAAACGAAGACAGTTGTGGTTGTCTTGTTGTTTTACAAAGTGGGGGTATGAAGAACGAGGTGATAAATCTGCTGTGTCTCTTATACCGGGCGGGCACTGCCAACAAATAACACATTCCTCCAGATTTCTACTTGGCAACAGGTTGGCGTAAAGCATCTTATTACTTCAAATTATCTTCGAGATCCTGATGCTCTGTGACAGGAAGGACTTGTCTGATTGTTTTTAACACTTACTTCTCACCTAAGGCAGTCCTGGATAGATGGTAGCAATCAGTAAACATAGTTTTCATGGGAAAAAGATTTACCCTATGGAAGAAGGAGTCACCAAAACTGTTTGTTTCCCCCCTTGGAAAACAAAGTAATGGCTACTAGATGTGTTACTTTTAAATTATGATTTTCGATTCTAATATATACTGTATCTCCCATGGTACTTGGTGACAGACAACAGAATCTACTCTGGTTAAGGTAGTAAGGGATTAATAAAAATTTATCTATGGAGGCACCCACCTATAGTCCTACCTCTTTGGAAAGTTGAAATAGAAGGATTGCTTGAGCCCAGGAGTTTGAGGCTATCCTGGGCACCATAGGGAGAGAGACACCATCTCAAAGGACGAAAGGAAAAAGGGAGGAAAAAAAAGGACAATTGGAAGAGAGAGAAGGAGGGAAAACAAAGAAGGAAATTAGAAATGGGTGAGAACTTTGGAAAGGGCTGAGGCAACAGGTTCTAGATTGTGTTTAGAGTCATACTTTCAATCATGACATTACTGACAGTCTGGTGTCTGCTCAGACACAACTGTGATACTTCTACCAAAGTCATGTATTTTCTTTGCCCAGCCTAGAACTGCGCTTGGTTCCGGGACAAGAAAATTGCTGCAACTACTGATCAGTTCTGACACAAACCCTCTCTGCCACTCCATACCTACTGCACCAATTTGCTTCCAAATTGAAGTCTCACAGGAATGTATCCACCAGTGAAAGTGAATTTGGCACAAAGGGATCTATCCTGGAAAGGGTCACAGTGTAGGAATAAGGTTCCAACCCTTGGAGGCAGTCACAAATGACAGATAGTACTCTAAGAACTTCTTTGTAGGCAAATACCAAAAAACAACCCCCCAGCCCTCGATATTGTAGAGCTACTTTTATGATGGTTTTACTCTTACCCTGCTTCCAAGCTGAGGTCTGAGTGCCAGAATAAGAACAATCAGGCACTAGAACAGAGACCCTGCAACTACTAGAAGAAAAAGTAGACCCAAATTTTCACCATGTCAACCTAGGATCTGACTTCCTGAACAAGACCCCTAAAGCACAATAAGTCAAATCGAGAATCAATAAATTGGATAGCATCAAGCTAAACAGCTTCTTTTCAGCAAAATAAACAATCAGGAATATGAAGAGAGAGCCTACAGATTGGGAGAAAATCGTTAGCACATGCACCTCTGATAAAGCATTAATCTCTAGTATATATAAAGAACTCAAAAAAACTTAACACCAAAAGAAACGAATAACCCAATCAATAAACGGGCTAAGGAACTGAACACTTCACAGAAGAAGATATACAATGGATCAGCTAATATATGAAAAATGTTCAACATCTCTAGCAATTAGAGAAATCCAAATCAAAATTAAGATTTCTTCTCACTTCAATCAGAATGGCAATTATCAAGAATACAACAACAATAAATGTTGGCGAACATTTGGGGAAAAAGGGACATTCATACATTGCTGGTGGGAATGCAATATGATGCAACCATTATGGAAAGCAGTATGGAGATTCCTCAGAAAACTTGGAATGGAACCTCCATTTGACCCAGCTATCCCACTCCTTGGTCTACAAAAAAAGGACTTAAAATCAACATACTAGAGTGATGCAGCCACATCACTCGCTAAGCTATGGAACCAACCTAGGTGCCCTTCAACAGGTGAATGGATAAAGAAAATGTGGTACCTATATATGATGGAATATTACTCAGCTTTAAAGAAGAATGAAATTATGGCATTTGCTGGTAAATGAATGGAGTTAGAGAATATCATACTAAGTGAAATAAGCTAAACCCTGAAAACCAAAGGCTGAATGTTTTCTCTGATATGCAGATGCTAATTCACAATAAGGGGGGATAGGGAAGAATAGAGCTACTTATATTAGATAGAGGTGAGTGAAGGGAGGGAAGGGATATGGGAAAAGGAATGACAGTAGAATGAAACAGACATTACCTCATGTACATATATGATGTGATCCTACAATATGTACAATCAGAAAAATGAGATTATACTCCATTCATATATGATCCATCAAAATGTGTAAATGCATTCTACTGTCATGTACAACTAATAAGGAAAACAATTTAAATATTAAATAATTATTACAAAATTTTTTTAAAAAGAACAATCAGGAAGCTAAATGCAGGAACAGACATTGAAATAGTGTAACAAATAAAATAAAGGTGTGCTGTCCATGTACAACTACAAAAAATTGGAAAAAAAAAAAAAGGTCAGACATACTGGTTACCTTGCAAGGAATTATCTAACTTAGCAAGTATTTTATACTTCATTGATATGACATTAAATTCCACTCCCATAGAGGAAGCCTAATTTAATAAGTTCAGGGCCATTAAAAATAATCATACCTCTTAGTTGCTAATGAATGGTTCAGACCATAAGGTCTGCATCGAGCCCACGGAACTACAGTTTTCAGTTCACATTGATTTGGGCGATGAAATTTCCAATTTATTTTGGCTAACTTTGCTATAGGGAGTGCATGTTTGTGTGGTTATATCAAAATGAATTCCCCATAGATAACCTTAATTTTCTATAGGTTATGACCAGTCAGATACTCACTCCAGACCTAGGCAGGTTATTTCATTTCCATTTTATATATGGATGAATACAGAATAATATAAAAAGAACATAATAATATAAATAAAATATATGTACTATATAAAATATAAAAAAAGGTAAAAATAGTATAAGAATACAAGTAGTTTGTGTCTAAAAAAATCCATTTTAATACTTCACAAATCAAATATATCCACATCTGTGCTTTCTAGAAAATAAAAGTACTATAATGAAACATTTGGGGACGTAACTTGATTTTACTGGATTTCTTTTCTTTGGCACAAAAAGTGTGTAAATATTTTACATATACAAAACATGTGCTCAAAATTCAGGCAAGCACACTCATTGCTAATGAAATAATTAGTAGTTAGGAGATATGTGCTTGGTGTTTTCACTTTCCGTGTGAATGGATATACCTGAGCAACACCCCGTGCATGTGTGACGACTCTGACACAGGCTTCCTTTCATGATTTATGTCACTCCAAATGTTTTCTATGGCTTATGTAATATTGACACCAAGCAAAACCTTCTCTCTGTTGGAACAGATTCCCCCACAGTCTTCCCAATCTCTCTTTTTCCCCATTCCTTAGAGCTGGAACCACTTTGTCACTAGTTTTGAGTCATTTCTTCTGCCTGATGTTTTCCTGTTCTTCTTTCTCTTTTGTGTTTTTTTTTGCCCTATTTGTTTAGGTTTTTAAAATAACTATTATACAGGTTTTCTGATATTTCTTTCCCATAAAAATTCAGATGGGCTATTCATGGAATATGCCTTCGGCAGGGTGAGTCCTGTGAGAGATGATTATGTTTGGAAGGGGGACATTCAGGGGACACTGCAGTCATATTCCATACTTGGCTGAAATGGATATATATTTACCTCTTCGTGGGCTGGAGAAGTTGACTTGAAGGGTAAAAAGAGTACATAGTTAATCCTAAATTTTAGACCATAATCTAAAATTATTGAAAAAAAAAAAAAAAAGGAGGAAACTGTTTATTTAAGAAAGTTTGGGAAAAGAGGAGGTAAGTCAAATTATCCCTGTTTGCTGATGATATGATTCTACATGAAGAAAATTCTAAAGACTGTACCAAAAGACTTTTAGAACTGATAACCAATTTCAATAAGTACCAGTGTACATAATTAACATACAAAAATCAATAGTCTTTTTGTTCACTGAAAATAAAATAGATGAAAAAGAGATCAGGAAAGTAACTCCATTCACAATAGTCACATTAAATAGACAACCAAATAGATTAAATACCCAGGAATGAACCTCACTCAGGATCTGGAGGAACTTAATAATGGGGGAAAAAAAAAAAAAAAAAAAAACACTGAGAGAAGACATTCAGAATGATGTTGGAAGGTAGAAAGAACTTACAAGTTCAAGGGTTGAGAGAGTCATTATTATGTAAATGGCTAAACTATTCCAAATGATCTGCAGGCTTTCAGAGGACTCCCCAAGAAAACACCAATAACATTCACCACAGAACTAGAAAAAACAATCCTGAAATTCATATCTTTTTTTTTTTTTTTTGTTTTGTTTTTTTTGTTTTTTTTTTTTTTTTTTTTTGCTGCTGTGACTAAAGGATCTGACCAGAACAATTTTAGGGAAGAAAAGTTTATTTGAGAGTTTTGGTTTCAGATATCTTAGTCCATAGAAGGCAGGCTCCATTTCTCAGGGTGAAGCAGAACATCATGGCGGAAGAGTGTGGCAGAGGGAAGCAGCTACATGGTGATCAAGAAGCAGAGGGAAAAGTTCCCCTCTCCAGATACAAACCTATACCCCAAAGCCACGCCCCCAATTCCCACCTCCTCCAGCCACACCCACCACTTCAGTTACCACTCAGTCTCTATCAGGGGATTAATTCACTGATTGGGTTAAGACTTTCACAACCCAATTGTTTCTCCTCTGAACCTTCCTGCATTGTCTCACACATGAGCTTTTGGGGAACACCTTACATCCAAACCATAACAATCTGGAAACAAAAAAGACCCTAAATGGTCAAAGTAATCATAATCAAAATGAGCAATGCTGAAGGTGTAGTGATGCCTGATTTCAAAATGGTCTTCAGAGGTAGAGTTGTTGTTGTTGTTGTTGTTTAATGGCTTTTTATGGCATAACAGACTTGTAGACCAATAGAATAGAATAGAGGACTTGGAAGAAAATCTACGCCTCTCCAGCTAATACTTGCCAAAGGCACCAAAAACATACATTGAAGAAAGAACAGCCTCCTCAACACACAGTGCTGGGAAAATGGGATTTCACATGCAGAAGATTGAAACTAGATCCCTTTTCTCACCCTGCACAAAATCAACTCCAGGTGGAACAAAGACCTACCTCAATGTAAAACCCAAAACTTTGAAAGTACTGGAAGAAAAACTTGTGGCAACACTTCAACATATTGTACAGGCAACAGTTTTCTGAGTAGGATTCCAATAGCTCAGGGAACAAAAACCAGAACTTATAAACAGGATTACATCATACAGAAATCTTCTGTACAAAGAAAGGATACACAGAGTGAAGAGACAACTAACGTAATGGAGGAAAAGTTTTGCCCGCTATTCACCTAATATTCAGAACACGTAAAGAACATTAAAAAAAAAAAACTTAATAAAAAAATCAAGAAATTCAGTTTTAAAAAAATGAACTAATGGCCTGAGTAGACATTTCTCAAAAGTACAAATAGTCAATAAATTTATGAAAAAAATGTACTCAACAGCATTAGCCAGCTGGCAAATCCAAAACTTTCAATGAGGTTCTATCTCACCCCAGTCAGATTATTTTTTTAAAAAAGAAAATTAATGACAAAAAATAGCATATGCTGGCAAGGATGTGGAGGAAAAGGAACCCTTATAAATCATACGTGGGAATTTAAATTAAATACAACCACGAGGGAAATCAATATGGAGGTTGCTCAAAGAATTATGACTAGAACTACCATATGACTTGGCTATCTTTCTACTGGGTGTATATACCTGAAGGCAAGGAAGTCACCAAGCAAAAGAAACACAGCTCACCTGTTCTTAATACAGCACCATTCACAATAGCCAAGATATGGAATCAGCCTAGATGCTCATCACTAGATGACTGAATGCTGAAAATGTGGCTTATTACACAATGGAGTATTCTTCAGTCATAAAGAATGAAATCCTACTGTTTTCAGAAAATGGATGGAACTGGGGGTTATCATGCCAAAGGATATAAGGCAGACACAAAAAACAGAGTATTCTTTCATATGTGGAAACTAAAAACAAACAAACAAAACAAACACCTGAAAGTTGAAGAGGGAATTTAATAGGAGATGAGAAGGGAGAATCTGTGCGGGGGAAAGACAAGAGAGGGTGGCGGGTGTCAGGGAGGATGAACTTGATCAGTGCAGGATTGTACATGCATGGAAGTGCCCAGTGAAACACAATTTGCACAATTTACGCATGTTAATAAAAAAGCTTTCAAAGCAAAGATATGACAGAGATATTTATCAAATAAAATGTTAGGTTTCACACACTGACATTTTTGAGAAAGTGGTAGGGCTGAAGAATGGGAATTAGCCACAGAAGTACTTTGGAGAATGCAATAAGTACTGTGAGGATTCTGAGCTAGGAAAAGAATGTTCATGCTCTAAAATAATTATATTTTTTACCCATATATACTTTACTATGTACCAGAAAATTGCTCAGAAAACAAAATAGTTTTGTGGACTCATCGATTTTTGATAGCTTATTTTCTTGCTATTCAGCTAGTCTGGAAAAGACTGTGGTATTATGGTTAACTCTAGGGGGTTTCCTAAAAAGTTGTGTTGGGGGTCAGAGAGAAGTCGGTTACTCACTTACCCTTCACAGAATTCAGGGCTAAGGATCCTATAACACAAGAAAGATTAACAAGAGGAAAACACAGACATATTTTTAGTAAGGTTTGACATGGCATAGAGAAATGAAAATTTGAAGAAATGGGAAACCCATATGTTTTTGTGTACAGGAGTTGGACTGAGGGATGACTGGGTATCATCTAATGAAAAATGGCAGGTGGAGGCAATTTTGTTCAGTTTTTTCTTGGCATTTCTGTGTGACATTCCTCCTCTGTGGGTGTAGGACAGGTTGTCACGTGAAGGTCTTCAGGGCAGAAGGGAGGGAAAGGTCAGACAGACCTTCCTAGCTTTTGTGTCCTGCTTCACGGAAGAACTGGAGAGGGGGATCCTAGTAGCTTGTCAAGGGAGAAAGAAGCAAGAGATGGTCAGAGAGACCTGGCTGATTCAGTGGTTTGCTCCATTTCCAAGGTATGATATTTTGGGATAGTGTTTCCCACACCCAGTCAAATTTTTCAAAGACAAATAGAGCATAGCTGTCTTTGGAGCTCTTCTAACAAGAAGCAACCTCGTGGGAGGGAGTTACTTTTTTTGTCTCAAGGATTTGTGAAGAATTCTTCACAAAAAAGTAATTGCCCGAACACAGGTTGTAAATGATGTTTCTTAGTTCTTGATGAAGGCTGGACACAGATCACCTGGAAACCGCTTATATCACACCAGTGTCTGAATATCCTGGGTGTCTGCCCTCCACCCCATCCCAGATCCCAGGCTATTCTAATCTGAAGCTTCCATTGGAAATCACTGGCCCATTGTTTTTACCAGATATGCCGTGGTTCTCAGGTCTTGGGGACCGAGGCGCTTTGGAACAAGCACCTCAGATGATGCTTATGCACCTTGGAGTTTGAAAACTTAAAATGACTGACAAAACTTTACTATGTGGACAAAGATGGTGAGAGAAGAGGACATGGCACGTGTGGGCAGAGAGCCCGTGCCTACCCACACAGGTGGCAAGCTGGACTGTGAATGACAAGGCCAAAGATGAAAAGAGGAGTCCCACGGCGGAGCGGTGCCAGGCCCGGGAATAAGCCTGCTCTGTGGGCAGATGAGGGGCCACAGAAAGATCTAAGGGTGCAAGTGACATGCTGAGAGAGAGTTTAGAAGGACCATTCCAAAGGGAGCACGCAGGAAGGACTGCAGGATGGAAGACCCGTATGGAGGCTCTTGATAAGGCGGACGCAAAACTGGTGAATGCACAGAAGTCACGTAGACATTAAGGGAGACGGATATAGCCTGGTGCTTTACTGAGAAGCATCTAGAAGCACTTGGAGGACTTCCCTGCTTGCCTGTTGCTTGGGTGGCAGTATTGGTGGCAGCCAGTTTTGTTTTCTACTTTGTAATATAAAGCCGATACCCCGCCTCCCAACCACTAGTCAATCTGCACTCTGCCCGCCTCCTACCTTACAGGAATTTTGGGCCTCCCAACCACCTGTCAATCTGTGCTCTGCCCGCCTCTTACATTGCAGGAATTTCCGGCTTACGCTGCCGCCATTTTCCTGCTTCACACGTTATGTCCTAACATGCTAGATAGCTATTGGTTCATCAGTCAGCTTGCAAGTATTCTCCTCCGCTATTGGTTCCTTCTAGCCCGAGAGGTTCCAATATCTGGGAGAAGTCACACGCCATCTTTCTCTTTTTTCCTTTCTTTTCACCCTGAGCGGACGTGTTAGTCGTGCGCATAATAGTCTCTTGCGTGAGACCTCGTGTCTGCGGTGCATTTTTCTGGGAGCTATTGGTGAGCCGCAACTGAGACGGGGGAGCTGAGCGGCAGTTCAGCGGGAGGGGGCTGGAACTGCCAAGTCCCCAGCCGAGCTGCATTTTTTCCTTACATTGACTTTGACGGATAGAAAAAAGGAAGCACTGTCAATATCAATCAATGAACTTCCTTTAGGAGCCATTACGGTTTAGATGTGGTGTCCCCCAAAAGCTCACATGTGGGACAACACAAGGAGGTTTGGAGGAGAAATGATTGGGTTATAGTCTTGGCCTAATCAGTGGCTTAATACGCTGAGGGGATTAACTGAGTGGTGACTGGAGGCAGGGCAGGTGTGGCTGGAGGAGGTGGTCATCGAGGGCATGGCTCTGAGCTTTGTATTTTGTACCTGGAGAGTGGAGTCTCTCTCTCTCTGCTTCCTGATCATCATGTGAGTGGTTTCATTCTGTCACACACTCTGCCATGATGTTCTGCCTGACCTCGAGCCCTGAGGAATGGAGCCAGCCTTCTGTGGACTGAGACTTCTGAAACCCTGAGCCTTCACATAGACTTTTCCTCCTCTACGGTGGTACTGGTCAGGTTATTTACTGACCGCAGCAAAAAAAAAGGTGACTAAAACAGCTGCTGACAGCAACAGCAATTCAGCCAGTGGTGAACTGCAGGGTGTAGTTTCCCATGCAATAACCAACTAGCCTGAGGTTGAACCTGGGAAAGGCAGTTTTGCAAATTCAGATGTAGTGGTTGAAATGCAAACTTGCCTGTTTTTCTGACCACTCTGGGTTCTAGTGAACCGACAGAACTGACTGGGAGCAGTTCTGACCGGCAGCAGCCGCTCTATGGCTTCTCTAATTAGATCAGATTCTCTCTGGAGCTAAAACGAGGCAACTTTTCTGTTGAGAGTTTTTTGTTTATGGTAAGGTCATATTTCATAATTTAATAACGATACATGAGAAATAACTAATAAAATTGTTTTAAGGAATGCTGTGAATGTAAAATATGAACAAACACATAATAATGCACTTAATGAACTATAAAAATAAAAGGGTAGATTAATATCCTGTGAAACTTTAGCAAGTTAATTATGATAAAATGAGAGGCAGAGGCATATGTATTTTAGCTCTGTGTGGGAAGTGAATTTCGCTCATCCCTGGTCTGTACATGATCCCTGGTGTGCTGAGTCACAGAAAGAAATAAGACCACCATGTTCATTAAGAACAGAGTAAAGAAATTACAAAGGAAGCAATTATGGCAAGTGCACATGTTGTTTCAAATTTCAATCATTTGTTTAACTATTTTAATGACTCTCAAGTGATACGTATATACCAACTGTTTGAAATAAGATTACCTAAAAATTGGTAAAGTCATTGTTTGAAGAGCTATGAATGCATAAAATGACAGTCACTGGGAATGGAAAACTTTCACAGGCACTGACAAAAAGATGTAAGTCAATACATTGGAGTATCAATTTATCCATTACTTAAATAAAACTATTTTAAGGAAGATAGGCATCTCATGTATGATTATAAGAAAAGTTCATATCCACTTTAGACTTTTCAAAAATTACAGGGAAGCAAAGATCATTTTTTCCTTCTATCCAGAGAACACTACTGCTACTATTTGAGTGGTCAACCATAAAAAATAAATAAAAGTGATCTGCTTTCAACCATGAGCAGACCTGCCTTTGCTCTCCTCTCTCTAAAACATGCTGGGGCTGGGCACCCAGCAGCTCAGGAAGCTGAAGCAGGATCATCACATGAGGCCAGCCTCAGCAACTTAGCAAGGCCCTAAGCAATTTAGTGAGAACCTGTCTCAAAATGAAAAATAAAAAGGGCTGGGGATGTGGCTCAGTGGTTATGTACCCGTGGGTTCCATCCCCAGTACAAAAGACGTGTATCTGTACAGGTTACCACATTAAGAACAGGAACGACTTCAGAGCTCAGTGCTAAAGCTAGTACCTCCTTTGTCTCCCTTCCTATGAAAAGGAATATATAATTTTCTAAGCAAAAGAATGGATTCTGTTTTGGGGCCACAGACACAAATCTTCTGAAACTGACTTTGATTCTGGGACATGTACAGAGGCAAGGACTATGGTGCCACAGTCTGTGGCCAATGGCGGCAGTTATGACTTTCCTCAGACTCCGTGCTGCAGATCCTCAGCTCCTGAACCCACTATTGCAAGGTTGCGTGCTTTGGGAAAATCCAAACGCTGGTAAAATCCAACCCTTCCCTGACTTTGCAGAGTCTGACAGTGGGTGGGGAAAAGCCCAGAACCTTGAGAGTGCGGGTCCCCTTCATGTACATCAAAGGTGGCCACGGTTTTACAAGTCCTTTTCAAAGGAATCAATGACTCAACAGGGATTGTGAGTTCACAGAAAACTATAAGTCTAATCACTCTTGTAAAATATCATCTGAAAAGAAGTAATTTCTTTTTTACAAAATTGGTATCTATGTTTTTGTTTTGTTTTGTTTAGATATTTTTTATTTTTTTGGTGGCACTGTTATCAAACCCAGGGCCTCATACCCAGGGCCTTGTGCACACTAAACAGTTTTCATTTTGTGTGTGTGCGTATTTTTCTTGTTTGCATTTAAATATACTTTATACATGTTCTTGCTTAGCACTAAAATGTCTATGCTTTTATTGTTCATTACAAATTTTTATCTAAATAAATGTATCAACCATTTTCATGGAAACTTGTTCTGATCTTATAATTATACAAATTACTTTTTTTTTTTTTTTTTATGGTACTGGGGCCTGAAACCAGGGCTGCTTTACTATTGAGCTAAGTTCTCAGTTCTTTTTAATTTTTATTTTGAGATAGGATCTTGCTAAGTTGCTTAGGGCTTCACTAAGTTGCACAGACTGGCCTCAAACTTGTGATCCTCTTGTCTCAGCTAAAATTACAGACATGCACCATCACACCCTGCTCTTCCTAAATTTTATTATATGATTGTTTTATTCCAATTAAATCATTAATTTAGTTGAGATATTTAGCCTACCATATGAGGAAAGGATAATTTTTTTTATTGGAATTAAATGTTTCTAATGACTTTTATTCTTTAATCCATTTTGTCTTCACGGACAGAAACATTGCAATTTTATGATGTTTAAAATCCTCGTCTATTTATTGCAGTCTATTTCTAGAGTCTTTAGCATATTTGAGTTTTTATATTACTGTCTCTGCAATAGTTTAATAGTTATTCATTTTGTAATGGGTTTATAATATCTGATAGAGTTGATTCTTCCCATTTTCCCTTATTTAAAAATTCTTTTCTGGTTATACTCACACATTTGTCATTTTGATGAACTTTAACATAATTTTAAGCTCTTCCTCCTAGACAGATTGGGTTATTTATAAGAATTCATCGTATTGATAGACTAACTTCTAGAAAATTCTAGCAGGACATTGTGTTGCCATTCATGACACTGTACACTAAGGCTACTTATTATTATGGTGTGTGTGTGTGTGTGTGTGTGTGTGTGTGTGTGTGTGTGAGAGAGAGAGAGAGACTGGGGACTGAACCCTGGGCTGTGCACATGCTAGGCAAACTCTCTACCGCTGAGCTACATTACCATAGATTTTTATTCTGGGACAGGTCTTGCTAAGATGCCCAGGCTGGACTCAAACTTGCCTCAAGTTTGAAGATCCTCCTGCTTCAACCTCCAGAGTAGCTGGGATTACAGGCACATGCCTCTGCACTCAGCTTGTCTCTTTTCAACAATCAGTTGAAGTTTTGAAGTTTTCTTTACACATTTTTTTTTACCTCTTTCTTGTTAGGAAAAACATAAAAACACTTAAGAATGAACCTATTTGTTTTTATTTTGTTTTGCTGCTCTGGATGAATTTCGTTTGCTACTACATTTACTTCAACCTTCTGCATATTTATTTTGGAATTTTAAAAATTTGTGATGCTTCTGAAAACTTTCTCATAAATCTCTTGGATTTTGCTTCCAGTCTAAATTGCAAATTATCCTACTCTCCCCCTATCCTTTCCATCGTTCTAACTGCTGTAGTTAGGTATTCTGAGGCAGCCTTAGAAATAGTAGTGTTAAGATGCACACTCATGCTGGCCTTGACTTTAATGGGATTATCTGATGCATTTTGTTATTAGGCATAATGCTTGATGTATGTCTGTGTGCTGTGTGCGTGCACACGCACAAACACACAAAGATGAGTTTGACTAAATCTCTTTTTCTGTAAACAATTGGTATTTTTTGTTTGAAACATTAATACTTTTAATAAAAGTATTAGGCTTTTTTCATTTTTGAACTGTAGATTAATTATCTACGCTAACCACCATAGATATCACAGTTTCATGGCATCAGGAGATAATTATAATATTACTCTTCACACTGCAGAACAATTTAAGCCTTTTTTGTCTAACCCAGTGGGGTAGTGCATTCAGATAACTGAGAGGAAAAAAAAAAAGTCTTAAAATCTTCCTAATGATCTTAAACCTCTGAAAATACATAGTTGTAATAGAGGATTACGCCTCTATGTACTTAGTAGGTTAGATCTTTTTAAGTTTTTATTTTATTTTCAACTGACAACTGCACGTGATGGGATGCAAAGCCACGTTTCAGTGCATGCTTAGTCCACGGTATGACTTTTAAATACATACATTCTGAATCCGTAGCTCAATATTTTCACCCTCCACTGGCCTCCTGGATAAGCGAGAAAGCTGAGTCTCTGACTGCAGATGTGATTGGCTCTTCCCTGTTACATTGACTGCATTGACGTGCATGACCACCTGCTTATGAAAACGGATTCCAGGGGACCCATGAGGAATAAAAAATACTCCATGTTCCAAAGTGGTATTTTGACCCCGAGTTTTTAAAAACACACATTGCCTCTGTCAGATTTTCCTGCTATAATCTTGCTCATCCATTTTTTAAAAAAATTCTTGGGAATCACATTTTGTATTCTTGGCATTTACTCACTTTTAAGTTTTTCAATGTTTTTGTTAGTGAATTAGAGTCCTATGACAGTGGAAGTCACTGTAACATATCCATATATGTATGTAGAATGATTTGGTCCATTTCAGTGACCAGGACCTCCCGTCTCTCTTCCCGGCCCTCCCTCACCCCCTTCTTCGACTCTTCTTTCTTTCTTTATGTATTGTTTTTAAATTGGTGCATTATAGATTTCCATTAAAGTGAAATTCATTTGATATGTTCATGCATGCACATTGCACAGTTGAGTCAATGGCATGCCACAGTTCTTCCCCTTTCCCATCTCTCCCTGCTCCCTCTTGAGTCCATTCTAATTTATGGGATTCCTCTCTCCCCCATATCTACATTCCTTATTTGTCTCTGTTTTCTTTATTTGAGAAAAAAAAAAAAGTTTGACCCTTAACTTTCTGAGTATGGTTTATTTTAGTTAGCATGATGTTCTCCAGTTCCATCTATTTACCACCGAAGGCCGTCATTTTATTCTTCTTTATGACTGAATAAAACTCTTCTTCATGGCTGAGTAATACTTCATAATGTATATGCACCACCTTTTATTTATCCATTAATCTGATTTTGGGTGTCAGGGCCTGTTCCATAACTTGGTTATTATTGGTTTTGCTACTATAAACATCAGCGTGGCTGTATCACTTTAGTACACTGATTTTAAATTCTTTTGGGTAAATATCAAGGAATGGGATGGCTGATTTGTTTAGTGTTTCTATTCCTAGTCTTCTGAGGATTCTTCATAGTGCTTTCCAGAGTGGTTGTACTAATTTGTAGTCCCAAGGACAATGTATGAGTATACCTTTTCTACCACAAACTTGCTAGCATTTATTATTATTTGTATTCTTGTCATTCTGACTGGAGTAAGATAAAATCTTAGTGTAGGCTGGATTTGCATTTCCCTGACTGCTAGGGATGTTGAACATTTTTTCATATATTTGTTGTCCATTTGTGCTACTTCTTTTGAGAAGTGTGTTTGACCATTTATGACTGGGTTATTTTTGTTTCTTTATTTGTTTTTTGGTGTAAAGTGTTTTGGGTTCTTTATTGCCCACCCATTTTTAAGATGCTGTTTAAGGTCTACATTACGCTTAAGAGAATGACCTCAACAATAATCCCAGTAAAAAGTTAAAAACTGTTTTTTTTTTTTTTAATATATTTTAAATATTATTTTAGGAGATTTATCCAGTAATAAAACCTAAAAATCTGTAAGGAATAAAGCTCAAGTGTTATTATTTTGAGTTTGATTCCTAATGTCATTTTCTCAAACAGCCTAAGGTTTCAGCACTAGTTTTCTTTAAACATGACTTTTATCTTCTCACTAAGTGTTCCAAAATGACTTTTTCACTTTTCTTTCATTTTCTATGTTGCTTTTCTACTATTTTTCTCCTTTTATTGGTTCTTTTTAGTTGTACTGCACATTGGGTTTTGTTTGACATAATTATAAAGCATGGAATATGCTTTGCTCTTACTCCATCCCCCATACTTCTTCTTTCCCTCACCCCTTCACCTGTTCTCTTCCCTCTACTCTCCTTATCTGTCTTCTATTTACTCAGAGTATTTGTTTTCATTAAGTGTCTTGTCTTGTGCTACATTCACTGTGCTATATTTACATATGTACTTTGGAAAGTTAGGTCAAATTCATTCTACCATTATTCCCTTATTCCATCTAGATTCCACATATCAGAAGAAACGCTTGAGCTTTGACTTTCTGGCTCTGGTTTATTCCCCTTAGAATGATAGTCACCAGTTCCATCCACTTATTAGCAAATGCCATAATTTCCTTATTCTTTATGGCTAAGTAATACTCCATTGTGAATACACACCACATTTTCTTTATCCACTCATCTGTTGAAGAGCACCTAGGTTGATTCCGTAGCTTGGACATTGTGAATTGAGCTGCTAGAAACATCGATGGGGCTGCATCACTGTCCCATGCTCACTTTAAACCCTTTAGATATATGTTAAGCAGTGGGAGAGCTGGGTCCTAGGGTGGTTGCATTCCTAGTTGTTTGAGGAAGCTCTATACTGCTTTCCGGAGTGGATGAGCTTTTCTCCTCTTGAGTGATGTATCTCATGGACTCCGGGACATTTCATTTCCTGCTCTGACTCCTGGTGATAGTGGAGCTGGGCATTTGACCGGGTTTGTGTGAGAGGACCCTTCATGGGCCGCCCTCCCAGTTAACTCAGTTAGTAACCAGACCTCTGGTTGTACGGTAGGATGCAGCTGATAACTGGTGTCCAGTCATCCTGCAGCCTCGTGTGCAGTGGAAGGGCAGGTGGCAGGTGGAGTACCTCCCACAGAACAGCTTTCTGCTTTCTCTGATCCTCTCTGTTCTGGGGTGGGACTCCATCTGCCCCCGTCCAGGGCAGCATTCTCCTGCTCTGTGTTGGTTCACGTGCTCAAAACAACTCTACGCACGAGACCAGAGGCTGAGAGATTTGATTCACACCCTAGCCGACCACTCACTCCGCTTCAGTATAAAGGAGTTTTCAATTTTTCCCAAAAATACCATTCAGGAAAGTAGAAATTTCCTAATAAGTGAATTCTTATAAAACCCCCTTTTTAGTGGGATATGTATCAATTATTAGATTAAAATGAGGGAAATTAAATCTCCCTCAAAGTTGCATGAGGAGAGAATATTAGCTTGAAATTTTCATCCTCAATGCTAGGAAAAAACCACATACATAGTTTCAATATTTGTTTCCTGGTAGTATAAAAATTGTGTGATCTCATTATGTATAAACTTTTTAGTACTTGTAAACAAACCTTTAAAATGCAATATGGGGGTGTGGAAAAATAAGAAAGCCATACAGTAAATAGTCTCCTTTAATTGTAACTACAAACATATATAAAGAGAATGAGAAAACAGTAGATATCCTAACAGTACTGAGTAGCTTCTGATGCTTCAGAACAGTTTTCCAGTGGTAGAATCTTAAATAGATTAAAATATTTCTGTCTAAAAAGAAAATTTAAAGCCCACTTACATGGTGGTGAAGATGATATGCTCAGAAAAGAGAAAACTTGAAATAAGGTCTGTGATGAGACATTGTTGAAGTTATGAAAAGCTTAAAAACAGTTGCTTCATAAGGCCTGCTGAAAAGTATTTCAACTTATTTCTAAATTCATTCATGTAACTATATGGGGAATTTAAAGTGGACATTGACAATTTCAAAATAAAGTTTGCCAGAAATGTTTGGGTCTTCTCATTTGAGGAGGAAAATAAAAATGAATTTGCTGACCTCTCTCCCGAAGACTCTGCGCTGGCCTATCTTAGAATGAAGGAAACAGATCTGCTCCTGATATTAGTGGAGCCCAGAGGAGAAGAATGAATGGCGGCTCACTGTCATGCATAGTGATCATTTAAAATCATACAACAATCAGACAAACAATGAAATAAAACATATGCCTATCATCTCACATTAACAAAAATACCGGTAGAAAAACAAAATAACAATATTTGGAAAGCGATTATTTTCATGTGACTGAGAAGTCCAGCCAAGGACTGATTCCTAATTGGACTTCTTGTGCATATTGGAGTTTAGAGCAATGATTCAGCAACGTTTAGAGGAGTAACAAAATAAAGGCCAGCAATAGTTAATACGTTTTCATATACTTCTCCATGAAATTAATTTGTGTTCCCTGTATTTCAGCAAAGTCACCAGTGAGGTTATGGTAATAACTCAGAATTTGTGTTGAAAGTGAAAGGTTAAATGAGACAACCTTTGTTTGTGATTGGAAAACACAGTTACAGTTACCCACAGCAGCTGTGCTCTTCTAGACAATCACACATTTACCTCTTTCCCTCCTCTCTTCCCTGGCCCCTCATTCTCCTTCCTCTCCTCTATTGATCTTCCTTCCCCGTTCATCTATGTATTTATTTTTGAGTGGTTATTTCTACTTAGACGTAGAAGTAAAATTCCCTGTGGGTATTGATTTTTGCACATAGCATGAGTTTTTAAACAATTCATCCTGTTTCCCCCTCCTTCTTGTCCCCTGCTCTCCCTCTCTAACTCCTTCTTCTCCTCCACTGCTCTTCCTTTATCTTCATGCTGTCTGATCTTCCCTTCTGTCTTTCCTTTATTTTGCTCTGGTTTCTACACATGAGAGAAAAACATCCTATCCTTGATTTTCTGAATCTGGGTTATTTCCCGTAGTATGATCTCCATTTTCATCCACTTACCAACAAATGCCATAATTTTATTCTTCTGTGTGGGTGAATAAGACTCCATTGTGTACATGTACCATATTTTCTTAATCTGTTCATCTATTGATGGGCATATGGACTGGTTCCATAATTTAACTACTGTGAATTGTGCTGCTATAAACATTGAGGTGGCTGTATTGCTATAATATGCTGATTTTAGTTCTTTTGGATAAACGCTGAAGAGGGGATAGTTGGGTCAAATGGTGGTTCCATCCCTAGATTTTTTGAGGATTCTCCATACTGCTTTCCAGAGTGGTTGTACTAGTCTGCAGTCTGACCAGCAATGTACGAGTGAACCTTATCTCCCACACCCTCACCACATTTATTATGGTACATGTTCTTGATAATTGCCATAATTAGTTTAATTTTCAAGTTTTTAAAAAAGTTATTGTAAGTAGGATCCTGCTATTGTAAATAGTATCCTGCTACTTTGCTGAATTCACACATCAGCTCCAGAAGTCTTCTGTGGAGTTTTTGGGATTTCTAGGTATAGGTTCATGTCATCAACAAACAGAGATAGCTTGACTTCTTTTTCTATTTGTATCCCTTTAGTTTACTTCGCATGCCTGATTAATCTGGTTTGTGTTTCAAGTTCTATATTGAATAGAAGAGGTGAGAGTAGACCTTGTATCGTTACAGATTTTAGAGGAAATTGTCTCAGTTTTTCTCCATTCAGTGTGGTGTTAGCTTTGGGTTTGTGATAGTTAGTCTTTATAATGTTGAGGTAAGTTCTTTCCATTCCTAGCTTCCCCAGAATTGTTAATATAAATGAGTGTTAGATTTTATCAAAGGCTTTTCTGCATCTATTGAGATGATTATGTGATTCTTGTCCTTAATTCTATTGAACTGGTAAATTACATATTGATTTGCATATGTTGAATCAATCTTGATTCCCTCAAGAAAGGAAAAAGAAAAACACTTGATCATGGTTTATTGTTTTCTTGATATGTTTTTTAATGTGGTTTGCTAAAATTTTATTAAGAATTTTTGGAACTATGTTCATCAGAGATATTGGTCCATAGTGTTCTTTCCTTGATGCATCTTTGTCTAATTTCGCTATTAGTGTTTTACTGGCTTCATGGAATATAGTTCGGAGTATTTCTTCCCTTTCAATTTCATGGAATAATTCAAGAAAGACTCTTGTTAATTCTCCCTTTCAAGACCTGATAGAATTCAGCTGAGAATTCATCTGGTCCTGCATTTTTTTTGTTGTTGGAAAATTTTTAATTGGTATTTCAATTTCATTACTTGATATTGGTATATTTAGGTTTTCTATGTCTTCCTGGTTCAATTTGGGCAGGTCCCAAATACTAAAAAAAAAAAAAAAAAAAAAATTGTCTTAAAAATGTAATGTTAAATTAGGCAAATTTTCTTTTAAGCATCAGAATCCCTAGTTCTTATTACTTCTTAAGGAGTTAGACTCCCTAGTTCTTGTACTTTAATTTTGAAAGAACCTACAACCTGCTAAGTTTTATATACCATATAATGTTATAGGTTGAAGTATACTCCTCCCCAAATTTGTATGTTGAAATCCTAACCCCCATTACCCCAGAAGATGAACTAATTTGAAAATAAGTTTGTTTCTAGGTAATTTGTTTAGATGAGGTCACATTTGAATAAGGTAGTGCTCCTAATCCAGTATGACCGGCGTCCTTATAGAGAGGGGATGTCTAGGCACACCTTCAGTTACATGGATGACGCTATATAAACATGAAGGTAGAGCCTGGGGTGATGTAACTACAAGCCAAGGAACGTTGAAGACCAGAAGTAAAGAAGCACAGAACAGCTTCTCTCCCTCAGCTCTCATAGGAAGGTCTGTCACCACCATATGGATGTTGGAATTTTAGTTTCCAGAACAATGTAGTCATAAGTTTCTGTTGTTTAAACTGCCCAGTTTGCAGAACTTTGCTATAGCAGCCTCAGTAAACTAAAATTCAGTACTCCATATCTAAGGGTTCTTCATTAGTCAACACAACAAAACCAATACTATTGATTCTGAAACAAGACATAAACCAAGGTTTAACTTTTTCTAAGCTTATTTAGTTCTCACCTGCTGGACATATTTGAATTTTCTGGAGATGTTACTGAAACAGTTTCTCAAAATAAGGTCTATGTTAGACTTATTCAAGTCATAACCTGATGTCACTACTAAATTCAGTCTTCTGAAAATTAACTTATCTCGAGCTTCTTTTTTCTGGCTAGGAAAAATCTTGTATTATATAACTTTAATCTTTTTCATTTCTATCCACATATATAGACTGACATTTTGGGGGAACTAATTTAATAAAAACATAGAATTTACCACATCAGGAGAGTATTTCCTGCACGTATGTAGAAAACAATGAATGCCATACTTTGTTGTTAGTCTTAATCATGAACCTAGTACCTCAGTTCTCCTAATAAATCTAATAGTATTAAATTAATAGTTCAGAATTACTCTCCAATAATATGATAGATTACATATCATGGGCATAGAGAATTACTAAGAATGATTGTCCTTACAATCCAATCTTGGTGACCAATTCTTCCACTGATCTTGCTCAATCTGCTCTTCCTGGTGATTTCTGAACATGCAAAACTTGTTTCTGACTTAGAACTTCTGAAACAGCTCTTTCCTCTGCCACATTGCTCTTCTGCCAGATCCTTTATTGCTTCTTTGTCTCCTTATATTCGCATTTCCACTTAAGATTGTCCCTCCATGCATCTGATCATGTCTTTACTGTCTGATATCACTCTGTAACTCCTCATTTACTTTTTATCTATAGTATTAATCAGGACCTGATATTATTGAAAAATTTCAAGTTTAATTGCTTACTATAAAATGCTGAATAATTCAGTGCCCCCAGCTCCCCATCACCCCCAGGCCAAGACATCTAAGTCCTGATCCCTGAACATATCTTACTCTCAGCTTACATGGTAAAGGAATTTTGCATTGGTCATTAAATTAAGGATTTTAAGTTGAAGTTATCCTGGATTATTCATGTGGGTCTTGTGTAATCACCAGGGTTCCTCTAAAACAGAGGTGGGAAGACCAGAGGCGGTAGTAGCAGATGTGACAATGGAAGCAAATGTTTGGAGTAAAGCATGGAAGGGGTCATAAGCTCACTTTTTCAGCTTCAAAAAAAATAAGGTTCTACCTTGATGTTAGACTTCCAACCTTAGAACATATAAAAGCACAAATATGTGTTGTTTTAAGTCAAGAAATTTGTAGTAACATGTTATAACAACAATAGGAAGCTAACACACTTATTTCAACCTCCTCAACCAGAGTATAGACTTGAAGAAATTTGGGATTTTGTCTTGTTTACCACTACCTGAGTATTCAAAGTGGATTACTAATAACCATTTCCAAAACTATACCAAGAATTAAAATCATAAATTCATTGAATCCAGTGTACATCAAACACACACATAGAAATGCACATATATCTCTATACCACAAACATGCCCATTCATAGACACAAATATCATAGATGGATTAGATACTACTCTCGGTTAATTAAATATATGTCTAAAATATAGCCTCTTATATTCCTTACAAGTTTCCCAAGAATGAGTCAAGGTAAGGAATATTAATTTAGCATAATATCTATACCCTAGTCCATTGGATGAACCATGTCAATCAAACTGATGAACTTCTATACCAACATCTATTGCACCATGTTGCAGTACATTTGAAATAAAGGCAAAATGGTACTTTTGAAACAAACAAACAAACAAACAAAAAACCAATGCTATTAAAAATTCCAGAAAGTTCCAAAAAGCAAAACTGAATTTTTCACACACCAAGTGAGTGAATTCAATCCTGAATCCATATGAATAAAGTGCTTTGTGGGCGACCCTGCTGAAGTCCTCCAGCAATTCACAGAGCCTGGGTCTCTGTACAACACTAGTTGTACATTGTGTTCCTCCCGTCTCATTTGCATCCTGTATGGTTTCCTTTATGGTTGCATCTATAATCAACATGGATAAACATTTTTTCTTGTCATTATTCCCTAAACATCACAATATAACAACTATTTATATAGTGTTTACATTGTACTAGGTATTCTAAGTAATCCAGAGATGATTTAAAGGACAGAGGGAAATGTGTGTTATATGCACACACTATACTATTTTATATAAGAAATTTGAGCAACTGCAAATTTTGATTATCTGCCAAGTGTCCTGGAACCAATGCCCTGTGGATACTGGAAGATGACTACACAGTATGTTTGAGCTTGGTAAGTTACATAAAAATTGTTTCATTGATAAAAATTAAAATGTTTTATGTCTTCCCAAAATAAGCTCTTCTGTCATGATTTCACCATCTGTTAAAATGAAGTCTAAAGTCATACATTTCTTCTTTTGAATAATTCAGAGATACTTTAGAGAAAACTGAAAGCAACAATATGTTGCTCAATTTCAGCAAGTTGCTTTTTAACCTTGATCTGGTGTGGCCAAGCAATTAGTCTCTGTGGAAATTAAATCTTAGTAAACATTTTATTAAAATAATGCTACTCATGATGCTAGTGTTTGATGTCCATGTGGCTGCTAATGCCAGATGTAGATATTTAGCTTCAAGCACATTACATCTAAACGTGTGTTCATACAAACAGAGGAATGTGAATTTTTTAATATTGTGAAATGTTCCTTTGCCACTGTCTGCAATTGTTATAAATACTACAACTTTATCGTGGGTTCCTCTGAGATCAATAATTAGACAATGAAGAAAAGCAAGAAAATAGATGGTTGGCATTATTGGGAAACAAATCTCCATTGTGCAAGAAATATTTCATTCGTATTATCGCAGATGAAAGATTTAACAAGATAATTAATTCCTCCTTTTCTCTTTCTTAAGTGCTTTGGCTATGAAAATCCCCTCGGCCTGTGAAGTAGCGCCCATTTCTTCAGCCACTCCTCAATCCCTCTGAACCTTCAGAGCCATTCAGCAAGAGCTGTGAGCGAGAGCTCTCCTGGTTTCTGAATGCCGTTTATCCCAAGAGTGGTGGTGTAGTTGTGTGGACCCGTGCTGAGCAAGGATTTTTTTTCTTTGTTTTTGTAGCTAAAGAACCCAAATGTGTGCTTCTGTTACATGAGATTCTGAAACACTCGTGGCCCTCTAAAATGTAGGACCTTGGACAGGAATCCCTGTTTCCTACTGTACTGTCTCTCACTGATGGGCAGTGTGGAGGACTCTTGCTACCTTTCTGAGTCTCCATGTTCTCTCCAGACCGTCATCTCTTCATCCTGAGTTCATATAGAGCCACTCAGAATTGTCTCACTTGCTATCTGCTAGAGAGTTTATCTTTTTTTTTTTTTTTTTTTTTTTAAGCCACACATAGAAAAAACTCAATATCTCAAAATGGTTTGCTTCAAAGTTTGTTATGTCTGGCACACATCCTTCAGTGTGAGTGTGTGTGTGTGTGTGTGTGTGTGTGATTACTGCCATTTCCAACTTTTATTAAAGATGGAATAATAGAATATTCTCTATTTTTAGTTCTTTTTATTCATTTTGATATGCCTTTGAGAGAAGAGAAAGAAAAGCATGCAGTCTTTTTACTGCCTGTTTTAAACAATGCTGATTGCTTTTCAAACCTGGAAATATTTATGGCTGGATTTAAAGAATTCAGCCTATTCCACACAAAGAGGCAGATCTGTGCACCTTAACTGAACCATAAAACTTCACATGATGAAGTAAATAATTAAAATATATTTAGACCTTTCATGTAAAAACACATTATTTGGGGCTCCTGTGTTTATTTATTTGTGTTCTAGATAATTGTATAAATCATTAAAAAATTATGAAAATCAATAGTATAATCAGGACTAGAAAAATTACCTGGAAATAAAAGTGCACACCTCTTGTCTGTCAGCTGGTAAGTCCTGCTCAGAGGCTGTTCCTGTGTATGGATGGCTCTATTATGACAGAACACAATAGTGTATTGTGCCTAGAATATTTCTTCAGGTGGGGGAGTGCTTGTGTGCAAGTGGTGTTAACAGACACACTCGTGTCATTTAGACAGTGTTAATTAGTGTCTATGTAATTATCGACATCTGGTCTGGTTTTCACCCACTTTTGCTGACAAATTCAATCTCCATTTAGGTGAAGACAGCAAAGTGAGAGACAACATAAAACAGAATATCTGTTTTAGTTTTATATCGAAATTAATTGATAGAAACTGAACAGAGTTCAAGAAATGAGAATAAGTAACAGAGGGGGGAAAAAATCCCAATACATACAAGTGTGTATCCAGTAGGACCTTTGTAGACCATGCATCCAGGAGTTCAAATAAGGTTCTGAAGGGCATACCCATAGATTTATCCCATTCAATACAGAAACCATAACTTCATTAATTGTACACGTAGAAGTACACCTGTTCTGGAAAAGCAGAAAAAATGTCAATATAATTGTCTGAATTGTTAAAAATTACCCTGAGATAGATTCTTGTTTCAATGAGTATTGTTAGAAAGCCTTCTAAAATGTAGATAGCACCTTCTTCTACTCTGGTCAATGGCAGTCCAGTCCAGGGGACAGTGGGATCTGCTTTGCCTCTGAATCATTCTGTGCAGCATGCAATTTGAGTCTATGGAGTCTACGATGGGCTAGAACTTCATCTAGAGGGATTGCAGCACAAACTCCAGGAGCCATTCCTTTGAATACCTCTGGCCCATGTCACTGCCACTGGCTTTTTTATTTTTTCATAGAGTCTGGAGAAGACAGTTGAACTCTGGGTTTGTCTAATATGTAGTTTTGCTGTGCAAGTTCATTTGCCTAGTAAGAAAACCCCTCTAACAGTTCTCTCTTCTTGATATAATCAATTCATTTTCCTTCTGATATGTCATTTTCAGTAATATAAAAACAGGTGATTATTTCTCATTTAAAAAAAAATTGTCTCAGGCTGGGGATTTAGCTCATTGGGTAGAGTGCTTGCCTTGCAAGCACAAGGCCCTGGGTTCAATACCCAGCACTGAAAAAAAAAAAAAAAATTGTCTCAAAGTAAATTTTCTGTTGGTTGTCTCTATGATTTTCTAACCTTTTCTACAACATCCTTGAAATATTGGTGGATATTTACCTTTAACTCTAGTCCTCCTATCTCTTTTAGCCCATCTCCAACAATGCTCTTGTGCCCACCACAGTGAAAACGTAAGTCTCAGAGCCATCTCTTTATTGTTAAGTACAGTCCCCACATTCGCAGTCTTTAGTCTTCTCTCTAGACCCTCATCAGGGTTTGTCCCTCTCTTTGGTATGCCTTTTCCCCTTGGTTTTCAGAGTCTCCTGTTCTCTTGATTATGTTTATTTTCTTCTTCTGGTGCTGGATTTAAAAATCTAGGTTGGTAGTTATTTTCTTTTATGTGTTGAAATACATTATCCCATGCTCTCTTGGTCTTTAGGGTTTCTTCTCAGAAATCTTCTGTTACTCTGATGGGTTCACCTTTTAAATGACTTGATGCCTGTTTCTTGCAGCTTTTAATATTCTTTCTTTATTCTGGATTTTTGACATTGAACTAGCATATTCCGTGGATAAATTATATTCAGGTTCTATTTAGAGTTCTACATGCCTCCAGTATCTTCATGGCTATCTTTTCTCCAAGTAGTAAAATGTTCTGCTATTATTTAACTGAATAAGTCATCTTTGTATCTCCCCTCCTCTCTCTGTGAAGGGTCTTAAATTTGGCCTTTTAATGTTGTTCCAGAGCTCTCTATATTCTGTTTATACTTTCTTATCTTTTCTTCATTATTAAGTATTCTAATCTCTCTACATTGTTTTCAAACTCTGATATTCTTTCTTATGCTTGATGTTAGAATGCTGATGAGAAGTTCCACTGATTAGCTCAGTATTTTATTTCCAAGATTTCTGTTTGTTTCTTTACCAGAATCTGTTTGTGTCTTTATTGAAATGGTCTTTCATACCCTGTATTTTATCCCTTAGTTCATTCCTTAGATCTTCTTTTAAATTGTTTGTCACTCTAATCATCAACTTTTTGAATTCTTTTTCCAACATTTCCTCTGCTTTAAGAGCTACAGATTCAGTTGTTGGAGGATCACAAACTTTTGGAGGACTCTTATTATCTGTTCTTTTTTTTTTTTTTTTTAATTTCCTGTATTTCTATTTTGAGATCTGTGCATCTATTGGGAAGGATGTCTTTTCCACTGTGATGTGAGGGTATTTTAAGTGAACTCCTTTCTCTTTACTGTGTGCTCTGGATTGGGAGTATATTTTAGTATCAAGAGACCCTATCAGCTGTGCACATTGTGATACTCAATCCCTAGCACCACCTTGAGAGGAGACAATACCCCCCAGTCACAGAAACTTGAAAGTAAGTCATATACTAACACATAATAGCAACTTGTTGAAAACAAGAGAAGAAATGGGGAGTAATGTTATAAAATGGGCTGAAAAATTAGGTGATAAAGATTATAAAATTAATTTTAAGTTATAAATAATATACATGGAAAAGGGAAAAAAGAAAAAGTTTAAAAAAAGATGAAAAGGGGAAGAAGGAAAGAGAAATAGAAGAAGAAAACACAGGAAGAGGAAGAAAGACAAAAAGAAGGGTGAGTATAAAAATAAGAAAGAAAACTGTATCAAGAATAAATGCAATTGTGAACTAATTAAAATAGGCGAAAACATAATTTTATAAAAGTGTGCAATAATGAATAATGAGGGGACTCAAAATAACCTAACACAGCAGAAAATACCAGCAAAATAATTTTTTTTAAATTGCAATAAAAATACCAAACTTCTTCCTTGTCAAGGTTTTTGAAGTATAGAGATTTCTTCCAGGGACATCCAGGTTTGGAATGCAGCAGTTGTTGGGGGTGTGGAAAGTGTTCCTGCTTTGACACCATGTCCTCAGAACCCCTCTGGGGTAGGAAGCTGCAACTCACTCAACCAAACCCACCCTGAACTGGGTGGCGCCTCTTTACCTTTTCCCTTGTCTAGATCAGCATCCAAAGTCCAAAGGGCATGGAATGCAGGCTCCAGTGCTGCCTTCTCAGTTTTCATCCATCCCAGGGTGCACTTGTAAGGCTGTGTCAGCACCGCTTGGCCCAGATGTGTTCTCCAGTAGTGCAGAGAACACATCTGGTAGGGTGGCTGCTCTGAGTGCTCTGGTGATCAGATGACTTTGTGAGCTCTGCTGTGAAACTTTAATGTCCAAAGATGTTTGGGCGAGGCAGAGGGCTGGAGACTGATAATCTTCCTCTGTAGACTTAGATCTACACAGATAATCTGCATTTTGAGCCTTTCAGACAGCAACAGAAAGAAGAAACCATTGAAGCATTAGAAAGAGAACACCACAGTATTATGCCCTGCCCATCTGAGGGGTCACGTTCTGAGAGCCTAGGAAAATCCACATCTTTAAAACTGTGGAAGAAAAGGAATATAATTCCAATAACAGTTATTATTTAAAAAAAGATAAAAATTAACATAATATTTCAGCTGACAATGAGAATACATCAGAAAAATGGAATGTGGTCTCAACACAGATGGAAAGTTTATCTTACAAAGTAAAATAAAGTAGTGGAAATTTTCAAAGAATGACAGAATTAAAAATTTCCCAATCTCAGAAATTATAGAGCTAGATGATAGAACCATATGAGAGAAAGACTGGAAAACACCCAGGTTGCATTAGAAAAGAAATAGAAGAATATTCAGAAATAAAACTAAAATAAGAGAAGCATTACAATGAAAGGAACGGGTCATGGTGGTGCATGCCTGTAATACCAGTGACTCAGGAGGCTGAGGATCCTAAGGCCAGCCTCAACTTAGTGAGACCCTCTCTCCAAACAAAAAATAAAAAGTACCGGGGATGTTTCTTGGTGATAAAGTGCCCCTAAGTTCAATCCCTAGTACTGCAAAACAAGAAGAGAAAGAACTGACACCAGGAAAATCTCTGTAAATGAAGTAGAATAAACAGCTCATCAATGAAAGACAAAACAAAAACCTGTCAGACTTAGAGATGTTTAAAAGAATTTGGAAAGCTGATGGAGAAACCTGGCAAAGGTGACCATATATGTATTTAATAGCTGTCCCAGAAGATGTGAAGCAGGGAACAGAAAGGAAATTTTAAAATAACAATCCCACAAGAAGAAACATAAGAATAATTGATGTTATTGAAAGTTCACACTTTGCTTGTGCACAAAATCACAGAGTCAACAGCAAGACCTAGACTAGTCCGCAGGACCTTCAGAAATCCAGAACTACCACCTCTGCACCCCCAGCACATACATACACTAATCTAATAACAAGGGAAATAAAATCAAAGGGGCACCGAATTTCTCCGCAACAATCTTTAAAAAGCTCCAAATCAATACGATGACTTTCCTCAAGTACTAAATGAAAGAAAATGTGTCAAGATTACCAAAAATTATCAATATGCAATACTCTCAGGAAAATCACTCCATAAGCCTTTAGTAAGGAATCTACCCTAGAAAGAGGTTCAGAAAAGCAGAGCTTCTGGAAAAATTTCAGACTTTAAGCATGTAGTGATTAAAAGATGGAGATAAGACAAAATAGTGGATTCACACTGTAGTCTCTGGTGTTGAAGAAAAAAATACAAGACAGAAATCAGAGTAAGTGCTAAAAAGCACTCACTTATTGATCACTGGTCTCAGGAGCAAAAAGATATTTAAAACAGATAAGCAAAGTTCTTGAAGTTTAAGAATATCTGGATCTACAAACATTAACGCTAAGATTATACTTTCAACTGGCAAGAAAGGATAAGAAATGGTTACTTGCTGACGTTAATATCAATAATAGAAAAACCGATTTCAGAACAAAGTGGTGGTTAAAAGCATTATAGAGAAGTATTAGTCTAAAGATGGCCATTAAATATAGCCCAAACCTTCCCACAGTAACAAAGGACACATAGCGGGCAAAGAACAAAACATGTAGCTGAAGTAATGAAGATGCACACATTTACACTCTTAAACACAATGCCCTTATTACAGAACTGAGACCCAATACAGCAACTGGATTAATACATGTTAGTGGGCTTAAGAAAAGCATTTTCAGATGAGCTAAGAAAGCAAGATTTGATTTTATGCTGTATGCAAAAGACATGCCTAAAATAAAGTGAATTGAAAAGGGTAAAGATAAAAAGCATTGACAAAAATATACCAAGCAAAGGCAAGTGGGAAGAAAGCAAGAGACCATGACCTTGATCTAAAACAAGGTAGAATTCAGGCCAAGAAGAATTAAACAATATAAAGTAGGACATGCTATAATGCTAAAGACTGCAATTCACAGTGAAGATATTAATATCTATTCACCAAATACCAGTAGCAACTTTCATAGAGCAGAAGCTACAGGAGATGAAAGGAGAAACAGACATACATTAAAAATAGGAAACCTTAGCACACCTCTCTCAGATCTGGATAGATGAAGGCGACAAAATGTTCGTAAGGGCACAGAAGACCTGAAAACCATAGGATAGAGTCTGTATAATAAGCCCTTTGCCTGAGGATATGCCTTGTTTTCAAGTGAACATAAACACCAATTAAAATCTGCTATATGTCAATAGGCTAAAAATAACTCAAAGAGAAACACAAACACATGAACAGTCCACAATGCAATAAACCCTCAATTTGTTGTAAAAATAACAAAAAAGACACTTTCATGGGGAAGAATTTTTTTTTTAAAGTAAACTCTTGAATCAATGCTAAAGTACAGTCCAATGTTTCTGAATTTCTAGAAAAGAGTAATGATGGAGACAATCCATTGACAATTAAAAATGTCATAAAAGACAACAGCTTGTGTTCTGGAAAGACTTTCTGAGCATAAAGGATTGGGAGGAGCTAGACTGTTAAAGCTCTTTGATTGCAGTGTGGAGAAAGGGTTGAAGGTGAAGAGAAAGCTCAGAGACCAAGTAGTTTCCATTAGCATGGGCACAGTGGCAATGGACAAAAGTGGGATGATTTTACTATTTTCAAAGGCAAAATCTAGAGAGTTTGAGAAAAGATTGAAAGCAAATGATAAAGGAGAGTGAAATGCAGGAAAGTTCATGGTCCACTGCATAGGTGGATCATCAGTGGCATTGACTGAAAGAGATTCGGGGTGTTGGTCAGGTGGTAGATTTTATAATTTATAAAAAGAGTTTTAGAATAAATAATCATAATAGAAGAAACTCAAAAAATCAATAAAATATGATTGAGTTCAACTTTGTTTTTCATCAAAAAAATCTGTTTTTAAGCAAAGATAAAATCATCAAACTATGAAATTGGCCAATGATTGACAAGAGTAGTGAACACTTTTGAAACTTGCCAAAGTTGATAAAGCTTTTAACCTTTCTGGTTAGCAATATGTAAGGATATGATATAGCATAGTAATTCTAATGAATCAACTAGTGATTTGGACCAATATGGATATAGAAGAATGGAAATCAGAGCCTTACATATTATGGTAAAAGTTGTAATGGATCACTAATTTTCATCAATTGATGTTTTAAATTATAAATGTTAAATAAGTTAGTATACCAACATACTAATAGGAATTGATATAGTAATTTTTAGTCATGGTTTTGAAAACAAACTTTAAAGACATTTCTAGCTAAGGTCAATGGACAGCTTGTTGAAGTTGGCATAGCTATGTGCATGGAGCCTCATTCTCAAACTACAGATAAAGCCAATACTCATAAAGATATGCAATAAGAGGATATCAAGTTGAAATTCCTTACTAAGTTATAGTAAGAAAAAAATGAAAAGGAGTTGTATGACATTTCTGAAGAGACTGAAGGTGTTCTAAAATCATCATAAATCATCATTTAAAATCACTGTAACTATCACAGAGCTTTTCAAAATAAGTAAAAGACACCATGAAAATGGTAACAGAAATAAAAGTACAGCATCAATATGAATCAAAAAATAAAAAAAAATTCAGAAATCAGTGACAGAAGTTAAAGAAAAATCAAAAATTTAGAGAAAAAGTCATTTTAAAATGTTGACTTACTTGGTAGAATTACAAGAGTAAAATAAAGCAATAAGATCATGCTAGAGGACAATTAGGAGATAAAAAGGAGGATGATTTTTTAAATTAAAAGAAAATGAAGAAGATTAAACCAATTTGAAAAAAAGGGATGAATCACGATGGTAAGTAGAAAAAGAAAAAAAAAAAAAAAAAGTAGGAATCCCTGAAGAGCACAAAGAAAGCAAGAGGACAGGACAAGAGTAAGAACTATAATACAACCTGCCTTTCCTAAGACAAACACACAGACTTGAAAAAGCACATTTGTACTTGAGAATATGAATCCAGAAAGGACAGCATCAAAATAAATTGTTTTAAAAATCACTAGACTTCAAATAAAAAGACATGATCCCATGGGAAACTCAAGCAGAATGATTGCAAATTATAAGTAAAATAAAACTTGGTTATCATCAAAATCTCTAAGAATGGTATGAATCTACACCATGCACAACCATAGAAATGAAAAGATGTACCCCATTTGTGTACGATGAATCAAAATACAGTCTGTAAAAATTTTAAAGTCATTTAGCAATCTAAAAAAAAAAAAAAAAAACTCTGACTGCAACTTGGTAAATCCCCACAAAATGAAGCAATATATTTAAGATAGTCAAGGAAAGAAAATATAAACCAAATATTTTCTGACATAGCAAAGCTTATGTTCAAGACTAGAGAGCAATGATAAATGGCTATGGATATGGTAGATCTCAGAGAATATTGTTCCCCTGGCCTTTTCTATAGAATCTACTATAGGATCAACTTAAGGCTATTAAAATTGCCAGAGATGTCTACATAAAAACGGGTGATGGGTGTTAAATACTCAGTCTCTTACAGGACTAGAATCACTGGAAGATTCTAGTAGAGAGATTGTAATATGTAACATCTGTGTGATCTCACTGTATAGATCCTTAGCAATCCTTAAAAAGGGGGAAGGGATAAAGCATATGTGAAAAAATTTCGACTGTTTGATAATAACATTTTTGTAACTATTGTAAATACAATGCGTTTGTTTTGTGATTCTGAGACCACTGCATGTCTAAAGTGTATAAAGTAAATGGATATAAATATTTGATTACATCCAGTGTCACTATGAGCCAGGATTCCTAGTGTGCAAGATGGGAGACACTGATCTCCACAAAAAAGATGATATAAAAGGTCTCTAGTCCTGAATTAGAATTGGAATGCTAAGGTGTTTATTTTTAAAAAGATATATATGGAACTTAAATATCCACCTACCATTTTCTCTCCCGTCAAAGGCCTTGAAGCAATGCCTAATTACCCACCATTAGTGATGACCGTGAGATCATCTATCATCCCCAGATACTGGTCTTGAGGAAGTGGAATGTTCCTCTTCTTGGGGTTAGTTGTTGACTAATAATAACTTCCTGCCTGCCTCCTCACACCTCCTCCCCTTCTTCCTTCCTTAGCTTTTTCCCTCTCCCCATTTTTCTTTTCTTTCTACTGTGCCAAGGGCTTGATAAATTTAAACAGTCTAGAATTTTGAAGAGAGAGATGACCTATTTCTTTTCTTTATGAAGAGTCTCATTTGCTGATAAAACGATGGGGCAGGAAGGCATCGTGCTAAGTGAAAGAAGCCAGATACAGAAAGTTGGGGATAGAATGTTGTCTCTCACAGATGAAAGCTAGAGAGAAAAAATGAAATTTAAAAAAGGGGAGGATCTTGTAAAAACAGAAGGGAAATAGTAGAACAGAAACAGAGGATGAGGGTGAGGGAGAAGGCTCAAGGTAAGAAGAGGGGAATAAAGTTGACCAAATTATTACATATGTGTGTACAAATCTATCACAACATATTCTAACTTTATATATAACAGTAATGCACCAGTTAAAAATTAAATAAATAGAAGGAAGACCAATGGAGTAGAGTAAAGGAATCTGGGAAGAAGGGGAGGGATAGGGATAATGCTGGTTATTAAAATGAAAAAAAAAAATGTTATATGCATTTATGGGTATGTCAAAATGAACCACACTATTATGTGTAACTACAATGCACTAAAAATTTAAAAGTGAAGATTAAAACAACAGATGTAACAACAACAACAACAGCAAAAACACATTTACAATAATCAGCACATGATGTTTTTAAGCCTAAAATATTGACCGCCAGAATTGAATTGCCATTTTGGAAGCAGAGAGTAACCTTCACCAAACACCTGCCAGCTGGTGTGTGCGCTTTGGACTTGTCAGACTCCAGAACTGTGGTAGGACACATCTCACTTCTTAGTAAGTTGTTGAGTCTGCCGTCTTTGCGATGGCCTCACAAATGGCCAGAGGTGTCCTGCAGTTCCCAAGCATGTGTCCTGACAGCTCTGCACCTCACTCTTTATCCTCCAGAAGAGCCACCATTTTCTGAAGTCACCACCTAGAAAGAAGCTGTTCTGGTGCTATCACGTCCAGGATTTTACAGGGTTCTCCCAATAGTATTACCAAGAATTGCAGGAGATGCTTTGTCCCACAAATCCACATGGCTCTTCTGGTCAAGTTAGCCGGTCAGCTCTTTGGGGGACATTATTATGATAACTATAACAAGCCTGTTCATTTTTTACAACTCTTGGCCAGGTTCTATGTATAAACACTATCCTGAATTTCTTAAAATAACAGAATATAACTGGTTGCCTGAATCTCAATGAAGTCTTGACAATAACAAAAGGAAATTATAATATAGAAAATAAAAACTTCAAATTAGAAACTGGAGTCTTTCTTCTATTTAAACTGCTCTAACAAGAACAAGAGTTCTAACAAGAGAACAGTACGTACGGTTCTGTGGTAAAAGGTCCAGGGTCAAGGTGCTGGCAGATTCAGGGTCTTAGTGTGCTTTCGCCTCTTCGTAAGGACACTAATTCCAGTCATGGGGACTCTGCCCTTAAGACCTGTCACCTCCCCAAAGCCCCACCTCATAACACCTTCCTTTGGGAATCAGGTTTCAACCCATGAATCTGGAGAGACATGAGCAATGGGCACCACTACTTATAGAAATCAAGACTAAAATGTTCCCAGGGGATTCCACCTGTCTCCTTCACCTCTCTTTGTCAGCAGTTGGGCTTTCTCTCCCTTCCCAAACCACTTTTGCTCCTAAATTACCTCCCTCCTATTTTCTCTAACCCAGCGAGTTCATCCAGTTATGAAGTAAATCCTGCTCTGACAGTAAACTCCCAAATGACAGTGAATCAAGCAACATACGTTGATCGCTCTCGAGGAAGGACCTTCAGGACGGGGCTGGAGTGGGGGCTGAGGACTTACATTTTGCATCTTTGTCACCTTGAGAAGGAACACTCGTGGATCCAAGCTAGATATTTGACTATCAGCACACCTTTCTGCCCAGAAAGCAGAAAGATGCAGGTGAAAGGGCCTGCTCACCCCTCCAGTGAGGATGTTTTGGTGCAGGGCTACGCACGTCTCTTACATCTCGCTGGCCAGAACTGATTTCAATGACCCTTAAGTACAGGTCATGTGCTGCACCCCCCTGAATAAATTTGAAGTTGTGCTACTAAAGAAGAGGAAAAGCAGGGTTCAGCAGACAACAGGATGTCTTTCCCAAAAAAGATAATGCAAGTTTTGCTTCCTCTTCAGATCAAATGTCTGGCCAACCTCACCATTATTACAGACGAGATGCAACAGGGCCTCACGGAACAGATTTCTACAGCACTATGCAGAAAGCTAGTGCCCTTTCATCTCAGACTTTTCTTGCCACAGTGGCGTCATTATCATCATTTAGTTAAGCTTTATTGAGTTTTACAAAAGAAGAGTTGCTGGTTCTCAATCTCTTACCTCTTTCACATTCAACAGAGTCAAAATGCTGACGTCCTTCAAAACATTGTGTGTCTGTGCACACAGACATACACGAATGTGCGCATATAACATAAATTCAAGTGTAAATGTGTATCTACGAAAGACAATGGATAGGATTTTTCTGACTCCTGAAAATGTGTAAAATTTTAAAATTTTTGTCTTTGCCATGGTTTCCTGTTAAATATTTTGTAGATTTAATAAAAAAATGATATTTACATATATATATATATATATATATATGGATGCTGAATGAATATATGTCAATGAGGTATTTCTGGTTCACAAGAAAATATTATCTAATCTATAAATAGGAACCATCAATGGAAGATTTCTGATGAACAAACAATCATAACTCTAAGTAGCAGCAGGGTGAGATTTCTAAATTGTATTTAAAAGTGAAGGATTTGTCCTCTCTGATATGCTTATTTAATAAACTTGCTGTTCGGAGACTTAATTAAGTCTCTCTTGGGTATGCTGGGCTCTGTAACCTAACAAAATATAACATTCTCCTTTTCTATATTACATATTGTTAATGCTAATGTATGTAATTGCTGTGTCTGTGGATTTTATTTTCACTTTCCTTATATCTGTGCTTATTTTTTCTTCGTGAAAGCAATCATTCTTTGAAAAATGCAGTAAAAATATGTCAATAGATGCACCTATCTATGTACATTTATTTGAAGATAGGGTATGTGATTTTACATACAAACTAAGCTTTTTACAAATGCATGTCTGAGATTCTATAAGTGTATGTGTGTGTGTATGAGTGTATGTATCACATGCTTACAAAACTGCACACGATCCTAACTATAGACATCAAGAATGCTATTGTAGCCATTGAGTATGCCAGTAGGAATATTAATTAGCTCATGGCTGAGAATATACTCTCATGGAAGTCATGCTCTGTGTGGTTACTTGCCTCCTTGCAGGTGTGGCATCCCAAGCATTTGACATTTCAGTGTGTCATGGCCGATGAGAAAATCCAAACTGAAATTGGTTCAATCAGAGCAAATGCTCCATACCTGTGTGTCCCAGCCACTGGCAAACCATCTCAAGGGCTTTATGTGGTACAAGCCTGATGTATTTCCTTAGAAGTTTGGAGTCTGTTTTAAAGTTCCTTTTTATTCATGCATCATCCCATGGACAGTGAGCATCTCTTTACATTTCACAGATTGCTCTCTGATTTCAGAAAGATGTCTATGAGCAACGGGGAACAAGAGAGAACAGAAAACTCAGGCTTCCAAGATGGTGCAGCT
Organism: Sciurus vulgaris; assembly: GCF_902686455.1. Classification (NCBI taxonomy): domain Eukaryota; kingdom Metazoa; phylum Chordata; class Mammalia; order Rodentia; family Sciuridae; genus Sciurus; species Sciurus vulgaris. The sequence continues at coordinate 134,019,278 of NC_136470.1, forward strand.
AGCTCAAAGCCCACCATATTTCAGAAGTGTGTCTTTCTCTCCCACAGTGCTGGTTAGATTGAAGGGAAATGGGTGACAGAGTCTTTCCAGGAGCAAAGGGAGTCAAATTGACAAATGGCAGATGTGATCATGGTGAATTATGAGCTCACCTGAGGGCAAACATTCTTTCCTTTGTTATAATTCTTTTTTCATTTATAATGTAAACTTTTTTAGAACTTTGTCCATGCTAGAAAAGATATCAGTTCTATGGCTCTCTGAATCAATATTAATAGTTTTGTTAACCATGGGGCTTAATTTTTTTCTTCACATAAAATAGTATATGGTCATTGCAAAATATTAGATAAGTAATAGTTGTAGTATGTTTATCAAGTTTGTTTTAAGTTTTAAGCGACCAGAAACTTAGGCAAAACTAACTTAACCAAATGGAAAAAAAAAATAATTGGATCTCACAATGTAAATGTCTGGGGGTAAAGGCAGGTTTCACACACAGCTTGATCCAGGGGCACAAAGAGTACCATAAACAGTTTCTATCCATCTTTTTTTCTTTGCTCCCTGGATTACCTGTTATTCTACCAGACTGTTTTTCTTCTCAAGATAGCAGCTATCTTCATTTTAAGTCCCTAGAGGATATTTCTCTTTGAATAATCCCATTAGAAGTATCCCTGCATCTTTTTACCACTGACAGTAAATCTCAGTGCTCAGATTGGTCAGCTCTGACTCCATTCCATTGCCAGCATGGTCAAGTGCAAAGTATTAGTGCTGGGCAGCCACAACAGCACATTTTCTGAGAACTGTAGATGAAGAAGCTACGTCCCATATACCTTTGCCAAAAGCAATACCAAAACACCCAATTCCACAAGAGAAAAAGTAAACTGATGAAGAAGGAGAGAATTGACAACAACAATTCAGCTTGGCAAAGACCTGGACAAGGCATTTTAGCCAGTTCAAGGAATGACTTGTGGTGGAATGATGTCCACCACACACAAAAAGTGTCCATGTTCTAACCCTGGAGCCGGAGATGTGTCATTTACCTTAAGAACTTGCAGATGGGATTCAATTAAGAATCTTCAGATGGGAAAATTATCCCAAATTATGCAGATGGGCCCAATCCTATTCTAGGGACTTTTATAAGAGAATCACAGAAGGTCAGAGAGGACAGGAGACAGTATGCTGCTGGCTTTGAAGTTGAGCGTAGGAAACATGAGCCCAAGCAGGCCTCCTCCAGACAGCAGAAGAGATAAGGGGACAGATCGTCCCCTGAAGCCCCAGAAGGGGCACAGCCCTGCCAACTCCTTTGAGACCTCTGAGAGGAGAAATGTGTGATGTTAAAGTCTTTGTTTGTGATGATTTATTGCAGCTGCAGTGAGAAATAACACAATATTAATTGTAAAAACTCAATTTGTTTGATTTCGCAAATAAAAGCCAGGACATCCAGATCCATCATTGTTTGGTTTATCCAAAAATCAAATTTAATCAGGCATCTTATATTTGACCTGACAACACTAGTAAAATAGAACTTTTTGTTAGGTTTGTTTGTTTTTTGCTTGGTTCGTTTCATTTTCTTAGGTTATTAAGAAATACTAAAACAAAAACTTAATAAAACTAGTAAAGTCAGAAGAAGGGTTTAAATAATGACATAAATTGGGTGAAATTCCTCCTCTGCGTCTGGTAAACTAGCAATCTTTTTTGGCAAAAGAAACATTTTTTTAAATTTACTTTTATTGTAAACAAATGGGATACATGTTGTTTCTCTGTTTGGACTCGAAGTAAAGGCATGCCATTTGTGTAATCATACATTTACATAGGGTAATGGCGTTTGATTCATTCTGTTATTTTTCCTCCCCCCCACCCCTCCCACCTTTCTTTTCCCTCTATAAGTCCCTCCTTCCTCCATTCTTGCCCCCCTCCCACCCCCATTATGTGTCACCATCCGCTTGTCAGCGAGATCATTCGTCCTTTGTTTTTTTGAGATTGGCTTATCTCACTTAGCATGGTAGTCTCCAATTTCATCCATTTGCCTGCAAATGCCATAATTTTATTATTCTTTATGGCTGAGTAATTTTCCATTGTGTATATATATATATACCACAGTTTCAAAAGAAACATTTTATGGGCTCATTTGTGTAGAGTCCTAGTGATCTTTTCTTACTGGAGGAGGAAGGCAACAAAGGACTCCCTAAAATGACGCAGGACCTGAGGAGCTCGGGTGTGAGAAAGATTGAGCCATAAGTAACACCAGGCGGAACTCTCAGCCTCTCTTAGTTTCCTCATCTGTAGAATAAAAAGAAAAATAACTTTCATTCTCACTGGGGCAGTCTGAGGATGATTCTGATAACATGTTCGATTTAGTATCCAGCAAATAGTAATCAGTGAACAAATATCAAACTAGCCTTTGTCACGACATCCAGGGGTAGGTAGGGACATAACTGCATGAGTGAACAGGCAGCGCCTTCTCAATTGGGGCATGGATTATTCTCACTGTCTTCTCACCGATTAAATTAATTCACTAATGTTCAGATGAGATGGACAATTCTTCCTCAGCCTCACTATTTCGCTTGTATTCTCTTTGAATTTTATCCTGAGATCATCCTATATTTTACAACTAATTTTTTTCACTCATGCACTTAGCATGATTTATTTTTCTACGTATGACCCAGGTATATTGTCTTATGTTGCATGCTTTTTTAACATTTTTTTTTTTTTGGATCTTTTAATTTTATTCAGGCATTGGAAGGGCTGGAATTTTGAAATAACCTTTTTTAAAAAAAAAAAAACACATTTAAAAATCACATCCAGTCCATTCTCCTTCATGCCAATGAAACTCCAAGTTTACCTAGGGTTGACTACATTGTAGGCAGCTGTGGTCCTGAGTTTTAATCTTTTAAAGATATGAACTTTTGTATTCATTTTTTCTTTTGAATTTTTAAATTATTTATTTTGAAGATGAAATTAGAAAGTCAGTGTAAGTAATAGAGTATGAACTTCCCGTTGGGTTTTCCATGGGTCTCAAATTTGAACTTGGACACTTTCCTTCAAGTTGCTGCTGTCCTGTTTGTGCTCTGCACAGCTACCTGCATGCGCAACTTTGTGAAAACTAGTTTGTGGAACTGAAAGATCACAGAAACTTAGCTCCAAGTGATGTGTTAAAGTTATTTCAATAGCACTATTAAGTCTGCTATAACTCTTTTTGCTCCAGCTGGGAGCAGTGGCACATGCCTGTAATCCCAGTGGCTCGGGAGGCTGAGACAGGAGGATTGCAAGTTCAAAGCCAGCCTTAGCTAATTAGAGAGGCCCTAAGGAACTCAGCAAGACCCTGTCTCTAAATAAAATATAAAAAGGACTGGGGATGTGGCTCAGTGGTTAAGTGCCCCTGGGTTCAATCCCCAGTAACAACAACAACAACAACAAAATCCATTTGTTCCTAGGAGACTGGTTAATTGATGTGTCATCTAAATTACTGAAAGTGTGTCTTTTAATAATATTTAGAATGCATTTTTCTTCAAAAATTTATATGGATCTTTCTATTTGAGAGCATATTTCAAATAAAAAGGGTTGTAGATAATTCAACTCTCCCATTTTTCAGGTAAAGTAACTGAGTCTCCGGGAGGGAAAGAATTTTCCATAGTTTCAATTGTGGCTTCTGTGAGTAATATTTAAATGGTAGCATTTTTACCTACATTATTTCTGTATGCATTGACTTTTCAGTTTCTTGGATAACTAAATTTACTCCATAAATTTCAATATTTCAAAATATCAAATGAAACATTGAAGGTGTTACACTTTCCAGTCTATCTCAAAGACCATTCAAATGCCATTTCTCTGGTGCCAGATGTAAAAATCAGGGGTACTCTACATGATATATTTCACTGGCATTATTAGTCTCCATTTTTCTCAAATGTCTGCGTCACTTCCTTATAAATATATCGATAGCAATTTAAATTGGAACAGAAATAGCAACTGTATTGATTTTTTTTGCATATTTTATTGTCAAAAGAATATTTTTATGGCTTTGACTGGCTTTAACTATTTTTTTAAATGAGTCACTGGAAGAATCTAGAATCATAAAGATGTATTTAAAGTGACTTTGAGTCCTCCACACATTAGTGATGATAAGCTAGCATCTAAGACTTACAGGAAGTGTGTAGATGTACACACTCAACAATGTAAAATATATATGCACACAATAAATGCATGCACACACTTCAAAAAAAAAGTAATGTAAAAATGTAATGGTCCTGCCGAGCAAAGCTAAGGAAGATAGATTTACTTCATACTAATCCATGTTTTCTAGCTTCATGGGGGCTTAGATGATTTTCTATTGAGGTTTCTTGTCCACTGCATTAAAAGAAAAAAATCAAGGACTAATTTACTAATCCACAAAGCCTGGCCCTACTCAACCCATTTTAAGCTGTGGATATGCTGAATATGAAAGAAAGACATGAATGAAAATGCGAACACTTTCTTTGGTTTATAAAATTCTTAATAAAACGTGGAGTCCTTTCTTGAAGTGGATATTCTTATCTATGTAGGTGTGTAAACACTGCATGCATATAATGCCTATACAATAGACTTTTATAGACTTTAGCGCATGCATTTTAAAATGCATTTTTGATATGGTCTGATAGTAATTCTTTCTATCATAAACTGTTATTATATCTGAAATCATTATGTGCCTTGAGCACCTGGTTAATCTTTAGCTTAAATTCTGTATCAGCCAGGTGTCCTCTTAGGGATCACATAAAAATTGAACCTCGTTTAAGTGTGAAATAATCCTGTTGCTTCTATCTGGGAGTGAATGAGCCCAGGATTAGATCAGATAAAACACACTCAAGCTAAAGTGCACAAGGTGGATTATGCAAGAAAAGAGGATTTAGTGAAGAACAGATCCACAACTTTTTGTTAACACAGAGAATGGTGGCTTTTGTAAGCAACATTTGTGGAAACTCAACTGGAGCTTTAAAAGCTAGGCCTTTTGTTGTACATTTCTCTGCATACATTTGCTTTGTAGTTGGGAGAGCTAACTTTGGAAGCCGTGCTGGGCCAGGACTCATGCTCATTTTGCCTAATCAAAGGCTAAGGATGTACTTTTACTCATACGTTCTTGTTTTGTCTTCTTTGAAGTTTATTAAGCTCTCCTGAAAGATGTGAAGTTCATTAGGATGTTATTATCATGACCACAAATTAAATATCTGTTCCCTGGGGAGTGATAAGCTTCAAGTATAAGCTACACTTACTATAATATTTACTTAATTACCAACATACTGCATCTTATTCTTAATATAAAAAACGATAGCACACCTATAAACATCTATTAGGTAGGTTTAGAATTTAATGATATGCTTGTGTAGTTACTAATGACTACTGCTCCTCACCCAAGGTATGTGTTATAGATATAGCTGATGGTTGTATAGGTCAATGATACCTTAAACATTCTAGCCGGGTTTTATGCTAGAATTTATAATGTCATAATTCCATCTACCTCTCTGAGCTAGAGGTCTTCCTATATTCGAAGAAATGCTCCTTTGCCGCTGACCTGCCAGATGTCATGTTGATACTGTGGTTGATAGGTGACACTTTTAGTTCCAACATTTCTAACAGATAAGTCTTTCCAATGGGAAGAGAAACAGACGTTTTATTGCACCCATTTGTTGAAGTTTGTGACAGAAACACTCAGTGGCATCTGGAAATAATGATTAAATGATTATTCTGTAATTTTCATTCACTTATTTTTACTTTATTATAATGAATTTGTTAAATATCTGTGCTTTCTCTGATCAAATTATTAACTATTGCGCATCAGCGAGTATTTGTCTGCTCTTATTTATAGCACTGCACCATGTGTTAGACTTTTTGAGTGTTTTTGATAGTATTGTACTTAAAAATCATGATGAAGCAGATATGACAAAGAGCAAGTGGTTCTTGAAGTCTGGATGCACACATTATTATTCTAATTAGTCACTTTTTGATTTAGTTTTTTTGTGTGCCAGGGGTTGAACCCAAGGGCATTTATTTTTATTTTTTATGTCGAGGCAGGTTTTCAGTAAGTTGCTGAGGCTGACTTTGAACTCATGAATCTCCTACCTCAGTTTCCCAAGCTACTGGGATTATAGGTGTGCATCACTGAACCCAGCTGATTGAGACTATTCTAATGTCTCCAAGGCCTATGAAATAATAACCATCTCTTCTTCAGAATTTTGTATTGCTACAATTCATTCCCATAAAGAAATGTTAAATATTTACCATTGCAAGGAATGTCACGTTCACAGACTGGAAGAGAAACAACTCTGAGTAGAATGTGACTGAAGATTTAAAAAAATAAAAAGGAATCACTGTTTTTCAAAATATCTCTCCTGCCAGCCACCACAAATACATGATTTCTTTTAAGATTATAATTTCTTAACGCAGTATATATACACAGTGGTGTTTTACTCAGCCACAAAGAAGAGTGAAATTATGACATTTGCTGGTAAATAGATAGAACTGGAGAACATCATGCTAAGTGAAATAAACCAAACCCAGAAAGTCAGGGAGGAATGTTTTCTCTCATATGCAAAAGTTAGAGCAAAGTAAGGGGGGAAATGCAGGTGGGGGAGGGGGGAATTCCATGAAAAGAGAGATGAGTGGCAGGGGGAGGAGAATGAGGGGAGGGGGAGGGATGGGAGAAAGGAGGAACTGTGGAATGAAAGTGACCAAACTAGCCTATGTACGTACATACGATGATACATAATGGGGGTGGGGGGTGAGGGTGAGAGAAGAATGGAGGCACTATAGATTACATAGAGGGAAATGAGAGGGGCAGGGTTTGAAAGATGGTGGACTTGAGGCAGACATCATGACCCATGTACATGTATGATTACACGAATGGTGTGAATATACCTCGTGCACAACCATTGAAACGAAATGATGTACCCCTTTTGTGTACGATGAATCAAAACACAGTCTGTAAATACAAAAAAAAAAATAAAAAGAAAATATACCACAGTTTTTTTTTTGCCTTTATGTGTATCTATAATTATAATGCACTAAGTTAAACAAAAAAAAAAAAACTATAAATAAATGGAAAAAAATAGGTAGAAAACAGAAAAAGGAAACGAGAGAGAGAAGAGTGAACAGAAAAGACAAGTTCTAGGGACTGAATTGTAGCAAATTATATTCCATGCTTGTATAATTATGTCAAAATGAAAATATTATGTATAACTGTCAGACAGTAATAAAAAGCCTGCATTTGAGGCTCACAGGCAGGGCTGCTCATCAAGTTCACTAGCTGGAGCCCTCTGGGCACGGTTTCAGGAGTGGCCAATGCTATTTTGGTACAGCATTATTGTGAAACTTGATGGATGTGTTTTTTTCTTTAATTTTTTAAAATTATGAAGGTGCGAGGCATTTAAAACTATCACCCTGTTTTTACTCTCACTGTATAGAGATGATCACTATGAGCACTTCTATTTCTACTCTCCAGATTCTTCCTTTGACTATAGAAACACATTTTTCAATAATAAAATTGAATTGTACAGAAAAAAAAGGATTACCGTTTCTTACATATGTACTTTTGGGGACCTATCTTAAAATGGCTTCAAATTCAAGAAATAAATTTAAAAATTAACAAATTAAGATAGAGTGATAACAGCTGAATGACTAATTCAAGACTTATTATTTTATTATCTGTGACACTGTCCTAGGCAATGAATGAATATTAAAATGGTTCTTTACTGTGTGAGAAGGGGAAGTTTCTTATCAGGGGAAGTTTCTTATCAGTGCAACTTCAATGAGAGAGAAGCTTTTGGTTTCCTCATTGGAACACTGGATAATTCCATAGCAATTTTTTTCAGATAAATAATGCCATGATTTTGTTTTAGCTACCAGGAAATTTGAGCCAAATCCATGTGAACTCTATAGGAATGCTTAGTATGCATTTTTGCATGCTAATTCTCCTCAGGAATTTTTTCCTTAATCAGATTTTTCCCTTGAATCAGATCCCTTTGGCTATCCTTTTATATCTCAGATGTTTATGTAGTCTTCTTTAAATCTCCCATGGAATGGAACAACCAATAAAGACATAAACGGTGCCATCAAACATTACCAACTTATTGATTTATTTCATTTTACTTACTCATCACATTAAATTTTTATCATACTTCACATATTGTACTTTGTATACATTCTTTTACTTGATTTTGAGATACATGCAGTTTAGCCAGGGTTTAAAATGCTTTTACATAGCTTTTCTAAATTACTTAAATAAGTGCTCAAAGTATGGCCAATTGATCAAGTGATCCACAGGGAGTTTGATAGTTTGGGGGATTTAAAAAAAGAAAACATAAAATACAATTATTTTCACACACACAGAAATTAGAAAAGATTAAGACAATCATAAAAATCTGAGCACTTACTTAAGAGTTTTTACTTTTTAAAGGTTGTGAGAACATCACAGTGAATCTATCAGTCCACGTCTGCAGCAAGTATTTATCAGAGAATAGCTTATCTTGGCTAAATTTTTTTCATAGCATCATAGACTATATTTCATATATGTTACATCTGTGTTTTTCATATTTTAACAAATAGGGTATGTTATGTTCCCAATTCTTAAAATTTATCAATAGTTCAAAAGTGGTTCTGCGATGAGCAGAAATTCTGAAAATGAAAAAAAATAACCGTATTCAGAATAATGTCATAGTTTAAAATATTGGACAATTCTCTAGTGAAGTCATAAAATGTAAATCTATATGTGTAGGAGCAAGAGACTGTACCATAATGTCTTTGAAAAGTGGAAAAGAAAAATGAGAAAGTGACAGATAATGTCTGAAAACTGAGTTCCATTTGACCAACTAAAGACCATCCTAATTTTCAAGATATTGTCTGTTATAAAATATGATCAAATAGTTAAATAAAGCTCTGATGACTTTTATACCATTCTCAAAATCACAACTACCTTACTGGTAAAATAATCCTATTTTTTCCAGCATGAAATTGATAAACTGCTCTGCTAAAATAGAAAATGACCAAAATTTACTCTTTCCCTTAAAGCAAAACCATTTGCCAATCACACATTGCCAGAAAACCTATAAAACCATCTGCAAAGTGACAAATATTATGCTCAGAAGAAAACACAGCAAGCTGTTGGCAAACCTATTTTGTCAAATGACATTTGTTGACTTTGTGTATCAATAGCAAACTCGAAAGAAGAGAAATATTACACTGGGCAACAGGAGAGGCTCTGGCTCTGGATGCATGAAATGCCATGTATGCAGTGGGAATCAACACTGGATGCGTGCTTACCGAATGGCACGACTCAGTGACTTGATAGCACTCACCTTTGACCCTAAACTGCAGGAGAAGAGGAAGCCTTATTTGATGAGCCATGATGTGGATTGAGATCATGCTTCAGGCTCACTTTGAGTGGGCAGGAGCAGCCTGTGGCTCAGGACAGGCACCATTGAATGTAGGAGGAGCCTGGCCAACCCACACACTGCCTTGCCATGGAGACTAGTTGGTGATTAACAAAATACCTCTGTTTTTATTTAATGCTGAAGGAAATGGTGAAATTTGTGGTCAAATGATGCTACACTTTTGAAAATCCTTAAATGTCAGACTCTTAACCTTGTCTTATTAGAATCATTGCTAGAACATTTCTAATTATTTTTGGAAACCATTATTGATTCATTTTAATCTAAAGGATTGGCAAACTTACTATGCAAAAGGTTCCCTAGTAACTACCTTCATGGTTATGGGACACATGGTCTCCATTGTAACTACTCTGTCATTATAGGAGCAAAGAAGCCACAGATGGTATGTAAAGGATAGCCAGGACTGGCTTGGAAGCAATTCGTTTTCAAAAAAGAAAATCCATACAGCAAGTAGTGGACGTGGTTTGGCCCATGAATTCTATTTGCTGAACCCTGCTAATTTCCCTCTCTCGTTCTTCAGGTGGGTTAATGTTATGATCAAGTTTGATCAGGGCACACCTTTACTTAAAAGCCTTCGAGAGCCCTTTACTTTGTCCATTATGAAGCCTAAATTATTTTGAATCATATTCAAGATCTTTCTTTATGTGATTCCTTTATCCTTTTCTAAATCTCATCTTTGACTTTTCTGCCACAAGCCTTTTATTGAACCAACCACACTGATTGTAGTTTTCTTTCCATGTGCCTGTGCCTCTGTGCCTTTAAAAAGAAGTGCAAAATGAAACAAAATAAGGCAAGGCGAGATGAAATTTTAAAAGCTGAAAGAAAACTTCTAAGCTCAAGAAATGCTGAAGAAATTCTTCACACAGAAGAAACAATCCAAGATAGGAAACTCAGTGTAAACAAAGAGCACCCCAAACAGAATTTCTTGAGTAAATAAAGTAACTATTTATAATTAGTTAAATCTTCAAAATATCTGTTCCAATCGAAGCAGAAAAGTAACACTGGGCTTATAACCTATACAGAAGTAAAGTATCAAAAACAGTACAAACTGGAAAAGTACTGTAGTATCCCATGTTGCACATGTAGTGGTGTTTTATCACTAGAAAATGCACTACAATAATTTGAAGATGCATCCTATAAAACCCAAAGCTACAACCACAATAACATAACAGTTGTAGCTAGTGATAAAATGTGTAAAATGTGATATATAGACATCATAAAAATAATTTTTAAAAAAGGACAAAAGCAAAAGGCACTAGAGAACATATATCAATCCTGAGCAGAAAGAAAAATGGCAGAAATATCACAGTATGTTTCAGAGTGCACAGCAGAGCCACAGTGACCATGGCAGCTTGGTCTTGGCATACAAGTAGACATGGAGACCAGTGGAAAAGAATGGAGGACCCAGAAATAAACCCATACAGCTACAACCATCTGATTCTTGTCAATGTGCCAAAACACACATTAGAGAAAAGATAGCCTCTTCAACAAAGAGTGCTGGCTGACTAAATATCCACACAGTGACCACTGAAACTGTCTCTTACCATGTACAAAAATCAGCCCAAAAGGGATGCAAAATTTTAATGTAAAACCTAAACCTTTGAAACAACTGGAAAAAAAACACAGGGCAAACCCTTCAAGATATAGATGTAGGCAAAGACTTCCTGAATAGGACTCAAATAGCTTGGGCAATAAAAGCAAAAATTGATGAATAGTACTAAATGAAATTTAAATGCTTCTACAGAGCAAGGAGACTGTCGACAGAGTGTAGAGACAACTTACAGAATGGGAGGAAATTTTTGCCAGCTACACATCTGAGAGGGAATCAATATCAATAATATACAAAGACCTCAGAGAAGTTAAAGAACAAGTTAACCAAGAGCTGGGGATATGGGGATATAGCTCAGTTGGTAGAATGCTTGCCTAGCATGCACAAGGCCCTGGGTTCAATCCCTAGTACCACCAAAAAAAAAAAAAAAAAAAAAAAAAAAAAAAAAGAACAAGTAAACCAATCAATAACTGAACCGACATTTCTCAGAAGAAGTCTAAATACGTGAATAATATTCAACATCTTCAGCCGTCAGGGAAATGAAAATCAAAACTATATTGAGATACCATCTTACCCCATTCAGAATGACTATTAAAAATAAATGAAAGTAACAAATTCTAGCCAAGTTGTAGAGTAAAAAGGAACCCTTATATGTTATTGTTGGGAATATAAATTAGTATGATCACTATGGAAAACAATATGGAAATTAAAGAACTATAAGTAGGACCACTGTATGATCCAGCTATATGACTACTGAATATATATCCAGTAGTGATATGAAGTGATATCTGCGAAATGAAGTCAGCATGTAGAAAATACACCTGCATACCCATATTTATTATGGCAGGAACTAGTCAGGGATGTCCATCTTACCAATCTACTCACCACCATACTGGGTCCAAAGCAATAAGTCAAGAAAAATAAATGAGTAAAAGAAATCCAGGGTGTTAAGGAAAAAGAGAAAAAGAAAACTCTCTATTCACAACTTACAGCATCATCTATGTTTAAATTCTGACATAATCTGTAATAAAAACTACTGGAAGTGATATATGCGTATAACAAGATGAAAATACAGTTGATTTCTAATATTTAACAATAAAAATTGAAATAGGAAGAATAATGTCTGTTTTTTGTTGTTGTTGTTTATTGCTATTTTGTGGTGCCAAGGATTGAGTCTAGCACCTTGTGCATTCTAGGCAAACACTCTAACACTGAGCAATGCCCCCCACCCATATGACATTTTAATGACACCAAAAATATAAAATGCTTGGGAAAGAATAGGCCAAAAGGTACAAAAGACTTATGTTTATAAAGTGTTACTGAGAGTAATTAAAGAAAATCTAAATGGAAGAGGGATATAGTGTGCTCATGGATCAGAAAATTCCATAGTTATTAAGATATTAATTCTTCCCAAATCTATCTTTATTTCATGCAATTCCTTTGGAAATTTTAAGTGTGACTATTTAGGAAAACTTGACAAGAAAGTAAAATTCACACGGAAGTGGAAAGAACTTAGACTAGATGAAGTACCTGTAAAGAAAAGAGCAAAGTTAGAGAGCCAGGTTTCAAGGCTGCCATAAAGTCATGTTTCACTGTCAGTGTCAAGAGAGACAAATGCATTAATAGAACAACAGAGAGAATCCTAAGATAGACCCAGCTGGGGCAAAAGCAGGAGAGAAAGGATCATCTAAGCCAGAACGACTGGATTTATATAAGCAGACAAACAAACAAATTTTCTTATGGCACACAGAAAGTTTAACTTAAAATGAATAATAAATTTTAATTTATATCCCCAAATTATAAAACTGCTAAGAAAAAACATGGAATTTTAAAAATAAGGTAAAAATGTCTCAGATAAAGCATGAAAGTCATGATCTGCCAAAGAAAATATTAATTGAATTTATTAAAATTAAGAACATTTTCTCCTAAAATGATTAAAAATGTTTGTAAATCACATGTTTGATAGTAATGGTCTCCAGAATATCAAAGGAAATCTCGAAATGCAATAAGAAGAAAAAGCAATTACAAAATTGGTGAAAATATTTTGAAAGAAGGAACACTAAAGAAGATGCATGAATGGTAATCCCTATATGAAAAGATGCCAGCATCATTACTCTGTAGGGAAATGTATATTAAAATTCTAATGAGCTAACACTATATATCAACCAGCATGGATAAAATGAAAAAGACTAACCACATCAAGTGCTGGAGTAAAGGTGAAACAACTTTACCTCTCGTAGGAATATAAAACAGCACAATCGCCTTGGAAAATATTCCAGCAATTTCTTTAAAAAGTTAAACATATATGTACCATATGACTTAGCCATTCCACTCCCAGATAGATATCCAAGAAAAATAAAAGCATGTGTCAGTACAAAAACTTGTACATGAATATCCATATCAACTTCATCTAAAATAACTACAAACTGGGAAGAACTCAAATGTCCATCAAACGGAAAGGTTAGACAAAATATGGCCTACTTGTACAGAGAAATATTCAGCAGGAAAGGAGTGAATTATTGTTAACATACCAACATGGATCAATCTCAAAATAATTTAACAGAGGACACAAATGTTTGATCTCATTTATATAAAATTCTAGAAAATGCAAACTCCACTATAGTGATGGGACAATTAGTTGGTGCCTGAGTTTGGTAGTGGCAAAGAAGAGTAGAAGGAATGAACTACAAGGGAGCAAAAGGGAGTCTGCAGGAGTTATGGGTGATTTAACTATCTTGATGGTGATCCTGAGTTCATGGGTGTATATATTAGATAAAACTTAACCAAAGATACTTCTAATATCTGCATGCTTTACTCTATGTCTATTATACCTTTAAAGCCATTGAAGGAAAGGGAAAGATGGTCTTTGCTCCCAAGGAGTTTCCAGCTGTGATCCTTTGGGAAGGGATAGTTGGTTCAGCAATGTCTTTTGAAGGGAAGACATTTTTAAAATACTATTGTATTTTTAGGAGTTAAAAAAAGCATTCACCAGCTTAACAGGCAGATGGAAGTCCATTTTCATGTACTTACATACACCATCTACCAAAGCCTCATCTTACGGATCTGGTGTTCCTAATGGAAATCCTGTTGGCCTTCTGAGAAGATTGCAGGTACAAGCGGAAGTCTGTGAAACTATGCCCCAGACAATTCCCGCCCTTCCTCTGGTAGACAGAGTTCTGTGCAGCTCATCTCCTATGAATTTCACAGCAGATATAAGAGGTAAACAACCTGGAATTTCCTACAGAGTCAAACATGACATCACAGTGTGTTTATATCAAGGAATAGCTTGTTTTTCAACTTCATGAGTCTTTCCAGTGAGAGGTAATTTTTACTAGGCTTTTGTAGGATACGTGGGAAGCTCACAGTTAGCCCAATGGAGGATTGCAACTTCCTACTACATTTTACTTACTTTTTCCCTCTCACACGTTCACTCGTTTTTTTCCTCAGTAAAGTCAAAGGAGAAGTTGCTTTTCTAATGCCCCCATTGTCTTGCTGTGGCTCCCATTCCTGCCCACCAGATATTCTTTGTTGCATTGTCCCCCTTCTTCATTTCCATTGGTCAGTTTTCTCCATCTCACCCCAACTCCCTCTTCTTGTCCTACATTGACCTTAGAAATACCCTATTGGAGACTCTTGGGGAAAGCCTCTTCATACAGAGTGTCCTTCAGGAAAAGACCCAAGACAGTAATAAACCACTTCTTTGTCCTTAGTTCATTTGGAGTAAGAGGAAATCTCATGTATCTCTTATATGTACAAAGAAAATTGTCAAATTGTCCTTTGTAAGATCTTCATACGTTAGAATCTGCTGTCATACTGCTTTTTGAGTTGAAACTTCAATTATGATTCCTGTTGCACTAATGAGGTTTAAATTTTTACATCTTTTATGACCATTTGTACTTTAAAAAGAAACACTCCTTAAGGTATTCTAAGTAAACTGTTTGTTATTGTGCACATGTTGAACAAACAGAATCCTGAACTTGTCAAAGTACAACTTTACTTCTGTACCTGACTCTCAGTTTAAAATTCTTTCATTGACACCAGTGTTTTTCTCCCCGGCTAGAACTGCTCAGATCCTGTGGGTTTTATGCTTACTCTCAGATGCAGTCTTGATTCAATAATTAGACAGTGTTCAGTAGAAGGTATTATTCAATACTTCAATTTTCTTCCAGTGTTAAACCTTTCTTCCCCTTTTCAAAAGCTAAAACTTACAGTGAGTAGGTGCCTGATCTGCCACAAAAGGATTATTCTTCCATTTTTTTTTTCCTAATTACTTTCTTTACTTGGTAGTTGCTATGTCAATTCATTATAGGTTCAGGAGAGAGAGGGAAGAAAAAGGAGAGACAGAGTTTCTCTTATTAGACTGGGTGACTTTCTACGTTCTGGGTGTGACAGATGGTAAAAGTCAACCCTCAGTGGGGACTGAAGGGTTCTTTGGAGACTCTCCTCAATGGGACCACTCTCCTGCAGTTCCTCTGACTCCAGATGGAGACCATTCCATACTTAGTGGTCCATTGCAATCCATTCTGCAGGTCTTGGGATTCAAATTCACCTCCAGCTTCCCACTGCCACATTTAGGTCCTTCAGGAGAAGACCCAAGACAGTAATAAACCACTTCTTTGTCCTTAATTCATTTGAAGTAAGAGGAAATCTCATGTATCTCCTATATGTACAAAGAAAATTATCCTTTGTAAGAT
This sequence comes from Sciurus vulgaris, assembly GCF_902686455.1. Taxonomy (NCBI): domain Eukaryota; kingdom Metazoa; phylum Chordata; class Mammalia; order Rodentia; family Sciuridae; genus Sciurus; species Sciurus vulgaris. Next base: position 134,034,925 of record NC_136470.1, read on the forward strand.
CTTCATACGTTAGAATCTGGTGTCATACTGGTTTTTGAGTTGAAACTTCAATTATGACTCCTGTTGTACTAATGAGGTTTAAATTTTTATGACTTTCATGACCATTTGTACTTTAAAAAGAAACACTCCTTAAGGTATTCAAAGCAAATTCTAGATGTAGGATTTCAGAGCTTGTTAGGTGAAAATACGTACTTCATACATGGACATAGACGAGGCATGTGGACTGTCAAACCTTCTTCCTAGAAGCCTGTAAGTCATTCGACAAGGGCACCTAAAGTAAGCTCAGTGGTCATGCTTATCCCAATGAAACTCAAACTTGAAAATGAAGGAAGTTATACTTGCTCTACGGGATTGAAAAACCCACCCCCTGCTTATCTTTTCCACAGTACGCACTCCTCTTGGAAGAACCATGCTCTCTTCAGCCTTCGACAGAATCACAGCCGGGTTGGAGAATTGCCATTTTTGTCTTCTTCAGGGAAAATCAAAAGGTTATAGAGTAGAGCTTTCTCCTGAAGAAACATAACTCCAATGTACAAGCAGCAGATGGATCTCTGCCAAGTGGGATTGTGATAAAATCAAGACTTGAATTACCCAGGTGGCCTAAACCAAGAGATGTTCCATACTTAGAGCCACTGGGTGGACTTTGGTCATGACTCTGGACAGGAGCCAAGTGGCTGGTCAAAAGTCAGAGAAATCATGGAGAATTTGATCCAGATGGGGTGTCGTACCCTGCACACTGACCCTCTGTAAACATGGGATACTGCAGCTGGAGAGCAATCATCAGAAGGGCTGGGTCCATGAACATGCAGACACTGGGTGATGGACTGCTGGCAATCTGGGAGAGGAGATGGAGGGCAGACGTTACTCGATGCTCAAAATTTCTATTAAACCACGTAACACCAAGAAACCAGAACAGTACATATGGGAGGCAATAGTATTAATGCTGGCATTTATCTACTTCCCACTAATAAGGCAAAGGTTCTTGAAATTTCCATTAGTACTTTGGACCAGAAGCTAAGTTTAGCAATTTATTCACAACAAATTCCAGGAAGACTTTTTTCATTGTATTCTTAGATTTATTTTTGTTTAATTTTCCTTTCAATTCTGTTAGTTCAAATTTACTTTTGTTAAGTCTTTTTGGAAATGAGAATGGCTTTTTGCTCAATGTAAAACTGACAAGATGTTGGAACAAATCTACAGGTTCAAACTGTAATAGGTAAGGAAGTGGTGATATCCAAACTCCTATACAGGCTAAAAAGACTCAAGTATTGTGCCTACATTTGTATACATCAATAAAAATAAGTGTGCAGAAAACTTGCACAAAATATTAATTGTGTCTACATACAAGTATCTGCTTATTTTTCTCTACTTAGCCTAAGTGGAGAAGGTTTTGTTTTGGTTTTAATTTTGTTTTTTGGTACTGGGAATTGAACTCAAAGGTGCTTAGCCAGTGAACCACATCGCTAGTCCTTTATATTTTTTACCATGAGACAGGATCTCTTTAAGTTGCTTAGGACCTCACTAAGATGCTGAGGCTGGTCTCAAACTTGCAATCCTTCTGCCTCAGCCTCCAGAGTCACTGGGATTGCAGACGTGTGTCTTCTCCTGGTGGGGAAGTTCTTTTAATAACAGCATTATTTTGCAGGAAAGACTTAGTCTTTTGGGAAAACAAAGATGGAGGAGAATAATCAACAAATAAGATTTTTGTCTTGCAATAAGTAGACCCCAGTTTTTCTAAAGAACTCTGTGGAACACCTAGGTAAATGCTCATTTGGTTTGTTTTCTTTTATTCCCTCTCAAATCTGGCTAGTCCATGCAACTGGTTAAGGCATCTTATTTCCTTGTCTATTTCTTCTTCTGTACCCCAGAGCTAGATATGCTTCAAATATACTATTAAGACACTTTTCTAAGTGTTTTGGGAAGTTCGAGACCAAGGGTCCTATATTTAAAAATACAGTGATGACTAAAAAATCATGCAGGTGTGAGCTTCAGGTTGTGATCCACTTCTTCCTCAGTCACCCTTTCCACCTGCTCACTTCCTTCCCAATATTTCAAAGAAAGACCGGTCAGTCATTTTAAGAGTCATGGGACGATTTTTGAGCCAAAGGTGAGTTCTTGGATTTCTGTGTGTCTTGTATCCCCCAGAATGTATGACTTGAATTCTTTGACATAATGACACCTGTCTGATGTACTAGATGAAATCGTGAAGCCTGGGAATGGTACGCATGCATGACAATGGAGTGGAGGTGTAAAAACACTTCCATGACTTCAATCTACCGGTCTGTGTGTTCTTGTGCACCATTAGGTCTTCATTGCGAGTATTATATAGGCATCACATTTTTAAATGTATGGCAAAGAGAATTTGTGCATCCTTCCCAGGGTTAGAATTTTCAGAAATGCTTTTTTTGTAACACTTCCTTTCAATCAGATCTGATGCATATATTGATTATAAATATGTCCATAAAATGAATATAATATTTAAAATGCAATTTTTAGTGGTTAAAAGCAAGTCCCTGGATATTGAATAACATACGTGCAATGATCTTAAGAATACATATACTTAGGCACCACATTTTAATTTAAACTCCTGTTATTACAGTAACTAGTCACAAAATGGCTCCCTATTTATGCAGTATGTTAGCTGGAATGTTACTTAAATTGAACAGACGAGTGCCTTCTAATAATGTATGTTTACTTCATGAACTGGTGGGCAATTACATTGTAATTATGTCTTTGTAGGTGCTTTTTACTGACATATAGAGCGCCAGTGCATTTTAAATGTAATTGCAGTTCTCTGTACCATTTAGCAAAGCTGAAAAAATGTTAAAGGTTTGTAAATTACCTACATTTAGACCATAGGCAACTAGGCAAATTAAGTGACACTGTCAGTAATGTTACAACATAAATTGGTACCAAGTATAAATTCTAGGTAGACTTTCTTTTCTAAATTAGAATGTTGTTTATAGAGTGCCTTCTAAAAACAAGATAAGCAGAAGAGAGAGAGAGAGAGAGAGAGAGAGAGCAGGCTGCCGCTGATGGATAGGGTAGATCATCCGTTTTTAATGCACACCCACAAACAAAAATCACCAACCTGGTCTGGAGGACTTAAAATTATAAAGCTGTTTAAAATTAGGAATTTGTATTAGTTTAATAGCATCCAGAGAAAATTAACTATTTGCCCCCAGATCCCAGGGTGTCACTGAGGAATACAATTCCTACACAGAGTTTTCTTGGAACTACGCACCAATGTGGAGGAAAACTGGTGATGGGGTTAAACGTTCTGTCACTGTCTCTGTGGTACTATTCAAGTTACCTAATTCTTGAACCTCAGCTGTTTAATCTTAAAAAGGGCAGGTAATAGATTCAAAGGGCCACCGTGAGAATTAAGATGGAATGTTTGTATACCCTCAAAAATGTGAATTCCTTTAGTCTTCTCCTATCCTGGCAGGTGATTTGTTTTATTTAAAATAAAAAACAAAAAATTTTTTTTTCCTTTTAAATTTGCAAAGAATAGGCTTCTCTGAGACCCTATTGAATCAGCCCCAGAACTGTGAAGCTTAAACATATTTACTTCATCCCATGGGATTAAAGAGAACTAGTAACAATTGTGTATTGAAAAATGTTCACTTTTGCTTCTAAAGCAATGTCCCAGAGAGGAGACCAGTCTCCAAAGACCAGCAATGCCAGTTAAGGAAATTAATTTTGAAAGTATTACTCTGTCACTTCATGCCTTCAGGCAAGTCACTTATTGATGGCAAGGGTTTAGGTTGGGATAAAACCATTTCACCCATGCGAGCCCTCTCTATTAAATGAGAAACAAGCATCTGGACTTGACAGCTCACAGGCCTCCACCATGCGGAAAACCATTCTTAGAGGGTCATTTTATTTAAGTGCAAGATGAGAGAGAGGCAGAGAAGCAGGCCAGGCCATTTTCTAGAAGTGCAAATTATGAAGTAAAAATGCATGCATTTTTTTAAAAAAACTTCATATTCACATGACCCATCCATATTATTAAAATTAATGTTTTGAACTGGGAAATCCAGCAGCTGCATGGAGAGATGCTGAGTCAGAGCCAGGTAAGCAGTGTGTAACTGGGGCTTAGTTTTCAGACCCCAGCAGCCTGGAGTATGTCACTCACTACTCCCAATCATCATTTCCTCTTTTAACAAATTGCAATAATTAAGAGTAAACTTTCTTCACCTTTTTAAATTCATAAATGAGACTATAAACAGAGTCTTTATCGAGTTTCTATGTAGTGTAGTATTTTATGATCTACTGATTTTTCTTAGAAATTTGGCATAGAAACTTAAAACTGATATTGTAGCTCTCTTTCCCATATTCTTATCATTGCATTTTTCCATCTTGTATAGAGGTATAATCATACTTTGGTTTTGTTGTAGAAAAATTCCCCAGCACATTCACACAGGCAGGGAGATGAGCCCTGTGAGGTCACACTCTTCCCCGCAGCTGAGACCAATCACCGTCTCTCCACAGACTGAGGCCAGCCCTCCTTTGAGCACAGGAGAGGTGCTGTATCCTCTGGGAAGAGGAAAGTCTGAGTTAAGTTTGAGATGGAGAGGAGCTATTTAGAGTCGCTTTGGAATTGCATGAGGCTTGGAAGATGTGTATTAAGTGGCAGAAACTGGGACTGGAGGACTCGGGGAGTCCAAGGCCTAGAAACCTGGAAAACTGAATTTATGGAGGAGCAAGGTATTCTAAAGACTTGGGAATGAGTATGTTTCTTTCTTTTTTCATTGTTAACTATATTATTCCAGATTACCTATCATACTAACATTATTTATTAAATAACATGCTGTTGCACTGAACCTACTAGGAACTAGCTATTTTCAAACTAATGATGATAACACCCCTTAAACACTTATATTCTAGAGCATTTTAAATTCTTTATATGCATTGATTCAGTTAACACTGAGATGAAGAACGTGTCATTTCTTCTGTTTTATGTACAAGGAAACTGAGAAGTGCAGAGTTTTAACAATTTGTCTGTGTTCCTAGAACTTAATCACAGAAAAGGTGGAACTGAAACCCAAGAGATCCGGTTCTGGAGTCCAACTTTCAACCAGAATGTGATAAAAATAAAAACAACAAAAACTAGCAATACTTGAAGAAAATCTCAGCTTTGTATTAATAAAGCTATGAAAGCTTGTTGGCCTGTCAAAAAAAATTAAATAATTGGAAACACAAAGCATTTTCTTAGTATTTTTCCTTTTTATATTACAAATATTATATTAAGTGTAAAAATCGATGGGTTTCACTGATGTTTCCATAGGTGCATATATCATGCTTTAATCCTATCCACCCTCCCTGCTCCCCTACCCTAGTATCCATGCCCTTGAATTCCCTTCCTGTTCCCTAACAGTTCCTCTTCTACTTTCAGATCATCTTTTCTTTCTTTTTAATTAGTTTCCATATATGAAAGGAAACATGCAACCTTGTCTTTCTATCCTAGTTTATTTCACTTAACCTCTTGACCACCTTCCATCCATTTTCCAATAAAAGGCAGGGTTCCATTCTTCTTAATGGCTAAATAATATTGCACTGTGTGTATAGACTATATTTTCTTCTCCTTACCTGTTGATGGGCAGCAAGGCTGGCTCTGTGACTTAGCTATGGTGACGGTGCTTCTATAAAATGTTGCTCCTGTAACAGCAAGGGTTTCTTACTCATCCTCAGGGGCAGTGAAGAGCTGTGACAGCCTTTTACCAAGAACAGTAGTGCGGTCTGCTCTGGGATATGGCTCATGATTGGTCCCTTTCTTATTATTTTAACCATTTGGTAAAAACTACCCACTGGTGAAAATATGGAACTAGCTCTCATAGCGCACCTTCTCAGTTGTGTGCACTAGCCCCAGTAGTTCAAACTTACACCTCACCCCTGCGTTACTGTTTTAGTCAGCTTTTTCACTGCTGCAATGGAAAGACCCAACCAGCACATTTGTAGAGGAGGAAGAGTTTATCTGAGGGCTCACAGTTTCAGAGGTCTCAGTCCATAGATGTTCAGCACCATTCTTTGGTGCTCCAGGTGAGATTCCTTGGGGTTCCAGGTAAGGCTGAAGATTATGGGGAAGAGTGTGGTGGAGGGAAGTGGCTCACATGACGAGCAGAGAGAGAGAGACTGCACTTGCCAGATACAAATATATACCCCAAAGCTACATCCTCAATGACCCACCTCCTCCAGCCATGCACCACCTGCCTTCAGTTACCACTCAGTTAATCCCATCAGGTGATTAATTCACCAATTTGTTAAGGCTCTCATAACCCAATCATTTCTGAACCTTCATTCTGAACCTTCTTGCACTGATTGTCTCACATTTGAGCCTTTGCAGGACATTTCACGTCCAAACCATAGCAAGTTACTGTTACGGTCTCTGGGCCCAATTCTTCAAGCACAGGCTTCTCCCTCCAGCTCACCCCATGCAGAACTCAAGACCTTCAAAGTGACTTACACAGACTTTCCATAGCTCCCAACTTTCTATCACTAAATCCACTTTTTTTTGTGGGCTTTCCATCCTTCCACCATTTTCTTTTATTGTATTAATTGTCCAATTGTGTTTCTGATTCTCTTTTAAAAAATCAATCATTCTCTATTGTATAGAACATACCACCTATATTTCCATCTCGATGGTCTTAATTTCTCTAAATACCCCACCATTTTCTTTTCCTATGCAAATCTGTGTATTCCTCATGGTTGAGCTCATGTTCCTCCTTCATGGTGGCCAGAGCTTCTCTCCTTTGAAGTCCTGTATGATACATCTTGTGTAGTGTGGATATCTAGGGGCTTGGTATCATATTACATTATTTCATTGTTGCTCAAGGCAGAAGTCTTATGCCTCTAATACAATCATAGCCCCCTGGAACCCAAAATGCCTGCCATACTCTCACCCAGTGTCACAGATTGATCATAAGTCCTGTCTATTGTCAAACCATTGGTTTTCATTAGGAACTGCATTTGGCTGCAGGTATTAAATATTCAACTTAAACACATGAGAGTTCACTATGATCTTTTTTATATAATAAAAATCTGGAGGAAGGGACCAACTGGCATTGGTTCAGTGGTTCAAGAGTATTCGATCTGTGGTCTCTGCAGTTCTCCCTTGGCTGAAGATAGATTCTGAAACTCCAGTCTTCATTTCTGAGTCCTAAAGCAGGAAGCAGAAGGGGACAAGGTAGCCACACATTGAAGAACTTTCCTTAAAACCCTAACTAGCTTATGTTTATATTTCATTGACCACCTCTCTCCTCATGAACAGCTTCTATGTATAAATGGGGCAGGTTATTGAAGACATCAGGCATCAAAGATGAAGTCATAAGTTTCTTCCACTCTACATGACTCAAGATGATGTTTTGTTTGCTATGGTTATATCAGAACATTGCCAGAATAAGGACATTGTTCTCCTTATGCATGGCTTTTGCTTTCAAAGACAAAGGAAAGCCTCCCATGAGTTGTTATGGTATTTGAAAGCTTCAACCTGACTTTTAATACCCAGCTGTGCCTTTCCTAGTCTAGGGACAAATGTCTTGCATGTATTCAGGTTTCCCTTCTCATTGTACCCCTCACCCAACTTCCGAGTTTGCCATAATATACTATTTTTTTCTTCTATCTGAAATGGTCTCACATGAGGCCATCCTCTCTGATTTTGTGGTGGGTTCTCTTTTATTTTATTTTTTTGACAGTTCTGGGGATTGATCTCAGGACCTCACACATACTAGGCAAGTGCTTTACCACTGAGATACATCCCCGGCCCCTGTGGTGGGTTCTGGACGCACCAGCCTGATTTCTCTTGGAAACCAAGGACTCGTTCTCCCACATGCTATTTGCTGCTGGCAGATGACCCTCAGATCTTAGCCCCTCCAGGGATCACCTCATCCTGAGAAGGTGAGTTTGTCAGAAGGCAGTTGCTGTAAAGGTCTGGCTTCTCACCCTAACCCAGGACCTCTCTGCAGTGTGAGTCCATCCTCAGAGCCTACTGGGCTATGGCTTCTGTTGAGACTGTTTGGCCTCTTAGCTGGACTTCTGCCCAATCCCATTGTGTCCTTCTTTCTCTGTGGTCCTTCCCCCTCCCTTTCCCATCCTTTGCTCCTCGAGCCCTTACAAGTGTTGTGTAAGCTCTAATTTTCTGGGCTAAACCTTCATAATTGGCATTTCTAGAGTGATTTCTGTTTGTTTGTCTGTTTGTTTGTTTGACTGTATCCTGATCAATACTGGAGATAAACAGTGTCCACTAAACTCACCTTAGATCACCTATACCATAATGAAAATGTGCAACCCCAGTTCTGTTTTCTTTAAGTTGATTATAATTTCAACATAGGCAAATATATCATATCAACCAGAATAACAAGAAATCAGAACTCACAGTTGAGAACATGTTCTTTTTTGAAAATATGATTTGAGAAAAACACATTTATGAATGTTACAGAGTAAAAAATTAAAGGCAAAAAAATGTTGGGATTACTTCTTCGTGTAGATTCAGAACAAAGAATAACCTACATTATAACTGCTCATAAAAAAATGCTGTGCAGCAACATGGGTTTCCAACAAATTTGATAACCTGTTTCTGTCTCCCCCTTCCTCCATTAAATTGAACTCTCTGAATTATTCATGAGGGCTATTTTAATGGGATAATTTTTTCTTGCAAACGCTGACACTAATACCAAAGAATATCTCTAGGTATTCATCTTAGATAAATAAGGCTCCCCATAACTAGTTTTCTTGATGCTTCACCTTATTCAAATGAACATATATGGAAGTAACTAATGTAGACCATTTTTTTAACACTTAATGTTTTCAATATGTTTCTCTCCATATATGTACAGTCAAACATATGTTTACCCAGGAATTAACCAGGATGTTGAATTAAATGAAAGTAAAGCAGAAAGTTAAGCAATTCTCAGGTGAACTCAGGCAGGGCATTAAGAGGAAATTTAAAGTCCACATTTTCCAGCTGTGATGACAGCTGAGAATGACTTGGGGACTTGCCCATCCCTCCCTAGTACTTTGGCCATAGTCAGAACCGATCATTCACTTGAATGTGTACATTAGGGGTTCTTAAGTCAGGGTAGTAGGATTTTAGGGAGCTAGTGAATCCCTTGAAACTGAATACCAAATTTTCTGTGTATTTTTTTTTCCCCTGAAAAGGCAGTTTATAGCATTCATCAAATTCTCAGAGGTGGTCTTAACTACCCTACCACCACCACCTCTAAATGGTAAGAATTCTCACTTCACAGAGTAGACTTGAATAGTCGGGTTTTCTGGATTTCTGTGTGTGTGTGTGTGTGTGTGTGTGTGTGTGTTGAGGAATGGGATGGGAATGAGTGGTCATAACCTCTCATTATATTTAGTTTTCTGAAAATTCACAAAAATGCAAAATTTCAAGCACGTAGAGAAAATTGTGCTCTGTGGGTTGGTCATATGTAATTACTTTATTATAGTTAAATTTTTACTGGTCATTTTGAATTTTTCCAGGTGTGTGTAAGTTTGCTCATGTTTTCCCCTAAATAGCACCCAAATTATTGCCCATTTTCTGTACTGACACCCATTAAGAAACAAAGTTAAATACCGGGATGATGGTCTCTGACCTGTTGTATTAGAAGGGATGGTGCTCACCCTCCCTACGTAGTAAAGGGATGGCCTGAAGATACAATGGTCCAGAAACAGGATGCTGTCCTGTAACAATGCTGAAGATACTGAAGGTCCTAGAATCATAAAACTGTTGTATTTTAATTGCAATGTAAAGTAAGGACTAAGTTTAACGTTAAAGAAGTAAAATGCTAAGAGAACACTCATCTTATAACCTCCTAACACTCCTAGCTGGTCTACGACAAGACTTTTAAGAGCTGAGGTGACTGTCACTGCTGGAATGTGTCCTGGGGGCTTTGTCTGTCAGAGATGACAGTGTCTCTTCCCATGCAGATTAGACTGGTGTTTACAGATTTGCCCTGGGTGTGCATTTTTATCCTGCTGTGATCAAGTAACACCGCCTGGTGAGTGCCAGACAGATCTCTGGGTAAGAAAGGCTGGAGGTGCCCTCAAGTGCGCAGGGCACGGCCCTGATCCGAGCCCTGGGCAAGGGCCTCTTGGGTACACTTCACCTCCGTCTCTTTCTTTCCACTTCTGGGGCAGCATTAAGAATGGATCTGCAAAGGGTTCCATGGTGATTTCTGTTCTGAAACTCAGAATGTGAACTGAAATAAAGGAACGGTGTAAGAATAACGAGAGCAGCATTGGAGTTTGAGTTTTGGAGACGTGGCAGGAGGTCTTCATGGCCACAGACGAGCCATCTCAAAACATGTGAGTCATTAGTGGTGATTTCCACCGTTTTCTTGATTTCCACACTGTGGAGAGTCTTCACTGACAAAACCAGAGAGATAAGAACTCTTATTCTGGGTAAAAGCTAATCGGGCAATGTTGTGAGTCTGCAGTCGAAACGGTGGCCCTGGAGCTGCCAGCAGGTGCAGGCCACCACCAACCCCCAGGCCACCACCTTCTTGTCATTTTGCTCTTGAAGCAACATTTTTAATATCCATAAAATAAAACTGGCTGTTGTCATCAGATACTGAAGCCCAGCTCACTACATTGTAATTTCTTATTTCATTTAAATAATGAAAGTCCAGAAAGAAATGTGTTAGGCTTTGAATGGGGGTTACATTCTTTTTCATAAGTATGCCAAGTTGAAAATGTGCCAAAATAGCATGCTAATGGTGAAAATGTATGCATTCCTGTTTATTTCATTTTATTCACTTATTTATTTATTTTTTATTTTTTTAATTTTGAGACAGGGTCTTACTAAGTTGCCGAGACAGGCCTCAAACTTGGGATACTCCTGCCTCACCTCCTAAGACACTGGGAATACACGTGTGTGCCCCCAGTTAAAGATGAAATTACCTAAGACTGAAGATTCCACCTTCGTTTAGCTTGGAGATCTTGCCAAGTCACTCACTCCCTGGAAAACAGATGCAATAAAACCTGTCCATCTGCCACCAGAGCAGTCTATCAAGGAACCCACAGAGTGAAACCCTAAAAATGATTTTGTGTAATCCTCCATGATACTCATCACACACCTGTCAATAATCAGATGCAATTGATCAATATTTGCTTGTTTAATGGCCACTTTTTGAAAAAGCATGTACATTTAATATGGAGAATTCCTTATCAAGGCTTTGGGATAGATCTAAAATCTCTCATTAAAACAAGGATTTTAGTGGTTGAAAGCCCCTGTCAGCAAATCATGCTGAAACAACAAAACTATGTTTTACTACTTACTCTTTTAAATTAGGTTTTTGGGATGCACGTAAAAAGAATTACTTTGCCAAAAGTTAATGTCTCATTCACAGAGGATCTAGAAAAAGTATAGAATCTTTAGCGAATTTTATATTTTCTTTCAGTCATTACTAAAGATAATTTAGCTATTAAGTATATTTTAAATTTCAGATAAATTTGATGAATTTCTGTGAACCCTACTTATTATGGAAAAAAAAATCAAGGAAACAACAATGCATTGCAAAACTCTCTGATAATAACCTTTTTTAAAAAAACTATTTTTGGTTGTAGATGACACAATGCCTTTATTTTATTTTATTTTCATGTGGTGCTGAGGATAGAACCCAGTGCCTCATACATACTAGGTAAGCACTCTACCACTGAGCTATAACCCTAGACCTGATAATACATTGAATCAAATGTGATCTGAAGGCCCAGTAGGCTAGTCATTTACCCAGGTTTTGTTTTAGATTCATAGATTTTCAAATAGGAGAACATAAATATAACAGTAAGTTAAAAAGAAGGAAACCAGTGATGAGTACCTGTAACTCACCCTCTGTATTTATTTTTCTTTACATAAATTATTACCTCAGTAAATCTTCAGAATACCATGCTGATGTTGTCATTATTGACTCCATGTAACAGTTGAAGAGGCTCAGCCTCATGAGAAGGTGCCCAAGAGTGTTCCTTTGTTCATACAGCAATATCCAGAGGTAAAATGAGGAGATTATGAGAACTGCCACCTAAAAAGTCCATCCTAGTTCAGATGAATTAATGGGTGGTAACTGTGGAAAGGTGGGTCATGGCTGAAGGAAAAAGTCCCTGGGGCCCTGCCTTTGGGGATTATGTTATCCCTGGCTCCTTGCACTCAAGTTCTTTCTGCTTCCTGGTTCTCATGAACTGAGCTGAGCATTTTTCCTCCACCCTGCCTTTCTACCATGATGCTCTGTCTCATCTCAGGGCCCAGAGCTGTGGAGTCAGCTGACCATGAACTAAATCTCTGAAACTGTGGACCAGAATAAACTTTCCCTCCTCTAAGTTGTTCTCATCAGGTATTTTGGTCACCAGGATGAAAAGCTAATTGGTACCAAGAAGTGGTGGCATATCTGTTATTAACATGACCATGTGGTTCAGAGGCTTTTGAAATTAGTTTGTGGGGGGCTGGGGATATAGTTCAGTTGGTAGAGTGTTTATCTTGCATGCACAAGGCCCTGGGTTCAATCCCCAGCACCACCAAAAAATAAAAAAATAAAAAAATTAAATTAAATTAAATTAAATTTTTTAAAAAAATCCACATTTAAAAAAAAAAAAGAAAAGAAATTAATTTGTGGGAAAAGTTTGGAAAAGTTTGGAGATGCAAGCTGGAGAAATCTTAAAATGTTGTAAGCAGAACTTAATGGGAGATCTGGTGGGCACTCGGAAGACCAGAATGCTGTTAGGAATGAGGACAGTAAACACTGTGCTCATGAGGTTTTGCGAAGAATGGGGATTCTATTGGAAATTGGACTGGAGATCATTTGTGTTAAATTCTGGCAAAAAATATATCTTCATTTTGCTCATGTCCTAGAGCTTCTGCAAGGCTGAATTTAAAGGTGATGGAACAATTAATCTGGCTGAGGAAATTTTAAGACAGCACAGCATTCAGATGGTGGCTGGCAGCTTTACTATGAGAATCAGGAACAGAAGGCAGAGAAGAAGAATTTTCAAAACATGTAGTTTGGCCAGAAAAGTGCATATAAAATTGGAGCCAAGGAAGGTGTGATTGCTGAAGAGATTACAGTCACTCAAAATAAGTTCTTTACACAGAGACAATAGGAAAGATGTCTCAGTATTGCTGGAATCAGCAAGATCATACCCTTTGCAGGTTCACGGGTGCAGAAGGGAAAAGCCCTTTGAAGAGAACTGTAGTCTAATCAAGCCATCCTAGTTTGAATGGACTAAATGGGTGGTACCTGTAGGCAGATAGGGCATGCCTGAAGAAGGTAGGTCCCTGGGGATGTGCCCTGGAGGGTTCATCTTCTGTGGGTCTTCTATGTTTCTGCTTCCTGACAATCATGAGCTGTGAAGCTTCCCTTTGCCATGCCTTCCACCATGCTGTTCTACCTCACCTTGGGCCCTAAGCACTGGAGCCCACAGACCATGGACTGAACCTCTGAAACCATGAGCTCAAAATAAACTTTTCCTCCTCTAAGTTGTTCTTGTCAGGTATTTTGGTGAAAATACAGAGATGAAAAGCTGACTTATATGTGTTCCAGTCATAAGAGAGATAACGGTCAAAAGGGTGCAGCATTTTCCCTCATATATGTCCTTTTAGAAAGCAACATTTATTTTCAAAATTTTGTCTGGAATGTATGTGTGTGCGTAAGACTTAGGTTACTAATTTTACTGAGCTGAACATTTCAAATAAGTGGTGGGGTTAATTTGTTGCCTACCCTACCCTCCTTACTTCTTTCTTCCCTTCCTTTCCTTCTACTTTTTAAAAAACTTGGGTTCTATCTTGTGCTGTGTTTCTTCAAAAGCAACCCTGATAACAAGGATTTTAGAACACCTATCTATTTAGAAGATGATTACAGAAAATACCTGTCAGACTGTAGAGGCATAAGATAGGTAGGGGAAGGAGGTGATGCAGGACGCATTAGTGATCCAGCGATTGTTGTATGTGATTGTTGTATGATTGTTGTATGACTCTGAGAGACAGAACAGAACGTGTCTCTGAGGTTCCCCCAGGAGAGTGAGAAAGCTGAGCTATTCATCTACCATGTCCTTGCTGACAGGCGCTCTCAGGGGCTTTAACCCCCAGCATTGCCTTCTCCCATACATGGCTAGGCATGCTCCTGCCACCAGCGTAAGGCCCAGCGAGGCCTTCCGGATGTTTGCAGCGGGAAGCCAGCAGTGTGTGCAGGAGAGGTGAGCGTGAGAGCAGTCAGGTGCTCCAAGCAGAGCCCCTAGGGTGACTGTTGCCAGAGCTAGCTTCCATCCCCTTCTGTGGGGAGAGGAGACCCTTATCCATTCCACGTTGTTTCAACAGATTTAGTTTAACAAAGAACATGAACAACATGCCACAGTCAGAGAATATCTGACCCTTTTCTGTAGAGAAAAATAAACGCCCAGTAGGCAGGCAGAGAATAATGGGCCTGGCCTGACCTAGATTGGGAGAAATTTAGAAGTCTGTCCCCTGGGAAGGGAGGTCTTACAGTGCTCGGAGTAGCTAGGATGAGCTGAGAAAGCTTTTCACCCCTTTACTTTAAAGAGCTGGATAAAATGGACGTCAGTCTTTGAAAAGTGCCTGTGAAGTTAGAGTTAGCAAGACAGGAAAAAGAGTCCAGTTACGAGGCAAATCATTAGCTAACTAGAGTTTTTAACAATTAAGATGGAAGGATTAATTCTATTTGTATCTAGATTCCTGTTTTGTGCTAAGCTTCTGCTCTGTCTAGGTTTTAAAGTACCCAGAAAGCAAAATTTAAGCTTATGCATATTAGGTAATAGATAATTATTTGTGTTGAAAGTGGGAAAAAAATACTTATATCAAAAAGTCCATGTAAGTATTTTTCAAGTAAGTCCCAAAGTCATGTTTTTCTTATAGATATCTCCCTTCTTGCAGGATCGGCAAATCAGGAATCTGATATTTAGAGGGAATTAATTCACTTCCAGGAATCTCACTTCATAAGCCTCCACAATTAGCAATGGAAAAGTCAGAATCCACTTACTTGCTTGCAGTTTTGGAATGCACAGTTCAATATTGATTCAAAAAACAATGCCTAACTGTCAACAAAACCCCAATGCATGCAATGATATGCAAGCAGGTTTCAAGCTTTGGTTTGAGTTGTGTCAGGTGATACCCATTGGCTAGAGGGTGAAAGGGGTTCAATCCCAGAGTTAAAGAATGAGGGAAGGTAGTTGAAGTGAAGAAAAGAAATTGAAGGTGTTGAACCATAACGGACCCCACAGGGCAAAAGAGAAAAAATGCAGAACGAGTTTTTTTTTTTCTTTTAGGGAAAGAAATTTTGGCTAGGAATGACATATCTATGCCTCATGTTCCATTATTTGCTTTAAATGTGAGCTATACGTATATAATTTTATCCTTTTCCACTTTTAAAATATACTATAAAAAAACTGAGAGAACAGAGCTAGTGGTCTAGGGACATGTCATTTGTTTTCAGTGTTCTTCGAAAGGTTTAAGGGGAGATAGGAACACTCATCACTAGTAATGATTAGAAGACAAGAGCCTGAAAATCAATATCTAAGGTTAGTTGTGCACATGGCTTTTATTTTGTTGGTTAGAACAAACAGAAGGTGCAACAGGTACAGATGACCCTTCAAAACTTCTATCTGCACCAAAGTCTGCTCAGTCCCCTTGTTTGGCAGGCTACAACTTACTCAAGCTAATGCAATAATTGTAGAAGCGGTCCCTCTCTTCACCAGATCAGGGCAAGAGAGAGGGGACTGTCCCCTTTGGCTACTGGAGAGGTGACTCCTGTACCTAAGGAACTTGTGACTGGGGGGAAAGAGCATTTACAGTGGCTGTTGATGGTTTTGAGCTGTACTGGTAAAGTGTTGCAAGAAAGAGTCGAGTTTGGAAAAGCACTGGCTGAATGTGACTTTTACTGGTAAAAATTAAAACTGGAAAAACAATTTGGTCCAGATGACTGGACAGTTACCCAGGCTGGAATAAGGTCCTCATGGAGGCCCAGAGAGCCTCAGGGAAAATTTGCAGCAAAGAGAAAGTGACCTAAAGGAGGTGCGAAAAGTCATCTCAGAAGACTTGCATGTGAGATCACTGGCACCCAGGACGATTTGGAGTCACCAGGTGAAAAGCTCATGCCCTTCTGGGAAGGCATGGCTACCAAGAACCACGGCCCCAACAACCTTGAAACACAGGTATTCCTTAGCGCTTGGTCTCAGAGCCGCTTCTTTTTACAATTGCCACATCATTTTATTCACTTTCATGACCAACACTACTTTCTATTAATTTATTTATATTTTTGGTAGTAAGGATTGAACCCAAGGGTGCTTCACCACTGAGCTACATCTCCAGTCCTTTTTGTTTTATTTTATTTTTGAGACAGGGTGGTGGGAAGTTGCTGAGGTTGGCCTCAAACTTGTGATCCTCGTGCCTCGGCCTCCAGAGTTCCTGGGATTATAGGTATGTACTATCACAGATGACTTGTGAGCATATTTTTATTAAATTTAATTTTGAGTCCAGACCCCAATTAATTGCCCACTATTTATTTGAGCTCTCCAATTAGAGACCTCACAGTTACCTTATATCCTTGTCTCTTGGCCCATGTTCAGCCATAATTCTGTCATTCTTACTCTCTTCTTCTTCAGGTAGCAGCAGAATGATTTTTAGAAATACGAACTGGATCAGGTAACTACCCTGCTTGAACTCCTTCTGAAGAATTCTCATTGAACGTGGACACAAGGGCCGGATACCTGACGGACCCACAGGCCCTGCAGGGGCTTTGCCTTCCTCCCACCCACTACAGGCCTGTTCTCCTGCAGTCACATGGCCTTCACTTAATGCCTTGAATGCCCCTCCCACTCAGATCTCAGAACCATTAAGAATATTTTTAGCGTGATAGTTATACAGAGTATTTGGGCTGATTTTGACAAAACCATACATGCATGAAAGTGTATTTACTCCATGTTGGTCCCCATTCCGCCCCCATTGCTCTGCCCTCCTACCTCCCTCTATTCTCCTTCCTCTGTTCTATGTGTCTTCCTTTGGCTTATGTATGCATGAATGTATGTATTTATTTAAGATTGGTGCTTTCCATCTGTACATAAAGGAGAATTACCTGTGGTATATTCGTATATGCACATAGCTTGAGTTTGTTAAATTCATTCTGCATTCTCTCCCCTTGCCCATCCCTCCTCCCTTGCTCTTGTTTTCCTTCTTCTACTCCAGTGATCTTCCCTGTATCCTTACCACATCTCATCCCTTCTCCTTTTCCCTTATTTTCTTCTACCAATACCATGGAGTGTTGACCCTATGCTTACTCCAAGCAGTTGCCACATTTGTTCTAATTCTTAAGTCTTCCATCCACTTTGATTTGTGTTTTGTGTGGGACCAGAGATAAGAATCTAGTTCCATTCATCTACCTATGGATATGCAGGTTTCAAAGCACCATTTGTTAGAAAAGGCTATCCTTTCTCCAACATATACTTTTGGCACCTTTGTCAAGTATTAGATGACCAAGTCTGTGGCTTTGTCCCTGGGTCTTCTGCTTTGTTCCACTGGCCATCCTACCTGTTTTGATGGCAATGCCATGCTGCTTCTGTTACTGTAGCTCTGTAGTGTAATTTGAGGTCAGGTATTGGGATCCAGACTCCTGCGTTGCTCAGGGTCATTAAGGTGGCTGTTCTCTCTGCTCGTAACTCCCTACTCTGAGCCTCACAAGCCCTTACTCATCCTTCAGTTCTCAAATGAAAAACCTCATAGAAGATTTTCAAAACTAGTCCTTCTTCTCATCTAAATTAGGTCTGCCCCGGCGTCCTCTGTCAAGGCATCTGTTTGCCTTTAGAGCAGTCATGAAGATTTGTGATGACATACACGTGTTTGGTCGGTGTATCCAATAAAATGCAATATCCCACAAAGGGAGGCTGCTGGGTCTGAGCACTGACAGTCCACATCTTCTGCTCCCTCGAGTTGCCTCTCTATATTATAAGGGCAGGAAGTTCACAGGCTTCTTCACATGTGGACTCTGTGTGTGAGTTATGTTCTGTCTGTGGAATACACTCCTGTGAAATTGATGTGTGAGATGGACTCTTTCGGCTATCAAGCGAGGTGACGGAGACATGGATTTTCAGCAGCATCGACTGTCCAGTCCCCACCTAGATACGTGTGCAGAAGCAGGTGCAGCGGAACTGTACTCCTGATATTTCCCACAGGTTCTGGAAGTTCTGGAAGAATCACCTGTGGTCCGTCGTCCGTGCCTCCCTCACAGCTGCCATGATGGTTTGAAGATCTGGCATTCACGTGGCCTCCTGGCTCCCCACCTTTGACTTGGGTATCCCCAGGTGAGAATGATCTATGTCACTCTGTTGGATCTACATTAGAATCACTCCTCCTGGCTTGTCAGAGATTTTGTCACCATGGAAGCCAGCCAAATGCTTTCCACCTATGATTTCTGAGGATTCTATGCTCTTTCCCCAACTCTCAGAGACACACACAGAACCAGTGCTTCATTCTTTTCTATCCACTGTCTAGAACAGGGTCAGTCAAAATGTGGTTAGTCAACAAATACAGAATTGAAGCAGGTGGTCGTTTTCGCTGTTAGATAGTTGGAAAAGTTAATTGTCTTAAATGATGATGAGTTCCAGCAATTTCATCCCTTCCTCCTGGGTAAAAGCTATTCCTCCTCAATCTTGTGGCAAATATTTAAAATACATCTACATAAAAATGTTTTGTTTAACATTTTAATTTGAAAAAGCATGTTCTTATAGCCCTTAAAAATATATAAATTTTGGAAGTTCCTTCAAATAAATACCAAAATTAAGTGTGGGTATTTGATTTATATTTATTTTTATTTTATTAGGTCTTCTCTAAGCAAATAAGTAGACTATAAAATAAATCATATCAGCATGCTTTATAACTTTCCAGGGATGCATTCTTCTGTAGAATATGAATCTTTGTGATTTTATAAGATATCAAAGTCTCTAGCTAGATACTTATATAAATTTAGATACGATCTTTGCTCATAATTTTAAATTTGTTGTCCAGTTACCCCAGAGGCAAGAGTTTTTTTTTTTTTTCTTATTAAATTAAGAAGTTTAGTATCTACAAACAACAACATGACTTGAATTGTAACATCAGAGGTAGAGTTTTAGTCAGAAGGAAAAATGTGGAGATTGGGGAGAAGCAAGTTTGAAATGCCTATGACATGAAAAAAATAACACCATCAAATGACCATATAAGTTGGGCAAACTACTTCCCCAAATCTGTTTCCTCATCTTTAGGAAAAGGATTAACAAGAGCCCTCATTCAATTGCATTGTTTGTGGTATCTATAACATTCAAAAATTACTTATTTTATCTGTTATTGTTTTTTGATATAGCAACTTTAATTCATAAAAATTGTTACATTTTTCTTGTTCACTAAAGCTAAATCAATATAATACACTGGAAACTTCATAAAGAATTTAGAAGTTCCTTGATTTTAAAATCAACTTTTTGCAATTAGGAAGCACTCTTTTCTTGCAGAAAGCTACTAGAGATTTTGAATAATGACTTTTCCTCTTAAAGGAACTGTGCTTACTCTCCATGGAAAACCAGTGGCAGGTTTTAAAATGAACCCATGACATTTTACACTGTCAATCAGATTTGATTAAAATATAAGTACAGAAACTAAATTTCAAAAAATAAAGTACATGCTAATGAAAAAGTTGAGTAGCCAACCTCCAAATAGCCATATAACACAATTTTCTCTAAGTTAAAAATTTTTGATCAGTTTTCTGACTATAGCAACTACATGTCAAAAACAAATACTATTTTAACTTATTGCTCAGTGAAGAGATTTTAGAATCATTTCAATATCTTGGATTAAGAAAGACTTTGTGAAAGTTGTAGAATTAAAAAGCAATTAAACCAAGAGGAAAAATTAGTATGAGTTGGGAGAAGGGATGCTGTCCTGATTTTTTTTTATGAAACACATAAACATGATAGCGGGTGTAAAGAATTAACTTGAATTGTAGGTGTGTGCATGTTGCAATTATAATAGGACTCCTTTAAAATAGTAAACAACCTATAAAAGGCAGAACACTAATTGCAAACGTATGTTCCTATCCCTGCATCCCTGTCCTCTGCGACGACTCTGTGACTGTGTGCTCTTCCTGGGATGCAGCCTGGTCCAGCCATGCCCATCTCCATTCAAGTCTGGGAGGGTCTGCACAGACACTTCCTTGTGGCTAGAATGTGCATTTGTCTCCAGCAGGGCTTTCTGGAATCCTCCTCCATGGAATGTGATTCCACCTTCTGGGTCCTGCTGCTTCCTTTAGGGCTCCACACCCTGTGCTATTAAGTATTTTCTCATACCCAGGTTTATTTCTAGAGTGGAAGCCCCATTAAGGCAATAATCTTATCTGTTTCATTGACTGACTCTGGTCTCCCACATATTCAATAAAGTTTTATCAAGCAAATGAGTGAATTATTATTCTGATCCAATCTTCCAACTAAAATATAGTTAAAAAGGATCCTGTAAAGATAACTTTTTTCAATGTAGTATTGGATCTTGGGCATAAATTGCTGTCCCTGTGATGAACAGTTAGAATCTGATCACATAAACCATTACCATATTCCATTTTAAACAAAATTTGTGTTTTTCATGGAAAAAAGAGTCTCAGCATGCTGCACTGCTCTTAAGTAAAAGTTAAATAGAATAGTTAGTTCAGCTGGTTAGAAAATATGCTTCAAGTTTAAAACCACATATCATTGTTTATACAGATGATTATTTGGGCCAGGCTTCAATAGAACCATACTTTGCTAGCAAAAGAAGTCGATTTTGGCAAAAGCACACAGTGATCAGCAAGAGTGACTCATATTTTCCAGCTGAGATCAATGGACCCTAATCCATTAACACAGACCTAAATGTCACCTGATAGGAAGAGATGACAGTGGACGTGTGAGTTAGAAATGTATGGATATTCAGATTTAAGATTTTTTTTTCATGTTATAATCCCTTTTGGTACTCTCCAGGAAAGCAGTATAATTTTGGATTTTCAATTAGTTTGCCCTAGGTATTAAATGAAAAATGTCTTTTCGAGTAATGTAAATTATTTTCGTTCACCTACTTCAAGCTGCTCTTTGCAGAATTTGATTTTTAAAAGTCCTTGGCAGCTTCTTAGCAATAAATCATTTTAAAATGTCAACAAATAGTTTCATTTTAGGGTGGATTATAATCCTTCTAGTAAATCAGATGCCTGCCAGATATTTAAATATGAAAGTATAAAACACTGAATTAACTTCAAAATAACTATATCAAACTAAAAGAAAACAATTAAAATAGCTGGGGGTGGGGAGGGGCATTTTCTTTAAAATGAGGCTCAGAACTTCTTCCTTGGGTGGTTTATGGCAATATTTTTAAGTATGCACTTAAATGAAATTTAGTGGAATTGTTTTATTTTCACATTAAAATGTATTATGTAGCTCTTTGTGAATCGTCAGCTGCATTGATGTGGACTGAGAATGAGACCTGAGAATTACCTTTGGGGTCCCTAACACGCAGTCTCCTGTTTCCTATTCTTTTTTTCTTTCTTTTCTTCCTTGGTTATCTTTTTCTTATATTTTCTTACCTTTTGGAATATAAGTTGCATTTCTGTTTTCCTTACTTTATCTCAGATTCATAAGGCTTTTGAGGGTAGAGACCAGAATTTACGTTTCTTTGCATCCCTGAGCTCATAGTGGGAATTCTAGCCCAGATAAATGTTTCTTGAATGGTTGAATGAATGATGATGAATGAAAGATTGACAATCCTGAAGATAAGTTGACTTCACAGCATTATCACTCAAAGCAACTAATTAATCAAAGTAGAGCAAACTGCCATACAATCTATTTAACTCCTAGGAGTTTTTATATCTAATGCATCTCTGCTGGACACCACAATCATTTTATGAAGACAATTATACAACTTTGCTGAGGGAATCGCAGTGGATCCAAGTAGATAGAGAGATGCGCTTTTCCTAGGTAGAAAGATCCCATGTAGAAAATGTCAACTCTTCACAAATTCATCTATAAATTTAATGAAATTTTCAAGTTTATAGCAAGATTTTTAACTGTTGGAATCTGAAGGGCCAATTTCACAACTGAAAAGGAACACTGTAATTGCTGAGAATATATTGAAAGACAAAGTAGATAACAATGAAGAATGCTTTGCTTTTTAAACAGCAAAATATCATCATACAGAACCAGTAAATTCCAAGAGCATAATATTGCCACAGTGGGCTGAGAGTGGACGCAGGAAGACCATGCTGGGGTTGGTTTTGATAGCCCATTTGAGCAATCCCTGCTCTGAGCCTCCATATCCTCATTAACTTTCTGGATCTGTCAGTTTTGGGTAAGAGATGTAAAAACAAAATACCATGAGTGTAGATTAGTACTTTTTTCTCTGTACCAGTGATTGCTTTATATATGTTGCAACAGTGTTATTACATGCACTCAAATTTGTGAGTTTTTGTTAATAAATACTTTTTATTTCTCTTAATATTTTTTTCTTCAAATATACTTGACTGATATTTATATTGCCACAGTACTTCATGGTTGATAATTTGAAAGGTATAAATTTTCCATCACTTTATATTCAGCATTTGCTTTAGGGCTGCTTCTTTAAAAGCATGGTGTGGTAGATTTTAGTTTTTCTTTAAAGAACTAGAAATCTCTTTAATAGAGCATTTTTACTCATTTAACTTTGATGTGACTACTGACACATTTGTCATTTTTATTTTTGTTATCATCCTTTTTTTCTTTTCATATCTATCATATGTACATGTGTAAATATATAATATATTTTCTTTTCCTATGCTGGTTTGGAAATGATAGATATTTTAAAATTCTTTCAGGAATTACTTTTGGTTTTGAAGACCCACACACATCTATATTTGATATTTCCTAGCCTTCCTACCACAATACAACTTCTGGTATGCCTAAATTTCAACAGAACAACTTCTG
The DNA here is from genome assembly GCF_902686455.1 of Sciurus vulgaris. NCBI lineage: Eukaryota > Metazoa > Chordata > Mammalia > Rodentia > Sciuridae > Sciurus > Sciurus vulgaris. Next base: position 134,057,863 of record NC_136470.1, read on the forward strand.
CTTTGTCATAATATTGCTTTTCAGAATTGAACAAAATCAGTTTCATTAAAGAAAAACAGTTTAAGTTTAGTTTGAACAGATAATTTTAATGTTTTAAAGCAATTTTATTAATAGATCATGTTTTAAAGAAATTTTACCAATGTTAGTGTATACCATGATTTTATGTAAATTCTTTGTTTTTATTTACTTTTATTGTACAAGAAGTATACCCTTTATTAATCATTTGAATGATAACCTGTGGGTAGGCTTCTTTATTTATTTTATTAATCTTCATGTGTTTATAAGAACCATTTGCTCCTTGCAATTAAAGGGGAATTTGAGAATAAAATTCTGTGCTGATAAATATTTTCCCTCTATCATCCAAGATAAAATTGTGTAACTTCTGGCATAAATTGATGACAAATAATTCTGGCAAAAAATTGCTGAGTTGTTTATATGCCATTTCTTCGTAAGGAAAATATATTATTTTGTCTAGCCATATTTTAGGTGATCTGTTCATGTAGTCAATGACCTGAGATATGATTTCAGTGTTACCTAGGCATGGATTTACTTTTCTTTCCTCTGCTTATATTTGAAGTAAAATTTTAATTCTGGAAAGCTGTTCTAAATGTGGATTCCCTCCCATTCCTTCTAGTCTGCCTTCCTTTTACACAAGCACTGGAGCATTTCAATTTAATCATGTGTTAGACACCTTTAAATGTCCAACACACTATAGTAACCTACTCCAGCTTATTAATTTTCTTTCTAAACATATCCAGTCTTAAGTTTATCCCATAAATTGCATTATTTTCATTGTAATCATCAGATTTTCAAGATTTTAAACTTTTTTCTTCTCTTCGTTTTTATATTCTTTTCAAGCATTTTTGTTTCATAAATTGTCATTTCTTTCTAAAGGAAGCAGAGTTTTCTTTCATTTCTCTTGAAATCTAATAGCACTTATTTTAAAGTTGCAGACAGATTGTTCCACCAGGTCTGAATTTACCTGGAATGAATGAAATGAATTTCTCTTCTAGTAGTTTATTTTGTTTTGCCTTTCAGAATTAGTGTGTGTGTGTGTGTGTGTGTGTGTGTGTGTGTGTATAGTGTGTATATATATGTATATATATATATAGTGTATATATATATGTGTGTGTGTGTGTGTGTATTTGTGTGTATATATAGTGTGTATATATATATTATATATTTCAGAATTAGTGTGTATATAGATGAGCTGTTCATGTGGTCAATGACCCAAGGTTTGATTAGTGTTACCTAGGTGTGGATTTACTTTTATTTCCTCTGCTTATATTTAAAGTAGAATTTTAATTTTACTTTAATATATATGTGTGTATATAAATTTATATGCTATATGTATATTATATATGTATGTTATGTATGTATATAAATATGCTGTAATATATATATATGTATACACATATATATATATTGCTTTGCAGTTTATACATGCAGGTTGATGTTAATTTGGTGGGATACTTGTATTTGTCTCTTTCCATCCCCTGCCCTCTGTGCCTGGTGCTCCCTGCTCCTCCCCCAGGTTTTACACTTGCTTTTACTCAACTCTCTAGGCCCACCACTGGGATTAGGCTATCTGTTTTTGCTTTACTGTGCTTGGCATGAGATCTAGGGCCTCACTCGTGTTAGGTCAGTGATCTTGCACTGTGCTCAGTGCTCAGCCAGGTTTTCTGGAGGTAGCTCAGCATGCACAGGGTTTGCGGAGTCAGCCTGGGACAAAGCAGGCAGTATGGTGTTTCCTTGCCATCCCTAGGCCTGAACTCCCCCAAACCAAAGCCAGGACAGTAAATGGAATGGGCAAGAGAAATCTGTAGCCTTCTTTAAAACCAGGGGGCCTGTCCTGGGTTCTTGTGCACCAACTGCAGCCCCAGGGCAAAGTGAGCACTTCTGCTCTTTGACTCCATGGGGTCAGTCTCTGGACCGCCAGTAGAGTTGGGGTCCTGATTATGATATTGCATTTGTGACCCACTGCTGGTCTGGGAAACTGTGTACCTCAATCTGGGACTAGAACATCCTTTTTTATTTTCATCTCTATTTTTAAAAAATTTCATCCATCAGTGTGCTGTTTTCAGAAAAGAAGTTTTGTGATCTAGAATTTGTCACTTTTTCTTTACAGAAACTCTATTAGGTAAATAGGAAAGCCTGGCAAAGTCAGAGACTATTGGGGTCTGCTTCTGTTGATTTTGTTGTTAAGATATTGTAGAAATGTTAAGTACTATTCCAAATTTTTGAGTAAGTAGAGGAATCATGGCTAGAATCAGAGCTTTACATTCCCATTCCAAAGTCTGGTTTTCTATGATATCCTTTAGTTTTCTTACTCTTACAATCTCTTATTTTAAAAAAATCATAAGCCAAGTGTGGTGGCGCACACCTGTAATCCCAGATGCTCAAGAGGTTGAGGCAGGAGCAATGGCATTCAAAGCCACTCTCAGCAAAAGTGAGGTGCTAAGCAACTCAGTGAGACCCTGTCTCTAAATAAAATACAAAATATGGGTAGGGATGTGGCTCGGGGTCGAGTGCCCCTGAGGTCAATCCCCAGTACTTACCAAAAAAAAAAAAGAAAAAAATCACAAATATATTTGTCATAAATGTTTGTTTGAAAAGGAATGTATTTTGTCCTTTGAGAACATGTTGAATGACTGCATTTCAAGGCAGCCCACACTACTGTCTGGGGCTAATGTATTCAGGTTCTTTTCCTTGTGGTCTCAAGACCAGGCCTTATGAAGAGATGAGGTTCACCACTCAGGACTTCTGCCCATTGGCTGCTGGATTACACCTCCAGAGTACCTTCTTCCCCTTTCTCCCATGTCAGACCGTGATGGGCGAGAGCCAGGTTCACTTAGTCACTCATTCAATGAGTCCTGCTCTGCTCCCACCTCCAGTTCACCAGGGAGGACCCACTGCTGTGTGCAGTGTAACTGTTTTCTCAGATGAAATTGTGGGATCATCCTAATTATGTGCCAGCGCTGATCTGGGCACTGTGGCTACTTAAGAGACTCAGACACAACCTCCGACTCTCCCTTTGTCTCCAGCTACTTTAACCCGGCATGGAATCCCACTGTTGCACATGGAGAGCTAGAAGGTTCTGAATAGAGACAATGCTGATTTCCTTACACCAGGAGTGTGAAGGGCCATTAGAGGCTCAGAGGTTAAACATATTGTAGGAACCAACTCCCCTCCGAAGAAAGTAATCAACATGCTAAGCAGTGGGCTGTTGTCATTGGAGGTACCAGTTCTTCCTCCAGCTCCTTTTCTGCTCCTCTTCTTGTCTCTTATCTCTTTTTATTTGACCCATTAAATGGTGATCTTAAAAAAATTTTAAAATGCATGATCATCTCTCTGGTTGGGCTTGCTACCATTGGGGAGATAGAATTTCTGGGTCAAAAGGTTGAATATTAGGCATTCCACATTTAGATGGAGCAAATAGGCCCATAATAGAACCTCTGAAAGTTGAATACCAGGGCTTTTCTGTGTTCCCAAGCCCCCATAAGAGGAAAAAGTAAAGAAATGTCAAGATTGGGTTCAAAATATTGTTTAAATACTGTCATCGATTATATATTAAAAATTAGAGGCGAGAATCTCCCACCAAACTTTTCAGTGCAAGTCTTGACTTTTCTGTCTCTAATTCTTTGGATATTTTGTTAATATCAGAAGTTCTCATGGGATCTGCTTCTGAGCTCTGAGCTTTCCCTCCATACCACACACACCAAGAGCTCTGCCTGCAAGAGCGCATTTTAGGGTAAAGCAAGAAAGCATCTTCACATTGTCATCTTTTTTTAGAAAACCTAAATTTTACAGTAACTTTTTTATTCAGATTGATTTAGAGTAGAAAAATATCCGTATGTAAATATTCATATAAGAAGGAAGGTGCATTGTTTTAGAGATGAAGTTGTTCATTAACAATTGGATTTTGGTATTCAGATTTCTCGCCAAGGGTGGGGCCACACATTGTATATAACAGGAAAAGACAAAATCCTCTTAGGAACGTAAGAAATGAGGCAAAGCTACTTGCAGAAGGGTCGCCCTTAAGAAAGTCAGGAACCAGTGTTCCCTCAGGAGACAGGCGAATGTGTCTTCCCTCAGTGCACCCCAGCCCTCATCTGAGGACAAAGCTGCGTTCATTGCCACGTCAATGGCAGGTGCACCCAAACTCTTTCTACACTTAATCTCCTGGCACAATCATTCTGAAAAGGCATTGCCTTAAAAGAAAGGTTCACACATGGGCCCAGTGACTTCATAACCTTAAATAGATTAACAGACTTCCGAAGTAATTCATAATTGCCTCCAAGAATAGTAATATTCTTAATGTATCTTCTCTCTCATTTCTTTATCATTCTTGCCAAAAACATAGCAGAATATCTTGACCAGATGGAACAAATTATGAGTTGCTTTCTTCTTTTCTTTTAGATTTCAGAAACTTCTTAGGTTGATTCTAATGAGCGAGATGGAGAGAACAGACTCTATGAAATGTTATGTCTTATATTTACTTACTGAAATAAATGGTAAACAAATGAAATAGTTCATGATGACATGGTTCTCTTTATTTTTGAAGCAATTGGGTCTACAGTGGGTTCTCACCAAAGTCATATAGACATTTAGGGGCCAGGTTGCTGAATACTTAAAAAATACATCCCCCATATCTGGTTGTATTCTTATTTTAAATGGAACTCAAAGCAGTGGGTTGCATTAGCCAATTTTGGAATAGAGATCTTCAAAATGTAATCATATTTGGGTGATAATTGAAGATGATGTTTAATGAAAATACAGCATTGGTGGGGGAGGAATTTCACATGGAATGATCTTAAGGCCACATTAAACTATAGCACATCTTTCACAAGAGTCCACCTGGGATAGATCTTTCACCCGTTACTGGACACTGTATCTACCATTCATGGTGCAAATGTATTTTTGCTAACCTTCTCACACACTGTCTCAAATCACTAATCACACCATGAGCCTGGAGTCTATAACACAAAGTTCCTAACTAGAAACCTTACTCTGTATGTGTTTAATGTTTGTTAGTTGTTTATACCTTTGGAATAGAGGGCGATCAGTTTACTGTAGATTCTGTTGACATCATTCAGACCTTAGATATCATTTAGTAAAGTGCTCTTCAAACTTCCTGTTTAAACATCAAAACCATTCTTGTAAAGAAAAATAATTTAGGAATCTAAAGTATAAAATAAGATGCAAGAAAACAAGGGTCAGAGGGGCAGAGGGTTGAGGAAACTAGATTTCCTCAAACACGACCTGACCCAGCTTCATCTCCACCCTAATTTCAGAGAATTTCTAAGAACTTACAAATTGGGGTCTGAGGACTTGGATCTCTGCATTTAAAGATAAAAGAATGCAAGAGGGTGTGTCATCAAAATTGTCATATCACACTTTCTTATTAGTGGAAACATTGAGCATGTACTCCAAAGTTTATCTGTACACTGGTATGATGCTTATTAAATGTGTGCATGAAATCAAATATAAACTAAGTGAAAATGTATATGTAAAGATTTGAAAATATGAAAGTGGCTTTTCATACCCCAGTAGAGGTAGATGGGCTTGTGAATCCTATCTTCTCAATAAGAAGAGCTAATCCCATAGATAAGCTCCACACCCCCAGACCCCCTAACTGATATGAATGGAAGTGGGTTGTCCAGCTTGGTCATCTGCCTAGTGGTCCTGGGTTCTGTTCATTCCACACAATCACAGCTGTTCAGAGTCTAGTGCTCCAGAACTATGTTTTTGAGCACTATCCAGCTTTCTTTATAATAACAGTGTATAAATTCTTATACATCGTGGTTCTTATCAAACAATAAAAAAACTCACTCACAAATCTAATAGGATCTAAAACTAGAAAATCAATCAACATTGAAGTGACCAAAATGAATTGTTTTGTGATGAACCTTTTGCTATATTGAAATTGAATTACCAGTTGTATCATCTGGAAATTATTTCACGGGCCTATAATTGCTAACAAATTTACAAAAGTTTAAGGAAATGATTTATTCTTTGAACATAATGCCATGGTTGGCATGTATCACTTCAAAATTTGTGTTGACACTTAATTCTCACTGTGGTGGATCTAAGAAGTGGGGTCTTTTTGTGAAGAGGTTTAACCATGAGGTCTCCCCCTTCATATGGGATTAGCGCCCTTACTAAAGAGTCTGAGGGGAGCCCGCTTGAGCCCTCTGTTGTGTGAGGACATGGCACTGTGGCTTCCATTACTTGAGGATGCATCACAAAGTACCATCTGTGAAGCAGGCAGAGAGTCTTCACCAGACACCAAATCTGCCAGGGCCTTGAACTTGGACTCCCAGTCCCAAGATCCATGAGTAGGAAATCTACACAACTTATCAATTACCCAGCCTGGGGTATTTTGTTATAACATCCTCTCAGATTAAGACAGAAAGACTAAGAGAGGATATTATTGGCATTTATTTGGGGATTCAAATATATGGCTGTTCTTTCATGGTTTCCAGGTAAGAACCGTGGTTACTTAATTTTTAATAGCATACTTTAACCACTGATTGATTAATAAGTTACACAATATAATAGTGTACAATTATATTCAAAATTCCCTCTACACTAAAATTAATGAATTGAACATAACTCTCCTAGGCCCATATAGGAATAAAACACCAGTGAAATTCCACATCATGTACAGCCACAGGAATGGGATCCTATTTTAAAATGAGTTAGACTCCACATATATACAAAATATCCAGATATACTCTGCCATCATGTACATGTAAAAAGAACAAATTAAAAAATTTTTAAAACTTTATTTTTAACAAAAAAAAAATCTTTTCTCTGTACTTACAACTACATTTTGTGCAGATTGAGTTAAGCTGATGTACATTAGACAGGTAGCACAGACTTTTTCATTATTTCAAATCAACTACATGATTCAAGACAGAGCAGTGTGAAGAATGAGACTGTGGAGAGTAAAAATAAGGAGCATTAAATGCACACTGGTCCTTGACCACAGCATTCTCCTGGCAATATTCTACCCCAGAATGTGTCATTTTAAAGTCTGTTTGCAGAGTCAATATACACCTGGTGCTATCTGTATATGTAACTAATAAATTAAATCAATGTTTAGAAGCAATGTGTGATTTTTTTTTTTTTTTCAGTGCTGGGAATTGAACTCAGGGCCTTGTGCTTGCGAGGCAATCAACTGAGCCATATCCCCAGCCCACAATGTGTGATTATGTATGCATAAATTGACAGTCATTGATGAGAAGGCAAAGCACCAAGATCAAGAAAGGACATGTGCAGTGCCCAAGAGACCCCAGCATAGGGGAGTCATGATCAGGGGAAGGCCACAGAGAGGTCAGAAAGCAGGTCACATGAAACAGTCCCATAGGCTTTAAAGTGCATGAATGCAGCAGTGGAATGAAGGGCAGGTTTGCAGACAGGATGGTGACATGTCATAGAACAGGTTTGAAGAATAAGTAGTGAAGCTGTGATTCACAACCAGGTTGTCCACTCCAAAGACTGAGCTTGTGGCACTCAATGATCCAAAGTATCGCCTTACTGCAGCTATTGCCCAAATCAAATTCTAAACTCAAAGTTTATTTAAAAAGAGTCTGCTATATCAGTAATATTTTGAGCCTCTGAAATTTGAGAAACATGAAGACATGGGATAAATATGTAATGGAAAACAATCTCTATTGAAAAACTTTACTGTATTATAAACATTTAAGTGAAGTGACATGCAGAGTAATTAGGCATTTATGTATGTTAGTTGCATTTACAAGCTATGAATTATAACACCTTGGATTATTATACAAAATAAATAAGAATTTTACTTCAAAATTTTTGTATGAAATAGGAATTGATTTGAACATACATATTTATGCTATGTACAAGCTCTTTATGAATTTTTCACATGTCTTTTCTTGCCAACAGACATTTGATCAGATATGTTGAAATCCATGAGAAAAGCTCATGTTATATTTTCCTCCATTGGAAGAAAATGCAGGAGAGAAACTACTCCTTATTTCTGAACAATTTGCAGTCTCAAGAAGATTGGCTAGTTCAAAGCAAAGCCTCATTCTGTTTTGAAATTCTTCCGTTATTTATTTATTCGGTCATATTATTACATCTTCCTTTTTCTCCTTTTTTTCTGAGTGAGCTTAAGACAGTTTTATGGAGGAAAGCAGCTAATTCACCACAAAATTGTGCATTTATTTATTCAGTTAAGTGATTTCTTCTATTGATGATCCCTAATTTCCCAGGCTTCTTCATTTTTCTGTAGCAATGAAAATAAAACTTCCTAAGTGAATCAGATAGTATATTAGAGCCATTAAGAGTATTAATTTGTTTTTTATTGACCTTTTTTAAAAGTCACAAATTAGCTTGAAAAACTGCCAAATTTTTTCCCTCCTATCAAGGCCTGCATTTGACCAGTATATTATATAAGTGGTGATTTTCTTTTTCATGAGAACTATGGCAATTTGAGGTAAGATAAAGGTATTTTATTTTCATATGCTTTCTCTTTTTTAGTAAGTGAAAGGCAATTTTTCATGCCAGTAACATACACTTTCATATTATCACTATTTTTAATTGTTTAAAATATTTAATTGTCTGAATGTACTAAAGTTCATTTAGCCAAATCCCTAAAGTACCTACTTTCCATTTTTTCATTATTTAAAAATTACTCTTAGGAACATAGTTGTAATTAATCTCACTCATTTAACAAATATTGCACAATCTATTTTCTCCCACAGGATTGAAATATTTTGTTTTTTCCAAAGACATTTCTGGTCATATTTAAAAGGCTTTCAGGTTTTATAGGAAGCATTGGTTGTTTGGGAGGACAAATGTGAAGAGGGACAGAACGCAGGAACATGTGACTGCCCTCTTGATTTCATGCCACACCCCCACTTCTTTCTCTTATGCAGTCACAGTGCTCCTCTATCAGATTCTTATACCCAGTGTGCTGCTTGCCACTCAGGACCTTTGCATGTGCTACTTCTCTGCTTCATCTTCTGTTTAGCTTCTATCCGTCATTCATCATTCAGCTTAAAGGAAGCTTCCCAAAAGGGCCATTCTCTGTCCATGTTAAATATCTCTATTAAAGGCACTCATGTCCCCTACACGTGCCACAATTGGTACCTGCTTCCATGATTTGTAACATGTTCCCCCCACTACACTAATTTTGTGAGGGCAGGGACTTGTCCCGCTTTTATACCCAGCACCTTGAACTTGCTTAGTGGGTGTGTGTGTGTGTGTGTGTGTGTGTGTGTATAAGTGTGAAATTTATCAAGACCGTGATACACACCAGGGACTGTGTTACTTGGTGAACCCATGTGACTCTTCCTACGTGTGCCCCTCGGCTACACTTCTGGAGGGAAGGCAATTTGTGAATCATGAGCAGGTCCTCCTTTGAATTTTGGCATAATCGTTTTGCTGTAGAGACTTTCCCTCAGTCGTCCATGTTCTGGTTTCCTTTCCTCTTTTCTCTTTTTGCTTCTTTTCTTCTCCTATCACTTCTTATTCATTTTTCCCTGATTCCATGAATGTTTTCTTCTAATTATTACTCATCTTTGAATGTGGTTAATTCTACCTGAATCCTTTTTTTTTTTTTTTTTTAAAGGAAAAACAGAGGAGGGAGAGGCAGCGTCTGAGCAGGAAAATCGGACAATTCCACTCTGCAAATGGCATCTCAGACCTTTAACACCAAATGCTCGTGGGACTTTGCCTTGGAAAGATGTCTTACAGTCCCCTGAGGTGCTCCTGAGAGCAAGTAGAGTATTTGAGGATCACAGCAAAATCTCCAGTGTCACTCATTCTCCTGTGATCATCTTGCATTCACTTATTTATTTTTAAATACATTTATTTTATTTTACATAAATTTAAGTTTTAAATAAATTAATTTAATTTATTTTATTTTAAATAAATACCTTTTGTCTTACATAATTTTATTTCACATTTTGAATACATTTATTTTAAATGAATTTTATTCTGTGATCAGCACATTCAGAGTGAATTGCCCCCATCCTCTCTTAGCCACCCTAGAAAATAAGCTGCTTCATCTTAAAGAGGTGGCAGTCTCTGCCGTCTCCTCCAACTCCACCCAGTGCTGTGCTGTGGATTCAGGGGTACTCCTCAGATGACCCCTCCTCAAATCTCCTGTACCAGGTATAGGAGCACATGGATAGGGCCCTTTTACTTTAAAAGAATTCCTAAGCTTGAAGTCTGTTTCCCGCTTTGCATTCTCAAATTAATCTGAATTTCAAATTTCAGTAATTGTCCTTGGTAGTTGCTTCCTCATCTGTTAGAGGGAGAGTTTATTATTATCTTCATTCTTTGAAATGTTTGCCTGTAGAAAGGAGGAAGAAGTGAAATGTTTGTATTCCTCCATCCTTAGCTTGACGTTGAGGGTCAAAAGATGGAGAAGATGAAGGAATAGATGTGTCAAACCAGTCTTCAGGACACTCAAAGTCTCATCAGAAGAAACCGTCCCAAGCAAACAATTCCTAACACATGTGCTGTATGGTGCTAAACCCCACAGCTGGCTCATTTTAATGCCTTCTTCAGCTTTTATCAAGAAATAGCACTTCAAACAGAGAAACACATGGAAACAATGCTGAGGATTTTATATGAGGTTAAAGTCACTGAATTTATGTTCTTATGTACTAGGAATTTTTAAAATTCATATTAAAAGAATACTGTACCATGAGCCACTCAGAATGTTAACAAAAATTTAAAGTTTAATAGCACCAGGCTTATAGAGGACACAGGAAATATTCTTACTGTTGGATGCTATTCCTCATATAGACCCTGAAAAGACATATTCATATATAGAAGACAAAAGGAAATTTATTCCAGCATAACTGGTATATGTAGTACTTTAGAAATCAACTAACTATTCCTCAAAAGGAAAGTAGACAAATTATAATAAAAAATGAAAACATGGACATTTTAAATATTAATTAAGATGAGTGATCTGAAACTACGTGCATTAGCAGGGACCTCATCAGTCAATGCAAGCAGGAAGCTGAAGAAAAGATACAGAAGACTGACATTGGTGAGAAGTTTAAAAATTTTAAAAACTTTTATTATTTCTATTGGTCAGAGATTGATCGAAAGATTAGAAGCCACATTATATTCCAAGCAGGAGGTGATTCAGCACAAGAGATGAGAGCTGTACACTGGAGGGGGTTGGGGACGAACAACTGGTGGTGGTCCCAGTGGTGGCCACAGAGCTGGGAGCTTTCCAGAGGTTCTTCAGAAGGTGAGGCCAGTCTCAAGAACCTGTGGGAAGGTCCTGCCTGTTCCCCAGGCAGCCATGGTTCCCCAAAGCTGTTCCTTGCTGTCTCAACTGGCAGCACCTGTACAGGTGGGCTTGGCAGAAAGCGCTGTGACCTTGTCCGCAGTCTGCCAGGGTCTGCCTGAAACGCCTGCAGAGCACACCGTCCCTCCCTTCTTCCTTCTGACGTTGCTGGACTGCCTCTGTTGTGAATTCGAACCCAGAGCCACCTGAAGAAGGAGGCTCTGCGAGGCTCATACAAAGAGTGGCTGTGGGTGGGGATGCAGGTGGGTGGTGTTTATCTAATAAGCACACAGCCCGGTTTCAGTCCCCAGGAGGGACAGTAATGCCCATGGACAATGACCCAGCAGATACTGCTTCCGGGTGGAAGTGTGTGTGTGTGTGTGTGTGTGTGTGTGTGTGTGTGTGGTGCTGAGCATTGAACCCAGGGCCTTGTGCTTTCGAGGCAAGCACTCTACCAGCTGAGCTACATACATCCCCAGCCCTCAAGTGTGTGTTTTACTACATGTTTTAAAATCAGCGTGGAAATGACCAACACCATGCAGAGGGTAGTCCTTACTTCTGAGCAGGTGGCTGTTTCCCAGTCAAAGCAGTGAAGAACAGAAAATATGGCTGCAGCCCCCAATGAATAGAGTCGTTCACTGCGCAGATCACTATTTTGAGCTTTAAATCAAAGCACTTATCCTCTGAGCCCTGTTGGATTTGTCTGATGACTTGAGTTTAGCCAAGTTAAAAAAAAAAAAAAAAAAAAAGGTTTCAAATTATCCAGATTCTCTCATAAAGAAGTCACAATTATCTAGAATCTGCAGGACCTGCCACAGGGACTCTATTGACAGTCAAGGACATTCAGTGATGAATTCTCTGTAAGATAAGGAAAGAGTCAACAGAGCCCTAAATGGGCCGGGGTGTGCTCAGTTCCAGGACCACTTTGGGGATTACAGGCAGGGACTTGGGGACTTAGATTGTATTTGAACAGGAAAGCCCGACACTTTCCTAACAAATGGTCAAAGGACAAAACTGACTCACTTTTTCAAGTTTCCTGTGTATCTACAGTTCCTTATCTCCTTATATGGAAAAGTAAAAACAAGAAAGAAACTTTAAGAAGCAATGTGGCACTATTAGTCTGTGAAAAATTCTATCAAAACTTCCTGTCAGTCCCAAGAGAATTCTTTAATTTTTTTTTTCTATAACAGTTTAATTTAATCCAAACTTATTCTTCCCTTACTCTATCTGGTCTCTATAAATATGATCACAGCTCCCTTATATTTTGGCCTGACATGCATTGCTTTCTTTCAAAAAAGTAATTTCCAGCTTGCAAGAACTTTAAAAACATATTTAAAATAATTTGTATTATATTTTAAACATCTTAAAAAACACTGATATGGGCTGGGGTCATGGCTTAGGCGTAGAGTACCTGCCTGGCATGTGTGAGGCCCTGGATTTGATGCTCAGCATGACATAGAAATAAATAAAATAAAAAAAAAAAATCCATTGACAACTAAAAAAAAGTTTAAAAATAAAATAAAAGAACACTGACATTTTGACATACTTAAAAACACAAAAGTAAACTGTTTATGATATAAATACATACATTTATCCATGTTTCTATAAGAAATTTTGCATTCCAAAAATTTGCTCACTGATCTCTAAGAACACACAGGAATAAATTACAACACCTAGTGTTCTGAACTAAGAATGCAACAATGTTAGAACTTGTTTTAATAATGCAAATGTTACCTCAATAGAGATAATGCAGAAAAACTGTTCAAAAGAAACAGAAGGAGGTAAGAGCCAGGCGTGGAAGTGCATGCCTGTAATCCCAGCGGCACTGAAGGCTGAGGCAAAGAGGACTGGGGATTTGAGGCCAGCCTCAGCTTTTTGGCAAGACTCTCAGCAACTTAGTAAGATCCTGTCTCAAAATAAAAATAGGACTGGGAATGTAGCTCAGTAGTAGAGTACCTCCGTGCTCAATTCCCAGTATATAAAAAAAACAAAAAAAGGAAGCAATATAATTGCTGATTTAGATTGAAAATTGTTAATCTTTAACAGGAGCAGACCATTTTAACTTTGTGTGAAATGGTTTTAACTACTGATATCCAGATGCCAGTAGACCAGCAAGTGACTAGATGGCAAAGAGAAAGGATTCCCTACCGCCTGCCCCACGTGAACAAGGGCCAGTTCTTCCCAGATCAGACAGAAACAGTCACAGAAACTGTAGTGCTGGACAGTTGCCACATCTTTTCAAAGAGTATGTGGCTATAGTTTGCAACAAATGAGAACAGACTTAAAAAAAAAAAAATCTGTCTGCAGTTTTCTTCTGTGTTGACAGTCAACATCTGGAGAGATGAACAAAAGTAAAGTGGTTTATCTAGTTAAAGCCTTTGACAACTTGCACAGCTCACTGAGTCATAACTAACCTGGGATTTCCAGTTTACAGTGTTTCTGAGACAGATCAGGGAGGACCCTGATTCCTCCACCAAGGTCTCCTGCCAAATGCAAGTTACTCTCAAAGAACTGTGACCATGAATGACCAGGTTCAGGAGCTGCTACATTTCCAGCAAGCTTCCTCACCCCCTGCAAATGCGACAGGCCTGGATTTGACAGATGCATGACCTCTGCAGGGAGATGATGATAAGCACCTTCGCCATCTCCCACGAGCTGAGTGCAGATGAGCCCAACAAGCACGTGCAGAACACTCTGTCAAGTGCAAACTCCAGTGCCCAGATGCCCAGATCAAAGGTGGTTAAGACCTGCAGAAATCCTGGGGTGCATGCAGAAGAGCTGACTGCCCCCGCGGAAACCCATGCATTCTGTCTGTAAAGCTTTGCTCCTAATCTGCTCTATGCTCTGACCACCTTGTGCTTGTGCACAAACCCCGATAAAGCCTCCTGCAGATGGTGTTGCTGGCCTCTGCATGATTTCCATCTCAAATTGAGCAAAAGAGCCCCAACCCAATTCCTTTGCCTATTCTCTCATTCAATCTATTTCCACACTGCACTCAGGACAGTTAATTTCTAAATTGCTAATTTCATCATTTCACATTTGATAAACTATCCCCTCTTTGATACTAGGATGAAGTTCATATTCCTCAGCAATGTGACAATGTATTTTCTTATTGGAACATTTTAAACAAGTCCATGAATGAACAAAATTTTTAGAATCCTCCATCTACCAATAAAAATTGTTTATTTTTTACATGTGCAAAAGTCATATGGGAGTAGAATACAATTCAAACAACATAAATATTTTTAAAAGATAAAATGAAAATCTTCAATAATTTCCGTGAACTGCAATAAACCTCATCTCAGTTATTTGCCTGAATTTTTAGTCCCAAACATTTTGGTTTCTGCTTTTGCAACTCCCACATAACGTATAAAGATCAAATTGTAGCCAAATCCCCTGTGGACTGGCCTAGGTTTACTGTTGCAAGGAAGATCCACTTTGCACTCACAGACTGAGAAGCTTCCCCTCACACTCCAAGAAAGAAAGCCCTTCAGAAAGTCTGTGCATATTCTTCTAATAAGGGACTGTTAACTTCTCTCCAATACATCTTATCTTTTTGTTCTTCATTCAGAGAAATCAGGGCACAGGACCACCCAAAATAAAGATCACACTTCCCGACCTTTTTGAGACTGCATTTGATTGAACTCATGACTAGGTTTGGGTCAAAGGAGAGAAGATGGGGATTAGGATGAACTTGGCTGTCATGTACACAATGATAAGGGTCTGGATTTCTGTTTTCCTTCTCTCCTGTTGCGGTGGACTGTTGGGAGATGCAGCAGCTGATTGGGACTGCTGGGTATGGAGGAAAAATTCATTCAACGCTGATGATGGGTAAAATGTGATACATACATACAGTGGAATAGTATTCGAAGGGAAGAGGGAGGAGAACCCTGCCCCCTGTGGTCACATGGAAGGGCCTTGAGCAGACTGCACTAAGTGAAAGAAGCCAGTCAGAAAAGGGCAAAGGCTGTGGGGTTCCCTTACAGGAGCCTAGACCGGTCTCCTCCATAAGGACAGACAGTAGCACAGGGTTTGCGAGACCTAGGAAGAGGGATGATGGGGAGCTTACTGCTTAACCAGTGCAGAGTTCCAGCATTTCCAGATGAGAAACGGTCTGTGGATGGATCCTGGTGAATGCACTTTGTGACCCAGAACCGAGCCCTGAGTAACTGTGGAGGTGGTAAATTCTACACTATGTTTATTTTACCATGGCTCTAAATATTAATTAATAAGTAACTACTGATGAGGTAGGAATCCTTATAGCCAGTCTGAACTGTCGATGCCTCTGCGTGACACCATAATGCACTGCATGAGGTTTCATCCTCCGTCAGAGGTCATCTTTACCTTTGCAAAATGATTTACAAATATCCATCTCCCTTTCCAAAGTTTACAAGTTGACATCCCCACCACATCTGTAAGTGTTTATGATGAGAATAAATGTCTCGGGAATCAATTCTCATTGCTTGATCTGTGGCAATAATACTATACAATACAGGTTAACATCTCTTACCTGAAATGCTTGCGACCAGAGGTGCTTCAGACTTGGGAATTTTTCTTTCTTTCTTTCTTTCTTTCTTTCTTTCTTTCTTTCTTTCTTTCTTTCTTTCTTTCTTTCTTTCTTTTTTATATCTTGGAATATTTGCATATGGACATAATGAGAAGTTAGGGATGGGATACAAGTTGGAATACACAATTCATTTGTTTCTTATGTAGCCTGAAGGTAAATGTTTTAGTCAGCTTTTTCACTGCTGTGACTAAATGACCTGACTAGCACAACTGTAGAGGAGGAAGGGTTTATTTGGGGCTCACAGTTTCAGAGGTCTTGGTCCACAGAAGGCCGGCTCCATTCCTCAGGGTTCAGTGTCCCACGTTACTGGCATTTCTTAATCTCAGGGGTCTCCACTGCAGCTTCGGCTTCCTCTTCAAATCTCCACACTGCCTTCCCAGGGGATGGCTCCAGGGACTCCAACCCTGCTCACTTTGCTCACCTGGCTTCCCAGGTCTTCCTTTGAAATCTTGGTGGAAGCCTCCATGACCCCCTCACTCCAGCATCCTGCATTCCTGCAGAACCAGTACCACGTGGTTGATGCCAAGATCTGCTGCCATCTCAAGCAGTAGCCAAGCTTCTAGAGACCCTGGCTGCAGCAGTCTCTGAGTGTCTGGGTGGCTGAGCATGTTGAAAAAACTTCCTAGGCCCCCTTGTGCAAGAAGGGTGCCCCACTGATTTCTCCTCAAGAGAACTTTTACCTTTATTCCCTTGAACTTGAGATGGATATGGTCTTGCCAGCTCCTGAGATGCCCTCAAGCCATCTTTCTTATTGTCTTTAGGCAAAGTCTTTAGGATTTCTGTACCGGCAGTAATTCTTTAACAACTGCAACCTCCTTAGCCCTAAGGAGGTTGCCTTTGAAATTCACATTTTTATGAATTTGTCTTTGAAATTCACTCCTGCCTTTGAAATTCACATTTTTATAATCTTTTGGCTCTGCTTTCTGCTCCTGATCATCACAATAAATTTGGCTAAAAGCCACCAGCAATGTCCATGCTGCTTTCTGAATGCTATGCTGCCTAGACATTTTTTTCTGCCAGATTAAGAAATCCATTGCATATAAAATCAGCCTCACAGAAAGACTCAGGACCCAGGCAAAATACAGGCAACTTCTCAGTTGGAACATAACACTAATGACCTCTACTCCAAATTCCAATACAGTCCTCCTTTTCTGAACCCTCTTAAGCCCTGTCCTCACTGTCCATGGTCTTGTTGGCATCCTGGCCTTCCCAGTGCCCACCAGACTCAACCATTAAGCTCCACTTATAACAACCTAAAGCATTTCCAACACATACTACTAAACATCTCAAAATTCCTCCCACCAATTCCAAAAAGCTTTGGAGCCACATGACCAGGTTAGTCATAGCAATGACCCCACTCCTGGTACCAATTTCTATTTTAGTCAGCTTTTTGGCTGTTGTGACTAAATGACCTGAACAGCACAGCTATAAAGGAGAAAGAGTTTATCTGAGGGCTCATGGTTTCAGAGTCTTAGTCCACAGAAGGGTGGCTCCATTCATCAGGTTCAAGGTGAGGCAGAACATCATGGCAGAAGAGTGTGGTAGAGGGAAGCAGTTCACATCATTAGGAAGGAGAGAGAGAGAGAGAGAGAGAGAGAGAGAGAGAGAGAGAGAGAGAGAGAGAGAGAGAGGAGAGAGAGAATTTCCAATCTCCAGATATGAAATATGTATCCAAAAGCCATGCCTCAATTCCAATCTCCTCCAGCCACACCCTACAACTTCAGTTAACATTCAGTTAATCCCTATCAGGGGATTAAATCACTGATTGGGTTAAGAGTTTCTCAACCCAATCATTTCTCTCTGAACCTTCTTCCATTGTCTCACACATGAGTTTTTGGGGGTCACCTCAGATTCAAACCATAACACTGTGTATACATAGCCTGAAGCCAATATTATTTTATTTAATTTTGATCTGCTGGAACTTTGATTGCTACCTATCCTACGAAGTCAGAGGTGGAATTTTCCATATATGGTACGATGTTGGCACTCAAAACGTTTTTGATTATGCAGAGTTTAAGATTTTGTATTGTCAGATCATTGATGCTCAACCTGTAGAAAAATACTCAGTTTAAAAAAAATTTAAAGAGGAAATAAAAATAATATTATAACTTTCCTAGATCCTAGTTTCTGTTTTTCATATTGTCAGTGTTGTAGGGTGGCTTAGTCCTTTCCTGCTGCTATAACAGAGTGCTGTACACTGGGTGATTCAAATGACAAACTTATTCCTCACAGTTTTGGACCCCAAGAAATCCAAGATCAAGTTATCAGTAGATCTGGTGTCCGAGGGGGCGTTCTTTCTTGTTTGCATACAGTTGTCTGCTCACTGTGCCCTCACATAATGGAGAGATAAACATTTTCCCTTGTGTTTCCATCATTGGGGCTCACTCTTATGCCCTAACCACCTCGTAGAAACCTCAACTCTTAAAACCATGACTCTGAAATTCAAATTTCAACACATGAATTTGTGGAAGGATACTAAATTTTAGTCTATAGCATGGGGGATTTGAGAGAAATCCTGCTTATCCTAACTTTATTCATTAGTACCTACAACACATTACAATTAATTCCACTTTTGCTTTAAGAATGCTATGAAATTATTGCATGTAACCATAGCTTGCTATTTGAGTTATCATAAAGTTAAAAGTTATTCATATAAAGAATAAATGCACATAGATTTATTTGTTGTTTCTCTGGATTATTATAAGATGTGGGAAAGAGTATATTAAAACAGAATTTAAAGACTAAATTGAGATGAGGAAGTGAAAAAATATCTTTGAAATTTTTCTTCAGCACCAGGAAGAAAAGACCTATTTTGTCAGGACTGGAATGGTGGGGTGGTCCATTTCCTCTCTGGAATAGATCTGGGAGCTGTGACTTCTCATGTCACAAGGAAATACCTCAGGATAGCTGCTGGTCTCGACTCCTAATAGATATGCCTATATTCTAGGACATTCTGAACCTATTCTCCATCTTGTATACACTTTTTTTTTTGCACAGAAATGATGACAAAATGTATGGAAGGAGCTGGGCATAGTGGTACATGCCTATAATACCAGGACTCAGCAAGCTGAGGCAGGAGGATCTCAAGTTCAATGCCAGCCTCAACAACTTAGTGAGGCCCTCAGCAACTTAGTGAAACCCCGTCTCAAAATAAAACATAAAAAGGGCTGGGGACGTGGCTCATTGGTAAAGCACCCATGGCTTCAATCCACAGTATCAAAAAGCAAACAAATAAATAAACCTTAATGAGGGAGATGGAATGAGCCAGCCAATCAAACTCCTTCCTCTTCCTCTGCTTCTCTGGCTCCTATGTATTCCATAAGTGGGAATGGGCAAGAGGAAACAGATACTGAAAGGTGGCCTAGAGATGCCCTGAGGACAAGCAGTTTATTATATATTAGAACTGAGGACACTTGGGTAAGACTTTGAAATGTGTACCTGACCCATGTATATAATGGCTATATTTTTGAAAGGGTAAGATGCTCAGGATCCTATTATTACTCAAGAAGAACCAAGTCCATGTGAGTCAAGGAAGACTAAACAGAAAATCTGATTAACACTCTGGGCTAAAATATTAAAATGGTGTCCCGTAACAGTTTCACAAGTGATTGAACAACTTGAACAACTGGCGTAGATCACACATCCAATGAGTTTTATTAAGGATATTCAAGTTTTTCTCACAGCTTGAAAGATCGTGCCAGTTGGCAAAGGCCTTAAAAATGAAATAAATTTATTTTACTTTCACAGGTTCCATGACGCTATTTTGGAAATCAACAGCAGCCCATGTGCATTATGAATCAGGGCATGCCTCTCTTACGAACCAGTACATTCAGCAATTTTGTAAGTCCACCAAGCAATCACGAAGTAAATTCCTTGAGAACCAAAAGATGCATTCCATCTAATCATGAACATGTTTTAAACTGACCTTCTGCGATTAAAACTTCTCAAACAACAGAAAAATTGGTGGTGCATCATTAGTTGTTAGGTAATAATCCACCCCAAAATTTAGGTGCCTAAGACAATCATTTTATTTACTTCAAATTTTTGTGTGTCATTAGTTTGGGCAGAACTCAGGTAATTCTCATGCTGACCTTGGCTGCTTTCTGCAACTGAGGTCAGTGGGTGGGTCGATGAGTAGCCAAGAGATCTGCTATGCGGAGACAGCCTCTTCTGTGGCCTCTGATCATCCAATAGACCAAAGATGGTCTCTCTGCATGAAATCTCAGAACTCAGTGAGCAGTGAGAAACTTTTCAATTTTCTGCTTATCCCATTTACTCTACAGAATTGGCAAAGCAAGTCCTAGGACCAAGTGCAGATTTATGAATGGAGAGATAAAAATCATACCTATAAATAGAAAAAGCTGGGAGCTGAAACATAGTGCCATCGTTTTTTACTTAGTATAGAACAAAAAAGTTTCCTTTAAATAAAACTGGATTGAAAGTATCATACATGTAAGAAATTTTATATAAACTGAAAAAGTGGGTGATATATCCTTGTCCACAAAAGTCTACAGATTAGGGAAAGATATGCCTATCAAACACGTGATCACAGTTCAAGACTTAAAAGAAGTTGGTGTTTGGAGCTGAGGATATATCTTAGTGCTAGATATAAGCCCAAGCTATGTTTTGTGGGAGCCCAAAACCTCATTTATTCTGATAGTGGTAATCAGAAAAGAATGTCATGACTGAAATAACGAATATTATCTGCATAAAGAGAACATTTTCGATAAAGTAATAAAGAAAAGACATTTTAAATGGAGGGCATTCAATATTCAAAATATTAGAGGCATGCGTGGATCAGAATGACGACTGGAACTGTACTTCCCCTATTCTCCTACCAGGTCCATGTCTAGCCTATCTGCACCAGTTAAAAATGAATTTGGTGGCTATAAGAAAATACAGTGGCTGCAACAAAGAGAGGCTTCTTTTACTCCCCTATGGTTTGGATGAGGTATCCTCCAAAAGCTCACGTGGGAGACAATGTGGGAGGTTCAGAGGAGAAATGATTGGGCTGTGAGATCCTTAACCCATTAGGTGAAATAATCCCCTGACGGGATGAATTCATCGGTAACTGGAGGTAGGTGGGCGTGGCTAGAGGAGGTGGGCATTGGGGTGTGGCTTTGGGGTATAGATTAGTATCTGGCAAGTGAAGTCTGTCTGTCTGCGTCCTGATCACTGTGTGAGCCACTCCCCCACCACCACCCTCTTCCCCAGGGATGTTCAGCCTCACCTGGAGGCCCGAGGATTGGTGCTGGACTTCTATGGACTGAGACCTCTGAAACCCTGAGCCCGCAAATGAACTTCCTCCTCCATAAAGTTGTGCTGGTCGGGTCTTTCAGTTGCTGGAGTGAAAAAGCTGACTGAAACATTCCCCAGTTAATCTGGAAGTACATAGATTTTAGGTTTCTTCACTCTTTCTGCTCTATCATTTTTAGCATATGGACTTTCTTTGGGGATTTGGTGTTGTTTCATAGGTAGGGGTGGCTCTTATACCTCCAGACACTGTTTTCCAAGGGACAAGGAGGAGAAAGGGGAAGCTCTTCTAGCCAGATCCGTTCCCTTACGTAAGGAAAGCGACAACCTTCCCAGATGGCCCAGGTTCCCAGCCGGGTCACACAGACTCCACCTGCACCATACACTAGAAAATTAAAGAACCAAATCTCTATATTTGTCTGAAAGCAATGATCACTCAGCTTCCAGGCTAGATAAACGACTATGCTGAACCACAAGAGAAAGAGTCTGTTAGAGAAGAAGAAAGTGAAGTAACAACCTCCAAATTATCTCAATGTGTTTTGTCCTGTCTCTAAGTCTGTGATTTCTCTAGAACAGAATGTCTTTCCTTCTTTCATGACTCTTCCAAGACTGGCCAGAATACCAGCTCCCTTCCTAGGCCCTCCTGTGTGGTCTGTTCCTAACTGACTCAGTGCCATTAGTCACATTCTGCCTTCAATGGCTTGCATATTTTTTTCCTCAAGGAAATTGTAAATATTGTGATGAGAGATAGTGACTGCAAAATATATTTTGATATTCTCCTTAATGCCCAGCATACAACTGGGCACATCCAAGTATGGTCAGTGGATGAAAAGCCATTGCTACCTCAGTTACAGCTGCATTGCCGTTCTGCTTCATGAACGTTCAGATTCTTAGAGTGGATTATTCCGTCCTTTCTTCAGTTCCTTATGTCATCATAGAGTCATTTATTATCCATTCTATGTTCCCAAGCTCAGGAAAGCCACAATTTTCCCATTCAGATTTTAGTGATCCTACCCCCTATTTGATATTTGGCAGGGACATAGGTCCCAGTCATGGACGACCATACCTTGGCCTAAACTATCGTTTTGATTTTTATTTTAAATTGAAAAATGCTCCTTACATAAATTTATGGGGCACAATAGGTTATTTTGATAACTGTACACATTGAGGAATGAATGTATCAAGCTAATCACTTAACATGTTTTTTGGAGTGAAAATACAATCTATTTTCTTAGCGATTTTAAAATATATAATGCATTATTATTTGCTAGGGTCACCATGCTATACAAGAGAGCTCTAAAATGTCTTTCTGTTATCTAACTGAACATCTGTGCTCTTTGGTCAACAACTCCCCTTTCCTCACCCCTACCTCGCCCGCAGCCTCTGGTTTCCGCCATTCTACCATGCACTTCCCTGCGTTCGGCTTTCTTACATTCCACATATAAGTGAGGTCATGCGATGTTTGCCTTTTGGGTCTTGACATCAATTATTGTTCCCACAATGGGAATCTGACCTGAGTCAAGTCAACGGAGGCCAACTCCAATATCTTTGCTAAAAATGTTAGGAAAGAGAAGCATTCTTTTTCTGTTGCAATTGAAGCTGATAGAATATAGGTTAAAAATGTATCTTCCATGGAAGAATTTATACCTTTAAGACACAAAGTTATGTTTTTAAATCTTTCTGCTTTATCATTCTCCACAGAAAAGAATGAAGTCAACCTAGAGGAGCTTAGAACCAAAGAGAGGGTCCCAATGACATCATTTAAATGCCAGGATCTAGTCATCCCTGAAATCTGAATATTTCAGTTGAACAATACATTTCCATTGATAAGTAATTTCCATTTGACAATAAATTCTCTTTCTGGCTACACCAGTTGGAGTTCAATTCTGTCACCAACAACTGACATGATATTCAATTAATGCCTTGACATCTTTACTGTGAAGCCCATCGTTGGTACTGGCAGGTCAGCATGGCTCACAGGATGGAAGCAGCATGGTATTTGGTGTTGAAAACCTACTCTCGATTTTGCTCTGCCACTTTCTGGTTATGTGGTCTTAAACCAAGATGTTTGTTGCAAACTTGGTAATACCACTTCTGGATAAGGGCAGAAATTACATTTTCCAGAACTCCTTGCCCTGTCTTATTCTGAGATTGAGTTGCCCAAGAAAGGAATCTGCATGGGATTTAGAAGTTAGAAGTGATGGAGCCCTTACTCTTAAAAGACCACAGAGGTCGTATTTGGCAAGGGACAAATGTAAAGGTCCTTCATGGGCCTTGAGTTATCATTTCTCTCTGCTGGTCCATGTCCACCTTGTGTTCTGACTGCTGTCCCTGCTGATCCACCAGAGCCCCAAGTCCACTATTGCTTGACTATGAGATTGCATTATGTAAGGGCTTAGAACATGACACCCCACAACGCAGCACCTTGGCAACTGAGAAAACCCACAGAAGCAGAAAGGTCACTCTGGCTGTCCCTTGCTTTGCCTCTGAGTGCTGGCCATAAAGGAATTCTTGAATCTACTTCACCTGAAAGAAGGTCATCAGCCCTCCATTCTGGAGTGGCCCTGTCTTATAAGCTGTGGACAAAGAATCTGAACAGACAGGCCTTGCTGGGGCCCCATGCCCTCACCAGCCTGTCATCTTTAGCTCATCCCCTTTTTGTTTAATCAGTTCTGTATGATGGCCCGTACGTCATCAAACCTGAACATAAAAATAGTACTTCCCTTTTCTTTTTTTTCCTTTTTTTTGTCCTTCAATTGATGAATGGATAGAGAAACTGTGGTATACACACACACACACACACACACACACACACACACACACACAATGGAATATTACTCAGCCATAAAGAATGATAAAATTATGGCATTTGCAGGCAAATGGATGAAATTGGAGAATATCATGCTAAGTGAGATAAGCCAATCTCAAAAAATCAGAGGATGAATGATTTCACTGATAAGTGGATGATGACACATAATGGGGGGGTGGGAGGGGGGCAAGAGTGGAGGAGGGAAGGACTGTATAGAGGGAAAAGAGGGGTGGGAGGGGTGGGGGGGATAGAAAAATTAACAGAATGAATCAAACAACATTACCCTATGTAAATTTATGATTACACAAATGGTATGCCTTTACTCCATGTACAAACAGAGAAACAACATGTATCCCATTTGTTTACAATAAAAAAAAAAAATAGTACTTCCCTGGATCTTTGGGTCCTCACATCTGAAGATTCCCCTTACACATAAAACTTGATAACTGCGTTGGTATGCTTTTCTCTTATTAATTCATCTTCTTCTGTAGGGTGTCAGGCAAGACCCTGTGGGAAGGGTATTACCCTTTCTCTCCTACAGAAACATGTTCTCCAGAGGGGACAGTTTCCAAAGCCACCTCCCCAGGCACCCAGTGTTAGTACGACTCTCCTATTGGAAGAACAGTTTCTTACATTTTCCCGTGAGTTCTCCCTTGTTCTCCTGGGTCGGTGCTTCAGGATGCTGACTCTGTCTTGGATTCTCTTCTCTTGCGGTTCTTCATTGTAATAGCTACCCTCACGTTCATAAAAGGTCTAATTTCTACACGGGATTCCCTGTCACCAAAGTGTTTATGCTAGCTTTGCTTTCTTCATGGGCCCTAGTTAGACCAGCTATTTAAGCCTCAGTTATTTTGTTTTGTGTTTGTTTTGCTGCTGCCTGTAGGAAATGGGTTGTTCTATCTGACTCACACCGTGGTGGTGAGGAACTGGTGGTGGTGGGGCTGGTATACAAGCTGGTTGGAGTTATTATAGCCAGATGTTGTTTCTCTGGACCAAATGCCTTTGCTTCAACATGCAGACCATTACTACCTTTTTTTTTCCCCCCTCATGTAAACAGACCCTCAAAAAAGAAAGCAATTTCTAATCACAAGACTGTATGTCTTAACAGTAAAAAATAAAAAGATGATTGCAGTTCAAACGATCTCAACAATGTGCCTAATTCTTGATCCTTTAATGTGTTCCTTCTTTTCATTCCTGGAAAGAATATTGAAGTTTACTTACTAAAAAGCAATTAATACTGAATTTTTTTCCCCAATGTTTCCAACCAAATCCTGCAACTCTCCTTCTTATGTTTCAAATCTTTTTGATTTCACACCTATTTCTTTGCATGGAAGATTCAAGAACAATGAATCAGAGAAACTGCAATCAGATAAAGAGCTATTTAAAATGATTTTAGATTCAATCTTATTGTTTTTAGTCAAATAAAGCCTGCCCTACATAGTTAATCAGAGATTACACGTACACATATTAAATCTACTACCCGGTTCTATTTCTTAACAAGAATCCTTTCATCAGGTAACAAGTAATAAACTGAACAAATGTGTTATGGAGAGATAAAATTTAGCTTGAGCTTTTGCTCAGGATTGAGAATTGCTGTTGTGATGTGAGCTCTCCTTTGTTTGTAATAAAGTATAAAATGGGCATTCTACAGAGAATGCACCCTTCCTACACAGCGACTTCCATCAATGCATAATTAAAAGTGGATTTCCTTTTCCTTTTTGGTTAGAGGGAGGGAGGGGCTGGTAAACCTGGTTAAAGAAGGGAGAACAAAGAGAACTTTCATGAGTTCCTCTGCAAACAGTCTATCAGTTACAATTCGTAGTGTTCCCTCAATAGCTGCGCCATTCTAAAGGAGTTCTGGAATAAAAAAAGTCAAGCAGGGGTCCCAGGAAAATTCAACCCGCATGCCAACTAACGGAAAGAAAGAAAAAGGCAGGGGGAAAAACCCTGTCTTTTGTTGTAAAAAGAACTAATGAAGCTGCTCTTAGAACTGTCCACAGTGACACAACAAGGCTGTTCACCCACACACATTGTTAAAGTGCCAGTCATCCCTGGAAGGGGACAGGAAATGCTGCAATGTAAAGGGGCACACACTGCTTTCCAGCTTAACTCTGGAAATCTCAGGGAGGGCACACTTTGGCTGAAGTTAACTCCCAGAAGTTAGTGCAAAAATGCATAAGGTTGTCTACTTCTGTCTTAACGGAGAGATGGACTGGTGGGGGGTAAAATCCCATTGTCATTATAAATTGCTAATTAAATAATTATCAATTAGCTGGGCAGGCAGAACTCATTCCAGTGTATTCCTCAGAGAGCTGTCAATAAAGAAAAACAGTAATTTTGATTTTTCTTTCCCCTTCACAATATTCTTGCCTAGAGGAGCTAAATAGGGACAATATATGATATAGTCTGTGTTAGATGTTTCAAGTAGCCCATTATGCATTATTGATAAAAGATAAATACCAATTATAGCATGCAAATATGAATTTCCATTAGTCTAGTTGCATGGCACTAATTTTGGCATAACTGACAAAGTCACTGTTCAATGAACAAGGTAATATAGTACTTATTTTCCAGTAAATTTAAAAAAATCAACACTGAATTCTCTAAAATATGCAAAATTTTTTTTAGGGAACAAAAATGTCAGTTACCGGAATTGTTTTAAATCAAAGAGTGTTGTCCACATTTTTAATTGCAAAATTGTTTCTTTTAAATTTTTTGGTATATATATTCACTAATATTAGATAATTTAAAAACATTTAGTCACTTAAAAATATTTAGGAGAAAATAAAAAATTCAGTAGTAAAGGAATATATATCATATATACACATACAGACATGTTTATGTATAATATACATCTATATAATATAAACAGCAAATATATCTTAGGATATTATGTGTATTCACATATATTGTTTATTGTGAGCTTATGAATTTTAAAACTCAAATACATGTATTGGTAAGATCCTCAGATCTGGCTAGTGACAAAATCATTTTTCAGTTTTTGGGGTCTGAGATTTTTCTGAAGGGCAAATCAGCATCCTTAGCCTACACAAAAGCCAAAGAATATAAGATCTGAAAAGATGAAAATTGAATTCCTAAGGAATTCAGTTTCATTTAAATATGAATGGATTTGTAGCAGTCCTGTTATATATGTAGATCATTTCTGCCTTTGTAAAGAAGTATGGAGCTCTGAACTTCTTCAGTTACCTTCATATTTAACCATGAATTTGAAAAGGATTGCAACTGGGCAAAAAACTTTAGAAAATTCAGTAGCGTGTAACAAAAAAAACAACTAATGAGTTAAATAAATTTGTTTTAGTAGCTAGTATGAAAAACAATTTTCTTCCTACTAGGATATTTTCTCCTACAAATCTGCATAAAGTTCAATTTTGTTATGAAAATAGTGGTAACATTTTTAATTTGACTTTATAAACAGCTATTTATACATGAGAGCCATCTTGATTACACAAACCCAGCTTTCCATATTATAATTCAGTTAATTACCTGACTATAGATAAAATGTGTCTCTGGTAAGGGCCTCATGCCTCTGCTAAATAATAGTTTACTTTTGAGGACTTGGGATCAATTGACATCTCAAAATCTTGCGAGAGCTTCCTTGTGGCAAGGTCCTTAATTTGATTTATTTTAAGGAATACTTAATGGTTAAAGGTCCGTCCTGTGTTGTTTTATTGAATTCCTGTTCATGGTTCAGAATTGATCCACTTCGGTCCTTCAGCAGGGAGTGGTTTTCCAGGGAGCCCCAGCGGGACTCCAAATCAATAAGGTTAATAGATGTGGGGCCACGCAGTCAGAGGTGATGCGCCTGGCATTTCTGATGCCAATGAAGACAACTTCTGATGTCACTTTTGTGCTGGCAACAATGTCACGCTGATTACCTGGAGCACACAGTGGTTATGTGTTAACAGGGCTCTGAATGGCCCATTAATCTGAATTATTTTAAGGAAACTATTTCAGTGGTTTAAAAAAAAAAAGTCTCTTCTAAATTACTGCTCTCTGTGATTTCTGAAATATTAACTGCTGTAGGAAACAGTAGTTTTCAAGCTTTTGTATTTTAATACCCCCAGCTACAGATTGTGACCATAAAATGTTAGCCCGCAAAACTAGACAATATTTTGTCTGGAAAAAAACTTTCTTTTGTGACAGAAAGCCCATATAAAGAGGGTATGTGTAGATACCAATCTCAGAGAAGTGAGAACCTTTGTCAATCTAAAAAACCCTGTTTCTTTAGTAGTCTTTATAAAGCAATATGAAATGGAAGGTAATCAAGGAAAGAATAGGTAGCTCATTTTTATTCCTACTATAGACTAATAATTGTCTTCTTAAGAAGCCAGTATAGAAAGTTAGCAATCTCTTCCAAAGTCTATAAAGTGTGCTATTTATAGGGGTTCCATGGGGACTAAAGAGCTGAATCTAAAGCAAACTGATTCATCTTTCCCAATGCTTCACATTAATAACTATGTAAACAAACAAATAAAAGAAACAAAAGTATTACCAAGTAATAAGTGGGAAAATTTAACCATCTGTGCTTGAAAAACAAAGTTTGATGTTATGTATCATTTCCAATAATGAACAATGATTTTACTGTACAAATTAAAGGCATACCTTTGCCATGATGTCATTCACAGAAGGATCTGATTGACCATTTCCTGCTTTTATGAATTTCCTACTTATGAACTTTTCTTCTTTCTTTTCTTTTTTCTTTCTTTCTTTTTCTTTTTCTTTTTTTCTTTTTTTTTTTTTTTTTTTTTTTTTTTGAGAAAACAAGCATATCCTAATGTACAATCTAAAGTGTTTAATCATCCAAGAATTTCCCTTGCAAACTCTCTGGTGTTCACATACCCATCCTGGATACCCACAGCCTTATTCTACTGCTGGATGATTTGCCGTATTCTGAAGGATTTATGATTGTCAAAATTCTGGAAACATCACTTGTGATCATTATTCTCTTTACACAGATTTTTGCCAGTGGACACAGGATGTATCAATGTGCAAAGGAAAGTGGCAGGTGAAAGTGTGGTATTCTCTTTGTGTCTCTGGGCCCATTAAACCTGCAAAATAGTAAAAGCATATTAGGTTTACTTGCAAATGCTTCAGGTCTGAAGGAAACTAGATTTTTAAAAATATTGCCAAGTGTTTCTCTGGTAATTGGGTTGCAATCAGTTAGTATTGATCATTTAGCCTTTTCTTTTACGATGAGGATGTTAATGATTCTGGTGATGATATAATGCGCACAAAATAATGGAAATGTATCCTAATAATCTGAAGAGGATCCATTTTTTTTTTTTTTTTTTTTTGCCTCATGTATATAGGTTTGCATGGTGGTTTTGTAACACCAGCAAACACCCTGAACTTATAACTAAGTCAGGAGGGGAAATTTCTTTAATCTTAAATTACCTTTCCGGTTTTCATTTTTAAAATGCTATCCAAGCTTGTATGGAAGTTGAAATTATTTGCTGAAGATAAATTTCATTTTTTTTTTCTTTTTAAAGGTCTGTAATACTTATCTTCCACGAGAAAATCAGTTCTTTTGCCAGTTGCACATTTTTTAAAAATCATGCCTAATTTGAATAAATTAACATATTATGCTTTCAAAAATTAATTCTAAAAAAGGAACGATAACTAGGAAGGCCATTTAAATTGTGCATTTTATAAGAATAGAGGGGGGGGGAAACTTTGTCATTCACAAGACAGCTCAGCTAATTTTATGTGCTTCCATGTAAATTTGGGAGCTGCTTTAATTTCAAAACATATTTTTTCACTTAAGAAGGGAGACAAAAGAAACTTTTACATGGGCATCTCCTGTTTGTTATCTCGGGATATTTTGGCTTCTCGAATGTGAGAACGTGATTGTTTTTATTTCCAGGAGGAGATAATAACACTAAAGCAATAAAAAAGAGTCAAGGCAGCTTGTGCAGCACAGGAAGTTCACAGCCAGAGACTTAATTTCTCACACAATGTACTGTGCAATGGGCCCATTAACATAGATGAATGGGCTCTTTAAAGGGTTTTTCCTTCTTCTTCCAGATATGCAGCTGCCCTGAATGGTGATATGTTAATAAGGTACACTCTTGCCCATTCTTCAGGTACTTGGGCATTCTCTATACAGGTAATCTCTATATAGGGAAAGCTATTAGGGGCTGTATCTGAGGCCACACCTTCAATTATACTAACACCTGCACTGATAATCCCAGTAAGGTAAACTAGTAGGGGTCCTGTGGCCTTAGTCCACCCCTTTTCTCCCTCCAAGGATACATCTGGGAGGGGAGGGGGAGGAAGAAGCAGAAGGAAAAAAAAAAAAGGAAAGTCACTTTTATTACACATCAGTGGGAACCTTCTGAAAAAGCTTTCATGCCTAGGAAATTGTTATTTCTTCAAACAGCTGACAGCCTGCAGAGGAAACTCTTAATGGAAACCCAGCTCCTGCATTGTTATGCATGGCCCTCATGTAGATTCAGGGGGGTGGATTAAGTTAGCTTCCAAAGGGCCTATTGTGTGTAGCATTAATTTGCAGGGCTCTTGATATGTGAGTTTGAAGGTTTACAACCTCAGTGTTTACTTAGATGAACTACATCCTAGGTTTGTTTATTTCCGTCTGCAGTCTCTTATTTCCTAGTAAATGTTACATTTATATTTGTTAACAGCAAGAATGTTTTTATAGATCTGAAAGAAATAATTGCACATTCTTATATTCATTCGTACTAAAAGCCTTGATCCTACTCTCCAGGGTCACCCTTCACTGTTCTGTCCGTAAAGATTAAACAGATAAATTCATTTCTAAAGAATATTTATGCCACCTAGCCAAACAGCAGCATGAAGACAATATCATTTGGAATGAATGTTTAATTATAGCTTATCCTAAAGTAGTAACTTCCTGTGAAATTTGCATAATTGCCCCTTGTTTCTTTCATAAAGCAAGATTATAAATACATGGCCTCCAAAAACCTGTGCCTTTCATTTCCAGATGAACAAATCTCTAGAACTGATCATCACTTTCTTTTGTCATGGTTTGAATGGTTGCTTGTAAAGGGTCACTCACAATTTTCCAATTGTGCATTTTAAAAATAATGTTTTCAAATTATTACTTGTAAACAAGTTGGTGTGGTGTGTGAGATATAGAACCTTTCAAAAGTTCATTTTCCAAGTGAAAATTGTTATCCTTCATTCAAAAACTTTTTTCAGCACTATCCCCTGGATTGTAAAGGCGGTTGCTAACATGAATTTAAAATTCAATATGAATGGCTGGGAAAGGGGGAAAAAAAAAAAAAAAAAAGACATGCTCATTGGAACCAGCTCTGGTCTTAATCTGGATTTAGGGGCTTAATTGAATAGAAGTACATTATGCTTGAACAACTGAAGTTTCTATTATTTCAATTTTTTTTTTTTTTTTTTTTTACAGAAAACACCACCAATAACATGTTGAATATTTTATTGCTCCTTTTCTGGTTTTGGTTAGTATTTTTGAAAGTTTTACAGATGAATTAAAATATATTTATCTGTGGAATTATTCATGTTAGTATTTACATGGAACAGTTCTTGTGATATTGGGATGTGGTGAGATCATTTATTTTCCTAGACATCAGACACCAGGGCTCCAAGTGACCTTAGATTGGTCTTTAAACCTCTTTTGTGTCTTCCTTTTTCCTCTGTAAAAAATGAGAGGGATAGTCTGATTTCTAGTCTTTAAATGATCAAGTTCTACAAATCTCACTTCACATACACTATTTCTTTCCTAGTGCAAGACTCCTGATAAAACTGACATACCTGGACCCTTCTTTATGCCCAACAATCCTACTTGCCAATCATTATATAAGTTTGTGTATTTATTATTGCTGATTATAAACAATCACCATTTTTTACCTACTAGCCTTTGAAAAATTATACCAAGGGAAAATTGTTGAATTGGAAAATGGTAGTTTGGAAACTCTAGCAGGTCCAGTTGAAAGGCCTCGGCTCACAGTAGTGAAACCTGGAAGCAAATTGTCCAGATCTGCTCACTTTCAGCCTAAGAAGTAATTGTGAAAGGTGGATCTTCTTACAATTGTATCCTCGGTTGTTTTTATTTTCATCATGCCGTTCTCCAAGCTGTGTCCATGTATCCTGAAAGGCAGTCCAACCAAAAATAGAATTTAGTTGATTTATTCAATAAATATTTCTTGAGTTTCATCTGCCATGCAATGAACTAAGTACTGAGGATACAGGTGTGTGGATATAGGAAATAAATGACCTCTGCCCTGGTGTAGCTCACCTTGGCCCAGTGCCCACCACAGTGGAGACAAGAACAAGTACTTACTGAATAAAGGAAGGCATGTATGTGCAGATGGACACATGAATGAAATATATCCTTAATGAATTTATGGTCTTTGTTAAGCAGATAACATACATGATTTCAGATCAGTTAATTTTAGTTGTAACTTAATGAACACCTTCTATGTGCCAAGCATGAGGATTGGCCCTGGTAATTTCTATTAAGAAAATATAATACCAGAAAAGATTGATGCAGTAAGGAGAGAGATGTTGTATGGTTTGTACTATTAAATACTTCTCAGCAGACATAAATTCCAAGTGCTATATATGCTGAAGAGCTGGCTAGTCTATGCCTTGCTTAGTGCACATTTATCTTGATCTTGGAGTTGTTATGGGAGGGGTCCATAATGAAGTTGTTATAATCTTTGGACAACAGCAACAACACCAAAAGAAAATACGAGGTCTCAAATGTTCTTCATAAGCTGCCTAAAGATCTCCTTCGCTCAGGACATTGTGTCAAAAGAAGGAAAGAGAAATCAATTTTTAGTTACTGCACAGATGATAATAGTGACAATGGCAAAGATGACAGTTGTCTTTACCAGTAGCGTTCCTAAAAACAAAACTCTGATCTGAATGCTTTACGTTTATAACCTGATTGCATCTTCCCAGTTGACCTTTGAGCTTGGCATGATCATCTATATTTTACAGAGGAAGAAACAGGGTTAGAAGAATGAGATAAACTTGTTCAAGTCCCAAATGTGGCAAACAAGGGAAGTGAATCTGAAGTCCGGTGTCCTTACTCCTCAGTCCCCTCTTCAGTGAGGCATTTCTGTTACCCTACCCTACTGGTCAAAGCTCTCCAGCTCTTTTAGGCCTGCCAGTGGCTAACTGTGTCCTTCTGCAATTCCTGAGGAAGAGGCTGGGTGTGAGTATCAATGGCAGCTTAATACAAGTACAGCTTTCAGGGCTGCAATCCATCAAAGAGAATTTGGTTAAGCTCTTGTCCAAAGTCTAGAAATACCACACTTGTATGAAAATAGCTGCAGCGATTTTAGAACCTTCTGATAGACTATCAAATAGAAGTACTTCTTAAAACTAAATGTGTATGTGTGTGTGTGTGTGTGTGTGTATAATATCATTACAAGAATAGATGATGAAGGTGATAATGAACGAAACTTGCATATATGGAACTTGCAAATCGACCTGTTTAGAGAGTGACACCTGCATGTAATCATCATGGCAAGAAGCATGAGAGCTTCTAGATCTGAACAAGAACATAAAGGGACACATAATTCTCTTACTCTCCCAAAAGCCAAATTAATACAGGGAGGGAAGGATACGGAAAAGCAGCTGCAAGCAGACTGGGATTAGCTGTCTGATCCCAACTTTGACAACTGTAAAAACATATCTCATCACTGATGTCATTCCTGGGAAGGCTGACATAATGCTTTGGGGTTTGCAGGCAGCACTGCCTCTTCAGAATTCTAGAGTAGCCATTTCTTGTTTTTCTACTAGTAGGAAATTGTTCTTACAGTTTGTTTACATTTGTAACCATATTGGCAAATAAGTGTGTATGCAAAGAAAGGTTGATTGACTTTCAGCCTCAAATTTCGTTGAGGATAGTAACTTGACTTTACAATTTTTTTTTTCAATTGCAAATAGAACTAATTCTCATAAATATGATCAAAAGGAAGATTTAAAATGTCATTTCCATTTAGCCATTTCAGGTCCAAGTGCACAGTAATAATGAAAGGAGTGTATTTATGAAGTTTAGCAAGTGAGGATGTTTTTCCCCTATGCTTAACAAAACTTCTCTCTCTCTCTCTCTGTCTCTGTCTCTTTCTCTTTTTTTTTTTTTTTTTCTAGTGCTGGGGATCAAACCCAGGACCTAAAGCAAGCACTCTACCAGTGAGCTGTACTCTCAGCCCAAAACAAATTTCAAAACCTAAAAATCCTAAATGTTTTGATTTCTGGCCTTCATGTGGTCTGGTTGAAAGGGGATGATTTGGTCCCAGATGGCTCTGGGAACAAATCCTCACCATCATAGTTACTGTGTAGCCTTAAGGCAGTACCCTAATCACTGGGTCTCTGTCCTCCCCTGTGTCAAACGAGAATGAGAATTTCTACCTTTCATGATTTTAGCAGGAGTTTAATAGAAAATACAGGAAACTTTGAACCCAGTACTTGAACTAAACGTTGAATACACGGTGGTCACCTTGCAGCAATGACCAGATGATGGCAAAATCAGGATGTCAGGGAAAGGATGCAAAACAAGGCCTTTAGAAATGGAAAATGTAATAGAATAGACAAAACAATAATTTTAAATGGTCTGGATTGGGAGAGGGGATAAACAAATCAAAAAGCCAAAATAGTAGAAGATAAGGACACTCAGCTGAAAAATGTGTCCATGTAGTTCTACTTTGACTTTTGGAATTGGGTTTTCACCAATAAACAAAATGCCCCAGCAAAAAAAAAAAAAAAAAAAAAAAAAAAAAAGCAACTTTATAAAACTATGGGAGAAATGAAACAAGACCAGGCAAATTAGATTAAATCGTGAAAGAGCAGTTGAACAATGCGAAAAGAACAATATGATAAAACAAAAACCCTGGGAAGTCTTGAGAAGAAGACAAAAGGAAAACAAAGAAACATGGGAAAGACAGAAAAAAGAAAACCCCAAACAGACAATAAAAGGCTGAAGCTTGCATTTGTTCAAGCCAGTAGAACACATGCAACTATGCTTTCAATTCCAACAGCAAAAAGATATTTGAATAGAGGAAAGGGCACCCACATTAGAAAGCAATGATTTTGAAAATTCTCAGGTTGAAACAGGATGCTTTATTTAACTATAATATATGTGTCTGTTTCCAAAAGCCAAAAATTTGGGGGGTTTTGACATGGACAGACCACTTGCTGTCCTTTCTTTTTAACTTACCCATCTGGATAATAGAAATAAGAATTCTGATTGTTTCCCCATCTACCCAATCGGAGAAGGTAAAAATGTTCACATTGTGGTTATGTCAACAGATACAGTAGCTAGCTGATCTAGTAAAACAATCGCAAGCATCAGTTTGCTGAGAACAACAAAAATACCCCCGCCACACACCAAGTCACTAGACATTCTTTGGGGGAATCAATGCCTTCTCCTCTATAGCAGAGTAACACATGCATGCCCTGCAAATCTTGCTCCTGTTCACTCGTCATTGCATTGGAGCAGCTGCTGATCATTACTTGTTTCTGTTGTTGTTATTTTTTTCCAATTGCTCCAATTCAAAATATCATTCTCCATCTTTCCTAGCTGTTACACGTCCCTCTGCTCCTGGCTACATCTCTTTGAAACAGATAAAGGTCTCCCGAACAATCTGGTTCTGTGTGTCCTTAACACTGAGGCCCCTCGCCTGCAGCTGGAGGCAGCTCTCTGCTCAGCCTGCAGTGCAGAGTGACACAGGCAGGCGACATCGTCACTGAGCACTAACTTCTGTTACACCGAGGCAGACAGTGAAAGCCACTTCAGAACGGCGGCAAGGCAAGAGAGAGGCGAAGGTAATTCGTCTGTTCCTATATCCAATTTTTGCAAGAATCAAAAATATATCCAACTGGGCAAAGGAGGGTGGGGCGGGAGGTTTCTGTTAAAACTGCTAAGCCAGGAAATAAATTCACCAATCAGCTAGAAATAAAGTGCAAACACAGAAAGAAAAGAGCCTCTGAGGTAGATGGAAGTTAGAAGATAGATCTCTTTATTTTTAAATGAAAGTCTCAGGCAACAAGAATGAAATGTTTTTTAGAATATATATTAAAATGAGTGAGTGTTACGTAGGCGGTCAACTGTAGACTAATATCTAGAAGTGGGAGGAGGGGCTTTTGTCTTACCGGAATCTCCAAGTTGGAAAGGACTTAAGAGACCATCTACTCTGTCATGAATGATCACATCTAATACTGTTCCTTTTTTAAAGGGGTAGCTGCAAAGTTTTGGACAAGACCTCTGCAGGCAAGTGGAAGCACAGTGTACCCAGGTGGTGGGTCTCGTCTGTGGCAATATATTTTTCTGTCTGTCCAACTGAACATGGGCTGTAAAGGGAACAAAACCCCATGTAATCTCCAGCAGTGACAATTTAATCAGTTGTATGAGGGGGAAAGAAGCAGAGCCCCCTCATTTTAATATTTGCATATTTGATTTTGGCATTAGGGAATGGAGGTTGTGTGTGTATGTTTTTATTTTTTTCTATTGCTTTGCATTGAATTTTAATATTTAACCTTTTTATGAGCAGATTTGGACAGTGCTAAGAATCACCAAGTCAACCAGGTCCAAAAGAGAAAGGGAAGATTCCATTTCTGAAATCAAGCACTTGAGGTAGTATGCTTTGTGTTATATTTTCCCTGCAGAAAATGTATGTGCCCAACATGGCTTACAGATTTCCAGTTTCAAGCGCGATGCCTCTGCTCTCTCTTCTGAGATCCACCCCTGAAAATGAAGGCAACTGCTTGGTGGACAGACTGTAAAATGAAGCCCTTTTTGTTAATATTTCTTAGAATGGTAAATCTTACTAACTGCATCTGTTTCTACAGAAGTAGGGTTTCTAAAATGCTTTATGTACACAGGGGTTAGTTTTTAAGGGGTTATTGAGGAGCAATAAATATAATTAAATTAATAAAACCCCATTGTTTGTACAACTGACAGAATGATACTATTGCCTATAATGTAATAATAGATTATGAGATAGATGTTAAGATAAATAACATGCAAGTAATTTGAGCTCGTCATCAATTAGTCCTGTGTTGCTCCCATGAGTATATTAAAAATCTCGTCAAAATGATGTTGGATTTGAATTACTGGAACATGGATAGCTGTTTCTTTATGCATCAATGCATGTTAGCCTCCACTTGTGAAAGCCCTAAAAGTATGTTGGGTAATTTTTTTTTTTTTAAATAATAAGAATAGTGTTCTACTTGATTAATGATTTAGAATTTCCTTGTAAAAAGTGAATGAGCTCTAAAGCCAGCATTTCACTGGAGAATAAAAGAAACATGATTACTTTTTTTTCTATGTAGTTTTATAAAAAAAAAAAAAAGAAAAACATTAAAGTTTTGAAAGTTTTGTGTGTTCAATTTAATCTGTGCATATATAGTCACATACACATGTAGGTTTACCTATGAATATATTCATAAATGCAATCTAGACATTGCTCACCAAAGTGCATGAGAAAATAACAAAATTTGGAATTCAGAAAAATCATAGCATTTTATTCCACAACAGAGCATATTGTCTTTTTAATTTATGTCCTTGAAAAGCCTACCAGTAGCAGTCCCCAAGCATCATTAGATGACAGGTATGCAGTCCTTTGGGAGTGAGCACAGATTAGCATTAAATTCAAGCACATAATATGTCAGGCTTTGAATATGTTCTTGTTTATTCAAATCTGCATTCTGATAATCACCCTTTCAAAGAGGTTGCATGTATATGAATATGTGATCCGATGATTACATATTCAAATTAACCCAGTTTCTTTGAATATCATCTAATGATTGAATGATCCCCCAAACACAGTGACTCCTCAGGGAGATCTGCTGATGCCTCTGCATGTTTTCTCAGGGCCTGCGGAGTCCGAGGTCTGCCCAGGAGTGCCTCCAAGCTCGGGAGCTCTGCTCTACCTAAACAGTCTCAGGCTTTAATCACAATGGCTAGGTTCACACTAAAGCAATTAACCATATGATTGCTTTCACAGGAGCCCAACCTCATCAGTGTCTTTCCTTGGGGCAAACTGACAGTACTGGATCTAGTCAATGACTCAAGTGGATTCAATTACCTACTAAGAGGTACAAGTCTCCGAATACAGAGCTCCCGATGCAGACTAGGAATAGGCATCCTCAACCCAGGTTTTAAAAGTTGTTCTGTGTGAATCAAGAGTTTAAATAATCAAGGCAAAATAATTGTTCTGTTAAACAATTAAGGGTTGAAGAGCACCAGAAGGAAGGTAGAGAATTCCACATAACAGTATCTGTGTTAGAGTTTATTGATTTATTTGGGGGAGTTGTTTATCTAGGGGAGGGGGGCTGTAACTGGGTCATGATAGTTTTCCAACATTAAAATAGGATTGATTTGGAGAATTCGAAAACAGGTAAAAATGCCCGAGGAACGGGATTTGTAATCGAATAGGTAACTTTAGAAAAGGGTATGCACGTAAGTGTACAAGCCTCACTTTGTAACCTCACTTAACCTTATGATTTCACTAGTCATTGCTGGACTTAATAAAATGTCAGCTATGAACCGGAAGCTTTCTAGCAACCTATTCTTGGTATTCTAATGGAATTTTTAACTGGCATATTAATAGTGTTCTTGGTTATTGTCCATTGAAATGATTTCTCCCAAAGTAAGCTATTAAAGAATTTTTAGTGTTTTCCAACTTAAAAGTTGGAAATAAATGCCACATCTGCAGGACAGAAGTTTTCCAGTGAAATTGCCCTTTTGTAACAGCATTTCATAGGTAATGTTCCTCAGACCTGATAGACAAGGGATGTATTCTCCCCAAATGCTAAAATTTCATGCTACAGTACGTATTGTCTAGAACTTGGGGAGGTTGTGTGGGCCCGATGACACTCTTTGGGTTGGACCCCCAATCTGAAATGCTAATGTACAAATTTCCATGTAAAACTTGTTTAAATCAAAAGATCAGCTCCCAAACCAATTTCCATGATTTGGAATCCAACCATTAATTTTATCTTCAATCAAAGAAAGTGCACTTATTATATTTTAGGCTTGATGATATGTGGGGCTGGGGCTCTTAAATAAAAACATTTATGCAGTCAAAATGGAAATTTTTCTTTTTAAAAGTATTAGCTTGACTTATTTTGAATCAGAGAAGACTTTTAACAAAGTCGGACAAAACATTCTTCCAGATTTTTTTTTAAGCACTAAAATTCAATGATTCCTCTTGCTCAGATATTGAGATATATGAATAAGCAGTTTATCCAGTGTCTTAAAGAGTGTCCCAATCAAAACTGATATTCAACCTCACGTTTAAAGCAGAATGTTCTGAGAGGCTAGATCAGCCAAGGGTGTCTTGGACACAGGAAGTCAGACACCCAGGGACCAGGGAAAATGATTCTCTCATCGTTACTGAGAGAATATACCTGATGGAGATCACTACACATGTGTTCTGATATTCTAAAAGCCCATCCGCTTTTTATTTATTTATTTATTTTTTTTCCTGGTTCTTAAAGAAAAACAGACACATAAATAATTCTGAAGTGACCATTTGGGGAAAAACTTTTAGCAATAAGGAGTTTCACTGCAGCCCGCTGAAAGAATGATCAAAAGATCAATGTGCCCAGATCCTGGCCCAGTCGCTCCTGGCTGTGGCAGAAGAGGCTGTGTCTCCACAGCCAGGCTCACGGCTCACTCCCCTCTTCTAGTCTATTCTTGGCTGTGGATTCCCCTGTGCTCTTTGTACACTTTAAGTTTAATTTTGCATTTAAAAACTCAATTGGCTCATCTGTTAAGCATTAAGCAGCTCCCTTTTGAGCCACAGGGGGAGCCCTGGGGAAACCCACAGCTGCTGGAACATGGAAAATGGGTTTAAAAAAACAAAACCATTTTGGAACTTTAAAGCATTTTAGCAGCCGTGGATTTCCCAATCCTTACCCCCCAAATGGTTCATCTGTTTAACTTTTATCTGGTATTGGAAAACACAAACCAGAGCATTAAATAGCCCTCCAATGACTTTCTGTTTAATACAAAATGAAAGTAAAAGCTCAGCAAGCCAAGTGGGGAGATCTTTGGGAGAGCTACGGCCTGAAGTACCTGCGAGCACGTCCTCCCTCCTGTCTCGGAAGCAGCTCTGCACGCCGGGCGTGCCAGCTGGAACCAGGACTTTTCTCCTGTGCACTTAGACAACCTCCCGGCCCCCCCACCAAGCGGGAGGAAAGTCCAAATCAAATCCAAATCCCAGCTTATGAAACGACAATAAAAATGATGAGCATGTTAGTAGGCTGGGATACTAATGAAATGCTCAATCAAGATTTTAAGTTTCGCAATGGATTGTCATTGACTGAAAACCCACATCTGAGTACAGTTGGATAGGCTCAGATAAACTTACATTACTTTTTTTTCCCCCAAATATTCCTCTAACAAGCCTGAAGTCTCCCTGAGGTGGGGCTTCAAGCCCTAAGGCTGGATATCCATTTTTTTGAATCATGGGAAGACATTCCTACTAAAATGACAATATCCTGTGGTAGGGTGGCTATAAGCCATTTGTATTCTATTAGTGACTAACCAAGGCCAAAGTATTCTATCGCAAAAGAATATATGGTAACACTGAGTAAAGAGAGGAGATGAAGAAAGGATGTGTGGATCTTAGAATTCTGCCCAAGGAAATTTCTTTAGCCCCAGTAGAAACTGTAAGAAAGACCAGTGTGTTGTAATCAAGGAACACAAATATTGGTACTGGAAGTTGAAAGTGACAGACTTTAGCGCTGAGCCCCAACTCAGGGTTAGCTGGCTGAAGAGAGGCAGGGAATCCACAATCCACGTGTGTGGAACTGCGTGTCCTTGGGAAGTGGGAAATATGCAGAAGAGATTCTGTACATCATCGTGTGGCTCTGGCCCAGACCAGGCTGACTGAATTCTCCTACAGAATTCACATTTTTACTAACCCACTGGGTCTATGATTGTTCAAATCAGAGGAGCAGAGTTGGTTCATGTAAGATTCAGGAGAAAAATTAGTACTTCCTGATTCCAGTCCAATTTTTATCACAGGGTATCTTCTTTGAGGTATGAGATATTCATAGAGGTAGGGATAGGATAATCAGTTTGTGAAATGCCTGTTCACAGAAAAAGTTCCATATATTTTAAAATATTATATTTCAAGGTCCTCGATTTCAATTTTATTTTCTCCTCTTTCATCTTCTCATCTCTCTGTTTTCAAAATATCCATGATTACACATTAGCATAGGTACACATATGACTACATAGATACAGATATGACATTATAATAGGGTAGAATACATTTTGCATATTACTCAAACTTTATGACACTATGCAAAAAGATTCTAAATAATTTCTAAAAAGCAAATATTAATGAAATAGGAAAACAAAATTATGGTTGACAGGGAGTTATACTTTCTGTCCTCAAAACAAACACAAACACTGACAAATTCAGAAATGATGATGCAACGATTTAGATAGCATCTTTGGTTTTAAAGGACTAGGGAAAGCATTAGTTTATCCTATTGTCAAAGTCAAATACTTAGTTTCAAATGGAGATGAAAATTATTGATAAAACTCTATTTGTGTAGCTATTGGAGAAGGGATTATCTCCTCTTTATAATATCTTAAAAATTTCTTACCAGGTTTACAAATCTTCATCGAACACCTACTATGTGTATGTAAAATACTAGTGGATTAATATATAATTTTCCATGTCCAGAGATAATGCCAGTGAACTATTTTTCTTGGGTTTAATTGCAAATGTTCAACTCCTACTTGATCCCTTGAGCTAGAGCCACTATTTCAAGAGAAGTGTCAGGACCCTACACACTGATTAAGAACTCAACTACTGTGTCAATTAGAGGCTATTAAACTAAATTATAGTTTACGATTAGTTTGTACCATGAGATATAGGGCTAGCAAGTACCATTCTCTATAAGCAAATGAAATCCATTTTAATCTAGCTTAAGCCAAGAGGAAATACTGGGAAGGAGAGCTAGACTCTGACAATGTTATCAGGACCTCTCCTCTTTTCTTTAACCTTTGGATTATGAACACATTCTCTGGTTCAGAAAGTTTCTCCCATATCACAGGAGTCCAGAGTGGAGGTGAGGTCACAGTGTGTTAACAGTTCCAGAGGGAGGAGCGATCCTCCTCCTGGCTTTAGTACAAATAATGCTCATAAAGGTTTGGATTGCCTACTCAGGTACGTGACTTCCTTCTGGACCTAGCCCAGGGGCTAGCGGTGATGGCGCTGCTATAGCTGGGCTGGAGTCTCCTGTACCTTGGTATGTGTTGTTACGGAATCTCACAAGAATGAGTTGTTTGGAGCAAAGGAACATCAGTATTCAAGGAAAGAGGGTGCATTAGCCAAAAAAGAAAAAGAAAAGAAAGAAAGAAAAAAAAAAGGAAGAAAATTTCAAAGTAGATGAAAACCAAAAAGTCTCTTTTGAATTCCAAGGTAGTTTGGGATAGTTTCTTCATCCCTACCTTATAAACATACAACACATACACACTCACTCACTCACTAGGAATCATAGACTACTGAAGTCCAAAGTAATGATTTTATCTCATTGAAACCTTGCATTTTGCAGATGAGGAAAACCCCAAGAACTAATGTCACCATGTTTCCGATAGCTCTGGCCTATGCATGAATGCACTTCCTACCAGTTTATGTGATTTCATATATATGATGCATATTCATATACACATATGTGCATCTATACTGACATATATAAATATATAAATAAGTCAGTTCTATATATTTTCTACATCTCAATTTAAAACACTATAAGAATCTCAAAGCTTAGCATACAGTCAAAATTTTCCAATAACTTTTAGATTTAAGAAAATTGAAATAAAATTATATTTATCTGTCTACAACCAAGTTTTCATTATTTTGTTATTTTTAATATTCGCTCATTTGATAACAAGCATATCTTTAATTATACAGTATTTGGTACAGTGAGGTGGTCTTTCGGAATTATTGATTATCTGCTATTCGTATCCCTTTCCTACTTTGGGAGAATCATACATTGGGCAGAAATTAACAAGATAAATTAACAGAGAGAGAGAGAGAAAGAGAGAGAGAGAGAGAGAACTGCTTCTTGATATGAAAGAAAAAGTAGTCTTTTCCCATTTGCATGCTAGATTTTTAAAAAATAGAGCTTTCTGCAAAGTAGAGTAGTAATATGTGACACGTTTTGACCATGAAAATATTTCTAAGACACAATAATTCACTTTTGTGCAATAATTTACTTGTGTACCTTTGGGGCGGGCAGGTATGCTAGTTCTGTGAGAGCTTTCCTAAATCCACAATGAACAGAAAGTCACACTGGATAATTTCTACTGAAAGAGAATGAGTGTCACCGAAGGGACAGAAGGTGAAGAACCAGGCTCTGCCAGCCAGTGGAAATCAAGCAAGACCAAGCAGCTGAGACAGCCACAGGCACAGCATGGTGCAAGTCTGATTGGGGACATTACCGCACTTCCTGGGCCACCAGCCCCTCACCTCCATGAGCACTGTCTGCTTCCTAGCCTCCCTTTCTGGAAAGACTTTGAGTCATGATCATGTACGCATGCTTCCGCTTTCTATTTCTTTGGGGACGATTCTTCCATTTTATTTTCTAACCAGTTCAGAGGCAGATTTTTAAAATCTTATTTTCAGTATCTCAGAACATTCTCCTTCTACATTTCCTGTCCATGAAACCCTGTTCCTCCTTCATGAGTATAAAGAGTCTCAAATTTTGCTGAAGATTCTAGCTAGCCTACCACTTACTCTGAAGTATTTCTTTGCTTCAGGGCAAAGTGCCTGTTTATCTTGCTGTTTCTTTTATGTTGTAGACTTCCCTTTAGGTGCCAGGTGATCCTCGATTGTTCCTTCATATTAGATAACAAGCCAAGAGAAAGTCTCACAGAGAGTACGTTCGTGTGCAGGTACGAATCTAGAGTTGAGAGGGGTTTCTTGTGAGTGGACTGAGATCTTCTATTACCTTGAAACTTCTAAATCTCTTGGTTCACCTCAGACATTTTATTCCATATTCTCTACAACAGCCTGAACTTTCCTTGCTCGAGATTAGCATTGTTTTGTGACTTGCAGCCTTATTTCTCACTCACTCCAAGTACTGGCTTTCCTTCAGCTTGACCCCCTTTGGAGTCCCCCACAGGTCTGTCTGCACCTTCTTGCTAACTAACAGTCCCAATGCAGGAATTCCAGGTGTATCTTGCTGTGCTCTGGCTAACTGGAAAACACCTCACAAACTGTCCATTTTCAAAAAAATTATTGAAGTTTTTTAGATACTTTCTCTCATATACCATTATTATTTCAATTTGTAAGTCTGATTTTTTTATTGTTTTTTTTTTTTAAAGCAGATTAATAGCTAGGCTTGCACAAATAG
Source organism: Sciurus vulgaris (assembly GCF_902686455.1). Classification (NCBI taxonomy): domain Eukaryota; kingdom Metazoa; phylum Chordata; class Mammalia; order Rodentia; family Sciuridae; genus Sciurus; species Sciurus vulgaris. The sequence goes on from NC_136470.1 coordinate 134,102,140, forward strand.
GCTCCTAAGGACAATATTTAAATGTTTAAAACATGCATAACTTTTAAGTCTTGAAAACTCATGTGCACGAATTACTTTGGTTTAATGTATCAATTTTCTTGTGATCTTGGTAAATAATAATCCTTCTGTATTTATGACTTAAATCCAAATAATTAAAGTATATTTTAAGAACTCAGGGTATTTCTCACTTTATTTTTGATTATGAAATATGGCAAGTATATAGGAAATGACAGAGATTAACAACTAAAACCCAAGTATCCTCCTGTCAACGCTACTGAATTCTGACATTTTTATATTATTTTGTATTATTTTCTGTTGAGGCTGTCTTTGAACCCTTGATCCTCCTGCCTCAGCTTCCCAAACTGCTGGGATTATAGACATGGGTCACCACACCCAGCTATTTTTATACTATTTTAAGAAATGAAATATTACATTTATAGTTCGATTCCCCAACTAAACTTCCACTCTACATTCCCTCCATCTCCATTGAAAATCATTATTTTGTATCAAATGGTTATCATTCCCATTTATTTTCTATAATTACTACAAGAGGTCATAGCAGTCATGTTGTATTGTTCGCCTATAGAGAATCATATAACCATCATTTTGATACTTGCTTTTTATCATAATTTTTATTTATAATGTTAACCATGCACCCCTAGTTCACTTATTCAGACATTTGTAATATTCCATTGTATGAACAACATACATGTAAATACACACATATATATCACACACACGTATATACATATAAACACACAAATGTGGGTGTATTTACATTCTTTTCCTGATGGATATTCAGATTGCTTTAAATTTTGCTATTGAACAACTCTACAGTGATATTTTGGATAACATATGAGTTTTTCTTGGTGATTCTTACAAATCTTCTGGAAAACAATGTAGAAGTTAGAAAAAAAAGCATGAACTAAATATGCACTCACTATAAATCACAAATTTATATCCACATAAAACCTGTCCCCGACAGTTCACATCAGCTCTATTTGTAATAGCCCAACAGTGGGAACAACCACCGTTCCTCAAAAGGCAAATAAAGGGTGAGGCAAATCTGGTCCTGCGTGCTACAGAATGCAGTTCGTCAGGAGAATGGAGCCAACGTCCAGCAAGGAGACTTCTTGGAGGGACCCGGAGGGCTTTTATGCTGCATGAAAAAAGCCAATGTAAAAGTGTCATTCACTGCCTGACTTCATTTATATATTACTAATACGAGATGGAGAAGAGGATGCAGATTGCCGGGGGAGAGACGGCAGGCAGGGGAAGCAGTAGGTGTGAGTCGGAGGTGGCCCTCCCCGGTCCTCGGGAATGTGGCCGTCACCACAGTGATGGCTGCGCCAATCTACGCACCTGAGAAAAAGGAAAGGAAAGACGCAAGAGATCCCTGCAAATTCCTGGTTTTGACATTGTCCTATAGTTGGTAAAATGTGGCCGTTTCGTGAAACTGTGTGGATGCCACAGGGGATTTCTCTGTACTATCTTTGCAACTTGCCTTGAATCTATAAACATTTCAAAGGAAAAAGGAAAAGGACAATAAAAAGCTTCAAAAAAGACTGCAGGAGTGTTCCTGGGATGGCACGTGAGAGTTTCTGCAGAGCCGATAGGTAGAAGAGGAACCGCGGCTCATCTTCCAGGATTCTCCGCAAGGATTGCTTCATTTCACAATCCAACAGCAGCGGGGAAATTCCCTGTGTCTACAACTCCTCGTCAGGATGTGGCCTTGTTATTTTTAACCTCTGACACTCTGATGGGCACTTGTTAGATTTCATTGTTGTTTGCCTTGTGTTTTCTTGAAGGCTCATCTTTTTTTCCTTTACTTCATGGACCTGCTTTGACCAATTTTGTAATGAATTATTTGCTTTTTTTTATTGATTTGTGCTGATCCTTTTTTTTTTTTTTTTTTTTTTTTTGTTTCTGTGTAGTAAAAATACATTTCCCATTCTATGGTATTGTTTTAAAAATTATTTTATATTTGTTGACTGTGAGTTAGTTTTCATGCAGGCAAAATTGTTTGTTTGTTTGTTTGTTTTCTTTGCTTAACCTATTTCTGAAAATGTATGTTTGTAAAATGTGCTTTTCAAAAGTTTGTTTTTTTGCTCTCCATTATTGGCTGTTCCCCATTTGCATGTGGAGTGAGTTAGGTATATACCACATGCGCCGATCTCTGTGGTTCATCCACCTCTCTTAACACGGTTTTGCCAGTAGTGTGTCCTTCTTCCTCTGACTTGACATAACACAATTTTTTTTTAAATCACATTTAAAGTTTTCATGTGTATGAATGTGTTTGGCTGGATTTTGGGTTCTTTTTCCTCATCTTTGTTACCATCTCCATGAACCAATATCATCCTGATTAGCTTCTATATCTCTATGATGACTAGTGGTAGTGGTTGGGAAAGCTCTGAACATTTTATTTTCAGATATTTCTTGGCTATTGTTTGCTTTTCCAATATAACTACACATGTCAAATTTCTTAAACTTTTATAGGGTTTTTATAGCACTTGTATAAAATACAGAAAACTTTTCAGGCAAATTGCTAATGTGGAAGAAATAATCTCTAATTTCTTTTGTTTGGGGGAAACAGTAGCATTTTTAATTCTAAAAAATTATAAAATGAAACAACACACTGAGTTGCATATCAAATAGTACAAAAGACACTATTTTTTTATAGTATTGGTGTACAAATATTTTAGGTTCAGTATAAAAACAAAATAAGTTTCAAAGTTAAGTTGGTTTTATATAACTTTACATAGAAAAGTAATTTAAAATAAATGTGCCAATCAATATCTACTAACACCTTATAAATATAAATACATTTAATGGTTATAGATTGACTTATAATAAAACAATTGGCAAATTTAAATTCAACATCAAATCAGTGAATCTCATATATGAGAATGAGTAGAGAATAGATATTCAAGCTTATTTGAAGTATTCACCTTAGTTCTAATATTTTGTTTTGTGTTAATCAAAGATGACTGTTTGCATGATAAACTCAGACATCCACTCCCTGTTTAGTATTTCCATTTAGGTGTGTAAATATTATTACCAAGTCCACAATAGAACTTATGATTTTATTTCACATATTCCTTTTCTCCACCAAACTTATTCCCTGAATAAAAGAATCTTTGATTATTATGGAAAGAATAATATTTCTGATTTAATATTTTCTTTATCAAAGAGTAGGTTCACATTATTACTTTTCAGAACATCTTTCCAATAGTGAATCCTCTGTCCATGAACATAGTATATACTTGCAAACTTTCAAGTCTTCTTCTTAGACCTTTCAATAATATCTTAAAATTTTCTCCATAGGAGAATTAAATATCTGTTTAACTAATTTTCAGGTATTTGTGTTCTGTTTTTGTGTTATAGTACATGAAATCTACACCTTTTCCAATTGGCAATTACTAGTACAAGAAAAACATGAATCTTGCCTCTAGAAAACTTGGCACATTAGTTCATTGCTCTTAGTGCTATGTAAGTCCTCTGGAATGTCCTTTGTAAATAATCATGTAGTTTGTGAGTACACAGTTGTATAATTTTAAAATCTTTCATAATTTGCTTTATAATTATTTTGAAGACAATTATAAAGCATATAATTTTTATTTTGAATTTTATTGTAAGATTTGCTCTTGTTTGTACATTGTTTGTGGCTTGATAATCACACAATAGCAAACATGTATCAACCTCTTACCAGATATTACTCTAAGATTTTTTAAATGTATTAAACCACTTAATTGTCCTCACTGACTCAATAGAAAAATACTGTTATCATATGCTTATTAAAAAGACAATAGAAGCATAGACAGTTTAAATAATTTGCTCAAGCTGACATACTTGACATCTAACTGGTTTGGATTTGAATTCAGGAAATTTTGTTTCAGAATCTGTGGGAATACACTTAATAATATTGTTACATATTGTCCTGTGTTGCCTTTCTTCCCATTCCTTTATTTTCAATAATTTTAGAACAGTGTCACCATGATTACACAACATGTTTGGAACTGCACCAACCACCTTAAGCTAGCTTTCTTTCATTCTTTCCTTTGTTTTTAAAAAGAAAACAGAAGATTATGCCCCAGCAAGGTCATGACACATATGTTAGGCAAGTGCTCTGACAGTGAGATATATCCCAAGCCCATCTTTAGCTTTGAAGGGATGCACTATCAAATGCTGAAGTATAGATTCCACCTGTGTACTGATCACATTGTTATTACTTTAAGTGATGAATCTCTAAAACTGCTACTTTTTACTTCTGTTATTAACAATAGCATTTCTTCATTATTAAGCTACTTTGGTTAAGTGTTCACTTATTTGTAACTACAAACATTCTAGCTGTCAAAGTGCTATAAACTGTTTTCTCCTAATGGTTGACCTTGGATAAGTCTAGTTTTGTGGAGAAACCCAACAGATAGGAGCAGCCTTCAGGATAATAGGTGACCCTGGAAGATAATATGCTGGGTGGGGAGAAGGAAGATGTACAATAAAATCATAAGTTCTGTTTTGGACTTGGTAATAATGTTTATACATCTAAGTGGAAATACTAAATAGGGATTGAATATCTGAATTTATCCTAAAGGTCTGGTGTCTGGGTAAAAATTATATATTTAGAAGTAACTGGCATAGAGTTGACACTGGTCAATATGGGAATGAATGAGTTTACCTGAAGAGAAAGTCAAGTCACTGAGAATATTTTAAGACATGTCTGTTCTTTACTTGCAAGTGTGACAGCAACTTTGAAGGTGACCAAATATCCATTTTATTATACCTTCAGTAAAATTCCTTCCTCATCCTGCTTCATCCCTATCGGAATCCTCTGGCACCAATATCTCTTTCTTAAAACACACCAGTGGGTCTCCACCACACTCAGAGCAAAAACAGACAAAACAAAACAAAACAAATTGCTTTAATATCAAGGAGAAAACTCTCGTGGTCACAGAGAATGCAGCTGACTTCTTTCTTCATCTTCCTCTCTGTCCCTCCAACACTGTGAGGCGAGCGCTACCACTTTCCTCCATAATAGCTCCCCTACTTTCTTTAGTGCCTCCTTTGTTTTCCTCCCCTTCCTTTCAATTCTTCACCTCAAAATCCTAAAGCTGCCTGGATGGAAGAGCCTCGGACCTCTCCGACCAGGAAGCAGACAACGAAGAGAAGAGGAAGGATGTCCCCTCTGAGAGGGCAGGTCTTCCTTCAGGGACTCCAGGGGAGTAGTGACTCTTGCTCCTTCACGTAGGGCCTGGATCCCACAAGAGTGTTTTAAGAAGGAAGATGGGCCCTTCTCTTCGCTGCTGAGGAGCCTTGAAAAGTGGCCTTTGGATTTGGTGACGTGGGTTAGAGCTATTTTGGTAGCATCATGAGGTCGAAGGAAGCTGCAGTGGGTTGGGGAGGAAGAGGGAGCAAGGACATGGAGTGAGGGAGCTAGGTCGCCCACTGAGAAGGTCCAGCTTTGCAGGAGTGGACAGGCAGGATCTGTGAGGTTTCTGGAGAGGGGACGAGACTGGTCTTTGTACTGAAGTAGGTGAGTTGGTGTGTGTTTAAAATGTGCAATCTAGTCTCCTTTGACCATACTGAAGAGAAAAGGAGAACATCTCCAGACCACATCCTGGGAAGAACAGAGGAGACTAGAACCCAGAGCCCAGGAGGAGGGGGTTTCCCTAGACTGATGACCGAAGCAGACAAGGAGGAGGCAGGGCTATTGTTTTGAAGATTTGAGAAATTTAAGAATGTCACAGTTCATTTTGATTCTTTTGGGTTCCTGTGAGTTTTTTTTTTCTGATACCTGCTCTTATGTATATGAAAATCCTTTGAAAACTCTGATCTCTGATTAAAAAGAAAGGACTGTCCTTCCAATGTTTTTATATGACATTGAAAATAATAGTTCAACTAACTATTTGTTGTAATAACAAAGACCCAGAAGCAAAAACCAAAGCCAGGATCCTCGAGTCTTTCATGTTGACCTCTGTTCTATTATAAACTTAAAAATCTGTTTTACATCAGACACTGCAGGAAATAGGATAGGAGATCACGGGGAGAGAATATGTCCTGCCAAGGTTTTCCAGGCCAGGGGGATTGGTGATGTTACCTAAGAGAAACAAACAGCTGTTGTTGAGGGTCTTCAACAGGAGTTAAAATGCTTTGATGTCCGTGGATTTTAAAAAAGAGAAAGGAAGATTTTAGCAAGAAAATGTCAAACAATTTAGATTGAGCAAGGTAGTGTCCAGGAAGGAAAGCTTCAGGGGCCAGAGTGTGAGCTCAGCGGTAGAGCACAACACCCAGGCTGCTGCTAGATCTGGAATTGGTGGCAGTCCTGAGGAGAAATGGCTTTAGTCACGGCGATGCTTTCCTCTTGTTCTGGGATCCAACACTGCGCCTGGCTGATGTCAGGCAAGTGCTCTGCTGCTGAGCTGCACCCAGAGACCTGGCATGAAATTTTAAATTAAGCATCCTGTTTTTTTTTTTTTTTTTTAAATAGAAAATGTGATAAATTTCGAAGATTAAACTTCAAATAGGATGAACTCTTTAGATCCTAGTTTTGAGTGGATATTCTGCATTTCCTTCAATTTTCAAATACTCCCCTTTTGCTTTGTGAAAACCATCTCAGAATATTTGTATTACTCTTCCAGTTTTCTAGTCATTGATTTAAAAACTATTATCAGTGCAATGTAACTTACCCTTTCCTGACAAGGTTAAAAGCCTTAATTGACCACGAATGTCAATGGATGTGGTGTGGTAATAATTACAGTAATAAGTAAACAATCTGTACAAGCTACAAACATGACGTCCACAGAGACAATCTGCGAGAACCAGCACTTCCACACTCCGGTGGAACCTTCCTCCTGCATGCTCACTTGGCAGAAGGGGCATGTCTAAGAAGTCTGAGTACTTGGCCATGATCATCAACTCCACAAAAGGCACAGTTTATTTAGTTTCATAACTCAATTCCTCCCTTCCCAGTTGAGGGGATGCAGTTAGTAAGAAGGAGCACATTGAAGTAATAAATTGAAGTAATTTATTATTAATTAAATTATTTATTATATGTATGCATAATTGATATTTTTATTCTGTAGCAGGATTGATTCTTTGTTTACAACAACATACTAATCAATCTTGCATTTGGAAGGTTATAAAAAATCAGTAATCAAAATCTAAATAGAGTTGACTTTGTATTTTGAACTTGTGAATGAGATAGATTTAAAGCCAAGAAAAAAAAATAATAAACCTAAACATCTTTTAATAATAATTCAGAATTAACAATAAATCTTGGAGAAGTAGACATTGGTTTTCCTTTCCTGAAATCATTCTTCATTTTCTACTAAAGGGAAAATAGGGAGAAGAAAAGCAACAATATTCTTGAGAAATTATTTTATTTCTCTAAACAGATTCAGATATTTTAGAAATTCTGATGCTGTGCTGATTTTGAAAACTAATCATCTTTCATGTTAGAAAAGTTTAAATTGCCAGCGTAAGCCTGTTAAAAATATTTTTATTGCATTCTTAGTAATTTCCCTTGGAAGCATTTCTAAAGGCTCAGCAAAACATTTACAATTTTATAAAACCTTTTAAATTAATTTATAACTTAGCTGTGAGCTTCTTTTTGGGAGACTCAAAACAGTGGGTGACCTTATATCCATAATGTGTATGCTTAAATGTTTTATTACAACCAAGTGGATTAGGATGGAATTATTTAACTTTAGATATCCCATTTCATTTAACTGCAATCTGGCCCTTTACTTAAACCAATTTAATTCCATTTTATACAACTGCAAATGTATGTTCTGTTTTGCTTGATTTTCAACTGCTGAATGGCTTTAAGTAGGGAAAGTACTGACCAAATTTTGCAATTATCACTGGCATTTTATCCCATCAGGTGTTTAAGACAATCACTATTTCCTCATAATCTCCATTGGTGAGACAGGTTTTGAAGTCCTTTTGTAGCAATGTCTCATTTTCTTGGTCCACTTTTATTTTATTTTTTTAAATCTCACGTTGCTATGACAACCAAAGGTGTGCAGGTATAACTTGACAGCACATTGCCTCAGCCGTCCCTTTTACATTCCAACCGGAGACAGCTTTGCATTTATTTTTATTTCTATTTGTTTCTCCTCCATGCTTTACAGACTACACATGTTCTTCTGCATGGCACTTCAATCATATTCTCACGGTGGGCTAGATGGTGCTCTAATTGCTCGTGTCTAACTAGAAGTTAGTTGTCGCTTTGGTCTCCCATATTAATCCAAGGATTACTGAAAGGAGCTTTCTTAATAAATGAGGAAGTATTTGTCTTTACTTCCAAAATTTATTGTCTAAAAATCTTGCCTGGGTGATTTCTGATTTGGAGTCCTCATTTTCCTTTTGCAAAAAATCAAAATAGTCCGTTTTAGGAAATTTCCATCAGTTCTGAAAAATTTCCATGTATGGAGATGTTACATGGGACCCTATTCTACCTCAGGTTTGGCCGAGGTCACACATACACACAAATTCAGCAGCAAGTTTTCTGACACTGCATCATGAGGAGCTCTACCAACTCACGTATGTCTTGCAAAATTAGTCATGAAAATCAGCTTTGCTACCCTTACTCCCAACTGCTCCAGTCCATGAAACTGCAGGCTCAGATTTGAACCAGAGAAAAATGAATAAACTGAGAGAGAGAGAGAGAGAGAGAGAGAGAGAGAGAGAGAGAGAGAGAGATTTTTTTCTAGAAAGATTTGAAGTTGATTGATGGACACTTAGCATTGAGTACCACCTACCACTCAGTGAAAGGGATGAGGATTCCAAGCATCCTCTAGAGGAGACATTGCTGAGACCACTAGGAAGCTCTGTAGTGGTTTCCTAGAATATCAGACACACTCTTGAGAGATGTAAAGAATAAAAATTGTGTGAAGCTCTGGCAGCATCAGAACATAGGGCTATCATGAATTGTAAGGGCAGTTCTACCGGCAGAGGGTCAAAGATGTACACTTCCCATTGTCAAGGCTACACTGGTGGAGAGTGGTCTCAGACTGACATCCCCTTTAAGTAGGGACTGTAGTCGCACATGATAAAGGATCAAAGCTAGCCTTTCTAAACGATTCACAGCTCCTAATGGATTTACATATCTAAAATAAATCAATGAAAAATTATTCAGCCTATCTAGACTGAATGTTCATATTAAACACAGGCTGGTCATATATTACTTTGGGACAGTGATAAAAGTCCAGGGGTGACTTTTCCCTGTGACAGCAGACTGGACCATGATTGTGGACTTGATCCAGTAGCAGTGTCTGTTGTTAGATCCAGCTCTGCAATGTCAGGACAGATTCTTCAAGTGTTGGGAGAGGAGAGGAACAGTCAGTATTCTGCATTGGCCTAAAGTGCCTTCGTACTGTAGAATCTCAGGGATTTTCTGGTCCTAAGCAAGGAACTCCCTTTCTGTGTCAGCAGTAATGTAAAAAGTACAAAGTATTTTCTTTTTCTCTCTTCTCTCCTCTCCTCTTATTTCTTTTCTGTGTCCCTTATTTTCCCTGCTCAGAAGCAAGGGAAATACTGCACAAGTAAACATGGCCCTGTTTTCCCACTGACCACTTCCCATTAAGACTGGAGACACCAGGGAGGGCAGAAGCTCAGGTTTCAGCTATTGCAGGGACTGGAAATTCTACCAACTGAAATAGGTGTGCATTGATATTCAAAGTGACTGAGGGATTTTTCAGTTTCCGAGGCTGATGCAAATTAAAATAAAACAACATAAATTTCACCCAAGGGAAGAAAAATGCTAGTCCCACACTGGTGGTCTGGGGTGGAAGTAGTTGCTTTCTCCTTGTTTCCTATGGGTCATGTAGCTTTAGTAGTTGCCTTATATATTTACACATCAACTTTCTCGTGCTATTCAAATCATCTCTATCAGTGGTTGGCAAACTGCAGACACAGCCCAATCTGGTCTATCACACATAGTAGTGAATAAAGTTTTATTGGAACAGAGAGAGATCATGTGGCCCTCAAGACCAAAATATTTCTGACTGCAGAGAAAGCTTGCTCCCCTTGGTTTATATCCTAATTTTTAGCCACCTAATTGCTTGATTTCCAAGAGGTGTGTGTAAATGTCTCCCTCTTTAACTGTGCACCTCTCAACAGGTAAATTGAAAATGGCGTGTTATTTGTATCAGCTTCTACGTTTAAAATATCCTAAACTGTGCAGCGAGTTTTATGATTGAGGCGTCTTCTCACTGACTTATCATATTGTAAGAATACAGTAGAGCTCCCTTCTCCTTGGGTTGTTTTCATCTGGTTGTAAAAATGATAAAACTGCTTTCTTTAAATTAGTTAGCATTTGCCATTACTTAATTATCATCACATAATTTTCTATCGTTCCTTGCTTTTTTCTTTTTTCTTTTCCATTTTTCAGGGCAGAGGGTCAAACTCTGGGCCTTTCACATGCGAAGCAAGTGCTTTATCACTGAGCTAAATCTCCAACCCCAATTTTCTATCTTTCTTTAGCATTACATTTGATATTATCTTTAAAGATTTTAACTGTATTTTTTACACCTTTGACTTGGGAAATTTAGTTTCTTGTTTGGTGAATTCTAAAATGCCTGAATTTTTCCTTGTCACATCCTTGCAGTTTATATCACTCACATTTTTTCTCCTCTGATCCTGTGTTTTCTTTATCTGTTTTTAATTTGATCCCTGAAGAGTTCTATAAATGTTTAGCTATTTATAGGTTGAAGTTGTAAATCCCGTTTCTGCCTGTTATATATGCTTCAAATTTTAACATGTACATTTCACCTCTTTTTCTGCTGTTATTATTGTGGGGCCCAGCTTTAAGAACAGACTGAACACCAAGGAGAAGTCCAAATTTGAGAGTCTTTATTAGCCAACCGCTGACTGTCTCACACAACCTCCAAAAATGGCTATTGGGAGAACAGCCTTGACCTTAGGGTTGCAGGGGTTTTTATACCATAAGTCAGTACATCAATCATAAGTGTCTATTGCTATGATTCAAAATTACAAACTAACATCATGAGATCTAAAATCATTAGCAGAAGGGGGAAGGGGTCAAAATGACCTTACTTAGGTACAAGCTAAAGAATGGTTACTAACACCTAGACAAATCACAGTTGACATCACTATTGAACATTGTTTAGGAAACTAGGACTCAAAGAGAGAACAATTTTACATCGTACAAGGATTGTCATTTTGTGTTGCCAAACCTGCTATTCTAAGCCATTGTTGACGGGTACAAAGGCCGGCCATTCCCATGGGAGAAGCATTTCCTTCATAACTTGGAGTCTCAAGGTAAAATGGAGTCTGTTTGGTTAGTCATTGCCCAGATAGCCTGGCCTGTAACATTTCCTTGTAGTCAAATATGTCAAACTGGTCACATTATTCAGATGGAGCCGCATCAACTAACTTCATTGGAAGAGAACTTGTTTGGACTTAACTTCCTCACCTCTCTCTACTACCATGTTCTGAATGTATGGAATGCTACAAGAATTATTATGAGAATATTATTTTTTAAGTTACCGTCATTTATTTAGTTATTTGTTTTATGAAATTATTTTTCTTTACTTTGTTTTGTTCTCTACACTTTCCTTTTAGGGGATCTTATTTGCTTTGGTAATGTATGTCTTCAACTGTTTTTAGTATCCATGGAAATATATTTTAGGAGTCTTCTGCATATATGAAAAGTATTTATTCTGATCTCTCACATTAGTGAGATCTCAACCGTGTTCCTTTAAATCTGTTTTAACTCCTCTGTAAATGTCCTATTAAGCTTTCTTCACTGAAAAGTTTAGTATCTGTTGACTGCATTCTTCCAGCATTCTGGATATGAGGATTTTATATCTTGAAAGTAAATTGTAATAAAAGTCACCTCTATTATCATTTTAGTAGATTATTTGAATAGGACTAAATGTCAAAAGCCTGCTATGTGCATGTACAAATACATATATGTATATATACAGACATATGTATACATATACACATGTACATATATATAATATTCACACATAAATATATGCTTTGCACATGGGTTAAAAAAGACTTACAGTGTTTAAGGCAGTTAACAAAACTACATTACCTATGAAATAAATTAACTATGAAAGGAAAAAACAAAGTACAAATTTCCACAAATTAGATGAGGTGAATCAACACATTTCATTGATCAACAAGATATATGACCTTAAAAAAACCACACACTTGGGGCTGGTGAGATAGTTTAGTCGGTACAGTGCTTGCCTTGCAAGCACAAGGCCCTGGGTTCGATCCCCAGCACCAAAAAAAAAAAAAAAAATCCACACACTTTTGAATGGTACATCAGTTCAGTCAGGCTGTGTTTGGCTGCCAATAAGATGGAATGAAAATCAAGCTTTCCGAAACAATATAGGCCCTGCTTTTCAAAACACAGCCTGTCTGCACAGGATGAGCTCACCTGGGGTCTTGTGCTGTGCAAATCTGAGTTTTACCTCAGAAACACCCACTCAGTATCTCTGGAGGAGCAGCCCAGGGGTCTGTGTTTCAACAAGCCTTCCAGGTGACTCTGTTCTTGCTGAAGTTCATGAAGCATAAGGGCAAGGAATTTACTGACTTACGAACTGCAAGTTTAGAGTTAGATTCAGTAGTGATAGGTTTTTTTGCTTGTCTGTTCTGCCTTCAACTTGTCAGTTCACCCCTATTCTGCTTCCTTTGGGGCTCTCTAGGCACCACCAAAAATATCAGGCTCTAGATTTCCTGAATTGAGGAAGAAAGAATAGATTACATATGGAAATCACTTTGTGGACATAGGAAAAATTCTTTCTCAATAACCCACAAACACTTCTGTCTCAGTGCCCAGCCTGGGTTACAGGACTCTCTATAAACATGGGCCAGAGGTTGGGAAAATGCTGATTACTATGTGTCACATAGCCCTACCCTAGAAACATAGGGGGATTCATCATCTCTTCAAGCTCCTGAGACACATGGGGAATATGTGAACTCTCAAAACACGAGCCAAGAACAGGAGTAACAGACAGTGGAAAGCCAACTGCAAGTGCTAATTCAGTATCAGGAAAATGTTAATCTGGTTATAAAAATTCAATTGAAAAAGTCTATCAGAATGCCTATTAATTGGAGGTGGGGTTGTGGCTCAGTGGTAAAGCACTTGCCTAGGACTTGTGAGGTCTTGAGTTCAATCCCCAGCACCACATAAAAATAAAATAAAGGTATTGTGTTCACCTACAACCTATATATATACACACATGCACATATAAATATACATATATATAACCCATATATATGTCAGATTAAAATAAAAGAATGCTTATTAAAGTTCTATTTTAAAATTTCAATAGAAAGTTGTAAAAAAATGCTTAAGTAGATAATACCTAAGATAGGACTCAGTAAGTTATAAAATTTACTGCAAAGTTATAGCAATCAAAATTACATACCCAGTGTCTTAGGTTAGGTTGATAAAATTAAAGTGACATGGATTCAGTGGCTTAAATAATAGAAACTTATTTCTCAGGATTCTGGGGTGTGAAATTTCAAGGTCAAGTTTCTGATCGATTTGGTCCTTGGGAGGGTAGTCTTCCAGGTGTGCACGTGATACCTTCTTGCTATATCCTCACATGACAGCCTCTTCTAATAAGGACACTAATCCCATTTATGAGGGTTCCACCCTTGTGACCTAATTACCTCCCCAAATTTCCACCTCCAAATAGCATTACTCTGGGGATTGGAGTTTCAGTGCATGGATTTGGGGAGACACAAACAATCCATCCACAGCCCTAAAGAAACCTACTGAGATAAGGGCAGATTAGTCGGAGTGAAAGCAGATCCAAAATATGTAAGTGGGAACTTAATGTATGACAAAAGCAGTATTTCATTTAATTTTCTTTCCTTAAATGCATTTCACATAATCAATTACCCATACGTATAAAAGTAGTGAGATGATTTGGTTACATCATTTGTAAACATAAATTCCATGTAGATTAAAGATAGAAATGTAAAATACAATGTTACTTGAACCTGAGAATATTTGTATAAGCATGTAATGGGGAAGGTTTTAGAAGCAATGCAGGAAACATGGCAGAAAGTGATGAAGATATCTGATTACAAAGAAATTTAAATTTTTTAACATGGAAAATTATATCATAAAGCCCATGACTGAGAGAAAATGCTTATAATCTGTTCAGCAACAATAAATAGACACCCAGTAAAAGTTGATGGGTATAAAGCAGCAAGTCATAGAAAAGGATCTACTAATGATAAGTAGATATTAATGTATAAAATGAAGTTTAATTTCACTAGTAATCAGGAAAAATGGAAATTCTAATGAGAGTGAAAGACTAGTTTTTTTGATCCATGAGATGGATAAAGATGTGTGTGTGTGCCTGCGTGTGTTCAGCAGAAAATGGTCAGGGCATTTCTGCCATGGAAGTCTGTAAGAAATTGAGAATTAACATGTCCTGGTGAAACTAGGAAATGTTATGACCACTTTGAAGCAAGTGTGTAAGTATCTATTAAAATGAAACACACACACACATACACTCACTCATCTTTTAAACAGATAATTTCAGTGTCTGGGAAACTTATCAAATAGAAAACCACAAATATATAAGGAAATATGTATCAGTACATTTATTATAGCATTATATAAGTGGCAAAAATAAATCAGCAAACTATATTGTCAATTAATAGGAGACAGGTTGAATAAATTAAGGTTCATTCGTGCTGTGAAATGCTATGCAATTATAAAAAAGGAACGCACTTATTCATTATTCATTCAACAAACATTGAACATGGCACCTACAATGCTCATGTTCTGTTTTAAGTGCAGGCATTAAAGTGAGTCAGGAGGGAGAGCACATCTTTTATAACTCTTGCCTTGTAATGAGGATGAGAAATAAATAAGTAAACAAGATTATTTCAGAGAGTGATTATTTACTAAGAAAAAAATAAAATAGGGATATGATAAATAGGAAGGTAGCCTGGGACCTGCAGAGACAGAAAGATAGTCTTGCAAAGATAGCAGAAAAGAATATTTTAGGCAGAATGAACATTTCCCTTATAGCCCTATTGAGAGATGCAGAGGAATGCACACATTATATTAAAAAGAAAAGTTACAGGAAAGTATGGTATAGTGTGATCCAATTTTTGCTTTAAATTTTTTTTTAAAAATCACTCTACCTGGGAAGGATGTGTATAAGTTTGTTAAACGTGAGCACAAAGGAAGGAAGAAAATGCATCAACTGAATACAATTAATGCAGGTAACAGTATTGGGTTGGAGAGATACAGACAGACTTTTTCCTTGCAGAATCTGTCTTTTGACTCATAACGACAAGCAGATTTGGACTGGATAGTCTGGGGTAAAACAGCCAATCAAAATTTTTAAATTATTTTTTTAAAAATAACTTTAGCATGTGGACCAGCTCAACTTTGAGATTCACTTATGGGAGCAACAAAGAGCCATTTTATTTCTTTGCTTATTTCCCCTCCATCTTCTCTTGGACATTACTTATGGAACACACCCGATAGGGAATTAGAATCAAGCAACTTGGCTACTCTGCATTCCAATGAATTATTTCCAGTTAATTATCTGAGACTCCACTAGAGCTGATCACTGCTCAGGGTTCTGTGGAGGCTGACTTTTCAAAGCCTCCACTGGGTAACTAGTGTAGACATTTTCTTTAAACTATGGATTTTTTGGCTTTGAGAATTTTTCCCTCAAAGTTGTTTTAATCGCTTCTCCCTGCTCATTGCCCCATAACTGCTGTGAAGAACTAAAATAAAGTCTCCCTAAATTTTGTGGCAGGGAAATGTTCATGTCCCCCTCTTCATTTTCTTTATCTAACTGTCCCCCTCCTTGTGCCGCCTTAGGATGTTCCTGTTAGCTTCCAGGGGCATTATGGGCCCAGCGTGAGCACTGACAAACCTGAATGTTTTTAGAGTGCAGACAAGTCCATGCACTTTGTGAGTTCTGAACATCTGAGTTTCAGCCTGTTGTAGTCTTCATGTTTCAGTTATTTTTCTCTCCACACCGCTGGTTTTTAAGAGAGGCAGGCATGACTGCCAGGTGGGTAGCTTCTCCCTGCACTGGGTCTCCTATTTCCCTTTCAATCAGATCCAGTTAATGTTTTTTTTTAATTAATTATTTATTTTATTATTATTATTATTATTATTATTTTTTACAGACTACTTTTTGATTCATTGTACAAACAGCCACATCAATGCTCAACTCACAATAGCTAGATTGTGGCACCAACCAGGATGCCCTTTGACAGTTGAATGGATAAAGAAACCGTGGTATAGATCCAGTTAATTTTACCATATTTGATTTTAATTATCTGTTTAAGGTGTCCTCACAAAAAAGGTGGTTATTTTTAAAAAGCCGAAGCATCACCTTTAGAAGAAATCCATAATCAGTGAGATGTGTTCATCTTGGCTCCCTCCCAGCACCCCCAGTGACCTTGGCTCATTTCCACTTCGGCAACCTGCTTCCAGTGGCTTCCACCACATGCTATCCTCAGGTCCCCAAACCCTCAGGTTCAGCCTTCCATGATGGGTGACCCAAGCAATCCAAAGTAACCTTTCCTTCTTCCCCAATGAAAATGTAAATTCCACCCATACATCAGATCTTATCAAGATGTTACAGGCTTATTTGATTAAAAATTCACAGGTAGATATTAAATGTGGAAAGGAAACCACCAGGAAGCTTGCTGCATTTTAAAATTAGATCGCATTATCCTTGCTTATCTCGCTGGTAGATGATATGCAGGTGTGTCTGCGTCTGTGCCTTCCCTTCCCTCCCCCGTCTGCTCAGAGACGCAACATAATCCTCATTTTGAAAGAAAAAGGCATGTCACACTGCAAACTCCCCCATGTGCCCAAGTGAGTGATTCTCAAATTAATGAAATTCTTGATGAATCTTTGGTTCATCATATAGAGAATGAAAACAATAAGTTCATTGCATTTTCTTACAACCAATGGATTCAGTTTGAAGAACTACCATTTCTTCTGTGAATTTTGTCCAGTTTTAATGAAATAGCTATTATGGTACAGAATGGTCTCATTTTGGCAAACCTGGACTCTGTAGAACTCTCGATTTTGAAAACAATCCATAAAATGCCCACACTTTGTGTGTTAGTCATTTTTTTTTTTTATCTCGGTGACCAAAAGAATTGGCAAAAACAACTTAGAAGAGGAAGAGTTTATTTTGGCTCATGGTTTCAGAGGTTCGGTCCATGGTTGGTAGATGCCCTTGTTGTGGACCCAAGATAAAGCAGAACATCATGGTGGAAGGGTGTGCAGGAAGAAAACTGCTCAGTTCACCATAGCAAGGAAGCAGACAGAGCTTGAGTGCAAGGAGCCAGGATAATATAATTCCCAAAGGCATGCCCCCAGTGACCTTCTTCCTTTAGCCATGTCCCACTTTCGTATAGTCACCACTCATTAATTCATTGGAATCCATCAAATGGGTTAATTCTCACAATCTAATCATTGTACCTCTGAACATCACTGTCTCACACATGAGCTTTTGAAGACACCTCATATCCAAGCCATGACTCTTGAGGCACAATATATTCTGAGCTCTGTAGGGAAATGACTTTGTCTTATTCTGCATTACATTTTTGCAAGCTCTCTCTGATTTTGTACCCATTACTTGGAGAATTGAATGATGAAGTATTAAGAGAAAGACAAGTCTTTCAATGTCATTGTTAGCGTTCATGCTGTACTGCATCTGTTTTAGCAGAAATCCTATCAAAGTTCCACTCTATAAACCTCAGGCTATGGTATAGGCCTATTGGTGCTCTCTTTTATTTTTCCAATTACAATTTTGCAGTTTATCCTCCTGATCCCAGAGACTCAGCAAGATGATTTAAGTTTTCAGCCTTCCCACCTGTCCATCTCTTCATCTCTAGGAAAAAACCTCTTAAGGCAGGTTAGAAATTTTTTACCTTTGTTCTAAGCAAGTTCTCAGTCTTCAACACCTTGAGTCCTCTTCCTCTAGCTCACTAGCTTCTTATCCATCTTTATATGTAAATTGTGCTAATTTTAACTAAAAGACAAGGGGGCCTAATTAAAAATTCCTCTGGCTCATTAGTCACATCTGATCGTGTTGGAAGTACTTTCCAAGCAATGTCCTTCAGTCCAGGGAAAGTTGAAAAGACTGAATGCGCCTTGTTAGCAGAGATTCTTTTTCCCCTGGGAACTTTAGCAAAGGACCTGAAGAAATATCTGTAATTCATATCTTACCCTGTGTTAATTAGACTTTGGTATTTTCTTTAGTTTAATAATTTCATCCATATAATTTAACTTTTACCAGTCACACCTTCTGGATGATCCTCTCCAGAAGAAAAGTGAAGTTAGAACTCTAACTCATAAAGGACGTATTTCGCCCTCTGTGCTCGGGCCAAGTACTTGCTTTTTCTGTTTCATCTCAGTTTGTCACTCCTGGCAGAACCAAGACACCCATCCTCTTGGTCCCTTAACACCACCTCAGCCCGTCGTAAAAATGGCAGTGATTCTGCTTAATGTGGACTCTCAGTATAGAGGCAGAAGACAGGTAAGACAGTGATTAATAAAATTGTTTATCTGAATTATTTATACCAATGCAAATGAACAGCAAAGATATATAGCATTGGTCAGTATCAGTGATTGAAATATTGGAAGTTCAATCCTGTCTTTCTCATCAGCTGCCACTTAAATAAGAATGCATCCACACAAATTTTTGCTGCAGGTATTGTTGGTTTTTGATCATTAATGACATAAAGGACAGGACAATAGCAAGAAAGTCTGTACCCTCAAGACCTCCCCACAGTTGAGTTGAGCTCAGTTGCACTTTTGCCTTGAAGACTCTCCACTGTATGGACTTGAACTCACATTAGGCTCTTTATCATTTCTAGGCAATTGCACACTGGTCCTTGTGATTATCAATCTCCAGGACTGTCATGCTTTGTTTTCTATTCCCAGAATAGATGGAACAGACCAGGAAGATTTAGTTTAGATATATGCCAAAATAGATAAATCTGTGCTATCATAATCATGTATAGCTGAGAGTGTATGCATGGCTTCATTTTAAACACGAAGGTTTTATTCTAATATACATTTTGTATTGATTAAGCCTATTTTTTTGTTTTTGATACCAGGAATTGAACCCACTGGTGTTTGAACAACTGAACCACATCCCCAGCCCTCTTCCGTTTTTTTTTTGTTTGTTTTTTTGGTTTTTTTTTTTTAATTTGAGACAGGATCTTGCTAAGTTGCTGAGGGCCTTGGTAAGTTGCTGAGGCTGGCTTGCAATCCTCCTGCTCAGCTTCCCAATCCTCTGGGATTACAGGCATCTGCTACTGTGCCCAGCTGATTTAGGACATTTATCACGATATTTTTCCTTATGACTTGCAAGATATTCTCTTTAATCAAACTCTGAAGTCTTATTTATTTATTTATTTATTTATTTATTTATTTATTTATTGTATTGGAGATTGAACCCAGGGATTCTGAGCCATATCCCCATCATTCTGCCTTTTTTAAATATTATGGCTATTTTAGAATATCTGCATTCTTGCTATCAATTGCATCTGATAAACCTTCTCTATATTCATGATGATGAGCTCTCAAAATTAGAGGAATCTGTCACAGTCATGTGAATAGTGAAAGCGATCATTTCAGAATTGTGAGAATATCATGGAGCTGGTTTCCTTAACTCAAATGTATTCCTTTCAACTACTTTGTTTTCAGAAACAGACTGCTTATTGTTTTCAGTTTCCAAAAACTGAATGTTTTGTTTTAGTAGCAAATAATAAACAGTCTTTTTCTAAGGAAATAGATGTTAAAGTTAGCTCATTAACTAATGAAGGTACAAAACTGGTTCAAAGAAAACCCAAGGTGACCCACATGTTTAGTCAGGTAAGAAATAGTGAAATATATTCACAAATGTATTTACAAATGTATGCAAAATTGGAAAAATTTGGTAAATATGCACAGGTCAAAATATACTGATCAAATGTATTCTACCAGACAAGCTGTATATTTATAGAAAAATTACTTGCAATTTTATTAGTTTTTTACAAGTTAACATCTATCTCTACAGAGTTGAAAAATGGGCTAATTAAAGGCAAAATAAGGTGCATAGATTTGCAGGATCAGTTAATTCACAGAAGCTATGGTCTTCCGTGTATAAGATACATGGCAGTTTCTCTTCTCAATTTTAAAGTTGTCTAATTTTTTCCACTATTGTGATTATAAAAAACTGAAGAAGAAGAAGAAGAAGATGAAGGAGGAGGAGGAGGAGGGGGAGGAGGAGGAGGAGGAGGAGGAGGAAGAGGAGGAGGAGGAGGAGGAGGAGGAGGAGGAGAAGAAAAGGAGGAGGGGGGAGGAGGAGGAGAAGAAAAGGAGGAGGGGGAGGAGGAGGAGGAAGAGGAAGAAAAGTAAGGAAAAGGGGAAAGGAGAGGGGAGAAGGAGAAGGAGAAGAAATTATTCATAGTCACAAGTTAAAGAGGGTCTTATTAGATTTGGCTTGATTATTCACATATATGCAGCAAGAGTAAAACCTGGAGTCCAACTATATTGAGCAAGTACAAAATTAACTTCTTTGTTGAGGTCATCAGGAGGAATCTCAGTCTGGATTTTAACTTTAAAGAGCTTTATAATTTGCTATTCTGCAGACAGGAAATCAGATCTCCAAAAAAACTCTAATTGCTTTAATCTGCAGTACAAGTCCATTGGATGATTTTTTTTTTTCTTCTTCTAATCCCCAGTGCATCTGTAGTTTTCTCCACCTGCCAGCAAATGAGCTTTGTTACCAGCAGTAAGGCTTCAACTCTCTCCAGACACCAGGGCAGTTTATCTCGGAGGACTTTGTAGGTGTAGGCTTCATTGGTAAAGTCACACGGTTTCATAAAAGTGACTGTCACATCTGATTAACCGAGCATAATTCTCCACTCTAACACTCCAGGTAAAGCCTTGGTTGCATAATCTAAAGTTTCAATGATATCTTGGTGGAACTGAAGACAGATTATTACTAAAACTATGTAAATAATTGAATTCACATGAAAAAAAAAATCACATGACAAAAATTTCTGGATAAGTTAATGGAAATCAGATTTTATTTTTAAATGTTTCATTTCAGATATCAAAAGCGGAATATATTAAATTATTATATTTCTCTAGATCTTGTGCTAGAAGTATTATGGAGCTGTTTCATTTTTACTTAATCTGGTTAAACCAGGAAAGCATGGTGCACGATGTGCTGACACCATAGGAAAGAGTTTTTCATGTCCATCTGTGTCAAAGTCTACATTTGTTGAAGGCAAAAACTGACAGCTTATAGCAGACTTGTCAGACAAGCAGCAGAATAAAACAAAGACAGTTGTAGGTGGTAGACGCTCGATAGCTATTGTTAATCTATTACTGAAAATTTTCAAATGTAAAAAGACTAATAATGAGAGTTCATAATAATAATCTATAATAATGAGACTTCATAACAATAATAACAAAAAGGATTGTTTCCATGGCATACAAAAAGTAATTCTAAAAATAACTTATTTTGGTGGTGTGGGGGATCAAACCCGGGAGTTCATGTATACTAGCTCTACCACTCAGCTATTACCCCAGCCCTCCCAAAAGAATTTTAGACAAACTGGTTGAGAAGTAGAACTCATTAGGCCCATTTTAAAAAAACCTGATTGATTAAACTAGATGAATGTAATTTTTATAAAGAACAATTCTAAGAAGTTATACACAAATAATGTACTTAGAATATGAAATAAGTGGATATATTTGGTAAGAAATAAGAACTGAACATCTGTATTTTTATACAACTCAATGGGTAATAAGTTGTATCCTCAACAGAGAACCTCTGCCTTTGAAGATAGGTTCAAATTAAGGATATGAGATTAGAGTCACGTACATATTTAGAATACTATTGTCATCTAGTATCTTCAGACAAATCACCAGGACTAGGAAAAATATTTAAAAATCAAATGAAATCTTTCATAATACCTTAAAGTAGTGTTTCCTTGAGCATAAAAATTTATTATCATTAATGAGGGTATCACCATTTGATTCTCATTTTTCACTGATTTCATATCAGTGAATTTACCTGCTCACTAAAATGTCTTTGTCACCTCACTGTCAGTACTTGTGGATGGGTAAGTTTCCACCTCAGGACAGATAAGACAACCCTCTACTTCTTCCTTCACCTCTCATATTGCAAACGAGTGTCCCCTGCAAGGTCAACTACCACACCCTGTTAGTGTATTACCTAGGTAGCGAAAATGGAAATACTTTCAGACATTGCCAGATTGATCTTCAGTTGAGTCACTGACCAAATAGCTTCTTTCCAATCTCTAGGAGTAAGCTACTAGTAATGCCACTGGTAGCTAAGTAATCTTGACCAGGTGACTTAACCACTCTGAATCTCAGAATCCTCATCTGTAAAGTGGGTACAAAGTTGCTCCAAATGCAAATAATTGCTAAAGAGATAAAAGCTAATACATTTCAAGTCTTTAGTGCTAAATTTGACACGATGAGGATGGAAATAAAGGGAAAGCTCTTACTATATTATTATTGGTAAGTAGTCAAACAAATAAGTAATAAAAAAATTTTTTTTGCTACTTCAAAACAAAGTGTTATTCCATGGACAGCTATTTAGAATGACTAATTAGACAAGAGTAGCTATTTTCCTAGAAGGTCTATTTAAATTATTTAGTTGATTTAGTCCCATTGGCACTCATGAAATTATAAAATTGTTTTCCAATACGTTTTTGAGAGCTATAGTCAAATATCTAGGATACTTTACACTTTATGTGCAGATTTGTCATTGAACTATTGCCATGAAGAAGCCATGTCTATTTCCCCATAGTTAAATAGGCTTCCCTATTTTTTTCTAGGCTTGACTAGAAAAAACAAGTTCTCTAGTGCTGATTCTGTGTCCTATTTATTTTCTATACAGTCCACGGACCACTGCGACCTTTAATGAGATCAATTTGGTAGTGTGCCCTCTTTGGGGAGAATCTTTTAGAATTGACATTACCTCTTGGAGAGTGCTCATTTACTCTTTGAGCTTCCCGAGGCAGCTACAGAAACCCAAGTCTCAACGCAGGTAAGAGAAGGAATGGATGAAATGAAGGATGCTGAAATACCCTCTCGCTTCAAATGATGCCGTGTCTGAAGTTCTCTTTAAACTAAAACATTTCCTCATTAGCGGAAATTAATACATTCACCTAATGAGAGGACAATAACTGGACCTAGGAAGGTCGGGCATGTAGCTCAGTGGCAGGTTGCTGGCCTAGCTGGGGGGAGACCCTGGGTTCCAACCCCAGCACTGAAAATCAAACACAGAGACTGTGATTTGGGGGAGGCTGGCGATGCTGGAGGACTCAAGGAAGCGATTCTTTTCTTTCTTTTCTTCTATTCTTGAGACTCCATGAGTGAGCGAGAGCAAGCAGCATGCCAAACAGAGGGTGGAGAAGTGCATGATGGCCGTCAAGGCTGGGAACACAGATCCAGGGCAGCAGATCCGTGAGAGGGCAGAGGAAGCCCAGGCCAAGCCTCAGGACCTAAGGGGCAGACCAGAGGCTTTGGGTCTGTATCCTAAGCTTACCTGATGATCATCGAAGGTATCTGAGCAGAGAGTGAATGATCCCCTCTGTAGTTTCCAAGTGTCCCTTTGATAACTCTGCCGTGATTGGACTGTAGTCCGTCATGGTGGTTAAATTCGTCCATCAGCTTGACAAGGCAAGGAAACCGAGATACTTGGTTAAAAATGATTCTGGGTGTGTCCAGGAGGGTGTTTTCCATGAGGCTAACATTTAAATCAATAACTGCAAAGCAGATCGAATCCCTATTTGATGTTATCTATTCCAGTGAAGGCTTGACTAGAACAGAAGGCCAACAGAGAAATCCCTGCTCTGCTGCCCCTCTCTCTGCTGGCACATCACTCTTTTCCTGTCCTCCCACTGGAAATTAGACCATCTGTTACCCTGAATCTCAGGCCTCTGACTCAGACTGGAGCCATAGAATCGGCTTCTGTGTGTTTCCAACTTGCCAATTGCAGATATCAGATTTCTTAGTCTCCATAATCATGTGAGCCACTTTTTAAAAGTTAATACTTTGCATAAATATAAATGATTAAATATCTGTTTTACAGGCGCATGCCTGTAATCCTAGTGACTCGGGAGGCTGAGGCAGGAGGATTGCAAGTTTGAGGCCAGCCTCAACAACTTAGTGAGGCCCTAAGCAACATAGCAAGACGCAGTCTCAAAAAAAAAAAAAAAAAAAACTATATATGTGTGTATATATAGATATATATATGTTTATCTACTTATTATCTATCTTATCTATCTATCTATCCATCTATCACTATACCATTGATTTTCTTTCTCTGGAGAAACCCAACAAAAGAAGGAAGAAAGAGTGGCTGTCGGAAGTTGCTTAGTAGGCTATTATCGTGCTTTAGCTCTAGTTAACTATAGATCAGAGAGGCAGAGATGGTTCACAGGACTACCTGACAGGCTTTGCTTATGGATTAGACTTGGGTGTGATGGAGGAAAGTATCATGTTGAGACATGGAGTCCTCACTTTGAAAACTGAACGACCTCTAGTGAGGTCTGAAGACCAAGATCGACATCACAGCACAGTCAGAGGACTCTGAGTTCCCAGTTCAGGTGTCAAAAGGCAGTTCTAGCTTGGAGATACAAATCAGTGAGCAATGGATTTATCATTTGAAACCACGGACCTGAATGAGATTTGTAATGAAAGACAAAAGAATTAGAGGAAAAGAAGACTAAGACGGACACTTGAAAATTCCCATCATGTGATAATTGGTTAGAAGCAAAAAAACTCAGAAAAGATAATGAAAAAGGAGAAACATAGACAAGAGAAAGGTGAGCAAAGGGTGGCCCCACCACAGCCTACAGCAAAGTGCTTTGGATGAAGAGAGAACCTTACACGTGCTGAAAAGTTGGGAGAAGACAGGTGTATTCTGATCTTAAGGCGGTTCTTGTACTTACACAGAGCTTAGGAAGAGATGTTCTGCTGAACGTAGATGCCAGCTTTCTGTGTTTGAGTCAGAACAGGAGGACCAGGAGCAACATTAGTCAGGAGTTTGTAAAGAGTGTTAGATCATAAGAAGAGTAGGATATAGGTCACAGGGAAGTTACCAAAACTTTAGTGAGAAGAAACTTTGAGTACATTTGAACATGAATAAGAAAGTCGTGCTTGACAGGAAGAGCTAGAATGCAAAACAAACAAACAAACAACAACAACAACAAAAACCTATCTGAGAATGGAGATTTGCCTACAATGCTCTTGGAAAATTATTTGAAATTAGAGGTAGATTGCTGAGATACTATTAAAGGGGCACAGAGAGATGGGTCCCTGTGTTAGTCAGTTATCTATTACTGTAAGAAAAGAACTGAGATAAATAAGCGTAGAAGGAGGAAAGGTTATTTCAGTCCTTGTGGGATGGTCCTGTTCATTGTGAGTCTGTTGGGAGGTGATGCATTGAGGTGGCAGCATGTGGCTGAGGAACTTCTCCTCATGGCAGCCAGAAAGCAAAGAGAGGAAGAGGAGGGGCCGGGTCCCTAGAGGCCCCTCGGGGTCACATCCCAATGACCTAACTTCCTCCCACTTCATCCACCTCCCAAAGCTTCCACTACCTCCCTGTCACACCTAGCCTTAACACTTGGGCCTGTGGGAGACATTTTTTCAAACCACACTCTGGCCATCTTTTCTTTTCTTATCATACATCTATGGACATGAATGCTTTGTATTCCTAGTATTGTGTGATTGTTCTTAAAAAGGACTCCTGATTAGGGATGCAAACAGCAACTCATGTTCTAACTCCACCCCTTTTGAAATGCAATTTTTTTTTATTAGCTTCATCATATTTTTCCACAAAACTTACTAACAGAGCAGAGTTGACAGTCTGAACAGGTTTCCTCTGCTGCGATTTTAGATTTCACTCTCCTCAGTCTAATGGTCTGTTATTTTTGCTTGGGTTACCTTCCCTTTAAGTAGAACTAAGTACAGTATTTTACAGGAATCCTCCAGAGAACAGTTTTCCTGGAAGTTTTCTTTAACATACAATGACAATCCTGTGAGCTCAGCCAGAGCTTTGAAAGTTAAAGACCTGGAGCCCCAGCTCAGTAGTTTCAGAAGCAAGGCATCCATATACCGCCATGATTTGCTGGTACCTAAGCAGCAGGAGGGATGAGAAGAGAAAAAAACATCGGATGGGTTCATCAGGCAGAGAGGAGGAACCTGGAAGCTTGAACTAAAATTCTGGCTGATGTTTGCAAAGGGAAATGGCAGCGGGGGGACCGCCACATCACTGAGACCCACTGTTTTATTTGTAAATTCTGATACTCTTTCCTGAGAACCCAGCTCCATGAGCTGCGGTTATATGGCGAGTCCTTCAGTCCTCTACACAGAAGACGTGTATTCCAGATGTGCCAGTTGTGGAAGAGGAGCACTGCGTCTGTCTGCAAGCGCCATTCAGAATCGCAAGGGTTCTTCCAGAGAGGGCAGTGGCCAGGAATGGTCAGGGCCTTCCATGTCTCCCTGCCTCTCTAAGCTTCCCTGTCTCCGTACCTCGTTCATCTGAGGGCTTTGCTTGTCTTTAATGGTCAAGCAGAAGGAGGAAATGAGGAATGTTTTCATGGGAACTTCTCTTTGGCATGTTACAATACTTGAAAATGATATGTCTCGAAATACATTTGTTTTTTAAAAAATATTTTTTTGAAATGGAAAGAAAGAGTTATTACTGGAATATTTATGAAGTCAAGCAGCAACTTAAAAATTTCTGTATCAGATAGGGATGACTACGTCTGTCTGTCTGTACATGTCTATCATCAATCTACCTATATATGCTTTAATGTATCATGCAGTTTCTCTATTAATTACCTATTCATTGAGGCATGTCAGATATATTAGCAAAAATTCTTTAAAGAAAACAACAACACAAAATAAATTTATTTCATATACTTAAAAATTTCTAGAAGCAAATCTGCCACATTAGACACACTTGGATCCAGGGTGACAAATTATGTCATTGAGAGTTCCTTCTGATGCCCTCTGTCTTCTCTCTTCCCTTCTCCTCCTCTCATCTTTTCCCTAGTTCTGATGGCCTTTTGTATATGGATCTTGCATTTCCTGAGGATTGTTTCCTTCAGGTGTACAATACTACACGACATCTTTTGGAATTATATAAAATTCTCTACCCAACTTCACATTGCACTGTGAGCATGATTGAATGAAAATTATATTCCCAGAATTTCCTCATGACATTAAATATGAGTTTGAAATTTTTAACTTGGCCCATTTTTATAAATTAGCATATACATTGAAAGTTTTTAGAAAACACTTCCTTAATTATTAAGAAATGTTATCTTAAAATTAAAACATACTGACTTATTTTTGACTTATTCTTGACAGGCATTTTTTTTTTTTTCCAGTGAGGAAAAATTTAGAACAACATAGAGACTGAAGAGTGGTAATATGCTATTCTTTGTATATGAAAAGGACAGTCCTGACCTGCCATTAGTGGGGGCACTTATGGTTAGGATAGATTTTTCTGGATCCATCTGCTTTTCCTTCCAGGCACTCCAGGCTTCTCAGGACCAAAGGCGTAATCAGTGGCCTCAGAAGAGAGCAACACTAATGAGGATGACCCTGACCTCATGAGAATAGTGTTCTGACCCCCTGATCCCAGCGAAAATAGATGAGATGAAGCAGTACATTTGGAGTAACTTTGGGCTTAGGTCTACAAGTATAAAGATAAATGAGAAAATAAATTCAACTCACAAGTAGAGAGATGTGGATAATTATGTGATATTCGAAACAGAAGACTTAAACTGAGGACTATTACACTGGTAAATTGAATTACATTATCATTCCTTTTAACTAACATCAGAATTACCTTTCCTTTAATGTTTCCTTAGTTAATAAGAAGCAAATCTTATTATAATAATTAAAGCTACCAAAGTGCTTTAAACCTTTTTTTTTTTTTTTTCATTTTAAGAGATGCATTTATTATCTATTTATTAGGTCTTTCTGAAACCCGGCACTGTTTTTAGAAATTTTGAAATACCGTTTTCATCAATTGATATATATTATGATTATAATTGCATAGGATCAGAGAATTCTTTCCCAGTAGAGGTCGTGAAGAAGGCCTCTTCAGTCTGTAATTAGACACCTACCATGCAGCTTATTCCTATTAATACTGGTAGTTCTGAATTGCTATCTTGATTCTGTATTACTACAATGCTTATATGATAAATTCATTAATATTTTTATTATATGATGGTGTATGGAAACTCTATTAATAGCAGAAATGTAAAGTATGCTGTCCGTAGGTACAAATTATGTGACAACATACAGAAAGAAATTATTGTTCATCTTTTTCTTTTTTTCTTTTTTTACTTAAGTAAGTGGTAGGGTTAATTTTCACAAAAAAGCATCGGCATTTGCATACAACATATTTGTTGATTTGGGGCATTAAAATAAAGAGAACTGTCAGCTGGGGTGGGGAACCATAATCTTTAATTATTCATTTTTATTTTTAAAAATAAAATTACCAATGAAGTTCCAGTTGCACCAATCCACTATTCAGCTTTTTTTTTTTTTTCTGTTTTAGTTTGTTTTTCAAAAATGTCAGCTTCAGCTCTAGGTTTCCTAATAGGACATGAATGCAAAGCAGTTTTTGACCATGAGCATCAGCTTTCAGATAACACATAAAACCAGAGTCCTGGTGCTTCTGGAAAGGTGCAGGCACGAGCTCCCATGTCCTGGCTAAATTTCAATTTGGGTCATTGAATTCTGCTTCCTTTAAAGGCCCCTGTTTGGTTCAGTTGGATGAGGAGCTCTTACTTCCTGTCTGAACAGTTACAGAACGGGACTGCGCTCTGGGAAGGTACCGCTGGGTTTGTTCCTTAGATTAGCGAATGTCAACACTGCAGCCTACACACACCACGCACGCGCGAACACACACAAATATGTGACTAGCAAATTGAAATCTCCCTATGAAATGTGCGCTTCTGCACACCTCTACATTTTCATAAAACCAAATCCTATGTATCACCGATCCCATTGAAATAGGTTCTTTTTTTGTCATTACCAAAAAAATATTCCAGCTATTTAGGAAGTTAATGGTTATCTAATTTTAAAGATTGGAATCTATTCGGACTGAAGTCATAATACATAAAGTAAAGGACTATTAGAGGTGAAGAAATGTCACGTTGGGTGCTCCATCTGTGGCTCTTGGGATGGCCCAATTGATAAGCGCATTACCATGGCTTTCACGGAGAAAGCTTCAAGACATGCACAGCGATTTTTTAAGGAGATTTCCAATAACCTCTAACTACTCCAGGTTACTATTCACAATAAGAGTAGAATTTTAGAAGTCTCCCTAAAGAGCGTAATAGCAGGATTTAGTTCCTAGTGGATTACGGTCCACATTATGAAACTACTGCACATTTGGTACAATTATGCACCACTGGCAGCCTTTTCTCAAAGGAAGCCTCATGTTAAATGAACACTTAGAATCATTTTGGAACTCATGCATCTTGCAGCTAACACTGTGCTAAGTTGAGCAGCTAACACCATGCCCATCTGGTAGAGAGAGAATATCTGGGCTGCACTATCATCAGTCCTTTCCCCTTAAAAGCTTTGATTTCATTAAAGGTGGCCTGTCAGAGTGTTTTAGAAAATGAGATACTCTGCCCAACGTGCTGAATAGGACGGAGGGGCATTCAGTACGCAAGTGACTGTCTTCCCCATTGTTGTTTTAAAGAGTTCCCAGGAGCAGGCAGGTTGGCAGCTTTCCTCCTCTGGGGTCCGGCGCCGTACTGAAGGACTGAGTGGTGCACCTTTGCGTAAGATCTGCGGGTCATGACCGTGCAAGGTGTGATCCCCCAGAGGCCATCAGAGGAGAATCCACGAACCTCACCAACAGAACGCAGGCTTCCGTGATCCTCCAGAGCTGGACATTTGGGCAAGTCAATTTCAAAGGATGAATACAGACTTATTTCGCATACACTCACTTCTCTCACTATGAAAAAGCGTTTTAAATGCTCTGCCACAATTATTTTCTAAAAGAAATAAAAGATAGAAAAGAAAATGCAATCATACCACCACATATCATAAATTCTAGCCCAAGTCACTTCCAAATAATACCTGTTTGAAACATAGTATAAAGTGTGACTCAAGAAATTAAGACTCCTGCAAAGAAAACCAATTAGAGGAAGTTCAAATGGACTAGTACTTATCAAAAAGCCTCTGGAGCTACTGCTCAGAGATGAGTTATTTAATTTATTTTTTGAAATGACTTATTTTTTACTTAACTCAGAGTGCCCTCAACTTTTTATCCAACTTTTAAGTCAAATTTAGAAAGAACAAATCGTAACAGGAGCCGCCAGCACCAAGGAAGTCTATGACTATTAGTAGAAACTGATCACTTTCAACATTTCAAAACCTACAGCAGTAATTCAATTTCATTAGCAGATTTTGTTAGTAGATTCCAGGAGGGGGGTAATTCCAACTACCACCATGGTTTTGTTTTTTTCTTATGTTTATTTAATAATTTTCAAACTGCAGGGTTGAAATGGAGATGCAGGTTTACATTAACTTTTCTTTTCAAATCTCTCCTCAGGTTTTCAGTCTGTATTGAGCCATTCAGGCAGAATGGGAGCTCCTGTTGCCTAGACACAGATACAGAGTAAAGTGGAAGCTTATATTTTGACAGATTCTGAACTTCTCACTATCTCATATAACACTAACAGAGCAGGACCACATTTAAAATGCCAGGAGACTTTATATTTTAGAAAGATTTTCATTTGAAGTAATCAAACTAAATTTAAACTGTTGATAATTTTATAGTGAATTTTCAACTAAAAATGAGCTTACTCAGACCATCACAATCCTCAAGGGTTCCAAATAGCTTACATTATGCTCCATAAAATATTTTGGCTACATTTATTTCTTAATCTTTTAGTAGATCCCAGGAGAATACAAAGAGGAAGAAGAAAAGTCATACCCACTGCAGGTATTTGTTTTTCTCTTATATTCTATTAGTTTTCAAAATACAGACAGAATTAGAAGCAGGCTTTATTTCATGTTTTATTCATAAGATATGCCATAATTTATTTATCTTATATTTATCATTCCAATTTTAAAACTTCGTTGAATTATCAATTTAAATTTTTTTGCCTCATGATTTTCTCAATTTTTTTATAAATTATAGAAAATAAATGTATATTATCATAATTACAGAATTAATTTCAAATGCATGCTCATCATATATATTATAAACATTAAAAAATTAATAAGTGATAAAAGTTCATTTTTAATCCCTCCCTACACTAATTAATAGCCACTTTGGAGTTTAGAGTTTTTATATGTTTGCATGTATGCTACCTGTCATTTATTTTAAATTCATGCATGTAAATTTTATGTTTAGGTTTTCTTGATACTGGAAATATCGAGACTGTACATATGTTTGAAGATGCCATATCATTTCATATAAACTTAATTTTTTATAGTGTACAGTTCAGTGTGGTCTTCTGTGGTCACCCTACTGAGCAAGAGCACAACAGAGCGAATTAGTCCTACCTCCCTGTAACTTAGTACCGGTTGACCACCCTTGCCCTACCCTGCCTTTCTGCTACCCTCCCCAGCCCCTGACAACTTCCATTCCACTTAACTTCTCCAATGCTGACATTCTTTAGATTCCACATATAAGGGAGTTCATGCAGTACTCGTCCTTCTGTGCTTGCCTGTTTCATTTAGCAAAATGATCTCTAGTGACGTCCTGGTTGTTGCAAAGGACAGGATTTCGCCTTTTGTATTCTGTTGTGTAGGGACCGCACATCTATCCACTCAGCGCTTCACGGTTGCTTCCCTTCCTGGGCTGTGGTGGACGCCTTGGCAGTGCAGATGTCTCTGAAGTCCTGATTCCATTTACTTTGGATACACAGTCATGAGATCGCTGGATCTTACGATAGTTCCATTCTTAATTTTTTTTTGAGGAAACTTCACACTGTTTTCCGTAGTGGCTGTGCCAGTTGATGTTCCCACCAACCAGGTGGAAGGATCCCCATTTCTTACGGCCTTGCCACCACATGTTACCTTGAGGCTTCTTCATAATTCCATTTCCACAGAGGTGAAGTGAATCTCACTGCAGTTCTGATTTGTATTTCCCTGGTGATCAGTGATGTCAAACGTATTTCAATATACCTGTTAGTCACTTATATGTCTTCTTTGGAGATATGTCTATTTATGTCTATTGCTCATTTTTAAATGTGGTTATTTGGACTTTTGCAATTGAGACTTTGGAATTCCTTATGTATTCTGTGTTTTGACCCATTGTTAGATGTACAGGTTGCTTATGTCTTCTCCCATTTTTTAGGCTGCTTCTCTTCACTCTGTTGATTGTTTTCTTCACTGTGAAGAAGCTTTTTATTTTGATGTAGTCCTATTTGTCTGTTATTGCTTTTGTTTTCTGTGCTTCATGGAATCTTTCAAAAAATACCTTGTCCATTCCGAAGTCCTGAAGCATTTCTTGTCTCTTCTAGTAGTTTTGCAATTTTGGGTTCTACATTCAAGTCTTAATCCACTTCAAGCTGATTTTTTGTAACTGTTAGGAGATATACTGGCTTCTTTCTGCAGCGTGTAGACATTTAATTTTCCAGCACCATTAACTGGAAAGCCTTTCCTTACCCCAGTACATGTTGTTAACTATAGATGCATGCATCTTGTGGGTTTATTCAAGTGCCTACGAGAAACTATGAAAAGATAAAGAAGCAAACCTAAGGAGATTCCTAAATATGAAGAAGTCTATAGTTGCCACTATTGAAGATATAAGTTATTCTCATTCCCAAACTTTCCAGAGCGACATCAGAGATGGAATCTAGGAAGCTGCCGGAAATTCATGATCTAAATATGAAGTCAATGTGCCACTACTTGGCTAAAACCTCAGTTCCAACAAAGTTCTTTTAAGGGTTTTAACTGTGTTCATAGCTAGTCCTTGTTAAACGACAGGACTTGAGAATTTAAATGCCTCTCTTCCAGCAGCCTTGTAAGACTGCCAGCGTTTGGAAGAACCTGTCTAGAAGGAACACGTATGAGGCTTCTGTCCACTGGAGCAAACACCCCATTGGGATTAACTGAAAATTTACACAGATTTTAAGAATCTGTGTGATTCTTAAATCTTAAAGGGCTTGTTGCAAACCCTTTCAGTTTGAAGTAAAAGAGAGAAACTACAAATAGAAAGCCTTTAGGACCCTGAACCACTGTGACCAAAAAATGGACTCAGAAAATTTCTCAGCAATTTATTATAAAAAACAATGATGCTCAGATGGGGGAAATCAAAACTTAGGATGTGAATTAGTAGTAACTGAACAAGTAAATGGGGAAATCCCAACCCCGCTTTAGGGCCTGGAGTCATGTCGGCCCAGATTAGGGCATAAAGATGTCTGGAGCCTTAACAGTACTGGAAATATTGGGGTGAGTGGACTTCTCAGGTGGTGACCTTGACCTTCTCACTCTGGTGTTTGGAAGAGCTGCCTCTGACTCCTTGAAATTGCAGTCACTCTACCGAGGACGCCAGGACTTTTGAGTCCCACACTATTGTTACTATGATTCTTGTTGTGAACTTCCCTTTCACTCTTTCCAAACCTTTGGCAAATCCCCATGAGAACTTGTCTTCTGGTATTTGTGAGCATCTGTGCAGTTAAGGGAAAAGACCTGTTCCATGCTGGAAGAGAACTTACATAAGAAGACGTCAGCATCTGATTCCTAAGGGGAGATGTTGGCAAGAGTCAAAGACTAGAATTAGATAATCAGGAGTCCTGCAATCAAGGGTGAAGAAGCCAGCACTCTAGGAAGTCCCCGAGGAAGGTCAAATGACATCAGTAAGGTCGCTGGGAAACCTCTCCATGTTAATATGGATTACAGCAGTTAATACGCTGTTTATGAGATGTTTGACCAGATACAATGGCAATGCTCCCCTGCCTTCCAATATTCCAGGAAGAGTAGTAATATGGATGTCGTGGAATCAGTGTGATAATTAAAAAATTACTGTAAGCACATTGTTCCAACAGAGGCCTTCTCCTCTAACTGAGCATTAAAATTAATTTCAAAAATGAGTTCAGTGTTACAAAATCATGAATCACTCAGAAGAAAATATTCTTTTCCCCCTAAACTTGATTTTGAGAAGGATTACAGGCAAAGAGAAAGAAGACACTAGTAGGGGAAGGATTCATTTGACTTCCACCAATTGATAAAAACATGCAAACTTTTACATGGGGCCTACCTGTAGTCCCAGGGACTTGGAGTTTGAGGAAGGAGGACTACAAGTTCAAGGCAAGCCTGGGCAATTTAGTGAGTCCCTAAGCAACTTGGTGAAACCCTGTATCAAGCAAAATATAAAAAGTGCTGAAGGTGTAGCTCAGAGGTAGAGCAACCCTGGGTTCAACCTCTAGAAGCTCAAAAAGAAATAAGTAACACACTTTAATGTTAAAAATAAAAAAAGAAAATTGACAATAGAAAACTTGGCAACAAAGAGATGGGCGAGGACTGAGTTCATATAATTTGCTTAAAAATCAATATGAATTTTTAATGAAGTATGAGAAATGCTGAGTCTCAGTCACAAAGGAATGATTATCAAAATGCACCCACTGATGATTTTGCAGGGCCAACTGACAGATTCCATGCTAGACAGAGTAGGTGACAGGAGAACTTCCTCGCTTTGATGGAAAACGCATGAATGAATGAAAATTTTCCAAACTATAGAAATATTCTAGAATCTAGAGAATAGTTAGTTAATACCTAAGAAAAACTGCAAAATTCCACATAGGTTGATCCAATGTACTACTTAAAAGAACATATTCTAAGAAATAATGAGAGACAAAGACAAAGAGGGGTTGCATGGTAGTTTAAAAATAATACAAAGGTACAAATTATAATGGTAGAATAGTTCAAATACCTTACTGATATAATATTATGCTGTCATTACAAACTATTATAGTCATAGAATAAATGATTAAGCAACAGATCCTGAGAGACAGAATAAAGGACAAAAGAAGAAAATGTAGGACACCATTCCAAAATAGGCATAAGACAAAAACTGGAATGAAATGTAACAAAATAATTGAATGATATTTTTTACATCATTTTGATATCTTTAACTTTTATATAGTTCATGAATTTTTACAAAGAATTTATATTACTTTGTCAATCAGGAAAAAAGGTTTAAGTATTAGAATCACTAAACACGTCGGAATAAAACACAGAAGATAGAGAAGTTTTACAGTTTCTACTGCAAACACTTTGATTTACAGATTAAATTGTTATTTAAGCACATTGAAACTTGCTCAGCTGTGATAATTGAAAGTCTTGTTGTATGGCCCAAGTGCCCCAAGTAAAATTACAATTGAGGGACCCAACTCTTGAATAAGAAATAAAAAGGGCATTCAGCTGATAAATTTCCACTGGTAATAAGAGATCTGACTTTTAGTATCAAAGTATATCTGAAAACTGCTGAACTAAAAGGTTACCTGAGTAGAAGAAGTCAGGTTTTGAGAGCATTAATTTTGTTCCAGTTGCCAAGACAACCATTTCTTTTCACTATATGCTCAGATGGTGGCTCAGGTGGAATCAGCCTTTTAGGATGTCTGGACTCCCCACCCACCCCCACCCACCTCCAGACCCCCACAGACAGAAGAATAGACAGAGTAAGAGCTGAAAAAATGGTAAATGCTGATAGGTATATTTAACTGTAACCTTAGCAAACTATAATCTGGCAGAATATTGACATCTATCATCAAGTCAGTATTAAATAACAGTACACAAAATTGTATGTATGTAAAAAGAAAGCTCAACATTTACCTGTATATACTTATGTAGATGCAAAATCAATTTCACAAATACATTTAAGTAAAATTATTATTTAAAGTGTGTATACTTTAAATTTCCAAAATGTCTTTTAACTATTCATTAATTTAAAATGCCCCAAATATTTTTATGTATCATAACTCCTCAATGAAAACTTGAATTTAAAACTTTCTAGAAACTTAAAGCCTAACACATTAAGCCCATAATGGATCTGGATTACCTCAAAGTGCATTTTTGTCTTGCAAATATTCTTAGTTATGTTTCTAAAATGTGTATTTACAAGTATGTACTTTTTACTTTCTCACTTAGATTATTTTGTGTGTGAAATTACTAAGATATATAATGTATAGAAAAATATACTTGTGAATAAATAATGAAATTTTTAATGTGAATTAGATCTAATTGAATGTTATTTTGGATTCTGTTTATTGGAATCCTTAGTGAGTCAAATAAGGCTTCAGCATTGTTGATATTTTTCCGAAGGCTGAAAGTCAGTATCTTCTTCCCTACCCAAGTATTTCAGAAAGAGAAAATTAAGGGTAATTAGAGAACTTTATTATGTATATAGATAATGTTGGAGAATGTGGTTTATATCTGTAGGCAAGTGAGATACCTAGTATCACAGCCCACGTTATGGTTTAGACATGAGGTGTCCCCCAAAATCACAAGTATGAGGCAATGTAAGAATTCTCAGAGGCAAAATGGTTAGGTAGTGAGAGGTGTTAACCTGATCCATGGACTAATCCATGGCTAGGGATTAGCTGGGTGGTAACCACAGATAGGGTGTGGCTGGAGGAGGTGGGCCACTAGGGTGTGCCTTTGGGGTTTACATTTTGCCCCTGGGGAGCAGAGCACTTCCTCTGCTTCTTGACAGCATGTCCTGAGCAGCTCTCCTCTGCCATGCCCTCCTGCCATGATGCCCGGCCTCACCTGGTGCTCAGAGCTATGGAGTTGGCCATCCATGAACTGAACCTCTGAAACCCTGAACCAAAATGAACTTTTCCTCCTCTAAGTTGCTCTTGTCAGGTCTTTTGGTAAGAGTGACACGAAAGTTGACTGAAAGTACCCCAGAATTAAGCATATTCACCCATTCAAAGACAGTTATTCCAAGGATGGTCCTGCTGTGTCTAAAATTGCATCACTTGGAAGAGCAGAGCTAAATCACACTTACTGTGGGCCCCTTCCTCAATGTTACAGACTTGTCAGTCACTCCCTCTCTAAGAGGGGGAAGGGAATGATGGGGAGGGAAGGGGCCCGCTAGTGATGTCATCCCAGGGACCTTCCTCCACATGGATGAGGAGGAACATCAAGAGGGGCAAAGAAGAGATAGGCTTGCATTTATACCTGGCTTCTCACCTTCGTGACTGAGTAAACCTGAGGGAGAAGAAAATTTTTTTTGTTCTTTCTGTGTCGCATTTTCACATTTGTATTATGGAAATGAGAATGGTTCCAGTTGCCTCTAGAACAATTAATTAAGCTTCCATAAAAACATTTAACATTTCTTAACATTGATAGATCAAAGAGCTTTTATCTGTTTTACTACAGTTACCGATACTAATGAGTAATTAAAAGCCCCAGAAAGGCAAATTAATGTGGGTACAGATATTTTACCTACTTATTCAAAGATTTTAGTAGCATATGTTTCACAAGTTAATAGAATAATAATGAATGATCTGTTTCTACTTCTTATGGCCAATGAGGGAAAAAATAACTAGTTCTTATATGTATGTTCTTAAACTAGTTTGTATCTTTATAGTAAGTAAAAATTACATCCCTGTGCCTAGAAAGAAACATTTTAGAAGGAAACTAGTTTGTGTCTTCAGCTGAGGTAGAAATACATATTCAAGGCCTTTCTCAAGGAGAGCTGAGTGTGTGTGTGTAAGAAAGAGAGAGAGAGAGAGAGAAAGAGAGAGAGAGAGAGAGAGAGAGAGAGAGAGACAGAGAGACAGAGAGAGACAGAGACAGAGAGAGAATGTTGCTCACACAGGTGACCCATATTGTGCCTTTATGTTACCCCCACCCTGCTCCAAACAGCTACTGCTCAAAGATAATTGGGAACATGGGATTGTTCAAAAGAGCAATTTTTGTAGCTCAAGATGAATGCCAGCTTTAAAAAAATGATAAAATAGGAGTATGATTGAACCCAGTGAAAATAGGGAAAGAGATTTAGAAGGCTTTTTCTGCAATGATTCAAAAGGATTCTAGATCCTGTAACAAGTGAGCGGTGTGTGTTTACCTCCTAGAACCCATGACCTCTGCTTTCAAAGGGAATTTCTTTCTCATCCTCCCTTTTCCTTGTACTGTGTGTTCATCAGCATTGATTCAGCACACCATCATCTAAAGGACGTGATAAGTTGGTGTTTATATCTGTCAAGGGACCAAGGAGATGAAAAGTAGGCACCACCAAAAGATGTGATTTTAGGTTGGTGGATACTCCTGCATTTTTCTTAATTATTTCTGACAGTTTATCTATTTCGCTATGAGCTTCCTTGGCGAATACAGATAAAGAAAAAAATGTTCTTCGTGACCCAGGAGAAGAAATACATCTTCTCTTAATAAATCCCACCTGAAATCATGTAGGGGCAGGGAAGAAGGAGTAACAGTTAACATTTATCATTTATAATGTTTCATTTGCTAAACTCTTCTTGGAACCTGAAAGACAAGTTTCTTTTCAGCCTCAAGGAGATTTGAGATAAAAATGTGAGGGTCTGAGAAAAAGGCTTTTGGATACCTAGGTGGGGATCTGCGGCAGGGAAAACTGAAACGTGAACGCGCATGCTTGGCCTCACCCTGAGCTCTCTGAGGAGAGGACAGCGTCTGATCAGCTGGCCACTCCTCTGCACTGCACTTAGCTTGGTTTCTGGTGCACAGTAGGTATTGAGTAAATGTACCTTCAAATACTTTAGAGTTTCACATGGTAATTTAGTTAAGAAACCATGAACCCTTCCAGAAAGGAATGTGTGAAACTAGAACCATAAATGTGGGGTACAGATGGGGCCACCGAGGGAAGGTCTCTGTGGTGTACCACCCGTTTGTGCCTATGGTGAAGGGCACCGTGGTAAGCAATAGAGCGTGTTGTTGAAATCAGATTTTAAAGATTGAAAACGTTAAGGAACTATTAGGTGGCAAAGGTAAAAAAAAAAAAAAAAATGTTTATCTCATAGATGGTCAGTGTTTGCTGTCCCTGCTTGGAAGGATGTGAAAGATGGACCAACCTCTTCAAAGATGGCCCCAGCCAACCCAGCCCCTGGGTATTGACACTTTTGAGTAGTGCCTCATAGCTATATTCACTCTAGGCAGGCTCAAAGTAACCAACAGAATGCCGTAAGAGTGACTCTGAGCCACCTTTACCATCAGATCCTCGTCGCTTCCTTCTTGATCTCTCGGAGGGAGCACTCTTGGAGATGCTAGTCACTGTGCAAAGCGCTGACCATCCAGAGCCTGCCAGACTGTGAGTTCAAGTTGGACGCAGGATTTTGCATTTGGAGAGAGAGAGACGCCCATCCTGTCTCCTGTCCTTCTAGCCTACTTAGCAGAGGAAGCTAACCTGAGAGAGAAGTACTGCATCTGACACTCAGCCTGGTTCACCCTCAGGTGACTCCATTCCCAGTTGCCATCAGACTGCCACCAGACTGCCACCAAGGGAACTGGGGCAAGAATCACGGAGTGGAGCTGTGTTCATTCAGTTCCCAGAACTAATTTTATGATGGGTTGTGAAATGGCCACAGCAACCAGGACAATTTCTTAGAAAGTCATCAGGCTGAGTTCATCCACATTTGTGGATTATCATTTATTTAATGGAATCCCAGACAATTGTAAAACAGTCTTTTGATTTTAGCATTGAACTAAATCAAATGTATTGTAGTCATGCTGAAGCATGGAGTCCCTCACTAAACCTGCCGGGACTTGAAATGAGGAGGGCAAGGGCTGAAGAGACAGTTTAGAGGAACTGTAATTGCTGAGTCGGAATACACTGGGCCGTGTGCACCAGGCCCAATAGGGTACTGAGGTGAAGTAGGCAAGCGACCGTTCACAGATGGGTATCCAGGAGTTCAGGTGTGACTTGGAAATTTCCTACACTTGAATTTAATATGTAGACAGGTATTCATTAAATAAATGCCTATTTTAAATTATTTTTATTTCCATATGGTATGTTGAGATTTTAATTTGTTCTATGGTTTTCAATCATTTGATCTCCTTATGTTAAGAATAGAGGTCCAGCATTGAATATGGCTTTTTTTTTTTTTTTCTTCGTGGTGAGTGTTTGGGAACATGGATCAGTTGAGGTGTAAGATTTCCCTGACTCTGTCTGACAGGTTACATAAAGCAGAGAGACCAAAATGATGTTATACCTATGAAAAAATATTTTACTAATTTCCTTTTTGTTTAAAGGCTGAGACTAAACGTGATTGCAAGGAGCCTCAGGAATAGATTTGAAATGAAACAAACAAACAAAAAATACTCACAGGAGAATATGTTTTTCAGACTGATTGATTTTATCAACCAACTTATCCAAACATTTTCCCCCAGTTCTAATGAGTACCTATTATCTGTTAGAGAGTGTGGGAGATATACTTGAAAGAGGGCAGAGGCAGCCTTCAGAAGCATGTGATCTATTGGCAGAGCTGGGGAAGAAAACAGACAAGGACATGGAAAGTCAATGTCAGTCTCCTTCAAGAAGCCAAACACTATAGCATGTTAGAACTTCAAGGTAATCTTCACATATATATTGACTGTATGCTCTCAGAAATAATATTCCATATCAATCAAGTAATGAGAGCAATTCATTTCTAAAATAGAAACTGAAGGTACATTTGATTCCAAAATACACACATACATGTACACACGCATTGCTTATGTACGTGTATTAATATGTATATGAATGAATAATAGAACATTTTTCCTGAAGCTTGGCCTTTAGTGTGAATTGAAATTTTTAACTTAATTTTACACGTCCAAATGGACACCAAAAGGTATTAATTCTGTTAATCATTTCTAATAGACAAACTGACTTTAAATGAGTTTCTAGAAAGTCCTATACATCAGTTAATCAATGACCATGTCTTGTTCTCTAGTTCCTTTAATGGTCAGTACTTGTTTTTAGAAGGCTCAGTGTTTCAGTTCAAAATCCCTCTGCATATCTCTCAATGGTCCTATTCCCTTTGGTTGCCTCTAAGGAATCTCATCATTTTCACCTGTAAATTAAATTCTCATGACTTTTTTCTTTAGTAAAAACATCAGTGAGCCTCCAATCTCACAGTTTTACAACCTCAAAGTACTTTAAAAGACAAAAAACAAAACAACAACAAAAAAAAAACCTTTTTGCCCTTATGTCAAATCAGCTGCCAACCTCTGGATACAATCATCTTTTATCTTCTTAATTTAGGTTATTTTTCTATATCCTAAATTCTGCATCATGATCACTGATCTGCACCTCCCCACCCTCCTGGGACACTCCAAATTACCTTTCTCTTGCAGTCACCAGCTTCTAGCATACCAGATTATAAATGCATTATTTACCTTGTTTACTGCATGTTTTTCCCCGCCACAATGAAACTTCTACCCTGAATTTTGAAGAATCCCAAACACCATTAACTGCACAGTAGACCTCACTAAACATTTATGAAATGAGCAGAAACTGATGTACTGATATCATGCTGCTTTCTGTAAGAATTTTAAAATACATATGGTCGTAATCTTTCTTTTTTCTCTCACATCTGCAAAAATGACTTCTACCTGATTACGTGTCCTCAATGTTTGCTTGCAACTGGAGTGTTTAGGTTTCTGTTTCACAGACAAGCAATGAACCAATTGTTTTAGTCTTTTAAAATGTAACTATATCCAGTTTTAGTTTTTGAGTAAAAAGTATCATTTAAATGACAGATGGGGGCTACCTTCTTACATGACAGGTTTTTTTTTTTTTTTTTTTTAATGGATCATACAGGCTTTCTATTTCTCACACAATTCTTAGGTTTTTCTATTATTATTATTTTTTTAACATAGTAATGATTTCCCTTCTTCTTTGTCTCAGTTCTTACCATTGCATTTCTTTACCTCTTTCTCTTTGTATGTGCCTGTAATTAAACCACAATATGATCCCTGCCATGATGTTCAGCCTCACCACAGGCCCAAAGGTAATGGAGCCAAGAGATCATGGACTGAAACCTCTGATTCTAAGAGCAAAAATAAATCTCTCCTCCTTTAAATTGATTTTCTCAAGTGTTTTGTCACAGTCACAGAAAGTAGATTAACACAGGAGGTCCTAATCAGTCTGAGTCATAGACTGAAGTGAAAGCTAGAGAGAGTCTCTGGCTTTATACTTGTGCTCTGAGACTGGTGAAAGTCCAGGTCTTATCATATATAACCCAGTGTGCTATTTGGTATACCACATTGCTCTTCCTATCTTTGTATATTTATTACTTTCAATATGATATAGCCTCTCTTTACAATTCTGTTGATGTAGCTTAGTATACAGTAATCACTGTGATTGCAGTATTGGCAATTTACATCAATAACTCATGATAAGCTCATTTATTTAGCATCCTCAACTAAGAATATAAAAGCAAGCATAAAGATCTCTAAGCAGCTAGGTTTTCTATTCCTGCTTCTGCACAGTTCTTGTGTTGGAAGAATCAAGTCTGGAAGAGCTACAGAAAACCCTAAATGAATTAAAGAAAAACATTTTGTTTGCTTACACCCTGTCCAACATTAAACTGGATGAATTTTCATGCCTATGTCTTACAAAATGTTCTCTGAAATAAAACTTAAAGAAATGTGTTCAAAATACCATTGTATGACTCATGAAACAAGCACCCTTGAAGTTGCCATGAAGAACATGCTAGGATTCTGGAAATGACATTTGTGGCCCTTCCCAATCCTTCGTTCACCAGAGACCCTCCTCCCCATATGTAGAAATTATAGCTTTTTACCATAAACCTTTATTATACTCCCTATCAAAAAGCAATGCATGTTCATTACATAAATTTGAAGAACAGAAGAAAAATAATTTAAAAAAAACAAGTTAACCATAGTTCTATCACTGTTAATATTTTGTTGTATTGATTTTTTTTCTGTTGTCTTTTTGTAACAGATTTACTGGGATATATTTCACTACTATACTATTCATCTGGAACAAGTGTGCAGCTTAAAGTTTCTTGGATTTCTCAGTTATTTTCACACACTAAAAGTATATTCAGACTTGTACAATCTTTACCATGAATGCATTTAGAATCTTTTTATCCTCACACAAAGTCTCCCTGTCCTCCAGCAGTGACTCCCCATTTCCGCCCTGAGTCCCAAGCCCTGGGCAATCCCATCCACTCTCAGACTCTGCAGATT
The DNA here is from genome assembly GCF_902686455.1 of Sciurus vulgaris. Taxonomy (NCBI): domain Eukaryota; kingdom Metazoa; phylum Chordata; class Mammalia; order Rodentia; family Sciuridae; genus Sciurus; species Sciurus vulgaris. The sequence goes on from NC_136470.1 coordinate 134,145,332, forward strand.
TGCCTACTCTGGATGTTTCATATAGATAAAAATCATAAAATATGGGATCATCTATGACTGGGTTATTTCACTTAGCCCAATTAACAATGGAACCATGGAAGAGAATAACTCTTGGAAACTCAAAAGTGGAACATGCCATGGAGTGTGTCAGCATGCTACTCCTGATCGCCATGTAGTATTCCATTGGTAGGAGTCACAGTGGACCACGTTTTGCTTATCCATTTTTCAGGTGATGGACATGGGGTTGCAGTTTACTTTTATGTCCATCTATTCAATTAGACTTTTCATACAATATGGTGTAGCCTGTTAAGGGTACCTCCAAAGAATCTGGACAAATTTACACACTGTAATATTTGGTTTCACTGTTTTTGAGGTTCACATTATTTTATGGTCAGCTCTTTCTGTGTCCTGTTCACCTAATTTTTCCCTACCCTCGGGTCCTAAAAGAGTCTTCTTGCCTATGTCCTAAGATTCTTAAATCTGTACTGTGTGGAAATTATATTTTTATTTTATAATATATTTTAAAAAATGTACAACAAAGGTTGAACTTCTTTTTTTTCTTTCCACATGGGTATCCAATCCATCCAGTGTTCTTTCTGGAATGTGTTCATCTTTCTCCAGAGCTCACAGGACAGCTTTTTCTATGAACCTTGTGCCCTGTGCCGAAGGGTTTCTCTGGGATCTCCATTCTCTCCCTGCTGCCTAGTTCTGTCCTTGAATCAATCCCATACTGTTCTAGTTTGGCTTTTTCCTAGGAATTGTAAGTATCCAGTAGAACATCCTTCCTTGTTTGTCTTCTAGGATATTAACTGGTTTTAATCCTTCAAATATTGAGTAAATTTTTGAATGAGTTATTAGTTTATATAAAAAGTAAAATCTATTTGTATTTCAGTGAATAAATGGATTAACTTAATGAGAACAGGTAGCTCTCAACTAGTAAGTCTTCAAAACCAAGAATATTCTATATCTTCAATTTATTTGCATATTCAGTAATTTTACTATTTTACTGTTTATTTTAAATAAGTGGATTCTTCCTTGGCTAAAGTTATTTACAGGCATCTTATAGCTTTGATACTACTAAAAGCTATATTAACTATTTAGTTTTTTGATGCTTCTGAGTAGAAAAACAGTTGATTTTTAAGATTTATTTTGTGTCCAATGAAGTATAAAAATCATTTGCCATTTCTAATAATTTACCTGTAGACTCAGTTGGATTTTCCATGTGTTCAAATAATATGTCCTGAGAATAATGAGTTATATTTCTCCTTTTCCTATTATTATGCTGCTTTTCTTCATTATCTTATATTACTACACTGAACAAGACCTTCAAGTACAGCGTTGAATAGAAATGTTAACAATGAACATCGGTAGACAGTCTGAAAAAGAAAGTTTACAGCATTTTACCTTAGTATGCAACATTTGCTGTAGGTATTGTGTGTGTGTGTGTGTGTGTGTGTGTGTGTGTGTGTGTGTGTGCACGCGCACACATGCATGCATACTTGAGTGTGTAGGAATTATGTTTCATTCTTTAGAAAGGAGAGTATTTGAAAAATTATTTGGAATTTTTTTCAAAAAAAGATACAACTTGGGGCTGAGGATGTAGCTCAGTGGTAGAGAATGTGCTTAGCATTCCAGGCCCTGGGTTCAATCCCCATCACAGAGAAAGAGGAGAGAAGGAAAAGAGTCATTGTCTCATCTCCTCTATTTATTATCTAATCATTTGTTTCCATTGGTATACCTTCATGAATATTTATGTTATACTCCTAGGCGTTATTCAACTCTACATAATTCATTCGGTTGTTCATTCTATGACACGTTGTTTTAAAATATGTACATGCTGTGAGAAGTCTAAATAGGGTATTACCTCAAATTCTTACTTGCTTTTTGTGTAGTAAGAATACTTGAAATATCCTGTCTTGGCAAAGAATACAGGTACATTACGATTAATTATTGTTATGGGTTTTCAATATGAGGTTTCCCCCAAAAGGTCATGTATGAGGCAATGTAAAATGTTTTGAGATGAAATGATTGTGTTATGAGAGTTTTAACCAGATCAGTGCCTTAATCCCCTGATAGGGATTAACTGGGTGGTAACTGAAGGCAGGTAGGGTGTAGCTGGAGGAGGTGGGTCCCTGGTGTCCTGCCTCTGGGGCACATATTTTGTAAGCTGAGCTTAGCTCTGTCTCTGCTTCCTGGTGCCATGGCCTCAGCTGCTTTCCTCTGCACATCCTTCCACCATGATGTGATGCACCCCCTCCAGTCCAGAGCAGCCAGGTCAGTCATCTATGGACGGAGAACTCTGAAACCATAAGCCCCCAAATAAACTTTTCCTCTTAAAATTGTTTCGGTCAGGTCTTTTGGTCATAGTAGTGAAAAAGCCTCAATGAAACCATTATAGTCTTGTAAAATAGATCTCCTGAACTTCTTCCTCTTATCAAACTGAAATGTCCTATCCTGCGACCAACGTCTACAGCCCCCTCGCCACACCTGGTGAAGGCCATTCTGCTGTCTCTGAGCTCAGCCTCTGGATTGGAATGCCACTTAACTGTCTGGCAAAGGAAGATGCTCCAGGATCACATAGTCCCTGATTCACCCATGGAATTAGCCTCTTCTCTAAGAAGCTTCAGTTCTCCTCACTGTAGAAAGGTATTTGGGAAGGAAGAAGTAGGTGCTGAGTGTGCTCCTTGGCATGATTTCATTCATTTTATTTGTAATCCTACGTGGCAATCTCTGTCACATGGGATGAAATGGAAAACTCGATTTTATTTTTAATGTAATTGATATTATATTGGGATTTAAATTATCATGTATTTTTCATTTCTTTTGTTATTTTCATTTGATTCAATGTCTTATTGTTTTATGTCTCATTGATTTGTAAGTCATACTCCAACTATGGAGTTCTAGTGTTTAGCCTAAGTTTAAAGCATTCATTCTTGACTTACCAAAGCTTGATAAAACTCCATTTATTTTCCCTCTTTCTGGACAATGCAAATATTTCTAACACTTTTTCTTCATTTATTTCTCCCGGGTTGTTTCTATTGCTTTAGACCATCGATTTTCATTTCACTTTATCCCTTTTTATTTATCTGGATCTGGGTTGTTTTGTTTGTTTATTTTTAGTTGGCCGTTTGCGGGGTGAACTCAGAGCTTCGAGCAAGCTGAGCTCTTTCTTCTCTGTTCTTTATTTTTTCTGCATGCCTGTGTCGCATCTGAGATGATTCCTTTGATGAAGCTCTGCCGGTGATGAATGCTTTCATCTCTTCTTTTTATGCAAATGTATTTACTTTGTATATATTTTTGAAGGATACTTTCTGTGAAAATAGAGTTCTATCTAGGCAGGCAGGTATTTTTATTCAGGTCCTTAAAAATGTTTCATTATCACTGGTCAAATTATATGGTTACATTGTGTTCATGTACAAATATGTAGTAACACATCCCATTATGTACAACTATAACACTACAATAAAATAATGTGGGAAAGAGGTTTCATTATCAAAGAAACAAAAGCAAAAACAAAGAAAAAAGTTGTTTCATTATCTTCTGGCTTCTACAATTTTGTTGTTAAGTCAGCCTTGGGTAAATTATTGATTCTTCTCAGGCATAATGTCCCTGCTACTTTCTCCAGCAGCTTTGAATCTTTTCTGTCATTGGTTTTCAAAATATTTTATATGATTTTTTAGAGAGTGTGTGTGTGTGTGTGTGTGTGTGTGTGTGTGTGTGTGTGTGTGTGTGTGTGTGTGCAGGTATCCCATTGGAATTTCTGAGGATTTTTTGAATCTGTGGTTTAGTATTTTTGGAAAAGTCTCAAAAATTATCTTTTAAATCATTACTTTAACCTTCCTCCCCTCTAGATTTCATTTCTGTTCCTCCTCTTTCCTCTCTCTTTCACCCTTTCTTTCTCTTTCTGTCTATATCCCTATCTCTATCTGTTTGGAATTTGTATCTGTATCTATATGTTCTCACATCTACATCTAAATTGTGTCTTTCCCATTTTCCCCTCCTTTCTGTTAGGACTTCATTCTCAATATTTTCTTTTGATTTATCTTCCAGTTTGTGAACTCTCTCTTCAATTATGTTTTATTTACCAATAAGTTTTTCATTGTTTGTGATACAATTTGCTATAATTTTTATATCTAGAATTTGGATTTTGTTCTGTTTTGTAGTTTTAAGTTTCTGAACATCATTTTAAATTCTCTCATCTTAAACATAAATGATAGACATGTCATAGTCTGCATCTCTGTGTTCCATATTGTAACAATGGATCTGTTTCTATTGACTCGTTTCTCTCACTTTTCATTCACTTGCTTTTTCTCAATGTATGTACAATTCATTATTATTTATGGTCAAATATTTATCAGTAATCTTGTAGTCACAGTTGAGGTTTCTAGATGAAATTTACATTTGCTTCTGGTAGGTAGCTAGAAATTTTGCAATCCCAGATAACCTAACCGATTCCAGAATTGAAGCAGTTTGTAGGTAAAACTTAGCATCTTCTAGGGAGAGTCTTCTTTGAGTTTCCTCATTCGTAGATAATAACCACTTGGGGTCAGAGTGTACTTATAAGAATGTCTGTTCCCAGACATATTACACAGAATTTAAACACTGGAGTCCAGTGTTGACCTTCCTAGGTTGGGACTTTTATTGGTATTGATCAGGTTATTAACTTTAAAATTTGTGACTCTGGTGCAAAAGAGACATTCCCCCATATATTGCTTATCAGTCTGGGGATCTTTATTTTCCTGAATTGTGACTTTGTATATCTTATGGTTTGGATACCAGGTGTCCCCCCAAAGCTTATGTGTGAGATAATGCAAGGAGGTTCTGAGGAGAAATGATTGGGTTGTGAGAGTCTTAACCCAATCAATGACTTAATCACCTGATGGGATTAATTGAATGGTAGCTGGAGACAGATGGGTGTGGCTGAAGGAAGTGGTTAATTGGGGGTGTGGCTATGGAGTATATATTTTGTATCTGGAGAGTGGAGTCTCTTTCTCTTTCTCTCTGCTTCCTGATTATCGTGCAGGCTGCTTCCCTCTTCCACACTCTTCCGCCATGTTGTTCCTGTCTCACCTGGAGCTTTGAGGAATGAAGCCTGATGCCTATGAATTGAGACTTCTGAAACTGTGAGCCCTTGAACAAACTTTTCCTCTTTTATAATTTTTCTGGTTGGGTCTTATTGCAGAAAGGAATTAGCTGACTTAAACGCTGCCCTTTTACTTCTCTGATCTCTGATGTACTCAAGCTTTTTTTCAATGTTTCATGTAGTCTTTCTCTTTTTTCTTAGTGGAAGAATGGGCTCAACTGAATTGTTCCAATATTACTAGAAATGAAAATTCCACACCTGTGTTTCTTTATTCCAATGAAGATTTAATGGAAAAGCAAAATCTGACTTGGTCACAATTTAGAAATTTGTTTCATATATAAAGATACTATTTGACTTATTGGGATCCTTCCCAATCAATATACATACTCGAACTTGAGAATAGCATAAGTTGAAGATGCATTTAATACACATAACCTATGAAACATTATGCTCAGCACCACAGTCAAGGCAGCCTATGGTGAGGCAATCATGGGGCTGCTTGAGAATTGTGGTACAAGAGCATTCCACCACATACCACATCAGCCTGGGAAAAGACTACCAGGTGACGTACAGATCCTACTGAAAGCTTTTACTTCCTCACTTTACATCATCATAAAATCAAAAACTTGTAAGTTGAACCATTGTGTGGACTGTTGACACAGTGTCTAAATACAAGTATTGGTTTTTGTAATGAGATTTTCTTTTTCATAAGAAAATTTTAATTTGTTTTTATATGATTGTCCACAGACTCTCTCTCTCTCTCTCTCTCTCTCTCTCTCTCTCTATATATATATATATATATATATATATATATAGATATATATATAAAACATGTTCAGATTAACATCTCTTATGTTCAACCGTCAGGTTTCTTATATATGAATTATTACTTGAGTATGGAGGAAGGTGATTTATGAATTTTTTCTGTGGTAAATTATATCTTAAAATTTAAAGTTCAAGGTGCTTTGGTAACGTACAATAGAAACTATTATGATTGTCAAAAGCCTCAGGCAATTCTGAGATCTTAAAAGTGGAACTAAATGCAAAGATTTTCCAGGGGCATGAATTGTTTGAATAACCTCCAAACATTTTTTACATTGGGTCTCTCTGTTCAAGGCACTTGTTCAGCTGTGAAGTCCTATCAACAAGGAACAGTAGCACTTGACCTTTTTTTATGTAACAATGAACTGAGCACCTTCTTTTCTAGATACTGTTATAGGTGCCTTGTTTTATTGCCTATTCATAAAAATATAAATACTATAATTTTCATATTGCACAGAATTTAAATAACTTGTCTAATTATTTACTGAGTCACAAAAATATGAGTAATATCAGTCTCACTTTGGAGGACAAAACAGGCTTAAATAGTTGAAATAAACTTCCTAAGATCATGGAATTAACAAATGGAATGAGTCTTTCTTCTATGCAACATTTTATATCTTTCCTTCTGGGGACAACCTGCTATCAAGAAATTCATAATTAAAAGTTAGAACAGAAGAAAATAAACTTCCTCTGTTGACCACAAAAGAATGATCAAAAAATAAAAGTAGTCCTTCTACCGTGTTTATTTTTATTTTCACAACATCTTCATGACTGTGATTTGTATGGACTCACATCTACCTTACAACTATGTTAAAGTTTAAAAAACAACTAAGAATAAAATACCACAGTGATCTGCATATTCCAGAGTGGAACTATTAAACCAAATTGCTAGCCTTCCAGAGAATGAGAGACACTGCCCACAAGCAGCCACATTAGTGCTGGTTAGTGACAGTGCTCCATCGTGAGATCGCTGATAAAGTGTCTCCTCCATGCTCCAACAGGTCTCTCCAGGACACTTACATTAAAAAGTGTACGTGATTATTTAGCTGAGTGCAAGCCTTTCTGCAGTCAAAGGAATTATGTAACCAATTAGTAGTTCTTGCTACCAAGAATGCTAGAAATCCCCAAAAGCCAGGCTAATGTTCTCCAGCCAAGTTTAGAAGAATTTGGAGTGGTCTCTTGTATCATCTTCACTGGGGAGTACCCTGTGCCTGTCTCCCAAATATTCTTTAAAACTCAGGGCCTTGTGCTTGTGAGGCAAGCACTCTACCAACTGAGCTATATCCCCAGCCCTTGTGTTACTTTTTGTATTTGGAATCTCATTTGTAAACCAATGCTTGAAAAGCACTACCTAATGTACAGTATGAATAACGTAACTGTTTTTAGTTCCCTTTATGAAATCACGAACATCAAATTTCCTAAAACAATTGTCACATGCCTTATTTTGTCATATCAAATGATAATATTTGAGAGGTGCTGGGGATCAAACCCAGTGCCTCTTGCATGTCAAGCAACTGCTCCACTGATAAGCTATATTCCCAGGCCTCATTTAATTTTAGCCTTTATTCATATTTTGAGGACTGCCATATGAGTGCAACAATATATTAAAATTATTCTTTTCAAATTTTCATTGGGAGGCCCTCTATTTGATAGTTATACACATTAAATCTGTTCTTAAAATCTGCAAGTAAAAATTATAGAATGTCAGTGTGCAATTACATGTAAGTGCTTTTCCCACTAATGTAAATGATAAACATGCCTGGGCTGTTATGGATGCAAAACTAAACTACCGAATACCGAGATATACAATAATAATACAATGATTCCAAAATTATTAGGAGGGTTTTGTGTGTGTGTGCATGTGTGTGCGTGAGATGGGGGAGCGGGGGTTTTGTGATAAAATGACCACTGGGAATGGGTACCTGTTATAAAAGATGGGATGGTACCTAATCAGCAAATCCTCTTGGCAGGCTGGGTGCACCTTGGTGGATATACCTAGTATGAACCAGGTAGAAGAGGGAAATCAACATAAGTAGTGGGTTCCAGAGACAGATGGAAGAAGTACTTCAGGCACTCTCACAGCGGCTAGGAAAGTAATGCAACCCGAAAGTTGGAGGGGAAAATACTGGGACTTTGCATAGTGAGGTCACCCTAGGATTCACACATTCTAAAAGTATCCAAACACTGAATACATGATTTTTGTGCTATGTAGTGGTTTACGTTCACTGAGGTTCTCTACTATGTCTTTCTTTTGTGTTGCTAAGGGCAATGCAATTTCCTATTTAGAAGGTAGCAATTTTTCTATCAGGCAATGTTACATGGACTAATGACATGATAATCTCAATGCTTGGCTGCCCTGAGATGGTTACTGTCTTGTGCTGTTACACGGGGTCATCACTTGATCCTCGCAGTCGCCAGCAGGTGCCTGTTCTCTCCCTCCCTGCACACTCCTGTGTGGCAAAGTGAGGGGCCTTCAGTTCAAGTAATAGCATTTTTCTGATGCCAGAATTTCTGACTAAAATATATCCTTTTTGAAGTTATGAGAATGCAAAAAAAAAAAAAAAAATACCTTGTTTCCCCAAATCCAAGAATATTTATACACTGGCTCTTTCCTGTGCAGAAAGGTTGCTAGCCAAGTAGCCATCACCATAACAACAATTCACTTTCAGTGTTGTTTTTGTTTGTTTCTCCAGTAGAGGCTACAGAGTCCCTCTATTTCCCTTCTAAATCCTTATTTATTACAATGCAGGCAGTTACACGTCAGTGAGATCATATTCTTATAGGAGGTCAAGTCTATATGTATAACCTCAGGACACCCTGCTTTGTTCTTAGAGTTGCTATTTTTGCACCAAACATCATGACATAGTTTTTGACAATCATAGAATGCCTGAGTTTGGACAGCCCTTGAGAAAAATGTATGTTTGGACTGCATGCCATTTTTTAAAAAGCATTTTCTATATTCCTTCATGTCTCTTTTTTCCTTTTCCACTCTGTTTCATTCCATGTGATATGTTTTTCAAAAGACTGGTTATCATTTTCTAAATATAAAAAATAAAAGATGATTTTATTTAAAATTCAGATGAATGGAGCCATAACTAAAATACTAAGTGATGGAGTGTACACTTTAGCTGCCTTCCTTGGAGTCTCCCACAAAGAACATCATGTATGTGTTTGCCACGCCTGCTAACCTGTACATTTCCTGCGGGAAGAAACGTATTTGTTTTTGTATGAATCTGCGTAGGTGCGTAGGTGCGTATGTTACGCATCACCACGCTTACACACACTCTAGTGAGTGCTTGTGAATGTTCCTGAATAAAAACATTATCTATCTCCTCTGACTACTCTGAGTCCTAATTTAAATGAATTTAACTGAACAGATCAATCTTTAACTCTTTCAGTACATGGAAAGAATAGTTAATTGAAGCAGATAAACATCAGAATAAATATTATAGAAAACTATCAAAACTTGCATAACCATAGATCCTTCAGCCGGTTCCACATTAAGATTATCATCAGCAGCAACAACCTAGATTTTATTCAGGCAATGTTCTCATGCTATTATATTGAGTTTTAGTAGCACCACCTAAATTAAAGATAATTAAATTTTTTAGTATAGCAATTTGTTAATAGCACTCATGAGTAAAAAATTGTACAAACTGATAAAACCCAATGCTTTTTTTTTTTTTATTTCGAAGTTGTTTGCCAACAGGAGGTTAAAAGCAAAACCATATGCAGATGGGAAAACTATACCAACTAACTACTATATTTAAATGAAATCTATTTACCTTTTATCCAGTCTGAATAGATGCTTTTTAATTATTGCTAATTGTTTAAGATGACTTTGCATCCCCCAGAAGATTTAGTCTGAATAAATTTAATTCCTTTAAAGTCTCCTTCAGTTACAGGCAAATACAGTAAGAAGCCCCCTAGGTATGGCAGTAAAATAGTCATAAAGGCAGAAGCATTTAAATGAGCAGAGCGAGGAAGTATTCCCCGAAAGGAAAGAGGAAGAAAAGCCTTATGGCTGGAGAAACAAGAACCGAACATGAAACACACAGGCTAAGCCTTTAGGACGACGGTGGAAAAGGTCGCCGTTCACTCGCTCAGGAATGTGCTGGGGCCAGCGCAGCATGTGAACGGTTCTTTCACAGGTCACGGCGTCCATTCAGTTCAGGGACCTTGTTATGACCCGGCAGAAATAGATGGGCCTAATTAATATTCTGAACATACCTGAGCGAACATTCTTAAGGAAATCATCCTCTGGTGGTTTGGAAAAAGAAAAAAAGAAAACGGAACAGTAAGCATTAAAAATTGGATCGAGATAACAAAGTCAACTGCTCTCAAAGCCTAGTGCCAGCTGCAAAAAAGGTCTGGTTTGTGCCTATTTTGGGGTGCAAATAGCCATGCCTTGTGAAATAAAGTGGAGCAGAAGTTTGAATTTACTGGTAACGGCATGCTTGATATTTCTTTGAAAAACAGGCAGTCAGCTACAGAAAACTTGTCATAAATTCTTGCAAATTCATATGGTAATGAATAATGAAGCAATTTATCAATCATGTATTAATTAATGTAAAAGTATACAAAGAAAATACAATATTGGAAAAAAATTAATATTTAAGTGAAAAAGTAAGAATGTCAGTGTTGACATAATCACTCTTTACAAAAAATGTTTCGAGTATTCAAAATTTTTTCTAGGCATAATATTGATTTAAATATCAATTTTCAGTATGTGATTAGATCCACATTTCTCATGAACTTTTGTTTTTCTTTGTTTTGAACATTTAAAATGTTATTTATGCAAGATCAGCTATAACTCTATTAATAAAAAATGCACCACTGCAAATTGGGATGTAAATATCATCATTTTGAAACACGATGAAGAATAACTCAAAATAGGGGTCAAAATAGGATATAAAACAAATTTCATGAGCTTCTTCAGTATTTTCTGAGTAGATATACCTACATGATACATGTATATTTCTATACATGTCTTAATGACGAGAGGAAGGATTGCGGTATAAAATACTCAATACAGTCTAAGTACTTATTGAAGAAATTAATTGCTGAAGTCCCTATCTTATTTAAATACCTGCATTTAGCAAAGTAATTCATTCTGCAATGGGAGTCAAGTGTTTGGTGCTGGAACCTAATACAGTACATATAAAACAAAATCCCCATTGAAATGAATGGAGCCATTCAGTTCCGAGGCACAAAAAGCTGCAGTCTCTTTGTGTGGCTACTTTAAAGCCCCTTGATAGCCTTTTTTCTTTTTATGGTGCTTTAGGTATAGATGTGTCTCCGCTCAAAAATCACAAACAAACTACAAGTAGCAAATACCTAAATATGTACCAGATGGGCAAGTGCTCCCTGGGACAGCTAGATCATGGACAATTAACTGTCACCACATCCCTGCCTGTGCTTCCACTCGCTCCTGTAGTATGCACCTGTGGCTTATTAGGAATGTAACCAAAGTGGTAATGTGAATTCCAGGTTCAAAGGTAACCTGGAAAACTCTGCTTTCTCACTTCTTCAGTGTTCCTTATGAAAAGAACAATAAATGAGACGTAAACAACACAGTGGAAGAATATCATCCAGGAGAACCATTATGGAGGACCCCATCTCCTGTCTTTGTCCAGTTCTAAGTGTATTTCAAATTGAATGATCGAAGGAGGATTTGACAGCACTTCAAAAGTGCTAAGTGCAATAGCTGGTCCTTGTTTGCATTCTATTCTGATTCAAACAAATTTGACCGATTGTGAACAAAAAAAAAAAAAAAAGAAAGAAAATCGAACACTTGCTAATACTAGGTAATTATTAATATTTTTAGGTGTGGGAATAATATACTATGGTTGTGTTTTAAAAGTCTTTCTCTTTTGGAGATAGATATACGTGGGAGTATGTGTGGATGAAATGGTGTGCTGGCTGGAATTTCCTTCGGAATAAGTGGCATGGTGAGGACAAAGTGGGTGGCCATCGTGCAGTGATTTTAAAATATGTCCCCAGATATGTCTTTTTTCTTCAAGAACTGGAGAGTTATCCCTCTCTGCTTGTGTGTGGGCATTGAGGGGCTGAGTTCTAATGAACAGAGTGAGGCAGGAGAGACAGTGTATGATTTCCAAAAGTCTTGAGAGCACAACTGCGTCCTATGGGGAGCCAGGGGGCCCCTCCTGAGAGTTCTCCAGCAGCCCTACGTGGTGGAGAGGTGCTGGAGAGACCAGAACCTTCAACGACCTCTGGGGAGCCAGCCTCCGACCATGGTTGCAGGGAGACACCTTGGAAGAGGATCTGCGGTCCTGGGGCATGTCAGCTAACTGCAGCCTGACCAACGCCCACCCGCACCTCCTGGGGCGCTCAGCCAGATGCTCCTCAGGCACTGACCCACAGAGAATGCCATGATAAATACTTGCTGTTTGGAGCCACCGGGCTTTGCTTTTTGTTTTTTATTTCTATCCTTCTTCCCTCTTTCCCTCCTCCCCTCCCTCAATTTTCCCTTCTTTTTTTCTCAGCAATGAGTGACCAGCACCCAGACTCACTCTCTGATGAGGTTTTGAGACAGCATAATGAAAACATCAGGGATCACTATAATATTTTCATCTACTTTCATGTATATTTGAATAATTCTGCAATGAAATTTTTAAAAACTCATTTACATTTTCTCTATCTTGAAAGGATATAATTTAGATGGTAACTATGAATATTTTAGTTAATATTTAAGAACTTTTAATATTTTAAGAAAGTATCTTTTTAGACCCCTTTACAATTCCCCTCCCAAATATTCACTACATTTGGGTTATCTTAACCGTGCTCCTGAAACTTTCTATAAAATAAATCTTAATGGAAAAGTCACACTAAGACATATAAAGTTTTAAAATACAAACAACACTAAGAAGTTGGAGAAGTGATTTCAGTATACCATAATCTTTACCATTTTCTCAGGTAAACATATTCTACAAATAAAACAGTTTTTTGGTAAATACAGTTTATAGCTAAGAGCTTTGGAACTCATTGTAGCAAAATAAAACTGTGAATATGAAAAGATATTATCTTTAACGATTACCTAAATCTCTATCTAAAATGAATAGAATCACTGAACATATATTTAGTACACTTGAACTAACTGCCAAGTGAAATTGAAATACATTATATTGTTAAAGAAAACTTTTTTCTTTCTTCTCATAAAGTAAATTCTAATGGAATTAATTCTTAAAGCCCAGTTGAACCCCAGGAGGGCAGTTCAGGTAGTACTTGGGTGATAAGAGCTTGCATCTGAGAATGGGGTCATCCACAGTAGGAAAGGGAACAGGGAATGTTTAGCAGAAGTCGTGACATTGGAAATCTCCTAAGCCTGTCCCAGTAAGGAGCCAATCCCAAGTAGCAGCGGGAGATTGACAAGACAGGTCTGGAGGGTGGAAGAGGATCACCCTTATTCAGGAAGTTTTGGACAATGCGATCCTGGAAGCACAAACTCCTTTTGGTTTAACGGTTTAAAATAATACCTTAAAAATCCTTTGTTTCGTTTTACTGTGATAATTGCCTTTAAGCTTTTGAAAAAAAACTGTGTGAACATTTTTGTGTTGTACAAAGATTACAAAAAGTGTTTCCTTCATTTGATAATAATTGTCCTGAATGTGTTAACACAGAAGTTGCAAGTATTAAGCTCTTAATGAAAAAGTTTCTTCCTACTTTTTAAGATCTTACAAAAATTTCCACAGTATGTTTAGACATAAAAATGTCTTTTGTTCATAAAAAAGTGTAAGTGTATTTTACTAATGCTTTATATCCAATTTTTATGAGACATAATTGTTCTTTGCTATCTACATTCTAATCATTATTATACAGCATCAGAAAGCTATAAATCCATATCTTATTATCATGACTCCCCACAAAATTGCCTTTATAGGATTATATATAATTATTTGATTTTAAATTATTCTACTACTTACATCTAGGATCTGTGTAGAAAATATGAACAAAATGTCTACATTAAATACTAAAACAAGAATCAACAATTAAATGACTACAAAAAGATAGCTTGCCATATGATATTCATTATCTTCTACTTATAATCCATGTGATTAATTCCTTTTATGAAATTTATGTTAAAAATAGATAAAAGCAAAAAAGTCATTAGAACAGTGAAAAAAAATATGCTTCAGATATGAGTTACTTAAGAAAAAACAAAAAGATACTAAAACATCCTTCTGTCAAATGAGAATTCTGTAAATGGTCAAGTTTCTCATTCCCTCTTGAATTTCAGAAAGCTTAATTTGAAAATTTGAATGTTCTCCAATAGATTAGTTACTTCTAGCAGAGTTTTTTTTCTACATTTTGTCTTTATTCCTTGGATTTTCTATTGTTTCTCACAATTTATTGGTTTGATATTTTAGGATATTTATATTTAATGACATCAAATTTCTTACATCCTCTTTGGAACTAGATAGAAAATAAACAATGAATACATATTATATCATTATTAAAATTTAATAAGCAAGTGCATTTTAGAAAAAAATGGATGACTTTATAAAGAATTAACTTGCCTTCAGTTAAAAGTAGATATTTCGGGCTGGGGTTGTGGCTTAGTGGCAGAGCACTTGCCTAGCATGTGCGAGGCACTGGATTCAATCCTTAGCACCACATAAAAATAAACAAAAGCATTCTGTCCATCTACACCTACAAATTTTTTTTTTTTTTTAAAAGAACATATTTAAACTTTGTGAATGTTGAAATTGGCCTTCTTAATGGAACTTACATCATCACTGAAGTAATCTATAAACAATAGAGAATGAGAGATGAATTATTAGAAATCCTCTGAACCAAATAAGACATGAAATTAATATTAATATCAGCTGAGGTTAACAGAAATTTCTCTGGCTTGGGAGACTTGAAATTCACTTCTCACTCTGACTTTACCATCAACAATCTGCCTGACTTTGACCCATTACTAATCTTTAGGTATTTCAATTTTATCATGGATCAAATAAATAAACTTGACTTATTAACTGGTAAGACTCCATTCAACCCTACAATGTAGGTCTAGGTATGATAGTGTGAGCTGTAGTCCCTGTTACTTGAAGGCTGAAGCAGGAGAATTGCTTGAGCCCTAGAGTTCAAGGCCCAGCCTGGACAACACAACAACACTTCATCTCTTTTTAAAAAATTTCTTCCTGAAAAATTTTTAAGTCTCTACATTAGATGTACTATTTATCTTTTTGTTTGGTTTTGATTTGTCATTATTTGGTTATACTAATAGATTAGGAGAGACAAAAAAAAAGAAACACAGAAAACAAGACACACAAAAAAAGAATAGATTTCTCTGCTTTTCTTGTATGTCTTTTGAAGGACTATACTTTCTACACTTTGGTAAACTTAAATTAGAGATGTTTCACATCTAAAAGTTTGTAGGAGTATAACTTAACAACAAGCAAACCTTACAGTCATCACATTTTTTTTTTCAAAAAAGAAGGAAGGTGGGATTCTTTTAAGAGCACTTATAATTTTGACATCTTCCCAAGTTGCCTTTTGCATCACAGATTCTGTGCATAAAATACCGTAGGATTGTACACCATTTCAGAATTTCAACACATTGACCCCTGTGGAAATCAGGAAAATAAAAGTTCTATGAAAATGAAAATGGTATTTTAATTTTATCATCACTTTACTTTTTCTTCCAGCTTCCAAAAGTTTTGCTTCTAATTTGATTTGCGCTTGGGGTAATTTGGGAGTGAGTTTACTGGCTTGTCCATCTCCATTTCAGATTGACAGCTGGAAGACGTTCAACAACCACAGACCTAAGGCAGCAAAATAGAACGGTTATTGGAAGGAAACCAAGGAATTCGTATCAGTGCAGTTTCCAGTTTCTTAACCAGCTGGTGTGGTTTCTTGTTTATGTCCTCTTTCAACTATTTGAGTGGTGTGTGTGTGTGTGTTTGCATTTTATAAGTTTTGTACAAATTTAGAATAGTTTATCCACCTCTGACAAAGGAGTGGATTCCAAGGGAGCAATATTATTTTGGCTGAATTACAAAAGAGTACTGGCAAAATCAACAGTTTTTATAATATTTCCCTGACACCATCAGACTCCTAAGTTCTTTCTTAATAACAATGTATACCTAATTATAATATCTCAGCCACATTAACATTTTTAACTATCTTCCAACCTACTGACAGTTGTAAAGAGGCTGAAGGGTACTCAAATAGAAGAAGAAAATCACTACTTACAAACACTAAAAAAGATGTTAGATCAGTTTTTGAAGTAATTGATTCAATCTCTACAGCTGCAAAACTGATATTCTCCAAATGTTAAATTCGTTTATGTAAGAGTTGTTTAAAAACTATCGCTATATGTGGGGATGTTGTTCAGTGGTAGAGCAACATGTTGTGGGTCTAGCAAGATCAAAGCCCGGGGTTTGATTCCCAGCACTGCAAAAAACAAACAAGCAAATAAAAACAAACAAATAAATAAATAAAGCAAAGCAAAGGAAAAGAAAACAAAAGTTATTTCTGAGTTTTCCTTATCTTTCTGCAGTAAAGGTATAACGTCATCACCCACACCCCAAAGGTGATTGTTTAATTGAAAGACTCCACAAAATCAGAAGTTGAAAAAAAAATCAATAAAGTTGACAAGTCTTTAGCTAATGTCAGGGGGACCAGTGGGGCTGGGGGAAGGAGAAGATACAAATAGCTAAAATCAAAAACAGTGAGAACTTTACTACCAGTCTTAACAGAAATTAAACAAGATAATGTGTTAGTCAGCTTTCTGTTATTGTAACAAACAATTGAAGAAATTCAACTTAATGAAAGGTTTATTCTGGCTTCTGGTTTCAGAGGTTTCAGTCCATGGTCTCTCGGCCTCATGGCTTTGGGCCTGTGGTGGGACGGTGTATCTTGGAGGCAGCCTGTGGCAGAGGGCATCTGCTCACCTCACTTTAGTTGGGAAGCAAAGTGAAACAGAAATATGCTAGCATACCAGTATCCCCCCAAGGGTACGACCCCATGCTCCAATTTCTTTCTACTGCTGTCCACCTCCTAAGTTCTACCACCTTCTAATGGTCTCACCTCCCAATAATGCACTCAAGAGCCAAACAATACCAGGTACTCATTGTAGAACAATACATTTAGCCAAGGATAAAATAGACAAATTCCTAGAAACACCCAAACTACCAAACTGACTTAAGAAGATATAAAAAATCGAATGGACCTATAGTAAGCAAAGATATCAAAGCAGCATTCATCAACCTTCCAACAAAGAAAAGCCCAAGGCCAGATCACTCTACAGAAGACTTTTAACCACGATTTAAACACATCATCCTGATACCACAAAGACACCCCAAGAAAAGTACAGACCAAATTTCTTATGGAGATCGAGTCAAATATTTGTTTTCTCAACAAAACAAGAGCGTAACAAATTCAACAATACATTAAAAAGATCAGACTCCATATCAAATGGACTTATCCCAGGAAAGCAAAGCTATTTCAACATGAGAAAGTAAATTAATGTAATACACCATATAATTAAAACAAGGGGAGAGGAATCATCTTAATGGATGCAGAGAAAGCATTTGAAACATTCCAGTCTACTCTCGCGATACGTCAGCAACACTAGGCATGGAAGGGATTTCCTAAAATAAAAGTGCCAAGCGTGGAAAACCCTCAGCAAATATCATCCTTAGTGCTGAATGGCATGACATCTCAGCCCAGACCAAAACAGGACAAAGCTGTCTGCTTCCTCCACTGCTGTTCGACCCTGTGTTGAAGTGCCTAGCCAAGGTGCATGGGGAGAAAAAGGGGAAAAAGCTTTCCAAATGGGAAAGCAAGAAGTGAAGCTGTCTCTATTTGCAGACGATGTGATTCTGTACACAGAAGTCCAAAGAATTCCACAAAGAAGTCCAAAGAATCCACAAAAATACAGCAGCTGTCCCCCCTCATATACAAAGGAATGTATTCCAGGACCCCTTCCCACCCGTGGGGGGCCAACACCACAGAAGTATCGAGCCCTATGGAGACATGTTTTTTTGTAAATCTCCACAATAAACTTTAATTTATAAATAGGCACAGTGAAAGATTAACAACTCATAATTAAAATTATACAGCCTCGGCAACTTAGTGAGGCCCTAAGTAACTTAGCAAGACCCTACCTCAAATAAAAGCAAAAAGGCCTGGAGATATGACTTAGTAGCAGCGTGCCTCTGGGTTACATCCCAAGTACCCAAACAAACCAAAAATTATACAAATGCACTTTACATAGGTATTTAGAAACTGGAAACTTCCGTTTAATATTTTCAATGCACAAAATTAGCTTTGTGTAAGTGAAAGTACAGTGAAACTGATGATCTTGGAGGCTACTGCATCAGGAGCTAATAAAGGATCTAAGCAGTGTTGGGCTAGATTAGCATGCAAATCACGTGAGATTCCATATGTCCACAATGGCTAATTCAGAAATGAAGAAAATTTCATCTAAATACCATGCAAGTAGATAAAGTAACTTAGAATAATTTTAACCAAGAAGATGAAAGGTTTGTACACTAAAAACACCAAAAAGAAAAAAAAAAAAAAAAGCTTAAAGACATTAAGGAAGATCTAACTAAATACAATACCCTTACATATTCTTGTATCGAAATTGTTAAACGGTGATATTCCTCAGTGTGATGTGTGGATTCCTTGCCATCCCTATTAAAATTCCGAGAGCCTTTTTTGCAGAATTTGAAAAATCACTTCTTAACACAAGGAATTGATAAGGACCCTCAAATGCCAAGTAATTTTGAAAAAGGAAAAGGAAGTTAAAGGAATCATACTTTTCAATATCAAAACTTCGTAGGAATCGACAATAATGAAAATATTGTGGGATGACATGAAGATACATACTTAGGTCAAGGGGACAGAACTAAGAGTCCAGAAAGAGATGCAAAATCTGTGACCAACTGATGTTAACCAGTGTGGAGACACTCTTGTTTTCTATTTGAAAAGTACAGTGGTGCTTAAAAGGCAGGATAAACAAACACCAAAGAAGAAAAGTTTGTGTTTTGTTTTGTTTTAGTTTGTTCTCAGGGCTGGGGTTGGAGCCCAGGGCCTCTGACATGCTAGACAAAGTGCTCCACCACTGAACCACACACCCAGCCTCCAGTAAGGAAGCTTGATCCCTTCCTCGCCCCATATACAAATATTAACTCACAATATATCACACACTTAAATGGAGTACTTAAGTCTATAAACTCTTAGAGGCAAACATAAGTATAGATATTCATGACCTGAGATTTGACAACAAATTTTTAGTTTTTACACTAAAAGCACAAGCTTTAGTAAATAAACTGGTTTTCACGAGAACTAAAATGAAAACAAACAAACAAAAAAACCTTTTGAGCATCAAAGGAGATTATCAAAAAACCTATAGTATGTGAGAAAGTATTTGCAAATTGTATATCTGGCAAGGGTTTAATACATAGAATAAATAAAGAATGCTTACAACTCCACACCAAAAGACTAATAACCTAGATTTCAAAAAGACTTGCATCAAAATATTTATAGCAGCATCATTCATAATAAAAGAAACATTTCCTTTGGTTCAAATATCCATAAAAAGACAGATGTATCAAGAAATATACATACAATGGAATATTATGCAGCCATAAAAAGGCATGAATTACCTTTACATGCTACAACTGGAACGAACTGGGAAAACATTATGCTAAGTGAAAGAAGTCTAACACAAAAAGCCCCAAAAGCAAATATTGTACTATTAACTTTATGTAAAATTTCCTGAATAGGCAAATTCATAGAGATAGAAAGCAGATTAGTGCTTTCTAGAAGACAGAGGGAAAGAGGTTGAGGATTAATTACTGGTATGGAGTATTCTTTTGAGGTGGTAAAAAAGTCTTAACACTTTAAAGCATAATTTAAAAAGGTAAACCCTACTACCTAGGGATGCTTTTGCCAACTAAATGAAATAATGCATGTGCACTATTTTAAGCTACTGCTTAAAACATAAAAATCACACAGTAAATATCCCCTATAATAAGAATGATTGTTTTAGTAATTGAAAAATATCAAGGATGATTTCATAAAATTGAAATCACCTTTTTACGAGTCTAGAAGCTCTTTTCTGTGAGATTTGTCCATTTAACGCCACAGGTCTGTTAAGAAACATGGCTGCTGAAAATAACAGAAAATAAGCCATATAATTAATAGGAGAAGGACACACTAAACTCCATCATGACCTTCACATTGGGTGTGCTGTGCCACAGGAACTTCCTATCACTGAAAATAACCTATCAGGGGCTGTAGGGTGCCTATCAGGGATGATGTAATTATTCACCATGGAACTTTGGACCCAGCAGGTTTATCAGTGAGTCCTCGGCAACTTCCCACGTCTTCTTAAGCATCCATTTTATCCCAGTCTAAAACTAAATAATATTTATAAATTTCTACTAGTTTCTAAAGTGCTTATACAAGGAAACCTGGCACCTGATAGAGTATCAGTCAGGTTGTATGAATGACTCTTCTTTCAGCCTTGCATATAATGATGGACAGGATGTTCTCCGTCTCAGAACTTTTGACACTTTCCGACAATTGATAGGCCATTAAATTGTCCTGTCAATTATAGCAGGGTTGCTCTTTCTAATAATAATTAGATTATTTGCATGTTCGGAATTATCGTGTTGAAGATCCTTTCCTTAGGAGAATGAGAGTCACAGAGAAGCTGCCTTCATAGGTACTCTCTTGAAGCAAGATTTCAACTGCAGATTAGTCCAATCTGAATAAAAGTTCTGAAACTCCCAAACATTGACCATGTTTAGAATGCACTGGCTTATGATTAACAGTCTTAATACTCCTCTTTTGGCAGACACTCAAAACGATGTCTTTAAAGTTTTATTACCTTCATAGTTATTTGTTGAACATGATTTTCAGCCATCTGTAAAATTCTATTAAGGAAATATCCTCAGATATTAACTGTATATAAGCACTTGTGAACTTTTGAGTATTTCAACATTTCCAAGAATCCCAACTATTTATCAAGGGATGTCTTTATTCTTTCTAGCGTATGCATGCACATGTATTATTATTATAATTAATTGTATTATTATTTTGCTTTCTTCTACCAGTTTTTCTTTATTTTCTTGTTTTCTCATAGCCTAGACACCTCTAGAATCTTCCATCATGTTTGCTTCCATTAATGATTTTGCATTATAATTCTCTGAGCTAGAGAGATTTAGGACATAATTTATCCTGTTTTATTTATTCTTACTTTCTAGTATTACAAGGATTAGTATTTATTTTTCTATTCATGCTTCAGTCCTTGGAGGAAGGCAGCCCAGAAAGCAGGCCCAGTGCCCCACAACATCTTTGGCAAAAGCTGGTGATAGCTATATTATCAAAAGTGAGAAGGCAAAATACCAGAAGCTCTACTAACTGAAAGCTGTATCAGGAAGTTCTAAGAAGGACTCAGGTCCCTCTATCCACCAGAACATAATTTGCTACTTGCAAAATTGGCCATAACATGGATGCAGATTAAGGCTTAGAGTGTGGTGCAGACTCACCAGAGCCTGAGAAGAGCTCACAGAGTGGGGCAGGAGTTGCTTCCAGAGACCACGTGTCCTTTTGTACTTCCTGGCAGGAGTCAGTCAGACCAGCCTCCTGGGACCTGCTCTCCTCCTTAGCAAGTCATGTGTTACAAGTTGTACTGTCAGTACTACAATCTTTTTTTTTTTTTTTTTAATTGTACAATCTTTTATAGTGTTTTGAATATAACAGGTTCTTAAATCCTACTTCTAAACTTATTTTCCATAAATATGACTTTGATTCTCTACTTTGTATGAGTTATGATTGACCTTTTTTATTTTTAACTTTTTAAAATTTTTACAGACTGCATTTTGATTCATTGTACACATGTGGGTTACAGCTATGGTTGTGCACGATGTAGACTCACACCATTTGTGTAATCATACATGTACACAGGTTCATGACGTCTGTCTCATTTCACCATCTTTCATACCCCCCATCCCGTCCCTCTTTTCATTTCCCTCTACGTAATCTAAAGTTCCTCCGTTCTTCTCTAAACTCCCACCCACCCACCTCCATTATGTATCATCATCCATTTATCAAGGAAAACATTTGGCCTTTGGTTTTTTTGGATTGGCTTCTTTCACTTAGCATAATATTCTCCAATTCCATCCATTTACCTGCAAATACCATAATTTTATTCTTCTTTATGACTGAATAATGTTCCATTGTGTATATATACCACAGTTTCTTTATCCATTCATCTGTTGGAGGCATCTAGGTTGATTCCATAATCTAGCTATTATGAATTAAGCTGCTATAAACATTGAAACATTACTGTATTATGCTGATTTTAAGTCCTTTAGCTATAAACTGAGGAGTGCGATAACTGGGTCAAAAGGTGGGTCCATTCCAAGTTTTCTGAGGAATCTCCACATTGCTTTCCAGAGAGGCTGCACCAATTTGCAACTCCAGAATAAAGAACCTACAAAACTTTACACCAAAAATACATAGAACCCAATCAATAAATGGGCCAAGGAACTGGACACTTTAAAGAAGATACACAGGCGATCAACAAATACATGAAAAAGTGTTCAACATCTCTAGTAATTAGAGAAATGCAAATTAAGATTTCATCTTACTCCAATTAGAATGACTACTATTAAGAACACAAACAATAATAGGTGTTGGCATGGATGTGGGGAAAAAGGCACACTTTTACATTGCCAGTGGAGTTGCAAATTGGTTCAGCCACTCTAGAAAGTAGTATGATTGATCTTAATCACATTTTGCAATTAGAGTCTCTAGGACAAATAATTTTTATATCTTAGCACTTTTCATGATGACTGGGTCACAGTGATTATCAAGAACATATTAAATCACCTTTATTAAGCAGTTGACTTTAAATCATTCCATTATTCTAGAATATATTCTCAGAATATCACTTGTCAAGAAATTACCAATGATTGTACATTTTGAACAAGGTGTTCAGTTAATGCTTCAAAGAAGCATTTCCTCTGACTTTAAGAAAATTGTTTAAACAATAAAATATAGCTAGATTATGAAATAAACTTAATTTTATCAAATAATTACATTCATGGCTTAATTCTCTAAACCACAAACTGGGTCAATACTGAAACATATTGCAAGAGGCCATTATGGAATAGAAGCAATTAAAATCCAAGTCAAAAAGTGCCATTGGAATGGTTACATAGTATGATTGAAGATTGCAGCTGATAGTTATTATTGCAGGGCTCAAATGAAGACTAGAGTTTATAGACAAGGCTCCCCAGAGAACACCTGAGACTTAACAGGTGGGTAGGTACAGTGTAAAAATTCAGAATGAGTAGTGCATTCTAGGTAAATAAATGATCAAAAGTTCCAATGAGTTAATGTCCAATGTATACTTGGAAAATACAGTATAATAGAACAAACAAAGAATTCCTCAGAAGTCTGTAAAGTAGAAACATGATTTTCTTTTAATTATGGCAAAACAGTGCCTGCACTGTGTGTGCATGTGAGGAGAACCCTGCTCTGTCCTGCCTCCTGAGAAATGAATACCACTAGCCGGGTGGAACCCATGAGGTTATGACAAAGATTGGCAGTTTCCTCAATCGCTGTCTTTACAGGAGGAAAACTTGCTGGAGGGGTTAGATAAAGAAGGCAGGTGTCCTCTCTTGAAAACCCTTTTCCAGTAAACATGAGCCAGACTGAGGGAACCCAGCCCCAGAAGAGGGTTCGTTCTGGTGATAGACAGCAGGGTTCCAAAGACTTGCCAGGGGGTTCAAATGACACTTGAGAGCTCTTTACTTGGCTGGAGTGTAGGAAGGAGGGAGAAGTACCCTGGGAGAGGACATAACATCCAAGCAGCCAGGCCAAGCAGAAAAACCAGGCTTACGGACACATTGTGTCCTCTGTAAATCCCGAGGTTGAAATCCTAACTCCCAGGAGCTCAGAAGGTGGTGTATTTGGAGACAGGCTCTTTACACAGGTAAAATTAAAAATGAGGTCATTTGAGTAGACCTCAGATCAAAATGACGGCTGTCCTTAGAAGAAGAGGTCAAAGACACGGGGAAGAACCTGTGGAGACACAGAGAGAAAATGGGCATCTGTGAGCCAAGGAGGGAGTCTCGGAAGACACCAAAGATACCAACCCTGATGATCTTGAACTTCTAGCCTCCAGAAAGGGGGATGGCAGATTCCTATGGTTCAAGCCACCCATTATCTTGTGTCTTTATGGAACCCACACAAGCTCATCAGCAGGATCCCTCAGGGCCTGAGTGTGATGCTTTAGGACATGTGTTGAAAAATAAGATAGGTTAACCCATGATTAATCTATAGGTTAATCCATGAGATAAGAAGCTCAGGTGCCTTCAAAAATTCATTTTGCATCTCTACATTTACCCAAGGGCAGTGTAGGTGTGTAATGAATAATCTTCTAAGATAAAATGAGACGGGACGCTGCCCTCAAAAAGGGAAATTCTAGGGTCTGTTAATGGCGACGCTGGATGTACCATTGGAAGTTAAAGTTGGCCAATTTTAGGCAGCCAAATAAAGAAACTGCTCAGGGGAACAGTCCACAAATGGATGTCCACGATTAGGATTATCTGGGAGGGAACTCGGGATCATGAAGTAATTTAGTGAAGCATTTGGTTCATAAGTAGCATTGGGCAAATTGGTGGATGCCAGTCAAACCAGTGGGCTTAACTGTGTAGGGAGGTGAGAGTCAGACTGGCTCCTCTGGTTAAGCCTCAGACTCAGACCATCCATGTTGTCATGGAGATGAGAGAGCTTCTCAGAGGACTCAGCTTGTCCTGTGACTCTGGCCACGGGAGCCTTAGTTGACAGGCAACGTGGAGATGCCCCAGGGGTGCCAGTCTGTGGGAGACTCTGTCACAGAACTCACTGGCTGGTATGATGGGAAACAGGGCTTTCACTAATAATAAATGAGACTTCTTCCTCTCTGCACCCTTCTCTGTGCCAAAACATAAACATGTACTAGAGAAGGAAAGGCAGGCTCCTACAACTCTGTGGGGGGGAGAGGTGGCCTGCTAACAGACCCAGCCAGGCCATTCCTACTGCAGACCCCTCCACTGTCTTGGGCTGCTGGCAGCTATAGGACATCAGTGGTGGCTTCCAGGGGAAGCAGTGAGGGTGGCACCTGCACTTCAGTGTGCCTGCACGGCAGTGACTTCGTGGCCATCAAAGGGCGGCACGGGCTGGTGGGATTGTGGCTCGTCACCCCAGCCTCTGCTTCACGTGGTGCCTAGGGGAAGCTCAAGGCTGCCCTGCCTGGTCATCCGGGAATAGCCAGTCTGAGCGGAGCATCCACGCCCGGGGGAGAGAGCTTATGCTGAGCAAGCGTGAAGCTCCCTCTGGGAACTCCTGGGAGTACGTAGGCGGACCATGGGCTCTGGGACAGGCTGGGTCTTCTGTAGAGTACCCGAGGGGCTGGAGTGATTGACAGTAATGTGATCTCACTTTCTTCGCTCGGCTGGTGTGGCCTGGGGAACGTCTGTGTGTCCCTTTGTGTGTGACAGAAACTTCTGACTTGGACAGGAAGGAGAATGGCATAGAGGAAGCAGTGCTTCAGACGGATTGGATTCCAATGTAAGCGGAGAGAGCCGGGAGTGCAGCAGGAGGAAAACAGTAGTTACCTTGCTTTAATGACTGAGAAAATGTCACTGCAGGCGTTCAACAAAGCCACGCCATTTAACACGCTGCTTTACATACATACCTCGAAGCAACAGAAAACACCCCACACTTGAGAATAATGCAGAGATCTACAAAACTAATTTAGGTCCTCAAATGTTCTTTACCTCAAAACAAAGGTAACCTTTCTTGACTCCCAGTCTGTGGGGTCTCACCCTCTGAATCCTTGCTAACATCTGGTTTTTTTTTTTTTTTTTTTTTTTTTTTTTTTTTTTGGTAAGTGGTCGATATCCTCTTCCCTGAGTTGATTTCTGATTCTTACTATTTACACACGACTAAGAGGGCTTTTCTATAAATGTATGATTAGAGAAGAAACAACACTGGTCCAGCTCCCTCTGGATAATACTGGGCACGTAAGAGAATCAGTGACCAAGTCGTTCATTCAGACCAGAATGCTTCTGTTCAGCCACCTCTGACGAGTCGCCGGGGTTTTCACGGTCTCATCTTCATTCTGTGCATGATGGAGAGAGCCAGATGACCGCTGAGGCCTCTCCCACCTTAAAATGTTATGATCCTGTAGAAGGAACTCTACCCTGTTCATCCACCAGCTCATCTTCTTGTGTTGGCTGCCTCTCTATGTGTTCTTTCAGGCCCAATTGAAGGGATTCAAACTTTCTCTTTGATCTGACCAGACTTACTCTCCTTTTGAAAAAGCAGACGACAGCTTTAGCTCGTAGGAAAGGGAGCGGGAAGGAAAGCCAAGAGGAGTAACTTCTCCTTAAATGAAAGCTTCATTGGGAAAAAGGAACTCATGGGTGTCCTCTGAGGAGAAGGCCTGTATTCAGAAGGCTTCTGCTAGCAGTACGTGGTGTCATTTATATTATTGAAATTACTGCACAAATAAATGTGTATACATATGTCCTTGTGCTTCTGTATTTGGAACACAGCGAATGGTCCATATTTTATTCCTGAGTCTCATTTCTCTCAGGAACTACTAGCTATTGTGATATCAGATTTGAATATGGATGAGATAACTTATTCAAGCAAATATTATGTGTGCTATTCTGTGGTACTGGGAATACGAAATGAACTTGTAAAACAGAACCTTCCACAAGCTCCACCTCCTGTGGTGAGTGTCAGTGTGTACTAGGGAAGAGGAAAGATTGGTTGGACTTCCGCCCGACCACGGTTCTCTGCAGCGTTTAAATATCTAACGAATTTCCATTCTTAGTGGAGACGTGTGTGAAGGAGAATTCAGTGCACAGAGATAGGAATTCAAAATATGTATGAACAATTATTTGTTGCATAAACACATGCAATGAAAACTTAAACAGCAGAGGGTTGCACAGTATGTTAGCGATGGGTTTTTTTTCCCCATTTTTAAAGAAAGGGAGAAAAGGAAGAGACAGGAAAAATTATGAAGATGAAACTGAAAATTATCCCAGAAAGATGCTATAAAATTATAATAGAGAAAACGTTAAAACAGATGATAAAATCTGCACATACATTAGTCAGCTTTGTGTCACTATGACCAAAATACCTGACAAGATCAATTTAAAAGAAGAAAAGCATATTTTGGTTCACAGTTTCAGAGGATCAGTCCATGGTCAGCTGACTCCATTGGTCTGGGCAAGAATATCATGGCAGAAGGTCATGACAGAGGAAAGTTGCTTAGTCCATGGTAGCCAGGAAGCAGAGAAAGAGAAGGACCAGGAAGACAAGATAAAATCCCCAAGGGCACACCTCCTGCTTGCCTCCACTTACCACGCAGTTAGTACATGCCAATCATTAATCCATGAAAAGGATCCATTCACTGATGAGGTTATAGCTCTCGTAATCTAACCACTTCTCCCCTGAACATTCCTGTATTAACACAGTAGCTTTTGGTGGACACCTCATATCCAAACCACAGCAACCTGTGATAAAAATCACAGGAAACCACTCCGTGGGACCAGATACGTCCATGCATGTGGCCAAATGCAAAGAAGGGAAACCCATTTTTAAAAGATTGAAATTTCAGATTACGTGTATTTTTTCCCTTCCATAAAATTAAGAAAAGCAAACAAGAGTCCAATGAGAAAAATATATAAAAGTCAATATAGTAAGTATATTTATAACATATTTATAAACACGTACTTCCATATTTACATATAAATGCATACACATATTAAAATAATGAAATGCCTGTAAATGATCATACAATATCATTCAAGGAAAAATAGGAGTGGTCAATTTCTTTCTAGTGTTTTATATATTCTTTCATTATTTTCTTCTTTTTATTGAAAATATCTTTTGTTAATTAAAAAGAGTGTGGAAGCCGATAGACCAGATGCAGAGAGTGTCGCCAAATTAAAAAAGAAAAGAAATTCAAAGAATGACTTTAAGAATCTTTAAAAACCATTAATGGAACAAATGTTTAGAGTCAATTATATTGATAACAGTGGAAACAGAATCATGTAGTCATAGCAAATTTTGTATGGAAAGTCGATTTTGCAACACACACACACACACACACACACACACGAGGAGTAAACCACTACGGAGGAGAAAATAAGGGATGACTTAAATTAGCTCAAAAAATTTTCCTGATAATGAGGTCATTTGTTTTATTTATTATACCATATTAGAGAAAGTCTGTTTTGTTCCTAATAATTCTTTACTGATAATAAAATTGTTTCTTTGTTATATTATGCAGTATATTTTTTGTTTATAATACAGCAAATATTCTCCAAAATAGATAAGCAAATACAGATCAGCAAAAACAGTTCTGGATTAATGAGGCTGGGCGCAGTTGTGCCATGTTAACCAAAAAATCTCCAAATTCCAGAGGCTTAACGTGAACACAAAGGATTTCTTTCTCTCTCGCAGGCAGTATGACCCATTGTGAATTTCTGAATTAGTCGCCTTAGTCTACCATAATAAAATACCACACTGCTAGTGTTATAAGTGACAGAAGTTATTTTTCTACAGTTCTGGAATCCAGAAGTCCAAGTTCAAAGTACCATCAACATTGGTTTCTGGAGAGGCCTCTTCCTGAACTTGTGGACATCCGTCTGGTTGCTCTTTTCCATACCATTTCCTCTGTGTAAGCACAGAGCAAGGGATCGGAGTGGGTACCCAGATCTTGAGTGTCACTTCTTCTATTATTATTACTTTTTAGGTGGGTAGTGTTTTCGTAGGACCTCATCTGTGCTAGGCAATCCCTTCACCACTGAACTACACCTCCAGCCCATCTTTATCTTCTTGTTAGCACATCCATTTTCACAGATCTCGTTTAACTTTAATTACCTCTTTAAAGGTCCACGTACCAAATATACTCACATTGAAGATTAGGACTTCAACATAAGAATTTTAGAGGATACGATTCAATCCACAATGGTTGCCTTAAAAGTCACATGACTGTAAATAATTTCAAGGGGTATGAGAGATGCACCCACAATGTTTCTGAGAAAAGGAAAACTGGAGTATTGATAAAGTAGCACAGAGAACTACCACAATGAGTGTAATTTTGTTATATCATTTTCATAATCTAATTAATGATGCTATGATACATATAGTTACATAAAACTTTGCAAAAAATATTCTTACATTATGTGTTCCACAAGAAAAAAAATCTGAGAATAGATATATTAAAGAATTTGGAATCTTTTGAACATTTTATTGTGTCTTGTCAAATTTTTCTCCTGAAAAATATTGTGGAATCTAATTTTCTAAATCCTTGCAAAACCTTAGGCATTGTTATTTAAGAAAAAGAGGAAGACAAGGAGAAGAAAGAATTAAAAGAGAACGTCTTTGTCAAAAAAACACCCTTTCATTGCCTTAGTAATTTTTTTTTAAATGTTATCATCACCAAGGCTTATTATAATCTTTTTTGCTTGCACACATTTTTGGTAATAGGAAAAGTTAGTCTCTATTTCGGTTAATATTTTGCTCAAGGAAGGGTTTCTTTTAGTAACCAACTACAGAAATGATCCCTGAAAGTATAGTCTTTAAGGGTTTCTTTTAGTTAAAACATTTTACTCATTCTAAATTATTCATTTCTTTGAGTGAGGGAAGACTTAAAATATTTGGATGGATTGAAAAGAAATTTACACACACATTGACCAAAGATTCCATGTTAGGAATTGTTATTTGATGGAACCTTATTCAGACAAAATCGCAAAGATCAAGGTTAAAATACAGATGGAATGTTTTCTTTCACTGAGCCTATTTTTATCATAAAGTCAGGAACTCATATGTCATGTCTGAAAGAGCTCATCTGTAATATCAGAAAGAAGACCATCTTTTTCCAAGAACGGTGTCAGAGTTTGACAGCTGCCTAAAACAACTTTTATCTTCACCACTACCTTTGTCTCACCAGAGACCTGAATTAAAGGTTGATGGCCCCTGAAGATGCTCCAGGTTCATGCATACACCGAGCACTGAACCTCCTCCTGGCCTCCTGTGCCCGCAGTCTTCAGCTGGATGGGAGCTCTTGCCTCCAGCTATTTACACCATGATCAGGCTAGTAATTAGCAAAATGTTTAATATAATATAGAAGCAATTAGGAGGTGATAACATGCAATTAAGATGTGTTTTCAGATTAAAGATTTTATAGTGCTCTTTTTCTTGAAAAGATAAAGTGCCTATCTCAAAATGTCAAACAGCAGTGATTTAATCTGAATTATTTTCAATTAATATGCATGTATTCTTGCGATGTGTTCACCGTTGTTATTGACATTGATAAATTAAGCTCATCCCAGCTGAATTTATCCTTGAGTCACTCTATATTTCCTGAATGTCAGCTCTTCATTCGTATTTTTTTTTTCTTTGCCTACAAGCTGTGCGTGATCTAACTCTATGTCCCTTGATTCATCCCTGGGATTACAGTGATGTGTCAGTCTAGGGGAACAATAATCTGAAAGGGCATTGTTATAAATAGAGTGTTAGAATATAATTGTTTGTCATGTCATCTCTCCCCTTTCAATTCCCTGGAGTCCTGTTGAAGTAATTTAGACAGCGAAGATGACAAGAGTCTTGAGACTGTACTTATAGAGTCATCCAACACATCTTTAGCCTCTACTGCCTTTGAGACCATCTCCTCTACAAAGTAGAAAATGCAAATATCAAATGAGTTTTGACTGTAGTGTAAATTTAATTTGAGAGTTTACAGGGACTACTCTGTACAATAAAAGCACTGCGTCGCCTAAGTCATCTGCAATTGTTGGGACAGTGGCTATTAAATGGCATTCAAAATTAATTAGAAATTGTCATGAGTGAGCACCACAGCAGTTGAAGATAACTTAGAGGAATTAAATATTTAGTGTGTAGGCCTTGTTGCTCCCCCCTCCCCTTTTCTGTAAAGACAACGTGTAGGTGACTATGTTGGGAGTAAAATGTTTGACGTTTAAGTAAAAGACCAGAGGAAAGTAATCATTTTATCTCACTTTGGCATTTGCAGATTCATAATCATATAAATGATGGTTACAGCAGTGGTGTACACTACTTACCAGAGAATACATTGATTTTTTAAAAAAAATTAATATTTCTTTCTTAATAAGACATGCATAAATGACAGATTTGAGAATTATTCATTTTTAAGAAACACCACCAATTGTAATTAGTTGGGCAATTAAAATTCTCTCTTTACAAGTCATGAGCCAGTGGAATTTGAGAACTTAACAGTCCACAGGGCAAGGAGCATGCCTTATGCCAGGGTCTATCTATGCATTCTTTTATTGGACGGAGTAAATGGACACGCATTAGAAGTGACTGAATTTTTTCTTAACCTACACAAACTTGTTAAAATGAAGAAAGCTAATGATTTGGCAAAAATTGCACTCTTTTATAAAGGAAGAACTTAATATTTTTTCATCCCGTTGCCTCTGTGAGTTTGACATCATCAACAATGGCAGCCCATGATCTTTGAACTGTGTGCATCCACCCGGGTCCACTAGGTAATTCTTTTAAGTATAAAAATATGGTGTTCAAATTTTAAGTTATACTTACATTTTATCTAAAAATAAGAAATGCATTATACTTGACTACTGTTCCCTGTCCTCAGACCATCCTGAATCAAGATCCCGCGTGGAGGCCATATGTTCCATTCCGTGCAAGGTGTGCTGTGTCCTAGGGCAATAGAAGACCTCCACAGCGTGGAGTTAGCCATGGAGTCACCGACAGGCATTCATTCACCTTCAGTGTATTTCCAAACAGTGATAGTGAAGTGCCTTTGTGGACTGTTACTTAGTTTTAATTAAACTAGCCGTCACCAAATTGACAAGTGACTTTATAAAATTCCTGCAAAGAAAATGAACACACTCATCATGCAAATACAAGTGAATTTTAACAAAAATCTTTGCATAATTGGAGATGAGGGCTGGGGATGAGATTGAAAAATTAGCATCCTGATTTAATAAGAGAGACTCCCTCTATTTGGAACTACTTGGTTTTGAAAAGGATCTCGTTCAGTCATGATCGTTATTAAGCAGGTATCAAAATAAGTTAATTTAAAAGAAGAGCTTTAAATAATTTCAGATTATTAAACCCGAAATTGTTAAATAATGAATAATAGCAAGTCCCTTTGCTTCTGTCAAATATTTAGTGACAGGAATAAGATTTGTAACATTAATAAATTAAAAAGTAGGTCTTTAAAATTTTTATTTATTCTTTACTGACTTCATTTAACTTTTGGAGTATGCATACATTTGAAAATGAATGTATATTCATACCAATGGAATAGAAAGTGATCTGTTGGTATCTCCGGGAAGTTTGTACAAAGACCCATCAGGGATATCAATTCCACAGATGTTCAAGTCCCTTCTATAAAATGATGAAGTATTTGCATGTAACTTAAGCAGCCTGTGTACTTTCAATCATCTCTAGATTAATTCTAATACTCAATACAATGCAGTGCAATGCAAATAGTTGTTAACTGTACTGTTTAGGGAACAAAGGGTTGTATGTGTTTAGTATAGGAAATACCTTGCTGCATGAATAATACATGTTTTACTGTGATAAGAATGTGGAGTGTATTTTCCCACCCAATAGTGTGACAAGTTGTCAGACCCTGGTTCCTGAGAACTTGGAATGAACCCCATCCCTTCATGACGTCACACCTCCATATGTGAGTTACTGACCTCAACTTCCGGACTTTACAACCCATACAGCTCACAAGTCAGACAGATACTTAGTTGCTCAGGTGGTGGCACCTCACTCTGCCAGTGTTCTTACCCTCCTCCCAAATCTTGTCCGCTGAGGCTGGCACTGCACTTGAGCCTGAGGGGATCATACCTGTCAACACAGATCTCTCAAGAGTAACTTGATAAAAGTATGAACTTTATCTTAAGCCTGCTTCCATCCTAATTGAGCAAAGACACTGATCATTTTGAGACCCGCTTTGTTGTTAATGCACCTTGTCTATTGACTGTGTTCCCTCAGAGTTTTTGTCCTTCTTCTTCCCATTTTTAAGCACTGTGAACCTAAGAAAGATACTTACTTTGTAAGACATTAAGATTGATGAAATCATACTATGATTATCTCCCTATTATAACCATATATAACATAAGCACAGGATAGATAACTGGTAAGGAGTTTTGCCTTCAAAGGGCCAAAGGGCCACAGTGTGAAATTTCCCTCAGTGTGATATTTGCCCCCAAATCATTTGAAGGAAACATATAAAAGAGGGAAGGTCCATAGACTACAAAATTGAAACTACGTATCAGCAAAAATCTGAAAATGATCTTGCAGTATGAACACAACACTTTTCTGTATAAATTACGATGAATAAGTGATTTCCTATAGCTATAAATATCTTATGGTGATACATGGATGAATACCTGTAAAACTGAACCATATGCAGTTGACATCTTTCTGGGTCAAAAACTGCCATATATTTGTGATTATGATCACTAATCAACACAGAAAAAATTTTCTCTTGATTATATACAGCACCTGTCATTTTTCAATCCGTAGCTGCCCAGAAAAAAATGTCTGGTCCACCATAAAGAAGCAAGAAGGATTCTTGAATAAACATGATTATCATTGCAGAACTGGTCATGCATCATTCATGATCAGCCATGCCCATTCTAACCTCATTCCTGGAGAACCTGATGGACAGCTGACAAACTAGCCCAGTCTACTCCTCTCTCTTTCCCCCAAGTGAGAAACTGGTGATCTTCCACAGGCAGAAGCAAAGCATCTAAGAAAGCTCGGTGAGGTCTCTTGGGATCCAGGGTAGGCAAAGCCCTTGGTCAACATGGGTGTCGGGGTGACTGAACAGCTTCCGTAAATGTCACTTTCAACAATTTGGCGAGGGGTTTCTCAGGCAAATCCATTTGTACAGCATCAGGTCCGTGCCACACAGCCCACTCAGTGCCACTGGACGTTCTGAGACAGACAGGTATTGGGACTCAGGCTGCTTGCCTTTGAAAGTCAGTGAATGATGTTTTACAGGAAGTCTCCATGCAGCTAACCAAATTAGACATTGCTAACGATTAGAATGAGCTGAATTTCCAGTTCCAGAGAGTTTCTCAAATGGCATTTACTTCCCCAGGAAATGCAGAGAAATATTGTGTCCACTTTACGAGTCTGATCTTTTAGCTTTCTTCTGGCTTTGTATCTACTAAGAAGTGGCCTTGGTGAGATTAATCAACAAATCATGTTGAGAAAAATGATAAAGATTAATGGCCTATTTGAGGGCCCCTCTTAAACAGATTCATACACAAATACAAGTCATTTTAATAACCCTATTAAATACCAAGTATGGTGAATTGATAAAATAATCTCATATTTAGTTAACTTGATAATATACCATTTAAAAATTATACTATCAATTCTTCAGAGTTAGCAAACAAAAATTTTTTATGTTTATTTCTGTTAATAAAGCATCCATGTTTTTTCTACCAATCAATATATGTATTTAAAACATTTGTATTTTATCTACAGGCCTCAACAGAATGTAACTTTTCCTATTATTATATTATATTATATTAAAACAATATATTATTGTTTTAATATAATATTATTATATTATTATTATATATAATATATATTATATATAATATATATTTTATATATATTATATATTTTTATTATTATATTATTATAAAACAAGAAAATATGTTTTGAGACTTATTTCCAAAAAATGCCCTAGGAGGTTCATTTTGAAGAATCTAGCTACATGATGCTATAAGGAAAACTCCATTACTGTTGTAAAAGCTTTATTTACATATAATTCAGATATCAATACTTTACCCATTTGAAGTATACAATCCAGCGGTTCTCAATTAGATTGGAGAATTATGCAACCATCACCAAAATTAGTTTCAGAACTGAGAAATAGGACCCATCAAAAACTCAATTGAAAGTTTCCAGTATTTGTATTATTTGAAGATTATTTCACAGACACCTTCATTTTTGGACCTGATTAAAATGAATACCAATTTCATAATTAGTATTCTAAATATTTTCCAAATTATAGTTGGCTCATATTCAGAATAGACTAGTGACTTTAATCTCAAGTTTATCTCTTTGTTTTAAAGCAGTCATAAAAGATTAAGTTCCTTTCTGCAATCGCCAGTGTTTGTGGAGCATTATGGTCAAACATAAAAGATGAGACAATAATACTTAATCCCTTCCAAAATTTACTCCTGTTCCTCCACAGATAGACAGAAATATCTCATAAATGTGTGTGAAAATATATATGTAAGTAAACATATATGTCTAATCATAAACATTTAACAACATGTGGCTTTTCAAATTCCTTGAAATATTTCAGTTCATCAATAACAAAACTAAGAATCTGCAATGTACAGACTTTTAAAATCTTCCTGATCAAATTTAATTCTATGGGGTGATATAAAGGGTCCATTTACATTTCCAACCCTTTAAGGAAAATTGAAAGGGGAGTTTTAACAACTGTGCAGTTTAGTTACAATTGTTTGCTAATAAAAGACTCATTTTATTTCAGAGAAAATAAAAATTATATGGAGCAGCAAAGCCTCAACTGACCCCCAGACTTCATTATGTTCCACCTAGAGGTATGCATGTGTTTATAAAACCTGGACTCTCTGCTTTACAATACCCAGAATAACTAACGAATTTGGAAAATCCAATCTTACAACCTAATTCAAGAGGAAAACCTCTCAACCTAACAAAGGGAATTATTGCCGGAGATTAAACTGCTTGATGTTCTTCATTGTTCTAGCTGAGCCAAGAGGGAATATTAATTGAGATGTGCCATGGATTCCGGTGTGTGTTCCGCAGAACTTCTCAGGTTTCCTGGTGGTCCTTCTGAGGGAACAGCGTAAATGAGGGGAATAAGACGACCATTCTGAACCACAGTCGTTAAGCCATTGTTCCGTTTGGCACAAAAGGTAATGGTTGGTTGATTTGCTTTATTTCTGTGCTGTTCTGATTTTTCCCCTATACACCCTAATCTCTACCACTTCCTCTGTGAGTCATCAGCAGCTGGACCCAGGGAGACCACAGGAACCGGCTCCTGGAAAAGAGCTCTAATGCAGCTATTACTCAAGTTCAATTCTCTTTAAGAATGGTAAGAACAGTGAGTTTTAAGGGATAGAGAAAAGAGCTATTTTGCATTTTCTGCTTTGAAGAATCTCTGAATCATGTGGACCTATTTACATTTCCTTGCATGATATATTTATCTCAATATTTTTTTATGAACAAACATAACTAGATTTTCTTAAGTAACAATATTTTAATGTAATAGAAGTAAATCATTTGTACCCGAATATTTGTTCATTCATTTTGATTTGGAGCAGTTTGTTTAGTGTTGCAAATTTGCAAAGCAATATTTTAGTACTTTTTTCCCACTTAGAATTGATCCAACAATTTCTGCTACTCTACATCAGATGCAGTTACTATTATAACCCCCATTAGACATAAACATCCCTGTTTTCTCACCACACAAGGAGATCTCGAATTAGATTCACAAAGAACAGCTTGATTTATAGTTGTTTTCTCTCCATTCTATTTGGGGAAAAAAAAATTAGCATAGCATCAGGCTTTGATATGAGGGAGTTCCCACAGTCTGCTGGCAAAATCTTGCAGGTCACAAACCACCTCCAGAGGTTAGAGGATTTATTTACTACAGAAGGGGCTGTTGGCTGTGCCTAAACTGTGGCAATGGGGTGAGTTTTTTAACAAGACTGAAGCAAGACCCCAAACCTCAGGCTTCTGCAGTATTTAACTTCACTTGTGGAATCTCAGATTAAATAAGATATTGGAAGACAATGAAGCAATTACTGAAGAGAGTTTGTTGTTGAATACGTTTCTCTTACAGGTGGCATAAAGGAACTTGGGAGGAATGTATGACATCCCCAGATAAGAGTGTCTCCTTTTTCTCTGGGGTACTGGGGATTGAACCCAGAGCCTTGTGCTTGAAAGGCAAGCACTCTACCAACTGAGCTATATCCCCAGCCCAAGACTATCTCCTTTTTGACGGGTAGTATGAAGGAAAGAAAAGGAGATCTTTCAGCAACTGTGCTGCAGATACAGTTCATGGCGCCCCAGGGCCCTCTGCCCACTGTGCTTATGCAGGTCAATTTTTGTCAGTTAGCTCTTACCTTACAGTGTCCATGTCTCTCCGTTGCCGGTCCTCCATATCTGTCTTCCCATGGTGGTGAGTATGGACCAGGAGACCCCACAGAGCAAAGGCAAGACATCCCTCATCCCTCCTGGGGTATCCCTGAGACTCTTTAGTCATTCTTCCCTCTTGCACATAATTTAATAATGAAGTCCTGGGAAAAGACCTAATGATTTGGCCTACTTAGAAATATTTTCAACCAACAAAAGACTACAAGAGTTTTAAAAAGGGCTGTACCATTGTCTCAGATATCTACCTTTAAAATCTATTTCCCCTGAAGGGGATTAAGTCTAACTTACTGTGTGAGGAAGGAAATTACTTTTATAGCCTTACTTATATTAGGAATTGGCAGGTTTCAAATATCATATCTGTTAATATTAATTCATTCCAAAAAATGTATTTTTAGTATCCTAGAAATGCCTGCCAGAAATGTAATGTTACTTTTGGAGAGAATTTTAATTATCTCTATCTGAATTAAAATAAAATCTTTGGGGAATTGAGAAATATTAGGAGATTTAAAGACTCACTGTTTATAAATCTCACATCGGGCTTCAGCAATAGGTGGCTTTAAAAGTAACCACCTCAAGTCCTGAAAATAGCTCTGTTATTTTTATAGTATATTTTATGGCATTGCAGGACATTTTAGAATCATGATTCTATACTGGAAAATTTCACCACAACTATTCAATAATTTTTCTCAAAATGGGTAGAAAAGCAAAGTTTTAAAAGTTCAAATGTAAATTAATTTTGGCGAAGAAAAAAATAATTAAGATTTACTCATATGTTTTGGAGAAATTTGCTGAGTTTTATAGCATTCCATTGCAAATTAATCCCTGCTTAATGCTCATTTGATTTCATGGTTTCACACCTGATCTAGGGTACCAGGAATGCAACTGATTCCCCCATATACTTTAGCTTTTACTTATACAGCATGTATTAGTAATGCATAATTACATCTCTGACACTTTTTTAATCTTTATATAAGAGCTTGAAGAAACCTGAACTCCACTCAGCCACACCCAGTTGCAGGGATATATTTGTTTGATAATGAAAACGGGTGTCTTCTTTAAAATTTTGAACCATCTACAACTGCTTCATTTCTTATGCTATCAATAATATTCATGATGACATTTAAAATACTTCAAGACATAGAAAGTGACCTCAAGGCCCTTTGTTGTACATGAACAATAAAACAAATCCCACGGAGAATTTGTGGAACAGAGATATGTAGTTTATGATCTAGTGAGAAAAACTCATAGAAGACAGACCCTATTTATCACCAACTTCCTCTTTATTTTATTTTATTTTATTTTTGGTACTGGGGATTGAACCCAGGGATGCTTAACTGTTGAGCTACATCCCCAACCAGCTTAATTTTTTATTTTGAGACAGGGACTCGCTCAGTTGCTTAGGGCCTGGCTAAATTGCTGAGGCTGGCTTTGAACTTGTGATCCTCCTGTCTCAGTCTCAAGAACTACTGGGATTTCAGGTGTGCTTCCCCAAGCCTGGCAACAATCCATATTTCTATTACTCATTAGCTTTCTGCAAAGATTAATTCAGTGCTTTTTATATGTAAGGTATTGTGTTAGGAAGTTCTTATTTAAATCACTGATGGATAATCCTTCAGCATTGTGACAATTGATCATTAGTAAAAATAAACACCTTGACAACTTGCTGTCCTTTCTATTCTCTTGAAGGAGTTTGAAAATGTTTCATTTCATAGAATCTCTGTACTCCAGAAAACAGAAAAGAATATTCTTCTTTGAATCTTCTCCAAGATTTCCCAAATCAAAGCGTATGTAGTTTTTTTCTAAATTAAAATACTTTGCTCTTTTCATTTCTTTCCAGTTAGGCATTGTGTGAGAGAAACAGGTTCAGTTCCGCTGGTTATTCATGACCAAAACCATGCATAAACTAAAAATGGAAAGTAAAAATGTCCCTAAGAAAGCATATTTTTCTCCTGATACTGTTCTTGTTTTTTTCTTAGCAAACTTGGGATAAAGACCAATAGAGTTTATATAAACAATCAACTGGATGTTAGAGCCATCTGACATTCAGTGAGTGATTCTCCCCAGAAATACACACTCTTCAGGATCCCTTCCATTTAGAACCCAATATTATACTGTAGGCAAGTGTTTTGGGAATAGATTTGGCAATAGGCTTAGGAGTAGAGTAGAAAATTGGAAATTTGAATCATGGAAGGGAAAATTTTGTGAAGCTGTTGGGTCACCAATCCTAGGACATTCTCACCAGCATTGATCCTGAAGATTTGCTTTCTTGGCACCAGTTATGTTTAGGAATGCTCAGGCTGGCTGTAGAAAGAATGAGCCCGAGGGATAACCCGTCAGTGGGGGGGTTGCGGTGATAGGCCTGAGTCAGTCTCCTGAAGGAGAACGCCAGGAACAATCACAACAGAAGAGTAAACTTGCTCCTTAGCAGGAATACAACTTTTTGAAGATAGTAAGATCTGTTGGTAGAAAGGAATCTTTCCAAATTTTGAGAAAAAATTGGCCACGCTCACTATGAACTTTGATTCACACTGACAAAATGGTACATGGAGGTATTATTGGACTATGAGTTTTAACATACATCTATCCCCCCAAATATCAATCCATGCGCATAACGTCACATCCTAAAATCGGGAATCAGAGAAGCTTCCTGCCAAAAGGAGCAATGAAGATGTGGTTCTTATGTATGATCTGTCCAAATGTATAAATGCATTCTACTGTCGCATACAACTAATTAGAACAAATAGAATATAAAAATTAAAAACATCAAGGCTGAACACCAGGCAGAGCTGGGTTCAAATCCTAGTTCTACCGGTCTTGAGCAGCTGCTAGTCTTTTGCTTCAATAGCCCCCTCTATGATGGGAACAGTATCATTTCTTGCCACACAAGCTGGCACTAGCTCAGGGACTAGAATACTGTATTTGTTGCTATAGACACAACCTGATTATTCCTTCTCAGAATTACTGCAGCACTGTGCTATGAATCCAACTTAACTCTCCTACGTACGTACATACATACACCACAGTGAATCTCCACATGATGTACAACCACTAGACCAGAATCCTAATGAGAATAAGACGTACTCCATGTTTGTATAAATGTGTCAAAATATACTGTACTGTCATGAATAACTAAAAATGACCAAGTAAAAATTAAAAATAAGCTTAAAAGTGGGGTTCTAGAAGGTCAGCAAAGGGTGGGCTTCAGATGTTTGGGTGGGGTAAGCAGGCATTTTGACAACATGGTTTCTCCTTGGGCATGTTTGATTGTGATGTTTACCGGACATCCTTGCAGTTTAAGGTGACACTTTTGAAATAGAATTCTCTCCTAATGATGAAAAAAGAAAAAGAATTACTATAGTACTTTGGCAGTGCCACTTCAAATGTCCACAGCACATTATCCCTTAATTTGTATTTTTAGCTGCTTTTTCCTGTCAAATTCCTGTTGCAGTATGAATCTGCGTTGGACGGCCACATGCCACTAACACCGTCTTCCAGTGAAGATTTATTTGGTAATTTACTTACATTTTAAACAACCTCCTTCTTTTCAGAAAGGACTTGCAGAGACATATGAAAAATGTTCACCCTATGGTTTAAAGAAAAGTGTATGTCCATTATTTGTGACTCAATCAATATCGGTTTAATGAAATATTAATGAAAGTTTGAATTAACCAATCAAATACACTTCGTTTATCTAAAAAGAAGCTTGCATTAGAACTGAGATTTACCTAAATTTGAATGCAGGTGCAGCCCTTATGGAATTTTGGGGGCAAGTCTTACACTTGAAAGTCGAAAACTGAAAAAGAAAAAAACGGCAATTTGAATGAGATGCCTTATGTGAAAAGATCAACTGATGGTGCCTGTTAAGCCAATGACACTTGGGAAGTGTTAGTGTCACTGACTTTAAATGGACTCACAAAAATCAGAATTGTTCTATTGTGCTGCTCAGAGGGTTTTTGCGGTGGTGGTGGTGCTGGGGAATTGACCTGGGGTCTCGTGCCCCGTAAGTGCTCCACCACCATGGTTTGTCCCCAGCCCTGTTCAGATTTTCTTGCTTCTCCCACAAGGTATGCATCTATAAAGTTATTATTTCGTCTGTGAAGCTACCTGCAAATAACTTGAGATTAGTGACAGAAGCACCGTAGAAAATCGAAAACTCTCTAAGATGCAAATGAAACAAGAGGGCCTCGTTTTCTTAACTCCATCAATTTCCTCCAAAGTAGATTCCTCTATATGTGTCAATAATAACATTCTAAAAAATTTTAAGTGAGCGCTCAACGTGAAAAGAGAGCTGCATCCTTTATTTTATGAATCCGCTATTTATTGGGCACTGCCTTAGTTCCCCAGGGCTGTCTCAGCAAAGCACCACAAACCAGGAGGCTTAAAGCAGCAGAAATGTGTCCTCCGACAGTTCCCGGGGGCCAGAAGCCTGGAACAAAGGTGGGACAGGGCCGCCTCCCCCCGAGACTCTGGCAGAAGTCTTCTTTGGCTCTTCAGCTTCTGCAGGAAGCTTTATGTCCTTGGAGTCCCAGGACCACCTCGGCTGTCCTTCCCATCTCACAAATGTGACCATTGTTCCAGATTGAGTCACCTTTACCAACACCATCTTAACATCATTCTATCTTCAAAAAATACTGATTTCCAAATGGGGTCAGAGCTGCAGGTACCAAAGGTTAGGACCTCAACTTAGCTTGTTCAGGATCGCAGTTGGACCCATATGGCACCCTATTACATTACAGGCAATATCCAAGACACTGAGGCCACACACTAAGAGAGGCCAACACGGAAGCCTCCCCTGGTGGCCGCGGCTCACACCTGGGCGTTGGCTCCATAGCTACACAAGAGTCCCTCCATACATCATGTCTCCTGCCTGGTCATTCCTCATTTTCTCAGCACACCTGTGCCAGACGCTACAAAGACAGCTTCTTCCTGGATTGGTACATACAGTGGTTCACAAAAGGGCCTTTCTTTCCACGTCCAGATGAGTAGGTTATTAATCCAATAGCGAACCAAAGCTAAAATGCTGCAATAACACAGGTCCCCGGTGTCCCCTGTGTCTGTTGAGCAGATGTGAAAACCCGGCTGTTGCTCTGATGGTATCACAACAGTCACGAGGCAGCAGTAAGGGTGAGCGCAGCTCTCCAGTCACGGCATTAGACATGGCCCTGGCTCAGCCGGCACAGGGTCAAATTGGACAATGACGTGATGCAGACATACATTAGCCGTAACAGTGCAGAGAACACCCCAGGAAGCTTTGCATTACTGTTTGTTCCAGTAATCAGGTTACCACTGTTGAAACTCTGAGACAATTAACTAGGAAAAACTAGAAAAGCCTATTTAGTCTTTTTGAAGAAATTAATACACGGCCTAGGTGAACACTTCAAGCAGTTTAGAGGATCCAGAGAAAATGTCAATTCTCCCCGACCGTCTTCCAATTCCATGTCCATTTTTTCTGTATTACATGATTTCATGTGTGTATGTGTATCATTTAAATAAAAAAAAAAACACCATTTGTGTGTACAATTTGCAACGCACTCATTTTCACTAAAAATTGTATCACATATGGAGAGTGACATGTTACAATCTCTAACAATTATAGATTTATCAATTTCTTTGTTTACCCCCCAGTCTTTTTCCCGCCTAGTTTTTCTTTTTATTGGTTCTTTTTTGTTATGCCTAACATTGTGTTTCATTTTGACATAATTATAATGGTATGGAATATAGTTTGCTCTCCTCTTTCCCTGTTCCCTTTACTCTACTGATCTTTCTGCTATTTAATATGTACCTAGGAAAGTAGTTAGATTCACTCTACTGTTCTTCCCTTTTCCCATTCTCTCCCCCTCCCCTTCAATCCCCTTCATGAATCTTCTTTCCAACATACACTTTGGGCACCTGTGTGAAGTATCCTGTTACTGTGTTAATGTGGATTTGTCTCTGCGTCTTCTAGTCTGTTGGTCTTCATATTGTTTGGTGACAGAATGATGCTTCAGTATTCTTTTT
Organism: Sciurus vulgaris; assembly: GCF_902686455.1. NCBI lineage: Eukaryota > Metazoa > Chordata > Mammalia > Rodentia > Sciuridae > Sciurus > Sciurus vulgaris. Next base: position 134,188,476 of record NC_136470.1, read on the forward strand.
TTAAGATTATGTTACTGGGGCTGGGGAGATAGCTCAGTCGGTAGAGTACTTGCCTTGTAAGCACAAGGCCCTGGGTTCAATACCCAGCACCCCCCCCCAAAAAAAAAAAAAGATTATGTTACTAATGCATATATTAGAGTTATCATTATCTTCTCAGTAGATTAACACTTTCATTATATAAAAATTTTGTCTCTAGTTTTAATACTTCTCATTTTAAAATTTCCTTTGATATAAGAAAACTAAACCGGAGATCCAAGATGGCGGTCTAGAGGGAGGCTGCGTTCCTTGTCGCTCTGCAACGCTGGATTCAAGCAGAGGATATCTGTTTCTCGGTGAGACAGTTTTTGCTGCTTATCGATCCCCTGCTCTTTACCCCATTTGTCTGCTGTGATCACCTGCAATCTGCCAGCATATCGACGCCTTTTTTGAGAGCAGATTGCTCACTGTTAGGCATCTATCATCTGCCATTTGCCTGCCTCTCGCCTGTGCATAGCCTGCCTTACCCCTATCCAACACCCAACGCTCGAGGTTCACCTCCCGATCGTCTGACAGCTGCCAGCAGACTGACCGCAGACCACCAGTGGAGAACCAGCTGCCTGCTGCTGCCTGGAAGTTCACTGTCCACAGTACCTGCAGGTTTGACTACACGTGGCTGCCGCCATTTTGAGACAACAGCCAGGCCCTGTAGGACCCCTGGCCAGACTGACTGAGTCCCGTCTCCAGGATCCCTCAGCCCAACAGATCACTCCCTGCGTCTGGGGCCCTCACATCAACTGACTGCTCCCTGCCACCAGGACCCCCACACCAACTGACTGCACCCTATCACGGGGACCTAGACCAACTGATTGCACCCGGCCTCCAGGATCCCACAACCACACCAAACACACCCAACCTCCAGGACCATTGCCAGACCAACTGCATCCTGTCTCCAGGACCTCCAGCTGACCATGTCCACCCCTGAGCTGCAGCTCCCCATTTGCCAACACATTTGGAAGCCAGAGTGGCCATCTTGGATAATCCTGGAAGCTGTAGCTCCGATCTTCGGGTGGGGCAAATCCTATCCTGAGATGCCTGCTGGAGGCTTGAAGCTCATTGTCAGGTACCTCATGCATCAGGCTACTCAACACTGGGAGGTTTTATTAGTATATGACTGTTATACAGTAGATTTTCTTTTTTCTGCTTTTTAAAAAAAAAAAATTAAGTTTTTATTTCTTTACGTTTCTTGCTTTCTTTTCCTTCTGTTTACCTGTTCCCTCAGAGTCGCTTTCTCCCTTATTTACATGATAACATCCGATTTCTTTTGATTACACTCTCACCCTTTCTATTTTCTAGAACTTCTGTATATTCTTCTATTATCCCATTAACAGCCATATTCTTCATCCCTCTGCATCCTCTTTGTCCTCCATTAGAAACTACAGACATTATTGTAAACCTGTTTGTTTTACTGAAGATAACATTTGAACACATTTTGTTTATTATGACAATTTTGTTATTGTCCCCATAGGGGCTATTTGGTCTAGAATTGCATAGTGTCTGATTTGGGCACTGCTAATATTGATCTCCTCTTAAAGAAAGGGTTTTGGAAACCTATAGGGCCACTATAAGCCTTCAGGGGGAAATCTGCAATACCCCAGATCTGCACTGCTAGAGGGGAAGATACATGAACAACATGAAAAAACAAGGGAAGAAAATGATCCAAACCAATCTAGATTCTATAGTAATAGAATCCAATGACAGTATGTTAGAAGAAATGTCAGAAAAGGACTTCAGATTATACATGATTAAGATGATTCGCAAAGCAAAGGATGAGATAAGAGAGCAAATGCAGGCAATGAATGATAATAGCAGTAAGCTGAAAGAGCACCTGCAGGAAGCAAAAGATCATTTCAACAAAGAGATAGAGATTCTCAAAAAAAAAAAAAAAAAAAAAAAAAAAAAACGGAAATCCTTGAAATGAAGGAGACAATAAACCAAATAAAAAACTCAATGGAAAGCATCACCAACAGACTAGAACACTTGGAAGACAGAACCTCAGACAATGAAGACAAAATATTTAATCTTGAAAATAAAGTTGCCCAAACAGAGAAGATGGTAAGAAATCATGAACAGATCTCCAAGAACTATGGGACATCATGAAAAGACCAAATTTGAGAATTATTGGGATTGAGGAAGGCACAGAGATACAAACCAAAGGAATGAACAACCTATTCAATGAAATATCAGAAAATTTCCCAAACCTGAAGAATGAAATGGAAAATCAAATACAAGAGGCTTACAGAACACCAAATGCACAGAATCAAAACAGATCCACACCAAGGCACATTATAATGAAAATGCCTAACATTCAAAATAAAGATAGGATTTTGAAGGCCGCGAGAGAAAAGCATCAGATTACATATAGGGGGAGACCAATACGGATAGCAGCCAACTTCTCAACCCAGACTCTAAAAGCTAGAAGGGCCTGGACCAACATATTTCAAGCTCTGAAAGAACATGGTTGCCCACCAAGAATCCTTTATCCAGCAAAACTAACCTTCAGATTTGAAGATGAAATAAAATCCTTCCATGATAAACAAAAGTTAAAAGAATTTACAAATAGAAAGCCTGCACTACAGAATGTTCTCAACAAAATATTCCATGAGGAGGAAATGAAAAACAACAATGGAGGTCAGCAAAGGGAGGAACTACCTTAGAGAAAAACCACTCAAAGGAGAAACCAAGCCAACTTAAAAACCAAAAATAAGCCAAATGACTGGGAATACAAATCATTTCTCAATAATACCCCTGAACATTAATGGCCTAAACTCATCAATCAAAAGACATAGATGGCAGAATGGATTAAAAAGAAAGACCCAACAATATGCTGCCTGCAAGAGACTCATCTCATAGAAAAAGACATTCACAGACTAAAGGTGAAAGGATGGGAAAAAACCTACCACACACATGGACTCAGTAAAAAAGCGGGGGTTTCCATCCTTATATCAGATAAAGTGGACTTCAAGCCAAAGTTAGTCAGAAGGGATAAAGAAGGACATTTCATACTGCTTAAGGGAGCCATAAATCAGGAAGACATAATGATAGTAAATATTTATGCCCCAAACAATGGTGCATTCCTGTACATCAAACAAATCCTTCTCAATTTCAAGAATCACATAGACCACAACACAATAATTCTGGGCGACTTTAACATACCACTGTTAACATACCACTAGCTAGATCTTCCAAACAAAATCCAACCAAAGAAACCATAGAACTCAAGAACACAATCAATAACCTAGACTTAATCGACATATATAGAATATTCCATCCATCAACGAGCGGATACACTCTCTTTTCAGCAGCACATGGAACCATCTCAAAAATAGACCATATGTTATGCCACAAAGCAGCCCTTAGGAAATGCAAAAAAATAGAGATACTGCCTTGTGTTCTATCAGATCATAATGGACTGAGAGTAGAAATCAATGACAAAGTAAAAAAAGGAAATTACTCCAACACTTGGAGGCTAAATAATATGCTATTGAATGAAACATGGATAACAAAAAACATCAGGGAGGAGATAAAAAAAATTCTTAGAGGTCAATGAGGATGATGATACAACATATCAAAATCTCTGGGACACTATGAAAGCGGTACTAAGAGGAAAATTCATTGCATGGAGCGCATTCCAGAAAAGAATGAAAAGTCAACAATTAAATGACCTAACATTACAGCTAAAAGCCCTAGAAAAAGAACAGAAAAACAGCAAAAGTAGTAGAAGACAGGAAATAATTAAAATCAGAGCTGAAATCAATTGAAATAAAAATTGAAACAAAAGAAACTATTCAAAAAACTGACATAACAAAAAGTTGGTTCTTTGAGAAAGTAAACAAAATAGATAAACCCTTAGCCACACTAACAAAGAGGAGAGAGAAGACTCAAATTACTAAAATACATGATGCAAAAAGAAATATCACAACAAACACCACTGAGATACAGAACATAATGAGAAGCTACTTTGAAAATCTGTATTCCAACAAAATAGAAAGTATTGAAGACATTGACAAATTTCTAGAGACATATGCTCCTCCCAAACTGAACCAGGAGGACATACACAATTTAAACAGAATAATATCAAGCAATGAAATAGAAGAAGCCATTAAAAATCTACCATCCAAGAAAAGCCCAGGACCAGACGGGTTCTCAGCCGAGTTCTACAAGACCTTCAAAGAAGAACTCATTCCAATACTTCTCAAAGTATTCCAGGAAATAGAAAAGGAGGGTACCCTACCGAACTCATTCTATGAAGCTAATATCACCCTCATACCCAAACCAGGAAAAGACACATCAAGGAAAGAAAATTTTAGACCAATATCCTTGATGAATATAGATGCAAAGATCCTTAACAAAATATTGGCAAACCGTATCCAAAAACATATTAAGAAAATTGTGCACCACGATCAAGTGGGGTTCATCCCTGGAATGCAAGGATGGTTCAACATCCGTAAATCAATAAACGTAATCCATCATGTCAATAGACTTAAGGATAAGAATCATATGGTTATTTCAATTGACGCAGAAAAAGCATTTGACAATATACAACACCCTTTCATGCTGAAAACACTAGAAAAAATAGGGATAATAGGAACATACCTGAACATTGTAAAGGCTATTTATGCTAAGCCCATGGCCAACATCATTCTTAATGGAGAAAAACTGAAACCATTCCCTTTAAAAATGGGAACAAGACAGGGATGTCCTCTTTCACCACTTCTATTCAACATTGTCCTTGAAACTCTAGCCAGAGCAATTAGGCAGACTAAAGAAATTAAAGGGATACGAATAGGAAAAGAGGAACTTAAACTGTCACTATTTGCGGATGACATGATTCTATATTTAGAGGATCAAAAAACCTCCTCCAAAAAACTTCTAGACCTCATCAATGAATTCAGCAAAATAGCAGGCTATAAAATCAACACGCATAAGTCTACAGCATTTTTTGTATACGCAAGTGATGAAACAGCTGAAAGGGAAATGAGGAAAACAACTCCATTTGCAATAGCCTCAAAAAAAAAAAAAAAAAAAAACTTGGGTATCAATCTAACCAAAGAGGTAAAAGATCTCTACGATGAAAACTACAAAACACTGACGAAAGAAATTAAGGAAGACCTTAGAAGATGGAAAGATCTCCCATGTTCTTGGACAGGCATTAATATTGTCAAAATGGCAATACTACCAAAAGTGCTATACAGATTCAATGCAATTCCAATTAAAATCCCAATGACGTACCTCACAGAAATAGAGCAAGCAATCATGAAATTCATCTGGAAGAATAAGAAACCCAGAATAGTGAAAGCAATCCTTAGCAGGAAGTATGAAACAGGGGGTATTGCAATACCAGAACTTCAACTCTACTACAAAGCAATAGTAACAAAAACAGCATGATGGTATTGCCACCAAAATAGACAGGTAGATCAATGGTACAGAATAGAGGACACGGACACAAACCCAAATAAATACAATTTTCTAATACTAGACAAAGGTGTCAAAACTATGCAATGGAGAAAAGATAGCCTCTTCAACAAATGGTGCTGGGAAAACTGGAAATCCATATGCAACAGAATGAAAATAAACCTCTATCTCTCACCCTGCACAAAACTCAACTCACAATGGATCAAGGACCTTGAAATCAGACTAGAGACCCTGCATCTTATAGAAGAAAAAGTAGGTCCAAATCTTCACCTTGTTGGTCTAGGATCAGACTTCCTTAACAGGACTCCCATTGCAAAAGAAATAAAAGCAAGAATCAATAACTGGGATAGATTCAAACTAAATAGCTTTCTCTCAGCAAAGGAAACTATCAGCAATGTGAAGAGAGAGCCTACAGAGTGGGAGAATATCTTTGCCACTCATACTTCAGATAGAGCACTAATTTCCAGAATATATAAAGAACTCAAAAAACTCTACACTAAGAATACAAATAACCCAATCAACAAATGGGCTAAGGAAATGAACAGACACTTCACAGAAGAAGATGTACAAGCAAACAACAGATATATGAAAAAATGTTCAACATCTTTAGTAATAAGAGAAATGCAAATCAAAACCACCCTAATTTTCCATCTCACCCCAATTAGAATGGTGATTATCAAGAATACAAGCAACAATAGGTGTTGAAGAGGATGTGGGGAAGAAGGTACACTCATACATTGCTGGTGGGACTGCAAATTAGTGCAGCCACTCTGGAAAGCAGTGTGGAGATTCCTTAGAAAACTTGGAATGGACCTACCATTTGACCCAGCTATCCCACTCCTCGGCCTATACCCAAAGGACTTAAAATTAGCATACTACAGTGATACAGCCACGTCAATGTTCATAGCGGCTCAATTCACAATAGCAGCCAGACTATGGAACCAACCTAGATGCCCTTCAATTGATGAATGGATAAAGAAACTGTGGTATATATATACAATGGAATATTACTCAGCCATAAAGAATGATAAAATTATGGCATTTGCAGGCAAATGGATGAAATTGGAGAATATCATGCTAAGTGAGATAAACCAATCTCAAAAAGCCAAAGGACGAATGATATCGCTAATAAGTGGAGGATGACACATAATGGGGGGGAGGGAAGGGTTAGTGTTAGGGTTAGAGTTAGGGTTAGGGAGGGGGGCAAGTATGGAGGAAGGAAGTACTGTGTAGAGGGTAAAGAGGGGTAGGAGGGGTGGGTGGAAGGGAAAAAATAACAGAATGAATCAAACAACATTACTCTATGTAAATTTATGATTACACAAATGATATGCCTTTACGCCATGTACAAACAGAGAAACAACATGTATCCCATTTGTTTACAATAAAAAAAAAGAAAGATATAAAATAAATTGAATAGATAAATATGCATGGCAATTAAAACACATTTTCCCTCAATAATTGATAGAATAATTAGTCATAAAATTCACAAAGATAAAGAAGAACTCAACAGCATCATTTGTTAACAGGATCCAATTTCCTTTGAATTATATTTGCATGGTGCATCTTTTTACAACTTTTAATTTTTAGCTTTTCAACTGGTTATGTATGACAAGTTTCTTGTAGAAAGCATACAGTTGGGTCATGTTTTTAATACTACTGCTAATCCTTGCCTTTTCATTGTTGTATTTTACTTATTTATATTTAAGGTAATTGATAGAATAGGGCTTATATCTGTTATTTTATTTTTTCTTCATTCCTTTGTCTTGATTTTGCTTTTCTGTTTTCTTTCTCTTGTCTTTTGTGAATTACCTTAACAGTTTTTTTTAAATTTCCTTTTGATTTATCTTTAGTATTTTTGATATATTTCTTTACTCAAGCATTTTAGTGGTTGCTTTAAGAATTACATTATGTACAAATAATGTATAATCCACTGATGTCATTTTACCAATTCTTTCCATACCTCCATTTACTACCCTTTTCCTACAAATGTTTTATGTATGTTTAGAAACATGTCATAGAGTGTTACAGTCTTTGTGCTGTCAATAACAGAAAACTCAAAAGGTAAATGAAACTGTATTGCGTTTTCTCATATTTTTTCATATTTTTTTCTTTCTTCTTGATGTTTCAGAGTTCCTTCTCTCGTTTTGTTGTTGTTGTTGTTTAAAGAATCTTCCTTAGTTATTTCTTTAAGGTAGGTCTGTTGGTGACACATTCTCTTACTTTCCTTTTATTTGTGAGTGCATTAATGTTCCCTTCATTCCTAAAGGGTATTTTTCCTGGACCTATCGAAATGTATAAGTGCATTCTACTGCCAAGTACAACAAATTAGAACAAACTTTAAAAATTTTTAAAGAATTATGTGTTGACAATTCTTTCTTCCAGAATTTAAAATGTTTGACTACTTTCTTCAGTCTGCCCTACTTTCTGATGAGAAAACTGCTATCTTTGAATTTTTCTCCCTACATTCGGGTAGCCTTTTTCTCTGGCTGTTTTCAAGACATTTTTCTTTGTCTTTAATTTTCAGAAGCTTAATTATAATGTGTCTTGGCATGGATTTCCTTATTTGTGATTTGCTCAACTACTTCAATCTGTAGCTTTATGTTTCTTTCCAAATTTGGGGAGTTTTCAGTAAATCTTTAAGTACTTTTTCAGTCAAGTTCTCTAGCAATCTTGTGACAAGAAAGTTATACATTTATCATTATTAATATTTTGCAGGTCCTAGGATTCTGTTTGTCTTTTTCTAACTATTTTATATCTCTTTCAGATTGGGTAATTTCTGCTTCTCTATGGTCCAGTAACTGTTATTCCCTCTGACACCCTACTTTTACTATTGTTCCAAACTACTGAGCTCTATTTTTGAAATTTTTGTTAAATCTATTCCTAAATATTTGATGTCTTTAATGCTTCTGAAAATTTCAGAAGGGATTCCTTTTAAAAATTATTATTTTTTTTGCCATTATAGAACAGGATTTATGCAAATTGGTTTGATTCTAATAATGTTGAGAAGTTGTTGATTTAAATAATTATGGTGTGGATTATTTTGCATTTTTTAATTTAAAAAATTGTATTATCTGGGAATAAGTGTTCAGTTTCTTTCTTTCTAGTTCTTTTATCATTTTTCTTCCTTGCTTTTCTATACTACCTACAGATTTGCATACTGTAGCCAAAAAGAGTTTTTCATGATTTACAGGTAAACAAATAAAATTGTGAAAATTGTTTTTTTTAACCAAGACCACAAAAGTCATTAATATATCTTTCCAGTAGTTTTCCACTCCCCCATATCAGCTCTGTCAAACACAATTTTATTACTATGAAATTAGAAAGAGAAGAAAATGTGCAGTTAATTTGCTGAACTGCAATACTCCGCCATATTAACCATCATAATTGCCACCATGCAAAGTAGGTAAGAGAATAAATTGTGTTTTCCAATAATTTTGTTGGTTTTAACTTTCAATGCTAAGTTTTAAAATGCAACTCGATTCAACAAATTGAAAAGCCCTCAAATTAAGCAGCTCTATGACACATTTCATATGGACTCTGTTGATGTTAAAACTTATTTTCATGTAAATATTCTGTATTTTAGCCACTTGTAGCAGTTCATCATTACAGCTTCTATTGAATCAAAGTCTGCCCTCAAGTATTTTTTCCTGATAAAATGCCAAGACAAAGATCTAAAGGTTAGTTTTTAGAATTAGAAATTATATAGTCTTTTTTTTTTAACTTCTAAATTTTGAGTTAATTGTAAATTCATTTGCAATTATAAGAGACAACACAGAGACAGGGACACCTTGTGCATGCTCCACCTAGATTTCCCTAATCACAACATGCTGGTTCTTACTCTCTTTTCCTTCTATGGTGATCTCAGTTTGGATATTAATGGGCAAACAGGATACATGGGCCTAATGCTGTCACAGTGTCTTCTAGATATTCTCACCAGTTATAACTCCTTCAATTACTTATTATATCTTGTCATTTCAAAGTCACATTATCCTTTCACTGTAGTTTCAATTGGAGACATTTTATTTGGGGATTATATTTTTACTATTAATTTCACTGTAGTCAAAGAATTTGGCCAGTATGAATTATGATTTTTGGAATTTGAGGTTTTATTTGTATTTGAAGGTAAAGAAAACTGTGTTCTAGATCAAGGGTTTTTTTGTTTGTTTGTTTGTTTTGTATTTCAGTTTAAAATATCCTAACAGGTTTTTGTTTATCTGGCAAATGGTGAATGAAGCAAATTTAGAACTCTTGGGAAGATGAGAATCTGTCAATTTTCCTTGCATTTTTTTTTTTTGTCAGTTTGTGTTTATGTTGTTTGATTAGATGTTAACATGTAGCTGAAGCACTGAAGTATTAGTTTATATAAAAATTCAAGATAATTGCATATTTTTGTAGGATGAATCCTTATCAACTTTTATATACTTCATGCATATTTAAATTTTTTTGCATGAAGACTATTTTGAATTATTTTCATTTTATTTCACCCTTTTTAATCAATCTTTTCCAGATTTAAAAAAAAATTATTTTAAGCCTATGTGTATTTATTTTTAGATTAATTTTACATATATAGTTTATTTTTAAAATCTAATCCATCTCCATAAACTAGGTACTAAGAGAAACTTTCTCAAATTGGCAGAGAATATCTACCAAAATCTACAGATAACATTGTAATTAATGGTGAAAAACTTGAAACTTTTCCACTAAGCTTAGCAAAATGTTAATATGGCCCTCTCGCCACTCCTTTTCAACATCATACTGGAAGTCTTAGCAAATGCAATAAGACAAAAAGGAATTAAAATATACACAGATCAGAAAGGAAGAAATAAAAATGCATTTGTAGATGGCGTGGTTGTATATGTAGAAAGTTTGAAAGTATTGTCAGACACCTCCTAGAACTAACAAGCTGTTGTGGCAAATGGCAGTGTACAAGATCAATACACACAAGTCAGCAACTTTCTTAAATCAGGGATGAAGAAATGGAATTTGCAATCAATAAATTTATTGAGTAACTTCAAGTAATTGAAATTAGCATAGTATTATTTACATTAGTGTCTGAAAAATCATAAAGTTGGTTATGAATCCATCAAAGTTAGTATAAGACCTCTATGATGAAAAACACAAAAACTTTGATGAAAGAAATCAAAGAAAAACTAAATAAATGGAGAGAGAGTCCATGCTCATAGATGGGGAGTCTCAATGCTGTGAGATGTCAGTTCTTCCTAAAAGGTAATTTCAGTCCAAATTCCAGCATGCTATTTGGGGGATACTAACAACCTGATTCTACAGTTTATATGGAGAGACGGCAGACCCAGAATGGCCAACGGAGTATTGAAAAAGAAGAAGAGATGGAAGACGGACACTGTCCACCTCAACGCGGGCTATGGAACTGCTGTATTCAGGATGATATGCTGTGCAGAAGAACAAACAGACCAATCGGGTAAAAGAGAGAGCCCTTAAATAAACCCACACAAATGTAGTCGACTGATATTTGACAAAGGAAGGAAGCGATCCCACAGAGGGAAGACAGTCCTTTTAACAAAGAGTTCTAGAACAAAAGGGTCACCTACGTATTAATAAAAATGAACCGAGACACAGACTTTACATTCTCCATGAAAACTACGAAAAATGAATCACAGATCTAAATCTAAATCTAAAACTTTAACTTCTACAAAATAACAGGAGAAATATAAATGCGGATTTAGTGATGGCTTTTTAGATACAAAACCTTTGATGTGATCCATGGGAGAAAGAATTGAAAAGCTAAACTCCATTAAATTTAAAATTTTTGTTGGGACACCTTTAAGGTAATTAAAAAAAAGTTACAAGCTGGAAGAAAATATTTGCAAAAGCATGTCTGATAAGCAACAGCTATCCAAAATATCCAGAGAAATCAAAACTTGACAATAATAAAGCAAATAACCCAGTTAATTTATGAATAGAAAACCTTACCGGACACCTTACCAGAGAGGATGCATTGACAGACAAGGAAGGAAAGCCTGCATTGCATGTCATCAGGGAAACCAAATTAAAACAACAATAAGATCATGATACAATTACTAGGCCAAATCCAGAACACCGACACCACCAAATGCCAAGATTGTGTAAACCAAGAAGAACTGTCACTCTTTGCTGCTGGAAGTCAAAAACGATCCCCTACTTTGGAAGACAGTTTGTGATCTCTCACAAAACTAAAAATTTTTGCCATGTGATCCAGAAAACACACTTGTATTTACCACAAAATGTTGAAAACTTAGGTCCACACCAAAACCTGCATGTTTATAGCAGCTTTGTTTATAAATGTGCACACTTGAAAACCATCCAAGTTGCTGTTTAATAGGTAAAGAGATAAATAAACAGAGGTGCATCTAGATTATGGAACATGACCGACCGATAAAAGGAACTAACTCATTTCTTATCAAGTCATGAAAAGACATGGAGGAAACCTAAGTGCGTATTACTAACTGAAAGAAGCCAGTCTGGGAAGGTGGTAGGCTGGGAAGCCATGTGGCAATCTGGAGCAGACGGAACTATGGAGAGAGTAACAGGTAGTGGCTTCCAGTGGTTGGGGCTGGAGGGGTGAGCAGGAGGGCAGAGAGGATTGTTGGGACAGTGAAACCACCCTGTGCTATGCTGAGGGGCGGGTGCACGTCACTGTGAACCTGTCTAAACCCACAGAGCACGGAGCACCCAGAGTCAATCCCCATGTAAACTACGGACTCTGGGTGGTGACGGCTTGTTAGGACGGTCAGGAGATAGGAACCCTTTGGGAAAACACCTGGCCATCTCACTCAGCAACAGTTTATTTCCTGGGTAGAGAATCAAATTATTGATTGATAAAAAATGTCACTCATAATGCCAAAAAGTTAAGTTCTTCATTTTCATAGACACAATCATTCATCTGAATTTTTAGAAAACATTTCAAAATGGTAGCTACAAAAATGTTGGTGTTTCTGCCTTTTCTTCATGGGGAGGCCTTCATACACGTTAATATTTGATTTAGGTTTTAGGTTTCCTCACATATAAGATTGTGTTTTCCTACTATGCTCCTTATATTTTAAAATTTTAACTCTAAAACTAATAGTGACATTTTAATTCACAAAATAACCTCGCAAAAGAATCGCAATCATCTGCTCCTTGAAGGTGTTAAACAAAACCAAGAAAAATTCACTTATGAAACTCAGTGCAGTGTTTGATGGAGGATTTATTTCGGAGGTGTTTAATTTTCCCCTTTAAGGTTCTTCCTTAAATCTTCCATTGAATTTTTAGGGCATACATATTTCACCGGGCGGAGGGTCCGCTTTTGCACAATGCCCTTTTATCTCAGGAGTGTGTGGCTCTCCTTTAGAGAAAGGCTCGCTCTGTGGGTGCCTCTCCGAGGATCACAGAGAGAAGTCCCCCTCAGTGGTCCCACTGCTGCCGAGGACAAGGCTTGCTTCCATTTGGCGTCTACAGCTGGACTCAGCAAGAAACAAAGGCCTGAGCATTGCTTCGAATTCAGAAGAGAGGCCAAACCTCAACTGCAGGAGGCTGCCTCCAAGGTGAACCCAGGGAAGCAGGTAGCATCGACAGGCTGGACGAGCTGTCAGTCCAGCACAGGAGAGGACTTGGGTTGCACGGGGCCTGTGCATCCTACTGAACACACTGTCCTTCAGTTCTCTCTGACACGTCTCAGTCCCAGTGCTGGGGCACCAAGAGCAACCCTTCGCACCCTCTCTCCTTGCAGTCCAACCTCAGAAGCTGTAATTTGACGAGCAGCTGACTTTTGAGCGGGTTCAATCTTGACCTTACTTTACTATGTAATAAAAGCTGTGATTTAATTGTTTGCAATTCTCTTAAGGCCCCTGTCAGCCATGAAAGTTTCTATTCTATACCCTTAGTTTCTATTCTGCTCTCTGTTGACGCCCAGGTTTTTATTCCTGATAAGAGAAACAGTAACCGGGAGCAGAAGGCCCTTCAAGAGCTGCCTCAGGGGAGAACTGAGTCTTCTGGTGGGCTCAGAGGCCCGTCCCCAGCTGGGGAGAACCTAAAACGTGTCTGGAAACCCGGGGACTGGGGTCACGGAGGACCTGGGAAGTGTGCTACCTTAGCCCCATGTCTCACCCGCACAATCTGAACCCGACCCTTTACCAGGGGAGACAGGGTCGCGTTTGGGTGCGGCACGTGCACAGTCCTGAGCGAGTTAGGACAATGCTCGGGCTGGGTCTCAGTTCGGTCAGCATTTACCTGAGGGCAGAGTGTCGGCCTCTGGCCTACACGGACCCCTCCAGCCCTGGGCCACTCTCAGATTAAAAAGCCCTGTGCATTTGACTTCTGATGACCTTGGCAAGGCGCAGCCTTGGAAGAAGGCCAAGAGGCAGGTGTGAACAATTTTGGAAGTGAATCCTGTGACCAGAAATGCGAGGTCTTAATACAGCAAGCGAGGGTTCCGATTTCTTACCTAGGGTAAGACTGGTTATGACAGGCACATGTCCACAGAGTCTTGCCAAATAAATAAATAAATAAGATGCTTCTTTCTCTCCACCCAATTAGCATCAAAGATCTTATTTGAGCTAATAGTTTTGTATGGTAATTGTATTTAGAAGGTAAATAACAGGCCAGGCAGGGGGATCATTTTAGGAAAGGAGTTTTTCTTTGTGTGTGTGTGTGCGTGTGTGTGTGTGTGTGTGTGTATATGTCTGTGTGTGCGTCTGTGTGTGTGTGTGTGTGTGTGTGTGTGTTTCTGGTTTTGTTGTTGTTTGTTTGTTTGTTGTTTGCAAAATATTTCTGGAGCTTTTGTTGCCTATATCCCAGGGACACTTAATAAAGATCATGTTTGCGGAAAGTGCCTTTGGTTGACTGCAGCTCACTTTTCAAGATCTAGTACTTTTCTCCCCTTTGGACAGCATTTCTCCCTCATTTTAAATTCTACATTGAGGCTGCTCACCAAGTGGATTATCCCCAAACTCTTTGCTTTATAGGTTAAAAATAATAGTATATTGGATAACCTGAGAACAAATATAAATCAAAAAATAATAATTTGCAGTGCCAGCTCTTGGGAGGGATTTCCCCTCCTCTGTGAAGGCGTCTAATGAGAGAAGGTACCAGGAGGGGAACCTAGCAGACCTACTCCCAGATCGCTTGCCCTATTTAGCGTTATTATTTTTTTTTTAAGTTGCAATTAGTATTAGCCTTAAGAAATGAATGAAAATTGACGATGAATGAAAAAGTTAATAGATGTTAGTATTGTAATTAGCAAGGGTCTGATCTTGCAACAGCGGTTTTAGGGCTGATGTCTTTGGAGGACACGCACGTCCCCGGCCTGTCTGCTGGGAGGCGCCCCGTGGTGACGGAGGGACCAGGGAGGAGAAGTGGATGGCCCTCTGCTCCCTGCCACCCAGGACGACAGGGAGGCAGGGAGGCCCTGGAAGTCTGAGCCTCTTCCAGCCTCACAGACGTAGCCCATCTTCTGCCGAGACTAAGAGGAACAGAACACAAGGGGAGACGGCTGCGGGAGCAGGCTGGGCGTGATCGAGACGATGTTTTTAACTTGACAGAGAAAAACGGGGGCTGTTCATTTGGAGAAAGGAAGCTTTTAGATATGTTGCTGGAAAAGCCTGGTCTTCCTACATAGAGAAGCAGCAACGTGAGTTTCCCTTTGTGCACTCTGTCGCACTTGCCCAGAGGGTCCTTTTGGTCGGTACAGTCAGTCCTTTGTCCCCGAAACAGGAAACAAAATTAGTTTAGAAGAAGCACTGAGAAGGGAATCCAGAGGAAAAGAGCAGTCTGGGAATCGACTCTGTGAGTAACATCGACTCCGAGGACCAGGAGAGCGTAAACTCGGAGAGTCGGAAAAATACTGAAAACTGACAGCAGTCGGCACTGGCAGGTTGCTGCGGGGCATGCACATGGTCACCGCGCAGCTGCAGGCCGCTGGCCAGAAGGGCAGCGCAGCCTCCCAAAGCTGAGCTTGCTCTTCCGCCCTCCACGTGCCCGCTAAAATAATCCACCCCAGAAAGCACCCCGAGTCAGAGAAGAAGTGTAATATGCATGAATGTCCTTGTTTTTTAAAATATTTTTAGTTATAGGTGGATTCAATACCTTTATTTTACTTGTTTAATTTTTTATATGTGATGCTGAGATTCAAACCCAGTGCCTCACATGTGCTAGGCAAGCGCTCTACCACTGAGCCACACCCCAGCCCCCCCATGAATGTTCTTTACAACACTGACTATAATTAAAAAAAAAAAAAAAAAAAAAAAAAAAAACAAACATTTTAAAAGGAACCAAGGTAGACAGGGGCGGTGGTGCACACCTGTAATTCCAGCAGCTGGGGAGGCTGAGGCGGGAGGATGGTGAGTTCAAAGCCAGCCTCAGCAAAATCGAGGTACTAAGCAACTCACTGGGACCCTTTTTTAAAATAAAAAATACGAAATAGGCTGGGGATGTGGCTCAGTGCTTGAGTGCTCCTGAGTTCAATCCCCAGTAACTTCGCTCCCCACCAAAAAAGGAACCAAACTAAATAGATAGTGATAAGGTAAACAAATTATAAGGCACTGACACGACGAAGCAAAAGATGTTTTAATCCTGGGAAAATTGTGCAAAAATCAAAATAAATCCACCAAGTGAGAGACTTTCTAATTAAGTTCCAAGGCAATGTTCACTGTATAAAATGGAAAAGTTTTGCCTGCAGAAATACAAATGAAGAACATCGAGACAGTAATGGCAATTGGAGGAAGGCTAATTGCCACCCACATGACATGGAAAATATTGTTTTACTTAATATGTAAAGAGTTCTTTTAGATAACTAAGAAAAAAATCACTTAACAAAATGAGGTGAGTTCATGAAGATATTTTCAAAGAAATGCAAGTGGAAAGTATGAATACTCCACTTCGAACATGTTTAAAATGTTCATTTAAAACAAAAATGAGGAGCCATCTTTCACCTATCATATTGGTGGAGATAAATATTTTTATAAATATGATGAGGATGAAAAAATATAAGTGGTTTTATTCTATCTTCCTGGATATGGAAAATAATAACATATTCAGAGATCTGTATGGTAACAGTTATGGAATATTTAAATGTGTTTACATTTTCAGTCCACAATTGCATGCCCACATATTGTTTTATGGATAGACTCATGCATATCCTACACTTGGATGTAGAGATATTCATTACAACACAGTTGATAAGCAGCCTACTTAAGTATATTTTAGTATGCTCTTTTGATGGAATACTATATGGTCATCAAAAAGAATGAGGTAGACCTGCTGATATAAAAGAATCTCTGCATAAATAAATTATTAATAGAAAAAATGTCCAAAACTCTGTCTGTGGCATGTTCCCTTTTATGTAAAAACATGGACAGTGTCTGGAAAGATATAAGCACATAAAGAAAATTCCTGAGATGGGAAGATAATGAATCTTTCTTTCTATCCAATTTTGTTCTTTATAATTTTTTGTACTATGAGCATGAGTTTTTTCAACAAAATCTTTACATTATACTCCATAATAATACATAAATATATGGGAAATATATGTGATATTTCTATTTAGCATAAAAAGTTGTGTCAGCATGATCTTTTCTTCAGTTGCATATAAATTATACTATTATTTATTGCCTTTTACATATAATTATAAATTTTACATTACATGTTATTATATGTTACATTTTATTCTTAGTTAAGTACTGAAAAATTGAAAAACAGATGCACCAAACATCAATAATGATTATTACCTCTAGTGTAATGTAGCTATATGTAAATTGTTTAGTTTGCCAGCTTTCCTTTATGCTCCAGGTTTTCTTTAAAACTTTTCATAATCTAATAAGCATTTTTATAGAGAAGCTATTGGCAGCCTACATGACTAGATTTGGTATTTTCTGCATACTGATGTGTGTGTGTGTGTGTGCGTGTGTGTGTTTATTTCAGGAAAGTTCTGTGGATTAAATATTTAAAAATTCCCATCCATTGTTTTGCTTATTTTCAGACTTCCTGTATAGATAAATCCCCTTTTCTTCTTCTCATCATTTTTTTCTAAGACTTTTTAGCTTCTTTGTAATGACTATTGGACTCTGTCACTTTCTTAATTCTCTATTCCTTCACTATATTTCCTTGGTTTTCTTTCTCTTTTGTTTTTTTTCTCATTTTTTTAAAATGATTTAATTCTTTCCTCCTCTTCGTTCAAAGCTCCTCCTAATAGTCCATAATTTTATTTCATTCTTTCATTATTATTTGGTCCTTGAATTTTTTTTTTTTTTTCTTTTTTAATACCTGCTTTGGAGTTTTCCTTCAAAGAACCAGTTGCTTCATTAATGAAAACAGAAAGATAGTTATGCTTACAAATTTTAACAAGCCGAGTAGCAACATTTTTCTGGTGCATATCCATCATCAGTTGGACATACTACTGATTTTTTATTTTATTGTTATGGTAACGTTTCATCCGACCTCTGCTAGTGAGTTTAAAAACCCCTTGGTAAGTTAGTTGTGCTTTCTTAGACCAGCTCTTTGCAAGAGATGCCTTTGGTCAGAGGCCTTAGGAGTATCCCAGCTGCTTGATTTTCATAATGCGAGTCTCACGTCCTCGGTTGCCCGTTCTCTGGCTCAGGTCCTGGCAGAGCCCTGTTTTTTCCTGTTTCTCTAGACCAGACCCAGCCTAGCACGCCTGCTACCCGCGGTCCACCTCTGTTCTGCTCCTGCTGTTCAAACCCGGGAGCAGACATGGCGCCTTGGCTGAGCCGCTCAGCTTCAGGAAGCGCGCATGCGCCGGTGCCTCTGCGCTCTGCGGCCTGGCTGCTCCCTGGCTCTTCCTCCCTGGGGCCCTTGGAAGCCAGGGTGCTGAACTGTGCGCAGACTGATGGCTGCCGCACTCCACAGCCTGGAGGTCCGCCTTTATTCTCCCCCTGGCTTGCGGATAAATGACAGGAAAAGCCCTTCTGTGCACATGAACGATAGGAACAAAATACGAAATTGAATCTACTCGTTGATTAACCTGTGTTCTTAGTTTATGAAAGTTTAGAAAACTTTTAATCCCCGCACATTACACCCATCTCTATCTGTGCATCCTGAGAATCACTTTTGATGTGACTCTTGAATTCCTCAAGCACTTATGCGATTCGGGAATAAATTCATGTTTACAAACAGCTACCTAGTCTTCTCAGAAAGCTTCACTACATAATCTATTATTTAAACCATGAAAAAGCCGTGTAGATCAAGCATTATGCTTTGTATATAATTAGGTAAACTTATGTACCTAATTTATTCCACTAATCTATTTTGTTATCTATGTCACATCACTCTTATAGTTTTGAGAAACAATTTAAATCTATGATAAACTTCCTTTTTTTTTTTTTTTTTTCTTTTCTTTCTTTTTCAATTTTTTTTCTAAACCTTATTTTCAGATATCCCAAAGTTGGACCGAGATCATTATTGGAACCAAAATAAACTAATGCATTAATGGAATAAGAACTGATTTTAAAAGATTAAACAGACCTCAGTGCTCACTATTATTCTCCCTATAACCCAGGTTTGTGGTTCATGTAGGCCCCCGGATCACTGTTTGATTAACGTAATTTGTGAAAAATAGAGACTCGAAGAGCCAGCACCATATATAGGACGTGGAAATAGTTTACTAACAACTTGGCTTCCTATAGATTTCTTGGAGAACAAAATTTTTCTTTCAAAACATAGATAGCAATCTCTGCTGACTTCTTGCATTCAAAATGCTCTAAAAGATGTTTCACTGAAACTGAAAATTTATTTTTTAGCAGTACCTATTTTACCCCTGGTAGATGATGCCATTTTAAAAAACTAGGAAGTTTAGAGTAACTTCATTTAATATGATGTTACTGTTTCTGAATCCACAAGAGTTTATTGTAATGTATCTTCAGATCTCTAGAATTCGTGCTGATTTCCCCCCATTTTTAGAGTACATCAATTATATTGGTGGTGGTGTGGGCAGGGACCAGTTAAATAGTCAGTGTTCACAATGCAGCATCTCTGATATCGAACAATATATTCAAATGAAGCTGCAAAATTGCAAAACATTCATGTAACTTTTAGTTTACAGTGACTTTTTCTGATGATAAATAGATAACGCCTGCGAATGATTCCCCCCCCCCAAAAGGAGGTGTAAGTTTTCCTGTTTCAATAAGAAAATAAAAAAGTTGAGTGAAGAAATCACATGAGAGTCTGAGCAAAAGAGTTTATGATGAAAATACCTGAGAAATTTCTTGTTGGAACTTACTCTGAAACTAATTCCAAAAGACTATTCTGAAACCTTTAAAATTGCTGGAATCCTTCTTGAAGTAAACACACCATCTCAGTAGTATTGTCTTCGAAAACAGCCGTTATGAGGGCTTCACGTTCACATGTGCATGGACAGTTATCTCTGTGCTTTACAGTCGCACCTCGGAGGAAATACTGAGGACGGATTGTTTAATACTTGTTGAACTGGATCCTTCCAGTTTCTAAAGTGTTCGCTGTTTCAGGAGGATGAGAGACTGCAGTTCCTTGAAAGAGTTATTCACCTTCCAAAAGTTCTTGGCCTCATCCCAGGAAGTAGCGGACACGCTGACACTTCATGAGTGATAAAGTGATATGAGAGGGGCTTAGGTCCCTGTCAGAGAAGTCCCTCCAGAGTGGACGTGGGACAGCAACCACGATTGCCTTCCAAACCGGCAGCTCTGAATGCCTTTGAGACTGGCACATCTTCATCTTGTCAAGATAGACCAGCTTTCTGGTCTACTAAGAATTGTCCTATCGTATTTTATTTACAAAAATTTGTGAGTAAACTAAAAATAAGTGTATAGTGAATTTTGGTAGGTTTCTGACATGTTTTAAAATGCAAACTAAGACTCTATGAACATTTTAGAACACAAAATGAATAAGCCGTTGGGTTTAAATACATTTTCAAAGTATAATACAAGATTTTATATTGATATCAATGGTTAAAAATACCAAAAGATTTACTACTAATGAGTTTTAGTGTCATAAACATTTAACTATAATCTGTCAAAGTTAATATGTAATTTAGTGGAAAAAATCATAAAGAGTACCTATTTGTTTCAGTTTAATTCCTGTTAACTAAACAAACGCTTTTCAAAAGAAGAACTATGAAGGCCAACAAATACATGAAAAAGTGTTCGACATCTCTAGGAATTAGAGAAATGCAAATTAAAACTGCACTGAGATTTCATCTCATTCCAATCAGAATGGCAATGATCAAAACTATATAACCATAAATGTTGGTGAGGAGTTGGAGAAAAGGGTATGCTCATATATTGTTGGTGAGACTGCAAATTAGTGAAGCCACTCTGGAAAACAGTTTGGAGATTCCTTACAAAAGTAGGAATGGACCCACCATATGACCCAGCTATCCCACTCCTTGGTATATATTCTAAAGATTTAAAATCAGCATACTCCAGCGATGCAGCCACATCAATGTATGCAGCAGCTCAATTCACAACAGCTAAGCTATGGTGCCATCTGAAGCGCTCTTTATCAGATGAATGGATAAAGAAAATGTATATGGATACAGTGGAGTATTACTCAGCCATAAAGAAGAATAGCATTATGGCATTTGCTGGTAAGTGAATGGCACTAGAGACTGTCATGCTAAGTGAAACAAACCCATCCCCCACAGCCAAAGGTCAAATGTTTTCTCTGATATGTGGAAGCTAATCCCAAATAAGGTTGGAGGGGATCAAAAAATAGAAGAAAAGTCAGTGGGGTAGACAAAGAGGAATGAAAGAAGGGAAAAAGGGATGGGAGAGTGAAAGACAGTGGAATGAATCTGACACAATATTCCTACATACATATATGAATATACCGCTGTGAATCTCACTCAGGTATCTCCACAAGACACTAAAGAATTAATATCTATAAGTAAGTAGCAGAAAGATCAGTAGAGAGAAGGGTGCAGGGTTGGGAGGAAGAAAGGGGAAGGGAAGTCCTGGGAACTGCATTAGAGCAAATTATATTCCGTGCTTACCTAGTTATGTCAAAATGAATTCTGTTGTCATGTACAATAAAACAAACCAATAAATAAAAAGTTACCAAAATAAATAAATAAATTTAACTCCTTTTTACCATTCGATGTGTTTCTGAGGAAGTTGTATCTTTGCTCCTTTACATAGGTGTGTGATACGCTTTCTGACTCCCAGAAAGGATATCTTGATTCTTGCAGTTTCCTTTCTTTTAAAGATATTCTTAATCCATTGCTTTAATTGGGCCTTACTTTCCTATATTTATGCAGGCATTTCTCCTGCATTCTGAAAGACCTTTCCAACTCATCACTTTGAAGGTGTAGGTCGATGGTCAATAAGTAAACCATTCTCAGTCTGGGATGCTTCATTAAGTCCTTTAGTCATTATTCTAAGAACAATTTAAAGTCTTTAAAACAGGAGTGAGAAGAATGATGAGTTTGGGGGTTGACTAATTCATCTTTCTCATAACGTACAAAATTTATTTCGTGGAAGAAAGAATAGATAGTTGGAGAAATATTTAGAAACTAAACTTTGCAAGACTTAGTGATGGATCAGATATGAGGAGACTCCGGTTTCTGATTCACAGGGGGATAGATGGTGCTTCCATGCCCTGTTTTGGGAGATCTAAATTTTGGGGAGAAAAGATTCCAGAACATGTCGTGAGATAAAATTGCCTTGGCAACGTCTTGGTGGTACTTCCACAGGATAGCTCCGTTATCGAGCCTCTGGAACTGAAACGGTAAGTCTGGGATAGAAATAAGTATCTGAGATTTGTTTGGATCTAGTTAAACATTTAAACTGTAAATCTGGATAAGATGATTGGGAAGATGTTATAAAATAGTTTGAGAACAGGACCAAAAATGATTATGTTATACCATGAATGGCCAGTAGAGAAGTCTGTCACAGAGACTTAGGACTTCCCGAAGGACTAGGAAAGTAAAACTGTGCCATACGTGGAGCCCAGGAAGGGTAATTTTCTAAATTATTAATCTTTTCTGAAAGTTCTCCAGAGTGCCCAATCTGGATGAGGGTTCATGTCTAATTTATAGGGAAGTCCCTGTATCCCTCAGCCTGCATTATTGTCGTGGTGTGGTAGGATGTTTTTCTTCAATTCCCTGTTGATGGGTCTAGACTAATGGGTGACAGTTCCATTCACGTGGATCAACCATGACTAGCTATTGCAATAACCTTACCTCTCCTTAACTTTCTCTTGGTGTGATCACCACCCCCACCCCCACCTTTCACACCACGCACACTTCCCAGACTTGCTTCCTTAGTTCTTTTTGGGTTCCTACCCACAGTTTGCATCTCTGGTTCTCTCTTCCACTACTCTTTTCTAGTGTCACTTTGTGCTCATGAAGATACGTGGAGGGTCATAATTGATTGATGCAATGCTATCATTGTAGGAGGGGCTGATACAAGTGCCAGGACATCAACCTGACACTGCTAATGTACTAGAAAACTTCTCAAAAGTTATTATTTTGTACCGCAGGAAACATGTTTTTCATCTTTTTCATTATTAAATCATTTGTGAATTAAACTGTAGCATGAAATTATTCAAGTAAAAAATAGTAGTAAAACAGGGGTCCAACCTTGAGAAGGTCTAGAACATTCTATTAGACCCAAATAATCTATCAATTCAAGTAAATGGGCAAAATTTCCCCTCAAATTTTGAATCTCATGATGTTAACAGCAAAGTTTAAAAACAGATATAATTTTGTGTTTGTAGGGAATGTGAACAAAAAAACTGCAATACCAAGCTCCTGATGTACAGCAGGTGCTGCGCTAGTTATTCTGTGGTTTTTCACTTAATCTTGGTAAATTTTATTATTGTTATTTTGTTTCAATTCAGGAAACTGAGACTGTGTAATCACTTTTGCAGGGCATATAAAGTTAATACACATGGAAACTCTGCTCAAATGCAGATTACTGAAACTTCAAATTTCACGCTCTTCTGGCTATTATAGCAAGCAGCAGTGTTTCCCAAAGTTGCACTACCCCAAAGGTGTGGATGGTCAACCTAAGAGGCTGCACTTTATTCGAGACTTAAACTATAAAAGAATCGCCATGGATCATCATTGCAAATAACTTAATTTTGTTCTCTTTGGTAACTTCTGATATCTTTGCACACTTTGAAATAAAAATGCACATTTTCCTTTTAAGGACCCTGCCAACCACAGGGCTCACTGAGTTTCAAATACAAGGAAATCAGGCATTACACTTTGGCTCTGAAATCACGCTGCCAATAAGTCCATAAATAATTTTATGTACTGGTAAGATTTTAAACATCAGGTTATAACCAAGTTAATTAATAACACACTCTCTAAAGCCAAAACTTCCAGTTGTACTGTTATGGTAGCTTGTGTATTTATAATAACTAATCAATAACATGACCTTTAATATACAACACAAACATAGAGGCTCATGGTGTCTGGTTTCAGCCTTTCAGGATGCTTTTCTTACATCAAGGTCCTATGCAAAGATAAAACATGATTATTTGGGGAATGACTATTCACCTAAATCAAGCACCATCAAAAAGCTGACAAATCCAGCTTATGCTTTTGGTAAGGGGAGCAAAAAGACAGCAAGCATCTTAAACAGGTCTGGTTATTTTTGAATGAACTGATATCACTGCGTGAGTTGATGTTCTTTGAATCTCGACACTAAAGTTTACGATGGTAGTTACAAATGCCAATTTCGTGATAAAAATTAAATCAAAAGAGGCTGATAAAATTTCATGTTGATAGAAAAGACCGGAGGTAAAAATGAACAGTTTTTGGTTTTTCTATTCTTCTATCGTCATTGCTTCAGAACTGGGGCGATTCTTTCAGTCATGTTTATTTTAGTTTTTCAATTTCCTATATTTGATAGAAAATAAAGGTTTTCTGAAACTTAGCATTTAAAGTAGCCCATCTATTTGTTTTAAAATGTAAAGTAATTAACCGCTGAGTTCATAAACCTATATTACATTATTGGCACTGACTCTTTTAATAGGTCATTTAATGATTTCTCTCTTTTGGATTTTAGATGATTCATTCTCTTTTGGTCACAGGAAGAAGTCGATATTTAAGACGGTTGGATGCATACTGTTTCCTCAGGATAAGCAATGATTATGTGTATAAAGTATACTGTAAATAGCTTGGAAGTGTTTAAAATATACTTCGTTTCTGTATTTGCCATTTTTAAGTGAAAACTACATCAGGTTAGTAATGATTTTACATTTTAGGTCTATTACAATTTATGACTTCACGTGCCTTCTTTGTTTTGCTTTCCTGGTCCTGGGTTACTTTAAGGAATGTGAATCTCAGTAAGTTACATTTATTTTGAAATAAAAATGTAGTTCAAAACAAGTTTCTATTCCAGTGAAAATTCTCTAAAGGAGTCTGTATTTTTTTAAGCAGCTGTAATTTATTTACACATTCCATCTCTCTAAGCCACTCTGTTTTATCATAATAAAACCTACAAATAAAGAATCGCTGTATGGAGCAGTGTTGATATAATACTTCGAATACAAACATAGTACTTTGTCAAGAGAGTTTCCAAAGAACATTTCATCTAAATAGAAGTATAACACTTAATTTCAATTACCATTATGCACTTGGAACTTTGAAAGTATTCGTGGGAAATAGCAATCATACATATTTTTCACATCTAGTTAAGCATTTTTGTATTTACACCAATAGGAAAAACTAGTAATTTTATTGTATGTGACAATGACCTTGAAAATTAATTTGGGTTTTCACCTAAGGCTGACCATAATTATTTTCTTGTTAAGTTGGCGTCTTTAAGCATTCAGACTTTTGTCCTTATCTAGATAATTGAATTCTGAATTTGGACAGAAAATCATCCACCCAACTTCTCTCAAATGTAAATCATATATTATAAATATATATATATAATAAATATGTATTTATGCCTATATTTAAGAAGTAAGTAGCATAATAGTCTATTTCTATTTTAACAAAAAATTAAGTCCTTTTTAATCTGGGGAAATAAAAGTTATTTTTTTCTAGAGTCACTAATTTGTAAATAAAAATTTTCAACTCAACCAATTTAAATTATAACTCTCCTTTTTAAATTGCATAACAACCAAGTATGACTACTGCTGATTAACTTTGTATATATTTACGTGATGTTTTCGTTAGAAAAACAATGGCTCAATGGTGAATAAAGGAACTGAGAAAAATATGTATTAATATAAATCACAGCAGAAATATAAATATATGATCCAAATTTCTTATGAAGCTTTTATGGGACGTGTGAAGTTTTAAAAGTACATAAAGATATTAACAAGGAGAAGTTGAGAATCAATGTAATATGCAAAATCATTTGGCATAGCTATTGGGAAGACAGAAGGTGCTCAAGAAACTTAGAGAATCAGTTGAAAGAAGATTCATTAGTGATTAGGGAAAATATTTCATGTATTTTAAATATAGAGCAAGTGGGCATAGTTTTAATATATCTACATTTTGAGAGAATACTTTTAGTTAATTTAACATTGTTTTAATTGATTTGTAAAAGAATTTCTTATAATGGCAATGATTTTTCAGGGTAATAATTTTAAATCTTATTTCATCTTAGGCCAGTGCATGAGTTTAAGAAGAAAAACTATCCACATATTTCCTTTAGAGTGATATCTAAATTCTATAAGAGTTTTTATGGCTAACTTAAAATTAGACCTTATTAAAAAACACTTTTTTCATACTGTTTATAGCATTTGTACTCATAGAATCATCAAAGATATTGTTAAGATTATTAATTAAGGCAATATTAAGCACAGTTTATTACCACTGAAATACTTTTTTTTTTTTTTCCCCCGTGGGGTTACCAGAGATTGAAACCAGAGGAGCTTAAGCACTGAGTCATATCCCCAGCCCTTTGAAAACTTTTTTATTTGAGACAGGGTTTTGCTAAGTTGCTTAAGGCCTTGCTAAGTTTCTGAGGCTGGTCTTGAAATGATGATCCTCCATCCTTGGCCTCCCAAGCTAGCATTACAAACCTGTGCCTTTGCACCTAACCTGAAGCATGCTTTGACTGATGGCTTTAACAGAACCTTCAGTGTTTCCCAAGTTTAGATGCGTCCAACAGAGGGGCTTTGTGGGTTTGCTGCTCTTGGTAATCTTATTCACATTCCCAGCTTAACTAGGCCAAAAACAATAATTCTTTATATCATGTGTTAAGAAACCTGAGTAAATAATATTGATAGTAAATAAATTAATAAAGTGTTTTAAAACTTTCAGAGCAGTTTCTTAAAAAATAAAAACTAGTATATGGACTTACATGGACACAATGTATTGTACCCATCATGCATTGGATTTGCAGAGCTGACTCCTCTGGGCTATACAGAAGATGAGCATTAAGTTCTGGGGAATGTTGGAAGTTGATTAACCAAGCATAACCATTAATTAAAAAAGAAAACAAAATGTTATAGAAATGTACCACAAATAAAACAAAAACAAAGACAATAAATATTCAAAGCTTACCAATTCATGATTATTTTATTGTATCTCATGGATAACTGTGCTTAGGAGGATATTTACAAACATCAAATCTATATGTTAAAAGTCATACATAAAATAATATGATACACATTGAAATAGTACATTGTATAGTATAACTATTTTCAATTATACACATCTGTTGTTTATTCTGCATTGATACCTCAAAATTTGCCATGGTGGAATGATCTATAATGTGAAAATCAGCAAACATTGCAAATCACAGACTTGTGAGTGCTTACTCTCATAATGCCAATCTCAGACCACTCAAACATACAGAATATTATTTGGATGTAGAAACTTAAACTGAGAGAAATGAATGGAATAGCCCTGTGCCACTCATCTCCCAATGACCTACCTTAGCCAGTAGTTTCCAGCAGTGCTTTGACAGCTAGCAAATGCTAGTGTCACTGAGCCCTCCTTGAGTGACAGGTTTTCTGATACCATGCACATCTTACAGAACGGTTCTACCCTCCATCCTCACTTTATAGAAAACAAAGTATGACTTTGAGAGTTTATTTTCCTTTCCACAGTTAGGATTTGAACTCAGGCCTCTCTGACTCTGAAACCAAGAATCCTACTCTATGACCTTCAAAAGGTAAAAACATGGCTGGAGAGACTGCACACACAGGCGGGGATTTTCTAATGTGACTAGGATAAGACGGGTGTCTAATTTTGACTTCAATTCTTAACCTATTTTAAGTATCATAAGGTTGTTATACATTCTTCTATATCTGTTATTTCTTTTTGAAGCTGTTTAGGAATAAAAGGGAAAGGACTTCTCTTTAGGATTTCCTAATTTAAAGATATACTTGGAGAAGAGGAAGCCAAATTATAATATAAATTCAGACATTAAAAAAGAGACTTGAGCATTGCTTCAGGAAGCATTTTCAGGAGGTGGAATATTATTATTTAGTATAAAATATTATTTGCAGGCTGTGATGTAGCTCATTGGTACAGCACTTGTCAGAAAAAAAAAAATGTTATAGAAACCTACTATGAAATGTGCGAGTCCCTGGGTTCAAACCCCAGCACCACACCACACACACACACACACACACACACACACACACAATCACACAATTTAAAATATTGTGTGTTTTTTATAACTTATTTTTTCCTGTGCTATTTAAAGTGCTTCCATTAAATATTAAGTTTAAATAATAAGAAAGACTAAATTGTAAAATGACTGATAATATTATTAAAGGTGATTATTAATAAGGTGGAGTCCATAAAACTCCAAGATTTGGGAAAGAAGAAAAAGAGAAATAAGAATAATAAAACACAACAAAGTAAGGAATATTAAGTATCATAAAAGTGGCTTGTACAGGGGGAAAAATGGGAGGAAATTAAAAGAAAATGAAACTCAATCTGGAAAGAGCAAAGAAGCAAAGACGATGCCTTTAGAATTCCCAAAGTGGTACTGTCCAATTAGCATGTTGTTATTTCAGATTAAGATGCTATTTGTTTATTTATTCATTCACTCATTTACTCATTCATTCATTCATTCATTCATTCATTCATTCATTCATTCTGCCCTACTGGAGATAGAAGCCAGGGGCTCCCACATGCTAGGCAAACACTATCATGGTGGCATAAATCCCCAAGCAAAGACAGTTTTCAAAGTACATAAACTCATACAGAGGTGAGCCATATTCTTTCTTTTCTGAAAACAGACATTTAATCTTTTGTGGTCACCACACTCAGATATTTTATTCTATGGTTACACTGGGTTACATCATTAGATAAATTTTCATTTAAAAATAAGCAACTTTTCAGTTGCTATCCCAGTACTTGAAAGTAAAAGAATAATTTTCTTATGGAAGGTATGTTTTGTTTCATAGATATTACCTGTATTGCTAATGTCATATAATTTTCATAACTGCAATTCAAATACTAGGATTTTGATTTTTTCCATGCTTAAAACAATTATTTTATGATTATTAAGTGTCAATAAATTATTTTTCTTAAAAAAGGAAACTGTATTTTATTTCCTCCAAAAGTGACAAGAAGTATCTGACGAATTTAGAAATTGCTGTAAATATTTCATTTTAATTCAAAGTGTACTAAAAAATGGTATGTACAATAATACTGAAAACCTCTGACATTCAAAAACGAGGGTATTGGTATGAAAAGAAAAATGAGCTGTATTTTTACAGTATGTACTGTAATTTTGGAACAAAATAAATGATACTGATACTTGAATCCTGAGAAAAGATAGCTAATATATGTGTTTTTTCTTTTCACAGGTAAAAGAATTTATTTCTCAGAAACTACAAAGAGAATGGGAAAAGTATAAAATCTTCTGCAACTTTATACACTAAGCTGTTTTATTTGTTTATTTTTCAGAGCGTATATATTTAGTTAGAGTAATAAGGGACTCATGTAATTCAACTTGAATTTGCTAAGAGCAGGTTCATGTGGAATTCAAATTCTGATTTTTAAAAAATATTCATGATTAAGTATGATTTTTGGTTGGCATGATGTGCATTTTGGTTTACGATCGTATTCAGTCTAAAACTTACAGAGATAATGCAATGAGAAATATTTCTTTGGTTGGAAAGTTGATTTATTAATATTTTAAAAGCTATAATATTGTTTTATAATTTTCCCTAAAAAACATCTTTTTTCAAATGTCATTCAAAAATCATTCTTGAGGTATATCATCTTCTCATTAGATTTTTAAATTTATGCTTCTTTTAATGAGCAATTCCAAAATGTATTTTTTGGTACCATTGAAGACCTTAGTTATATAAAAAATAGCAAGCTGTGATGGATTTTTAAGGAACATGTTTTACTTTAAATATGTAATTATTTTACTGCTTTTTTTCTCTTATACTATAGCTTTAAATATTTAATGATGGTAAATTACTAGTATAAAATAAAATTTTAAAATAAATAATTTTAGTTTAAACATTAGTTAAGATATTAATTACTTTATAATACTCAAGTTTTAAAATATATTGATGGGAATAATATATGCTAATAACTGCTGA
Source organism: Sciurus vulgaris (assembly GCF_902686455.1). NCBI lineage: Eukaryota > Metazoa > Chordata > Mammalia > Rodentia > Sciuridae > Sciurus > Sciurus vulgaris. The sequence goes on from NC_136470.1 coordinate 134,218,389, forward strand.
GAAAATGTGATGGGGGCTGCTTTTCAGAATCAGTTTATACTTTCTAGAACATCATAAGAACATCTTTCCTTATGGCACAGATATTATCATTAACAGAAACTATGAACTTAAACAGTGGTTTTCAACTGTAATTAGTACTGGGTAAAATAATATTTTGGACAAAATGCATAATTTTATATTCACAATTTAAAATGAAAATATTTAGTCTTTAACCAGTAAGGCAAAAGATAAACAGAAAAGGAGAAATACTGTCATAAATGCAACAATCTGATGTTTTCAATAAACTGTTTGGTGTAAATAGAGTATCTGACTGCAGACATTTCTGAGAAGCCAATGGGAGACTTCCGTTATTTATGTTATCATTTGTAGATATGCTCCAAAATGGTTTTACCTGATAAAGAAATACTGCATTCTGTAAGGAGGAAAGAAAATTTCAGTAGGTAGCAATCAGACACCAGAGTCAGCTCTTTTACTATAAATTCAGATATTAAATAATTGCTCCAAACAAGAAAGCAGAATGAGGTAGTAGAGGGAGAGGGAACATTCTCAGCTGCTTCATTTGGGCCAAGTGACAATGACATAGCAGGTAAGTGTATTTTTATCAAAGGTAGCCTTTTTGTTAGAGAAATCTTGTTTCATTATTGGATTTTATTTTGCTATTTCACTATTTTTTGAATGCAAAGAAGTAGGCTTGATGAATTAACTTAGTCCCCATTTGATGAACTTTTTTGCCATTCATTTGTAAAAAAATGGAAAGGCTTTGGTACTTAGAAAATACAAATGACTGTACTCTTAATTTTATACAGTACATTTTAAGTATGTTTATGTTGTGAAATATTGCTTTTACCACAATATTCTTATTGACTTATTTTTCCTTAATAAAAATAGTCAATTTCAAAACACCAGACATTTTTTAAAAATTGAAAATCTCATTGCATTTTAAACTTCAGAGGTGAGCTCATCCCATCCATATGTTTTCCTGGAGAGGGAACTGAGAGAAATTAAATGATTGATCCACATAGCACATACACTTAAAGTTCTTGGAAGATATTACCTCAAGAAATTAAGAAGACTGACACATCAAGGTGACCCTTTTCTTTTACTATCCTCATTAGCATCACCCTGAATCTGTGAATGTGGAAAACATTTTGATAACAAAGATGTCCTCTTGCAAAGAAAGCAGTAAGACTTTACCTAGATAAATCTGTGTGTGCACATATGTGCACTGTGTATCTCTGGCAATCAGTGGACTGACTGAGTCCCTTTTCTGTCACCTTGGTTATAGCTCTAAGTATAAATAACAAATATTAATTTTGTTGAACTGTTTTGAAGCTTAATGCATTTTTTGTTAGCGATATGCATTTTCTACTTTCTCACGATTCTTTATCTGAAAAACTGTAAGAAATAAGAGGTTCAAAGAATAGGAAGAGTTATATGTCCAGTAGGCTGAAGAGCTGAGTAGCATGATTGTCCTTCAGCTGTTCTGAAGATTAGGTTCTGAAAAAGAAATTATCCCAGAGAAATGTGGCAAAACTTCATTGTAGATTGTGATTCCCCTGTTGTAACATATCTGATGCCAACACATGTTCTGCATAAGTAGAGAAATACAGATTGAACCAAAATGCCCCGAGAGTATTGTCCTTCAGAATGCCCTGATGTCCCGTGTGTGGCTGAATGAATAACAAATGACCCAGCTATTAAGATCCTAAACAAAGTCATCTAAGCCCATAATATTGATATAACAGCATCTCAATACTGTATATGCCTCTATTAGTTTGTGTAGCATAAATCTATCTTAAAAAAAAAAAAAAAGAAATCACACTGAGCTTGATCGTGATTTGCTCCTGGAATCTTTTTTTTTTTTTTTTAATATTTCACAGAAGGAATCCAGCTGTAGCTCTTCTAAGCAGTTTCATATGTTTAAATAGTACTGGCATATTTACAACTATGTGATTGTGCAACTTCCAGGTTTTTATTATTTTTTTTACAAGCTCTAGTTATAGATGTTGGTACTGGTCTTTAAAGTTTAGTTTCTTCATCATGAACTATTATATTTACAACTAAAATGAAATCTGTCCAGTAGTTGAAATGCATATCTTTGGTGGTTGTATTCTGAGACCCCTTTCAGAATAATTAAAATGAAAATTTTCAAACTGATTTGAGAGAGCATGAATTAAGGGCATTCCAGAGTATTATATTAAGTACATATATTTAATGTATCATATATAATATATAATATAATGTATTATAATGTACATATGTATATATCTATTTACTATATATACATACAATATATATTATATATAATTCATCTATATTATGTAAACATGCAGATATAGATGTATTATATAACATATAGATATATTATGGAGATTGATATAGATATAGATATAGATGATATATATCTTGAGGGCGTTCACGTTTGTCATTCCAAATGTAAACTGTGGTCCAAGTGATAAGTTTTTATACATGAGTATGTTTTATATATAGGATTGTGTTCACAGAAAAATTAGGATCACTTTGCTTCCATTCGTGTTTCCTAATTATCTGCCTTATTAGGACCTTGTAAATTGTAAATAAAGAATCAGGCTTTGCCCATGTTTAAAACAGTTCATCTATGTTTTAACATAGTGGTTGCCTCCATCATGAGCATTTTTTATATAATAGTACTTGGGATGCACCACTGTGGCCAGATTCTGAAAGCCCCAAGTTAGCTGCGTCAATTGACTTAGTACAGGCAGATGTGATGTGAGTTCTCCACTATATGCATGTCATTTTATGTATTTTCCAACACCCTGTATGTTAGAAGAAATCTCTTAGTTTTAATATAATTTAATTATTACTTGGGCTTCAGGTTCACTTTTTAAAAATCATTTTATGATGGGGATTTTTTTCCCTCAAATTAACACATATGAAATAGAAAGTCTAAGACACATAAAGGCCATGGCTGCCTTTTGCAGGGGAGAGGTTCTGGTTGAATGAGATCTGGGATGTGTGCCAAATTAATAGAAAAAAATCCCGTTCTTCCACTACAATCGCCACAATGTTCATTATTAAGAAAAGCATATGAACCACAGGATTCGATTTTAATAACACCAATGTCTTCATTAATCTGTATGTTCCATTTAGACTCATTATTGAGCAAATGCTGAATTAATGCAGTACACATTATTGTTGGACTTCTCTTGCAAAGATCTCTCCTCCCCCTTTTATCATTCATTCAGGGTCCAATCCTGTGTCATGTTTTTAAACAGGCCTGTGGCCCTTAATGTCTATTTTCTTACCTCTAGCCTAGGAGGAGGCTTTAGCTTGGGGGCATCTAGAAAGGGGTGTGGGAAATGGAACTGCAGATTTTCATTCAAAACCATAATTAATTTTCTTTCATTTTAATGCTGTCATGTCAAGAAGGTCTCTCCGTCACCTGCAACTGAGATGATATTTCCTCGATGGTCTCGGGGCCTCCTTCTAAATCAAGAGTGGTGATAGCCAACACTGCTTTGTGTCTGCGGAACAAATGGTGGCCTTTGTCCCGCACAAGTCCCTAAACAAACTTAATCTCTCTAACACTGTGACAGATGACATTTAGATGTCCTTGTTACCCTTAAAATGAGTTTTATTGACAATCAGAGAACAAAAAGAAGGCCCAGATAAAGCCCAATGTTTTATAGGCTTGCTAACAACATCTTAGTGCAGAGAGTGAGGAGAAAGCCTGAAGTTGCCCCGTTTCCCCTGCTTTGCTATATCACCATGACAACAGATATAGAAATCACTTAGTGACTCCTAGAAAGAAAACACAGTGACACAGTACCCCTTGTATGGCGAATCAAACTAAAGCCTTCATTCAAATGGCTATTCAGCTTGGGCATTCATGTAGAGGATAGGGTGGATTTTACACAGGTAACTACAAGAGAAAGGCCAGCAAGCCCTCCGGCCACAGCATATGGCAAAGTCTCTGTCTAATTAATGCATCCTCAATAGAATTTATCCATTTTAAATTTGTTTTCTTTTACTTGAAACATCATTAATGTAAAGGGCAACATTAATCAACATCGTGGAACTTAAAAGGGCATTAAAGAGTGATCTTTTTCCCTATGCAACAAGAATCTTTTCAAGGAGCCCTCGGAGTTCTTAATCCGAAGGCAAATCTAGAGAGGCCTCTACTGGCGAGTGTCTCTCTGTGCACTTGTCCTGATGGAACTGCCCTGGCAGCCCGCGGAGGATGGCTCTCCACTGCCTTGGGAAGCTGCACTCTGGATGGATCACCCTCGAGCATGTTGGACAAAACCCTGAGCAATGGCATTTCACACTTTCCAAGTTGTCATGTCTAGCTGCTTTTTCTCTTGTAATAAAAGGACCATAAAGTTGTGACATATGAGCCTCTCAGACACTTTGAGATATTTTAATATTATTCAACCAGGAAGTAACAGGTAGTGGTTTTCTTCTCTTCATACATAAGACTCCCATGCAAGTTTAACATCTCAATCCATCTTAATAGGAAATTATGTTTATGAACAGTGCTGGGGAGTGTGGACACACTGTTCACATGCATACCCACAGACTCCATAGATTTACAGAGACTCAGATTACATCTTTTAATAAAACTAAGGTATTCATAAATGAGTCTTGATTAATCGAAAAACAAAAGTTGATGGCAAAGATTTTCTAGTTACAGTGAAGATATATACACGAAAGGGTTCTTTCCAGTAAGGTTTACCATGAACTTACCTTTGCAGCTTGCATTCATCAAACCAGACCAAAAATAGCCTCACTGCTTTTTAAAGTAATTTGGGGGAGAGAGCAAGAAAGATTGTAGTTTTCCACCAGACATTGAGAATTATTTAATATTTCACAGGATGAGGATGTTTCTTTTCTGGTTTTTTTTTTTTTTTTTTAATTTATTTATTTATTTTGCTTGTAAAAACTCAAATTCTTTTTTCTGTTTGAGAAAATGGCCTGACTCTACAAGTATCTTTGTTCGAGTATGAAATCTGAGGGTGAGGCTACCTTTAGCCTCAAAATTTTTCAAAAGGCAAAGCCCTGACCTTTCTCTTGTTTTTTAACATTTATATTTTTATACTCAATATTATTTGAAATCTGACCATAATAGGATTACTGTTTAATTACCTTTATTCTTAGTATGTCTTTCAAAAATCCCATGAGTTCTTTCTTTGGTTGGATTAACTGATTTGTTTTACCTTAGGATTCCTTACCACCCTATTTTCAGTGGGGTTAGTTCACATTTCAAATGGTTTCATGTTTATTTGAGATACATTTTAGTAAAGTCATTCATGGGGTGGTTGGGTAAGCTTGGCTGTGTGAATTACCTTCTGGATCCTACAGGTAATGAGAGATCTTTCAAGCATGGTCTGTTGTCTTGAGACCACCACCTTCTAGTCCCAACAGTGACACCTACTGGTAGAAAAAGAATCAAAAATAGTTTTGGTTTTCTTTCTTGTTTATTTTGGAAAATGCTACTAAGGATTCTGTTGGTATAAACACCCCCAATGTACAGTTATTTTTTCAGGTCTTTTAGAAACATAACCTAATTCCTAAAATCTTATGAGTGAGCGAAAAAGAATGTAGATATTTAATTATGAGAAAGAAAAGAAAAACTGACTTGCCGAGTGGTGTAGTCTAACTTAGCACCTAATAGTGTGTAGATACGAAATTACACTCTCTTAAGATTTTTGTAGCACAGGAAATGAGAAGTCAAAACGTAGAAAAGTCTTTCTGAAAGTGTCCAAGTTTCAGACTTAGAACAAGGCAGAACACTGGAGAAAAATAATGTTTTTTTCGTTTCTATAAATGTTGATTAAGCATTTTATACGTAAGAAAGAGCAAAGTTGACTCAGGAACAAAAAAAAAGAATACACAGTTCATAGGAATCCAATAGCCAACAGCCTTCGAAGCCGTCTGCTAATTTAATTACAAATACTCTTCCAGAACGCAGATTTTTCATATATCATAGAACACTGGAACACCCTGGAATGCTATCATTTCTCCCCTGAGCTAGAAGCACATGGTTGGCAGCAGGCTGGATACAATAAGAATGTACTCTCCATCAGAGGAGACTCAACATCAAAACAGTATTCGCTCAAACAGATTTACAGAGGTGGAGAAGTGCTCCCTGCACCTTTTCTTGAGGCTTCCGTGAAGTTCCTCTCTCAATTATATTTGTTCTTAATTTGTAACATTATCACTCGACACACCAGATAATTTCCAGTTATTCATAAATCAGATGAGGACTTTCACAAGAAATTGCGCTAGCTAATTATCTGAAGGTTCACACGACACCTGTATGACCCTTTTCTGACTGTCCAGCATTTCACTTGATAAACTCTGAAACATAGTATTAATAATTTTTGAGTTTCACAGGCTCAGGGGAGAAAAATGGTAGAATAGAAAGAAGTCGGTTTTAATCCAAGTTCATTTGGAGCGGGCCTTTTGATGCAAAATGTGCTTGATAATTTCTTTCAGAAGACTCTTCTCTGATATTTCAGTTTATAAAGAAAATACGGCTCTTGGTCCCCCCAAATACTCTTTTGCCTTAGGGATCACGGTCAGGAATATGGTAAACCAGTGAATCATGTAATCCAGGGTACACATTTATGACTACTTTTGTCACTGTGAGGAAACCAGAAAACGCCTCACAAATTATTGGGGAGACAGTTATATTGGTATCTTTGAAACCATCTTTGGCTCTGCTGTGTGCTTTTGTTTGTACAACTTGAGCACATGCTTCAAAATGTCATCCAGATTACAAGCATGCAAGGAATGAAGTATTGCTTCTATATCAATTTCAGAAGCATACTGCTTTTATTTCATTAAATAGTTCATCAGACAATAGCACTCAGTAAAATCACAAAATACCTTCTTTGTACTTTTTTTTTTTTTTTTGCAAGAGATATTTCATGTTGCTATTTATGGTCTGAGAAAAAGTATCGAAAAATTGTTCATGACAATGAATTTGAGGAAACAAAAGACTTGGGGGAAAAAAAACCCCATGAATTACAACATAAAAATCCCAAAGCACAACAATAGTGAGACAAAATCATATGGGCAACTCTCTGGCAATTAAGTTGGGATACAATGCCCTCAAGGTAAAAAAACAGGATAGAAAATAAAAACCAAAAAATAACCACGAATATTAGGAAAGTTTTTTGGTTTTGGTTTTGGTTTTGGTTTTCCTGAGTACCTGAACTGGCCATTCAGCTGATCATTAAACACAACCATAAAGAAAGGCTCATTTTGCCTTTAGAGAATTAGTTCATCCAGAGATTGCACAAGGGATTTGTATAGAATAAAGCTTCACAAAACCCAAGGGCTGTCAGAGGGAAATGGCATCCAGGAGGACAGGGCAGGCCAAGCATCCCTTCAACAGCAAAGCCACACAAGAGAGCCAGAGGCAGCTCTGTGGCTGCCAACACAACTGCGTACCACGTCTGCCAAGGAGCCAGAAGCCGCTTGTGGGAAAATATCACTTACCCTTAGCATCTGGGTCCTGTGATTGTTATCCAAAGAGACAGAGTGGTAAGATATAGTGGGATAAACAGCATCCCATTAAACACACACACACACACACACACACACACACACACACACACTCTCCATGTACAGAGAGAGAGAATCCCTACATGGCCTTGAATTAGGAAGACTTTCTGTATTTGAAATTCTTTCAAATGAGATTAATTCTTCATTATATATTCACACTTCATAATAAAAGAAGCTTCTGTAATTATTTTTCAACAATAGCTTTGGTCTGTAAAAACCAGAATTTTAGTTAAATCTGGGATCTTTGCAGATGTGTATGGTCCCTCATTAAATTTGTATTTCCTAGGAGTCGTGGGCTGTTGCTTTCTGATAGAATTATTAAGATATTTAAACTTGATCATGATTAAACAAACTAAAATATGCTTTGATGTTAAACTTCTTTTTCTCTTTTGGTAACTTATCATCATTTGTATGAAACCAGGTTGCAAAATCTCTACTCATAAGATAATTGGTAAATTTTTATTCAACATGTATAGAGTAATATATATATGTATATATAATTATATAATGTCTGTGACATAAATGTTACACATATAATATTACATATAAATATTTAACTTTCATAAAGACCCTTCAAAAGTATAGTTCTACTCACATCTGATTGAATGTTTTTGAAATATCCAAGTTCACAGATTCACTCTGAATTGAAATGCAGGGTTGAGGAGAGGGGGCATCTGGAGAATTTAAGCATTGGAGACACCTTGTGGTTAACGCCACGTGTTTAATCCATTCTTATGTGGAGAATTTGAAGATCATTATTATTATAGAAAGCAAGTTAGAGCCTTTTGTTTTTAAGTCTTCAGTAGAAGGGTGAGAAAAATTTCATTTTTCTTTTAAATTTTTGTTCTCATATCAAGAACACAAAACAATGGCGTTTTGTGTGTTGACAACGTGTCCAAAGAGAAATTTTCCATGTTAAAATTCACAAGTGACAATCCTACTAAACAGATCAGTGCAGAATATGTGGAATCATAAATCCACTTATAAATCTGATTTTGTATGAAGGAAATTAGAATTTCAGCTGCCTTTAGGTGATGAGAAGATGTGTATTTCCAGGTCTTAAAGCAAGTTGCTTATAACGTGTGATGCGAAGTAAAGCATATGTGTTGGTATATGCTGTACTATGCATAATATCATACACTTAAGTACTCATACACTAGTTCATGTGTGCACAAACTGTACTGCCTGGACATTTTATTTTTTACATATGCAAACACCAAAGTAATTTTGGAATGGATACCATTTAATGCTAACATGGAGCCAATGTGGAAGGGAGATGAACCTCGTGAAAGTGCCAACCCTCACAGGAGGTTATCAATTGTGTGTTTATTTCTGTTGTTTTTCATTCTCTCTCTCTCTCTCTCTCTCTCTCTCTCTCTCTCTCTCTCTCTCTCTCTCTCTCTCTCTCACACACACACACACACACACACACACACACATACACACACACACAGAGGAAATTTGATTCTGATAGCTCTTCTCTTAATAGATTATATATTTTCTGGGTCTAAATAATTCGTATAATGTTTCAAGTTTAGTTTCATATTTATAACATTTTAATGCAAACTTGGAAATTATGAGAAAAGTGTTTCTTTTACACTGCAAGTCTATGTAGTGGTAGAGAAGACTAAAGAATTTAAAATGAGGCTCAATTATGGGAATGAGGAAAATATAAGGGAGTAAGTAAATTCTAAGCATTTTATTTCACTTCAAAATCTAAAGATCTAACTGAAATAGCAAATGCTCTCTCCAGTTTTTATGAATTCATAAAATAGCTTAAGGATGAATACAAAAGACCAATAATAATTTATAAAAAAAAATGTATGCTTATGTAGATTTCATTTCCCATAAAGGGAACTAATAGCCTCAAAATATGTGCATAAAACCAGACCTACTTTCTCTGGGGCATTTCAACCCTTACACTCGAAAACTAGGATCTGAAGGCAAATATTTAATTTTAATTTTGTGAACTATCCACTTTTACATATTTGTTACATTTGTTATCTTTCCTTGAAACTCTTGCTTATTTTCTTGTCTATTTGCTTATCCCCCCATTTCACGTCTCATCTCTGAGGTTCACATTGAGGTTTCAATTTTACTTCTTTCAGTGACATTGATACCATGCCTTGAATCTTTGGTTTATTAGTTGTTTATTAGTTGTTTCCCCTGGTGTTAATCAGATGTTCCTTACATGCCTAGGATGTAGCATTGTGTTCAAAAGCATTTCACTCACATCTTAGTGTCTGAAAACTACTGAATGCCAACTTATTCCAATGGCATGGGGCAGAACTACTTAACCCTTCATGATCTTAACACTCTAAATCTTGAAAAAGAAGATGACACTCATTGATTGAAGCCAGCACAGTTTGCATCCTGGACTGAACACACAGCCACGATTCCCAGGGAGATTTCTTCTCCCTCTCAGAGACCGGCTGAAGTTGGAGAGGACAAGTTAGCTTCTCACTCCTAGCCTTCATCCTGCCTTCTTTACAACTGTCCAAATTGTATTAGAATTTGCTTATAATGATGTTATATGATGTCCTTGTTGTGAAACCTGCGTTCGCGGAGAACTTAATATTGATTTACTGTGTCTTTTGCCCATCTTTGTGCAGCCTAGATAGCAATTACAGCTGTTGGTGGTATCTATTTTGTCTTTTCATAATTGTCATTTCTTGTTCTACTTAAGATTAAAATATGAAAATCGTGCACGTGCACATCAGCCGAGCATTAGCCAAGTTATCAGCAATGTCTGCGAAACACCATCATTTTAACCAAGGTTGTTACATGGCCTCTTCATTTTATTTATGAAAATTGCATGCTACAATATAAACTTGAGCAAGAAATACATTTGCAGGTGAGCTTCCCTGACATCAAGTCCTCATCAGGATCATTACTATCTTCCTAAGAAATCACTAGGGCTTTCCCAGTACCTGTTTGCCTCTGCCAAGTGCTCTTTGCCCCTCAGTCTGCGATTTCTGACAAGCAGGAGCGGCTTTGTTAGTTTCCAACTCTTACTTTAAAGAGCCCTCACGGTTTTTGAGCGGTCTCTATTACTCTCACTTCAACCCCCCATTTCATGAAGAAAAGGGTATTTTATGCAAGGAGAAGCATTTATCTATGTAAAGCAGACTTGAAATGAGTCCCTCCTAATGACAGATAGGTCTACGAGGTGTAGATTGCTTCTAAGCACTAGGAAGAACTGTACCAAAATTCAAAACTGTCTCATTTTCAGTCCAAACACACTTACGTAGGGGGGAGGGTGACATCGCCTGGACTCCTTTCATTAGGAAATGTGTCAAACAGAAGCTGTAAAGAAATTTATTTCAATGGTGGAGTGGAAAAACTCTTTTTTCAACTAATCTGGAATTTTTTTTTTCCTGGCCATTTATATGAAAACCTACAGTTAGAACAATTGAAATGTGTCATGATTCCATCTCCACCCAACAATCCTTGAACTGCTTGAGAAGGATATTTGTGTGTGTGTGTGTGTGGGGGGGTGTTCTGGGCCTTGGAGGTAAATATCAGATTTAAAAACAAAACTGAATACATATTTGCATGCCCTCCTCCATACACACGTCTACTTTCCTATCAGCAGACTACATCCAGCTGATTCCTGAAGCCATTCATTTTAAGCATCCCTGTTTATTCTTTTAAATTTTGCTACACTTGTTTGGAGACTTAAAAAATGACTATGTCCATGAAAAAAACAAATGCATCTGCAATCCCTGGCAGAGGCCCCTCCTTCTGAGGCCGTGTAGCACATCTGTGGGTGTTGTTATTGTTGTTGTTGCAATCTAGCTAATAAAGGCTTTCTCTTACACAAGAGAATTTTGACAGGGTTGACTCCAGACAGCTTTCCAGCTGAGGTCTGGGGCCTTGCTGAACCTTCAAAATTTTCCCATTTGAGCTGCATCAAAGTGAAGGAAATTCAAGGATCACTAACGTCTCAGATGGTAGCACTTGCCCTAACAACGAAGGTTCAGGAATTCTTTGGAGCAGGCTGAGGTCATTTTTCTCCCCTTTTCTCCTAATGCTTTTCTCTATTAATCAGAGCTCAGAGCTCAGATTGGTCTTCAACTTCCTCCCAATCCTTGCTAAGCCTGTCATTTCTAGCTATTATTTACTTTAATGGACTTTGGCTGATCCCTTATGAAGCTTTGGATCTGAGAATAATAAGGCTGGAGAGTAACGGGCAGAGACATGGGTGTGGGTTTGCCTGCAGATTAACCGTGGCAGATGGGCTTTATTGCGGTTTCCTGTGTACTGAGTGTTGATTGAGAGGGTATAATGAGAGAGGTGGTGTCTATACAATGGTCACAGTCACTTCATTGCACTTTGCGTCCAAACAACCCCATTTTTCTAAATCTTTGGGTTGTGAAATTTTAGGAAGTCAGAGCACAAGAACAAGTACAAAAACAACTGTAAATAACCATGAATGTTAATCCAACGCTAATTGGTCCCTTCTTTCAATATGAGTCCATTTTGCTCCGTTTTTTAAATTCTGGGCAAATTAATGGCAAAGATGGTTAAACAAAATGTTCTTGCATTAGGTAGTTTGGAATGCAATAGTCAGCAACATGTATTTTCTGTGTGTGTTTTTTTGGTTTGCCTGGGGTTTTTTGTCTGTTTGTTTGTTTTCTGGTAAAATACATGCCCTATTTGATTGTGACCCTAGACAACAACTGCTTGCATCGTGATTATTTTCCTAGGCTTTGGGAGTAATCAGGTTGGGGGTGTTTTCCTGTGTATCAACTAAAGAATGTTTTCTTAAAAAAAATTAAAAAGTACATAACAATTGTTTTAGGCCTGGCAGAGCAAACCACAGAGTTTGTACCTCTCCTTATTCCCTGGATCTGATGCAAGAGTCTGCTGATTGCAGCTTGCCAGGCAATTAAAACATTTTAGTTATAGGTACTACCTCACAGTCTTTTACACAGTCCTCATTTTTAAGATTTTACTTAATTCCTCCCTTTCACCAATGGATTAAATCACAACTATTGATTCCTTTCTTCCTTTGGGGCTTTACCCATCTGTCTTAACGCTTTCATCTCACACCCCTCGGTCTCAGAGGGGTGTTCTGAAAATGAACCGCCAAAACCTGGAGAAGACTCTAGGTCAAGTTTGTGTACAAGAGTTTAAATTTTTAGTGACAGTCCTCTCTCACGGCCGCCTGAAAGTTTCCACACAGCGGCGCACAGCGAGCACCACCAATTATCCTCCGCCTTTGAAAACCATTATCAAGTTTTTCAAAACTTCTTTCATTTCACTGTTGTCATTCAGTGAAAAGGAAACTAACCACCATGTCAAGACAACTCAGCTGCCTAGCAACGCAGGGCCACATTTTAATTCTGACTTGCTTCTGGTCTTGACTAATAGAAAGTGACTATGTTAAGCCAGTCACAAGAGTTGTTTGTCACTTCTGAAATGCAAACAAAACTATATTGTTTTCCAAAGTATTGGGTGTGATTGATGTAAAGATTTACAGTAACATCATTCATTTTCCCTTGTGTTTTAGTAGGATTGATGTCATATCTTTTCATGCTTTATTAAATGCTTTAAAGGAACTCAAAAAACATGACGCTTTTTGTCCTTTAAGGAGTCTAAAGAGGGGTTTTTCTTTCCAGTGAACTAGGCTCCAACAACTTGTGAAGTTTAATGAATCTATTCAACTAGTGTCAGCCACATCAATAAATAATTTAATAAGAGACCATCATCCGTGAAGGAGAACGCAATTCAAACAATTGGAGGGGAAGAGACCAGACCAAGGTCAACATGATGGGGTGGGAGGAGGAAAAGTTAAGCTTTTAAGTCGTGAGATTTATCAAAATTTTGACTTATCAAAATTTTCCCACAGCCTATATTCTGGCTTTTGAAAAGCTGTGGGTGGCTATTCATGTGCTTTTCCAGGCATATATGGTGAGATGTCTATAGGAAAGGCACAGCATATTTAAATCTCCAAAGCGTATATAAAATGACTATTCAAACTGAGAAAAAGGTAGTTGTGCTTAAAAGTAATTCTGCTTGGATTGACTGGGAGTCAATTAATGTAGTAGAAAGTTACTGCTATTATGCTATTTCTAGTATTTTGCATAAACTTATAGCTGAGCTTCATTTTTAGGTCCATTAAATGTGAAAATTTATGTGATTGGAACTCCATAATTTGGAAGAAAGTAAATGGTCTTCTCAAAGGTAATATAAGATCTGAGTATAAAAGAGAAAATACAAACATTAACTGTAATATCATGATATTATATTCTAAATAGTAATTCAGTAATGCTAACCATTAAACAAAACGTTTATTGTGAATGGTAGTGTATGAAAGTCAGAATCACATACAAATAAATTAAACTAGATGTCGGCATCATGGAAAGAAAATAGAAATATTTTTCCTTTCATTTGGGAGAAAAATCAGAACTAAGTGGTTAACTTTTTCATAAAACAATATTCGTATTCTGAAATCTACTTATTAAGCAGAATAAAACGAACATAGTTTAAAACTCTAAAACATAGTAGATGTGTGCTTTAAGATGAATTAAAAGTATTGCATATGATGGATAATTTAGGAAAAAGAAAAGTTTATCTCCAAATTTAATTGAAAAGTTAAATAGTTTTTATAAGGGTTAAAAGACTTCATTCATAAGTAATACTTTGTCCAATTGGCTTCTATCAACATTGAACATGAACTTCAAGGATTTCAGTTTTAGTTGAAATAGGAGCTGTTCAGCTTTCATTTAGGAAGAATGTCTTGGATATTATTACAATACAGTAGCACCGTGATGTGCTGAAACACACCTGGTTTTGGGCATGGGATCTGGGCCCGGACCCACTTTCCCTCACTCTTCACACTGGGCACATTACTCCCTTTGGGCAGCTAGTTTCTTCATCTATCAACAAGGGCAATGAGGATCTGGATCACTGAAGGGCTCAGTGTGAACTAGAAGCAGTGGTAGAGCATTGTGAATGGTAGCATATGAAAGTCAGAGTCACGTAGAAATAAATTAAACTAGATGTCAGCATCATGGAAAGAAAATAGAAATATTTTCAGGTTCTGGAATTATCTGCCTCGGTTTAAATGTGACCTACCAGCTCTGTCACATTGAGAGATGGCTTACATTTTCTGATCATCAGTAACTTCATCAATAAAATGAAGCCAATAATACTACCTGTGTCTTAAGATGATCATGAGCATTGAATCAAACATTGTATACAGAACCTTACACGTGCTTACTTAACACATGAGTTGTTCAGGTTATAATTATGCCTGTGTTGACAGTCTCTTTTCCTCAGATATTAAAAATAATTTCATCCCTCACATATATTTTTTGCAATACATTATAATGAAAAGCTCTGGTTTCAGATTGGTAAGTAAACTACGTGAACTAACACAGTCTATTCCGTAACAGAAGGAAAAGCAAAGCAAACCTTTTACAGATTGATTATTCTTTCTGCCTTTATCAAATACTGCGTGGAAACAGAGCGATCCTGTTGCAGCGTGTTGCGAACCTCGGTGTACCCCAGCTCCACGGCGAAGGTGCTTCGCCAGCTGAGTCCAATTACTCTATGTGGCCAGCCATCAGGAGGCATTAGGGATGTAGCAGGAGACAATATTAGGCACAAAATCCGATACTTGGAAGCCCGATCTTGTTTTTCTCAGAATTTTTAACAGACATATTTAGGAGCCAAAAGAAACCTGGTGGATATGTTTTATTTGACTTACACAGATTTTTTATTATTATTATTAAATTTATTGAAAACATTCTAAATACAGATTTTGCATTGCAATCCAGATTTCTAGCTTCTCTTAAAATATCAGAGGGGGTTTGAAAAACCCAAAAACAAATATCAGAGACTGCCAGATGAGCCTGCTGGGATGGCTGAGCGGTGGCGGGTGGCTGCTGATTTCTCCACCAGCCCACCTTGTGGGCTCTCATAGTGCCTGCATTTGGAGGCGCCTATTCAAGCCAGGTGCCTGGTCCTCAGAGCCATTTTAGCATAAGAACTCAAACAGGAAGTCAGGAAGACTTCATTAACCAAACCCAGCATTACCTGCAATATGGTACTTTGTCATTTCATTACTGTCCCTCTGTTATCTTCATAGAGTCTTCAGTGTAGCTGCCCCTGGAAAATATTAAAGACAACTTCTCTCCAGGCTCGAAAGCAAGTTTTCCCCCAGCTCCAGGACTGTTTGTAGTCTCTCTTCCAGCTGGAGAGAGAAGAGATTAATTCTCCGGGGAAGAGTTGTAGTAGGTTGTGAACAACACAGGGACCTGAGGTGGCCCAGGATCACACCCAAGACCACAAGGCCACTGTGGTGAAGTTGTTTTCTTTCTCCTGCAAAACACCAGACACCTGTTCAAAACATTCAGTGGTGACACCGTTTGAGGATTGACAGAGACTCCAAATACTGGCTCCCCCATAGAGATGGGTTGAGCATCGGCCATTACCTTGTTGACAATACATGTGTGTATTTACACAATCAGGTGTGTTTCCCTCAGAGTTTCTAAGATTATTTTAGGCTGAGTTATAATTGCCTTGATGAAAATAAGTATATTAATAACATTTTAAAAATTCATTTAAACTTATTCCATGTCCTTTCCTAAAATCCCTAATTTTCTCTCATTTGATAATATAGTTTGTACCGCAGGACAAGTAGAATTTGGGGTGTTGCTACTGTCCTCGGAATAGACTGATTTCTTTGCTTGCCATCTGGGGACATGACCTCTGCCTTATGTGCACAGTGTCCTAATAATCAAGCAAATAATCTGGCCCACATTAAACAATGGGTTAAATCACTTCTTAGTCTTTTAAATATAGACATTTTTTTCATATTCAAACTTGAAACCTCAGGACTTTAAAATATCCACAAGATGTTAGTAATGATTTCCATAAAAATAAATTGTATTTTAATGACCATTTGTTTGCTATGCCTTATTCACAAATTGTTCTATTCAAACATTTGTAACACTTTTTATTTACTTTTTATTTATTACCAAGAAATTTAAAATAAGTTTTTGCTTAACGAAGCTTCCTTATATGAAAATGCACCAAATTCTCCTATGATGTCTAGCTGCATATTTTTTTAATGCTTTGCTCATTTCCTGTCACAAGATGTTAACCTCAAGGAAACATTTGGTATCACTGAAATAAAAGATTTTTTAATATCATTTTCAAACCACAGAAATTGTTTTTTGATATGCATGTCTGCTGAATCCTATTACCACAATGTTTAATCATACTGGCCATGACAGATACCAATACTGGAAACGCCCTTGTCATAAGAAACTGATTTAAGAAAAAGTTTCAATATCAAGTCAATATTTTGTATACTTAGGCTTATATCTAGATCTGATAGATAATTCCTGTTCCCAGGTTTAAACTAGACAGCCCCTTCAAATACAATATAATGGGATCTGATTGATTTCTCAACTGGATAAAAAAAGTAAGACATGAAAATTATATGTAAATAGGATTATTATTCTAGGCAAGATTTATTGTACAGAATAAACAGTGGTCCAGGTTCACAGACTGTAGATTTGTTCGGAGTTTGGAAACGATGCGGTGTGGGTTCTCAGGTGATGGGAGAGAACTTGGAATCACCCACATCCCTACGGCGTGGCGCGGGGGTGGGGTGGGGTTACATTTTGACTCCTTCCAATGCAAGAAGTGCCCTTCTCTTTAAGGAATCTGTGTTGGGCTACAAATGTC
Organism: Sciurus vulgaris; assembly: GCF_902686455.1. Lineage (NCBI taxonomy): Eukaryota > Metazoa > Chordata > Mammalia > Rodentia > Sciuridae > Sciurus > Sciurus vulgaris. Next base: position 134,235,645 of record NC_136470.1, read on the forward strand.
TATAGTCAGGCTCCCTTTCCCAGGCTTCCAGCAGGCTGTGCTATGTTTTGAGTGTGTAGCCAGGACTGGGAACTGGCTGTGTAATGGTAAGTCAAGGCCAGAAACACTGTGATGCAGAGTATACACTCAAGGTCATGAACATGAACTTGTGAGCAAACAGCCCCTTAGGTAACCTGTTGGCAGTGTGCCTTCTTTGTTTGGCCTGCATATAAAAAGGGCCTATGGAAAAGACTTGGGGGCTCGTAGGGGACTACAATGGAACTGTCTGGGGGCTGAGCTGCTACCTCTGGATAAATCATGTCTACTGTCCTGAGTCTTGCCTCTTCTTCCACCTGCTGAGCCTGAACCTTGTTTCCTGGGTCTGAACGCGGACATGACATCCTGTTTCACTGGACCATTCCAGTTTTATCTGGGAGTGGGCCAAAGTTGCTAATTTCTCATTTCTTCAGTCTTTCCTCAAAGCCATTCTCTCTCAAGGCAGGTAGAAAAAATCAGCTGGCAAAGCCCCTGATCCTGGCTAGATAACATGGTGTTCCACGCACAGCACGTGTCCAGTGGTTGGCATTGATACCAAAGTTAGAGTCCCCAGGGTGCAGGGCTTATTTGTCTTAAGGCCGCCATGACCTGCTATTCCTCTCCCTTGCCTGGTCCACAGAACAGAGTTGGTAATGGAGGGAAAGGGCTGCCATTGCAGAGAGCGACCAATCCATCCTCCACCTCGCTTTGCCTCTTCTTCCCATTGCTCACAATCTGACCACCCACCCTCCCATAGTTGGGCCCAACAGGGTTTTCTCTTGAGAGGAGCCCACACATTTGCTTGGTCCACTCTTGGTGGAGACAGGAAGGAAGCAGTCAGAGCACAAGCCTGTTCTGTCTTCTCATTCCTTAAAGTGACACCAAGTCTCTCAGGCCACAGGGGTGTCTGAGCCCTGGGCAGCTCCACCCAGGACTTGCTCTGGGCAGTCGGGTACTTTTTTGTGTGTGATTGTGTTTTGCTTTTTCTTCTGGTCGAGCTAGCCTTGGGTCATTATTTATTTTAGTGAACATTTGCAGAATGCCTGCTAGACATCAGGAAGTGAATCTGAATTGCTGCTCAGAACCTATTGAGAAAGAAGAACACAAACACACACACACACACACACACACACACACACACACACACACACACACACACACCAATCTTTTCAGAAAAAGGAGCCTCAAAGAAAGATCAGCACACTGAAACTCAAGAAGCAGCGAGGACTATCACAAGTAGGATTGAGTGATGGGTTCACAGGGTGGCTGATGCTCAGGGGATCACCAGAGTGTCCTTCCATGGATCTTTGCTGGACCAGCATGGGCCAAGTTTGGCTAGTACTTAAGAACAGAGGGCATGCCAGAGGAATCGCACAGCTGAAGCATAAAGCATGACTGAAAAGCAGGGCAAGGTCGATGGGAATTCGATTAGTTTGGGAAGTTTAGGATTATTAACACATGAGGATTTTTTTTTTTTTAATTTAGACTGTGAACGTACTTTTAAACAAAAAACTTAATTATCAAAGAACCTGCTGAATTTTCTCTCCATGAATCTCCTTTTGTCCAAGTAAATTTTTAATTTAAAGAAGAGGATAATGTTAGAAGATGAATTCATTGCCAACATGTTTTATACAAATTTTAGTCAAGTAGATGACTTGTGTGATGTTTTTTTCATTATAACGACAGCTCAAACTGTAAGTTTATCATCAATAGGAGATTAGCAAATAAATGTTCAGTTATCCAAATAATGGAATCCTATGGATTCATTAAACTGAGGTGGAAGAATATTGGATTATATAAAATAGATGGTTAGAGGAATAGAAGAAATTCCAAACTAAAGATCCCAATTAAAAGTACACATCTACATACATAGAAAATATTTGAAATTGTATTAGTAGTAGCTGGCCATCTCAGTAATGGGATTAGGGATGGTATGGACTTTCTTTGGCATATCTGTTTAATTTTTCTACAAAAAAATATTTATTTTCTATAAGACAAGGCAATGCTTAACACCCAAAGAAAGAAAATGGATTCTTCATAACAAGAATCACGTTCAGACAGTTATTTTCAGTTCAGTCTTTGTATAAGACACAGCAGTAGAGTACTATCGAGGTCTTTCAACTAGTCCTTGGACCCAGAATTCCACGTGGCTATTTCTATGATGATATGAATCAATCCACACGTCTTAACAACAATTCTGCCTTAAAAGTGTTTCTGTATGTTGATGTCTTTGGCCTAAACAAAGACCCAAAAGCATGATTGAAAACCTGTATAAATCTTCTACCAGTTATTGCCTGTATGTAATTTTAGGTACCACTTATTCTTCAAAGGTTATCTTTTTCTGATAATTATATAAATGAATAAACATGCTTTATGCATTTATTGTCAGTACAATAACCTCAGCTGCACAGGATTTCTCTCATTGCTTTCGTATGGAAGACCTGGTCAAACATTTTTCTGCTCTATTCTCACTTTGTTTCAATTCAGTTTTGCAGTTACCACTTAGCAAACAACCAAGAAGTGATTAGAAATTTAACCGTTTTGATACATAAATGAGAAATTGTGGTTTGCATTAACTTCAGAAGGGTACTAATTAAAATATTTTCTGTTTTCAATGGACATAAAGCAAAATAACCTTAAAATGTATTTTTAAATGGAATCTGTTCACTGACTTCCACGGTAATTTTTGAAAAAAAAATTTTAAATAATATGAGTCACCCTATTTCATTAGTTTCTTGAAAGTGAGCATCAATATTTGATATACCAAAGACTGTGAAAAAGTTATTTCACTTTTGAGTGAGGAATGCTTTTTTGGACACTTATCAAAAAGGCAGCTATAAATCATCATTGTGTTCCTTTGTAAGCAAAAAGTAGAAGCCATACATACAGTTGGTACCGGGGGTTTCATCTTCCCTTCATGTTGGGGCAGATTAATACCAGCTTAGCCCAAACATCCAAAGTTATGCTGTTGGCAATGTAGCCATCTGTTTTTAATGAATATCTGGGGTCCATTTTTCAGTTAAGCTTCTCTTATTGTGTGTGTATGTTGCTTTTTTCAGAGCTATCTGCATAATTGCTTAAAGATTTTACTGCAAAATTAATATCCTTGCTGTGAACAAGGGAACGGGCAAAAACCAGGAAGACAGAGCCAGAGAGGAGGTGAAAGCAAATCCAATTTTTCCTTGCACCATAGAAACCTCGTCAGGACTAGCTTTATCTGGTAATCCACATTTAAACTTTAACCTGTAGGGGGGCTCTTTGTGTTAGATAATGTAAGCATAAAAGGAGGCTGAATCACTAATCAGATTAATCATATTTTGTAAGTCTCAGAAGCTTCATTAAAGGACCTGGTATCCAAGTTACAGAATTTGTTGTTGTTGTTGCTGGTGGCAGAAGAGTTTGCCACTTAAGAGAAAAAAATAAAATGAAAACGCTCACATTTCTGCAAGTCTGAGTGAATCCATAAGCAAATGTGACCAAAGGTCAACATAAAATCCTAATTCATAAATTACAATCCTATGGAATCAACTTATGTATTATTTTGCTTCATATTTTAATATTGCAGGATAATAATAAGTACTGGTTGGGATTACTTGTGTAACTGTCTTATTTTAAGCCGTTATCTTCTTTTAATATATTCATCTAATACATGTTTATAAAGTGTATATGACATATAAATCATATAAAAGTAGCATATGTAATAGGTATAAAGATGAGCGGTTGATGACATTATTTGAAGCCATTTCTCAAAAGTAATTTTATAAAGATATTCACTTACAGACAGGAATATCTGATGGAAATAGGGATCCTCCTCGATAATCAAGTGAAAATTGCTGATCTTTGTAGATCCAGTATTTTGTAAAGTGTAGTGCAATGAAATACAGTCACATATTTCTTCTGTCCATTGAAAAAGAGGGAAAGGTAGAAAAATGTTCTACTAAACTAAACATTTGCAAGTCAGCAAATCTTTCATAAGAGAAGCCAATGAGTTTTGTGGATGACAGTGGATAGCATGACTAGGTAATTGTGGGGAAAATGTAATTGCATGTGTCATTTTATGCACACCAAAATCTCCTCTATGAAAATTTAGCTCTTATACTTTAAATCAACAAATAATTTTCAGCATATGGTATGTAACGCTAATGTTTCCCGAGAAAACTGATCCAATAACAATCCCAGTGAAAGCGCATGCCAAGTGACATCTATGGAACTGTTTCTTGGTACCCTTCTTGAAAGAGACTGCATAATTGTGATATCTAATTAGAATGTGAAAATATTACATTGCTTCATTTTCCTCAGCACAATATATATATGCATATCCATGGAAGTCTAGATCTTAAAAGCAACTATACAAAATTGCTAATCAAAATCCACAGATCTTTATCATCGAGTCATTTCAGAAGAGGAAATCCAACCAAATGGAATGGCAGAATGGGGAGAATTGGAAGCATCACCAGTAGTTTTTTAAATATATTTTTAGGCTAAGTATAATATTTAAATTATTGAATAGTTTACACAAGATCCAAGTTTACCGAGAGTCTATAGTTTCAATATTCAAAATAATCATTAGTTAGTGAATCATTGATAAGTCTCATGCATTTCTTCATGAAATATTGATGTATTACTCTGTTTAACAATGTAAGGGTGGTCCAGATTAAGAATTTCTACATTTACAGATTTATTATTTGTGACTTATAATAGAAAAATTCCTAAGCCCTAATTATCCTTAGTAGTTTAGTAGGACATTTGCCATTCAATATAAATAACACTTTTAGCCAATGAGGCATAAACTCTCTAAGGTCTTGCTTGTGTTTTAATATTTTCAGTCCTATGGTTAAGCGAAAAGTCCAAAATACCCAGTATTAAACCAGTAGTATATATGTTTTAGGTTTTTAAAAAATGTTGCACACCTGTAATCCCAGAAACCTGGGAGGTTAAGGCAGGATGATCCCAAGTTCAAGGTCAGCAAGGGCAACTTAGCAAGGCAATGTCTCAAAATTAAAAAAAACAACAACAACAACAAACAAAACAGGAAAGAGAGCAAAGAAAAAGAAAAGAAAGAAAGATAGAAAAAATATAAAGAAAGTGAACTGGGGAGGTAGGTTAGGGGTAAGATGCTCCTGGATTCTATCCTCAGTTCTGCCAAAAAAAAAAAAAAAAAAGAGAGAGAGAGAAAAAGAGAGAGAGAGAGAGAGAGAGAGAGAGAGAGACAAAAGAATTAAATGCCTTTTATCTATGATTTTGAACTGTAGAATCTTCACTACTATATTAATTCCTACAAGGAAATAGGCATTAATTTCTATTCATTGTGTGTAAACACTTGCTCTATACCATGTGTTAAACATCTCCCATCCTAAGAAAAAGAGCAAACAAAGCAAAACAGGAACATCGTAAATATCAAATACCAGTAAATCCTCATTCTTTTAGGCTCTGACCTCAGAGATCTTTATTGATTTTAACCTCAGACAAATGTCAAAGTGACCTGTTCATCAGGATACTGAGCATCTAATGCTTCCAGAGCATCTGACTGGTTCTCATTCTGTGAAGTCATGGTGGGTCCAGGCCGTCAGCTCAGAATCTTATAAAATGAGGGCAATACCCTTCGTTCCCATAAGATGACTTGCAATTTGAGCATCAGTAATGCTAAATGCGGATCTAGGTGTTGCTTAAAGAAAAGATCTTTCTTACACAAGTACGGATATCAGAGTTTTCTACAGGAACACAGGATAAAAAAAGACAATTGATACAACCTCAAGTTTACTCTGTCAAATTGTGTGGTCATTCCTAACACACAAAAACAGGAAGTTCATAAGCCTGGTAGATGCAGATGACATAGGCAGCAATTAGAATCATTGCTGCTTGCCAACTCCTAAGCTGTAGTCACACTGGCAATTTTACCCTAAACTAGGCTTTTGCTTGATGTTTTTGTGTTTTTGTGTTTTTTTCCAGGTTCAAATGAATTGTGACTTTTTTTTTTTTTTTTTTTTTTTTTTTTTTTTTTTTTTTTAACCTTGCCTCAGCATTTCAACTCCCTCAGGAAAGCAGGAGACACGAGATTCAACTCCTGGTTCCTCATAGTTCTTGAGTCTCCAATATGTAAAACATTTATCAGGATTTACAAATGAACAGAAGGAAAGATAGTGCTTTATTGTGTGGATCTTTCTTGATGCAAATCTTAAGACCATCTTTCAAGTAAGATCATTTTACCCCTCAGTGGAGGGAAACATCTTTACAATGCTCCATATAAAAATGAAACAAAATGAAAACAAAACAACAAAAAAACCTTACATGACTGCTTCCAAGGGAAAAAAAAAACTCTCCTTTGGAATGGAGAGCAGCTGTGGAGACATCTGTTGGCTGAGCAGAGTCCTAAAAGAACAATTGTGCATACATCTGTGGAGATAAAATAAGTGATGGATAAAATGTGAATTAAGAGCTCACATTCCGCAGATACTATTATAAATGTATAAGAATAAAACGAGGTTCATAAAACATAGTTTTTACTTCTCCATCAACTATCTGGCGAATTGAGGTGCTACCATAAAAGAACCAGACAAGGTTAGTCAAGGTGCCCCAAAACTCTTCCACGTTTTCTTTTTACAAGGTCAACCTAAGGATGCATTCACCTCTCAGTGAAAACCAGGCGTTCTCTTGTAACCGTCTGTGCTGAGAGATATTCCAGCGGCACTGGCAAACCACATGTGACTTATGGCACAACACAGTCATTGTTCAGGAACCTGGAGTGTGTTGTCAAGCCTCCACAGTACAATTTGGCAAAGTTCAAAGTGGTCTGCAAACAAAATAGTTAAGACATGGAGCAACCCAAACGTTTTGCAAAATCACATAGCAAAATACATGATCTCAGATCTCATCATTTCTATTTTGCTTTCTAAACAAAATATTCAAGTCCAGAACAGCAAAAAGACTTGGTTAAAATTGCAGGCAGTGGCAGAACTTGAACGAGAACCCAAGTATTCTGGCTTTTAATCTCAAATTCTGTTTCACACTTCAAGCTACCTATCTTAGAAATAATTCACGGGTTTTCTAAAATGGCATTGTCGTGACATAATTTGAATACAAATTAGACGATAAACATCTTGAAGTCAGAGAACATGCATATATTATTTAGTTTTATCAAAGCTTAACATTCTGATTATTATGCTATTTAAATTGTTCTAGGTTAGAGAAAAAGATAGAAATTTTCCTGAAACATTTAGTGTATCATAATATTCCTCTTGCTAAGAACTAAATATCACAGAAACACAAAGAACACAAATCAATCACATTTCAGGGTGAGCTTACAAAATTCTCCAAAAAAACCATTAGCAAAGCATTGAGCAATATAATAAAACCAGAAAAGGTTTCTTTCTAAGAATTTAAGGAGGGTCAATCTAGAGGAGAAAATTATATGGTTTTCTCTATAGAGGAAATTGCTAAAATTTAATATTCACTTATTTTTAATACTATAAAAACTGAAAAAATGCTCTTTCACATTTAAAAAGTATCTTAAAACAACAGACAAGACAGGTGCAGTGATATGCTTCTCTAATTATAGTGACTCAGGAGACTGAGACAGGAAGATCAAAAGTTCGAGTCCGCGCTCAGCAACTTTGTGAGGCCCTAAGCAACATAGGGAGACCTTGTCTCAAAATAAAAGAATAAAAAGGGCTAGGGATTTGCTTAGTGGTTAAGCAACCCTGAGCTCCATCCCCAGAACCAAAAATAAAAAATAAAATTTGGAAAAAACAAATTTTAATAATAAAACTGGAGTTACAACTATTTCAGACACTTATGAATACTCAATGGTTATAAAATACATTATAGGTACAATTATAACAAAGATAAGACAAAACCAGAACTTACATATATTATGTGCTTTATTCAGAAAGTCCAAGGTAATCACCTGAATCAATGGAAATATTCTGAGCAACAATGTAATAAATGAGTGAGTCATAAAATAATTAAGAACTTAACAGCTTTATAACAACTTACATTTAGAAACGTTCTCAGAGGAAAAAAAATATTCAAAATTGCAAAGTTTAACACAAAGTAAGAAAATTAGTTAACTGTAGTACTAACCTAAAGAGAGAAAATTAGAAGATTTACTGAGATAATAAGTGAAGGCTCAAATATATATGAATACTTATGTACCAAAGCTGAAGATTTTATGATTTGAAGAAAAATTTTCTAAGAATTAATGTAAAAATACAGTGTGATATGAGTCAGTACATCAAAGATATTTTCCTTCGTAGTTTTGAAAAATTACTTGGAAGTTTACTTGGTATACAATAGAAAATATTAGAATTGTAAAAACATTTTTTGGCAGGATCAGGAGAGAGCCTGGTTATATGAAATATTAACTTTCACTTTAAACAGTAATTAAAAAAATTCAAATTTGCATCAATAGCACAATGTAAAAGTCAGAAACATGCCTAAAGACATGTATTAAATATAAAATAAACTTATCTCAAGTCAGTAAGTAAAGTAATAGAATTTTAGCAAGTGATGTGCATATATTTTATCATACAAAAATGAAGAGCATCATTTAACATATAGATAAAATCAATTCCTGATGAATTAAAAATGAAAAGGTAGAATGATCTCATAAAGACATTGTGATAAAATATAGGTCCAGACTTACATGAACTTGTACTAGGGATGATTTTCTAAGCATGCTACCGGTTGTAGAAGTATAAAGGCAAAAAATAATAAATTTGACCCCTTCTCACCTCTACTATGTTACCTTCCCAGATGAGACCTTTCATTTGGGTCTTTTTCTCTGGGTGTTGCTTAGACTTTCTAGGCAGACAAATTAGGAAAGAGGAGCTGGGTACCAGAGAAGCTGAGACAACATAGAGAGCAGATGGGATAAGTACCCGCCAAACGGAGCGGATGATTTCTAAAGAAAATAGTTCTTGATTTACTGTACCTATAGAATGTGAAGTGATATACAATGACAACCAGTAAAATACTTCTAATAGCAATTAATCTAATTGGAAATAATATGGGTGTCCTTGTCATTGTTTCTTCCACACAATTCCACTTGTGCTAGAACTCGGATATGAGGCTGTTACTACTTTCCTCCAGCTTCATTGTGATTGAGGGTGTTACAATAGATGCAGGAAGAAGGGGAGAGGCAGCAGCAGCAAGGTGCTGAAGACTCCCAAGAACTTCGGAAAGTAGGGGGAGAGAAGGGACTCCTGAATTGACAGCAGGAGGGAACTTAGAAGACATGGTAGCCGGCTTTCCCTCACTATAAAAACACCTGAGACGATCAACTTACACACAGAGATCAACTTGTAAAGAGATCTTGACTCAGTTTCAGAGGTTTCAGTCCATGACTGATGGACCCCATTGCTTTGGGCCTGTGGCAAGTCAGCACATCATGGTAGAAGCATGCAGTGGATCAAAACCACTCACCTCAAGTGCCGAGCAAGGAGGAGAGGAAGAGCAAAGGCTTAGGCCACTTCCCTTCAAGGGCATGCCTCCGATGACTTGAGGACCTTCCACCAGGCCCCGCCTCTTAAAGGCCCAATCACCTCCCAGTGTCACCATCTTGAGGGACAAGCCTTTAACCCATGGGTTTTTGGGGATCACTCCAGATTCAAACTCTAGCAAGAGGCCTATGACTATGTGCAGAGGGGAGATGTTAAGGTGAAGAAATGGAGACATCAAATATTGACAATCGTGTCAAGACATTTTGATTCCAAGTTTGTAGATGACCCAGGCAGTAACTGGAGGGTCATGTAGGCTCACGCAAGGTTTTTTTGCTTGTTTGTTTTGATTTTTTAAGGAATGCTAAAGCACGTTTAAACACTGATGGAACAATCTGTGGAAGGAAGCAAACGATGATACAGAAAGAGGAGGGGAGAGTCAGAACAAGTCCTTGATCAGTCAAGGGAGGAAAGTCCTAGAACCCACGTGGGAAATGGGTCCTCAGTATCAGAGGCAAAGAACTCTCCTCAGAGGTGGGTGGAAAGCAGGCCTAGCTACTAAGCATAGTTGGGACTTTCATTAGAGGGACGGTGAATAAGTCCATCTTCCACTACTTGTATTTTCTTGAGTATGAGACAATTTCCTCCCATGAAATTTAGGGCAGAGCATAAAGAGGACTTGAGAAGAGGAGCAGGTAACTTGAAAATTTGGGTGAACTTTTGTGACTCATCAAGTCTAAGTATATTGAGTGAATCTGAATTTATTCAGACTTCAAGAGAACAAAAGAATAAATCTTTTCTGCAGTGAGATTGAACTGTAACTTATTATGCTCATGAATACATTTACTGCATAAACACACAAAATAGAGACAGTGGCTATGGATGCACTGGACAACCTATGGACCGACAAAAGGTCATATCAATGGGAAAAAATTCTTCTTGATTGGGGCCTAGACTTATAAAAAATCTCTTTCTCTTAGTCATGGGGAAACCTTTCCTGTACAATAGCATTCAGTTCCAGGAAATTATGGGTTCAATTGCTGAGTTTGAATCACTTTACCAAATACAACAAACAGCAGAATAATTGAATTATCCACCAGTTACTGGTGGACAATTATTAAGACAGAATTTTTGTCTCCTCTTTAGCTCCTCGTTCCTTGAGGGACATATTAGGAAATGACACAAAATATAGGTAGAAATGGCTTTTCACAACATCCCTAGGTCTTCTCTTTACCAGTATGAGGACAGTGATAAAGCTTGAGTGTTCAGAGCTGCAGAGAACCACAGACACATTCTGGATGGCTGCTCTTTGTGACAGCATCTCTCTTATTGTGTTTATCCACCTCATGGATTGACAATCTGCTTCTTTAGCTCCTTAGTCCTGAGTTTATAGCTCTCACAGAAGAAACTCATACTACTACATGCCTGAAATACTCCACTTGTTATGAAATTATTATACTGATCTCAGAATCATATAATCTATACTGACACAAAGTTAATAGCTGAAGATATGCAAAAAATAATCTGATACTGAATGTATAGCCACGTTCTAAGTAAGGATTAAACAGTAGTGAGGGAAGGGTTGGAAAGCCATGAACTGAGATGGAGTTAGTGTGAAAGGACACATTTTAAGTCTTGCGGTGGGTTTCTTGGAACATGATTTGGAGTAAGACATGCAATCCTAGATCCTGGTCATAAAACGGCACTGGAATCAGATGGCATGGAAGTAGGCATTAAAGACAGAAATGGCAAACCCGTGTCCTTTAATTGTTGGACTTCAGTTTTCTTTCTGTTCCATGTCTTTTAATCCTATCTTGGGAAGTGCTTGAAGATGGTTTGTGACAGGCCAGGTATGAGGGACAACATTCATTTAATGCTCTTAAATCATGACCCACCAGCCACTCCAACCTGACCCTAATCAAAGCTATAGGCTCCAGCCGAGGGAGGGGAACTGGATTCTACTAAAAACAAAGACATAACAAATCAAAGCAAGGAGTCACTCCAAACATTAGGGAAAGAAAAATAATTGCAAATTTCAGGAACATTGGATTATGCTTAATTAAAACATTACAACTCCAGGAAAAAAGGAGTCACTGTGGGGACCACATTTTCCATGAAATAGTTGCTAATAGTTTCTTCTGCAGCAGGAGCTGTAGACTAGAAGTCTGATGAGCCATGGGCTTTGTAAGCTCGGTGAAGCAGCGTGGCAGCAATGCCTCTCCGTGGAGAAAGAGAAAGAGGGAGGGGTTTACTTTGAATTAAACAATGAAGATTATTAGCAGCAATATTGGTAGCTTAATTAGGAAGACTGCTGCTGACTGTGTTAATAAATTGGCACAATTTCAATTCAAAACGACAGTGCTTAAAAGAAGGCCTCTCTCTCTCTCTCTCTCTCTCTCTCTCTCTCTCTCTCTCTCTGTTCTCCCTTCTTTCTGTGCCTTCTTTCTATATAAGATATGACATCGAATACATGACAAAATATTTGGTGTCATTCGTGTGGGGAGCTAAAATAGAAATTCAAAATCTCAAAACCAATCTTAGAGACTTTGTTCTGAAATGGAGCAGATTGAAATGACCTCTCGCAACAGACTGTGTCAGAGGAAAAGGGAAAGAGGTCATTTCTATAAGGCAGCAAAATAATATGAAATGACAGAATCTGATCCCTTAACAGTTTATGTATGTCCCTGACAAATTGAAATAGTGAAGGCATTTGTGTAGATCAAGTAAACCAGAGGCAATAAATCAAATTAACTTGTGTTAGTATCGACGGCCAAAGACATGGGCTAAAGAACACTGTATCAAAATGAAGTTTCCATCAAATAAGAAATTTAAGATAAAATGTTATGTTCATCCATTACTCTTTCACAATATGTGTTTTTTCTGTAAAAGCTTCTATGCAGGATCTATGAAAGCATTTCCTAGATTACTGACAGATGAACTGGTGTCTTCTTGGGGGAACTTTACCTCCTATTGTCTCCTCTGGGGGCTCGAATCCTATCTGTGGGGTCTCACACTGAAACAAAACCATTGAATGCATCATAGTTCACAACAACGTTCTTGGGATTCTGCTTCCTTGCGTTTCTAGTTGATGTAAAATGTTGCTTTCCCTTGCGTAAGAGCAGTGGTAAAGCCACTTTCATCATTCATTAAGTGGAAACTTTTGGCCTGTAGAAATTTGAAATTTATTGCACACTTAAAAATCTCAGAACTGAATGGAAACTGAAAATCTATTTTGTCTAATGGCCCACAGAAGGGAAAACTGATCTGGAGAAGTGGAAGGGGTTACCCAGTAGCCATAGGAATTAATACAAACTGAAGAAAATGGCAACGAAAAGTTCTGTAATCAAATCTCTTATTTTATCCAATGATGCACATGAAAGACTTTTCATAATAGCAGCATGTTGGAACAAAGAAGCCACTTAAATCATTTTACTAAAGTTGAAATAGTCATTTAAAATGTTAGTAATAATGTTAAAACACACATGAAATTCTACTACTAAACTCATTTTTAAGATTATGAATCTGTAAGAATCATAAAACATTGTATTAATAACATGTATTTATTTGAAACAGATAAATCACAGGTTTTCTCATGTTTTCTTTTTCCTTCTCTTCTTTTATAACTTTTTTTGTTCTAACTTCCGTCTTTTTCTTCCTTTTCCTTCTTCTTTCTTCTTTTCCTCCTTCTTTTCTTTCTTTTCCTCCTCCTTCTTTAGTTTTTGGTGTATTTATAAATGCCCACACATTCTTTGACATGCTTATCTCATAATGATGGAGACCAATTGCTCAGTGGGATGGACTTGGTAACTTTCTTCTAATACAATGTTAGGGAAAACTAAGTGTAACTTCTGAAACCAGATCAAAATAGGCACTGCAAATTCCTCCTTGCTCCAATTTTTGGATCATTTTCTCTGAAAGAAGCCAGTTGCCATGTCAATAGGATGCTCAAGCAGCCCTCTGGAGAACCCCAAGTGGTAAGGAACTGAGGCCTTTGCCCATAGCCATGTGAGTGAGCTATCATGGAAATGGATCTTGGACCCCAGCAAAGCCATCATGTTACTACCATCCCAGCCAGCCAATATCAACTTCTCGAGAGGATGGAAGCTGGAACCACCCAACTAAGCTGCTCACAAATTCTTTTTTTTTTTTTTTTTTTGGTACTGCAGACTGAACCCAGGGGCAATTAACCACTGAGCTACATCCCCAGCCCTTTTTAATTTTTTTTTTTTTTTGTGTGTGTGTGTGTGTGTGTGTGTGTGTGTGTGTGTGTGTGTGCTGGGGATCGAACCTAGGGCCTTGTGCTTGCAAAGCAAGCACTCTACCAACTGAGCTATCTCCCCAGCACAAATTCTTAACCTACAGAAACAGCTGGATAATAAACATTTGTTCCTCAGAGTTTGAGATAATTTGTTGTATTCGGTAGATAACTAATTCAGATATGTTACCACCTTTATCACTTCAAATTTTGTGACAAGCTTTCTGAAATTTGTTTGAAACTTTCTTCAAAATATAATTATGCAAGTATATTTTTTGTTCATGTGATAGATAATTCTGATAAATAAATATAAATGAGATGCACTTATATTTGAAGTACTAGGTATAACAATTGTTCACATGTGAGTGTAGATCTTTGAAGAATTTGTTGAACACATAATTAAATGTGTAAAGTCTACCAGGTATGCCCATCGTAAAGGACAAAGAACATAAACTCTAGAACCAAACTGTCTGACTCAGACCCCATCACTCACTAACTGGGTAACCTTGAAAAAGTTCCTAACTTCTCTTTGTTTCATTTTATACTTCTTTAAAATTAAAGTAATAAGGGTATATGTGGCTCTGAGACTTGTTGTAAGGGTTAAAGTATTAGAAGTAATACATGTTAAGGGATTAGAATTGCTCTTGACCATGGAGACCTGTGTGTTACTGTTATTATTATTTTCATGTTCACTGAATCCTTTTCTAGTCCATGATTCCTTTTCTAATTGGTCTCATTAGTAGCCTTTGGAAAGCCCATTGCTTCCCAATTGAAACATCTCTCTTGCTGTTTTATCTCAATGAAGTCTTAGAGTTTTTTCTGTTTAACCAGCTTTTTTTTTTTTTTTTTTTTTTTTTTTTTCAGTTTCTTTAGATTCTCTCTCTTGCCATTCTCAGCTCTGGGGCACACCAGTGTTCCTTTTCTTTTTTGAAATCTTTTCTCTTTCAAGACTCTCTGCCTAACAGATTAAGAGATCTCTTTAAGACTGATAGTTTTCCTTCTTGTTGTTTTGGTTTTGGTACCAGAGAGTGGGCCCAGGGGCACCTTACCACTGAGCTGCATCGCCAGTCCTTTTAGTTTTTTATTTGGAGATGGAGCCTCACTGAGTTACTTGGGGCCTTGAGAAGTTGCTGTTGGGCTGGTCTTGAACTGCGGATCCTGTTGCTTTAGCCTCCGGAGTTACAGGGATTTCTGGCACGCTCCACCACGCCCGGCTACACTGAGTCTTCTTCATCCTCTGCATGGTCGGGCGCATCCCGTCTTTCCAGCCTTTCCTTGCTCACCAGCGGCACCGGCTGCCTTTCTTTCTTCAGCTAGCCCAAGCCCTTCAGCGCTTCCCACCTGTGCACCTGCCAGACGCTTGCAGTCTCCTGGCTGCAGCCTTCTGCAAGTCCTGTTCTCAGCCCCTGTCTTTTCAAAGGCCTTCCCAACCACCCCCCACCACACGCCTTCTTATATCACTTATCATAAGGTATTCATGCAGTGTCACACGATGGCACGCTGTGTCCCACACCAGCACTTTGAGTATCTATTATGCAGATATTTTAAGCACCTAAGTTAATGAAGAAAAAGGCCAATGATGTCTGCCCTTGTAGGGTTTACACTCCAGTGTTGATAAACAACTTACAAATTCATGTATAATCACATACTATATTAATGGTGAGAAGTGTTATTGTGAAACAGGAGGAGGAAGAGAAAGAGGAGAAGAAAGGAGAGGGTAACAGAGTTGGTAGGGGAGAAGAGGGAACAGCAGCAGCAATGTGAAATATGCTGTCAGATCAGGCCTCTTCATCTTTCCTTTTTTCTAGTTGTTTGTTCTATTCAGTTATACATGACAGGAGAATGCATTTTGATTCACTGTACACTAATGGAGTCCAACTTTTCATTTCTATGGTTGTACATGCTGGAGATTGACACCACTGTGTAATCATACGTGTACATGGGGTAACGATGTCTGTCTCATTCCACTATCTTTGCTTCCCCCGCTCACTCCCCTCCCCTCATTTCCCTCTACACAATCCAGTGTTCCTCTATTCTTCCCTTACCCCCTCTCCCAACCCCTGCATTATGTATCAGCATCCATTTATCAGAGAAAACATTTGGGGTTTGTTTTGGGGGGATTGACTTATTTCACTTAGCATGATATTCTCCAACTCCATCCATTTACCTGCAAATACCATAATTTTATTTTTCTTTATGACTGAGTAATAGTCCACTGTATATATATGCCACAATTTCTTTATCCGTTTATTTACTGAAGGACATCTATGTTGGTTCCACAATCTAGCTATTGTGAATTGAGCTGCAATGAACATTGATGTAGCTGCATCTCTGTAGTATGCTGATTTTAAATCCTTTGGGTATAAACCAAGGAGTGGGATAATTGGGTCAAATGGTGGGTTTAGTCCAAGATTTCCGAGGATTTTTTATACTGCTTTCCAGAGTGGCTACACCAATTTGCAATCTCACCAGCAATGTGTGATTGTACCTTTCTCCCCACATCCTTGCCAACACCTATTGTTGCTTATATTCTTGATAGTAGTCATACTAATTGGAGCGAGATGAAATCTTAAGTTACTTTTGATTTGCATTTCTCTAATTACTAGAGATGTTGAACATTTTTCATATATCTGTCAATTGCTTATATATCTTCTTCTGTGAAGTAACTGCTCAGTTCTTTAGCCCATTTATTGATTGGGTTATTTGTATTTTTGGTGTTAATTTTTTTGAGTTCTTTATAAATTCTGGAGAGTAGTGCTATATCTGAAGTGTGTGTGGTAAAGATTTTCTCCCACTCCATAGGTTTTCTCTTCACATTGTTGATTGCATCCTTTGCTGAGAAGAAGCTTTTTGGTTTGAATTCATCCATTTATTTATTCTTGCTTTTATTTCTCATTCTTTGGGAGTCTCGTTAAGGAAGTCTGGTCCTAAGCCAACATGATGAGGATTTGGGCCTACTTTGTCTTCTATTTGGTGCAGGGTCTCCCATCTAATTCCTAGGACCTTGATCCACTTTGAGTTGAGTTTTGTACAGGGTGAGAGATAAGAGTTTAATTTCATTTTACTGCATATGGATTTCCAGTATTTCTGGGACCATTTGTTGAAGACGCTATCTTTTCTCCATTGTATGTTTTTGGCACCTTTGTCTAGTATGAGATAACTGTATTTATGTGGATTTGGCTCTGTGTCTTCTATTCTGTACCATTGGTTTACCTGTCTATTTTGGTGCCATACCATGTCATTTTTGTTACAATTGCTCTGTAGTATAGTTTAAGGTCTGGTATTATGATACCTCCTGCTTCACTCTTTCTACTAAGGATTGCTTTGGCTATTCTGGGTCTCTTGTTCTTCCAAATTAATTTCATGATTGCTTTCTCTATTTCCATGAGGTATGTCATTAGAATTTTAATTGGAATCGCATTACATATGTATAACATTTTGGTAGTATGGCCATTTTGACAATATTCATTCTGCCTATCCATGAGCATGAGGAATCTTTCCATCTTCTAAGGTTTTCTTTAATTTCTTTCTTTAATGGTCTGTAGTTTTCATTGTAGAGATCTTTCACTTCTTTTGTTAGGTTGATTCTCAAGTATTTTATTTTATTTTTTGAGGTTATTGTGAATGGGGTAGTTTTCCTAATTTCTCTTTCAGGAAATTCATCACCTATGAATAGAAATGCATTAGATTTATGAGTGTTGATTTTATATTCTGCTACTTTCCTGAATTAATTTATTAGTTCTAGAAGTTTTTTGGTGGACTTTTTGGATCTTCTAAATATAGAATCATGTCATCCAAATAGTGATAGTTTGAGTTCTTCTTTTCCTATTTGTATCCCTTTAATTTCTTTCATCTGTCTGATTGCTCTGGCTACAGTTTCAAGGACTATGTTGAATAGAAGTGGTGAAAGAGGGCATCTCTGTCTTATTCCAGCTTTTAGAGGGAATGTTTTCAATTTTTCTGCATTTAGAGTGATGTTGGCCTTGGGCTTAGCATAGATAGCTTTTGCAATGCTGAGGTATGTTCCTACTATCCCTATTTTTTCTAGTGTTTTGAGCATGAAGGGGTGCTGTATTTTATCAAATGCTTTTTCTGCATCTATTGAAATAATCATATGATTCTTAACTGGCACCTTTGAGATGGTGATATTTTAACAAATTCTTGAACACAGCAAGGAATCAAGTCTTATGCTTATTCAGAGAAAAACTGTTCTAGACAGAGGGAACAGCTGTCATGAAGCATGTTGTG
Organism: Sciurus vulgaris; assembly: GCF_902686455.1. Taxonomy (NCBI): domain Eukaryota; kingdom Metazoa; phylum Chordata; class Mammalia; order Rodentia; family Sciuridae; genus Sciurus; species Sciurus vulgaris. The sequence goes on from NC_136470.1 coordinate 134,253,597, forward strand.
GGATAAAGCCTGGTTGCTCGACAACTTGCAGAATGATCAGAGCTGATGGAACATAACTGATGAAGCCAGCGAAGGAAGAAGAGGGAGGAGAGAAAATCTAGGGGGAAACCTGGAGCCATTGAAACATACAATTTTTAAAAATTTATTTTTAAACTTTTATTTCCCATCTTACTATGAACTTTTTTATTTCCCTAATTTCTTTTTTCCCTGTTTGTTATGCAAGCCTATTTATTAATAATAAAGTCTATTTATTTAATAATTTGGCCAGCGTATACCTCGGTTTCTTTCATTAATTATATCTGGCACTAAATAAACATATTATTCCACATATTGAGAATGTTTTCTTTTTTTAATCTCATGAAAGTTTTCTTTAATTTGATATTTAATTTTATTTCTGTTATTTTTCATTACATTAGGGATTCCAACCATCTTATTCTGGGATGTCCAACCTTTATTGAAAACTCTCCTGTAGCCTGTCATTGGTTTTCTTCTGGGCTCTTCTGCGTTCAGGGAGAGTTCTTAAATTTGGCTTCCACACCACAATTCAATTTTCTGAAGCATGAGCTCTGTTTTTTCCTTCTTAAGTCCTCTTTGAGTATGGACCTCACATTGTGGGACTGCACTCTCGGTCACCTGTAGTGCTTTCTTTACCACGGCCAGCAGTCTTTCCCTGTCAGTTGGCTATACTAAAACCTCTTTCATGCTCCCTGAAAAGGTACATTTTGATTGGGAAAGAAGCATGTGTATTTTCTGAAGTTACGATTTTCCTCTAATATTGTCTAAATATATACTCTATTTTTTAACCTTCTTAAGTGGTACTCTGTCATGATGTTATGCTGCATCATCAGGTCCTTGGAAGTGTTTGGGTTTTGATTTTTACATTTCTGTTTTTGATCATTTTTGTCTATCTTTGAACAAAGAGCATTCTATCCAGGCTTGGTATCTAGCTAAGATCTGCTCGAGTGGATCTTCCTTGTTATTCTTCAATGAAGAAGTGAATGTTGTTAAACAGCTCCCCTGTCGTAACTGCCTGTGTTGGCCAATATGAATGAACGCTACCAGTGATCTGCAGGGAATAGGGCAGGACTGCGGGAAGTCCAAACAGAAATATGACTTTTGTGGGTCCAGCTCTGGATTCGACAATGCTGTGTATTTCTGTCCTACTTACTGCTCCTGGGACGTTCAGTTGTGGTTTATTACTATGCTGCATGGTAGTGTATTCCACTCATGACACCTAGAAAATTTCCTCAAAGAATGAGCAGGGAATTCCCTAAATTTCTTACCAGTGTGCCTGATAGATTTTGGTTCTTATGGTTCAAAAATGGACTCATAATGGCAGAAATGCTGACAAGCGAAGTGTATCTAGGGACTCTTGATACCAAGACCCCAAATCTGGGCTTGTTCAGAGAATGCCTTGCTGCTTGCCCAGAAGGGGACATTGCTGGGAATCTTTGAGGTAATCTGGTTCCTCTGTTCTCCCACAGTGCACCTCCTTGTCCTGTAATGATTCAACAAGGCCAGACAGGAAAGAGGCTTTGCTCCCAGATGCATGCTTATGAAATAGGCAAGGAGGTAGCTCTGCACCTGTCCTTCTTCCACGGGGCTCTAGGGCTCCCTACAGGGGAAGAGCACGGAAGGTCCTCTTCCTTGAACTTTGGTCTTTTCCCAACTAACTGGATCATTTCCAGAAATCTTTCCTTTACATTCATTAAGCACGTCCTAAGCAACTAGAAAAACACCAGACATAAATTTGTGATATGGATGAACAACTTCACAAAGTCATTAGGAAATGAGTTATAACTAAACATTTGCATTTAATACAAATCAGCCTCTGAATCACTAATTCTGATTCAAATTGAAAAGAAATGATATCACTTCCACAATTCTTTGGGTATTTTAGCTCCCATATCAAATTGAGGTGAAAAGCAGTTCCTCAAAACTCAAGCAGAAGTTGGATTAAGGGCTGGGGCTGTAGCTCAGTGATAGAGTCTTGTCCAGCACATACAAGTCCCTAGATTTGATTTCCAGTCTTGAAACAAACAAACAAAGCATTGAGTTGAGCTGTAAGCTAATAGACCCTGTAGACATAGGCTTAGTAATTTTGTCTCCAATTTTTCATTGTTTAATCTTTATGTTTAAGACAAAGAAAAGGCAGGAGGCATTTCATCCTGAAAATGTAATTGCCATCAATGGTATGAAGAAATTCATGCCATGTGTTGAATTTAACTTAAATCAACTTGGAGGAATTGGAAAACCAATGAAGCTAATACATTAAGGAGCTGGACTAATGCAGGATTCCAAAGGCTCTGTAATTGCTAAGTATATTTTCAAACAATAAATTAATTACATCTTGAACTTGTCTAAACACCAACAGTAAATATTGATTCAGTTGAGACAGGAGGAAAGTCATTTTGTCCATTATTAATTGCATTATGTTTTGTTTTTAGTGGCCGTTGTCTGCAGTTCTAGCTTGGGAAGAAAGTGCATCTCGTTTTACTGTTACGGTGTGTATACGGTTTGTGTAGAATGATTAAGAAACCGTTGTCAATGACACACGGGAGCTGGTGCATCATCAATGTCATGCCTTCCCTGTCACTGCCTCTTACTGTAACACTGTGGGACAAACACTCTCCTTCTCATCTTCCTGTCATAATGCACATCACTGAACGTCAAAAGACATGCTGCATTTATCTTGTTACATATTAAAAATAACGAAGAGGGTAATTATCAAGCATGCATTGCAATTTCACGGGATGGCTGTCATTTATAAACTGCTTAATCCACATTCTTTTAGTTCATATCATAATGCCTGAAAAAAATCTCGGAATTGAAATACAGTCATTTAATTCATTTCTTTTTATTCTCAATTTCAGTTCTATGCTTGTGGTACAGAATCAGCGATGGGAGATTCCAGTTCAGAAAAGTGGAAGACTATAAAAACCAGTCAATTCTTTTTTGTGTGTATGCGTGGGGGCATACCAGAGATTCAGAACTCAGGGGCACTCGACCACTGAGCCACCTCCCCAGCCCTATTTTGTATTTTATTTAGAAACAGGGTCTCACTGAGTTGCTTAGCACCTTGCTTTTGGTGAGGCTGGCTTTGAACTTGAGATCCTCCTGCCTCTGAATATTTTATCTCTGAGACTGAGTGGCAGGGGTAACGAAATGATACAAATTTCAAAATATTCAAGTTAGAGGTAAGTATTAACTAATGGAGAGACTGAAAGAATGACTTTGCATTTGCTGACTCTTAACTACGAACGTTGTTTAATGACATTCACTCCACGCGATCAATGCTGATGGATAGTCCTGCAGCCACGGGCATGACACATCTCCATTGTTCCACAGACTTTTTCAATTCCAGCACTCTTATTCCATTGGAACACAAGACTGTCTTCCCTTTTTCTCTCAAATGTCAAAATAACCACATATTGGGAGGGTGGACTTTTGGAAATGTTTATTGTAAATGAATGTAGCTCTAGGTTGAAAGAGCACTCTGATAATCATTTAAAATTATTACTAAATGCAAAGTCTATTGACCTCTCTACTAATGAAGCGTCCTTCCTTATACCTGAAGTTTGATGCAACAGGAACTTTGTACTATAATAATTAAATCTTGATCAGGTAGTTAAATGGTAAGAACACAAATCATAACTGGTTAGGCAGAAAGATATGTGATGGTTTATATTTAAGAATCCAGATAAAGATGATTGAGAACATGAGGTGATTAAAATCTATAGCGGTAATCCTGAGTACAGATGAGTAGAGTACTTTGGTATTAATTCTACTTCCTTTTTTATTGTTTGCTATATCTAATTAGTTTGGTTCAATTTGCCTTATGTTTGTGAAGTCCATTTCTATAAGTCATATTTAACATGATTTTTAAAACAAATTTCTAAACAAATATTATCACTGTGATCTTTGTACTTTAACTCTTAATTACCTTAAGTCTTACATAAAAAATGTTTTCAGGGAGAGCACCTGTGTCAATCATCATTATATCTCTCTCAATTAATAACTCATACTTTGTAAGTTATAAAAACTATTTTACAAAATAAAATAATAAATAGTGAAATTAACTTTCCATTAATCCTTTCTCTGTCTTCAGTGAACAGTGCCAGGTGAAGGCATGTTCGGCTGTTTTCCACAATGAGCTATTTCTATTGCTGTAATTTTCTGTGCATTTTGGCATCAACTCCTTTCAAAAGCATCATAAACTGTAAAACGTACCTTCCTCACAAGTGCCTCATGTTTTTATTGTTATCTTTTTAAAAAATCCTTAACCAACTCACCTTTTTTTTTAACCACTTGGTCTTTCTAAACTGTGAAAATTGGTCAACCAATTCTACAATATTTTCAAGTGAGGTAATTTAAAGTTTTTAACAGTTTTCTTCCTCTGTTATGAGATCACAGCATTCTTTTGAGTTTCCTTTCAGTATTGGGCACCTTCCGGAAGGGAGTGGAATTTTGGGAAAGAGCTGTGTCCTCCTCCGTGGCCCAGAGGTCACTGTGGCTCATGAACGTGCTGCTGGCTTCAAGTCTCAGTGCAGGAGGACATGGCAGCTTTCAGAGTCTGTCACTGCCTAGGTTTCTGTTTGTCACCCACGGGGGTGTATTAAGCATCTTGCAGCATATTAAACAATTAATGAATGAAGTGAGGATAATAAGAGGAGCCCAAAAAGCAGCGAGGTGGAGAAAGAGAGAGAAAACACCACACCGTAATCCAGGTTGCAATCGCAAAGAGCTTTAGCACAATAATGGAGGGAAGAGCACCGTGCTTTGACATGCCCAGTTACCTGGTCAATGGAAACTAGGGGACACTCAACTCACCTCCGAGTTTTCATGAGAAGTTGTTAATACAGAGAGTATACAGCAGGATTTGATGTGGCATCAATTCTGACTTTAAAATTTGTCTTAGTCTGAAAGGGGCAATTTCTGTGCCCTTCATTGCATACTCTAAACTCTATAAATCATTCACAATTAACACCGTCTCTCTTATCCTACTTGTTCAGGTATCAAGGCAAAAGTAATTCAATTATTGCCTCTGTACAGTCTCCCTCAGAGTCTTAAAATGTGAAATAATTTATGCTCCCTAGCACATGTTCACTTTAAAACTTAAAGTTCTCCAATTTTGAACAGGATGACGGAGAATGATGTTTTTATCTCACATTACACCCATTTGACATTTTGTCCCTGAGTAAACCTATGTGGGTGTAACTTCAAGCATGTCTGGAATAGTCTTCTTGACATTTTTTATAAAAGAAGACCTAGCTCCTCCGCAATACAAAGATATAAAGGACATGAAATTGTGCAGGTATGGCGAAACCAGGGAATAAAAAGTATCGAAGGGCGAGAATAAGAGTTTATTATCAGCTACATATGAAAACCTCAGAGTAACCTCAAATATACACGAGGAATTATTTCAGACTCGAATCAGTTACACAATTGACCCAGTTTTCTTCGAATCCTTTTTGACACAGGATTCACTTCTTTAGCAAGTATCTATTGAGTGAGCATTATTAGGTAGGTACTATAATAGACACTGGAAATACAAGGATGAATTTAAACAGTTATAGGGTCTGCTCTCAGGGACCTGAAAACATAGGGAGAAAGAAAACAAGTGACCTTATAATTACATATCAGGCTAAGTGGTTCATATTAAAGAAATAAGGTTCCATAAAACTAAAAGGAAAAAGTCAGGACGAGATAGGAAAGACTTTGGAGAAAGTCGATGTTGAAGCCAAATGAGACCTAAAGTAGGTAGAAGCAGGTGTTGAATAGGTTACAAGGGCTTGGAAAAGGCATGTGCTAATGGCTTGTAATGGGCATATTAAAATCCTGCATGATACTCATTTTATAGCAGCACAACTCACCACAGTTAAGCTATGGAACCAGAGTAGGTGTCCATCAACAGATGAACAGAGTAAAAAGAATTGTGGTATATATACATGATGGAGTTTTATTCAGTCATGGGATAGAATGAAATTATGACATTTACAGGAAAATTGATGGATCTGGAGAATATCATGCTAAGGGAAAGAAGCCAGAATCAGAAAGTCAAGGATCAAATGTTTTCTCTCATATGTGGAAGCTATGAAGAAAAAGGGGGAAAAAAAAGAAAAAAAAAAGAATCTAATGAAAACAGAAGGGAGAAGGTAGAGGGAAGATATGGATTAAGGAAAGGGCAAGTGCAGAGAAATGAATTAGGCCAAATTTTGCTATGTGCAGGTAAGAATATAATGCAGTAAAGACTACGAAAGTGTGTGATTATAATTCACCAATATGCTTTAAAAATCTACTTGCTTTATATGTACATTGAGCACTACAAATCCAACTGATAAGGAGAATATTATTTAACATAGGGTTGGCATTCAAACAGTAGCCTATAGGCCAAGTCTAGCTTTCTACCTGATTTTAAAAATAACATTTCATTGGCATATAGTCACTTGCTTTCACTTGCCTATTGTTTATGACTGACTTTAGTGCAAACAACACCAGAGTTGAGTGGCAGTGACAAAAATCATTTTTCCAAAAAACCTAAAATAAATCCTTCCTAACACTTGTTGGAAACATTTGCAGGTGCCTGGTTTAGCAGACAGGGTTGAAGAAACTGGTTCAGCAGTAATATAAAGGAGACTTATAGATGCCAATAGGGCAATTAGTGATCTAATGGGGAAAATACAGAATTCTTTTGTCTGGAATGTCAAGAAAGACTTCCTTAACAACTTCAGAAATCCCAAACCAAAGGCAAATTTGGAAGTTTTGACCCTACCAAAATTAAGGATTTGTATTCAATGAAATACTCCTTAGAGAAGTTATGAAAAAGAAAATGAGCCACTGGAGAAGAGAATGCAATCGTGGTAACCAATAAAAACCTATGGGCAGAATACACAAAGAACCACTTCAAGGAAAACACCAAGACCAGGGGAAAAAGTAAGCAAGCTATGTGAGCAGGCAAATCCCAGGAAAGGAAGCCTGGATAGGTAAGCCCGTATGAACAGGCCCTAGAGCTCAACAGAAATCAGAATAGCACACAGTACAGAGAAAAACTGATGGAGACAAAAATTAGAGAACAGAACAACACTAGGTCTTGAAGCACTGTGGAAAGGAGAGAGGTGTAGAGCGTAGTTCAGTGGTGGAGCTATTAAACAAAGCCTTCTGGTGATGCTTGCCAAAGGTAACTCTGTCTTGCTCTGTAACCACAGAACCACTTGGGGCACACAACACAGGGTGTGTAACGCCTCCCTGCGAGGGAGGTGCTCACTGCAAGATATTCATTGCAGCGTTGGTTGCAGTGTTGTGGAACTGGGGAGAGCCTAGGTGTCTACTTGCAGAAATGCATGAAAAACAACAGGAGGGTTACCTATTGAAGTGCCATGCAGCAGTTAAAACATAGTAAGATCTTAAAAACATAGTATTGAGTGAAAAAGAAAGCAAGTTCTATAGCAAAATTATGTATATAACATGTAATTTCATATATGTAATATATACAATACCTTATGTTTTAAAATTACTAATATGTGTATCTCTCTTTCTCTCTCTCTATATATAATATATGATACATAATATATATATATATATATTAGAGGCACAGAGAGTACTTAAAGACCAAGGACGAAGAGGAAAATAACTTTGCAAAAGTAGTGAGACTTTGCAGAGACCAATGATAATGTTATCAACCAAAATGTGTTATTTATGTCCCTTCCTGCTTCAGATGAACCAGCAATGTCATTTTTCTGAAGGTGACAGCATGCAGACATGGATGGGTCAGGAGAAGATACAAGGGCTCACTGAGCGTGGGAGAGATGAAGGTGGGTTGCGGAACAACTAGAAGAGCTGCTGCTGGAGAGACAGCAGCTATGGAGCCCACTGCAGAGTAGCTAAGAGGGAACGGATAAAAGAATGAAGCATCACATACAGAGGGAAGCAGTCACGGAGGGCTGTCTCCAGGCTTTGGCCATTATGCAGTCAGTGTGAGGCGTACGTTTCACTGTCCTGGAATGTGGAACAATGTTAAGAGAATCTGGGGCGGAAGAGTGGGAAAGAGCATGAATTCACACCTGGTTGGTGAGCTGGAGATGATTTTAAGACATCTCAGTAGGTTCTCTGCCAATTCTTTACATGCATAATCTGCTTTAAACCTTACAATCACCCTCTAATTTAGTATCATGCACTTAGTCATGAAGCAACTCCTAAGAGAGGTTAACTAGGACATTGACTGCTGCAGAACTCTTAAAAGTAAGTGAAGCAATGCTGGAATATGATACTGCCCTTACTTTTGAGTAGATTCGGTATCTGAAGTGCTGAAAACCTGAAATATCTGAGAACTTTAAAAAAGTACCACTCATCAGAATGGTGAAGTTGAAGTGTACCGAACAATTGTGAGGACACTACCAAGGGGAAATTTTATACATTGACTCTTAAGACATGAATTGATAAAATCACAAGTGTTAAACATGCCCATCTCACAACCTGGCAATTCCAGTTGTCGGTGTGCACCCAATAGAAATGAATACACATATGTGCACAGGGAAGACGTGGGCAGAGGTACTCATAGCAGCTCTGTTCATAGCCATCCTGAATTGGAGATGAGCCAGATAACTGTCATAAACTGCTTTAGAAAGGTAAAAAGAAAATATGGCATATTTGTTTTATTGATCAGTAAAAAACTACATGCAACCACATAATCAAATCTCATAAGTACCATATTTAGCCTAAGACACCTTATTTAAGTGCATACCATATGACTACATTTATACAAAGTTCCCTGTCCCCGCTAAAAACAAACAAAAATATAGACAACTCTTCACAAATCAAAATACCACAGGAAGCTCAAAATAACCCCATTAAACAGTTTGCAGCAATATAGTGCAGAAAAAATAGAAAAAAATTACTGGTGAGATCAGCATTCCAGGATACGTCAGATGCTAAGAGACACGTAGAAATAAAGAGAGAAGTTGGAAGCTATTCGTGCTAGACACAGCAGGAGTCACTGCAATCTACAGCGGCCTACTCCACAGATGATACCAGCATCTCTGGTCACTGAGGTAACCAACAAACATTCCTACAGCGCACCGAGAAAGGAGTCATGGCTGGGCACCTCACCTAAATATTCATGGTAAATATGAAAAGATTTGAGAGAGAGGGACTGCAATACAATAATAGTCGAGGACTTTGATATGCAATTTTCAGTAAACCAGACCTAAAATCAATAAGGAAACATGGGACTTGAATTATAATTAGACTAACTTGATGTCACAGAGCTATATAGAACACTCTTTACATTCAACAGCAACAGAATACACATTCTTCTCAAGCACGCTTGGATCATTCTCCAGAATAGATCATATGTGAGACTGTAAAATATGCCTTAACAAATTTAAGATGGAAAGCATATAAGTATTTTTTCTGACCACCATAACATTAAACTAGAAAAAAATTAAGAAAAAAAAATTTTTTAAAGTGTGAAAATTAAATAACATGTTTCTAAATAACCAATGGATCAATAAAGAAATTAAGAAAGATATTAAAAATTATATTGAGACAAAAAATTGGAAACACTACATACCAACACTTATGAAGTGCAGTAAAACCTGTTCTTAGAGGAAATTTTATAGTAAAAGATCTGCATCAGAAAGGAAGAAAGATTTCAAATAAACAATCTGATGTTATTACTCAAAGAATGAGGACAAAAAGAATAAAGCGAGTCCAACACTGGTGAGAGAGAAATAAAAAAGATAAGAGCAGCAATAAGAGAAATAGAGATTAGAAAAACAATAGAAAAGGCCTGGAGATATAGCTCAGTGGTAGAGCACTTGCCTAGCATGCGGGTTCAGTCCCCAAAAGGAAAACAGTATCAATAAACCTGTTTTTAAAAAGATAAAAACAAATGAGTCCAGTTTTAACTAGATTAAGAAATAAAGAAAATTCAAAACCAGAAATAAAAGAGGGTATTATAACTGGTATGAAAGAGATAAAAAGTAACTAAAAAGATTATTTTGAACAATTATACCCCAATAAATTGGGTCACCTAGGAGAAATAAAAAAATTTCTACACACATACAAGATACTGAGAATAAACTATGAAGAAATAGAAAGTGTGAAGAGACCAACAAGGAGTAATAGGATTGAATCAGTAATAAGAACTCTCTAAATAATAAGAATAATAAATGAGAAAAACTGGTGTCTTCACTAATAGATTCTACCAAACATTTCAAGAAGAACTAACATCAATTATTTTTAAAAACTTGAAGAGCAAGGAAACTTCCAAACTCATCTTACGAGGTCAGCATTTCCTCATTACCAAAAACAGATAAGGACACTTCGAGAAAATAAAACAACAGGACAATGTCACTCATGAACATAGATGCAAAAATACTCAACAAAATTCTAGAAAACCAATTTATCAGGACATGTAAAGAATCATTCACCATAATCAAGTGAGCTTCAGGCTCAAGTCAACAAAAGTGATATCGTGCATTCAGAGAATGAAGCACAAAAATCTTATGATCATTCCAGTAGATGTAGACAGGGCATGTGACAAAATCAAAATCCATTCTTGATAATAAAAAAAAAAAATCCTTCAACAAATTAGGTGTAGAAGGAAAGTACCTCACCACATATGGGTCAAGCCCATAGCCAACATCTTCCAAAAAGGGTGAAAAGTGATATTATTTGTATTCAAGAGCAGGACTGAGGAAATAACACCCACTCCTGACACTTCTACTCAGGAGGTTACTGGAAGGGCTCACCAGAGCAACTAGAAAAAAAGAAAGAAATTGAAAACAATTTAAAACATTAAGGAAGAAGTGAAATTGTTGTTTACTATTACCTTAGAGTATATAGAAAGTCCCTCGTACTGTACCGAAAACTTAGAACTAATAAGCAAATTCAGAGAAGTCACAGGTTACAAAATCAGCATACAAAAATCAGCAGCATTTCTATACACTAACAATGGATAAGTCAAAGAGAAATTAAGAATATACTTAGATTTTAAAACTACGCACAAAAAAATTAGAAATAAATTTAACCAAGGAGGTAAAGACCCTGTTTATAGAAAAGTATTAAAGACTGATGAAAACAAAAAATTGAAGAGGACACAAATAAATGAATCTGTGCTCATGAATTGGAAGACTTAATACTGTTAAAATGTCCACACTACCCAAAGCAATCTGTAGATTCAGTACAGTCCAATCCCCATCAAAATTTCAATGTCATTTTTCACTAAAAGAGAAAAGGTAGTCACAGATTTCACATGGAACCATAAAGGCTCCCTGATAACCAAGGTAATTATGAGCAAAAATAATAAACCTAAAGGTATCACACTATTTGATATCTGAATCTGTTATAAAATTACAATAATCAAAACAGTATGGTTCTGACATAAAAAATAGACATAGAAAATGGAACAGAAAAGAGCATAGAAATTAATTTAATCATTTGTAGCCAATTGATGATATTTCTTTTCTGTTTCTCCTCCCTCTCTCTCCCTCCCTCTCCCTCTCTCTCTCTCTCTCTCTCTCTCTCTCTCTCTCTCTCTCTCTCTCTCTCTCTCGGCATTGCTAATAAAACCCCAGGACCCCATTGCTCCTCCACTGGTCTACATCCTCAGACACAGATCAATTGATTTTTGACTAACATGTCAAGAAGTCACAATGGAGAAAAGACAGTCTCTTCAATAAATGGTATTGAGAAAACTTGATATCCACATATAGACAAATAAAATTAGGCCCTCATCTTACACCATATACAAAAATCAACTAAAAATGGATTCCAGACTTCAAAATGTAAAAACAAAAATTGTAAAAGCACTAGAAATAAACATTTGGGGAAAACTTCATGACGTTGATCTGAGCAACGATTTTAGGATATAATTCCCAAACACTGGCAGCCAGAGTAAAAATTAAAAACTAAGACAATATCATTCTAAAACGTTTCTGCATAGCAAAGGAAATAATCAAGAGTCTAGAGAAGACTTTCAGAATGGAAGAATGCTAACATGTCCATGGCAGCCTTATTCACAATGACCAAGATGTGAAGTCAACTTCAACATCTATTGATACTGAGAGATGAATGGAGAAAGAAAGTGTGGTATGAACATATCCAGTGTATATACAATACCATTCCACCTTAGAACAGAAAGAAGACTTGTAATCTGTGTCAGCACAAATAAACCTCAAGTATGTTCTATTAAGTGAAATGAACCAAGTACAGAAAGACAAATAAATACCATATGATCTCACTTGCATGTGGCATATACAGAAGTTTAACCTACAGAAAAAGAGTGAAATGGTGGTTCCTAGCGTGGTTGTGGTAGGGTGCGGGAGGAGGACAGGGAGACATTGGTCAAAGGACATAAAATGTGCATAAGACAAGAGGAATAAGTCAAAAGATTCAGGTATATCATTGATGACGACAGTTAATAACAGCATATTGTGTACTTGAACATTGCTAAGGGTACATTTTAGGTACTCTCACCACAAAAAAATATGTGATATAATATACATAACAAATTGATTTTGCCATGGTAGAATGCATACACATATCAAAAGTTCATATTGTGTACCATTAATATAAATAATCTGCGTTAATTAATTTTTAAGGCAGATCTAATGAATGATACCTTGAGGCTGAGTTGGGTACCTAGACGGGGCATGAGAGGTTTCTCAGGTGTTGATTAGACTGCGTCTCAGTTATGCTGCTGGTTGCATGAGTCTATTCACCTTTAGGAAACAGATCTCAGTCTGAGACTTTCTGTCTTTAGGTTATATTTCAATAAGAATTTATTCAGCAAGTAATACCTTTTAAAAATCTCATTAGAGTTACTTCGAGGACTTTACTGTAATAAGTTGTCTGTTCTCCAGCTATAAGAAGATTGTGTTCATTTAAACCTGGTAGAGTAAACATGTAAATTTACCTCTGCTTCCTGCCAGTATCCACAAATACCTTTGCAAAATTTTTCTTCTAAATCTTAACCCCAATAAGGTATGGTGATACACAACTACAATCCTACCAACTCAGGAGGCTGAGGCAGGAGGACCACAAGTTGAAGACTAGTCTGGGCAACTTAGTATGACTCTATCTCAAAGTGGAAAATAAAAAGGGCTGAGGATGCAGCTCAGCGGTAGAGCATCCCTGGGTTCAATCTCTAGTACTGCAGAGATAAATAAATCTATTTTAACTCCATACTAAAATGTTAACATTGAAAAAAGAAAGCCTACATAATGAAAAGAAAACTATCTCCACTGAGCTACTCTCTCCCAGGTCTCGCTCCCCTAGGCTAGAGGCTGCAGAGTGTCTGACAGTTGACCACTCACTCCCCTGAACCCCTTTTTCACTCTCCAGCCTGTTTTCTAGTACCCAGGACACCAAACATGAAGTCGAGCTTCTAACCTGGGAAATAAAGAAACAACCAAAAGAGAAAGAAATCAGAAAGACAAAAGAAAACAAAAACCCATCAATATCCTCAGATAGAAACCATCTCAGACCATTTCAGTCGTGAAACAAGAATGGAATTCTTATCAGTTAAAATTATGATATCAAGATTTTAAAGTAACTTCTTGCAGAAAGTTTAGAAGATACATTTGAGTTAATTTTCCTCAAAGAAATGAAAAGTGAATGTTTGTCAGTTGATGAAATTAAAAATCTATGAGTCCTAGGCAACCCAAAAATATACAAAGGAAAAATAAAGAAGAGGAAATTATTCAAGAATATTATAAGAAAATTTCCCATCTTAACAGGATCCGAGATGGACTTGTAAAGTTTCTTAAAAAAACAGATCATCATTAAATTTTAGAACGCTGAGGACCAAGCAAAGAGCTAGACATTTTGAACAGGAACAATCAGATCCTATGCACAGAGGAATAAGAACAGAATAACACTCACATGGAGTACCATTTAAGCTTCCAAAATTCTGAGAAATGTAACTTCCAATCTAGAATGTTATGCATTCTCCAACTTTCAAAGGTTAAATGTTGATAATGATGATGAAAAACTTTCAGATAGTTGAAGTCTCAAAAAATTAGCTTCCCGGTCTCTTTTCCTTGTTAACACCCCAGAAGGAATCAGCCACAAAGAAAAAAGATACAGAGAATGGCATCTCCCACCCAGGAAGAAACAAAGGGAGAAAGTTCAGGGAAAAAGTAGAAGATATGTCAGAGAACAGCCATGTGGCCCAGAAGGCGACCAGTCCACACTGTGTCAGGGAGCTTAGAGCTCCAAGAGACTTGAACTCAAATAAGATGTGACAGCTACAACCTATCTAATACAATTCAAATTATAGGGAAGAGATTTCATATCAGAGTTTTAATACACTTAAATATGAATATATAACTTACTTGTCAGGTGTTTGTGAATAAATAAGCCACCCATTCAGAGAAAACCAATAAAGAGAAAGATCGTTATTTTATTATATCTGCAGGAGATCAACAAACATGCAAGAAATGAACTTCATTACTGTGAATGATGCTTACCTAGTTCATGTAACAGTCATACACAGAATATTGATTCTAAGTGTAAAATGTAATATGACATATATATATGTGTATATATGGAGAGAGATATGTGTATGTGTGTTCAGGGGAGGAAATATGGCTGTGTGTGTGTGTGTGTGTGTGTGTGAGTTAGAGAATTTTGTGAGGCACCTTGCATGATAGGAAAATAAGAGTTCAGATGTAAAACAAAAATTCAAGAAATTGTGGCATAAGTATGCATTATTTAGAAACATGAGTGACAGTCCCAAGAGAAAATACAAAAATGTTTAGAAGCCAAATCTTTGAGTGAGGTGGGGAGGCGAGTAGTAGGAACAGGGAGTGTTATTTTTCTTGGTAATCCTTGAAAAATGAATTTTTAAAAATTATTTGCATGCATTATGTAATTAGAAAATAAAGTGAAAAAACAGGGACAAAGCAAAGCATTTAGCTCAAGTTCGTGTCAAGCAGGAAGAGAGGTTGGGAGTTGGAGACTGGACAGGAAGAAAACAGTCAAACTCCCACCATGTATTGAAAAGTTACATAAAAGGATAACTGGGGCACCATGTTATTTTTACTAAAAACTAACAAAGTTTACTTCCAAGGGTCTTTCCCAATGCATTAGGTGAAGAGCAAGTTTGCTGATGAAGTAAGAGAGGCACTACAACGCCAAGGATAATCAGCCCAGCATGAAAGTGAACGCAGTTCTGTCCATTATGCTTTGTAAGTGCAAGCAGGTTCCCTAGGTGTCTCTGCCTCACCCTCTCCATCAGAAAAGAGGTAAACAGTACCTGTCTTAGAGACACGTGACGATGACGAAATGGAGGAAATTCACATTTTTCAACAAAGACGCATGCAGAATTGTAGAAACAATCAGATCACATAAAAACAAAAAAGTATTATAAATTGGAAAAATAGGAAAATACATTTTATGTAAATCTAGATATTAAAGTTCATTAAAAGTATCATTGGAGAATGCATTTGTAAACCTGTATTAAATAAATTTTAGGAAAAACATTAAAATTATGTCAAGAAAAGACAAAATCTTACTCAAATCAAGAAGAACTAAAGAAATGTATTGATTATCATTGTCCATTACCCCAAAATGATCAAATGTAAAATTTTACAGGTTATTTCCTTTTATATCTTCAAGTAAAGTAGCTTGTGCTGTTATTTAAATGGATTTGATCATAACCCCAGAATGAACATACCCAAACCAGTAAACCTCCTAATGACATTAAGATGATATATACACAAAAGAAAGAGCAGGCCATTATTATTTCTGAATGTTGATGGGAATTATAATTCTGACAAAATAGAATTTAGAAGTAAAATATAAGACTAAAAAAAATACCTGAATAAATGGAATCCATGGCATGTATTATAGAATCAAAAGAAAAATTATGGTTACTTTGATAGATGTTGAAATAATGCTTCTTAAATATTATCATTCTATCTTTAGTTAAAAATTCTCTTAATAAAATACAAAATGGCTTATTAAGACTGGGGATGTAACTCAGTGGTATAGCAGTAGCCTAGCACTGTAAAAAAAAAGACTTATGAATATTTTTGCTTGCATGCATATGCATATACATAAGTACACACAAATATGACATTCATCATGTAATTGACATGATTAATAATTCAATATTAGAGGTGTAATAATAAGTTCAGGAAATAGAAATGTTAGTCATACAGTTAAAAATAGAGGAAAAATATCAATTTATTTTAATAGCTTTAGAGTTCAAAAATAGAAAAATGTTTATACTGGAATTTTCCATATGATAAAGTGGATATTTAGAGTTAATAGAGAAAACATGAAATATTTATTATTATGGGAATAACTGGCTGATATTTTAGAAGAAAATATGAAGAAAAAGCTTTCTGTAGCTCCTTATTAAAATCTACCAGACCTATTTCCAATCTTAACACCACAAGGAATAATGGCATTAGTAGGAACAGAATGAATGGAAATATTTTTATACCTTTGGAGCATAAATTCTATTTCTTACCCCCCAAATCACAAATCTTCAAATCATAAAATATAAAAAGTTGTCTGGTTTGAACATATAAAATTCAAAATATATGAATAGAAACAAAATAAGATTCAACACTTAAATATAGTTGAGTCAAAAAGAAAAATAGGGAAATTATATTAAAATAATACATGCAGTTTCACAAGTATAAGAATTTGTAAAACACTTTCTGAAAATATGATAAAGGAGTGACACTATTTGAAGAATAGTCAAAGTAGAAATGTAAATGATTTAGATAAGGAAAGTAGCAAAATATATAGAAAGATCTTCAAACTTACTAATAATCAAATACATGAAAATTAAAACAGCATAAAATATATTTTTTCCCTCTTAAGTAGTAAGCAAAGAGTAAAGCATTTATTGGTGAGAGAAATAGGAATTCTTGTACTTTTAGACTACTGGAAGTGGATGCTCATTTCCACAAGCGCTCTGGAAGACTGTCAATGTGCATCCAAAGATAAATTGTGCATTTCCCTGTGTGCATTTACCTCGGCTCAGAAGTCTTTCTTCAGGACATGCACAGAAGAGAGAATCACACCGGCCCAAGTTCTTACATTCACCAGAATATTCAACACAGCATTGTATATATTCTAGATACTACAACTTATACATATGAATTTATTTATCCTTGTCCTGATAGCCTTTATAAAATGTATTAAAAATTTCAAGATATTGTCATTAAATATTATGATTCAAGGTAAATGTTCCCTTTATTACCCAGAATTTTATACTTTAAAATTTTAATTTAATGTATAAGGTTTCTGAGCTTAGAAATTATTAATAACATATTAACTTAAAAACAATGATATATTTTTGTCTATACAGTTTCCAAGAAATGCTTATTTATTTGATTTAAGACGATAAAAACCACATTTGGTTTAAACCTTTCAATTTAGTAGGACTGTAGAAATATAATCTTAGGTGAATACTTCATCTATAATGTCATAACTAACTTTAATGTAGTGCAAGATGTGCAATTTTGTACAATAACTGTTTAGTTGTTTTAAATCATTATGATCAGTCTCTCTATCCTTGATATTTTTGAGAAAAAAAAACCTTATTTAGCTATCATTAAAAATGAAATGGAAGGATTTTATCTTATTGTGACAGCTAGTGGTGGTATCATTTAAAGTGAGGCATCTAATTCTGTTGAAAATGAATACATTTCATCAGTGTTTCTCCTTGGAGAGATACAAACAGAGAAAAATGAATAGGATGTAGGAAGAATGGCCATTTCTTTTTCTCACACTCAAATTTCATGAAACCTTTCTAGGCCGGTTACGTATTTTTTATTTGAATCTTATTTTTGTGGACTACTTTCAAGAATAGAAACTGCTCCAAATTTTGAAGAAGACGGTCTTTTAAGAAGTTTGCACAAAAGCTCTGAAAAGGGAGAAAACATTCTGTGAAGGTTTGAATACTTGCCCCAAAACGCGTTTTCCTCGTAACAATATTTTTCTTTAAAGTTTTTTCTCTTTGCAGCTGGAAGAGAGGATGTGCGCACTGGCAGCATGGGGAGAATTTGTGTTTTATTACATAACTGTGAGGCATTTGTCACGATCCTCTAGGGTGAGATCGGACTAGCGGGTGCATACACACATTCGCCCTTCCTAGGACACACCCTTCAGCATCCTGTCTGGATAATTCCATTTGCACGTGAATGTGCAGTGGTAATCTATATACAGAGAGCATGTTTACCAAATGCTCTGCTTCAGTTTTTCTTAACTCAAACCACTTGCCTTTCCCTTTTCATTTTAGCCCATGCAGGTTGGACAGGATATTTCCATGGGTTAGTTATCTCAGGTTTCAATTCCAGGGGGTAGTGGTCACTTCTGCTTTCGGGGTCCAGGGGAAAAGCTACTGTTACTCCTGTCTCTCCCTCTATGACTGGGAGAACACCACTGGCATGGCTCACTGGGGTGTGGTGACAGTTATTTTTTCTTAATTAGTCAAAATGTGCAATGTGCTAATTACTTGATTCACAAGGAAAAAAAATCATTAAATAAAAATCACATTTGACTGGTTTAAGCATATTAGGGCATATATTTTTATTTAAATGCAGGGAGCATCTGAATGTTAACTAAGCCACAAAATATGTTCATGGTGAAACTAATTAACACTACAACCATGAGCACAATTCCCTTATGGGTTAATTTCTCAATGAAACTCAAAGATACTTTTTGACCTACTATAATGTTCCTTCTGCCAAGGTTAAGAGAAAGATATCACCATAATTGGAGCATATGAGTCTGTATTAACCTGATTTAGGTTGGGGAATCAAAGATTTGCACAAGGAAGGAATCCATAATAATTAGGGTGTAAAACATGCAAGCAGAGGGGCTTAAACACAGCATGAATTAATTATTCAGTGTTGTTCAGTCCATTTGGACTTATAAATTACAAAAGGTCACAGAAAGAAGATTGTAACCCTTATTCCCTTTCCACTCTAACAACCTAAGACTTCTTAAACCTCAGTCCTTGCAGAGTATGAACAAGCATACTTAAAACTCTGAAATAATAATACCCAAAGAGAAAAGTTAGGGAGGTATGGAAAACTCACATGGCAGAGACAAGTAATGCTCTGTGTGTTAATAATCCTAGGAATCGAGAATGCTTAAATTGACATGTCACTCAAGTGGCTTTCATTCCCATTGTAATCAATATAACTTTATGCCGCTTTGCACACTTCATTGATAAAGTTAGCACTATCCTTACTGGGTGACAGAGGTTTCAGAACACTGATAATTTCATGATTTCTGTGTACAGTTCTTAGGGGATAAAGAACCGTTACAAAATAATAATAAATTACAATCACCTTGGAGAGTGCAGTAAACTATAGAGTTCCTGCCTCAAAATATCCACATGCTAATTCCAAAACCTGTAAATACATCAAGAAACTTTACAGATGCTATTAAATTAAGAATCTTCAAATAGAGAGATTATGTCAATATCCATGTGCAATGGAATCTCAAGAGTCCTCCTAAGTGTCAAGAGTGTCAAGGTCAGAGAAAAGGTGATGCAAAGACAGATGCAGGAGGAGAAAAGGTGATGTGATGTGGACATGGATCCAAGGTGCACAGCCTCCAGACTGCTTGTCCCCAAGGCTCAGAAGACACATCCCTGCTAGCAGCTTTGCCTTCCACCCAGCAAAACCGACTTCGGCCTTCTCATCTCCAAAACTATGGAATAAATTTGTTGTTTTAAACCTCTAAGTTGGTGGTGACCTATTACAGCAATGGTGGGGAACTAATAAAGAGACTAAAATTCCAAGACAGAACACATCCTCCAATAGATGCATTACGGTATAATCAAGGATACAACCCTCCCATAAAATAATCAATGTAAATGTCAGAACTAGAAGATCTGACATTGTTCTCAAGAGCCCACATCTATTTTACCAGGGAAATACTTAAACTAAACACAATTTCTTTTGTTATAATTAGTATTAATTTAACTAAAATCAACAAAAACATGTAAAGAAACTTTAAGCCATGCCTGATCTACTGAACCATTGTGGAGTATGAAACCATAAAAAGACCGTGGTGTCCTGCCTTTAAGAAATGTTGCATTTAGAAAATAAGACAGATGCAAAAGGGCACAGAATAGGAGGTGACACATGGAATTTGTGTCTAAATAAAACGCAGAAGTCCATAGGTAAGTCAGGAAGGATGGTGACAATCAGAAGTGTCTGTGTACTGACAGCAGACTTCCAACAGTGTACTGACGCAAACTTCCAACTAGTTATTTTTTTTTTTAACCTGATTAGTCACAGTGTTTTACTTTCGGTTATTTATGACATTCAGATGTAAACTAGATGTGCTTATTTTCTGTATGTATTTAAGAAAACTTATTATTTTCTTCTTATTTCTCTTTTATTTATTCTTTTTAGATAGACATGAGTAGAGTGTATTTTGACATTTTATAGATACCTGGATATAACTAATTCTAATTAAGATCCCTTTCTTGTGGTTGGTTGTACATGATGTGGAGTTACACTGGTCACATATTCATATATGAACATAGGAAAGTGATGTCTGATTCATTCCACTGTCTTCTTGAGTCTTTGAATGAATTCCATTCAGATTATAGACAGTCCAGTCTTTCCCATTCTAAAAGTTTCCATCCCTTTTCTTCCTGTAGTTATAATCTTATGATTTTTTTTTATGAGAATCAATAGTTAATGTCACCAGTTTCTCATTTTTTTTACTTTCTTGGAAACTCACTGCAATTCTTATTTGAGCTACTGTTACCATGCTGTGGCTGCCCTAGCCAAAGATCATTCCACATGACATGAACCTCAATTTATTGGAGTTAATCAAGAACTGGACTCTCCTCCTTCCAGTTCTTTAGACTGTCTTTTTACTTCCTTGATTTCATTCTTTGATTGTGTGCTGCCCACTCTTGCTCTACTTGACTTGGATTTTCTTAGAAACCCTTATGAGGCAGACACTGTTAGCAAACAGTCCCTTCGTGGGTCCCTTCTTGTGGTTCTGGGAAGTCATTCCCCAGCTTCTCCCTCTTTGATGTTAAAAGTTGTCATCTACACCCTTCTTCTGTGGCCTCAGGACGGGTTGCGACCTGATGCACAGATTTGGGAGAGCAACTGAGGCTCTCTATACACCCAGTGACTGCCCACATCTAGGGCTGACTGACAGGGAGGCCAGACAATAGCTTCCTCCTACTGAGGTAGACAGATGCTGCGGTCCTCCCAAGTTCTGAAGTTCACCGTTGAGTGCTTTTAGGCAAAATCTTGAGACAAAGGCGAGTATTTTACCTAAAATTGTCCCTTAGTGTCATGTCTTCTCCTTCTCCATCCTCTTTCTCTCTCTCCCCTTTACTGATTTCTCTTAGAAACATTTTCTTAATAAGTCACTTGCTTGTGAATCCTCATCTCAGAGTCTGCTTTGGGGAATCTTGTCTTTGATGCTGCACCACTGTTGACCATAGTCTTCAGCATGCTACTCCTATCAGACATCTCTCATCTTAACCTTGCCACTGAAGTCACTTCAGATTGGGTTGCCCGAATATCCAGTATTTATCTCCACTGTTTGTACACTCTACTCAAGCTTGACATGGAACAAACTACCTTTCTTACTGCTTTCCTAGTTATTTCCATTATGGTTACCACCCCTGACTCACTGATTCTCCTGGTCAACAGGAAACAGATGATATAAATTGGAAAAGGATATTTTTAAAAGAGAGTTGAGTAGCAGGAATATGAAATGAGGCATGATTACAACTAGTACTGCTATCTATCTATCTATCTATCATTCTATTATATCCATGAGTTCTACACATTGTCAGAAATGTGGATATAAGCTTTTCAGAAGCCAGCAGTAAAGCAATTCAACACTCATAAGTTATAATTATTCTATTCCTTAAAAGAAACCCTGGTATATTTGAAATAAAAATACATTTACATTTGTTGTTAAAAGTAAGACACCTCATATATAAGAATACAAATTGATATTATCTAATGAACCCTTATTCCTGTATACATTAATAGCATACCTTCACATTTATCTTTTCTAAAGAATTTTAGTTTTGATTTTCTGAAATTTGAATATGGAAATCCAAAATATGGTTTTGATTTGTTTGACTTCATTTTATTTTTATTATTTATCCTGTTTGGTGTTCTCGGAAAATCCTGGATGTGTTATTTCTACATCTTATTGATTTTGGAAGATCTTGCTTTAAATATTTCTTTTGCCTTATAATTTCATGTCTTTGTTAATATTGCAATTGCATGTATGTTCACCTTAAAAATTGTCCCATAGTCCTTGGGGATTCGGTTCAATTGTTTTGGCTTGTTTTATTTTTCTTAGCAGTTTGCATTGAAAAGTTGTTTTGTTTTGTTTGTTTTAGTTTTAGTTGACTATCTTCTATCTCACTGATTCTTCTCTTCTTGGTCAGGTTAGGGATGCTGATGTGCCTACTAAAATTATTCTTCATTTCTGTTATGGTGTTTTTAATTTCAAGTATTCTCTTTGTCTTTTAGCCTTTCGATCTTTCTGCTTACATGAATGCTTTAGTCAACTTTTGTGTTACTGTGACCCAAAGACCTGAAAAGAACAACTTAGAGGAGAAAAAGTTTATTCTGACTCATGGTTTCAGAGAGTCAGTTCAGGGTCAACTGACTCCATTGCCCTGGACCCAAGATGAGGCAGAAAATCATGGCAGAAAAGTGGGGTGAAGAAAAGCAGCTCAGAACATGACAGCCAGGAAGCAGAGAGAGCTCTGCTCACTAGCGACAAAACATGAACCCCACAGCAGTACCCCAGTGACCACCTTCTCCAGCCACACCCTCCTTGCCCATAGTTACCACCCAGTTACTTCGTATCAGTGGACTAGCCCATGGGCTAGGTTATAGCTCTCATAACCCAATCATTTGACCTCTGAATATTCTTGCATCTTTGCACACAAGAGCTTTGGGGGGCACCTCATCTCTAAACCACAAGAATTAACAGAGTGTGCTTTCATGGTGCTTGTTTGTTCCATTCAACTTTTAACAAATTAATACAATTTATTTTAAATCTCTTATCTCATAATTCTACCTTACTGGAGTCTTGTCCTGATGATGGCTCTGTCTCCTCAGACTAGGTCTTTGGTTGCCCACGTAAATTTTATTGTCATTGTTAAAGATAGGGCAGCTCATATCTAGGTACAGAAATTGGTACTAATAGGCCTTTGGTAGAAGGATTCTTCATGTGCTTTTTCTACTCTTGGGTAAGACAGAAATGCTAGATGAGGAAGCGTGAGTGGAACCCCCATTTTGCAGGTGGAACTAGACTCTGGAAAGTCCTTCCCCATGAGGAGCAGATCTTCACTCTGGAGGAGTCTTTGGACATTCTCAATGATGAGTGCTGCTTCTCACTTCCTCCTGCCGGAGCCGCAAGGGGATTTTTCTCAGGTCCTCCTGGTGACTCTTGGGTGGAGTTATTAGCTGTGAAGCTCAGCAAGTTGGAGGGAATTCCTCGAAGAGTGGAGCCCCCAGGATTGCCCTTGGTCATGTTATTTCACACACAACCTCCAGCTGTTTTTCAAAATTACAAAGAGTATTCTTACGGTTCATGGTTCTGGAAGCTTCTCCTTCAGGCAAGCAGATTTTGGCTGTGTTTCTTTAGTTGAATTTATCTTTCCAAAATTTGGAGTAATGGTTTGCTCTGCCACATCAGTTTTCAGTTTCTCTCTTCTTTCCTTTTTTTTTTTTTTCTTTTAAGTTGTTGATTTTCAATTTGTTGAAGTTTTCTTGTTAGGATGTAAGTGATGACTTCCAAGTGTTTCACATATTGCAGATGAAATGAGAGGTCCCATACCTGACTTTTTAATCTTTCAGACATTAATTTGAAATTTTAAGTAAAATGGTTAGAACTGTCTCTACCAAAAAGATAATGTTCAGATAAGTACTTTAAATAGGATGGAGATCAGATTCATGTGTACATCCGGTGATGAACATCCAGAAAAGAAGCAACTGAATGTGCAAAGATCTGGAGATAGGGAGATCCTGTAGAAAATACTGGAAGAAAATAAAGACAAAAATGGAGAGGCCAATTAGGATAAAACAGCAGCAATCCTCAGGCAAGATCGTGGTAACTCCACCAGCATGGAGATGGTGGATGGAGTGAGATTCACTCAGGTCGTAGGACTATTTTCATGGCCGATAATAATTGTTGGACTAGGACTGCAGTGTGACAGAAGGCATGGAAAGCAAGACTCCATGCAGGTATTCTCTGAGCAATGGAAAGGACTGATTTGCCTCTAATGACAGGATGTTCTTTCTGAACTACAAACCAAACTACATCTCACCTGAGATGAAAGAGGTCTCAGGCTTCTGCGTTGTGTCCCAGCACCTGCTCCCCGACCAGGACCCCCGCTTGGCCTCTGTCCCTTGTCTCACCCAGTCTTGAACCTCCTCAGTTCTTTTCCATCCACCGACGTGCCATGCTGTCTCATGTCTCAGCGTGTCTACATAGATCACCAGTTTCTACATTTGGAAACTCTTTTCTCTATTCTTTCTTGGATGCTTCATGATTCAGTTCAGATTTTGCTTCCTTTAGAAAAATCTCAAGCCCTTTCTTTGTACTCACCCCTCCCAAGTCTGGGGGCTCCCTTTGCCTTACATGGTTCTGAAATCCTGGGCTTATTTGTCATTAATTATGGCAACAGGACACCTGGTGGCTTCCTCCCATGGTTGTGACGATCTTTGAGCATTAGATGGCACAGAAACCCTGTAACCTTGCTGATGTGTGGTGACAGTTGCTAACACAACCTACAACCTCAATGAAAGGTAGTAGAAACTGAGGCCATTTTTTATTTTTGTTGATTTTGTTTTGAAGTTCTGGAGTCTGAAGAGTTCAACAAGTTTTGGGAAACGCCTATAGCATGGAAGGAAAAATTGATTTTGTTATTCCAAAGGGAAAAATAAAGTAACTAGTAACACTCATTTGGCAGAACATGGTGTTTAACAATGATCCAGACCCCTTCAGTTTTAAAAGAGAAAGAAAAACTCACATTTGTTTAGCTTTTAGGGAAATTAAAATATCAGACCTGTTAGTAGTAGATAAAAATTCATGGGTACATGTTCCACAACATTTCTAATTTTTCCCCATATTAATGGAGCATTTTATTTTGGACAATTTATTTCACTGGTACTGCTTCTATACTCCTAGTTGAAGATAAATAGCCATAAGCAATCTGAGTTTTCCTCTTCAAATAATATATGTTAATGTTTTTCTTGGAATCAAATAATCCTATAAAACAGTGGAGAACTGTATAGAAGGGCCAGTAAAGTCTGCTATGTATTGATTGAAAAGCAGCGTGTGGTTCCATAATTTGAGTAAGAACTGCTATCAATAGTCTTCTTTAACAGTATTTAATAATAAGAAAGCAATAGGACGAAATCTGTTCACAAAGGCCACAATGGAGGACAGGCCAAAAGGAAATTAGGTAGAATCTTTACATGTTTTTCATTTAAAAAAAAAATTTATTTGTCCTTTTCGGTTATACATGACAGTAGAATCTATCTAGATATCAGTCTGGTGGGACACCACCACAAGCCAAGACTAGGTATTGGAATTAAGTTAAAAGCCAAAGGAAAATTCTGTAGTTCTCAAAAATACAGCAATATTAAGAGAAGCTATATCTTAATGTGCACATATTGAATAATAAATGTTAAAGTTAAATATGTTAAAACAATTTTCATTAACACCTAGTATCTGTTCTTTTATATTAACTAGAGTCTTTTTTAGTTACAAAACTCCAAAAAAGAATTAATATTAATGGTGGAATGAGACAGACATCATTACCCTGTGTACATGTATGATTACACAAATGGTATGAATCTGCATCATGCACAACCACAGAAACGAAATGATGTACCCCATTTGTGTACAATGACTCAAAATGCAGTCTGTAAAAAATTTTAAAAATAAATAATAATAAAAAAGAAAATAAAGAACACCCATACCCTATTGCCAGATATAAGAACTATTGAAATTCTCTCATATTAAAAAAAAAAGAATTAATATTTTGGATGCATTGTTCTATGTTCAAAACCAGCTTGCACTTGAGGTTCTGATTTTGTGGTGAAACTCTTGAGTATTAGGGTTTGAGTCCCTTTATGAGTAGAAAATATATGTTTTTTAGTGTATGAAAGATTGAGAAAAGGAGGAGACCCTTTGATGTGAAATATATTTTTAAAAATGTAAACATTTTATGCTACGCTTCTAATTTAGAATATATATTGCTGTATTTCCAATATTTCCATTTAAGTAAGTGGAGAATTTGATAGATGACCTCTAAAGACATGCTCAAAAAGACCATTTTACTTCCGTTCGGCATCTATACTGGTACCAGGTGAGACCAGAATTAGGGAAAATTATTGGGAGATTGGGTGGGAATAAGGAACCTTGTGGAATTTTGCTTGGGACATATTCTTTAATTGTACCCACTGATTATTTATACCAGGTCAAACACTTAATATCAAAGATATATTTGGAAGACATGCTGATCCTGAAGCCTATCATCATATACCTTTTGTATTCCTCCAAAATTAATAAGACAAAGCATGTTACAATTTTTGGCAAATTGACAACTTGCACAAAATTAAATACACATCCAATGACTAACAGACCAACTCCATGTTTCTGTATTTGGAATAAAATCTTGTGCATGTATTCACTTGTTTAGGAGTTGATTTATAAAGTACATAAATACTTAATCTAACCTATTTTATTTTAATTACATAAAATAAAATGTAATTAATTTTATAAATATATGTTTATATTTATATAAATATAAATTTGTGCAATTTTTAATCAATAAAGTATCACCCATGAATATCATTTCCAAATTCAACCCCAGAACAGAAATAAGCATTTTTATTGCTTTTTTTTTACACACATAAATACATGTAAGATGTATACTATGCATGTTATATGATTGACATCATTCAGTATATGCTACTCTTCACCTTGCTTTTTTTCTCTTTCCACATGGTTGAAAAATCCAAGTCAGAGCCTATAGATGTAGCTTATATATTTTTTGGTTAATTCTTGAATAGTATTTCATGCAATGACCATTTAATTATTTAGCGTTTATTTTTTCTTCTTACCTTTCTCTTCTTTCTTATCTCATCTTTTGTTTTTTTTTTTTTTTTTTTTTCCTGTTACTACAATGCTAAAAAATAAAATCAACAGGAAAGTTTTCTGGTTAGAATGATATGCCCATTCACATTTTCATATATATTTCCTAGTTACAAAATTTATATAAAAATCATACTTCCTCTGACAACATATACAATTACTAATTCATGCACAAGCTGAAGAGCTCTCGATACTATTAAGAACCCAATGGGTAAAGTATGTGCCTTATTGTCATCTCCATTTACTCTACCCTCATGAACAGTAAAGCTGAGTATCTTTTCATATGTTTATTGGCCATTGGTACTTCCTTGGCACTGGGTAAATATTAAATAAACAAATGATTAAATTACTGAATGAAGCCATGTATTTAGAGCACTAGAGAAATGAAGTCTATCACTGATATCTAGGAAAATGAAAATGCTTCCCTGGCATTATGATTATAATTTTATGATGCCAGACAAGAATTAAATAGCAATGCTTTATTTTTATTAGTCACAGAGAGGTCATATAGGATTCCTGGTTAACAACTGGTCTACATTTAATATGAGTTTACAAGTCCACTAGGCCAAAAACTCATCTCATTTATAGTTATTTTCCTTTTTGGCATGAGGCATTGTAAATTTAGCATTTGTATTTTGGTGTATGATATCACTATTTATGTTGTTATTTGTAAATCAGGTTCATGTGTTGTGGAATGTGTTTGTTTGTGTGTGTGTGTGTGTGTGTGTGTGAACTTTGGCGAGCTTGTTCACGTTTACCCTGTCTTCTTTTACCCTGTTACCCTCAATTCCCCCAGTCCCTTTTTACTCTTGAGCAGGGTTTCTCTCTTTGCTTCTCTGTGTTGCCATAACACGCTTACAGAATCCTCATTTACACCAATGTTTAAAGTATTACTGCTCCCCGTGGAACCAACCATAATCGAAGTCTTACACTAAAAGTGATAGAAATTTCGAGTGACAGAATTTCTGAAATTAGTTAATTAGAGGGAAAGGAGTTCTTCTGATCAGTAGGGACAGTCCTGAAGTTAATACCAGAAACATTACATAGGCTGTTAGTCAGTACTGAACTAATGGAATTTGGTCATTTAATTGAAGCAAGCATAGCTGACTTACTATGTGCACGCATCTGTACTAAACTTCAGTACAAATTATTTTACTTCCATCCGCATAATATTTCCTACTATCCTATCCAAGAGATCAGGGAACTGAGACATATGCACATATCTGCAGAGGAAAATATCCATTAAATAGACATTTTGTAACATTTTTTCAAAGCTAACCTTTGTTACATTGTTGGTGGTTAGTTATAACATCCAGACACTGTGGACTGTCATGAGGAAACTTTGTAAATACTCCTAAATGTTGTCTCCAAATTTTAAGTAGACACATTAATGACTAGAGTCGAGGTTATTTCCAAATTATTTAAACTTCTAGTTTGTTGATCAAATTCTCTTGGTGTTGCATTAAAAGGAACAACATCATAGCACAAAAATCAACAACACACTAAATTGAGGGTAGCTTCATGTTGAAGGATCCAGCAGAGAAAATGAAGAATGTGGCATATCTGATGTCAAACTTCTTCATATAGGGACATTGCTATAAAATGTAAATATCTTCAAAGGCTTAACCCTTCAGCGTCATGAAAATATGCACGTTTTCAAAGGGGGTGAAGCATTTTCTAATCTGAACATCTTTAAAGGGGGAAATCAATAAATGGCATGAAAAACTTCAAAGCGCGACCTCCTGTCAATGACAGAAGTTCCTCAGCAATGCAGACGCTTTGAAGGAGGACTCCCAGCGCTGGGAAACCTTTGAAGTGACTGAAAACAGACATTTATAATTACGGAAAGGTGCAGTGTCCAGCAGGGATAGTACAAAGACACGTCTGAGGTAGGTACAGGCGGAGATTGGGAGGTGGCAGGGATACTGACCTTGCAGCCTCCCAATGCAAAAGCCTTTCGGGTCAACTCAATAATCATATATAAAACGGCAAGTGTGGAGTGAGAACAGGGGTGAGAGGCTAGAAACCAAATTATTTTAGATCTCACATTTCAAAAAAGAAAAAACCCTCGGCACCCCCAAAGCAGATCTTAATCCATCCCGCCTGTGCAGGCGTCTGAGGAGCCGCCTGGTCTATTAAGCTGTTATCAACACTGGGCGTTGGGCAAACAAGTGCCCTGGACGTGTGAAAAAGTCTCGGAATCAGCTCCTGCAGGTCCCTGTCTTCCCAGATGGATGATGCTGAAGTCTTTTAAATGTAGTTATTATGCAAGTCGGAGGATGGTGTAAGGGAATAAAAAAACGATTACCATCTACGACTTAACTGTTTAATCTGAATCAAAATTATTCTGAGCTGATGATTTGGTATTTAAGCAGCAGAACTCAACTGAAGAACTTTTCAAATGCCTTGGGAGGTGGGACTTACCCTAAATGCAATACCAAAGGGGTCCTAGGCAAAGTCAAAGAGGTTAAATTTAGAATCTTTTGACTTTGATTAGACCAGATTTGATTATTGTTTGATCCCTTTTTCCTTTTCCTTTTTTTTCTTTTTCTTCCTTATGCTGCCTGACAGGCACAGACCTGGTGAGCTGGTCATTTAGCTTCTTGCTGATATGCATCATGGAGTCTGCTTTCTCCAAATGGTTCTTTCATTCATCAAATACTTATTGAGCTTGAAAATGTTCTAGGCTCCATCCTGGGTACCTGGGGCACAGATGGCCCCTGTCCTTGTGGAGACTACAGTCCAGGCCTTCACCTTAATTGAACAGAAAAATGTAAATTGCATTGTGATAAAGGCTTTAAGGAAAGATGCACAAAGGACCTTGTGTGTCCTGAAGAATCAAGTAGGCTTCTCCGAGGAAGTGGCAGGTGGGCTGAGATCTAGCAGATGAGTAGTCATTAATTGGGATTGGATGGTGGCATCAGAGAAGCAGGCAGGCAGACGGGGAAGCTGGTGCAGCTGCCTCTGATGGGGCCACAAAGGAAGAGACAAATGTGCAGAAGGAAAAGTGTTAGCCATAGAGGGCCTCATGACGCTGACCTCGTCAAGGACTTTGGTCTTAATCCTATAATCAATAAGAAGCCTTTGAGGGACTTAAAGCTGTGTCTGATAGGATCGGATTTTCCTATTGAACAGATTATTTTTGCTTGAATGTGAAGGATAAATTGAGAGGGGGAAGGGACAAGCACATTTGAGACAAAACTAGTGAGGAGACATCTACGATGGTGGGAGATGATGGTAGCATAGACTTGGGGGTGGCCAAGAGAGCAAGGGATATCATGTGAGGACCTGAGAGACATTCTAGGGGTAAAATCACTGCAGGAAGAATGGGTAAGAAAGAGGGAAGGTTTGAGAATGATGGCCACATATCTGCATGGTTGGTTTGGCTGTTCACTGGCAAAGGAGAGATTGGAAAGGAGGGATTAGGTGTGGGGACAGAATAATGAGTTTGATTTTGGTTAGTTTTCATTCAAGACACAGAAATATTTAAGTCACGCAGGTGGGTGTGTCAAGGATCCAGAACAAAAAGGAAAGCACTATTTAAAGTATGTGGCATCTGATTTCGGATTTCTTCTCATGAGGACATTTTTATGTGTTTTATGAAAGTTCTCCTAAGTGATGTAATACGTTCAGGAACATGTATTGATTGCTTCCTGTAAAGATATTTGAATCTGGAGGAGAAACTGACTGAATGTAAAGACATTTGAATCACTCATCTATGGAGAAAATTAAGACTAGATACAAGTAGGAAGAGTGAAGTAAGTGGAAAAGGACTTAAGAGATGTTTAAGGAAGAACTCCAATAAGGTGGTAAGTGGTATGGAAAATATATGGCTGCCATGTTGTATGACTAAGGTGGCATTTGAACAAAGACTGGAAGAAGATGATGGAGCTGGTTGAAGGGATCTAGGGAAGACTCTTCTATCCAGGGACCTAACCAGGGACAGGGCTGGCCCAGATGCACATTGAGGAGTGTACCTGACATGTTCAGGAGCAGCTAGTTGTCTGGTGTGAACAGAATAATGAATGAAGGGTATACTAGTGGAAACAAGATCAGAGAGGTAAGAGGCAGATCCTCTGGTTCCTTGTGGGCCATGCCAGGACTTCAGATTTTATTCTTCATGGTTAAAAAGTTGTGACAATAACCAAGAGATGATCTAACTCACATTTTAAGAAGATTCTTCTGTTTGCTGTGTTGAAGAAAAGAATATGGGGAGAGGGTCATGGGGGGAAGCAGAGAAAATACTAGTTAGGAAACCCCTATAATAATAACACATGTGAAAAACTAAGATAGCTCAGATGAGGTTATAGCAATCAAGATGATGAGATGCAGTGGGATTTCAGAATGTATTTAAAGGCAGAGCTGAAAGGTGGGATGGAAAGAGAGGAGGTAATGATGACATAGATGACCAAATGGGAAAAGCTGTAGGAAGGATGTCTGAGAGGAAGACCAGATGCTCAAATGCTCAGTTTAAAATATGTTTAATTTGAGATGCTCGTTAGAAACCCAAATGGAGACGTCAAGTATACAGCTGTGCTCACGAGTCTGGTTTTGGAGAGAGTTTTGCACTGGAGAGTATTCTGCACTCGAAGAGTTTTGGAAAAGATGAAGCTGGATGATCACATTAATAGAGAAGAAAGGGAACTTAGGCTGAAGTCCTGGGAATTCTAAAGGAAAGAGTGAGTGAAACCAAGAAGGACCATCAGAGAAGAAGGAGAAAGTCAGCCAGGAAAGTCAGTCAAAATGGAACAAGTGATCAATATTGTGAATGCTCATCTGAAAGCCCCTATCTCGACTTCAGCTCTGCTTCCTCTGAAGCCCTCCTCCTCCTCCTGGACACAACCCTGGGAGTTCCTCTTCTGACCATGTGGTGCGCCCAACTCCACCTTGCAGGGTTTCTTGCAGGATAACCCGGGTCCCACCTGCTCCAGCACTTGGCTCTCCTCACCTTCAATCCATCACCAGATCCTACCAGTTTTAGCTTCAGCTCTGACCTTGAAATTGCTCTGCTTCTCCCTATCCTCCTGCTTCTAACTTGGACCACACTAGACTTTCCCTAGCCTAAAGCAAGAGACTCATTCACTCTTTCTTTTATAGTTTTTGTAACCTAGCTTCATCTTGCTCATATACTGTATTCTAACTGGTGTTTTAAAGAAGTTTTTATTAGTGTATTACAGTTACCAATAATATCCGGGTTGATTTTGACATAATCACATTCGCATGGAATATAATTTGCTCTTCTTCATTCTCTCTTCTTCCCTTCCCCTGGTCTCCTTCTTCAATTCTAGTGGTCTTCCTTTTATTTATTTATAATTTTCTTTCAAAAGTTGGTGCTTTATAAATATACATAAAGGTGAAATTCACTGTGGTATATTTATACATGCACATAGCATAATTTGGTCAATTTTATTCCACACCTTTCTCTACTCCACCGATCTCTCCTCTATTTTTGTGAAATTCCCCCACCTTTCCCCCTGACTTTGCTCTAACTTCAGCACATGAGAGACGCTTAACTTTCTGAGGCTGCCTTATTTCACTCAGCGTCATGTTCTCCACTAAGGGGTGTTTTGAAAATACAGCTTTTCCTATTCCCTGTGATTTTTTTAGGATTTTTTTTTTTTTTTTTAATCTGGGGACTGAACCCAGGGGTGCTACCCTGTGAGATATATCCTCACCCCCCCCTTTTTTTTTTTTTAAAGTTTTCATAGATAGGGCTATGTGACCCAGGCTGGCCTCCACTTTGTGATCCTCCTGCTCAGTCACTGGACTTGCTGGGATTGCAGGCAGACTCCACTGCACCCAACTAGGAAACTTATTTTTTCAATTGAAGTATAATCCTCAAATAAAATGTACCCCATTTGTGTACAATGAATCAAAATGAAGTCTGTAAAAATAAAAAAAAAATTAAAAAAAGAAAAGAACTGAATCTGTTGTTGTTATTATTATTATTGTTATTATAGCTGATTAAATTCTACAAACTGGACACACCTCCATAACCTAGATCAAACCAAACACTAACAAATTCTAGGGAAGACTTTCCTCTGCTCACCCTCTCTATCCACGCCACACCAGCAACTGCCTTTCCCACAGAGTTGTTTTTCCCTTTTTGAATTTTTATGAATGGAATCAAAAATTGTTCACTTTTTTAAATTCTGCATTATTTTGTGAGATTAAGCCGTGCTTTGTGTAAAATTTAGTTGGTTTTCCATTCTTAGTAAGTTATACTCTTACAGTGAACAACTATTATAATTTATTTATCTAGAATACTACTAATGGGTCATTTTTACTTTGGTGATATTAAAACAATGTGGATAAGAAAATTACAGAGTGCAACTTTTGCATTTAGGTCTGTGTGCGCATTGGGTATGTACCCAGGAGTAGAACTGAACAGCAGTTTAGAGTTCAGTCATTCCACAACCTTGGCAAAACTTTTCTGTTTTCATTTTGACTCTGTTCTAGTGGGTATACAATAGTGTCATGCTGTAGTATTAATTTGCATTTCCCTACTGTTTAAGAAATTTGAGCACCTTCTCTTTCATATATTAATTATCCAACTGAACATTCACTTTTGTGAAGTGCCTATGAGTCTCTTGCCCATTTTTCTAAAGGTTTATTAACTCTGCCTGGATTTGAGAGCATTCTTAAGCCATTGGATGCAATTGGATTGAAGCTTTAGTCTGCTAGGTGCACCATAGATTTCTTTTGTCTTGCTGTGATTTGCCTTTTCACTTTCTTCTTAGTATGTTTTTATGAATAAAAATACTTTGTTTTAATAGAGGCAGATATTTTTCTTGTATAGTCATTGTTTTTTGGTGTTTCATTGACAAGATCATTGCCTACACTAAGTTCAGAAAGATATTTTCCTATTTTTGCCACAAAGCTTATTGTTTTAGATTTTTATGTTTGAATTTACAGTCCATCTGGAATTGATTTGGTGCCTAAGATGAAGTAAGAGTAAAGATTCATTTTTCCCAGCACAATTTATTGGAAAGAACATACTTTTGCTGCCATATTTGTGTTGACTTTTCCATAAATTTGGTGACCCCATGCAGGGGGGTCCGTTTCTGGTCTCTCTCTTCTGTTCTGTTTGTCTGTCCTTGGCCCCTCTAACTAGCTTGATCACTCTAGTTATAATAAGTCTTTATTGCTTGTGCAGTAAACTCTCCAGTTTTGTTTATGAATTTTTTAAGTTTTGCCTCACTTGTTACTGGCCTTCTGAATTTTCACATAAATTTTAGAATTAGATTATTAATGTATATAGAAAATTCTTCTTGGACTTTGAGGGATTACATTGCATTGCCTTGAACATTTTAAATAAGTCCTTCGAATAATTTTTACAAAGTCCAGAACTAGAAAACCAACATACCTCTGGTTCTCAACCTTTAGCATATAACAGAATCACCTAGAAGACTTCTTAAAATAAGTACAGACTTCTGGGCCCACCCTCCATGTTTCTGAATCAGTAAGTCTGGATGGGCCCAGGAATTTTCATTTCTAGAAAGTGCTCTCTTGTTGGTGCTGGAGAACTTTGGGGACTGCTGTACTAAACTACAGGTCATGGATGATGCTCAAATGATATCTTTTATTTCCTGCTTATCAAACCACAGCCATAATTAACTGACGTTTCCAAAGACCAATGAATGTCTTGAAAGCCTATATTACAATACTTACAAACACAAAAGGTGTCATTTGACATGAACCTATATTATATCCCATAACAAACATTCCAAAAAACCAGGCTGATGATTCCGCACCACTTTTCTTGACATTCCTTCAAGTCTGTCTTAATTCTCTAGTATATTTCCTATTAAGCCCAATTTAGCAGCCAAACACCCATTAAATCTTTTAGAACTAACTGTACATTTGTACTACTATAACTATTATGACTGCATTTTGACTAAAAACCAATTAAAGATAAATATCAGTAGTAACTGTCAATAATAAAATAGAAAAAATGTGTCTTTATCGTATATGTAAATAGGGACAAAAATGTCAGCTTAAGAGAGATAGCATGTATTGATAAAAGATAACTGCAGATATTATCATCAGAGTTCAGATTCCTGATGTAAAATACAACATATCTCAAGTCCAATCGCTTTATGATAAGCCATTGTTTGGGAGGATATAGATTATAATGAATTATAGTTAATAATTCTATCTTCAATGATTATAATCTTTTACTTTAATAAACAACTTGATTTTACAGTATCTGTGTAAATAGGAAACAAGTTATCTCATTTGTTGATTCTTTTATTTTTCCATTTAAAAGTCAGGTAGCATTTTTGCCATTGCAGTAGCAGAGTTTATGGTCAGATACATTTATTATTAATATCCTAGTATGTTAACAACCAGGATGATGAAAATTAAAAATGGAATAAAGATGAGGAATCAGTTTAAGTTATACGGTATTTTCTCTTATTCATACATGATAATATTTTCTCTAACTGATCAACATTTTGTCCAATCAATTAGAATGTGCATGTCCAAATTTTAGCAATCAGAACTTTTACATAAAGCTCATATTTGATGTGTGAAATATACTTTCTAAGATTGTTAAATAATAACTGTGACATGGCAGAACTGTCTGGACTTTTTGCCACCCAAGACGGAGCTAGCCGACTTGTTACAAGTAAGTAAACATTGGCCACTGAGTCACATCGAATAGTACTTATAAGGGGCATCCAAGGAAGATGGAATCAACATCATATTCAAATACACACAGTTCTGGGCCTGGACATATCCTGGTTCCATAGTCTCCTGATAACAAGATCCTAACGTGAGTCTCTGCTTCACCTTTTATACCACATATGTCTGTATTTCTCTGTGGTCATTTATACTGCATCATTTCAACAGTGAAGAGGAGAGACATGGATAAGCATGTCTCAAGGAAGCAGGATTCAGATTCCAGGAATCAAATTTAATTCAAGCATCCCTTGTTTTAGATTGCTTTATTATTTCTATACCACGACAGGTGAAATTGACTATAAAAACAGCTGAGAAAAGACATTTGGCAGGTTTTGAGTAAGATAAAGTATTCTTTTAAAAATCTCAGTTATTACTGACACTTAAAAGCTAGAAAATTCAATTTTTTCCATCTGGATTCAAAAATTCTTATTTCCTGCAAATTTGGTCAAGATTATTGTTGTTATGTAACTGTGCTATCAATCTTCATGTAGATGTAGATATATGGCTTATTTCATACCTTGTTTGAGCAAATAACAAATTAAATAATGTTCACCCTAAGAAAACAGACTTTGGAATTCAAGATTAGCAGTCAGATATACTATGCATGATTAATTCACAACATAGGATTTACTACAAGATTTTTTTAAGAGGTAGTCATGTATAGCATGCTTTGATTTGCATAAACACGATTACCTACAATTTCTTAGAGGATAGGAACAATGTAAGTGGCTTTTCTAAAATTGGAGAGGTGGACCTCTGATGAGGCTTATGGAAAACTGTCTTCTGTCCCCTTTCCTTCCCTATCATTGGTTGGGGTTGCTTCAGGCACATGGCTATCACACAACTGAAAACCCTAGTCCATGAACACAATAGCTAGTTTCTAGCTCACTGTATCGAAAATACATTTTTTAACATGAAAATTTCTAAGAGATAATTTAGCATTTTAAGTTGAGTGGGAGTCAAACAAAGATGTTTCTCTCTGAATGTTCATTGATAAATTTCATGATGGACAAATGACAACAATTTCTCAGGCCAAGCTGTTGGATAAGTGGGAGTTATACAGGAGAAAAGAGCCAGCGGGACATTGTGTGACCCCATCGTGGATGAGGTTTTCGAAGCTGGTAGAGCAGCTCTTTTGGAATTCCTGGAAGTAACTGCTCCAGATGGGCAGCAGATCTGCCTTCTCACACTTACAGACATTTCAGATCAATTTCTCCTTCATCTTCTTATGGTTGTCTTTTTCCTGCTATCTTTATTGCTATTATGTTTGTGTCCCAGATCCATCCATGGTGACTGAGCAGGTGTGGCAAAGCAAATTGAAACACAATGCCATATAGTCTGATTCAAAGAGTTTCTTTAGTTCCTTAATTTAAAGTGATGAATTTATAATATTTTTTAAGCGAACTATTACTTACTTGAAAGAGAATAGAGAGTTCAGGTAAAAATTTTCACTTTGACATGTATATTTGTGTATCAAGTATTTTGTTTTTAGTTGGAGATTTAAAAAAAAAATTTTAAATTAGAATGACAAAATACATATTATTGTATAATTTTTAGATTTTAACCATATCAAGCACAGTCCTTTGAGTTGGTACATCTGCACCTATCATATTCAATGTAAATTTTGTTAGTTCACCGTAGTGAAATTATTGTTTTAATTTAGCCTCATCCCTTTTATAAGTCCCTTATCCATCAATATATATTCATGTTGTTTTCTACTTACTATGAAGGATGCTTGATAATGAACATTTAAAATCTATATGGGCACACTGAAGTCACACTGCTTTCAGTATTTAAAATGTTAAATCTGGTATTTTTTGAGCTAACTACCTCAACGTATTCCTTAAACTAAAGTTGTTCTCTCCAGCCCTAAATTCCCAATATGTACCTTAGAGACACACAAAAACCATGCTGCACAATTTAATCAACATATGATTTGAAATGTTGATGACAGATGAATAAGAATTATTTTGCAAACCATGTCCATTTCTATTAAAAATGTGACAATAGTTGTTAAAATATAATATGAAAAAGCATATAATGATAAATAAAGATTAAATAATTGTCTATATGAACATCTTAAGAATATATCATCTTCTCCAAGACAAGGAAATATAAAATAGAATGGAAATAATCTACAAAGACATGAAATAATATTTATATCATCATCCTAAGAAACTTTCATAAAACAAATCCATGGTATCAAAAATTCTTATTAAAATATCATTTATTTAGATGTTTACAAATGATTTGTATGCATGGGAAAAGGGTAATTGATAACAAAATTCTTTTGTTAGCCAGATACAAAGAAAAAAACAAATCAAGTTCGATTTGCAAATATCTGACTAATGTAAATCATCTAAATTAATTCCATAATTAAATGCTCTAATAATATCCTTTTCTCTTATTTCACACCCAAATCTCAAAAATGCAGATGGCTATGTGCCCCCTGCACTTGCTTAGTGGTGGGGAAATCTTGTTTTCCTCCAAAGAAGTGCTCTTTCCTGATGCAACATCCCCATCTGGTGAACATAGACCCTCACAGGCAGACTCATTAGGGTAGGAGCCATTGGCTGAATGCCCACGTGAAGTTATTCCAGAGTAAAAGATCACAACATGAGCACTACTTTAAAAGACCATTTTGAAATTATTTGCTTCGGACTCAAGGAAAAACATCACAACAAATTTTTGATATTCTTACTTTTATACAGAGGGGGCAAAGGAAGTTTTAGGAAAAAGAAAACAGTGAAAGCTTTTCTAAGTATACTTAGGAATGGTTAAATTTAGGATACATTACAATCCTTCATCAGTTGTCAAAAAGTAAACTCAGACTCACTATAGACTGCAGGATAATGTATGGAGCTATGAGCAAGGTAAGGAAAGGGCTTCATGGAAAACCTAAATGAATGAAAGCTTTTGGACATTTCGTTGTTTCTTAATATTTCTCAGAATAAAGAAAATACTTTATGACAATGGTTTCACCACAGAAATTTCAAGGAGTAGAAACAGGAGGTTATTTGAGACACTTTAGTTACAATTATTCATTTTCTAGTTGCTTCAACAGAACAGTTGATTCTAGTCTTAGAAATGTTAACGAATTATTTCTTCGCTGTAACTTATATCTAGATACTAATTTTGTGAAAACATATTTGAGTATTATCCTAAGCTCAATATTTAAGCATTTGAATTTTCTTTAAGAACACATAAAAATACACTTGATGACTCTTAATTTTTCAGTTCTATAATGGTATGGAGTTGGGATAAACAGAGATTAGAAGAAAGAGCAAATGGATTATTCAACCTGCAGAGAAATAATAAAATATCTTGGAGATATCTCTTGTCAGCTAAGAATAATTCTTGCTAATCCAGAATTCTTTATCTAATTCCTGTTAGTTATCTTCATTTCTGTCTGCTTCCTTAGGTCTATTTCCGCATTGCCAAAGGTGACGACCGTGAACTAAAATTACGCAGAGCATATTATAGTCATAAAATAGTAGACTTCAATACTCACACCCACAGAAATTTGAGTAAAACCTATGGAGATCTTTTTAAGATAGTTTTTTTAAGTCTTATAAATGGGAGGTCAGTTATTGGTCCAGTTCGCTATTCATTCCCAACAGCATTATCACATTCCCTCGTCTTTATCATACCCTCCATGTCTGCTTTTAGAGCTCAGAATCCAAGTTACACTATAGAAAAGAGGGAAATTTTTGTTCTTGGAAATACTGCCTTCTGATGTTCTTTGCATGATAGTGACTAGTTTATAAAAACCTTTTGTCTGGTTAGCAGCTCAGTTTTATTTTTATTCCATTAATATTCTGCAAGAGTTTGATGTTGTTATTATTCACAGAATAATAGGAAAATAACATGAATTTAAAAAATTATTCTTAAAGAAGTGAAATAATGGCTCATTTTAGAAAGATCAGAAGCCTCCCTGATTGGGGGATATAATACATTGAATTTAAGCTAAATTCAAAGGGTGTATTTAAAATAAGTGGCGATCTGGCAGAAAGTCACTGTCAAGTTAAAATAATTGCATTTATTAATATGATTTTAGAAGTTCTTGGTTATAAAATACTAATATAGACTTTCTCCCCAGACTTTCAAATATTCTCAACTAGGAAGAATCATATGGTCATACCTATTTTTTTTTTTTTTCTGGTTTCTTGATGCCAGCTTCTGTTTCTCCACAGACACCAATATTGAGTGATGTTTTAAAGCTAATGTTTAAAAATACCAAAGAGCATTTTAATAAGTCATATTGATTCTTCAAAGGCTGTATATCATAATAGTTAAGAATATGGGATCCCAGTTTGAATTCTAAATGTTTCCCTTGCTAGTTATGTGACTTTAGGCAATATATTAACCTCTCTGTGCCTCTTTTTTTCTTGTCTAAAAAAATGAGGGTTTTTTTTTAAATACAATAGTGTAACTATAAATTATTGAATATAAAGTACCTGACACATGGTGTGTGCTGAATAAATTTTATATATTTATATCCACCTAAGAAATTTTTATTGAATCACCAGTTTGACAAGTCCAGAAATTATCTCCCCAACCAACTTGGCCTATTTTTAATAAGTGTCTCACATTAAGCAAAGGCTTGCAACATTCTTTTAATGACGCTGTCAAGAAAGTTTAATTTAGACCTAAGAAATTGATGTAGGCTACAGGACCTTACATAGTAAGATATATTTTTTTAATATTAGGCAAAATGTGTCTCCCAAACATATGAACTTTTTCATTCCTACTCAAAGTTCTATTTAGAAGATTGCTTCAGATAGTTCATTCAAATTGGAGCTGGGTTTCTGTAAGACGATGACTGTCACCCCCACACTTTTCAATAGATAATGCTTTTACACATCATTTATCAGTGTCAATGCATTAATGATTTTTAAAGAACATATTTTAAACACCTCTTGAGAAATATGATATCAGACCGAAGGAACTGAAGGGCACAAATGGAAAAAAAAAAATTATCCAGCTCCCAAATGGAAGTAAGAAAGCCAGAATTGAAGGGAAATCATGGACCAGCAAAGGGACTTGAGGTCATTGTTCAAAGCATACAGCTTGTTTTACTGAATAAATCACCATGGCTTTGAAGCTTAAAATGCATCAAGTCAGAAACAGTTTGGAGAACTGGACATTCTTATTAAACTATTTTAGATCATTTTGCATTTTTCTTCCAGAAGCAAATGTGAAAACTTCTGTTGAGTGATGTTTGCAAAAGGTGAGATTAAATTCTTAGATTTAGTGTGTAGGGAAAGTGAGAGAAAAAAAACAGGCTTTTCCCAAACTGTTAATATTATTCAAGAGTATTAAAGCTTTTCACCATGGAATCTTCAGTTCCGTGATATCTAAATTACCAGAAAGAAGTATACGTAAAATTGCTGTAGGACTCTGAAAGCAAACATGGGAGACACAAACCCATTTTAAGCCTTCTGGTACTTTGAGGATTTTAAAAACTATTATCCAGCACTGTTTTGTCCTTGATTCTCCCAGAGCGCTCTTATCTAGAAAATATTTCTACACTGAAAATGCCATGCCCCAAATACTGTAGCTGTCCACAAACAAGGTTGGATGAACCTTTTGATAGCTTTAAAATCCCCAAACTCCAAACATGATGTGGAAATACAACGGCTACCCCCGAACGTGAAAAGTGAGAGGGTTAAAAACCTTGCTTTGGTGTGGGAGCTACCTGGTGGGACTGAGTTCCAGCAGGTATGGCATCCTTTCATGGCTTTTCTTCACTCCAGAAATTGTCCCAAGTGAGCCGCCATCCTGCCGTAAGACATTCATCGCGTCCCTGGGCCTGGATCGCTGCCTCTCCCAGAACAACCTGAGGATCAGGTGAGACCATAGGACCCCTAGACGTCAGGGAGAAGAATCTGGAAGGGGTTGAGGGGTAGGAAGAGGAAGAGACTGTGGAGCAGGAATAGAGCAGCAACTCTGTCCAACTGGGCAAAATAATTTAAAAGAAAAACTCAAGGCAAAATAGGGTTTAAGGGTGTTTGGATAGAAATTTGGGGAAAAAAATCAAGGGGGATTGATTTTTGATCTATGTTTAACTGAGATACTATAGGGTAATTGCAATCAATGCTGCTTTCTCAGATTACATATTTGGGTGAAGAGGGACTCAGTACTAGATTTGGGTTACAAAGCTGCAGTGGTGTTAGGGTTTACATATAGGATGTTCCCCGAAAGCTCACGCGTGAGCTAAAGCAAAAATGTTCAGAGGTGAATGATTATGAGCACTTCAACTTCATCAGCGGATAAATCCACTCATACAGATAAACTTGGTAGTGGCGGCAGGCAGGCAGGATGTGACTAGGGGATGCAGGTCACTGGAGGTGTGGCTTTGGGCTTTACATTTTGTCCCTGGTGAGTGGAGCTCTCTCCCTGCTTTCTGGTCACCATGAGATGAGCTGCTTTCCTCTGCCATACCCTTCAGCCTGATAAGATGCCTCTTCTTGGGCCCAGAGAAGACCTCTAAAACAGTGAGCTTCAAATAAATTTTTCTTCTTGTAAGTTGTTCTTGAAAGGTACCTTGGTCACAGCAATTCAAGCTGACTAAAACAATCAATAATCATTTTTAATTAATTTGGTCTAATCTCACTGAAATTTCAAAAATTTTTAAAAAGAGAGAGAGAGAGAAATTGTACAAAATAAGCACATTAGAAGATTTTGGAAAATTTGTAATAGTGTAATTTTAAGGATTGTTTGAGTCAGATTTCAAAGAATGGTGTGACTGCTTGTCCTTTATTAATAGTATAAGTGATATATTGTGGAGCTTGAATTTTTAAAGGGACGTCAAGATACCCCTTGGACATTTCCATTTTAGGAAGATAATGAGGATCAACAGTTTGGAATATAGACAGTTTGGAAGATGAACTTCAGTTTGCAGGATAAGCAGAGAGGAAGTTACCCATATGCTAAAGAGAAGGTGAAAGAAATAATGACTGGTTGGTTTTGGAAAAAAAAAAAAATTGTTCAACGTTTTCAAGATTGACAGGACTCAGTAACTACTTAACTTGGAATATAAGGAAGACAAAATATCAAATACAATTTCAGGATTCTACCTTGGAAGAAAAGATAGTGGACCTACTAGTTATATTAGGAAAAGGAGAGAATTGAAAGGGGGTAGAGATGATAAATTCACCTTTGGACATGATGTTTTCAAAGATATTCTGCATGGAGATGGCTAATGAGCAACAGAGTAGCCTATAGAATAGATTTTAAGGAAAATGTATTTTACAATGAAAGTTAGGAAAGAATAGAAATAATAAAGAAAGGTAGCTATAGAGGAAGGTGGTTCTGTTTTGTTTTGCTTGTTTTGTTTCCATTTGATCTGGGTGTAAGGAATGTGGATATAACCCATCTATACAATGACCCATGACCCCATGATTATG
The DNA here is from genome assembly GCF_902686455.1 of Sciurus vulgaris. Classification (NCBI taxonomy): domain Eukaryota; kingdom Metazoa; phylum Chordata; class Mammalia; order Rodentia; family Sciuridae; genus Sciurus; species Sciurus vulgaris. The sequence goes on from NC_136470.1 coordinate 134,296,838, forward strand.
GTACAGGAGACTTTATGGTAAAAGAGAGATTATATTAGGTGGGTTTGACCTAATCCCATATAGGATTTATAAAAACATAGTTTCTTCAGCTAGGTTGAGAAGAGGAAGTAAGGAGATGAGTTCCAACTGACCTGGAAGAAATCCAACATCCATGCCGTGAACTCCTATGGGGAAGTTACATGGCCAGGAACTGGAAGCAGCCATTAAGAATCGGCCCATCATCAGCCAGCTGGGACCTCAGTCCTACAAACTGGAAGTACTCAATGTTGCCAGCAGCCTGCATAAACTTGGAAGAGGAATCTGAGCCTCAGAGGAGATGGCAGCCCTGGCCATCAGCTTGATTCCCCTCATGTAAGACCCTGAGCAATCCAGTCTCGCCAGGCAAGTCTCCTGAACAGCACAGTGGTAACACCGTGTGAGAGTTTTATATCGCAGAGTTTGTAGAAAGCAAACATCAGTGTTTCCTCTTCGTTTTATTTTTGGTCTCTGGTGGATGGTGAGAACAGGCTCAGAAGCAAGAGAGACGTTAAAGACACAGACACAGCATAAGGGATGCTATCCTGTGATGAAACGGCTCAAGGGTTGGTCTTTGAGGAAAGGAGGGACAGAGAGGGTGTTTTTTTGGTATTTTGGGTACTACTGGAAGTTAAAGGGTGGGAGTTCCCCAGATAACTAATTTCTGGTGACATCTATTTTCTCTGTAAGTATGAGGAGATCGGGTCTGGTTAAGATAGCCTTCACAGCACAGAGCCAGAGATGACCTGGAGTCAGGTCTGTCCTTGCAGAGTCAGCCACCTTCAATGCAGTGGAAAGGCTGAGGCTTCTCATGCTGATAGAGGGAAATGAGGAGTTGAAGGAGCAAAAGCCTAGATCTGAGCTGCATTGCCAGAGTCCAAGAACCCACAACAGATGTGGTCGTGGAGAGTCCCTTTACCAAGAATATTCTTTCTTATCTATTTATTTATATATTCTTTTTAGTTATACATGACAATAGAACATATTTTGATGTATCATACATACTTGGAGTATAACTTCCCATTCTTGTGATTGTATATGATGTGGATTTACACTGGTCATGTATTCATGTATGAACATGTATGGGAAGTTATGTCCTGTTCATTCCACTGTCTTTCCCATCCCCATCCTCCTGCCCTTTCCCCCATTCCCCGCTACCCAGTCAGATAAACCTCTACTCCTCCCTCCCCCCTACTTATTGTGAGTCAGCATCCGCATATCAGAGAGAACATTCAACCTTGGTTTTGGGGATTGGCTTATTTCATTTAGCACGATAGCTTCTAGTTCCATTCATTTACCAGCAAATGCCATAATTTCATTCTTTTTTATGGCCCAGTAATAATTCATTGTGTATATGTACCACATTTTTTTTTATTGCTTCATCTGTTGAAGGGCACCTAGGTAGGTTCCATAGCTTAGCTATTGTGAATTGAGTTGCTATAAACATTGATGTGGCAGCATCTCTGTTAGTGTGCTGATTTTAAGTCCTTTGGGTATAGGCCCAGAAGTGGGAAAACTGGAACAAATGGTGGGTCCATTCCAAGTTTTCTGAGGAATTTCTATACTGCTTTCCAGACTGGTTTTACCAGTTTGCAGTACACCAACAATGTATGAGTGAACTTTTCCCCCACGTCCTCACCAATATTTATCGTTACTTGTATCTTGATAAGTGCCTTTCTGACTGAAGGGAGAGGAACTCTGGAACTCTCAGTATAGGTTTAATTTGCATTTCTCTAACTACCAGTGATGTTGAACATTTTTTCATATATTTGTCGAGCACTTGTGTTCCTTCTTCTGTGGAGTATCTATTTAGTTCCTTTGCCCATTTATTGATTGGATTATTTGGTTTTTTTGGTGTCAAGTCTTTTGAGTTCTTTATATATACTGGCAATTAATGCTCTATTCCAGGTGCAGTGACCTTTACCAGAATATTCTGAAAGTTCTAACCATTTGAGAGAAAAACATTTTCAGGCATTGAATAAATGACCTCCCTTATTTTATACACTTTCTCTTACACTTTCTATTAGACAGGATTTGATTGGAGAGCGCTAATCTCTGTTCTGAAGATATGATAAAGCCTATTGACAAAACACACACGACCATGGTACATTGCTTTGGGACAAAGTATAGTTACTAATTCAATTATTGGATGGTTATTGATATGCTCTGGTTTTTTCCATATCTTCTTGATTCAATTTTAAAGACATATGGCTATGAAATAGTCAAAAATATTCAAGTTTCCAATTTTTAGTCATTAATTCATCTTAATTTTATGGCTATAAAAATAATCTCCATTCCATTTAGAGTTATATCCCATTTTTGTTCCAACTATTCTTTACTGGTGTCTTTCATGTTATTTTCATGATTGATCTTGCCTGTTTTCTAATATTGTATTATTCTTTTCAAGGATTCTACTCTTCTGATTATTTATTATTGTTTTTGAATTAATTTTTGCTCCTTTTCCTTTTAGTTCTTCGGAATATCACTGGGGAATTTGAATTTTTCCTTTTCTGGCTTCTATGTTTGAATATAATTATATTTAATTAGTTTAGGAGAGTCTTGTGTTTCAAGTATTAAGGAAATAGAGGATTTGGCTATGATTTCATTTTCACGTTTCATAGTTGATTACTGTAGCTGACGTAGTAATTGTTTTGGGTATTTTTGCGAGATTCCCATGTGGCCTAAAATGTGTTCAGTTTTTCAAAATGTTCCATGTGTGTTTGACAAGAACATGCAGTTTCTATGTGTGGGGTGAAGGATCATAAGATATATATCAGACTCAACTATGTTGGTCAAATTATGTAATTCTTTTCTAACTTGCAATATACAATTTTACCAATTTCCGAGAAGAGTGTGTTAAAATTTGCCAGAGATCTGGATATAATTAAATCACATTTAAAATTCATTATATTTTGTTGTATATGTTTTAAACATAAGTTGCTAGGTACGTAAAAGTTTCTATTTATTATGTTTTCTTTCAGATTGCTTTATTTATGAATTCAAAATGGTCCTCTTAGTCTCTACTAGCAGTTTTCCTCTTCGATTCTATTTTGTCTAATAAGTAATACTGTTATAACACTTTTATTTTAGAGTTACTAGTGTATTTGCCCACCATTTTCCTCAGAGGGCTGTGTGACTTCTTTCCCCTAAGATGTGTCTCTTGGAAACATGACAAATCCAAAATTTTAAAACTGAAATATATAAGTTGTTTTCAACAATAAGCAAATTCAGTTCTTATTTTCTCTTCCTGTTCCCTTTTTTTGCATTTGAATGGGACCTTATTTCTTTTGCCTCTGATATTCTTTATTAACATAAATGAATGGTCATATTCTTATCATTGAAGGGTAAATAATTCTTTAAGTGGTGGATTCATTTCTTTATTTACTTGAAAATATTTTTGAGCTTCTGTTATGTGTAATCACGCTCCTGGTATTTGGAATACATTAGTGAGCAAGTCAAACAGAAAATCTCTCCCTGTTGAAGCTCACATTCTTAATTAATAGAAACTTGTGATAGGTTGGACCTTGTTCTCAGTGCTTTATATATATATACAAATATATATGTAATATACATCTCACATACTTTATTCTTGAGGATGAAACTTTGAGGTCTTTACAGGTAAGAGAATAGTAAAATAGACAAAGTTACCAAATTGAGACAGGCTTTGAATGGTCAAGAGCTTCATTATCAAGACCCTCCTCCCTTTATATCACTGCTTCCAACAGTACTGAAGTTGACCAGTTTTACAATATTTCTTTCTATTTGATTGGTTTGATGTATTATCCAAAACAACCAAACATAGTTCCTAACGTGTTTAGAACTCAATAGTTATTAATAAACTGCTAGCACAATTTATTACTGATTTGCGCATTTATAGAAAATGAAACTTGACCATCTCTTGTTTCTCAGATCCTCTCCATAATGAGACCATGGACTGCCAGAACAAGAACAGTCATTTGTGGTTAAACACTGATTTTAAAAGACAACAGCAGATCTTGTCAGAGGTCTGGTCGCTGAGGGTCAATGACAAAGACACACCTGGGAAACTCTCCCTCTGAAGGTATAACATTTGTGCCCCGTGGCTTCCTCCCCATGAGCCACGAGGTGTTGCTGGACACTGAGCTTTACACACTACCTCCTGTCGCGTCATGCAGTTTCTAAATCCACACAGAAGTCCCGAAGCACTGAAATCATCTCTGTGGAAAGGAGAGGCCTGCAGACATTCAACCAAGTTCATGGAAGAGAGCAATGGCTTTGCCCTTGCTTTGGGCCCACAATGTCTTTAAAAAGTGCTCACTGCATCCTGGGAAATTACCAAACTACAATCTAGCCACCAACTTAGTATAATTCACAAACAATTAAGAATAAAAAAATAAACCGGGGTAATGGGCACCACTGTAACCCCAGCAGCTAGCAAGGCTGATGCAGGAGGATCTAGAGTTCAAAGCCAGACTCAGCAAAAGTGAGGTGCTAAGCAACTCAGAGAAACCCTGTCACTAAATAAAATACAAAGTAGAGCTGGGGATGTGGCTCAGTGGTGGAGTGTCCCTGAGTTCCATCCCTGGTAGCAAAAAAAAAAAAAAAAAGTCAGTCATGGGTGCTACTTTTGATAACAGGGTATTTTAAACTAACACAAACATTCAGGTCTTTGAAAGAATCCTTCCAACTATATTCGTAGTAAAATTTCGGTTTCAGAATAAGGCCTCAATAAATATGACTACCAAAAATATTTATTCTTAAACCACAAAGCAATTGTTAAAGATCAACGATTCCCTAGAATTACAAATCAAGTCAATATTTCTATTTTTTATGAGTTTACCTCCTACCTCTCATCTTGACAGAGAGAGAGAACATCAGAACATTACCACACAGAACCTGGCACAGACTCAGAAAAAAGAGAATTAGAGGGTTTCCATATGGAGGTGTTTATAGTACATACTTCAAGGGTCCATAATACAGTCATTGCTAAAGAATAAATATGGAGGCACAGGCCACTTTCAAGGTGGAATTAAAATGGCACCGTAAAGCAGAGGGGATGTGGACCTCTTACCAGGAGATGCAACAGAAAAATAAAACTACAGAGGACACCCTCTGGGAAAGCACTCTCATGTCAGGGCATGTGTCTGGTCAGAGGGGGACAGAAATTGATACTTTTATTTCCCACCTCTGACCCTGGACATCTGGAAACCCAATTTGAGTCAAACAGAAGGAAGTTTTCTTTTCTATTTCAAAAACTTCAGGGAGGATAAAACCTTTAAACACCTAGTGTCCATTCTGCTAGCAAAAGCTACTATTATATTTATGCATTTGTATGGGACTCCAAAATGTGAGAGATTGGGTCAGGAAATAGCCATCTCAGAAGAACCTTGGCAGCACGTAACCTTTGTTCATTTCTGGTTATGGATTCAGGCAATGTCTGAGATCAGCAAAAACAAACCAGTACTTTGATGCTAGTTGATCTTCTGATTTAGTAGATATCTTCTGATTCCAAAATTTAAATATGCTGGAGCCTTCTGTCACCACACAGATGTGACATGCCTATGCATTTCATGTGGTGTGCATTTTAAAAGTATTTTCATCTGTAGCCCAAATTTTAATCCTTTTACTTCATTTTAAGTAAAAGAATTAAAATACTACAGAATGATGTAATTAGTCATTGAGCCTTTTATTTATGGGATTGTGTTACAATTAAGAAGCAATGTTTCAAAATAAGTTAGGAGGCATCTAACAAGTTCCTTTGTCCATCAAAATTATTTGTTGTGGCATATTAATATTTTGTTTGATTTCCTCTAATATAGACTCAGTTGATTCCTGGTTGTAAGATAAACATTGGGTCACATAAAAATAAACAGCATGATTAATATAGAAAAAAATCCATGAATTTAAGCCATGGACACTTGGACCTTGCCATTCAGACTCTTGTTAGCTGTGTAATTTTAGAAAAGTAACTTAGCTTTTCTGAGTCCAGTTTCCTCATCTGTCATGGGCATCTTGCTGTGAGTATATATCACGATTATTGTGAGAAGAACAGGATGTAGTTATAATTATCCTCATCATGTTATTATTAGAATGTTGGAAAATCCATCCAGAGGGACTATGTAAGTTCCAAAATTATTAATTGCTTATGCAAATCTAAGTAGTAGCTGTAATCTCAATAATTCTTTCAGCCCCAGGGGTCATGGTGGCAATGTGAAAGAAAAACTATCTTTCTTTTGTGCACAAAAACCACACACAGGGATAATTGGATGTTGGTCAGTTAAAAAAAAATAAATAAATAAATTTAAAAAAAAACAGAAAATTCTTAAGACACTTGATTAAATTGTATTGTAGGAGCTATATCTACCTCTATTATGAATATTAACTGTCATGGAGTCAATGTTAATAATCAGTAATGGGTCTATTCATGACTTAACATTGAAAAATATTCTTTCATAGCCACAGAAAAGACATTATATTACCATGCAGTTTGCCAAAATGAATTGACTTGGAAATAAAGCATTTTCTATTTGTAGTCTGTTTATTTTCTTTAAAAGACTGACTCAATATTTTCTGGGATTTTTTTTTTTCTTTTGCCAAGATTTCTTTGCAAGATTTTGATCCAGGCTAGGAATTTATACTTAGTTATGTGGCAAGAATTCAAAATATTTGCACATTCGCAACATCCTATGTGCTTCAAAGAGGCACCATTCTTATTTAAGTTTGAGATGTTACCTGTTTTAACAGGAACTAATTGATATTTATATCAATTATTGCTTAAAATTATAATATTAAATATATTCTAATACTATCTATGATTGCTGTTTTTATTTGAAGTATATTTTGATATATAAATGCTTACTGCAGCCTGTATTTTCTGTTCTACATACAAAGTTTATACAGTTACATTAATTCTACAATTTATAATTATAATATTTTTAAATCATGGAAAATAAATAACAAAAAAGAGAAAAATAAAGTCAACACCCCCATGAAATATACCTGCTGTTTCATAGAAGGAAATGAATAGCTAAAGTACCAGTTGCCAGATCCCATCTTGAATCTGGGCTTACACGTAGGTGGGAGGGCGTGTACCCACATTTAGTTCCTTTAAGAAGTGCACACTTTCATTTTCAGCATGCACAGTTTTTATTATCGCCGTAGGAGTACAGAAGCAAAATGTTTTCAGTTTCCTTTACTTTGTTTTTTTCTTCTTTTTTTCTTTTTTCTTTCCTTCTAAAGCTCACTCCTGTGTTTTCTTTTTCTTTGCTGTTCCCACCGCAGAACATTGTTTTGAAAATGCACATGCCATTTCCATTAGCTGTAATGGAGTTTGCATGCATCGAGGAGACCACAGAACACACTGTACCGCGTCATTTCTTGTGTAGGATTACGAGCACCTGGTCCAGCTCCTGACAAGCCCCCATGGACAATCACTGGGCGCTTTGTTTATCGTCAGGAAGGCCATTCACATCTTAGGCATACAGAGGTAGACCCCTTCCAGATGGCCACCTGTCTTTGCACATGGCCCTAACACAGGACTTCCCTTCCCACGTGGGCACATGTTTTCATAGGCATTGCTGATGGTGCTTTGTGACAGAATTTCAACACAGATAAAAAGCAATTGCAGCATAGCACTTATGAACATAAAAAAGACTGTGTGCAAGTTGGTAGTTTACAGTTCTTCTAGTACTCATCATTGATGGGGAAGAAGTAACAATCATTTTGTCAAATTTAGAACCCAATTAGCTCCTATACTCTAAATTTAGAGCCAGCTCCTAGCCTCTGGGGTTCCATTGCCAATATTCAATATTGTATTCTCTGCATTTATCACAAAAGTAATCAGGCAATAGGCATGAGTGTATTCTACAGAGCGTATGCTACTTATCACATTTGTGTGAATTTATAGTTACCCTTGAGGATGAAGAAACTCATGCACATTACTATGAACAACTTAAATGATACCTATTGCCACATAAGTTGATGGCATGGCCTATTCTAAATTTAATGGCAAAACCTATCGATCCTGTTTGTTGGCTCTTGCAGAAGAAAATCCAGCAAGGATTCTTTTAATAGCTTTGGCCTTCTATACTGCTTAGATGTTATATATGGGGAAAGAAAAGAAAGAAAAGAGATGCATTCCACGGATTGTAATGGTTAATCTCACGTATCAACTTAGCTAGCTCATAGTGCCAAATATTTAATCAGACATCATTTTAGATTTTTCTGTGAAGAGGGTTTTTAGATGAGTTCAGTGTTTCAAGAGTAGACTAGGGTCAAGCAGATTACCCTCCATAATGCAGGCTGGCCTCACCTAATCAATGGAAGACATTGGCAGAAAAAGACTGACCTCTGACAAGAAAAGGGGAATCTGCCAGTGGTCTGCTTTCTAACTCAAACTGCATAATCAACTATTTCCTGAATCTGGGGGTAGTTGCCCTATTCTGCAAATTTGGGACTTGGCCCACCTCCACAATTGTGCCAGCTAATTAAGTTCAATCCTAACAGTTCTTTTCTCTGGGTAACAGTGATGAATGTCTGGGCTATAAAGACTTTTCCACTTTTCCTATTATAAACTACTCCTTTTTTTAACTTCCTTCAGAGATCTATCACCTGGAATTATGAATTCTACTCAGAGAAAAATGGCTGAGATAGTCAAGGCCCCCTTTGAAAAATATTAAAACAGAAAAAAAAAATTAGGATTGTCTTTGATAATAGTAACCCATACCCTGGGCTTATTTAAAGTCAATCCCAAGAACAACAGTCACATGAATACAAACTCACCAGTCTGCTCAGAATTTAACATTACTGTAGTTGAAATACTTTTCTGAATTTCATATACTCAACCACATAAAGAGGGAAAGGAAAAGGAAAAGAAGAATATTTCAACAAAGCACGTATAAAGGTGAAACTTATTTTAACCCACTGTATTCAATAAACTGACCACTGAAGTTTTCAGTTCATCTAATACCTGTGTCAATCCCTTGTCTACAGTGAGAATACCCAGAGGTCATCGACACTGCTCTTCAATGCCATCAACACCAGGATTATGATAAAGTGATCATTAAATCTTTATCATTGTTAATACATGGTCTGTGTCCTTTTTGATATATATCATTCTGCATGCAAACATATAGATAAAAATATTTAGAAAGAAGTAGAGGTATATACAGACAAATACTAGGCTCGGCCCCAGCAGAGCAACTGGGAGTCAGAGAGACCATCTCTGTCCTTAGACATTTTCAAATCCCATAGGAAACTCAGAAAAACAAACAAAATCACATTCCAGTGGGAGAAACTGATGAGACTGGATATTGGGAATTTATTAGAGAAGTATGGTGGAGGCATAGCTCCTCTGACCTCAGGCATTGAGAGAAAGCCCTAAGAGAAGGAAGTAAATAGATGTTAGGCATGTGGACAGAGGAAGGTCAGGGAATTGAGGCAGACATCACTGGTCAAAATGAGCTCAATCATCCAAGTCCAAATTTTCTCCTTTTCTATTTAGTGGCTCTGTATTAGGGAGGAATTTCTTTTATTCATTGTTGTACGTGGGAATCTCGCTTTTGCATTTTTGTGGCCAGCCGTGACACATTTCCTCTTTCTAATGAAATGTTATGTTTAAGTGCCTGAAAGTTGGCACGCTGTTATGCTTCTGTCCTCTGTAATTCCATCCGCAGAACGCCATCAATGACATAGGCCAGTGGAAAGAAACAAAGGAAATGATTATGCAGACATAATTGATGTTGCACTTTGGAGTGCAGCCAGAGGTAAACACGGCTACATTGCACTCTCCATGTCCAAAGCTTCCCTTCTCAGCATCCTGGCTAGAAGCAGCAGAGAAGTGAGACCAGCTTTTCCCAAACTGTGCTTTGTTTGGTAGCAGCATGTGTTCTGGAAAAACAAACAAACAACAAACACAAGCGCAAGGAGCCTGATGCTAGGGAAGCTGGCTTTCTGAAAGGGTCACGCAGGTGTCTTCAAGAAATGATATAGATGTGGATAGTGTTTTTTTTTTTTTATGCAAAAATTGCAACTCATGGAATTCTAGAGCATCAAATGAAAACTGTGGAATTCTAGAACATGGTCTTCTAACTGCCCGTCACAGACAGACAAAGCATTCCAATAACCTCATGGAGTCATTTTTGAAATGATTGCTGGTCCAAACTATGTGTGTGATAGGTCTGGTGTCTGTTCTGTGTATTGAACATGTAGATTAAACCTGGTTTCAGCTTCTGATGCTCTTAATTTCTCTGAGCCAACTTTTTATTTATTCCTTATGGAAGCAGGCATTAGAGTTCACGAAGCTTTGGTGTTTGGAAAATACATGATTATTTTAAAAGTTTTATGATCAAATAAATTTAGGAAATGCTAATGTGAATAACGTGAATGGGAGTGATTCACTGGGAGATAATTATCATGAATCAAGCTTAGAATAGGAATCAAGGGCCCCATTATTTACATCATGTCAAAGAAATAAGCTAGTCAAATATTGCTGCTTTTATTAGATGTGAGACTATACATTTCTGTTTCTCTCCCATGTGAGACAACAGTGAAGACATGTGATAAAAGTAAAAGAACTAATTAACTTTGTGTACATGGGCAGGTATATGAAGAATTTTTCTTCTTTTTTCCTAACGAGGGCACATTTCTTAAAATTGAGTTCCCATTTGGAGCCTCACACAGTCTTGCTCTGTCCCTATTAGAGAGCAAATAGGAAGAAAGAATACGCCACACAGCATTATCACTGCTAAGTATTAACAGGTTATACTCTAAATTTCATGACAACTTAAACACACCATATGCCATCACGGGTGGAGATGACACAATGGCTAGCTTATTATTCCCATTTAGTAGTTGATGAATGCAAGAAAGAAAGCAAGGGAGGGAGCGAGGGAAGAAGGGAGGGAGGGAGACATACCCTGGAGTTGCTATTCTTCTCAAACATCCCACCTGAATTCAAGTTCTCGATCTACTTGCCATAGCAAGTTAGGAAAAATATTTCACATCACTGGATTCCCTCAGAGTACTTTTGTACTAAAAAGAAATCGTACATAACTTTATAAAGGTGACTTACTGCTATCATAATCCTTAAAAGCATTAATCATAATTGTAGTGTTTCTAAGTTACTTCAGCAAAGAAGTTTGAATTTAGTATCATGCTACTTAAAAAAGGTATTTTTAAGAAGGTGGTAATTAATTAAGAGGAATTCTAGTTAAAAGGGGCCTCAGCTCCATGTTTCATGTGAGGAAGTCCTGAGGGTTACACACACACACACACACACACACACACACACACACACACACATGAATATGTGGTTTATTCAAACTCAGTAAAACCCAGAAACAATCCACATGTCCATTTGTGGAAGAAATGGAACTATGTTCATAATATTAAATTTTATTCAATTAACCTTGCTGGTACATAAAGGAATATTAGTGAAACTCAGAAATATAAGGCTGAGCAAGAGAAGACATACCCAAAGGAATACACACCACACCCTCCAGTAGTCTGGCTTTACACGTAGTGTGTTATAAGGATTACCATATACATAACGACTTATGGCAATATAAATCTATTATCTTGTAGTCTAGTAGGTTTGAAATTTGATGTTAGTCTAAAATCTAGATATTAACAAATCATTATTTCTTTCTGAAGTTTCCAGGGAAGAATCTATTTTCAGTTATTTTCCCTTTCCAGCTTCTAGAATTCAACCACATTCCTGGGACTGTGGTCCACGTCCTCTGTCCTCAAAGCCAGCACCTTTCCATTTCTCTGCACAGACTCCCAGTCACATCCCTTCTGTTGCTCTTTCCTGCCTCCTCTTTCCATTCTAAGGATCCACGTGACTACCTGGGGCCCACTCAGTCAGTCCTGCATATTTCTGGCTTTTTGCTTGTTTGTCTTTGCAACATTGGGGATTGAACTCAGAGTCTTGTCCATGTTAGCAAGTATTCTACATCTAAGCTAACTACCCTTTTTATTTATATTTTAGATTTTGAGACAGGATCTTTCCCAGGGTGGCTGACCTTGAACCTGTGATCCTCTTGCATCAGGCTCCAGAGTAGCTGGAATGACAGATGAATACCCAACGTTGCTGGTAATCTGTCTGTTTTAGGGTTTGCTGATTAGCAATCTGAATTCCACTTAAAATCTTAATTCCCCTATGTAGCCTAACATATTCACAGGTTGCAGTGATGGGGAATTGGGACTTCTCTGGGCAAACATGACTTTCTCTACCATATGAAGTTAAAGAAGAAAGTTACCCTATGGTAGCAGAATCAGAGCAGCAGTTATTCTTGGACATGAGGAATGGATTAACTGGAAAATAATAAGTGATACCTTTTGGGGTTTATGAAAATGTCCTCTATCTTGATTGGGGTGCTAATTACACAAGTGCACACACTTGTCAAAATGTAAAGAAGGTATAATTCAGGTTTGTGCATTTCACTATATGCACCTTATGCTTAGCTTTTTAAATTAGAATAATAAAAGAATACATAAGTACCTCACTGATTGAGAACCAGAGTGCATTCCATTTTCTCCAGAGTCGTTTTCCTGATCAACATCCTAACTTGCACAGAAGAAATTTCACAAGTTAGCTGCAGTGAATTCGATTTGCATTTTAACTTGATGATCTGCAGAGATAGTCTTTGTTTTAGAAATCTCAGTCCTGCAATTATAAGAAAAGTAAGATTTGTTTTCCAATCTGTCTTAGAAGCTTTCTGACTCCTTACTCATGCCTTAAGTTTAGAAGTTAAAACCTTGAATTTCTCATTTTCCTTTCTAAATTCTCCAGTGGGGTCAGAAATAGCCAAACTACCCAGAATCCTCAGGCTCCTATTACCACCATAATGTTGTATCTTAATATCTACTTGATGCTCCAAACCCTTTTTTTCTATATGTGCTGTACTTCAGGAAACCACAAGTCACAGTTAAAGATCTTTTTGGCTCCCACTTTCCCTTTTTCCAGTGTCAATGAGGTCATTGCCATGAGAGCTAATCACATAAGAAGTCAACCACACATTTTTCTCTTTTCTTAAATTTCAAAATAATTTCAAGCTTAGAGAAGTCGTTGAATTTAAAACTGTACAAAAACACTCTTTGTACACATGCACCTGTTGTTCACATTTTACTGTACTCATTTTTCCATCACTCTTTCTCAACCTCACTCTTTTCTCCTTCTTTTTATATACTTTTTTTCTGTACCACTAGAGGGTAAGTGTCTTAAATCATGGTCTTCTATCCCTAATGGTTTTGTTGCTTGGTTTTTAAAGAGTAGCGCTATTACCTTGCACAATCAGAGGACAGTAACCAACTCCAGTAAATTTAAGTGGATACTATGTTTTTTGTTCAATTAACTGTATTATAACTTAGAAAATGGAATTAATAATGTCTTCATAGCATCTCTCTCCTCTCCAACACAGGATGCAGTTTAGGGTTAAACATTGCCTCTATTTAGTTAGCCTTCTTCCACCTGAAATATTTCCATGGCTGTTCTTTGTCTTTTATGACATGACATTTTTGAATGGCCACCGAATCCCCAGTCTGTAATGATGAGCCTCTGACTGCCACTGCCTCTGGAGAAGGATTGCTTCTATCTTTCAAATCCTACGCCAAGGGCCAACCAACTGGCTGGCTCCTCCCAGGTACCTATCAGATGATTCTGGAAAATGCTCTTTCTGACTTTTCAGAGGAGATGGGAGGAGGAATCAGTGCTGTTGCTGAGTCAGCTGCGAACTCTTCAGGTAGTCCTGCTGTGGAACACACACACACACACACACAGTGAAGGTCACAACTATAGTTGAATTTATTATTTAGAGTTGTAGGTATGTGTGTGTGGATGTGGGTGGGTGTGTGTGTTTCAACCGCCAGAGGAAGAAAACAAGAAGTTAAATGCTGGTTACCAGAGCCTGGAGGGAGGGAGTAGGGGTGAGGGTAGAATAAGAAAGTTTGGTCAATAGGGACAAAGTAGCATCTAGAGAGGGATAAGCACTTTGGCAGTATCATATAATAGGTTGACCAGAGAGAAATCATGTACTATCTCAAAACGCTAAAAGAAAAGTGTTTTGAAATTAAACACATTTGAAAAGACAGATACCTTTAACCTGATTTAGGCTTAAAAAAATAATAGATGTATCAGATTATCACATGGTACCCCATTGGGATGTGCACTTTATATATATATATTCATGTTTCAGTTAAAAATGAAAAGTTAAAATCTTTAGAAATTAGATTCTTGAGATATAAATAAGATGAAGTAAAGCATTAAGAATACATTTCAATTTTAGGCATTGAGAATAAAGTCTATAACTTTATGACTCATGCCATTGTACAAAAAAAATAAAGTGTAACTGTTAAATTTGGGTGAAATCCTGAAGTATTCTTTGTGCCACATTCAAAAAATAATTTTAACTTCTTAATAGGAGACAAGTTAAACCATCATCGGAGCAAAGAGAGTCTTAGAAAAAAACAAAGATTATCCGTCTAATAGTTTTTAGATCTGAACACGGTAGAACATTTTGATGAAACACACGCCAATAATCTTATAACCATTTGTACATGAGATGGAAATCTCAACTAACTGATACTTGAAGCAAAGGTCTTCTCAGGATGAAAATTTAAAGAGATAAGATTTGAGATGCATTATATGAATTAAGCAAAATAAGTGTATCCTCAACAGAAAAGGATTTTTTTATATTTAAAATTATATTTAAATATTTTATATTTAAAATTAATTTAGTATTAACATTATTCATAATTATTTGGTGTGAATTGTGTTCTTAAACTTACCAATATTAGTCAAATATTTTTTAAAACCCAAATGTGTAATATATATTACATATGTACATACATACATTTTCATATACACACACTCCCATGTAGATTTCATATATTAATTTTAGAAAAATCTTACCTAAAATAAAGAAAACATGCAACAAAAGTGATATTCATACAGCACAAGAAATTTAGGCAAAAACTTCACATTGCTATGAATGACCAAAACTAATTTCTATGGAAGTCATTTTAGATCAAGGAATAATCTCAGTTGACAGTAATATTGAACAAATTGAGAAACTTACTGCTGTTTTCAATTTCTTTATTATTTCCCCCAAACTAAGAAAATCTAGAAGTAGAATAACACAAGAAACTGCAGGGATCTAGATATTTCTTTGAGATGTTGACGATTGTGATGTGACTGATAACATTATATGCTGAAACATAACTTACCTTGGTGTGTTTGGGTTGCTGAAACTTATAAACATCTAAAATCTATTTCTGTCATGTCTCCAGGCTGGGAGATCCAGGATCAAGGACCAGCCGATTTTGTATCTGGCAAGGACCTACTTGCTAATCCACAGATGGTGACTTCTCACAGTGTCCTCTCAAAGTGGAAAAGAAAACAGGCTCGCTGGGTCTTTTTTACAAGAGCACTGATCATACTCTTCTGGGTTCTACACTTATGACCCAATTACCTCCCAAAGGCCCCAGATCCTAGTACCCTTACCAGGGAATGAGCTTCCATCATATGAATTTTGCAGTCAAAGCAAGATTCATGCTATAGCAAAATTTTTTCTGACATATTTGTTTGATGGTGATAATTTATCATACATTACTTGTTTATGTGATATATAAAATTCATTGATCACAAGTATATCTTCAATGATTTTTATTGACCATTCCAGTTTTGGTCTGCTCAGAATGAAATTCCCCCAAATCGTGGATTACTTAATATTTGTTGTCATTCAAGAATGTGTTGAGCAGTAGTGTTCCCAGACTGATGATTTTATAAAATTATAATTAGAATCTAATTACTGGCTTTGCTGAACCAAAGTCTAAAACTCAAATTTCCTGGAAATATATAAGATAATTGTGAATCACTTCTGTCTTTTTGCATTACTCCTCTGAGCACTGACGGCCATCCCAATACCATCCCAGTAAGTGCACTGGTGCTGGGATCCACTGGTCCCGTCTCCATCACCCCAGTCACTGCCTGGCCTGGAGCCTTTGCTCCCACTGTCCCCTCTGCTGCATGCTCTTCTCCAGCTGCTGTGACCCTGCTTCCTCACATTTTGGGCTTTTTGCCTCTTGGTTTTTTCTTCCTTCCTCTCCTGCAGGGATTCTCAGTGCTTGTATATTTGGCATCTTTGCTGGGAGGGCAGGACTGCCTCATGTTTTGTAGGATAATCGGCAAGATTGCTGGACTAAGTAACAACTTCTCAGCTGTGACCTGCCAAATATCACCTGGGGGCAGATATCACCACCCAGGTTAACGTCCCAGCCGCCTTCCCATAGTAAAGCACAGACTGATGTCAACGACAGCGATGACCAAGTTCTGTCTGGGTTCAGAACATATGGTTAACTCCCGATTGCTAGTGATTACTCAGGCATCTTGGTTGCACCATATCTCAGAACACCAAGAAAATGAACTTCTATTTGTCTTATTTGTCTCCTTCAAATATAGAATGGTTTAATATTATGATAAATCAGGCAGCATTAAAATTAATAACTATCAGGTGCAGCGTATTATTATAGTAATTTATAATGCACAATACTACCCTTCTAGTGTGATGAATTATCTCCCTAAGGATGGCTGCACCACAATAGATCAACTAATAGGTACTCGAAAGTTCGTAGAGCAATGTGCCTCAGTTACAGGATTTTGATTACAGAGAGTTTTATTGGAGGTAATATAATTCTATTCTTTTTCACATTCTATTTTTTTCTTCATAATGCATATTTTTGTACATTATTATTATCATCTAATTCTGAGTTGTGGATAAAAACACAAATAAATTAAAGATTAAGAATGATTCTTCGCAAGAGTGAAGTTCAGAACCCTTGGACCCTCTGAACAGATTGTGGGAGACAGACTTTCTGTTGGCCCCAGTGATTCCTACACCCTGGTGATTATGTCTTATTCTCTCTTCCTCTATTGCTTTTACTAAAAAAATAAATAAATAAAAGATGATGTCACTACCATGATCACATTTATGTTTTATGGCCAAGGTCACAGATACCACTCCTGTAATTACCTCATGTAAGACTTCAACATGCTAGCATTCTCGATCTGGAGACCATTTCTTTCTGGCTTGAAAGGAGCAGTCAGCCATGAATCCTATAGCTGCAAGGAAATAATCCTGCCAACAATCCAGGGAGCTTGGAAGCAAAACCTTCTTTCCTTGGAGACCTCTACTGAGCCTGTGCTGATTCACCCTCATGAGACCCTGAAGAGAGAATCCAGCTAAGACACACCACAAATACAAGAAAAGAAATGTGTTGCTTCAAACCACTAAGTTTGCACTAGCATGTTGTGTTGCAAGAGGGGATCAATACAATCACACTTAAGGTCTGTCTTCCAAAAGTTCTGAACTATACCTGGGATTTCTTTTGGAGGGTGTTAATGCAGCTTCCTAGCCCATTAGATTTGAAGAGGGAGAAGGAAAATGTATACTCAAATCTTGTCAGTTCAAGAAACATTCACCTGGTAACTGCTAGACATTTTGTTATATGCTAGGACAACGCACAGGGATAAGCTGAATTTTCAGTTTTCAAAGAGACTATATTACAGAAGAGAAGAAAAACACAAACAGATTATTTCAACAAACATGTTATTTTTGTCTAGGTAACGAAGCAGAGAGGAATGGGGCAGATGCAGATAACCACCGTGATGAAATGGTTTTGAAGTAGGAGTTGGCTTCTTAGGAAGGAAGGAAACAAACTGGACTTCCGGTATGGGATTTTCTAATAGCAGTTACAGCAGCAGTGACTAAATAGCTGATTATTTATCCCTTGACAGGTACCAAACTTTATTCTCCATGTATTATTTAATTAATCCCTGCATCAATCCAGTGACACAGATACCAACCTTGCTTTATGGATGAGTTTACTGAGCTCTTTAGGAACCGCTCCTTAGTGACAAAGACAGGATTCACTCCTCGGACACACCAGTGTCTGCACCCATGGTCCTCCACCTGTGCTGCACTCTCACTAGGGAAAATCTTCTCTCCTTTCTTTTCCTCGCCCTTCTAAGTTGCTTGTTCCTGCGATTCCTGCCGTTCCCCTGGTGTCCTGATTTTCCCTCTTTAAAGCACCAAGTCCACCTTCTTACCTGCTTACAGTTAAGGTACGACTTGCTCACCCTCCTGAACCAAATGTAAGGTGGGTTGACAGCTGAAACTGTTCGGATCACCCTGCCGCCCCTTGTTTTTATTGCAAACCCAGAAACAATAGTGATTGATAACGAGTGAATGGATATTTGGAGTCTTTATAAGGCAAAAAGAATGCCCATTTTAATTTTTATTACTCATGGATATGACTTCTGAGAAAAAAAAAAAGCCTCCATATTTCTAGGGAGTGGAATTTGTTCCTATTTACAATCATTTTTAGTAAAATAAATAAATGGATGACAGTAGAGGTGAAAATAGAGCGGTAGATAGAGAGATGTTAACTATTTCTGAGAAACCTCTAAGGTCCTCCAGGGAGCATGACTGATGGTTAGCACAGCTTACCACCTTCGTCATGCCAGGCACTATCCTAAATTCTTTTCTTTTCTTTCTTTCTTTTTTTTTTTTTGCTGTGCTAGGGTTTGAACCCAGGGTCTTATGCTTGTGAGACAAGCACTCTACCAACTCAGCTATGTCCCCAGCCCTGTCCTAAATTCTTGACATAGAGTTTTTTAAATTAAACTTTTCCTTTAAGGATGCCATGAGGGAGGGAGTCATCTTGCTTTACGGATGAGGTTGGAGTCATCTTCACAGAGCGTGTGAGTGACCTTGAACCCAGGTCATGATTTTCAAACAGTCCATCAATCACACTAAAGGTCCGTCTTCCTAAAATTCTGAACTATAGCTGGGATTTCTTTAACCACTGCAGCTACTGTCTCTCACTTGGGTGTAGGCTTTGTCTTCCTGGATATTGCTTCTATAAATGGTTTTGTTTAATTACATTCTAATTAGAAGGATTTTGAGGACTGTTCTGGATTAATTATGTAGGACAATGAATTTAGACCTTACTGATTAGTACATAGCCTGGTTATCACAACTTAACCCCTGGAAACTGGAAACTTAATGTGACCTTATTTGCCAAAAAAGTCCTTTGCAGCCAGGTGCAATGGCACATGCCTGGAATCCCAGAAACTCAGGAGGTTGAGGCAGGAGGATTGCAAGTTGGAGGCCAGTTCAGCAACTTAGTGATGCAGCAAGCAATGTAGCAAGACCCAGCATAAAAAAATAAATAAATATAAAGGACTGAGGATGTCACTCAGTGGTAAATTGCCCCCCAGTTCAATCTCTGGCTAAAAACAAAGAACATCAAAAAGCAAGCAAACAAACAAACAAACAAAATCCTTTGTAGATGTAATACAAAATGAAGGATCTTGAGATAGCCTCATCTAGAATTAGGTGGGTGAGCGGTAAATCCAATGACAAGTGTACTTACAAAAAAAGGAAAGAAGACACAGTCACATAAAAGAGAAAGCTATATGAAGACAGAGGCAGAGACTGGCCTGGAGTAGCTGCGGGGACCTGGGACTATATTTTTTTCCTGGAGATGGAACTCAGGCCTCACATGCTAGATAAGTGCTCCTCCACAGAGCCACGTCCCCAGCCATCTCGGTTGCTATCCTAATCTCAGCCTTCTGGCCTCTAAACAGAGAATAAATTTGTGTTCTCATAAACTACCAAACTTTGGTAGTTTGTCACTGTAACCCCAGGAAACTAGTGCACTGACCACCTTGATTCTCAGAAAGAGTTCATAATTAGTATTACATTCCCCGGCACACTTTAGACAAACCTGCACTTAAGACGTTTGCTGAACCTTGTAAAATGATACAAATACATAGAGAGATAGAGATAGACATAGACATAGATATGGAACTAGACATAAATAAAAATAAAGGCATAGATACAGATATATATAGACATAGATAGAGACATAAATAATTATATTTTCTTCTTCTGAGAGGAATTCATATCCATCCAATTCTTGAAGGGGGTCTGAGCTAAATCACAATCATTGATATTAAAGTGGAAAAGGCACAGCACAGAATGACTAAAAAAACAATATTGACAGAAAAATGTGTTCCATTGTACTTAAACTTGAGAGAATTTTTCATTGTTTTTTTGGAAGTGAGTAGCAGTGATCAATCTCAAAATTTCACAGATAATATTGAAAAAAGAAAGTCTTAGATCTGGACAAAATGTCTCCCCCTGAGAGGTGGCCTAGATCATTTATATTTATTTCTGTAAATGAATATGCTTTTCTAAACAGAGTTACTTTGTATTTTGTAGTAAGTATTAGAGAGAAAACATGATGCTTAAATAGGGGGTTTGGATCTGGACAGTTCTACATTCACTTTTAGTTCTAGAACCTACTGCCCACAAAATAATAAAAAAATTATGTACATTTTTCTTTGATCAGTTGGTATTATGAAATCATAAAGAAATTTGTTAACCTCTTTTGGGAATTTTATTTTATTTTTTCTTCATTTAAATATTTTATTGGTGAATTATAACTATACATAACAGTAGTCTTCATTAAACTTTGGAATCTTTTGTTCCTCCTTTTCAATTGAGTAGGAACATATAATCTGCAGGGTTGTGTGAGGATTGAAAATAAAGTTGAAACTTAAAAAAAAAAAAAGGCATGTCAACCAAAATGGCAACAACAAAAATAGAAAATTGATACAGGTATTGTGCATGGATCTTACAATGCTCAAATGATCCATCTCAGATATCCAGTAGTGTAGACTTATTCTTACCAATGCTCTTGAAAAGAGCAATGAGGTTCTTTCTAAATCAGCCACTATTACATGGAATCAAACTTTAGTGTTAAACTCTTCCAGATCCAAAGAATGATTGAATTATGTGCCTGGAATCTTTACACTAATTGTTGATACAGCACATCATATTTCAGCTGTTAGGCAGATGATGTCAACATTCAATTGATGATTCTTCTCCAATCTACTTAATGAAGCCCCATATTAAGGCTGCGATGAAGAAATCAATGATGCCTGATTTAGGAAGTTCTTTTCAAAGTCCACCCCCTGTCTCGTAAAACTCAATTAAAAAATTCAATAGGTCCTTTTGATCACTTTCACTAATCCAGTTTAAGAGCTTAAACTCGCCCCAAGTGGCCTTTAATTAATGACCAGTATGCATGCAAAAAGCGCACACGCAGACTGAATTTGGAAGTTAACAAATGCGTCTGTATCTTGGGATTAAATCATGACCCTCCTTCTATGGACCACTGACTGAAACAAGGCTTTTCATACCTGTTCGCAAATGTTAAGTAAACCCAAGAGGCACTTGGATTGATCTGACTCCTGTTATCTAACTTTTACATTCCTGATTCCTCTTCTTTAGAATATTCTGGATGGGGTTGATCAAAACCCACTGAAAGGGTATTTGAAGAAGTATGCCCACCAGCACTTCTCCAATTCTCAAAGTATGTCCATTTTAGATATTTAGGAAAGCTAGTTGGCTTACAGAAGATGAGAGAATTTTTAAAAGAACAATTTGCCAAATAGAGTTTCTTCTCCAAGTCTTTTAAACCCATAATGCAGTCTTGCCTGTTGTCAATCCATTGTGATATACTTTATCTCATCTAAGTTTCTCGTTGCAGCTTCTTGATCCATTCCAGTCATGAGCCATACATCAATCGTACATCTTAGCCACAGCAATTGGAATTCATTTCACTCTGTCTTTATCCAATGAACTGGCAAAAGAAGCACCTGGAAGATTAATCACAAATGTCCAGACAATCAGTAACAAGAAAGTGAGTTTCCATAGAAGTGGTATTTAGAAAAAAAAAAGATGAACATATCTTAATAGTCAGTACCTACCTGTTGGCTTTTATGTCGAATAACTATTCTCTTTGAGGACTTGGGGGTTATGATATTCAACAGATAGCCACTAACCACATGTGACTATTTAAATTTAAATCGATTAAGAGTGGAAAAGATTTAAAATTCACTTCCCCAGTGTCACTAGCCACATTCTAAAGGTTTCAAGTGTGCTGTGGCCAGTGGATTCCATTTTGGACTCCGCAGATTCGGAACACTGCAGGAAGAGCAACAGGACAGAGCTGCCATAAGGGGCAGCGGTTGCTTCTTCCATTGCTTCGCACTGTTTATGTTGGAAAATGAGGAACGACAGCATTTTCAGTCACAGGAGTAAATTATTTCAGCTTCTCCTTAGTGCTTAAAACAGTTCCCTCTCTTTCGAATGTACTTTTCAAATTGCACATCACAGAAATGACCCCTGAATTGTCGCTTCAACTGTCTTGCAGAAACCATAATTGTTTTCCAGCAGCAGTGTGTACAATAACACTAAACCATTCACAGCGATTAAAATACCCTCAACAAATTTCTATGGAAATAATTCATAGAGGTAATTGAACGATATTCCCCTTGTACTTTCATGCTCTTTCATATTTTCATACACATACATGTTCATTTGACTGCCTAGGACCAATTTGAAAAGAAAGAGCCAAGAAGCTCTCTTTCCTGCATAAAAACAAAAAACAAAAAAACAAAACAAAACAAAACCTCCTTTATCTTTTACCCACTGTCTCCAAAAATAAATAAATGATATAAATGGTTCTTTTGCTGGTTTTAAAAGTAGAGCCAGAAATTATGTGAAGTTGGGACTATTGAATTATTCATGTGTTCTGATTGAATGGGATCATTATCTCTGGCCTTACAAGCTAATAAATACTGTCTAATGCCTGGATACTGTTTTGATGTAATAGTGTCAGGAAAAAGAAAAAACAACTGACTTCTTTACAAGCTGGGGCCTAAATTAAGGAGGGGCTCCCTGATGAGTTCCTTACAAGAAGTGCCTGTGTGTGCATGGGTGTTTGTGTGTGAAGGAGCATGGGTGTGTGTCTTTGTGAACCTATACACAAACACGAAATACCTTAGAGAATTCTAGTAGTCGCTTTTCTTCCAATCTTCCCAAAGGCATTTTAACTTACATATGCAGCTATGCAGTTACAAAATGGTTTGGTTGTCTGCCACTTGCTCCTATTTTTTCTCTCCTTTCTCTACTCTCATCTATCACAGAATATGTAGAAGAATTTCAGAAAATGCAGATGGAGGCTCAGTAAATGATTATGCCATGTAATCGTTTGCCAGTGAGCAGTCAAATAATCTTAAATTATAGACCAGTGGGTTGTTCCCCAGATTGATTTCAAAGAATGAATTTGCCTGAGTTCAATATCACCATAAACCAGAAAGAGTGTAGAAAGCCTGAATTAAGGTTGTGCTCTTACAGGCAATCACAGGATGATGTGCATTTGTAGAAGGTCTGAATGCATGCAGATAAATATATTTGACAGTTGGTTTCAGAGAAAGTAAAATTAGGGGTGGACTGTGTTACAAAATATCTTTATAGGCTAATAGTTAGAGAAATGTAGCAGAATCTATTAGCATCAAAGACAAAGATCATTGTTGACTGCAGATTTGTTTAACAGAATACACATTGCCTTTTCTTCTTTTAGGACATCACTTTTTTCTTCCAGTAGTGATGTAGAGTCTATTAAGAGTAGAAGAACAGTCAACAAAGAGTCTGTTAGCAATTCAGAAGTTTGCAAAATTGACACAAGACGAGAAGTCTTTTCTGAGACAGCTGATTTGGTCTTACATAGACTATATAGGTTTTCCAGACCACTTTTCTCAACACCTAACACAGCTAATAAATCAGGCAATTTAATTAAGTTTTCTTTTTAACAGGAATTAAAGTGTGTGAACCATCTAGTGGCTCGGGTGTGAACACACTTTCAATAGTGTTCTACTTAAAGAACTGTCTGCCTTTGCCTATGTCATGGGAAGGGATGGAGGGCAGTTGAGGCTTTTTATTTTTTTAAGTACCCATCGTTTTTAGCTGGTATAGTTAGTCTATACCTATATATCCTATTGTATTTTTCTTCAAATGGTCATGGGGCTTTATTCTCAGGTTGAAGAAGACAAATTTGAAAAATGTCAGAGGTGGGTAAACTATCGCACTCTCTTCATGATGATCGTTATTCCCATCTTTGTCCTTCAGAATTAGGAAGCGCCCCCTCCAGTGGGGGAGAATAAGGCACTTCATGCTTCTGCTTCCTGTAAGATACAAAACGCCACCTGTCAGCCACTAGCTACAGGCCCAACAGTCTCCCATGCTCTGGTTCCTCAAGACCAGCCAGGTTGGCAGGACATTCACAATGGGCCTGTCCCCAAACAGGGCCCTTAGTGCTCAGCTCCCTCTGTTCGCTCACCCTGTGCTGCCTGCACACAGGACAGATGGATGGACCAAAGGAAGTGCCTGTGGGTACCCTGAGCAGGACCCAGGCAGCCTTACCAGTATTCTCAACAACTGGCTATTAGCCCCACAGAATCAAGGAGGACTTCACTGAGTGAGAAAAATGAATTTTATTAAAAAAATATACACAATTTTTATTTTTGATGGATGCAGAGGGGATCGCATTGAGGCCTAGAAGTGCATGGGAAACAAGAGCGGAGGCAACAGTGTGAACGGGGCAACCTGCAGGGGCCCCCACAGACGGTTCTGCACAGCCGCCAAAGCACCGCGGATGGAGTAGAAAGGAAACGTGGGTGAGGAGGGCGATGAGACAGGACGCTGCTCCCGCTGCCTCTTGTCTCAGTTCTGGATCCGCTCACACTGTCTCTGTTCTTTTACGGAGCGGAAATGTGTCAAACTGCTTAAAATTAGTTCCGGTCTTATGTTCAATTTTTTATCATGAAATCCTGTATTGCCCCCTCCCTCTCTTCATTAGAGACTGAACCCAGAGGCTCTCTAACCACTAAGCGACATCCCCAGCCTTTTTTTTTCTTTCTTTCTTTTCTTAATTTTATTTATTTATTTGTTTATTTTTTCATATAGGATCTCTCTAAGAGGTTGCTAAAGCCGACCTTGAAGTCGCAGCCTTCCTGCCTCGGCCTCCCGAGTGGCGGGGATCGCAGGCATGCACCACCGTTCGCGGCCTGCTCGCTCTCTTAGCTCACGTTCTCTCAGCATTGCTGCTCTACCCACCGGGCACACGTGCCTGCATGCATGCCTTTGCCAGCTAGCCCTCTGCTGGGTGCAAAATTAAATTGTGTCCATTTACACTCCGTTACTAATCGCCGTGCTATCTACAAGCCGCGTTCAGACTGTGATGCATGGTCTACCTCACATCCCTGGAGAGAACGGGATGTTGGCTTGCTTCTCCAAATGCTCTCTCTTTGATATTTTTATCCATGGATCTTCTGGAACTCTACACATTGAACTCTACAATGTGCTCCATGCGCTGCTTTTACAGAACCCATTTCCAGGTTGGTTACCTGATGCTCCCTCAGCTGAAAGCTCCTCTCTGTCCCCTGTGGGGACTCCCGTCAGCACCGCCAGCTAGCCAGGCTTCCTCCGTCTCAGACTACTTGCTGGCACAGAAACCCAAGTCCAAAGACAGGGAAGAAACAGAGCCTTAATAGAACCACCAACCTTCCAAACTTTCCTCTCTCTTTTGTTTACCTCCTGTTATTGATCAATTGCCTAACTTCTTTTTGATTATTATTAACTTGATCTCAAAGAGTAATTAATTAAACCAGTTTTGGTACAAACATTTAATAGATATCATGAAATTAACAAAAATGATATAATAGTGAGTATTGTTATAGAAATATAAACTTATGAACAATCCAAATTATAAAACTTGTACAGTTTGAACGTACCTTCTAGTTGAAATATATGCATCTATTACAGAAAACTATAATGTACATGAACATCATGAATATGTTCTCAGTAACATTTTATACATATGTACATGTGCATATAGGTATGAGCAATGGGATTATGGTTGTATTTTAGCCTAATCCTTTAGTTTATCTGTATTCTTGATTTTTCACCAGTAACAAAATGCCAAATATTAATACTAAGATTATTAATATTTAATATTTCTTTAACATGTGGAAGCCTACCAAATGTTTTTAGTATACCTGGATAGTATAAACCCATAGTCATGTCAGAAAAGAAAACTGACTTTGTGAGTGAAAATATTCATTTGTTAGCATTTATTTGAGGATTAAAGTGAGACATGAATGGTGCTGGTCAATGGGTTGAACTTGACAAAGAAACCCATATTCCAGTCTCAGGCTCAACTATCTGTATAATCTTTGCAAGTTGCATAATGTCTCAAGTAATGTTTCCTTATATACAAATGAGAGTGCTGCACTAGAGACGGACAGTGTCTCTTCAACATGGAATCTGGATAAAGTCTCTTCATCTTGAGTATCATGTATCATATATAATATTTGAAGCCTCCAAATAGATCTTGATGTATGGAGGAAGTAATATTTTTCTCCCAGGTAATGAGACCATTAATGTGCATGCTTTAAAAATTTTTAGTAATGTTTATTATCATTCATCCTCAAATAAAAATTAATATATAGTAAATACCCCTTGAACTTTCTGTATTCCAATCACTTTTCAGAATCATATACATGAGTGCAGGAAATGTAGCTCAGTGGTACAGCACATACCTAGTGTGTGCAAGGCTATGGATTCAATTGCAAGTAGTGGAGAAAATATATATATGTATATTTACATAATTTGATGTTTTAAATACTCAAAGCAAACCTATGAGCTATGTTATAATTTTTTTCATTATATTTCAGGTAAAACACCCCTCTCCTTAAGATAGGTTTGCATTATATCCCCATTTTTCTCAAGAAGGAATAATGATAAACTATAGTCAAAGTAAACAGATGCAGATCCCTATTTACAGCAGGTTGATCTCGTAGAAAATATTCACTACCGTAAAAAATTCTGAAGTGTTGTTTTTCCTCATATCCACACAAAGGGATTAAGTGAAATTAAATGTGATTAAGTGAAAGTTGTGAGAACGCTCTAGCTTTAAACTTATGTGATATATGTGATTCTTTGGGGTTATATTTATAAAACGCAGTGGAAGGAAGCGTGGCTGTGGTTGCCCATGGCTGTGTGACAGCTGGTGGTCAGCGTCCTTCACTTCTTTGCTCTTCAGACTTACCAGCAACCATGCCCTGGTGTCCAGCACTGCAATTCCTAGAGAGGCCACTAGATGTCAGACATGAGGTCTTGGTGTGGAGTTTAAGGTGACCCTTCCCTTCATGACCAGTTTTCCAAGGGGAGTATGTCTACTGAATTACACATTTCTGATGTCAGTGGCAGTTCCCTGGTATACTCCTCATTCTGCTTAGTGATCAATGGAACAACTAGATAAAATGTCATGTGTAACCCCTGCATACCAGGTCGCCCACTTGGTGAATCCCTTGACAGTAAATAAGAGGTATTTGTATGGCCTTTACATAATGTGGTGTGTGTTCAAGGGAAATTCTTAATAAATGCTTGTCATTTGGTTGTAGAATGACTTCATAGATTTTGGATGAATCATTAAGAGATGCCCTTCTATTTTTGATGTGTTTGATTCTGGTGAATTCATTGGATTAATCTATGGCAAGGACTTAGAGGGAAGAGTTTAGTTTACTAATGGAGATTGCCATGTTGATCACGTTCATTGGACATATACCTGCATAAAAGATCTGGAAGAGCCACAGCAAGCTGTCTCTCCCTCAGTCCTCTCTCTTTAAGAAGGGGGAACTAGCTGATAGAGGTCTTGCCTAAGATACCCAAGGCCTGGGTTCAACCCTCAGTACTGCAAAAAAAAAAAAGAGAGAGAATTATAAGCACATCTTCTACCACATCCTTCCCTACCACATGGTTACTGAGAGTAGAAGGACAATTAGGTGGCTCTTTCAAGGAAAAACCCAGCTCAGTACCCTAATGAAAAAAACTTCTAAAATGAAAGACTATTTTTCACTTAGATTCATGTTGAAATTACAGTTCAGGTTAGGTGGTCAATATTAGGTCAAGACCCAGAGAAAATTCACTGGAGTAGGACATGTTCTCATTGTTAGAGCCAAAAGCAAATCTTTAGGCAGGACTTGTGATGAGAAAAAACCTGGGAGGCTGTGTATGGAGATGCAGGTAGGCAGAGTGTCAGTATTGCCAAGGTCTGTGGCAGGTAACAGAGCACCAATTATGAGGCTTGGATCTGGCAGACTGGACTTCAGCCTCTAGAAAGATTGACAGAAGCAAACTGATCATAAATAAGGCCAACAAAGCAGTGCCCTGGGCCAACAAGAAGAAAGGTGTGTATATAGTCAACAAGGAAGCCGTCCAGTGTCTATAACCAAGTGCCTGCTCAGGGCAACATACCAGCTAGAAAACCAGAGTAAAAGTTCTGACTGGCTATTGAACTATCAAATTAGTAACTTAAATCTGCCTACAAAGGAACATGACTGATGGATTCAACAACCGGAGCTGAGGAACATTTGTATCAAGGGGTCCACGAGTATATATATCATAAGAAGATTATTCAGGGAAACAGGTAGTCAAAATTTAGCACTTGCTAAGCGTGATGGCAAGTTTAATCAGCGCAGAAACATGGTTCCTGAATTCAAGTAAAGGTAAGGTGCATAAAGTGTTTTAAGATATAGTACCTCAGTCTAAGATTTTAAGAGCTTATTTTGAACTAAGTATCTTGTGCTTTTATCCTCAAAGCAACATTACAATAGTAATGATCAGGAACAAACGTACTAAGGCTAGCCTTTCATACAAGCTGAAGTTACTGTCACCGCAACCATTTTAGGGGTCTTGTACTCTCAGAGCATAAGGAAAATGGACAATCTTGTATAAATGACATGAGGGCTCTCCTATGCAAAACTAAGTCCCTGTAATCGTTTCCTATTATTTCCTATTCAGAGACAAACTAACATTAGAATGAGACAGACATCCGTTTGCATGGTGATACATCTCTGAGCAGAGACGTCATTACCGGGAATTTATCTTTAAGACTCCGTTTTCTCAATTGTAAAATAAGAATAATTGTATGAAACCGATGGTGAGCGTTAAGATGCCCACGCACAGGGAGCACTCAGTGGTCAGCGTGCTCATCCCAATGTGGCATCATTCTCCTTCCATCGAGTCCATCTCCCTGCACCTTCAGTATCCAGGTGGCATACGCATGTCCATTGCTAAATAGAGGGATGAGATGAAGGGGCTCTAGTGAGCTCAGGTGACTTCTCTTAAACCTCCCTTTCCCCCGCCGAAGGATGGGCTGATTAGGGATGTCACAGAAAGTTGAAGCAGAATAAACCAGCCAGCACTCCATTTTTCCATAGCACAGTATCTACTCCCTAACGTGAACAACTGAAAACCCACTGGAGGCCCTGAAAGATCTAGTGGCTTACTGGGCACCATCCCAGCTACAGGTCAAAATTCTCTCTTCACACCGCAGGCTGAAACCATAGAAAACAATCCAGTGTCCCTGGTTGACCCTTCACCTTCAAGACTGCTCAACTGAAGAAGACAAAACCACCAGTTCCCGAGCAATTATGCATGAAAAATAGATGGAACGTATCTCAAGATGAACAGGCTCACTCTGCAGGATAGTGAAATCCATCCCTGAATACTGGCAAATGACCATTGTGACATGGAACTGACTGCTCTCTCATTCCTCTTGGGCCTTAATATACCCAAGGAAAGCCAGGAGGTTCAGTCTTCCTTACTCTATGGCCCTCACTATGATAGAAAAGGATAGTATTCTGAGATATTATGAGACTAGGTTCCTCAAGGTAGTACCAACAGTGGATTATTGTGAAAATCCAGTGATTACATGAATGTGCTTGATAATTTATTGGGCATGATCTTTAGGAAATTCCCAGGCATTACCCGGTGAAGCTCCAAATAAGTGGAAGTTAAATGCCGAGGATGGCGTTATATTATATCCATCCACCATGACCCACACACCACACACACACACACACACCTCTCAGCTCCCACACAAACACTTCACTTTTCAACCACCCCCAAATCATTTTCCATACTTCCCAAGTGGCATTGCCTGCATTCATCTGGGAAAAATTCAGGGTTTCATGGTTGACATAAAATATCTAAATTTTAAAACGCATCACCCATGTGGAAAATGAAGTCAGAAAAGACATTTTGCTAAAAAGACTCCACAGGCAGGTGACTTTCTATTTCTTTTATTCATCACGAGGTGACTATTTTACTCCCTATAGCTATTATTTCAAAATGTCTCACTTTGGTCAGGTTCCCAGCCACTGCCCCAGATGGATCATGCTTCTAAAGGACCTCAACTGCTCTCATTACTGAAATCACTCAGAGTTACTCCTTCAACTTCCCTGCCCTTGGCCTTAAAATATCTCTGTAGCTATATATATATTTTTAGGGGAGCGAGGTGATTTTTCTTTGTTCAGTCTAGCCCTAACGTGGTAACCGAAGATGATCCTACCTAGTCCTGTCTGGTCCTCTGTCACCAGGCAGATAGACACTACTGATATTCCTTCCTTTGCCTGTGGTACCTCCCTTTCAGAATACTGCTGACAAAAGTGGGGAGCAGGCAGATCAGCAGGGCATGTCTTCCTTGCTCCTAGCAGCTCCCAGTAACACTGGGGTGGGTGTTGGCTGGATCTCATTCTGATTTTCCTGGTCCTCTGGTTGAACACATGGAACGCCCAGGTCTATCCTCAATTCTCCCCTATTCCTTCTTTATACACCCCTAGGCAGAGTCCCTTCTCCCTGCCACTGATGTCTCTTTGGACCATTAGTGCGTCCTACACATCTGTGATAAACCTTTCCCTCTTCATTGTCATGCAAAGCTCATGCACATCTGGCTTAACCCTACTCTCTCTTAGGTTCCATGAGTTCCTGAGTTACCTCTCCCTGACTCTGCCTTTCCTTTGCTCTTGACCCAGGGGTGACCCATGCCAACACCTGCCAGGAGTGAATGATAATAGCCGTGCATGTTCACTCACCAACCTGAACCAGCAGAACCTAGGGATCACCTGTATTTCAAGACCCATCTCACTTGCCACCTTTCTGAGGACAACCATAATCCAGACAGTTCAATAAATCCCAATCTTTGGAGAATTACACTGCACTACCAGCACTATGCTGCGAACTTGCTGGGCCTCACACACTTACCCTTTGCAAAGAGAAGGCCTTCAGTAGAAGGCCTGAGTTTTCTTCCTTGTTAAATTTAATTTTACCACAGTTTTTTGAGATCCCATTTGGCTGGCACATTTTTGTCTATTTCACTATTTTCCATACTTCTGTGGCACATTGTTCTGGATGAGCTTCTTATAAACAATATCACAGGATATGTTTTTAAATCTCAGTACAGCAGATTTCAGCCTCCACATATGTATTATGTGTTTGGGCTTATCCTTGCAATCTATTTTATATTTTCTGATTAAATTTATTTCAAATTGGTGCATAAAACATAAAAATTTGGCTATATTAGTGGTGTATCATAATGTTTTGGTGCATACATACATGTGTGATATTCAGATCAGGTTAAACATGTCTGTCAATTAAACCTATCACTTCCTTCTGGTGGAACTCTCAACATCTTTCCCTCCAGCTTTCTGAAATTCGCAGTATATTATTGTTGTCTGTAGTCAACCCCCTGTGCTGCAGCCCACCAGAGCGTATTCCTATCTGACTGTACCCCGGTACTCCATTCCTCCCTCTCCCCCACTGCGGTAACTAACCACCCTTCAATCCTCAACATCTCTGAGGCCAACTTTCCTAGACGCCATGTATGAGTGAGATCACGCAATACGTGTCTCCTAATGATCCCCATTCCACCCGATAGCACAAATGACAGGATTCCATTCTGTTTTATGGCGGAAGAGTGTGTCACTGGGTCTGTGAACCACATTTTCTTTACCCACTCCTCAGTTCACAGACTCAGATTGTTTCCAGCTCTTGGCTGTGGTGAAAGCAGGGGTGTGGGTGTCTCTCCCGCCTGCTGATTCCATTTCCTCTGGATGTGTGCAGAGTGGTAGAATTGTGGGTCATTGGGTAGATCTATTTCTGATCTTGTGAGGAACCTCCACACTTTTCCACAATGGCTTTGCTACTTACTTTGGATCACTGCAGCCAACAAGCCTTCAATCCATGAGCCTTCTCTGTCTGCCCTAGGAATGCTGCGGTAAGGAGAGGGAGCTGGAGAGGGTGGCTCTTTGTATAAAACACATGGGTTTTCAACATTGCTATAAATATAGAAATGTCACCTGGGCTTACATACAGAAGACCACTTCAGTCTCTCCACGGAGGTGGGGCCAGGCAGACGGGTCCCGTGTCTGACTGAGGGTGGGGTAGGGAGCCAGGGCCACTGCAGAGAGTTCCAGGGGTGTTAGCATCCCTGAGGGAGTAGACACCTAGGGCTGCCAGATAGCAGATTGTGTGTGTGTGTGTGTGTGTGTGTGTGTGTGTGTGTATACATATATGAATGAATATATATATATTCTTGGTATCAACCCCTCGTCAAATGTATAGACTGACAATATTTTCTCCCAGTCTGTAGGTTGACTCTTTTGGTGATTTCCTTACCGTACAGAAGCTTTTCAGTTTGAATTAATCCCAGCTATTTTTGATAGTGTTGCCTGTACTTTCAGGGTCTTGTCCAAAAACAAAACATCCTTGCCCATTCCAATGTCCTGAAGAATTTTCCCTTTGTTTTCTTCTAAGTAGTTTCATAGTTTCAGGACTTCTATCTAAATTTTTAATCCATTTTGACCTTTTTTTTTTTTTTAATAACTGGTGAGAGTTATAACTAGTTTCATCATGCTACATGTAGATGTTCAATTTTCCCAGTAACATTTATTGAAAAGACTGTCCTTTCTTCAACACACATTCTTAACACTTTGTTGAAAATGGGTTGGCTGTAGATACATGGGTTTACTTCTAGGTGCTTCTATGTGTCAGGCCTAGTTGCAGATTTCAAGTCTGATGAAGTTGAGTGGCATGATCATAGCAATGCTGAGTTCGAATCAAACTCAGGCCCATCCAGCTTCTAACTTCTAATGCTAACTGACAGTTTCAACTCAGGCAATTGCACGCTATAGTTGTAACTTTTGATATGGGGGAGCTTAAAAGAAGATATCCTGGATTTCTTTTTTTTTCCCATCTACTATATGAGCTAACAATTTCTTGAACACAGTAGGAACTCAACACGCATTTTTATTTATTTTTTAAATTTTTTTGCAGTGCTGGGGATTGAACCCAGGGCCTTGTGCTTGCAAGGCAAGCACTCTACCAACTGAGTTATATCCCCAGCCCTCAACATGTATTTTTAAATTAAATAATTGGCAATAAATAATTTGAAAATCATAAGGTCAGTCATTACATTTCTGAGTTTTCAGACTTTATTCTCTTCAAGTACATGAAGAGAACAACATTCATTCTCTCTCTCCTCCCTCTCTTTCTCTGTCTCTCTGTCACTGGATTTAGAAGTTGGATGAATCTGACAGTTGAAATGAGATGCACCCAGACAGGACTAGAGCTCCTGCATTTTTATGTCACTGAGACCAGTTAGCAACTCAATTGGGACTTATTTTTTATTCTTTTTTGTACATTTATCCAGTAGAGGCAACAGAGGAAGGTGATAAAATAGAGAATAAATGGTTCAAATTCTCTTTTCCTAACTCAGATTGCAAAGATCTAGGTACAGGAAAAAAAAAAAAAAAAAAAAAAAAAAAAAAACTAGGCCCACAGGTCCTTATTTTTTCTTAGTGGGGGGAAGAAAACAGGCAAGAATGATGAATTCAACCTAGAAATGAACAGTAGAAGCTGAGTTGAATAGAAATGCCTATCTGGCTGCTTACAGAACTACACTGAATTCAATCAAGCACTTTGAGAGCATATTACCAAATGCAAGCAACTGTTAAAATTTAAGGAAGACCATAGCTTGTCATGGGTTGATACTCTGCTTTTCCCTTTAAATAGGGTTCTATAGAACTCTTGGATTCAATTCAGTAAAGTGTTTATTGAGTGTCCATGTTGTGTCTGATGGGAACATGATGTTCAGTGTTTGATTCAAACACCTCTGTGTCCTGGGCAAAAATAAGAGTGTTCCTTCCAGAGATCCTTTCATCTAGATGTTCACAAATCCTACTGCATCTCACTTCAACGAATCTCAATTAAGGGCAGGAAGCGAAATTAAGGAACTTGCGCAAAACCAACGAGGGAAGTAAATGAAGGGCTGAGGTTGCAGAGGAGAGAACAGCGCCCCCTGCAGCATCGGCCTCCTGGGCCCCTGCGGAAGCCTTGGCTTGTTAGCACGTTCTCTGATTTTACACAAAGACGCGTTGCACCCCGGTGCAGCAGTAATCTAGACCTGAGAATCCATAAAAAGCAATCCAAGGGTTACTGTGGCATTATGCCAAAATCCACTTATTTTGTAATATATTAAATGTTGGCTATAGACTCACTGAAATCCTAGTGAGATGCTACCTTTTAGAACAAGCGCATAAAGCAGGAAGAGCTGTCAGAGAGACCTTAAGAAAGAGCCTGAGCGTTCACTCGCCTGTGGTTCCCCTGATTTAGGAGGAAGACATTTCAGATGGGTCTTCGCTATGTGTATTCACCAAAGCTGGTGCTGTGAGATTAGAATAAAAATAAACATGGAACTGGTTAACCATTTTCTAGGGAAATAACTACTATCTGATCATTCATTTTTTTCGAAGCTCAGAATGCTGAAAGTCTGAATAGGATAACTTTGTAAAAGCACGGTTGTCGCCAGGTCTGTCTCAACCTTTGTGTGTAATTGCTATGGAAATGTGAGACGCCGTTTCCCCCCTCTGCTAGCACATGATCACCCGTTCAGTCCTTCACAAGTTTGCTCCAAATGATGCCAGTCAGGGTGTCCAGTGAGACCCTCAGACGTTAGTGTATCAGCCATTATCCATCACACTTTTGGACCAAAATAACAAATAATATTCCTGGAGGTGCTGCCGTTTGTGACTGCTGGTTTCCCTGCGCGGCATATGCCTAGAGAGTCTCAGATGAGAGGTGATTGCACAAAACTGTGATTGTGAGATGACTTAGCAGAACCCGTGATGATGTCCTAATGGCCTCCCGCGGGGGAGAGCAGGAGTAATTGTTTGCCAGGGGAGGGAGCACATCTGTAAGAAGGCATCTTCTGCACGCCAAGCAGCCATGTGGAAAGGGGAAGCACAACCGCAGAGGGGGCGACGGCAGCAGAGAAAACACAGGTCGAGGCAGCCAGGGGGCCCGGGAGCGTCTGGGCAGGAAGACTGAAGTCACACGCTTTGGAAAACAACACCAACAATCATTTAAAATGCAATGCCTGCCTGCTAAGGTTGCTGGCTTCTTTGGGCAACCTGCAATCACAAGGAAGATGCTAAACGGTGGAAGGCTAGGAAGGAGAAGACCAGGCAGGGAGCAAGCCTGCGTAATCCTACGTTGGTCCCCGGGAGTGTTTGCGCAGCTCTGCGCTGCTTTCAACAGGAGCCCCTTCATGCTACGTTGTACATCCAATCGCTTCCTTTGTTCATTGCTTATCATACCCATCTAAAGCGAGCCGCTATTTTTAAAACCATACTTTTAAAAATCAAGGCAAAGCTATTGAATTTACATGCACTAGAAACATCAATGTCATATCGTACAAGTGAAGGATACTCGTAGCCTTGTTTGCGGCGGCACTGAGCATCCTCC
Organism: Sciurus vulgaris; assembly: GCF_902686455.1. NCBI lineage: Eukaryota > Metazoa > Chordata > Mammalia > Rodentia > Sciuridae > Sciurus > Sciurus vulgaris. Next base: position 134,332,390 of record NC_136470.1, read on the forward strand.
ATTTGATCAGAAATAAGCGAGGGCAAGTGAGCTAATTAATGCTGCAAAATGCTAATTCCCTCCACCTTTTATCCTGTCTAAATTATGATTTTATCTAATTTCTGAGGAACTGAAATGCTCGTGCCAGTGGAGTCTGTCATTATTAAAATATAAATCAATGCATAAAAGAATATTGGCCTATGGGAAAGACTGTAAAAAAAAAAAAAAAAAAATTTAATGCCCTCTACAAACAGCTGTGCTCCTGACCCAGCGGTTTTTGTTGACTTTCCTGACAGGCTACCAGATTGTATCTATTTCAGTACTTCTAGCACATCTGAAGATGTTTCCAACAGCATTGATTTTAAAATAGAAAAATTTTTAAAAATGTTACTGTAATCAAAATAAATTGCAAGCACACAATCCACCCATTTACACTTTCAAACTGGCAAATACAATCTACTGTGAAATAGCAAATTACAGGAAACAATGTGAATTTTAATTCCAAGGTTTGGAATGGTGTTGAGGAATTTTTCTATCAACCTGAGGTCCAGGAAACTTGGGAGGCGCTGAAGTCTACAGGAAAAAACTGCCCCTTGCTTCTATTACAGGGCAGGTGTTCAACCATCAACAGACATTTTAAATAAGGGATATTGATAAATATGGTGCGCAGATGAATTCCATGAGGCTCAGAAAACAGGTGAAGGTGAAATGAAGGCAGAGACAGATCCATGCTTATGTCCCTTAATAGAGCTTTCTAGAAATTAGGGTGATCAGAGAAGTTTTCTCTAGGCTGTGAAGCTCTCAGTGTCAAAACTGGGTAGTCCCCAGGCAGACAGGGACAAGCAGGTCACCCTGTGGACTATAATTCTACATATGAGCCCATGTTACATAGATTTAATAAAAACGGAGAGTGAACTTTCATTGCCTGATAATTTCTCATGCTTCAGAATCTCTAGCTTAATGGCTTGCCTTTAACTAAACATTTTGTTTCTTCTTTTATAACTACTCTAACACCCATACATTTCTTCAGAATGTCATTGGCCTATTTATCCTATTTATTTAAATCTGTTGATCTGGTTAGAACTAATTCAAATATCCATTCCCAAGTTTCAAATTACCCTCTACTATTTCCCCATGTGCCCTGGTTAAAACCATTATAAGAATCCTTCTTTCCATAATCCCAATTGCCATGTTGGTTTGAGTGCAGTCGTGGTCAGAAAACCCAAGGGCAAGAGAGATTTACCTCTGCCAGGAGCCATCGCAAGCACGATATTCAAAAACTAATCTGCCCAAGAAGGCTGGTGATGCAGATCTCATTCTACAGAGAAGTTTTATTAACTAGGCTTGAGTCTCAAAGACAAATTGAATCTCGATGAAGAAATACTGTAAGACACATTTGATTTTGTGATCCTGTCTCCCGCCAGGTCAACGTGCTCCCCCATCACTGTTCGCCAACCTTTCCTTGATTCTGATGTATTATCAATTAAAAAGTCTCTACAAGGGTATGTGAACTGAGTCGCCTGAGGGACTTTTTTCTAATAATCCTGTCCAGTAGTGCTATTATTTCTGCAAGGTAAATTCTGAAATACAAAGACGGAGTTGCATTCCTGATATGTTTTAGTAACTATCAATGACGAAGCATAAACCAGCATCTGAGCTTGAAGGGTGAACCTGCTCCATTCACAGGCAGAAGGCACACAGCTGCTGAGACAGGGTCACATACACTTAAACCATTCATGTAAATAAGGATGCATGTGAGGGTGTAAAGAATTCATGAGAATAGATGCACAGCCTGAAATTCATCCTTCCTAGAAGTACTTGCACACTTTAAAAAAGAGCATCAACACATTCAAAACTTCACAAATAGGAAAACAGGCAACCCAGCTCTTCACAAGTTCAAAGCATTGCGCCACGAGCAATGGATGCTTCCTAGGAGGGCACACATCCACCCGCATTTGAGCTGCTCTTGATCTAGACCAAAAATTTATCTCAGTATTACACTAACAACATGGATGGATCACTATTGACAGACCCACTGGCTCCATCTCCCACTAGCTGAGGGCTATGCTGCTAAAATGCTGTTTTCACCATGTGCTCTCACACGCTAATGTCTTCAGGGACATCGTATTGCCCATGGAATGAAGTCCAGACCCTTTGTGCTCCCTGTCAACCTGACCTCAGGCTACTTTCATCATGCTGTTCTTTTAAGTAGTGTCCTTTGTTGTTGAAGTACATTGCCAAATTGTGGAAATTCCAGAAAATAAACATTTTTCTTGGATACCCAGAGCTTCGTTAGCTCGTTTCTATGAACAGGAAATAAGTGGCCCCAAGTTGGACATTGATATTAAAGTGCCCCGAATGGCATGGTTTTGTCTGTTCACCTGTTTTCAGTCATTATCGATGGCTAGGAGCAAGGGAAGTCCTGGGAAAAAAATGCTCAGGTGTCTCCCAGTGTCCACACGAATCTTTTCTAACTTTACTGTGCTTTAATTTTGATCAACTATGCTGCAAGAGTACAAATATTGAAACTTCAGGGTCATCTCCTGGAAGCATGCACATAGGATCTCTGGGAAACACAACCAACCACCTCCCTCCTAGTTTGCAAAGATCACCTGGTCCCATAATCTAGGACTTGATGTATCCAGCAAAGGGCAAGAACTTTAGGTAATTGTGAGAACTTTCGTGTCTTTGAAAATTCATTTACATATATCCTCTGTTTATAAACTTTTGTATAATCTAATTATAAGTGGTATGTATGCTATGTTTGGGGGCTGTAGGGAAATGGTTTAAAAGTATTTTACTCCTAATCAACCATTAACACTTGCAATAAAAGAAAAACAGAGTATGAATATTTTAGTCAGCTTTTTAGCTGCTGTGACCAAAACACCTGACAAGAATAATTAGAGGAGGAAAAGTTTATTCTGGGCTCATGGTTTTACAGACTCAGTTGATAAGCAGAGATTCCAGTGGAGGCAGAATATCATGGTGGAAGAGTGTGTAGTGGAGGAAAGTGACTCGGGACATTGCAGCAGGAAGCAGAGCGAGAGGGAGACTCACCACACCACAGACGACATACATACCACAAAGGCGTGCCCCCAGCAACCCACCTTCTCCAGCCACACCCTATCTACCTACAGTTACCACCCAATTAATTGCTATAAGTGGACTAATGTACTGATTAGGTTAAGAATCTCATAATCAAATCATTTCACCTCTAAACTTTCTTGCATTATCTCACATGAGCTTTTGGGGGGCTCCTCATAGCTCATCCATAACAATGAATGACTGACTTGAACTGACAGGAAAATAAAGACTTCATATACATTTTAAAAAGAAATAAATAAAAATGGCACACATATTGTCTTGAATTGTATTCTCTAATTTATTTTCCCCCAAATCTTTACTAGCAGAATGAGGATTACTGGCCCCATCAAAATGAGGAAAACAAATCTGCAAGGCATTGAACCAAATCCATGACTACAAAGCTCATGAAGAGTAGAACCTAGGAATAAATCCAGGTGTACATTAACAAACAAACATTAAATAAGTGAGTTTTTAAAATTTTACCTTAAAGAGTGTCACCTGTGGAGAGTAAGCAAGGGCAGTGAGTCACTGCGTAGAGGGTGTGCTCTCCACTCATGGCCTAGTGGAGTCAACAGATCTTGATGGGCTGATTACCCTGTGCCAAGGGCTATGGCAGACCCAGCATCCGTCAGTGAGCACAGCACAATCCTTGCCTTCTGGTTGCCTACAGCCCCGTGAAGAGGCAGGCAGAGAGACGGGCATGGTGGAAAGATCACCGCTCTGAGGCTGAGGCACGCTGGGCACTTGACCCCTCTCAGGACCTCAGGGGGCTTCGTTCTACTCAGTACATACTTACTGACCTCCTGCCATTTGGTCGATGGAACACGTACAATGGTAAAAAGTAAAATCAGTTTAAACTTCTCAAGACCTTAGCAAGTGAAAATTACTTTGTAAATAACTAACAAATAATAGCATTTGAGTAAGTCTTGCATCTCTTGAGCTTTTTGTGCAAAGCCGTGTTTTACTTGACTCTCCTGAACTGAGGCAGCTGAGACGTTCTGCGTTCCCACTGGGCATTGCTCTCAGCGTTAGTGTCAGCCTTCACTTGTGGGACCCACCGTTTGGGATTAAAATGAGAAATTAGGAAGGGTCCCCCCCGCCCCCTGTCACTCCTTGATTTCACCAGTCATCATTTCTGATGTTCTCACGGTTGCCATGTTTTGTAAACTTCTGGCTGTTCACCATGCTTTTGATCATTCTGTGCTGAAACTGGATCAATATCATGTTTTTGATGACTAATCCAAAGCAGAAGCTTTCAAGTTCTGACTTTAAGAGTATTAAAAAGTAGTAAAAATGGAGGTTCAGACTATCTTTGAACCTCACAGGCAGCCCTACAAATGGAACCCTGGGCCTCTAATGCTAGGGCAGCCTGGGCTCCTGCACTGAGTCCTGAGATCCACGTGGCCTGGCGGCCAGAAACCTCGACCAGAAACCTCGACCAGTGTTTGTAGCCCTTGCTGGGCACTTACTGCTGTCATGTGTTGGAGTGTTCATATTTGCAAAGGGAAATATCTGCCGCAGATGAAGCACGATGCTACAGGCTCTGACCAGCTTCCCAGGGAGGATCAAGACCTGCAGTGGCAGCAGGGATGCCTCAATCCCAGGGCACATGGACAGTGTCCCATCACAATTATTTGTGGTTCTTTAGCTTCTCTTTCACCTTTTAACCATGAGGACTTCAGAACCCCCAAAGGCATCTACATCCTGAGAATCTGATTGGCTCCATCTACTTCCTGCTTCGATTTCTTTTGGATTTCAGATGAAGTCTTCAGCTAGTACGCTAAGATCTCCATGGCTCTTTGCAGGTGAATCTGTGATGGTGAAATTTCAGTTTTCAAGAAGTGAAGAATTGCCATACAGTAATTATGGCTAACTACGGTGACCAAAGGCACAGAGTAACTGCAGGCCAAAGACAGGCTTTGCAAGTGGATCTAACATATCATTAAAAATAGTTGACAACTGATGCCCATAACAAGTTGGATGAATCTCAAAGGCATTGTGCTGAATACAAGAAGTAATTTTTAAGGGAGTATGTACCATGTTACTCCATTCCTAAAACATTCTGAAAATGACAAAACCTTAAAGACAAAGAAAATATCACTAGTTGTAAGGGGGTGCGGTAGAGGTAGGGGTTAATACAGATTCAGAAAGAAGAGTTTGGGAGTGATGGAGTCTTTGTGCATCTTGAGCTCTATAGTGGTGGTCACATGAATCTATACGTGTATTAAAATTTCTTTAGACTGTACACCCAAACAACAACTTCATGAATGCATGTAAAAGTCCTGGAAATTTGAATAAGAGCTGTGGTTTAATTAACAATTTCATGGCAATGTCAATTTCCTGGCTTGCTCATTCTACTGTGGTCACCTAGGATGATGTCATAGGTAAAGGGTACACAAAAGTGCTCCGTACTAAATTGCAACTTCTGCGAACACCTAAAATGATTTAAAAATAAAAAAAAAAAAACTTTAAAAAAGTAAGAAATCGTAATTACCTCAATAAAAATACCTTCAGAGATTATGTGTTTGTAGTCTTATTTTTTTAAAGGAAAATGTGACCAATATGAGAGGTGACTTTCACGAAGAGAATTGAACTTTTGGAATTGCAAACAATTACCCTCTGTCTTAACTTGGGCAATTTTGTCTTTGAGACAGAGCCATGACTATGATAACAGAATAATTCATGCAACTATAATCCCTGCCTGCAATTCCAGCTTTTGCATTATCTAACTCAATTCCTATCCCTGAGTGTGAGATGTTGAGATCCAGCCCTTTACTGGACACCCAGCCCACAAAGTCAACAAGGTCAAAACTATGCCTATTATCATTGTATTATCACTGCTTCCCTACACCATCTGTTTTCTACTGCCAAAGTCTTATCGTTCTATGGCTTCCTTCCACCTTAGTCAAGGGGAACAAAGATAGAGACACTCTCACAAGTCTTTTGTTTCCAACATCCAGTTTGAACTAAGTCCATTTGACGGTTTCTCCTAGATGCACTTGGAATCCTCCTTCTTCACGCCCACTACGATCCAGGCATGGCCTTCACTGTTCTACTTTAACAACCTCTGACTAGTATTCATAATTCCAATTATACAGCATTTGAGTATATCTAGGTGAATTTTTTTTTCCTGTGGTGCTGGGGATTGAACCCAGGACCTTGTGCACACGAGTCGCACATGCTACCAACTGAGCTATAGCCCCAGATCATCTGGGCAAATTTTTAACAGGGATTCCGTTGCTTAGAATCCTATTCCCTACTAAACTAAAATCCTACACCCTCAAAAATCTGTCCCTTTCTTACTTTTCCAGCCCAAGACTGGAAAAGTGAGTGATGTCTCATTACTCCCTTTTTAAATGTATTCTTCTGAAACGATCAGCTACTTACAGTATTCTGGAGAAACCTTATAGTTTTCTTTTTACCACCTGTTTCCATTCACCCAAAATTATCTTTTTAACCTCTTCATCTGCAGAACTATTCATTTCCCATCCCCAGCATGGACATGAATTTTTCTGAGATCACACCTTGAGAATTACTTATTCCTTCATTACTTTGTATATATTTCAATTATTAAGGGTTTGCTTTATTTATGTACTCGCCTCTTCTACACTTTTTGAATTCTGAATCTGAACCAAGACATTCAGTCTTGTATTCCTGGTACCTAGTATAATACAGTAGATCCCAGTAAATGGACTGGAGAATAAATAAGTATATGATTGATGGATAAATTAATAAATGTTTGCATGTCTCTTTAAAGCTTTTTATTTAAAATTGATATGAGTGAAAGCTATATAATGAAGTGCCTGATAGACAGCACACTCTAACTAGGGAATTAGTATCTGATACTTTTATAAATAAAAACAAAAATAATAGAATAAACCAGATTGCTTTACAGTTGTTGAAATACAGCAGTTGAACTTTTGGTGTTCTTTAGAGAAAAGAAAAACTTTCAGTATCTTATACAGTAGAAGAATTTTACCCAGAAAAAAACATATTAGTTATCCAAGTTGGATGTTCACCATGTTGCATCTGTTTCGAAGAAGTCACATTTGTCTCCAGCTCACCCCTGTTGCCAGGAAATGAGACATGATGTGCTAATAATGAATCAATAATATGTTGATACTGTGCTTGGGGATTAATCAAGAGCCCTCATTCTTTCAGGACAATTTCAAGCTGCCAGTAATCAGCAGAGGCAAGCAAGCTGGAGGGCAAGCCAAGCACACTTGACAGGGACAATCAGATAGTGCAGGCCAATCTCAGCAAAAAAATTCAGGAAGGACCTGCAGGCCCCATGACTAGCAGTGCACCCAACCTTAGGTTAAATACCAATCCTTTCATTCTCTCTCTGGGTCAACTAGTACAAAGATTACTTAACCTTGACTTGCTTCTTTTGCAATGAAGACACAAACTTACCTTTCTCTTTATACTTGAAAGGGATATCTAATTAAAAGAAAGAATTTCCCCCCCCCCATTTAGATATAAATGCTTATTTCTTACAACTGACCATTTTATCACTTGGTGCTTCCTCATTATATGGAGAGTAAATATCAACTTCATAAAGTAGAATAAACCATTACCACTCTGATTAAAGTGACCCTAACAATCTGGTGTTGATTGCCTCCTTCAGGGAGAATTCATTGATAAATAATAATATAAGGACACAAAAGATGCTGATTTAGTTGCTCCTCTGAAAAACAATACTTAGAAGTGAGGCAATATAAAAAGTAATGAAAAAGTTTGTTCCTGTTTTTATTTTTCCACTTAAAATTATGGGCAGATAAACATTCATTCTATTACAATGCTCTAATTTTACACATGAAAAAATGTATAACTAGAAAAGTTAAAAGAATTGTCCCATTGCCACTGTGTTTATAGAATGCTAATGCAGCCCAAACCCTATAGGAATCTGGCTGCAGCTTCCCTGACTTTACTGAATGGCAGACCGGATTTTCCATCTGGATGGAGGGGTAGAGCTGCCACTCAATCGGTGTCCCCTCATCCTGACAGTGGGGATTGCCCCTGGCTCGACTCGTCCTCCAGTCCTGGCCTCTCTTATACTATATTCTACAACTAGCATCCCCACTGAGTATTTCCCCACTGTTCAGAACATCTTCCATATTCCTTTGTAGGTCCATTATCTATCTGTCTTCACCCTACTCTGTGTCCCAGGAAGCTGGCCAAGATGGATATAGTCATGTTCTCCTAACTTTCTGGGTTTTGGGAGGAGTTAGCAATTGAGAGTATCCAGAGGAGATGGAGACGTGAGAGCAAAATCATGACCCTCATTCCCACAGTATCGCTTTTTCAGAGCCAACTTCCGCCACCCAAGGCCACAGTACTGACCGGAAGCCTTCTCAGGAGGTGGCAAGCCCTTGCTGTTACCGGCTGTGCTGCCCTTTGTGGTTCACCTTACACCAGCTCACATGTTCATAAATGCCTCCATTACAATCAAATTCCCCTCATACAATCCACTGTCATCTTGTTTGGACCTGAAACCATACATGAAAGGAAGATAAAAAAGGAGTGCACCTAAAATTCTAGAAAAATAAAATAAATTTTTGATTTGCTTGTCATTATCTCATCACTACTCTTATCCCATTTTCCAAAATCATGTTTATGGGCAATGCAAGTTTCAAGCAAAGAAACTTTGTTATCTATAGTGCATGATGTTCTCCCCATTAAAATATCGTCTTAAAATATACTATGTAAATAATATATAACCATGTGCATCATGCCACATCTTCCATTCGCAGATAGGAAAATTATTTTACTTAACGTTTTTATGATAATACTTGTGTTCTAAAGATTTCAAATGTAGAGACGTTCTCAGGAGAAACTTTTGATATTTTAATTCCTAGTTGAACATATTCATATTGAAGCTACTGATATTCTTACAGATAAACTACTGTACTATAATACTATAATCAGTAACTGAGTAATAACATAGAGTTGGATCAGTCTACTAGGGAGAGACATTATCTCCTTCCTAACTTTGAAAGTTTTATTTTAAAATCCCTTTTTATCCTTATGTAAAAGTGAGCTCATGATTGAGGAAGTAAAGTATCATTTTCTAAAAACTGCAAAACATGATTCTCATATAAACATAGAATAAACATTATTAGAGAATTAATTAATTAATTAATTAGGGTATGTTTGCTTTTTGTTGCTGTGATTAAAATAGACAACAAGAACAACTTGGAGGAGGAAAAGCATATTTTGACTCACAGTATCAGAGGTTCAATACATGGTCAGCTGACTCCATGGCTCTGGGTCCAAGGTGAAGCATAGAATCATGGTAGAGGGGTGTGGCAGAGGAAAGCAGCTCAGCTCCTGACCATCAGGAAGCAGAAAAAAAGGGAGGAGGTAGAGGAGGGAAATAAGATATCACCCCTAAGGGCACACCCCTGAGACTCACTTCCTGTGGCCACACTCCACCTTGATTACAGTTAGTTCATTCAAATTACTGGCTCATCAAATGGGTTAATCCGTTGAGTAGGTTACAGCTCTGATAATCAATTTTATTTTCTGAATTAATAAAGGAGTTTTTGGGGGGACACCTCATATCCAAACTATAACAGACGGAGTCAGGAAAATGGTAAGCTTGGTTTAAAGGAGATTTTCAGAAGTAGAGATGTATATAATCAATCAAAGGAATGCTAAAATGGATTTGAAACATGCACAGACAACATCTCAAACCAGTTAATATCCTATGGAGATATAAAACTGTAGCATTTAAGGTTCACTTTTCTACCAACCAGGAACACACATGTTAACATGTAAATTAGAAATACTAAAATTCTTTCTGTAGTAAATAAGGAAGTGAATACAGGTGCATTCTCCTATCAATTTAAATAATCCTTGAGTGACAAGGACAGTGAAAAGATACCAGTTATCCTCTGCTTTCTTTACAAATTTTGGGTCTAATTTTTCTTAACAAATGATACTAATATTTTTTAAATGAGGTTGGGTTTGATAAGGTTATTAGTAAAATTATGTTTCCCCCAAATTTCTCATTTATTGAAATAAAAATAAAGGCAAAATTCTATAGAATAATACCATAGGAAATATGCATTGATACTTTATGGAAAATGAAGAAATGACATGATTTTCTTTTCTACCTAACTTTAATGAGTTCCTTTTGGACACAATTCCATGAATAACTAAATTGTCAGAGCAGGTAACTTTCCTTCCATCTCTGATGACTCTGCAACTTTTTCACAGGTGGAAAATTAAATTTTTAAAATATTGATTTCACTACATGCAGACTTTTCAAACTATCAACTGCTTCTCAGAAGAGTTTTTAGGTTTCTTCTTACTCAGACTGGTCTTAAAATTTCTGAATATTTTCCTCTTTGAAGTTTTTTGAAACACTTTTAACATGAGAGGACACATCTGTTTTTCATTACAGGTTTCCCTCAAAAGGAAAGGTAATAAAGTAGAAGAAAATGTGAATATCCGAAGTTACAAAGATAAATAAAAAAAGGAGAAAATAATGCCAAAGAAAATAAAAAGTAAAGGTTATGATAAAAGTATCAAGTCCTGAAATGGGCCCATTACACGCAGTGTTTGGCTCTTCCCACACCCACCTGGAGGCGCCCAGTGGTAATAAGTAGCAAATTCAAAACTCACAGAGCTACAGTATGGGTTGGTTTGTGAACCTCTGTAGTAGTCAAATTTGTGTAGTCATGACTAATATGCCACAAGAACAAGTTAGAGAGAAAAATATTATTTGAGCTCAAGGTTTCGAGGTTCAGTCTATGATCAGCCTATTCCATAACCCTGGGCCTGAGGTGAGGTAGAACATCATGGCAGAAGGGCATGGAGGAGGAAAGCAGCTCAGAACATGATGGACAGGAAGCAAAGAGAGCTCTGCTCACCAAGGACAAAACACAATCCCCAAAGGCACGTCCCCAGGGACCAAGTTCTTCAGCAATACCCTCCCTAATTGCCTATAGTTACCACTCAGTAAGTAGTCCTTTCATATAATTAATCCATCAAATTGATTAATCCACTGATTACAGCTCTCATATTCTGGTCACATCACCTCTGAACATTTCTGCATCGTCCCACATATGAGCTTTCAGAGGACACCATGCATTCAAACCTTAACAAACTCCATCTGTCCCTTTCACTATACCAAGGTGCCTTGGTAAGACATTACAGATTCCACCTATTATAGCTATGAATCATAGTGGATGAAAGCAAAATAACCAATCAGTTTGTGAAAGCCTATTAATTTTCAAGTGTAACATCTCTCCCCTGTCCATTCTGTAAAGAACTTCTTCAGGAAAACAGTAGTAGAATAAGATATATGTCATTATCATTTTTAAAAAAACAAGAGCACAATCATCCATAATTTTTCTCTTTACAAATACCTCATTAAAATGTGATTGTAACAAAAATAACAAACAAGATATCCTCTGCTTTGCAAAAAAAAAAAAAAAAAAAAAGGAAGCTTTTTGCATCTTCCAAAATTTTGATATCAAAATCTAAAATGTTTTGCTTTCCTGGAAAAGCATACTTTTTCTTGGTTTTTCACCCGCTGTGAGAATTATTCCTACATTATAATTAGTTCAGATAAATGAATGGCAAGATTGCTCTTCAGATTTTACCTTTTAGAGCTCATTTACATGATGGTCTGTGATGACATGGTTATTAAGAGTTTGGGGGGAATTAATTGGGGTGGTGGTAAAGTTGTCAGCACAGAGTGAAACTCAGAAGGCATTTTAGTAAATCCTCCTGCTCATGAGACGCTGAGTGAGTGGACTGTTGCTCCCTGTCAGACCGCTTTATTTGGTAGGCATGATGTTATTTGGAAGTTTTTTTTTTTTTTTTTTAATTTCAAAGTGTGCAGTTTAGGTGTCCTTCCTTCAGTCTGTCGCCGTATTCCTCTTCCGCCTCCTCTTCAAGCCGTGGAGCACCTAGTGTTCTCATTCCCAGGAGCTCCTGCGTGTTCCCACCGTCCCAGGCCCACACAGGCAAAGCAGCGGAAGATGTTCAGCCACCCCTCGTGACAACGAAGAAACGCCTGCTGGGGTTTAGGAGCCCTCCTTTCTCTGAAACGTTCCCTCTTTCTTTTAGAGACTCACCAGGGCCTCCAGGATGACTGCGAGTTCCTCCCTGGGCACTGTCAGGGGGCACCTGAGGCAGCGATTCTGCACAATGAGACCTGAGGGGAAGCTACCTGCGGTTCTTCAAGTCCAAGCCATGAAAAGTCTGCCCTGTTCCCTCTCCCCCACCTGCCCCTGCACTCCTAGAGCAGGACAAGAGGTCACCCAGCCACCCTAAGCAGGGTAGTTGTCCCAAAGTGTCACCCAGATCCACCAAGTGCCTTGCTTTAGTGAGAGGAGAACTCTGTGGGGCTCAACCACTGGGCTTATTGGACATGGCATGGAATTTACCCTGAATGCCCCTTGAATGGAACTCGATGTGAGGAGCCAGAGACGGAGGCCTTCCGGTCTTGTTTCTTCAGGAACCCCCGCAGGGGGAGTCTTTTTGTAGGGAACACGGATGGAGCCTTTGAACAGAGTTTCCATGATCCATGTGATTTTGTTGGGGGTGAGCAGCTCTTGTTTGTGCCTGCCCATCTCCCAGTCTTTGTAGAGCATTAGACCAGGCTGTGATGGATCAGATCCAAATGAGAAGGTGAGAGACACAGAGACTAAAGCCTCTCTGAGCCTCTTAACCTTCCATCCCCCCTCTCCAGAGGTTCATGAACGAATGAATAATTTTAATTAATTAATTACTCAATCAGTGAGCCTCCCAACAATCAATTCTGACTAATTTTCCTTCCACTAAACCAAAAAAAAAAAAAAAAAAAACTGTCACCCTTACACATAGATGTTGTGTTGAGAAGTATTAAAGATGCAGGAAGGGGAGATGGGCTTGAAACAGACCTGCTGACCTCTAGGAAAATAGTGACTTACTCCCTGGCCTCCAGATGTCCATTGAGCACACAGGAAAGCTCAGCCATGCCAAAAAGGACCCAGGAGACTCAACTGCCCGCCTTCTGTCAGAGGTAGGATTATGTTTAACTTCAAGTATCTTTAATTCTCTTTTTAAATTTTGAAGACTTTTTGGTCATAGGTAACAAATAAAAAAAAAAAAAGGAAGAGAAAAAAAAGAAAAGAAAATATCTTTGGAAAGAACACTGTGGTCAGAAATGTTTGTCTAGGTGGGATAACCTAAGTTACCTACCTTGTCTGTAAGCCAACCATTGCTCACCCCCAATTTATAACGTTTCCAAGTCCCTTCCAGAAAGGTGTGGTTTAGACAACTCTGTTACATCAGAGTCCCCTTCTAGTACTATGGGTAAAGCCCATGAGTTGAAGAGCGGAGCAAATGCAGCTGCTTATTTTTATATTTAAAACATGCTCCAAGTATCTTTAATTCACAACTATCTCATCACATTTCATAAAATCAAGTATACTTTAAAATATTGCACATTAATATTTATTTCCAACTGCATAATCCTCAAACACCAACAGTAAATAAAAGAAACAATAATTCTTTACAAAGCCATCATCTGTACCATGAAAGTCCTTTCTTTTACAGTGAGGTTCTTATTTAGATGCATGGAAAAATTATGCCTTATAAAATACGGCACTGCCTCCTCTCAAGCCGGGTCAGTTCCTAAAATCCTTATCTTTATATAGGCACTTCTATTCAAATATACACACAGACATTTCTGTGCATTTATTTTACATGGAAATTATTTTAAATCATGAATTATTGACACAATATACTTAAGCTTTATGCAAGATGTTTTCACTAGAGAAAAATACTTATAGTTATACTACACACAAAAATTGAATTTTTTTCCAATTCCCAGTCATGTTTTACTCTTTTGAATTTCATCACTTTAATATTTGGCATTTCTGTGGCCTAAAAAGACTAGAGTCATTTAAGATTTAATGAAGAGCTATTTACCTCCTAAATCTTCTTCCCTGGAGTAATGAAATAATTACCCTCCCATAATCATGGAAACGTAAAACTTGAATCTCAAATTGAGCTGTTGTGAGAAGGGTTAGTGATGCAGCATAGGGTGATCACCATGGTAACATTTGGAAATGGCACTGATGTCAAGCCAAGAGCGTGGTGCTTCTATTCCCAAAAGAGCCCAACCAGGGACTGGCGGGGAACTCTTGCACAGTCCCGGGGAAAATGACTGAAAGCTAACATTTACGGGGTTTCCCACTGGAGTACACACATCACACTTTATATCATTCTCAGAGGAAGACGGTTTTAAAATACAACAACAACATAGTCTCTGTAGTTTTAATTAAAATTGCTTTGTAACATTATATCATCATGATGTGTGTGTGTGCGTGTGCGTGCGTGAACTTGCCGTACATTAAATGAGACTCATCCCTAAGGAAGAAAAGAGAGCGCTGCGAAGGGGACTCACTACAGCTTTATTCACATAATGGAGATAATTAAATAATTAGACATTCTCTAAAAGCCAGAACCAGTTAATTCATTTTTAACAGCATGGATTAGGAAGGTGAGTCCAATAAATTCTAAGAAGAATATGATTTACTCGGAATTGAATGGGAATAATTAGCGCTACTCCATCCCCAGGCTGTGGGGTGTGTGTGTGTGTATGTAAAATATACCCCCTTTTATTTCAGGGACTACAGGGAACACAAACTTTGTGGAAAAGATGAACTAACATAAATTAAAAACCGATATAAAATATGTATGCTGAACTTAGCATTATAATTTTCAAGTGCATATAGTAACTTAAATTAGGATTATTTAAATGATTCCAAGAGAAAGAATTCCTATAGTCTGTAGATAATTACTAATTGTAATTAGTGTACTTAATGTTTTATGCAACTAGGTGCCTGCAATGTACTTGAAAGGAGTCTGTTCATCTAAGTGGATAGGCACGGTCTTTGCAATCCTGCTTATATTTTATTTATCAAGATAAGATAAATATTTTAACAATATATAATAATTTATGTATTAATAATATAATGATATAAAATGTGCAACAATTTATAGCAAATACAATAAGAAGAGTTTCTGTAGCTACTGAAAATGTGAAGTTCAGCCCATTTCACTAATTCAGATGTTCATTCAGTTGGTTCATCAACAAGTAATTATTTCGTGCCTGCTGTCAAGTGCTGTGCTAAGTGTTGCATATGAAAAATTTGAAAATAGATACAGGCCTCCTGGCGCATACAGTCCACTGATGAAGGAAATAATCAAATGTTCACACAAATAAGTGTAAAATCCCAACTGTATAAGGTGTTCATTGAAGAAATGTACACTGGAATGTATAAACCATTCTCAGGGAATAGGACCCACAGGGAGAAGTCAGAAAGAACGTCCCCAAGAAAGTGAAAAACTGAATCACTACTGAAATAGGCTTGGAGGGTCAAAGGAAATACATGGATGTGATGGATATACATATCTGTGTACCAAAAATAGATGCATATATATTGGTACCAGGGATTGAAACCAGGGGCTTTTAACCACTGAGCCCCATCACCAGCCCTTCTTGTTTTTTTATTTAGAGACTAGGTCTCACTAAGTTGCTGAGGCTGGCTTTGAACCTGCAATCTCCTGCCTCAGCCTCCCAAGCCACTGGGATTACAGGCATGTGCCACCATATTGGGCTGAATGTGATACTTTATATCTTTCATGTGTGCAAACTTCTGGTCCTTATGATAATGCCATTGATTTATGTATCTTCTGCTATGAGACCAAATAGTGTTTTTTTTAATGAATTGAAATTGAAATGAATTGAAATAACAAAATAAATTATTTATTTATTCTTTCACCATTTATTCTGGGAATGTTCTTTCACCATTTACTCATCTGGACCAATATTTCTTTTATAAGCTAATAGAAATGATAAAGAATACTCTCTAGCAGCTGACTTGATGATTATCCCATAGACCTTTGATAATTACCTACTGGTAAGGATCGAATTGTGTGCTCCCTAAAGGTGTGTTGGAGGCAGTACCTCAGAATGAGACCTTATTGAAAGAAGGACATCCCAGATATACTTAGCTAAGATGGCATTATACTGGAGTAGGTGGGCCCCTTATCAATACTACAGGTGTCAGGATGAAGTCAGCCATGGGAAGACACAAGGGCACACAGGGAGTATGTCATGTGCCAACAAAGGCAGAGACTGTAGTTATCAGTGCCAAGGCAAAGAGGGGTGCCTCACCTCCAGAAGCCAGGAAGAGGAAAGGTCTCAATTCCCAAGAGTCTCAGAGCAAACATAGCCCTCCTGACACCTGGACCTCTAGCCTTCAAACTGTGAACCAGTAAATTTCTCTGGTTTTAATCCCCCGGATTCTTACACTTTATTACCATAGTCCCATGGAACTAATGCACCTGCCATATGCTTGGTGCTATTCTAGGCACTGATTTTATTGGCTGACTCTACAAGAAATGCAAGGACATAGGCTGCGTGATCCTTGTCTAAGGACTATCTTAAGAATGAACATTTGGGCGCATACGTAGAAGAAATCACAAATAGTCACATAATGTAACAAATTAAGAAAATGCTTTGGAGATATTTTTAACTTAATGTAGTCTAGGAATCCTATGGGACATGTTGAAATCTATCAATCTAAACAAAAACTCAAATGATGTCCTAAATAAAATGGGCTTTTTTATAAAAAGTGATTATCGTTAAAGGAGAATTTCTGACCACATCAACACCAAGAAAATATCATGTACAATTAAAGGACTCCATATATCACAGTATGTAGATGAAGGTTTAGTCAATTACAAATCCCCCTGCTTCTAGAGATTGAGGTCAAACACTTTAGGTTATATGAATAATGCTGTAGTAATTTAATTGCTAATTCCATTTTAACATATTATATTAAAATAATAGACTATAATGGAAATGGTATGGGAGTAGACATAATAAAGTGTGGTAATTTATAATGTAAATAAAGGCAGTGAGTGGCATACACAGTGGACTAAATTCAGCTCTTGGATGAGCACACAAGGGTCCTATTAACTTAAGAATTAGCTGTGTTCACTCATATGAATTGGATTATTCTCTAAAGTAGTCTTTTTTTTCTGAATGAACTTTCTGATAGAGATTAATATATTTTCTACAAATGATAAAATCTATTTTATATAAAAGAAGAAACGATATATATACATATGTATGTGCACGTACATCACAGTTTTATACTAGTCATGCCTAGAATTAGTATCTTAGTTCATATTCATTGAATCTGAACTTAGCAAAGTGATTTCCTCTGGTCACTGGAAAGTTAGGAGACCTGTGAATAGCATCTGCTTACTGGAAACCTTCTCTTACCACACCTACCAGCCTGGGCTGGCTACTACAGGATGGAGGCCATCTGGGAGCAAAGCCCCAGCTTCCTGCCATTCCATTTGAGGCCCTAGAGCATCCAATCCTGACCCACTTGCCAGAACAAGGAGTTGCCCAGGCAAGCCATAACAAAGTGAGAAACAATGCATTTTATTGTTTTATCAATTAAGCATAAGGGAGGCTGGTTAATACATACATACACACAGCTAATACATACAGCTTTAAAAATTACTAGCTATAAAATAACATAATGCCCACTATGTATCAGTCAATCTATTGAGTATATTGCATGCTATTTATAAGTTTTGGCTGAGATGTTTATTTTCAGTTTCCCTTCATCAACAAGGAAACTTGCCCAAACATTATGTAGTTAATGAACTGAATTATGTATTAAACTTAGGTCTGGAAGTCTTTCTGTTTTACCATGTTTTCTCTTAAAGAGAGTCAAGGGCTGGGGATGGGGCACAGAAGTCTGGCTCTTGCTTAGTATGTGCAAGGCCCTGGGTTGAATTTCAGAACCAAAAAAAAAAAAAAAAAAGTCAGTCACCTTAGGATCCCCAAGGTGCATGCATCATTTACTCATCTATCAATGGTTTTGAAGAAGTCCCTTAGTTGCTGTGCCAATTGTCTATCTGTCTGTATCTATTAGTTCAATGGTTGCAATAAGTTTGTACTTAGAAATCCCAGGACAGTCTTCCCATCTTAAGAACCTTAAATTAATCCTATCTGCAAAGACTCTTTTCCC
Organism: Sciurus vulgaris; assembly: GCF_902686455.1. NCBI lineage: Eukaryota > Metazoa > Chordata > Mammalia > Rodentia > Sciuridae > Sciurus > Sciurus vulgaris. The sequence continues at coordinate 134,350,512 of NC_136470.1, forward strand.
AAATAAGATGATATTCACATTTTCTGGGTAATGTATGTGTATCTTTAGGAGCCACTGTTTGGTGGCCACAGCAAACCATGGACTGAGTCCAGATCTTATCAGAAGAGAGAGGGAAAAGAACACTTTAAAAAATGTATGAAATATAACCAAAAGTTAGCATTTAAAAAATATTTGCTATTTACCTAGTAAGGTTTTGTTTAACTTTTTAGACCCAGGGATGTTCTATCCCAGGCCTTCTTATTAATTTATTTTTATTTTGAGGCAAGGTCTCACTAAGTTGCTAAAGGTCTTGCTGAGTTGCTGAGGCTGGCCTTCAGCTTGCAGTCCTTCTGCCTCAGCCTCCCAAGTTGCTGAGATTACAGGCATGTGCCGCCAAACCCATCAACCTGGTTCTAAGTGATTGTCATGAATTCTCAAAACAACCTAAAGATAGGAACTAGTTCTCTATTTGTAGATAAGGTAACAGAAGCAGAGAAAGTTAATTAAGCTCACCTACGGAAAGGTAGAAGCAGGACATTACTGTTGTCCTTGTTCACCTTAAATGCAAAAACTTAATGACAAAAATCAGTCTCCTGTTCCACGCACACACTGCACATCTCTTCATTTAACACCTATCTACTGAGCACCTGAAATGTCCTGGATCTCAGCAGTGCACAAGATAGAAAAGCTCCCTGTCCTCAGAGGAACCCAACTTATAATTAGGGGCAGGGCCGATATAGGCAATAAATAGATGATTAAGTATGCAAGGGGCATATCAGAGAGCGGTGAGTGTTATGGAGAAAATGAAAGCAAGGCAATGATGGAGAGCAGCCAGTGAGGCTGCTCTGGATCAGGAAGTCCTGGGAGGCCTGGATGAGGAGGAGACTCGAACTGAGGTGTGAAAAGAGGAAGGCACCAGCAATGAGGAGATCCAGGAGCAGCTGGGGCGGGAGCCCCAACACAGACATCAATGGGTGCAAATTGCTTTTCTAGGGCTGCTGGAACAAAGCACCACAAGTTGAGCTGTTTAAACAAGAGTATTTCTACCCCACAATTCCAGAGGCCAGAAGTCCAAGATCAAGGGCTCGATTCCTTCTCAGGCTGTGAGAGAGAATCTGACCCCTGCCTCTTTTCTAGCTTCTGGTAGCCATCTTGGGGATTCCTTTACATACAGAAGCATCCTCCCCATCTCTGTGCTCATCATGGCATGATGTCCTTCCCGTGAGTCTTTCTGTATCCATATTTCCCCTTTTTATAAGGACAACAGATGATTTGGATTAGGACGCCATCCTAATGACCTCATCTTAATGACAATAATTGTCTCTGCAATGATAAAATGAGGTGACATTCTAAGGTGCTTCTTCATATGATGTGAGTTATACAGGGACAGGATCTTATGCACAAATGTGTATTTGAGGGAGAGAAGACCAGAAAGACAAGATCGGTGTGGCTGACTCTCCTACAGGGACTTCTTGCTTAGTCAATTAATGATGATATTTTCAGCTGCAAATACCAGAACACTCATCTCAAATGTAAGCATCAAGACCTGTAATTGGGGTGTACCTCTGAGAGTACAGAGACAGGATGCAACTCCAATCTAACTTCCTTGCCATTCTTGATGTCAATCTCTGTGTGTCATCTTTGTCCCCCAACAACAGAAAAGAGTAAGAAGGTTCTAACAACCGATCTGATCTGGCAATGTGCAGAAGGAGAGAGAATTGGCTCTTGAAGTCTACCCTAAATAATGGTGAAATCTCTCCCCTCCAGTCTCAGTGGTTCCTAATGAGCCTCATGGCCATTCCTGAGTCAATGTCTGCCCCTGAGGTATGATAGTACAACTCCCCAGGCATCAGCGAGCACAGGTGAGGAGTGGAGACCTGACAGGGGAGGAAGAGAAGGAAACTGCCCTAAAGCCAGCCAGCAACATCTGTCACATTGGCCAAGCAACATTTTGGTCGTACAAACAAAATAACCAATGCCTGGACGCTCAGCCATGTCCCAGATTCATGACATCCTGTGAGCATCATCCAACCCCAGCCATGGCCATAGTTGATGTCTTCTTCACATGAGCAGTTTGATTTGTTCCACCTTGACACATGTTTCTTGAGAATGACTGTGGAACCATGACAGGTTCTAAAGATGAATCAGACACTGTCCCCACACTGAAGGAACTCACAATCTAGTGTGGGAGGCTGGTCCATAAACACATAAATACAGTGCAGGGCAAGGAAACCCAGGGGGAGAAGTGCACGTTCTGCAGTGCAAGCCAAAGAAGCAGTCTTGACACAGACAAGGGTTCAGAAAGGCATTCAGCAGACATGACGTCAGAGCTGAGTCTTTAAAGATGATAGAGGGTTAAGCAGGCAAAGAAGTGGGAGTGGCAGTGGGAAAGGACCCTTTGAATTGGAGGAAGAGCAGGAAATGTTTGCTGGTGAGTTGAATGAAAGCAGAGCAAAGGTGAAGGATTACAAAGCCGGAAGGGTGAGGGTGTCACACAGGGGAGGAGAGCCTGCCTGGCATGTGGGAGCCCCGGGTGGGGCCCCAGGACAGAGAAAAGAGGAGGTGGAGGACTTGGTGTGGGGAAGGGAAGGGGAGAAGGGGAAGAAGGAACTGCAGAAGCTGAGAGAGTGAGACTCAGACACAGTCCTCTGACTGGTACGCCAGGTTACCATGGCTGAGCTTGGCACTCAGGTCACGGGGAGGTATCTGATTATTAGGCAGGGAACATAATACCCATGATTACAAAAGATATGAGAAATGCAGCTAGTGGGACTCCTCTAGAGAAGAAGGCAGATTAGAGAAGCATCTTAAATGAAGAATTTAGGGATCAAATGTTTGGGGAAATGAAGAGTAACATCCCAGATGCTTTCCAGTACAGGGGAGGAAAACCTTGTTCTCTGCCCAAGAAAAGGTCAAAGTCTCAGAAAGGTTTTCTCCCAGGGACATGCAAATGAAGTTGCCAAAAGATAGATTACAGGGGGAAAAAAGGCATTCAAATTATATTTTACATTTACATGCATGGATGGGAATTCCAAAGAAAGAAGTAAAAATCCAGGGAGACACTGAAGACCTGGTGGCTTACACTGCATTTTTTCAGAGAGAAAAAAATTATGCAAAAGTAACTAAAAAGGGAAAGTGTGGAAGGCACTCAGGACAGTAAGTAGTGGGAAGTGACTTGGAAACGTGTCAGGGTTATTTGGTAAGGATTTTTGTGCAAACCCATCTCTGTGCCATCCCAGGTATGAGAACTGTCTGCAATCAGGGGTAGTTCTCCTCTCCCTGCTATGGGAGAAGACATCTTTGCCAATGGAAATTCCCTTTAACAAGGGAACTTGTGCCTTTTAGACAGAAGAAGAAAGGGCAAGAGCTCTTTCCGTGCCCGCTGTTTCTCAGTGCATTCAGTTCAGAAACATCCTCATGCCAAATGGGCATATTTTGGGGTGGTGTAATATCAGCCCTTTGCTAGTCTTCTGCCTGCATCCTTGCTAGATGGTGCTGACACCAGCAGAGGAAGGGATCAAACGTAAAGAGCCAAATCTAGGTGGAAATGATTAAGTCATTCAGGGCCATGTTGATCCATGGTGCCTCTGGAATCTTCTCTGGGATGTATGGAAGAGAGAGGGGTTGAGCCTGAGTTCAGCTACAGGCATAAATTGGAGATGTACTGGTGGAAATCAGGCAATATTTCAGATCAAAACGGGAGCTTTGTATCAGTGATATAAAAAGAACCATGTGGCAAACAAACTTGGGGAGGATTTTGGGGAAAAATAAAGCCATTAAGAATCAGAAAAGTTCCTCCATTCTTCTCTCACCCTCCACTACTCCCACCCCCATTATATATCACCATCCACTTATCAGGGAAAACATTCTGCCTTTGGTATTTTGGGATTGGCTTATTTCACTTAGCAAGATATTCTCCAATTCCATGGAGGAACTTTAGAAATGAGAGGGAGGAGGGGGCAGGGGTATGAAAAATGGTGGACTGAGACAGACATCGTGACCCTGTGTACATGTACACGAATGGTATGAACCTACATCGTGCGCAAATGTAGAAACGAAATGATGTACCTACCCCTTTGGTGAACAATGAATCAAAAGGAAGTCCATAAAAAATAAAAAAAAATAATAAATTTAAAAAAAGAATCAGAAAACATAGGACCATAGTAATAACAATGATAGTCAAAACTTTAAAACACATATCTCAGACAGTTCCAAGCACACTGTGGTGATACAGCAGCAGCTCTGTGAGACTGTGCTTGTTATCTCAAAGTCATCCAACCTTTGCACTTAATACTTGAGACAGGTGTTCAGTGGAGGAGCCGAGGTACAGATCCAAGTGCCCTACTCAAGTCCATCCTTTGACTTCCTTTAATGACCATGGACCCGACAATGAGCAAAGCAGGAAATACAAATTTCTAATGAAATTCTAGGACAGTGTAACCTCCCTAGCAATCAAATAAACACATGCATGCTAAAATAAAACAGAATTTTCATTTTAATATTTGGCAGTCCTTTTCTCTAAGAGCAATGCCTATGGTTTGAAAGGCTTCATTGAAAACGAAATCATCACCCAATGAGAAGCATGTGGTGAAACTGTCTATTTATTGAGGTTTAAACAATGAAAACAGGGAGGAATGAAGTCTAAATATTAACAGAGTCTACCTCCAGGCAGTAAATTAAAACTTTCTCAGAATCTCGATTCTATTTTCTTGCCATTTCTGTGTTAATGTGGAAAACCTTGGCTTCCTCTCCAGGGTAGCACCCTAGGGTACTAGAAAGTGCTGGACCTCAGCTCTCTAACAGGGCAGGATGGAGGGGCCGAGGAAGAGGCCACAGTAACTCCCTGCTGACCTAAGGGAGATCCACAGTGACCTCAGTTTTCCCGGCACTGGCTCAGAGCAGGCCCTCTCTCTCCAACGGGCTGCTCTGCCTCACGGGTGGGCCCAGGCCTCAGATGACCAGCGGCCTCAGGCTGTGACACAGACAGAAGCAGCCCTTGCTGTTATGCTGCTCTTTCCTCTGTCATGTTTCCAAGAATGAGGAAATAAACCAACACAGGAACTCATGCTTCAGAAAGCAGGGGATGCCAAGGGATAAAAGGTGTCAGGAAGTCACCAAGGCCCCATGATTGCAGGTAAGGTGGAGGACTAACTGTTGAGGGAACCAAGAATCACAAACACCTCTGGCCTAGGAACAGGAAGCTTTGATCCCACAGTTGGGGCTGAACTGCTGACATATTGCTTCACCTTCACCCTAAAAGCATCTGACCGACTTTGCCCGTCATTGGTCCTTTCTCTCTCTAGGGCTCTTGGAGCGCCTGGCCTGTTTAGAGAGACATTTCTGCCCCTAGGTGCAGCTGCATGCTTCCCGGCTCTGAATTACTCGCGATTAGCCTGATTGCGGGGCTCTGGAACCTCTAGGAGCCCTGGACTGGCTCAGTAGTTATCTTAGATCACTCACTGATGACTAATGCGAAGGGCAGCTCAGCTGTCAGGAATGCCAGCGTGGCCAGGGTCCATCCTTGGGAGGCCCGCCACCAGCCATCCAGCCAGCTGCACACCTTGCACATCTGGGTGCCCCGGAAATTCCAAGTCTAGCTCTCTACCGCCCTCTAGCCTTTCCTGCTTTTCCTGGACACTACAAGCCAGGCCTACTTGAAGACTCTGGCCAATCCTGGGCTTCCCGCTTCAGGTACTTAAGGGCAGATGATCCTGGGCACGTAGAAAATGGAAGCAAAAAACTTACTGAAGTCAGACAAGGGAAGAATTGGGATGTCTACCCTGTGTCTAAGCCAGTTCAGTCAATTCACCTGAACCTGGAGACCAGAAGGCGGAAGCTGTGGTCTTGGGAGGGAGGGGATTGTCAGGGGCATGACCGCTGTTGGAGGCACCACAGCAGAGCTGCTCATGGTTAGCACACAGGCCCACGCATGCCCTTGGGCTTCAGGGAGGGCGTAGAGTCTTTGATGGAGAAGCACCAGGCAAGGACCATCTCTATAATTATAGAAGCTGGGAGAGCAACCAAGGAGACCAACGCCTGCTGCCAGCTTCCTTCTGGCTCCTGAAGCCCCGATGGTGAGGAGCCAGGGGAAGGAGAGCCTTCATCCCTTTTGTCAGTGCCATTTCAATTCTTGGCCCTCTTCTGTAAAGCCCGGTGTTCATTTCATACTGGAATCCATTTCCTAAATAGAATGTGGACTCCCTCAGTAGAAAGCAATCTCTCTTACTTCAATTTTAAGTGTATGAGAACAGAGATTTTGCTTTCTATTTTATTTGTTTACTGTTATAGCCTCACACATAAAATTATTCAATGAATAGTTATAAAATGAATGATTAGAAGCCACTTTTTCAAGGAACATTTACTCAGAATGGTATCAATAGATAGGCTACACTTTATTTAGCAACGTGCCAGGCGTGTTGGCACACGCCTATAATCCCAGCAGCTTGGGAGGCTGAGACAGGAGGATCAAAGCCAGCTTCAGCAAGAGCAAGGCACTAAGCAACTCAGTGAGACCCTGTCTCTAAATAAAATACAAAATCGGGCTGGGGATGTGGCTCAGTGGCTGAGTATTCCTGAGTTCAATCCCCAGTATCCGTCTTAAAAAAAAAAAAAAAAAATCAGACTTAAGAATTTCACAAAAGTATAGAAATACATTCTGAGAAAATACAGTGACCCTCCACCATGAACTGAATATCATAAAGCAAGAAGTACCACTTAAGGAAAATAGTCATTATACTTCAGAAATGTTCTTAGATTATTCACTCATGGCTAATGTGAAGGGCAGTTCAGTTGTAAGGAATGTGTGAATACTAAGAGATTGGAGAATTGCACTGAGTCCAGCAACTTCTGTGGCTATGGAGAAAGTATACTCGTTATTTCTCCACTGGTCAAGCCCTTCAGATGAGGGCCTCTTTGGCCACCCTGCTGTCTCCCCTCGGTTCTCATTGGTATGCTGCAGGCAAATTTAACAGGGGACCAGCATCTCCAGGAGGATCGTCAGAAATACCTTGTGGCCTCATAAACCATCATATGGTAGAACATCTGGCAGTGATTACAGCCTGGGGAAATATACAGATGTGGTGACCAACCATTCACATGGCAATTGCTTCAATTACTTAACCACACATGGATAGAGGGCCTGGTGCTGGTTTTCAGAACACATTGCTTGAACACCTAAGCATATGTAAAGATGGAAACTGGTGCATGCTGTGATAATCACTGAAGCATATCACTCCTAGTCACAGAGGAAAAGATATTATCATGTGTTATACTCATCTGATTAGTAGGACATGTCAATTACACTGGTGTTTTGCCTGAGTGTCGGGACGAGGTTCATGCTTTGCTGTGGAGTCGCAGACATATTTTCCCCTGGGTGACCCCCAGGAACAGTGCAAACAGTATTTTGATTAATATGCCGTATTCATTCTTGAACTTGCCTTCCAAGGTTTTCATTTCTTCTGAGTGAATTGGTTTATAGAAAAGCCTCACAGATTCAAGAATTTTAGAAAGTTCGTTTATGAATTCCAACACTTGCTTTCACCAGAGATGGAATATTACAACAGTAATACTGACTACTAATATTATTATGTTCATCAATATGTATCTTCAAGAGCTTTATTCCACTTTATCCTTTCATTTAGGAAAAAGAAAAACATGTTCAATCTAAAGAAACTGACAGAAGGGGGAAAAAGAATTAAAGACAATTACATATAAACCTGTCATTTCCAAGTTTACACAAAACAGTATAAAATCAGTTTGGTAAAAGTATCTTTTTTTTTTAAATAGCTCTTTAATACTGTCATTGTTCCTAAGATATAGTTCGAATTCATCATTCATTCATTCAACAAACCTTTATTGTTTTTTTCTCATAAGACACTGAATTAAAAGAGAAAGAACATATACTCTCAAAGAGAGTGCAATTTCTTAGGGAGTAAAAAGAATACATTCACCTAGAGAAATGCAGAAAATATTAGTAATCTCACAAAATTTAGCCTTGTGGTTACTTGATTATTTGAATTCAATGAAATACATCATGAATATTTTAACTCATTTAAAAGTCACAAATAGCCAGGCCCAGTGACACAAGACTGTTATCCCAGAGACTTTGAAGTCTGAGGCAGGAGTACTCGGTTCAAAGATAACCTCAGTAACTTGGTGAGGTCCTAAGGAATTTAACAAGATCCTGTCTCTAAATCAAATGTTAAAAAAAAGAAAAGAAAAAAAAAAAGGGAGGGGGGAGTGGGGATATGGCTCAGTGGTTGAGCACCTCTGGGCTCAATTTCCAGTACAAAAAATAAATACATATGCATCTAAAGTTACAAATACACCTTTATTCACCAATGTTCCAATGCAGAACTACATTTTTCCTCAGAGTATAAATTTGGTGACTAATATTTTTTAACAATGTTAAAACACTGTTAAAATTAGTACTGGACAATATTTGTAAAATCGTGAACACAAAAACATTTTAGATTTTTAAATTTTTATATCCTCCCATAAAAATATGATTATATAGTGTACCTTATTACAAGTGAATTTTTTAACAAATCGCCTTTATGAAGTCTTTTCAGAACATTCTAATTTGTTTTCACAGAAACAAGTGTTTTGACATACATTTCACTTATATAATTTTAATTACATTTTATAATTATTATAAAAGCAAAACAGACATCCATAGGTTTGGAAACACACATATGTGATTCACACACTCAATTAGGAAGAACAGAAATGCAGGTGTGTTCTTGAGAACAGGCTATTAGAATGCAGAGGCATGGCTTAGTATGTTTTATAGAAAGTGCTGGACCAGACTGCAAATTTGCTACTGCAAATTATAAAATTAGTACTGGCGACGACTTGTAAAACTTATTCTCTAAGACTATTCCCCATGAGAAGGAATTTTTTTTTTTTTTTTTTTATTGATAAAGACTTTGGACAATTTCAGTGCTTCTGGAAAGATTCTAGAATCAAAATCAATACTGAAACAAGTCATAGTCCTAATGTTAAACAGCTGTGAGATAATGTTACAACTTCAAAGTGATAGAAATATTGGCATTTTCAGAGACAATACCCATCTAAAAGCAACGGACACAAACTACAAGGTAAATTTTACACTGCTAGAAAAATGTTCCTTTTAAGATAATGAAATATAACAGATTTGCCATGGTGTTTCAGTCTCATAATCAAAGACTATTTTGATGGTTAACACTTGTGAGTCTTCCTCACTGCACAGGCTATTAGAATGAAGCTGTAAGAAGAAGGGAGGAACCTGAGATTACATGGAGGGAAATGAGAGGGAAGGGGGTGTGAAAAATGGTGGAATGAGACAGACCTCATTACCCTATGTACATGAATGGTGTGAATCGACAGCGTGCACAACCATAGCCGTGAAATGGTGCACCCCATTTGTGTACAACGAATCAAAATGCAGTCTGTAAAAATAAAAATAAATAAATAAATAAATTTTAAAAAATCAGTCTTCTGTTTCCTTCCTCTTCCTCTTTCCAGCACATCCGATCATACCTGGCATATGGCAGACCCTCCAATAGTCATGTCCGGGGAAATACACTAAGTTGCGCTGCCCTGATGGTAGGACAAAGTTTCCCTCATCTATTCAACCTACGGTTACCTTACCCTGATTTTAAGAAAGGTCCAAGGATCAGATGTTGGACAGCCACAAACAGCTGATGGCCTTGACCAAGTGCCTGGGAAGAAATTAAACAAGAGCAGAGTTAGCTTTACAACATTTATAGTGTTCGGTGGTTCTCTGATTGACAGTGTTTTTTGCATTCAGAGAGTCCTCTGTGGCAGTCTCATAGGATGAGATGCTCTGCTTTACCCTTTGAAGCAAACTGGGCACAACTCTAGCTTATACATAAATCGCAATCTTCTTTTTTCATTCAGCATTGCAGGGAAGGTTTCTCAAAACAGGCATTTAAATGTAGAAAAATAGATGGCAGAATCAAAAGATACGATGTAGGGCAAATCTGAAAACTGAGTCCCGTTCAGAAAATAAATCTGGATTTATTTAGAAACAAATACCTAGAACTAAATTTGCAGCCTTCTGATGTATCATAAAAGCTTAAATTGTAGTAGTGCTTGCAAATGAAAATTCATAGTAAATAACACTCATCATTAAAAAGAAGAAACCCATTTTTCATAAATACTATTAAACATAAGGCTCACCATGTCTCAATCTAATCAGTACTTATTAGCCAATACTAAGACCTATATATGAATATTGGAAACAAAATTCTGAAAAAGAAGTGAATATTGTATAGATATCTACAGAGAATGGTTGCATATCAAGTAGTTTGTATCTCGGGTGAAGAACCACAATCCCTGAGAACACGAATCTTTTATAATGATCTGTTAGCAAAACTGCTTGATCTTTGCCCTGGAGTCAGACATTATCTTCATTTTTCTGTACAGGAAACAAACTTGTTCTCTGCTTTATAATGAAGCACTATCATTATTTTCCAAAGTGATTTACTATATAAACTTTCTTGAAAAGATAGTCCAGAATAAAAGCTTGTCAGGGCCTCTCCTTATAAAATGTACAGAAAGAGCCTGGTGACACACACCTATCAGCCCAGTGACTAGGGAGACTGAGGCAGGAGGATTGAAAGTTTAAGGCCTGCCTCAGCAACTTAATAAACCCTTCAGCAACTGAGACCAGTTTCAAAATAAAAAATAAGCTGGGGCTGTAGCTCAGTGGTAAAGCACCCCTGAGTTCAATCTCCAGTACCCCCATCTTCCACACTGTGCAGAAACATGGAAGACCCGTGGAGAACTGTCTCCTAACACTCAGAATACAGATTCCTTACTGGAGGTGGGGGAGTTATGAGATTAATTTTTGCCTGTTTTTCTTTTTTGTTCAAAGATTTCCTAAATTTCAGATTTTTCAGTGTGTATTATTGATCACTTAGGAGTGATAGTAGGATGTTTACCTAATTTGAAACCAAATATATACATGCATGTATTCGGGATGTGTTACTCCACAAAATAATTTTGCTAACAGAAGTACAAGATCAACCAAAGCTTGGAGATGTCATACTTGCCCTTTAGCCTTGATGTCTAGCAACTGACCCCCAGTCTCGTACGCCTCATGCTTGTGACATCACATGTCTATTCTCACAGGAAGAAGTTTGTCATGTCTCAATTAAATGCACTGTGAGTTAGTCAGGTTTTCATCACCATCCCCAAAATACCTGACATAAACAACTTAAAGGAGAAAGGCTTCATACTGCCTCACGGTTTCAAAACTTTCAGTCTTAGTTTGGCTGACTCCAAGGCAGAAATATGGCGGAGGGGTGTGGTAGAGGAAAGCTTCTCCGCTCATGGCAGCTGAGAAATAGCTTAGAAACAGCACAGGGACAAATCATACGGTCACTTTTCTGATGAGTACTGTTATTGCAACCATATTTGTTTAATAGATCATGTGAACAAAAACAAATGCATCAAGCATTGCAATAGAGAGAGAGAGAAAGGGGACAGTGACAAGAAATACCCTTCCAGGGCACAGCTAAATTTCTTCAGCTAGGTCCCACCTCCCACATCTACCACCTCCCAGATGTCCATGCAGATATCAATGGTTCAATCCATCCATGAGGTCAGAACCTCACAGGCCAGTCACTTTCCAAAGCCCGGCCTCTGAACACTGCTGCATTAGGGACTAAGTTTTCAACACGTAAGTTTGGAGGCTACATTTCATATTCAAACCACCAAAATGAGGTTTCAATATTCCAGGAACAAACAATTGTCCTAGAGGCCCACATACATGCAAGTGAAAATAAATATCATGTGCGTAAGTGAATAAATTACACAAAAAATGAGAGATGACATGCACAGGGACAAATCATACGGTCACTTTTCTGATGAGTACTGTTATTGCAACCATATTTGTTTAATAGATCATGTGAACAAAAACAAATGCATCAAGCATTGCTAGGCCACCCTCGGTCCCAATGAAAGTGAGACCACTGATGAATTTGTAATTCACTAATGCTATCAGAACTTGGTTTTGAAATCATCAGTTCTTTAGAGTTTCTTTGGGAAAAAAATTATAAATATTATATATTATGTGATAAATAAATATTATATATCATATATATTATATAAATATCATATGCTATTTATTATAGATCAATATTATATATAATATGATATAGAAATCTTATATATTATATGATATAGAAATCTTATATATTATATATTATATGATATATAATATTTTTTCCTCAAAGAAATTCTAAAGAACTGGTGATTCCAAACATATGTTGGGAATACGCACACACACACACACACACACACACACACACACATATATGCATATGTGTGTCTATATATATATATATATATGCACTTTCTTTAATTGTAGAAAATATAATAAATACCTAACAAGTTTTTTTTCAATTGGTCTCTTGTTTGAGAGATCATTTTCACCATTTGCACCTTTAAGCAGAAAGACAAACAGTGGTTTCCTCCAATCTGTATTAAAAGGAACTGCATGAGTTGACCTGTTCGATAAAATGACTACTTAAGAAAAGCACTGAAATTTTGCATTTATTATTTTTCACAGTGCTCCCTTGTGATAATTACAAATATAGTGAGCATTCTTTGAAATGAATGATTTGCTGAAGTGCATCATTTTTGAAAGTGGGATTCCAGGAAATTCCGAAGATGGAAATAAATATAATCATTCATTGTGCTGCTCTTTCATTAAGCCTCAGCTCTGTGTATCTGTGTACAGTCTGAAGAATTCCAGATCTAAAGATAATCACCATCACGTGACTGAAGAATGAGCCAATGGTATGCAGATCCAGGATCCATCAGTGGAAAGCTAATGCCCTCCTCGTTGAAAGCATATAATCATTTTGAAGTATCTTCTTTGTTTTTTTCTTTTTTTTTTTTTTAAGAGAATGTCAAAAAAGCTGAGTCTAATTTTATGTGCCTGGGAGTAGCTATCTGAGCTTCAGGCAATACAAACGCTGCTATTACTAGGGAGTAAAATCTCTGCATAATTAACAAACATCATCAGCCTCACAGTGCCTGAAGAACGCGGTAAGTTCCTTGCCTGAAGGCTGCTCTCATCTTAGTAAGTCTGTTTACCCTGTCCAAGATTAGATTAGTTTAATTATTATGAAAAAGACTGCTAAGATCTTACAGCCTAATTATGCAAATGTTTCTAAATGTTCACAAAAGTAATTTATTTATTTGGAGATAAATGAATCTGTTTTGTCATAAAACAGACTGCAGTCCTGGCAATGAACAAGCAGGGTTATGTAGCCTCAGGCAAAGTCTCACCACAAATATCAGTGGGATCCCTAGATTACAACATTTAAAAATACATAAATGTTTTTAGCAGGTTTTTATTGTTTTTGTAAATTATAGTAATCCCAGAAAGAACTATCACAGGTTTAATACTCACCAACCTTGTTATGAAAACATGGTTTCTCAGCAGAAGCATTTAAAAGATGCTAACAGCTAAAACATTCCTGGTAGGCCTATTAAGGTACACCTGTTTTATTATGTCAGAGCAGATATCTTCACTGTTCTGTTGTTTTCTTCCCCTTCCTCCTTCCTTTAAGTAACTCATAAAAATTGCTGAAAACAGAAAGTAGAATGTATAGAGGGAGATCATATTACCTATATTAATTTTACCTGGAAAAACTGTGTTATCTTTAAATAACTTAAATCAATGCTTCTGTCTGAAAATGGTTTCTAAGTAATCTTCTAAATAACACCACCTTGAGATACAATTTAACTAAAGCTTGTGAACGTGGAAACACGTTAATCCTACCAATTCTCTGCTACTTCCTTAATAGTTACATCCACTGTATTATCAATAGCAACAATATCCTTTAAATGGTCAAATTAACACCCTTTATCCAGTTTCAACTTTGATATCAGAAAACTTTGACTGATTTTCAAAGTTGAATTTTAAACAAAAACAAATATTTAAGGAGTGGACCAGGTAGTTGAAAATGAAAATATAGTAGATATATGCTGTTCTTGCTTTCCGGGTATTTATTATTTCCCCTTCCAGAAAGAACCCAATTAGCCCTGGAATGATCCATTCTCTGGACTTGGTTGAGGGAGGATGTTTCCCTTCCCTCACAAGGAGGATCACACGACCTAAATCAAATCAATCCCAGGATTTACCTGCCTGGAGCCCTCAGGGAATGATGACAGAATAATAATAATAATGAGTTGCAATATGCAAAGCCACCATTTATTGAGTAATTTGAGCAATTTCTATATGCTGCAATATGCTCCTTGTGTGCCTCATCTCATTCAATCCTCATTACTTTTTCACTGAGGGTGCAGAGTTATTAGGTTGTGAGACGGAACTACCAACATCCTGATACCCCTCATATGGGGAGAACCTGCTGAAGAGGTGGGGCTCTGAGGACGTCATTTGAGAATGAGGACCACATACTTCTGGCCTTGACTTGTAACCTGCAATTAGAAACCCTGGTGTGTTGGGGGTGGTGAACCCCTCGGATACCCACAACTGGGGAGGCTGAGGTAGGAGGATCACAAGTTTGAGGCCAGCCTTAGTAGTTTAGTGGGATCCTGTCTCAAAATTAAATTAAAGAAGTGCTCTGGAAATGGCTTAGTGGTAGAGTGCCCCTGGGTTCAGTCCCCAGTACCACAAAAATAAAAATCAAAAATTACAAAAAAGAAATCCTTTTGAGATGAATATCGTGTTGTAAGTATCAGATCCCAAGATAAGGACAAAGTTATGGTTGGTCTAACATGAGAAGCAAGTCCTGACCAGAGGACAGAGTACACATAAACTAGAGAAGTCCTGAATGTGAAAAAGATGCAGACTTTGAATAGAACTCCGGAGAAGGAGAGCCCATATTTCAGAGATTATATGGTCGCTGCTATGATTTATGTATTTTGAAGGATACATGTAAGAAAAAAGAGGGATGCATATATGCCATGGTCCACATAAAACGCAAAGGGCTATGTTGTTTTGAGGTGTCCGACATCTCTTTCCACTTATTTTGATGAAAAACTGCTTTCATGTGGAGTACTGATCCCATATTTCAGTTCAGAAGGAATTGTTCTGTTTCTCCAGACTCCCGCATAGAAGCAGGTATACAACCCAATTTAGGTCTATCAACTTCTTCACCAGAAATTCTATGCCAGATCAAAATGGGAAGGAGCTGAGGTTGTTAAAGTGGGTAGATGTCTTTGACAACATGGGTGGTCCACATTAGGACTGGCTTGTCCCATTAAGAGGAGAGAGATTGTCTTTCCAGACTCTGATGCCATTCCTTGATAGAGCTGCTTGCCTAGCATGAGACCCTGGGTTCAGTCCCACAGTAGAGGGGAGGAAAAAAGAAAGAGAGAAAGAGAGAGAGAGAGAGAGAAAGAGAGAGAGAGAGAGGAGAGAGAAGAGGAAGGAAGTGGGAATAATACGTGCAAGAGAAGCACAAGAAGCAAAATATGAAGGTGTGGAGCCTCTGGGTCTAGCCATGACTGAGATTAGTTCTTATGCCCTGTATTTTTCAGATGTTGACATCAATAAATTCCCTTTTCTACGTAAGCTAGTTGGAGTTTGATTACTCTCACTTCCAGCCAGAGTCTTGCTGAGAAGATAGAGTGCAAAGTTCAAATGAAATTAGCTAGAAACCAGCAACCATCCCACCCCCTTCATATGTATGTTGGTAGGTGCTGGGATCAAATTTAGTTTGTTTTCAGGTTGTGAGCCACGTGCATCTCAACCAAGTGTCCTAAACACAGCAGATCGAGATATGGCCAACTTTATTTATATCCACTAGCTTCTTTTTCTGGGGGATAACTTTCCTGGGGGATAACTCTGAAGTGCAATGTGACACCAGTGTAAAACATACAGAAGTGTCTTTCAGTCAGGGCTCGATTACCAGAAAACACAGTTTATTAGAAAGAAGTATGTGAGAAATAATGGAATTTTGACTTTTGTGTGTGCATGTGTTTAAATTAACTGCTATTTAAATAAGCAGGACAATGGGTCTACAGGGAGATTCCAGCTGAAATTCTCTTGTGCACTAAATGGATGCTGTGAACAATGAATTTAACAGGCTTCTCTGATATCACCATTATCTTGGTTATTGAAGCCATTAAAAGCTGTTTGCTGTCAGTTAAATGATCATATCTCAACTGCACCTGCTTTATAATTATTCATTTGGAGCAAGATCATTAACATATTCCTTAAGTCATTTACAGGCAATTTGACTTAACATTAACAAATTTTTTTTTTGCTCTTTATAACAAATTAATGAGATACATAAATATATGGGTATACAGAAAGTCTATGCAATTCAAGTAATGAAGTTACAAAAGATCTACAATTTGCATGACTTGTTTATCTTGATATAAGTAATAGTTGAGACTCATTAGCAGTTATGATATTTTAGAAGTTTCTGAAATAATGTAAAAATAATTGCAGTGGACAAATTCATGCAAACTTCTCTTTCAGTTGGAGTAATCAGCAGAATACTTCAAAACAGTCAGCTAAAGAGATTTATTATAAAATGGTAATGATGTCTAATTAATAGAATTCAAGAATCAAATGACATTGTGACTCTGAGTATATTCCCTGGTACCTAGTAAGCACTCAGTTAATGACTGTAAAAGTAACATTGATATTCTCAGTTCTACAAGGGTATATAGAATGTATATAAAATAAGATTTTCCTCCAACAAGTTATAAACTAGTACAGAAGACACACCAAAAAGCATTCAGTAATGGAATTTTGGTCAATGATGCTAATGGTCAGTTGCTTCATAGCTGGTTCTCATTATGTGCCTGACATTGCCCTAAGTATAAGGTCACCCCCCACCCCTTAGGTACCAACATGGCGCTGGCTGAGCTTCTCTTCCTGGTTTTACTCCTCATAACTTCTTCCTACCAGCGGGAACTCACACCCAATCGGTGCTTGACACCCGGCCCAGACCCCCAGCAACAAGGCTCTCCCAATCAACCATCGCCCTGTCCCCCAGCAACAAGGCTCTCCCAATCAACTCTCACCCCATTTCATGCCCCAACCAATCAGCCTCTTCCCGGCCCTATGTAAGTGTGTGCATTTTTAAAATAAAATGGAATTTCTCCAGTGATTTGCTTTGACTGTGGCTCTGTGCACTTCTTTCACTAAGTGTTTCACTTGGCTGTGTTAATTTAAACTTCATAATATACTTACAAGGTTAGTGCTACTAATTTCTCCAGTTCACACACAAGGAAAGGAGACCGAGAGGTACCTTAGTTAAAGTCACACAACTGAGAAGCAAGAAAGCCAAGGTTTGATGAGAACTGACTCCAACACAGCTAATGTCTGCACTGCCTCCTAAGGTACTGAGGGCTTCTGCCTGAGGCGGTGGTTCTAAACTGGTGAGCAGAAGGAGGCTGGAAGTCTCGTCAAAACCCAGGGCCTCTGGAGTTTCTCCTGTAGCACGCACAGGTGGGGCTGAACATTAGCACCGCTCTTAGTGTTGCAGGGCACAGAGAAGCTACAGGTCCTAAAATGCACTTGGAGGGCCACAGGCTAAGGAATCAGGAGCAGAGGACACTAGCTCCTGAGCCCGGGTCTGGGACCTCCTCCAGGGCAGTCTGACATGTGGATGCCTGTGCTCCTGGGACTGAGGTTGCTAACGGGGAGTCTTGGAAATGGGGGCAGGCAAGCTCTCCTGCTTCCTAGATGTGGCCACTTCTACTTCTTTGCAACTTCAATGCCTAACCTAAAAGTTATAGCAAAGCAAAAAACGGTGACTCTTCTGAGATGATTGATTTGGGAAATAGTAGGCTTCACTATTATGATACAGGAGTACACAAGTAAAAACTGGGTTGAGGGGCTTTCTATGGGAGGCGTGAAGTAGCGGATGAGCAGGTTAGGCGATGGAAGCCCTTGAAATCATCTTCAAGGAGGAAGTCTATTTGTCGATGCTTCATTGAGTCGATGCAGATCTGTTAAGACCAACCGTAAATAGTCCCTGCTGCCATGGAACTTACAGTCTAGAAGGGAGAGTGAGCCGAGGGCCATGAAGGCACGTGGGTTCAACAGGAGACAGCGCCATATGTTTACAAGCTCTTGAAGATTATCCTGTCATAAGGAAGAATCGACGACTTAGCAGAGCAAGACACATGCAGCAGATAAGTCTTTGAGGAGCTGAGAGGAAAACATGGCGAAATTGGCTTTAGATAAGGGGAATCGTTGTTCATACTCATAACAAAAGGAATGGCAAAATGTAAGGCTGTAGAAGCAGCACATTTAGCAAAAGGTGGAAGGTTTTTCTGTTTGTTTCCATTTTGTCATGAAATAAATTAGTCATTGATACTGTGCAGAAAGAGGAACTGGAAGTTTGAGAAGAATGGAGGAAATTGTGAAATCATCGTCTAAAAATAAGGAAAAGTTAGATTTCCAGGGTTGTCTGGCAAATAGACGAAAGTCCCTCATGAGGTTAGTTTAATGTCGGTGGTCAGTGATGTTGTGTTTTTCTCTAGCAATACACAGTTCTGGAGCGATCACCACCATGCATGTGTCTAAAAACAGGATTGAACTACAGTTGTGATTTTGCCCAGCAGATATTTGGGAAGAAACTAGCAAGGGAGTCCATTCAAAGAAGTGTTCATAGTGATGTGTGACATAATCCCAAGGTGAACAGGCAATCAACCGTGGAAAGGTTGTGGAGGTTAAGGATCAGAGGTTCTGGTAGGGTTAAAGCAGAAAATTTGAACCAAGTGAAACAATAAAACGATGATGCTGAGTTCATATTTGTGCATTCTCGTGAGTCCTTCAACTCTCACGAAACCCTGCACCTTTTTCCATCCATCCCTTTCGAAAGCAGGCAAATTGAATCGTGAAGGATGTACCCATGGAAGAGGGTGTGAGTTGTTGTGCACAGAGAGAGAAAAAAGAAGAAGAAAATCTTCCATTAGAAGAAGCTGCTGAGGCCCCAGATTCAGACTAAATCAGCTCATCCGTGGGGCCTGTGAGGAGCTTATACCTCTGGCAGCATCTGAGTCATGATCACAGCCCCTTCCAAGGGAACAGTGAGACTCTGCTGTCACTCAGCACCGTGTACAGTATTCACAATCATTAGTGGCTTACTAACCAACAAAGGGGGAATGCAGAGGGGAAATGTTTTGTCAAAGTAATTTTCATATATATATATATATATATAAAAAATGTGATTCTTGCTTTGATTTCTTGTGCGTTGGGAGTCTTATTGAGGAAGTCTGATCCTAAGCCAACATGATGAAGATTTGGGTCTCCTTTGTCTTCTATTTGGGTCAGTGTCTCTGGTCTAATTCCTAGGTCTTTGATCCATTTTGAGTTGAGTTTTATGCAGGGTGAGAGATAGGGGTTTAATTTCATTTTACTGCATATGGATTTCCAGTTTTGCCAGCACCATTTGTTGAAGAGGCTATCTTTTCTTCATTGTATGTTTTTGGCTCCTGTGTCTAGAATGAGGTGACTGTACTTATGTGAGTTTGTCTCTGTGTCTTCTATTCTCTACCATTGGTCTGCCTGTCTCTTTTGGTGCCCATACCATGCTGGTTTTGTTATTATTGCTCTGTAGTACAGTTTAAGGTCTGGTCTGCTTCACTCTTCCTGTTCAGGATTGCTTGGCTATTTGAGGTCTCTTATTCTTCCAGATGAATTTCATGATTGCTTTCTCTATTTCTATGAGGAATGTCATTGGGATTTTAATTGGAATTGCATTGAATCTGTATAGCACTTTTGGTAGTATGGCCATTTTGACAATATTAATTCTGCCTATCCAAGAACATGGGAGATCTTTCCATCTTCTAAGGTTTTCCTTAACTTCTTTCTTTAATGTGCTATAATTTTCACTGTAGAGGTCTTTCACCTCTTTTGTTAAATTAATTCCCAAGTATCTTTGTTTGAGGCTTTTGGGATGGATTCAAACTAAAAAGCTTTTTCTCAGCAAAGGATACAATTAATGTGAAAAGAGAGTCTACAGAGTGGGAGAAAATCTTTTCCCCATGCACTTCAGACAGAGCACTAATCTGCAAATTTATAAGAAACTTACAAAACTTTACACCAAAAACCAAAGAACCCAATCAATAAATGGGCCAAGGAATTAGATAGATACTTTACAGAAGAAGATATACAGGTAATTAGCAAATATATGAAAAAGTGTTCATTTCTAGTAATTAGAGGAATGAAAATTAAAACAACTCTAAGATTTCATCTCATTCCAATTAGAATGGCTATTATCAGGAACACAAGCAATAATAGGTGTTGGTATGGATGTGGCGAAAAAGGCACACTCGTATATTGCTGGTGAAGTTGCAAATTGGTACAGCCACTCTAAAAAGCAGTATGGAGATTCCTGCTAGAAAACTTGGAAAGGACCCACCTTTTGACCCAGTTATCCCACTCTTCCATTTATACCCAAAGAACTTAAAATTAGCAGACTACAGTGACATAGCAACATCAATATTTATAGCAGCTCAATTCACAATAGCTAAATTGAGGAACCAACTTAGATGCCCTTCAACAGATGAATGGATAAAGAAACTGTGGTATATATACACAATGAAATACTATTCAGCCGTTAAGTAGAATAAAATTATGGCATTTGCAGATAAATGGATGGAGTTAGACAATATCATGCTAAGTGAAATAAGCCAATCCCCAAAACCCAAAAGCTGAATGTTTTCCCTGATAAGTGGATGATGATACATAATGGGGGTGGGAAGGTGGAGGGTAAGAGAAGAATGGAGGAACTTTATATTACATAGAGAGAAATGAGAGGGGAGAGAGACGGGGGTATGAAAGATGATGGAATGAGACAGACATCATTACCTTGTGTACATATATGATTACATGAATGGTATGAACCTACATAGTGTACAATCATAGAAATGAAAAGCTGTACCCCATTTGTGTACAGTGAATCAAAATGTAGTCTGAAAAATAAAAAAATGTGTACTCCTTCAATTTTTTAAAGTGAGGAGCAGAAATTAATGCTAAAATTTCCAATTCCAGTTCAAGCTCACTCCTCTGAACTCTTCCCTCTTACATAATTTCTTTAGAAAGTGATATAGAGATAAGAGAATTATATATATGTATATTTGTATAAACATATATATATATGTATTTTCCTATTAAATAAATAATGTAAGAATAATATGAAGTACCTCTGTGGATTCCTTTCCAACATTATTATATTTTTAAATCATCTGGTAACTAATAACTTAAACCTGACACTTTAAGGACCACAGAATACCACCATTTACAAAGTTGTGTGAATGTTTAGTACTACATCAGGCAATGAAAATATTCTCAAAGACGAAAGTAGAATTGCTTCACAAAGTTAGGTATGGCAATGATTCTTTAAGAGACAAGTTGATATTTAAGTTTAAAAATGAAAATGAAAAGTCGTCCACTTCTGATGTTTTAAATTTCATCTCATCTGTTGAAGGGCATCTAGGTTGGTTCCACAATCTAGCTTTTGTGAACTGAGCTGCTATAAACATCGATGTGACTGCATTACTGTAGTATGCTAATTTTTAAGAAACTGTGGTATATATACACAATGGAATATTATTCAGTCATTAAGAAGAATAATATTATGGCATTTGCAGATAAATGGATGGAACTAGAGAATATCATGCTAAGTGAAATAAGCCAATCCCAAAAAACCAAAGACCGAATGTTTTCCCCGATAAGTAGATGATGATATGATATATAATGGGGGTGGGGGATGGAGGGTGAGAGAAGAATGGAGGAACTTTAGATTATGTAGAGGAAAATGAGAGGGGGGGTATGAAAAATCATGGAATAAGACAGACATCATTACCTTATGTACATGTATGATTACATGAATGGTGTGAATCTACTTTGTGTACAACCATAGAAACAAAATGATGTACCTCATTTGTGTACGATGAATTAAAATGCAGTCTGTAAAAATAAAAAAAAAATTTAATTCACCTCATTTTTCTTATTTCCATAGCAATGAATTGGAATAGGATATTCATATAGAACATACAAGCTGAGGCAGGGTCTGCTCTTTGCAGGTGACCCACTCCCTGTGGAAAGATGTCACAAGATGTGCTCTGAACTGAGCTGCATACCTCTGCCTGTTTCTCTGCACTGAGTTATATGGCAGCCCCACTTCCAGAGACACGTCCAGGTCCAAGTTTGCCTCACCGATAGACACAGGTTGAGGTGAGGGGATGGCACTTTGCCAAGGGCTCTTGATCCTCACCACCTGTACCATATGATGGATCACACTACCCTAGTGCCTCTACAGCAGGGGTCCTGAGAGCTGAGACCCAAGGTCCTGAAAGAGCAAAACAAAACAATTAAAGGCCAAATGCTGAGGACCCTGTTCTGAGCCCTGCATGCTTCACAGCAGACAGGTACGCAAGGATCCAAGATTGAGCTGTAAGTAACCACATTTACACGGAGGCTTGAGCTCACCAAAGGGTCTCCTTAGACCTGAGCTAGCAATATTCAGCATAGGGGAGAAATGTGTTACCAAATACGAAAAATAATGAACAGTTTTTGTATATTTATGTACTGCTAAAGATTCTAAAAAAATGCATTTTATTTTTCTTTGAAAATTAATTCAAATTTATTGGAGACAAATTAGAAATAGCAAAAGAAAAATTGGAAAAAAAGAACTTACCACCAAGAGATACATGGGGATTTTTCAAATGAAGTTTTTAATAGCTATCTTTGATCATCATTTCTCATTTAGTATATTGCAAATAGCAACTTAAAGTCCCATTCATCTGTAATATTATATGTCATCTCACTGTTGAGTGAGTCAAGGCACCCGGTCTATTTCATCGAGACCCCATTGTTAAATGTTCAGGTGATGACATTGTAGTGCAGGGCCATCTGACGCCACCGTCTGCAAAGGCCCAACCTCACAGGTTGGGGACGCATCCCTTCATCAGGCTGCCCTTCCTCAGACCCAAGTCCCAGTCAGAGGACTCCAGGTCACCTTCGCTGTCCCGCTGACTACACGCCTGGAGGTTCTCTCTCCCCTCAGAACATATGATTCTCCAGAATGACTCACAGGGCGAGGACATTGCTATGTTGCTTCACTGTGTTTTAGTTTTATGGAGCAAAAGAACATAAAATGAGAACCAGGCACAGGCAGCCTGGGAGCGCCCCAGGGCAAAGTCACTTCTGTGGTCCTCCAGGTCACACCACCCCCCTGGCACAACGACCAGCAACAGCAGAGAACTGCCAGCCAGAGAAAGTCACCCTGGCTCCGAGTCCAGAATCTCTCTGGGGTTTCCAGGACTCGAATCACTGGACAAAACATTAAGCCCATCTTCAGCCCCAACTGCCACCCCAGGAGGTCAAGCTATCACCACGGAGCTGGAATCCCAGCCTTTTAGTCACAGGCTGATCTTTCTGTTGAGGTCAGTCCCCAACCTGAATTGTCGCAGGATGACCAAATCATTTAATAACGGTAGTTAACAATAGGTGACAACTAATAACCAAAATTATCTAATGATTAATTTAGCTTAAACTGTCTCAGGTATAACCACGAATGGAACACTCCAATCAGCTGGGGAATTCAAGAATTTAAAGTTGAGCTTCTAGGAACCAGGGACAAGGGCTAGCAAATTCTTCATTATACAGCACTTCTAGTGGAAGATTGAGTTTAAATTGAAAAAAAAAAAATGAAGAAAATTGAGTTTATTACACTCTTCCATTGGTACTTGTTATCCCAACCAATGCCTGAAAAACCCCATATTTTGTTTTTATTTTCATATCATTTTAATATCCATTGCTTAATGACAGGGATATATGTTGAGAAATGCACCATTAGATAAATTCATTTCTGGAAAAATAAACTAAAGTGTACTTACACAGTCTAGAACTTCTGTGTTTTCACTAGATGACACCATCTTCTGGGACCACCAGGGTGTCCACCATTCACAGATGAACAAAACAGTTTTGTACAGCACATGACTGCCACTTCACTGTATATCAGATTTCATTTCTATGTCCTCTTTCCTTTTTGCACCCACTCTAATATCTGTCACATATCCTCAGATATTCCTTTACTGTTATAAAATGTATCATAATTAAATAGATATAAATTGCAGCTTTTAAAGGGCCTTATTCTTGAACCACTTTGAAATACCATCATTTTATGACTTTGTAGCTGACTGCATGTGTATCTGGTGAATGACTTCTTGTAGAATTCCACAGTATTATTCCACCTTTACCTATCTGTTCCCAGAGTCATTGATAATCTGAGATGCCTCTAATCCCCTATTTTGACAAACAGTGCTGACCCATACATATGCCTTTGTGTCCCTTTAAGGATTAACATAAGCACATCTCTGGAGCATGTATCTATGCATGGGATTACAGATCACAATTGTTGCAATACCATTAAAGCTAACCAGACTTTGTTCCAGCATGACTGAGTCAGTGTGGTAAGAAGGTTCCCATTTCACAGTATACTTGGTAATCTTGTTTATACCTCTATAACTAGCATCCAGTTTTCTAAGTTTTACAATTTGACAGGCACAAAATGATATTTCACCATTTTTGTAATTTACAGGTTTTGATTACTACTGAGTTGAAACATCCCTTGTGCATGTCTTCTGCTGTGCTGGGACAGAGTCCAGGGCCTCGCACATGCTAGGCAAGTGCTCACTACTGCTGAGTTGGTTTTTGGGAATTACTAATACCTTTCCTATAATCACTTGTTATCTCTAAAGTGTTTTTCATTGGCAGAGATCTTTGATTTGACCCAGCTAAATCAAATATCTTTTTCTTATTGTGTTTTGGACATTTGCAGCCTTCTGCAAAGAGTCTTTTATGAGTCTATTTCTGAGTCCTTTGATGTTTCTTGTCTATTCTGCTCAGCATTATGTTGTCTCCCATTTCAGAATGTTTTATTCTCTGAAGAAAATTCACGATAGATTTACATTTCTTTAAATCACTCTCCAATAAACAGTCCTTCATTAGTTTGTTGTGGGTTATTTTGCCATTGTAAATGACCTATTGTCTACTCTATTTTCTACCTACTTGCTGTTGTTATAGTATTATTACCATAGGAAAAAATATTGATTTTAGCTAGTTGAGCTCGTATTTAGCAAACTTGATCATTTTCTCCTTAAAACCAATACCATGCCTATTGATTTCTTGGGTTCTTTACATTACCAATCATGTTATCAGCAAATCCTGATGATTTTATTTCTTCCCTTCCAATTCTTATGCTTCTCATTTCTCCTTTCTAACTTTATATTACTGACATTGCTGTAATAAACATCCTGAAAGCTAAATTCGCAAGCAAATTCTCAATAATTTCGACAGGATACTCTCCTAGGAGGGATCTTCTGAATTTTTCTATTTTTAAGACTTTAAAAATATATCATTATATTCCATTGTATATATATCTACATATCTATATCTATCTATCTATCTATATATATATCACATTTTCTTAATCCATTCATCTGTTGAAGGGCACCCTGGTTGGCTCCACAATCTAGCTATTATGAATTGAGTCACTGTAAACATTGATGTGGCTGTGTCATTATAGCATGCTGATTTTAAGTCCTTTGGGTACTTTGGAGTGGGATAGCTGGGTCAAATGGTGGGTCCATTCCAAGATTTCTGAGGAATCTCCATACTGTTTTCCAGAGTGGATGCACCAATTTGCATTCCCACCAGCAATGTACAAGTGTGCCTTTTTCCCCACATCCTCACCAACAGTTATTGCTTGTATTCTTTATCATTGTAATTCTTACTGGAGAGAAATGAAATCTAGTTTTGATTTGCATTTCTCAAATTGCTAGAGATGATGAACATTTTTTCATATGTTTGTTGATCAATTGTATTTCTTCTTCTGTGAAGTGTCTTCAGTTTCTTAGTCCATTTATGGATTGGGTTCTTTGGGATTTTGGGGGGTTAAGTTTTTTGAATTCTTTAAATATCCTGGAGATTAGTGCTCTCTCTGATATGTGTGTGGGCCCATTCTGTGGGCTCTCTCTTCACATTATTGATTGTTTTGTTTGCTGAGAAGAAGCTTTTTAGCTTGAATTCATCCCATTTATTGATTCTTAATTTTACTTCTTGCTCTTTAGGAGTCTCATTAAGGAAGTCAGGTCCTAAGCTGACATGATGAAGATTTAGGCCTACTTTTTCTTCTATTAGTCTTGGGGTGTCTTTTCTAGTGCCTAAGTCTTTGATACACTTTGAGTTAATTTTTGTGCAGAGTGAGAGATACAGGCTTAATTTCATTTTGTTACATACGAATTTCCAGTTTTCCCAGCACCATTGTTGAATAGGCTATCTTTTCTCTAATGTATGTTTGTGGCACCTATGTCTAGTATGAGATAACCATATTCATGTGGATTTGTCTCTGTGTCTTCTATTTTGTACCATTGGTCTACATGTCTATTCTGGTGCCAATACCATGCCATTTTTTGTTACTATTGCTCTGTAGTATAGTTTAAGGCCTGGTATCATGATGCCTTCTGTTTCACTCTTCTTGCTAAGGATTGCTTTGGTTATTCTGGGTCTCTTATTTTTGCAAGTGAATTTCATGATTGGTTTTTCTAGTTCTACGAAGAACATCATTGGGATTTTAATAGGAATTGCATTAAATCTGTATCACTCTTGGTAGTATGGCCATTTTGACAACATTAATTCTGCCTATCCAAGAACATGAGAGATCTTTCCATCTTCTAAGGTCTTCAATCTCCTTTAGTGTTCTGCAGTTCTCATTGTAGAGGCCTTCCACGTCTTTTGTTAGATTGATTCCCAAGTATTTCATTTTATTTTTTAAAATAGGTTTTAGTTGTAGATGGACACAATATCTTTATTTTACTTTTTTATGTGGTGCTGAGGATTCAACCCAGTGCCCCACATGTGCTAAGCAGGCACATTACCACTGAGCCACAACCCCAGCCCTTTATTTTATTTTTTGAGTCTATTGTGAATGGGGTAGTTTTCATAATTTCTCTTGCAGTGGAATCATCACTTATGTATAGAAATTCATTTGATTTATGGGTATTGGTTTTATATCCTGCTACTTTGCTGAATGTATTAGTTCTAGATGTTTTCTGGTGGAATTTTTTGAATCTTCTATATATAGAATAAAGTTATCAGCAAATAGTGATAGTTTGAGGAGGAGATTTTCCTATTTGTATCCCTTTAATTTCTTTCATCTGTCTGATTGCTCTGGCTACAGTTTCAAGGCCTATGTTGACTAGAAGTGGTGAAAGAGGGCATCCTTGTCTTATTTTAGTTTTTAGAGGTAATGTTTTCAATTTTTCTCCATTTAGAATGATGTTGGCCTCCTATTTGCAGGTAAATGGGTGGAACTAGAGAATATCATGCTAAGTGAAATAAGCCCATCCCAAAAAACCAAAAGCCAAATGTTTTATCAGATAAGTGGATGATGATCCATAGTGCGGGGCAGGTAGACAAGAATGAAAGAACTTTGGATTATGCAGAGGGGAGTGAGGGAAGGGTTGGGATGGAGGGGATGGGAAGGGCAGTAGAATGAGACAGACATTATTATGGATGCACATGTATGATTACACTACTGGTGTGACTTAGCACCACATACAGCCAGAAGAATGAGCAGTTACACTCCATTTGTGTACAATGTGTTAAAATGCACTCTATGGCCCTGTGTAACTAATTAGAACAAATTTTAAGAAAATAAAAAATATTTTTATAATTTATGCCATAAACTTATACCAGAACGTTGACCCAACAGTACTGTGCTAAAATATCACTTTTTGGATTTCTTCCAATAGCTAAGATGAACTATTTTAAGCTTTTGTTATTTAACAGTATTAAAGGACATCTTAAATTTTCTCTTTGGTTATTAAAAATGTTGAATTTACTTTCAAGTGCCAGGTATGGAATAAATATGACCAATGAAGAAGATCAGAAAATGTGTTTGTTTACCTTTTGTCAAAATTTTATTAAGATATTGAATGAGGCAGTTAACACTCAGTCTCTCTTCTCACACCCAATTTCTCATAGAATTCATAGAATATTCTTCAAGAACATCTTGAATTCATCGAATGTCAACTTCGTGTAAGACGTGGTTCTAGAGACTGTC
Organism: Sciurus vulgaris; assembly: GCF_902686455.1. Lineage (NCBI taxonomy): Eukaryota > Metazoa > Chordata > Mammalia > Rodentia > Sciuridae > Sciurus > Sciurus vulgaris. Next base: position 134,378,570 of record NC_136470.1, read on the forward strand.
AGGGATCAAAAGCTTCAGGAATCACGACTCTTATTCTTGAAAGACAAGAGAGAGGTGCGAACAGGTATACTAAATGGCAGGAATGGATATTTGCCATGGAGATCTCATGAATAAATGCTGTGGGGTGAAAAAGGAGGCACATTACCTGAAATGAGGGCCTTTTAACAAACTCAGTAGACAGCACGTGACAGTTCAAAATTTTTGAGTTGGAAAATGAAGTAATCTAGTCCATTTAAGAGAACTTGATTTGCCAGTGGTATTTAGGATGGATTACAAACACATCAAAACATAACCTAAAACAGATGAAATGATTGATAGAATATTTGGCCCAGGTAACAAAGAATATTAGGTTGATCCAGTTAATACACAGATGGAAAGGAGAAGGATGAAAATAGGTCAGGTTGCTAGGACTCAGCATTGGTTGGTTTTAAGTGTCTCAAGAACAGTAGGACTTGGAAGACTGAGGCAGGAGGATCATAAGTTTGAGGCCAGTCTCAGCACCATAGTGAGACCCTGTCTCAAAACAGGAGGAAATAGCTCCTCCCATTTTAGCTTGGGCTATTGAGAAGATAGTGGGGCCATTAACAGAAATGGGTTAGAAATCTAGAAAAAGAGAAAGAGTGGTCTGGTGATGCTTAAAAAATAGCAACAACAACAACAGCAAAACCATTTAGCCAAAAGTTGGAAGTTGGAAGTGCAAGGGCAAGGTATGTGGTGTGTGTGCGTGCGTGTGTGTGTGTGTGTGTGTGTGTAATTCAAAATGGAACAAAGATACTAATTTGGCAGTCACTGCATAAAGTTGAAGGTGAAAAATCCTGTGCCAGACAATCCCAGAAAGAGAAGATAAAGAAGGTCAATAAAAGAGACTTAAGGTCATGACTTATTGAGAGTCTACAAGAGTAGGACTGGCAGAGAAGAAGCCAGTATGCTTAAGGAATGACAATCAGGGAGTCCCATGGAAAGCCAGACCCCTCAGGATGAGGATAAACAACCCTCAGGAGAAGACAGGCAGGCCAGCTCTCAGTCTTGCAGGGCTAGCCGCCATGCCCAAAGGCCCACAAATTAGGTGGTAAAGAGTGCAGATGCCCAAGACTATGGAGTGTGATGTGGAGAGGGGAGCCTGGAAGTCACTAGCCACTGGAACTGGGTGGTCAGCAGAGCTGCCATTGGAAGCCAGGCGAGCAAGACATTCCTGTTCTGAAAATACTAATATTACACTTTTCCAAATGATAAGGGCAAATTCCAGGAGGTGAGGGGCAAAGCACATGCAGGGTAGTCACCACCCTAACCCCCAGTTACTTTTACGTTGTGAGCACAGTGAGATGCTAGTAAGGATGATAGTGAGGGTGCTGATGAGTCACGGGACCCACGGAGAAGCCGGATGTGGGGGAACTGGACTCACAGCCATGTGCCATGACATCCGGAGATCCAGGCCTGCCCACCCCATGTGTCAAAGAAGCTCTCCCCCTTTGTCTTTTGCCAGGGTCCTCCTGAGATCTCTGTCTCCTTTCTGGCTGGAGCAGAAGTGCCTGAACAAAGTCTTGCCTGTGCTTAAATTCTTCCTGGACTCAGTGTTTGTTTCTACCACTCTGGATCCAAGAACCTGCGGGAGGGACAGGAAGATGACTACTCAGGGACGTAGTGGAACTCAGAGGCATGGGGGAGGGAACTCCAAGGGAGGAGAGTGGCAAACCTTGGTCAAAGAGCTAAATGCCACAAAGAGACCAAAAGGCTACTTTATAGGGTCCCGAAGGGCAGCACTGACCTCAGAGGAACAATTGTGTCCTGAAGCCAGGAAGTATTCATCAGCCACAAGAAGCAATGACTGACAAGCTTCCAATCTAGAACTGGGGACCTGACTTAAGATCGCACTTGAGGAGAAGGAAGATTTACCTTGCTTAAGGAAAGAGAAGCTGACCTGTTTATAGATAGAGTGAATGGGACTTCTGAAGGAAAAAGATACAAGAAAAAATAAAAATAAAACCACCACAAATGGAACGAAACCTTTAAGGATGTAGGGGGTATTGGAATAAAGGTATTGGGGAAGGATTCATTCAGAAGAAAGAGGGACACACTTTATTCAGAGAGCAGAGAAAAACGTTATGAATAAGTAACTTTTCCAAATAGCGTTAACAATATTTTAATATGTAAAAAAGAGTGAATTATAACCTGCCGAATTTAAGACTGAGGTCATCCTCCATTGGTCCCTCCTCCTCTCAGATATATCAATAAATGGTTGTTTTGGGAATGTCAGTGGCCCTGGGTGTGGGGATGGATGCCTGTGATCCCATCAACTTGGGAGGTTGAGGCAGGAAGATCGGAAGTTCAAGGCCAGCCTCAGCAACTTGGTGAGACTCTGTCTCAAAACAAAAACTAACTAAATAAAAAGAACTAGGGGTGTAGTTTGGTGGTAAAGGCCTCTTGGGTTCAATCCCCAGTGCATAAAAACTAGACAAAAATCAATGAAAAAATGCCTTACTGATTAAAAAGTGATGTTCTCTCCTTCTGAAACTGCTGTCACTTGTTTTTGTAACATCCTAATTTTGCTTATATCTGAGTCAGGGCATTAGTTTAGATCATCTTCTACAGTTCCAGTTATACACCAAGTCCCAAGAGCTCTGTGGCAGGCTTTGAAAAAAAGAAAAAATTCACCAGTGACTGATAGAATCCTGTGACTTCCTCCTTGGCAAATTGCCTCTGATTGCGAAATAAGCCACCACGGCCTGCTGTTCCCCCAGGCTCTTTCTTCTGTGGTAGTCCATCCATCCTTTCTCGTAACCTGTAATCACAGAGAATCAATATTTGACCTTCTACTCTTCTATCTGCGAATGATCTGCCTGGTTGTGAAACAAAAGATGGAGAAAAAGCCACACGACCGCACTGTGTTCCTCTGCTCTAGGGTGCACAAAAGACCACACTTGTAGAAATGCGCGGTGGCGCGGTGACAACTCTAACCCAGTGGTCCGCCCCCTATTCACCAGGTAGCAGGTGCGCTTGTTGTAGGACGCAGGGCTGGAAGAAGGCGGGTGCAGCACTGAGGAAGGCAGGTTCCTCTCGGGGCACGTGGGGATTCGAAGTTAGCAAACAGGATGGTGTTTTCCCAGAATGTGGCAGAACCTAATGGATACTAGGAAGGACTCCATGGCGCTGGGGGATTGCTCAGCGGCTCCGCGGCACAGAACATGCTCAGTGTGCATGAGGCGCTGTGTTCAAGTCAATCCTCAGCGCATGCGCCGCATCACATCCCGCCCAACCCCAAACACAGAGAGGACTGTGATGGCTAGGGGACTCTACCTGGAAAAGGAAGCCTCTGAGAAGGAAAACATCTACTTAAACGCTTGCTCCAGAGGCCCAGTGAATCAAAATGCAGTCTGTAAAAATAAAAAAAAATAATAATAAATAAAATAAAATAATAATAATAATAATAATAATAATAATAAAGAGGCTCAAAAGCTGTTGGAACCCGGAGATTGCTGTCACAAGGTTGGAACCCGGAGATTGCTGTCAGCCTTTACACCCACGATGTGCTTTCACTACGTAGTTGATAACAATGATCTTTAAATATTTTGATAGAAATAAAGTAATTGACCAGGAAAGGAACAAAGTAATGGGCTTGCGGTTTTCTTTTTTTTAGAAGTACTTAGTAATGAAGTAGCACATTCCCATTTCATAGCTAGTAAAATGTTGCGAGATTTTGTGGTTTTCTTTTGCATGAGTTTTAGGTGAGCTTAGCCCTTTCTGTTCAGAGAAAGCTCCCGGTTTCTCACTCCACGCCCCTGGAAGAAGAGCAGAAGGCGCCATCCCTTCTCCTGCTTTTAAGCCCTTGCTTGATTTATAGCATAACCCTTAGCTGGATTTAAACGTACCTACTTCTGGCCTCACTTCTACATCTTTGCTTTCTCATTTTTTACTGCTGAACACTGCATCATTAATATTAAAACTTGGAACTCAGTAAGACCATTGAAAACACAGAAGTTAGAGAAATTTTGGAAGGATCATGATAAAGTGTAACCAGATTTAATTTCTATGGGCAGGTTATTGATAATTTGCTTTTTTTTAATATTTCAATATATTAAGCTTCTTTATACTTCCTTAATATGCTGTGACATATATGCAAAATTATGCACTCTTTTTAATAAAGATATTATTTAAATTTTGAAAGCAGTATGAACTATATTTGTATCTAAATCATTTATTTTTTTCTCCATAACTGTGGATGCAGTTTTGAATAAAGTTAATAATAATTCTCAAACTTTTAATTCTTACTTTATAGATTTATAAAACTTCACCTCACTTTGGTAATTAATTTAAATTCAGGTATATGTATATATTTCCACATTTCCAGATTCTTAATGGAATTGGAGGTAAAGAAAACCAAATTTAGCTAGCTCTTGAGACTCAAGATAAACGACTTTCCTTACCTAAACCAAACTGAAATCCAACTGTTCATTTCCACCTACACTAATCTCCATGCAACATAACAGTTAACCTTATTTTTTCTTTTGCTAGCATAAGAAGTATTGTGGTCAGCATTCTCATTTCATAAAGAAAAAAAAAAACAGGTGCATACCTCTTATGCTAATTTAAACTACTGTTGGTTTTCTTATAGCAAAATTCACTTTAATTGTTAAAAAAAGAACCGCATTTAAATAACAGAAAAAAAAAACACATTTCATGAAGAACTGAAGATACTGAGTTCTTCTCTCCCTATTCTTCTTGAATCAATGCAACCATACCTGAAAGCTAGCTATTAATTTAGAAAATCTCTTCCATGAAACATACCCCACCTCTCACCAACTCACATACTCTTGTTTCTTGTTCTTGTGCTATTCCACTCACTCTTCCTGGAAACCTCGCTGACAGGTTTTCTTCTTATATTACATTTTAAGAGGAATGTGTATATCAATGTTGCTGCACACCAAGAAGTAACCTAAGGGGGAAACTGTCCTGAGAGGATAAATGTTCATCTCTGGAAAAGTCAGAATCTTTTAGGAAAAAGAATGGCTTCAAGCAGCCACATTGGCAGAGAAAAAGAGTTTATGATGATGAATCAATTATATATTATCCCCTGGAATGTAACGGCTCTGCCTGCCTCCTGACTACCTTGCAGGATTATTGTAAAGGTAAAACAAGAATTTAAGTGTTTTGTAAGTTCTAAAGTGCAATGCAAATATTATTTTTCTTGACTAAAGTACATCAGCACAGGGTCTGGGACCGTGAAGAATGAAAAGCCCAGCTGCCTAACAACTCAAGTTAAATGTTTTCTCACTCTGAGCAGATTGACCACAATTAGAAATCCTTTGATTTGTAAAGCTCTTCCCTTATTTTAAAATGAGAATTCAAGCAATGGGTCACAAATGAGATGATACACAGGCACAATTTGGATTTTCTAGGAGAAACTGTGTGGTGTACGGGGGAAAAATTCCAGAACTCATTTCTGCACTCTTCCCTCTTCCTATACCTGGTTCTGCCTGTCCACCACTGAACTTTCTGGGTTGTTTGCTTTTCCTCTACCATTTGAATTTGGTATTTGTTATTCTGCATGCAGAATATTTTAATCATCATATTGCATTCACTGTTGAGAGACTCATATTTATCTATTATTTTATTTTAAGAAAATATTAGCATTATAATCATTGTGCCAACATTGAAAGGAAGATATGCCGTCTCCCAGGTACAAGGTTTCATGATTGTAAAACTGTACCCAACTTCCGTGGCCAGCAGCAGTGCTGATTACAGATCATTCAAACAAATGTTCTTTGATTTGGTTATTATAACCATGTCTGTCTCTGCTGGGGAGGGGAGTGGAGTAAAGCGGGTGATATAATTCCCTGTGTTGAAACCTTTTAGCTGGGAACAGCTTTTTAATGGCTTTTTTTGCAGTCAGCAAGAAATGTACATTTATTCAACAGAAAGCAACAATGATGATAACGGAAAAAAAATGTTACCAACTCTTGTTTCACTACATGATTTTGAAGATGGTTTTGTGAAGTTTCATTTACAGTCTCTAACAAAGCAAATCAAGAGATACATATATTATCTGTGCATAGGACACAATAAAATATAAAGAGGGAAAAAAATGACTATAGCAGAGGACGTAGCAGTGTCTCTGACCAGCCGGGGACTGTTTTATTCTAATCATAAAGAATTGTTTGGCAAATGTTATATATTTATTCACCTTTAAAAAAAAATCTTCCCAGTTCAATTTGATATAGTAAGACACCTAATGATCACAGTCTTTGTGACAAAAGAATTGGCAGGATGTCACAAATATGTTAGAGCAGAGTGGGGGCAAACACGACTGTGCTCATCTGCAAGGTGACTCCTCTCCAAAAGGGGCTGCAAAAATCCAAGCTGAGATCACATCTCCAGCAACGACATCTGGGGATGTTAGAAGCTAACGGACTCATTGTCCAATGCAAGCCTGGCCAGACTTGACCAGGTTGACTTTGGATGTAGCAGGGTTTGGCCTCTCCTTCAGATGGTGCACCATAATACACTTGAAATTGAACCTCTACGACGTATTTACTGGGAGGAGGGCAGTTAAATTTAAAAAGGAACTGGATTCTGAAGTCAGCAAGTCAGAGAGAAATCCGACTGAGTCAAAATTCCCATTGAAAAGCTTTGTACCACCCTTAAACCTCCAGGATTTAGGTGCATGTGAAGTCAAAGGTCAAGAGTAATATCCTGTTTCTCTTTGTATTTTACTGTGACCTACCTTCATAGGATAAGGGAGGTAAAGATTTAATTTGAACCAGAGAAAATTCCAACTCTTTCTTTCTTCTGTCTTTTTTTTCTTTTTTTCAGGACTTATATAACTAGATTTATGGAGTTAAATGAATAGGATGCTATAGTATTATCCTGAACTAGACTGTGCAATTTTAAATATTTAAATACATTATTATTCCATTAATCTTCAAGGCATTTTGTGATAGGCCTCAGTACTTCATTTTTAGATGAAGTATCCCAAACCCCTGAAATGCAAGGAAGTATTTAAAACACGGCTACAACCAGAATGCGATAACAGAGCTGAACCCGCCTGATGATTTGAGCAACTGTTAGAATGCTACAATTAAGGTCTCCATTACATGAAAAGTGACTCTCAGGGTTGGTGATGTATCAGTGGCTAGTGGTCACCTCTGTTGTTACCTGAGGCCTTTGTCCACCCTTCTCAGCCAGGCCTCCTTGGCTCCTGCTGGAGAATGTCTAGCTAACCCTTCACTGTTTTGACCTTTCAACTACTCCCTTCTTTAAACCAACATGCAAAATATTTCCATAAGAATCTTCTTCTTTTTTAAAAACATTATTTATTTATATTTTTATTTTTTGCAGACTGCATTTTGATTCATTGTACACAAATGGGGCGCATCATTTCGTTTCTATGGTTGTGCACGATGTAGAGTCACACCATTTGTGCAGTCATACATGTACACAGGGTGATGATGTCTGTCTCATTCCACCATTCTTCATACCCCCACTCCCTCTCTTTTCCTTCTACATAATCCAAAGTTCCTCCTTTCTTCTCTCACTCCCCACCCAATCCACCCCTATTAAAAATATTTTTCTCATCATTGGCCCCTTAAAAACTTTCCAGAGCTCTCTGTGATGGTGAATTTTATGTCAGCTGGGTTGGGCCACGGACCCCAGATGTTTGGTTAAGCATTATTTTGGTTAAACATTATTCTGGGAGGGTGTTTGAGTGCTACTAACATTTAAATCAGCCAACTTTGAGTGGATCCCAGCACCCTCCGGAACGTGTGTGGGCCTCCTTCAGTGAAGGCCCCTCCTTCAATGAAGGCCTCAGCCGACGCAGACTGACTCCGCCCAGTTCTTGAAGGAGCCGGGTTGGCAGACTGCCTAAGGACTGGATGGCAAGGGCAGCTCTTCTCAGTCCCAAGTCTGCTGGCGTTCCAGGGGCAGGCTCGGGAGTTGCCAAGCCTCTGCAGTTATGTGAGTTTTGATTCTTTAAATACGCCTCTCCCTCTCTGAGCGTGTGTGTGTGTGTGTGTGTGTGTGTGTGTGTGTCCATGTGTGCGTGCACGGGTGCTTCTGTGGACACCCCCTATTTTCAATTTCATCTTGACCTTGGGTAATTGTATATCAAAACAGCAAACAAGGAAAGTACCTATGTTTTGCAAATTTTGCCTGTGGTGTTTAAAATTTCCTTCTCCTTTGCACATCTAGTTAGGGTTCTTTTACTCACCATACTCCCCACTTATTCAAAATATTTTCCATGGTTTCAAATTTGTCCATCATTGATGAATTATTGTCTTAGTCCATTCAGGCTGCTATAGCAAAGTACCATGCCTTATAATCAACAGATGGTCCTGGAGGCTGGGAAGTTCAAGATGAAGGCAAGGGCCCACTTGCTGGCTTATAGAGAGCACCTTCTTGTGTCTTCACGTGGAGGAAGAGGCAAAACTTCTCACTTGGGCTTCTTTTACCAGGACACTGATCACACTCATGAGACTCCTGCTCCATGAGTCACCTATCAGAGTTTTTACCTCCTAATGCCGCCACCTCAGGTGTTAGGATTTCAACATGTGAATTTAACACATGTTCAGACCACAGTATTTTACATGTGACCCCTCTAAACTCAGGTACTTCTCACTTGCAAAATACGTTTATTCTGTCCAAACATCCTGGACGTCTTAACTCATTCCACTATGACTCAAAAGCCTAAAATCTAAAGTCTCATCTAAATATCACCTAAGTAGATATCAGAGAGACTCAGGATACGAATCATCCAGAGGCAAATTCCCCTTTACCCATGAACTTATGAAGTCAAAGAAGTTACATGGTTTTGAAATAAATAATGGGTCAGGCACAAGAGGCACAGTCTCATTCCAAAAGGGATAAATAGGAAAGAAGGAAGGTGTGGCAGTGCCTGAGAAAGTCCAGCTCCCGACAGCTAACAATAAACCTTGAGGCTCAAGAGTGATTCCCTTTGATGTGGTGACCTGTCCTCCAGGCTCCAGGTGGCTATGGGTTTTCCTTTCCTGTGCACTGCAGTGGGGGATTTCCACCTTCTCGATACCCTGGGGCTGTGGTCTTACCACCACTGCAGGGGTGGTCCTGTCCCAGGACTTTGGGAAGCCACACAAATGTGTAGTGCCTCTGTTCCTGGGTGGTGCCCCTGTACATACAGCTCCCCTAGGCTGGAATTCCAGGGGCAGGCCCACTTCCATAGCTTTGCCAGACATTGTCTTAGTAGGTGCTGTCTGTGGCTTTTGTACGCTGGATCTGCGATGGAGTAGTAGTCCTGATGATTATCTATTGACTTCAGGATCATCTTTCCATTGTTATGAACCATAGGTTCTGGCTTCTTTTTAGATGGCTGAGAATTTTCCAAATCTTGGGCTTCCCGTTTGATTGAAATTTCCACCTTTAAACCATTTATCTCGATAATCGGTAAATAGATAATCTATTTACGATAAATAATCAGAAGAAGCCAACCCATACCTTGAATATTTTGCTTAGAAATTTTCTCATCTAAATATCCAATTTCATTGCCTACAATTCCTATCTTCCACAAAACATTAGAATGCAAACATAACTCAGCCAAGCTCTTTCCACGATAGTAAGAATCGCCATTGTTCAAAAGCATGTTCTTCATTTCTGTCTGAAACCTCATCAGGAGGGTTTATTATCATCCATATTTCTTCCAACATCTGTACATGACTATTTAGGTATTCTCGAACATGGAGAATCTCTCTATAGTGCTTCTCTCCTTCTGAACCCTTAAAAAATGCCCTTTATGGTTCATTAGTTGCAATACAAGTTTTTCCCAGCATGTACTTCAACTCTGTTGGCCTCTACTATTTTCCAGTTCCAAACAACTCCCACATTTTTAGATATTTATTACAATAGTACCCTCAGTTCTTAGTAACAATTTTCTTAGTCCATTCAGAAAGTTATAATAAAATACCATATACCAGGTAGCTTATAAACAACAGAAGTTTATTTCTCACAGTTTAGAGCCTGAGAAATCTAAAGAAAAGGCAGATTCAGTGTCCAAGAATAGTCCACTTCCTGGCTTATAGTCGGAACCTTATTGCTATGTGCTTATGTAAGTGGTGATAGGGACAGGCAGTCTCTGGGGTCTCTTTTATTGGACACTAATCTAATTCATGAGAGTTCTTTATTGGTAAATGGATAGGTAGCAACTTTCATGTCAGTTTGTAATGGATGCCTGAAATACTGTTGAGAAGGATCCTCTAGCTGCCTTTGCCTCAGAACCAAAGTATATCATAATTAATGAGAAATGTCATAGGACTGGGGAGGGGAAAGAATAACATGTCAAGCATTTACTATATTTTCATCTTTAGGATAATCGTTACAAATCAAAATTTGTGCTGAAACATCAGTAATAATTATAATTTGCCAAGTTTGTGGGAAATTCTTCCACGCTTTAGACTCCACATACCAGAAGACAACCTATAAGGATCATTGCCCCTTTGATTTTAAAAATAAGCAAATAATTACTATGTGCAGGGGCTGAAATTTAAAAACTAAAATTATGTTTTTATTGAATGAAATAAAAAAGAGAAGAAAGTTGTGTTTTTTTGTTTGTTTGTTTGTTTTTTCCCCACAAATAGTAATGGCTGCCTGCCACCCTACAAGTAGCACTTCTTTTAAGACATCTCTTTTCATACGGTGACACAACCAACATTGACTGGGCAAGGCATGGATTAGGTAGGACAACTCTGTCAAAACTCCACATATCTTTATGAAGAAGGTGGACACTGATGTGGCCACTGTGAAATTCTCCTTCCACAGATGCTCATGGTCCTCCATGAGAGGAAGAGTTGACTCTTGCTCTCACCTTGAACTGGAGATGGCCTAGATGACTTGCTTGAAAGACAGTGTAGTAGAAGAAACATTCTGGAACTTTCTAGGTTTTCTAAAAACACTGCGGTTCACACTGGTCTCATGGAAGGTCTCCACAGGACAGGTCAGTCCCCAGTGAATGAACCTGGCTGCCTCACTGAGACTGACATCCAGGAGGAATCCAAGCAAGCTACCCAAAGAAGAAACATGGAGATGGTGGCCCAGCCCCATCACTCTAGCCATCTTTTCCCAAGCAAGATATAGACACACGAAGAGGCCATCTTGGATCCACACCTGGCAGGTGAAATCTGAAAAAGAATGAAGGAACCATTGAACAGCAGAGTCAAAAGCTCTCGGTTATGACTCAAGTCACACCATCCTAGCTGCTCAACTCACTGCAGCCATGGCCCTGGTCATCCTGACTAAAAGAAGAGTCATCCCATCCCTCCGAGCCCCTCCCTAAATTCCTGAGCTATAAACCAGTAAGAATAAAGAAATGTTTTATGCCACTGACCTTCGAGTTTATTCTACAGTGATACATAACCATAATATAGGAGTTATTATTCAGTCCATTTCACATGCGACACACCTGAGTCTCAGGTTAGTTTGTTTTATCAAGGAAACAAAACCAGTAACTGGTTGAACTAGGATCTGAGAGTAGACCTATACTCATTCCAAAGCTCATGATCCTTAACCAGGATGCCAGCCATTCTATTAAAGAAGAAGAAGGACGAGGAGGAGGAGGAGGAGGAGGAGGAAGTAAGAGGAGGAGGAGGAGGAAGTGGCAGCAGCAAGGAATGAATCTCTTATTCATGGGAGTAAATCAGACCTCTTAGAGTTGAAAAGACTAACTGGCTTATTGTGTTTAGGAGGTGACCATTCTGGAACTAAATCTTGGCCTCCCTCTCTAAGGTCTTTGGTTTTTCTCCCCCAACTTGTTTTCCTATTGACTCACTTGCCTGGCAACTGTATTTCTTAGTCCACCTCAAGCTGCTATAACAGAATACCAGAGACTGGACAAATCACATAGAATAGAAATTTATTCTCCCACATCTCGGAAGGCTGGCAAGTCCAAGGTCAAGGTACCATCATTTGATGTGGGCCTTCTTACTACACCCTCACCTGGTGGAAAAAAAACACAAAGCAAGAAGTTGATGAACCCTGATTCCTTATGTGGCAGAAAAACAAAGAAAACCCCCTCTTGCAAGTCCTTTTTACAGCAGCATTAATCCACCTATGAGGACAGGGAACTCATGATATAAATACTACCCCAAAAGTCCCACCTCCTAAGCCTGTCACTTTGGGGATTGAGTTTTCAACACAGAAATTTTGGAAGACACGTTCAGATCATACCACCATATACATGCCATCTTTTCTGCATGCAGTCCCTGAAAAGATACCTCAATCTGCCAGATATTTGAGTCCACAAAATTCAACCAATTTAAACTCAAAAGCAGATCAGTGCCGTCAGTGAACTAACCGTAAATCCAATGCTTGGAGAAGTAGTAAAAAACGAACGCTTTAAAAAGCAATGATTCTTTCTGTCTTAACTAAAGGCTTATAATGAAATGTCTCAAGTGCTAGTCAGAAGGGAATTGGGCTAATCTGGATATACGATCAGGTGATAAATAACGTCTGAAGCTTTCTAGAAGTCATTGAAAAGCAAAACATAATGAAAACTTTCTTCAAATGGCAATTGAAATTAAGCCGCATTTTGTCATTAATGAGTGGTAGCAACAGAATTTCTCATAAGGTAGATCTATACATTTATTAAGTTCAAACTAAAACCTATTCCTATTACACAGAATTAAATCTGCACACAAAGGCAGAATTCTCTGGTCTTGAGAGAAACTTTTACATAAAGACCTCGCACAGGGCTTTTAACATAGGCGACAGGCAAAGTTTATGGTGGAAGGAATGGTATCAGTTTTAAACCTTACAGATTAGAACAGCTTGAATTGTTCCCTGGCAAAACTTAAGTAAAAAGTAAGGCTTTCACATAAAGAAAACTGTCATTTAAGTGCATTTAGCGGGATCTTTGAGGTCTGTGTCCTTATCCAGTTAATCAGTCCAAAGAGCACTCTTGCGGGAAGAGGTGATGCAGAACGTTGGAGATGTTCCTCTGGTTACCTCCAGCAAGGCTGGATCTCCTCAGGGTCCAGTCACCCACCTCACCCTCTCTACTCCTCTGCCTGGAATCCTCTCTGCAGGGGTCTGCATGGGTCCCTCCCCCAGCAACGCAGCTTCTTCTGGGAGAGACTTCACCAGCTCATTAAGAGTCCATCACCCTATCATTCATTTGCTTAACTTTTTTTTTTTTCAATGACCTTTGTCAATTCTTGACACTGTTTTATATATTTAGTTTTCTGTTTTCCTTTCTGTCTCCCTGGCTGGGATTAGCCCTTATTAAGGCACGGACATTAGTGTTCTTGCTTACTGCTCTATGGCCCAACATCTAGGACAGTTCCTAGCAGACAAGAAAACATCTTGATAGTGTTAAATGGCTAAATCTATGACATCAGGAAGGAGCTAGAGGTAGAGGAACTAGGTGAATCAATGTTCCTGACACAAGTCTGCAATGAATCCTTATTTACAGATTCTCCCGTTTGGGAAATACATACACAGAGAGAATTCTGCCCTGACATTTGTTGAATATAGAAATCCAATCCTGTGTTACAGCAATTTCATTCAGTATCTTTTGCATCATTTACTAAACAATCAAGTGCCAATCAAACCATTTTCAATAAAATAAACTAAATCAAATAAAACTGAAATGCAAACATCAACATGCTGTTAAATTTAAAATACTGTTAAAACTTAAAAGAATGGAAATAGCTTAAAATTAGCATGAAAATTAAGGAAAAAACAGCTAAAATGAGTTGTTAAAGAGGGTCATTAAGGAGATAAAGTACCACTCAGGCTATTTTCTAACCAAATAACAATTTGTTAATATAAGCACATTGGCTGCAAATTAATTCCTTATAATCTAAAATGGGCTTGGATTTCATTTTCCTCACTGATGCAAACATCTACCCCCTAAAAGCTAGCTTAAAGGAAAATAGGGTAAAGAGAAATGTATTTGTGTTGTGTGAATCCTTGGTTGAGACTAAATATTACAAATCATAATGCTTTGTTCTGTTGTTTTGTAAATTCAGGAGAATCTTACCATAGAGGTGGAAAGCACGTCCCGGGTCATGGAGCCTGCTCTTCTCTATTACTGTGGGTTTGACCTTGTCACTGTGTCCTTAACTGGCAACATGGACGTCATCTTACTCACTCCTGAGTATTCCTACTGATGGCACCCTAGTGACCTCTCTGAGCAAATTATTCCAAAATCTAATCAACCCTACATTTAAAAAGACTTTCCTAATGTCCAGCCTAATGGTCTAGTTTCAGGCCATTGTACCTCGTTATACTAACCCTTAGCACTTTGATGAATTCCTCTTTCTGTTGGGTATTATCACCTCCCAAGCATCTACGCTCCATCACAGCCATTTGCACAGTTTATTCTCTAAACACAATCAGGCAAATACTGTTCCTTTAACCTCACTGAAAAGTCCATGCCCTACAAATCTCCTATCATCCTTATTACCAGGGTCTGGATTCTAGCCCTTCGAAGAACTCGAATACCTTTGCATTTTGAAATGCCCAAGCAATTCCTTCCAAATGATAGTCCCCTGGCCTCCCTTTGCTTGGAGCATTTACTTTAGAAAACTTGCCATTTTGATTTCTCTCTCTCTCTCTCTCTCTCTCAGTCGCTCCCTTTGACTTGTACATATTCTAGAATCCAGCAATGTCTTTTACACAGACCTAGGACCCATCCCTTTGAAATATCACCAAAAGAGATCGTGCCCCATCATCCTATGAGAGAGTAGGAGCCTCACTTCAATAAATGCCAATTAGCAAGCCCAGATGACCTAACCTAGTAGTGACTAACTTCCTCTCAACATCTTCCTGTCTTTCCCCACTAAGGCAGTGCTGAAAAGTCCGCCTGCCTTTGTTTCAATGAAGATAAGTTCGGGCTGGGGATATAGCTCAGTCGATAGAGTGCTTGCCTTGCCCTGGGTTTGATCCCCAGCACCGCACCAAAAAAAAAAAAAAAAAAAAAAAAAATGAAGATTAAGTTCAAATCCCTCTCTTCCCTATGGCAATAGTCTTGAATCCAGTCTCCCTTTCTATTTTATTAGTCTGGTGCAATATTTCTTTTACCTAGGTAAGATAGAGCCTACTTCAGTCCCTATAAGGATTTGGGTCCTTGTAAATCACTGAAGGATCTGGGTCATGGTAAAAGTTAGACAAGAGAAATTTTCAGTACAAGTGATGTTTTGTATAAATAGATGTGTCAACTTTGGGAGACTCTATTGAGCAAATATATTTGTACAGTTTTCTTTATGTTCATTAAACTTGAATCAATAACCGTACTTTAAAACATAGATTGAATTCTACCTCTGGCATTTGCGATGTTAACTCATTGAAGTTGGTTTCTTAAATTCTCCAAACCTCAGTTCCTTTCCAGGTTAAAGGAAAAGAATAACATATACCTCACTGCGTGGCTGTGAGGGTTATATCCATCAAATGTCATACAGTCCTGAGCCTAATATTCAGTCTCTAGCAGTCAGTAAGTGATAACCATCATTATTAGTCCTTTATGAGTTTTTCACGAGTCTTTTGCAGAAAAGTTGTTGAAATAGAAACGAGTATTCATTTCACCTTTTCTAGATCTCTTTTTTAATTTATTTTTTGGTACTAGGGATGGAACCCAGGACCTCAGGCGTGCTAGAAAAGAACTCCACCATAGAGCCACACCCCAGTTTCTCAAGAGATCTTTAGACTGCCAGGTAATTGTGACTCTAGTCTATTTGCCTACAAGTAGCTACGAATCACACAAAGTTGAAAAGACAATAATATCTAAATACATTCTGGATTTTAGTTCTATAATAATCCAGTTTTTAAACGAATTTTAGTAACTTCAGATGAATTTCCCACATTAAGCTCCAGCTCAGGCAAATCAACTGCCCCAAATGACTGGCCCCCAGCCAACATATTTCACATAATTTAGTTTTACTGATCATTCACTAATTCAATCAATGTTTATAATCAGATACCAGACACTATTCTAGAAGAAAGAAATAATGAAAGGGCAAAATTCTTACCTTTTGGAAGTGGGCATGCGTTATACTAACAGAGTCTATAGCAAGGTTAAAACAGATAAATCTCACCGTTAAGGAAAAAAAAAAAAGAAAGAAAAGTCTTTCTCAAAGGGGTTAAAATTAGTGAAGAGACTTGGATAATGGCCAAAATTTTAAAAATCAAAATTATAAAGAGCTTGCAAATCTAAGCAAAGGGATTCCAGTTTGAAGCAATAAGTTCAAAGACTAACGTAAAGAAAACCTTGACCTATAACTGAAGCTTAAGGGAGCAAGGAAGAGAGTCACATGGAAGGAGGTCTGAGGCAGGCAGGGCCCAGCTGAGCCAGGGTCATGATGACAAGGTGTTGTAAGCTTTCATTCAAAGGAGAAGATAATCAGGTCTAAATTTTGAAGGTGCTCACCACCATTGTTAGGTGGAGATTGCCTTAAAGGAGCCTGAAGAACAGGGACAAGGAGCCCAGTGAGAAGACAGCTATAGGAGCCCACGCAAGAGGTGACACGACCTTGGCTAGAACAGTAGTGGTGGAGAAATGGGCGAATCCTAGATGTGCTTTGTAGGTGGAACCAACAGGATTGAGGATGGAGTTTTAGAGGAAAAGGAAATAAGAATCCCTCCTACTAGTACAGTTAAATTCAGCTGGGGGGATATAATCAAAAGTACACTTTGAGATGTCTGTTGATCCCTTCTTCCTTTCCCCTTTTGCCCATTTTAATCTTTTCCATTTTTCTGCATTAAAGTTAGAAAAGTTTGTTTCTTAACCAGCTGACCCTGTGATTATAATTTAGATTTATGTAGGACTTAAAAAGAGTTTTACACTGTTCAGTGCATAATCTCTGTGGTTAATTTTATGAGCTCATATTTGCAGTAACTAAATTTCAACGTCATCAAAGCCAGGGGAAGACATTATTTTTTAGCATTTTGTAACAAGTTTCTAATAATATATGAAAATAGAAAAATATTAAATAACCTCCATGTTTCCATCCCTAGCTTCAACGATTACTTTTCAATCCTTCCAAATTCAGAAACTTCAAAAGGTAAAAATGATTTCATGTGAGGTCTTAGGATCTGTAATTTGGGGAACAGAGTTCTGATCGCCCTGAATTGGTGTTTTGAGGGAGGCAGGAAGCACAGGAGCCCACGAAGGTCATTAAATGATGGAAAGCAACAGAATCTGAGTGACCAAGTCTACAATAACGGAAAGAACGTGTGAATGGATGGAAGTGTTCATAAAGCAAGAGTCTGATAACATATTGTTTTGCATTTTGAACCTCTGGGTGCAAAGTGACTGCCAATCCCTTCAGTTGTTGCAGGTGCCTGTGACCCAAGTTTGGAGATGACCAACACAGGGTCCTGGGCACCCCCTGACTGGTACGTGAGTCCTGCTTCTTAATCCACACTGCATTTCATACAGCTCTTGTTTTTATTTTTACATACAAGTTAATAACCATTTTGTTTCAGCTATATAGCAATCTATTTCTTCCCTGCCCCCTAGACTATTTTGAAATAAATAACAGATGTTATATAATTTCATGTGATAACTTCAGCTTATGTCTTCAAACTGTGGCTGTTTTTTTTTTTTTAATAAATGTAACTACCATAGATATTTATTTTGCTAAGACACAAATAAATGCTGCAAATTATACCAACTGGTTTAAAGTAGAATTAAACTATGCTATATTAGCAATTTAAAAAATACTAAGCATATTATTATGTCATAAATACCTTTTTACATATTCAAATCAGGATGCACATAGTGTTCACATTTTTGTATTGGTTGGTATTTCTTTCAAGAGTCTTTAACCTCCACCTCTGTTTTTTTTAAGTGTGAAATTTGTTCATTTAAGAAACCAGGTCATTTGTCCTATAAAGTTTCCCATAGTCCATCTTTATTTTATTTTGGGTTCTTCCATCCCCACAGTTTGATTTAATACGATCCTCTGTTTCCTGTACTTTTTATTTTATTATTATTTCATCATTTTTATGGTATTCTTTTCATAACATACTCTCCCCTCTGGCTCAAAATTGGAGAGGAATATGAAAATCTTAGAGACGTGAGCTATGCCTGAACATCTCTTGAATCCCAGCAGAGATTCCATTTGTGTTTCATGTTCACCCCCAAAAGCATCTCGCCTTCTCAAGCAGAGGGTGGAACACTTGGCGTACACATTGGATCTCTGCACAAATCGCTGAAACTTCTGTTCTCTCTCCCTCTGCCTTTCTTTTTTTTTTGGGGGGGGGGTGGCTTTCAAGCTACTCTTATTTTAACCATATTATTTAAACAAAGGTTTCGTTTTTTATCTTTGAACGTCTGAACCAGGCACTGTAACAATCTTTTTTTAAAAAAGAAGTCCTTTATCTCCACCATTATTATTCTTAATTCTAAAGATATTTCAATATTTACTTTTGCTAAAACCAAGATAGAAATAAATGCTGAAAGTTCTACAAATAGGTTTAAAGTAGAATCAAACTAAACTAATTTGAATTGTGCATCACTACTCTTTAGTTCTTTCCTGCATTAGTTTTTATTTAGAGATCCTTCTGTGAAATGCTTAGAACACAAATAGTAATTGACAATTTACACCAGCTGAGAAAGATCAACAGGGGAGTCATACCTAAATTAAAATACATGTCACCCAGGTCTGTAAAATAACCAACAATAAATACACTTGAGAGTGGGGAATTCAGACTTTGGAAAGAAGGTGGAAACTCGCTCAGATTCCCAAGAGCCAGGCTCATCCACTACTGCCTACAAGAAGGAGAACTCATCCCCTGCATTAATTTCAGAGGGCTGCACTAACACAGGGCTGAATGGATTAAAGGAACAGAAAGTTATTCTCTTGCACTTCTAGAGACAAACTCAGAAATTAAAGTGTCAGTGGGTCTGTGCCACTCCCAAGCCTCAGAGAAAGGATCCTTTCTAACTCTCCCTACTCTGAGTGATCCCAGACAGCCTTCAATTTGAAGCAGCATAACCCTAATCTCTACCTCATCTTCACATGCCCATCATCATTTTTTGTCTCTTTTCTTTTCCCTGACACCAGCAGAGGGACCTGCTCTACTTCAGTAAGACCTCACCTTAACTACATTATGTCTGCAAAGACCCTCTTTCCAAATAAGGTCCCTGCACCCATGTCCAGGCATGTGACTTCCAGATATCTTCTGGAGGACACAATGCAACCCATAACATCACCTTCCCTTGGGATATATGCAAATTGGTACAACTCTTGTTCTTGGATTCTCGCTTTGCATAATTATTATCTACCTGGGGCAAATGGGAAAACCACTATTTATAAGGTGGGTGTGCAGAATTTATCTGCATAATAATTAACCTCTGCAAAACACACACAAAAAAGCCACCTGTTTTACCACAGATCAATAAAGGCACAAATGACGCAAGTTATTCAGTAGGTTTGCATTTCATTTTTTATTTTGTTTTGTTTTTGGTCTTGAAGATGGGAATATCTGTTTTTATCCAGATACCAATTTCTTGTGGATATGTAAGAGACAAGCCAAGGAAATGGGCAAAAGAAGTCCATCTAGAACCAACTTTCCTGTAAGACTTCCATACCTGCCGGACCCCCACTGCTGAACCCCCCACAGCAGAGGAGGGTCCTGAGGGGTGTACTTGTTCCCTGGCTGGTTCTGCTTTCCACATCTACTTTCTGATTAACCTGAGTTCTGTCTTCATTGGCCTGAACACATCCAATGACCCCTTCTAGCCAACTCCTCATATCAACAGGACCCTGATCAGGGATTACTCCAATTTTCTTCTGCTTTCAGTTTCTCATTTGTCATCCTTGGTACTGTGGAAGTCCAGAGTTGAGATGACGATTATTTTGAACTGAAGACATTTGGGATTCGACTCACGTAAGAAGTAGATCAAATTCTACTGTAAGTTAAGAAGTTTCAGAAGAAAAAGGGAATCTAGTTGGGCAGAAGAACATGAATATGAAATTTGTAGAAACCAGGAGAAATGCTCAAAGGGAGTTCCCCACTCACAGAAAAAGGGAGAGGAAGCAGGAGAGACAGAAGCACCTGAAGAGGAGTGAAAGATCCTGGTTTCATAAGCTCTGGCATTTTTACCGTGCACCACAGGTGCAGAGAACTCCCTCTACCTGTTCTCCAAGAGTTGGAAAGAGCACATCGGAACACAGTGGCATTTCAGAGTGGTTAATGAGCCTTGCCCAGGACCACCTTCCGCCCCACACTCCATCCCTGTTCCCAGCATCAACTCCCACACTGCCCATTTATCCACACCGCAGCCCACGACGGCCCTTCCACTGGCCCAGCTCACTTTTAGCATCTCCCTGACTGACAGTCCTTCTCCTAGGTACACCTATCATTAATACCAGCAGAAAACACTACTTTACAAAATGGCCAAGTATAATTGATTACACTGGGCCTGTTTCCATTAGAAAAGGAATTGGCTTTCACTTTTCTTCCAACTACATTCTTGCATCAATAAGGCTTTCTTCAGCCCTCAGTAGAACACAGAGCGTGATGTCTAATTTCCTACGTTGAATTCTTTGTTTCGTTTGCTACCAAGACGAATATAATCTGACTCTAACCTCTGGAAAGTTAAGCAAAATGTCAGATAAATTGCCTCAAAATCAAAGCTCCATAGGGTACAAATGAATAAATACAGAGAGACCTTTGATATTTAACAGGATGAATCTCCAACATCACAAAGTGGTGACCACTGTTACCAGTATTAATTAACTCTGACATTGCAATTAATTTTGTTTCACAAATGTGTCACAAGACGTTTTTATATATAATGGAGATTTTTACAATTGTATTAGGTATTCATATTCATTAATTTTTCTCTGTCTTCCTTCCTTCTCTCTCTTGCTCTGAATTCTAGCAAGTTCTCACTCATAATCTACAGTCCCCTTGTTCAAAAAAGAGGAAAGAGGTGCCCCTAGAGACATTGAAGTGCCAAGTTTATTTGTCTTTTAAAATATCTTTTTACTTATGTAATACTTTGGCGGTAAAACATGAGTAACACTAGGAACTTTACCAATTGCAAAATACAATACGGATTTTATTTCATAATAGGATATCCTTTATTTTTGTTAATATAAATGTAATTGTTTCCTTAACTAAATGGCCTCCCGCAGGGGAGAGCATGTGAAGTTGGCCACCCCCACCCAGCGTGGAGACAGGCACAGACCCTGACAAGGACGCTCTGGCACAGGTGAAGGGCTGCAGCAGGGTCTCTGTCCACACAGCATTTCCTACATTAATTCCCCAGTGAGGTCACCGCAATGTCACCCACTGGAAAGGCTCACCGAACAGGAGAAGAGAAGAATGAGTCCCTGTAAATCACTTAGAGAGAAGGATGGGATGCTCCATCTTGGTCCTACCTCCTTCCCAACCCTAACATCCTACTGCGTGCCGGCAGGACCTGAAGCCTGGATTTTCCTCACTGGGGCAGAGGAAGCTATGAGGCACGTCAGGATGGCCAGGGGACAGCAGCTGCAGGGGTGCCTCCAGGCCGGAGGTGCCTGATGCCAGAGGCAGCTGGTGAGAGAACTGAGAGCAGGCAGAGATGGGAGAAGAGCTTCCTGTTTTTGTGGCTGGGCTCTTGTCACACTGTGCCCACAGTAGTTGTGTCCCCTGGGCTCAGCTAGAAAAGAGTACGGATCTGTGGAAATGGTACGTTTTCAGAATGACAGTGGCAGAGTTAACATTCCTATCACTTCAATGTTTATTTTGTTTTTGCAACATCGCTGACCATCATCTTTTATTTGTGTATCGAGGATATACATGACAGTAGCGTGTATTCAACATATCCTACGTACACGGACTATAGGTTCCTGCCTCTGTGCTTGTACTTGATGTGTAGTTACACTAGTCCTTTATTCATACATGAGCCTAGGAAAGTGAGGTCCCATTCACTCCGCTGTCTTTCCTATTCCTGTCCCCCTCCCTTCCCTTCATTCCCCTTTGTCTAATCCACTGAACTTCTATTCTTCCCTGCCCCCACCCCATATTGTGTGCTAGCATCTGCATATCAGATGGGAACATTTGGCCTTTAGTTATTTGGGATTGCCTTATTTCACTTAGCATAACAGTCTCCAGCTCCGTCCATTTACCTGCAAATGCCATAATTCCATTCTTCTCTATGGCTGAGTAATATTCCATTGTGTATATGTTCCATATTTTATTTAACTAGGGCAAATAGTGGTTCCATTTCAACTTCTCTGAGGAATCTCCATACTGCTTTCCAGAGTGGTTGCATCAATTTGCAGTCCCACCAGCTATGTATGAGTGTGCCTTTTCCCCCACATCCTCGCCAACACTACTTGTTATTGTATTCTTGATAATTGCCATCCTGAGTGGAGTAAGATGAAATCTCAGTGTAGTTTTAATTTGCATTTCTTTAATTACTAATGATGTTGAACATGTTTTCACGTATTTGTTGATTGATTGTATATCCTCTTCTGTGAAGTGCCTGTTCAGTCCCTTGGCCCATTTATTGATTGGGTTATTTGTTTTATTGGTGTTAAATTTTTTGAGCTCTTGATATATCCTGGAGATTAATACTCTGAGGTACAGGTGGTATTTTTTCCCATTCTGTACACTACCTTCACATAAAATATTGCTTCATTGACTGTGAAGAAGCTTTATAATTTGATACCATCCCATTTATAGATTTTTTTAAAAGTTTTTTTTAGTTGTAGACAGACATGATACCTTTATTTTATTTTCTTTTGTTTTATGTAGTGCTGAGGATTGAACCCAGTGCCTCCCACTTGGTAGGCAAGTGCTCTACCACTGAGCTAAAACCCCAGCCCCCTATTTATAGATTCTTTATTTCACTTCTTGTGCTTTATGAATCTTATTTAGGAAGTCAGTTCCTAAGCCAACGTAATGGAGAATTAAGCCAACATTTTCTTCTAGTAGGCACAGGGTCTCTGGTCTAATGCCTAGGTCCTTGATTCACTGTGAGTTGAATTTTGTGCAGGATAAGGGATAGGGGTTAAAGTTCTTTCTACTTCATATGGATTTCCAGTCTTCCCAGCACCATTTGTTGAAGATGAAGATGCTCTTTACTCCAATGTATGTTTATGGCACCTTTGGTCTAGTATGAGATAACCATATTTATGTGAATTTGTCTCTGTATCTTCTGTTCTATACCATTGGTCTTCATGTCTGTTTGGTGCCAATACCATACTGTTTTTGTTACTATAGATCTGTAGTATAATTTAAGGTCTGGTATTGTAATATCTCCTGCTTCACTTTTCTCACTAAGGATTGCTTTCACTATTCTGGGTCTCTTATTTTTCCAAATAAATAAGATGATTGCTTTTCATAAGATGATGATTTTCATGATTGCTTTTTCTATTTCTATGAAGAAAGTTATTGGAATTTTAATAATAATGGCATTAAATCTGTATGACACTTTTTTGGTAGTATGGACATTTTGACAATATTAACTCTGCCCATCCAAGAGCATGGGAAATCTTTCTAAGGTCTTCTTCAGTTTCTTTCTTTAGTGTTCTGTAGTTTTCATTATAGTGGTCTTTCACCTCTTTTGTTAGATTGATTCCCAAATATTTTCTTGAGGCTATTGTGAATGGGATGGTTTCCCTAAATTCTCTTTGAACTGATTTATCATTGGTGTATAGGAGCACAATTGATTTATGTTTGTTAATTTTATATCCTGCCACTTTACTGAATTCATTTGATTTCTAAAGGTTTTCTTGTGGAGTTTTATGGGTCTTCTAAGTATAAAATCGTGTCATCAGCAAACAGGGATTGTTTGAGCTCTTCTTTTCCTATTTGTATTCCTTTAATTTCTTTCTTTGGTTCAATTGTCTGGCTAGGGTTTCAAGGACTATGTTAAAAGAAGTGGTCAAAGAGGGCATCCCTGTCTTCTTCCAGCTTTTAGAGGGTTTGTTCTCAATTTTTCTCCATTTAGGATGATGTTGACCTTGGGCTTATATATAGCTTTTAAAAGGTTGAGGTAGTTTCCTATTATCCCCAGTTTTACTACTGTTTTGAACATAAATGAATGCTGAATTTTGGAAAAATGCTTTTTCTGCATCTACTGAGATAATCATGTGATACTTGTCTTCATTGCTGTGATGAATTACCTCCATGGATTTCTCTGTGTTGAACTTCATCATGGCACACTATCTTTTTAATATGTTTTTGGATGTGATTTGCAAGTATTTTATAACAAATGTTTACATCTATGTTCATCAGAGATATTGATCTGAAGTTTTCTTTCCTTGATGTATCTTTGTCTGGTTTTGGTATCAAGGTGATACTAGCTTCATAGAATGAGTTTGGAAAGGTCCTCTCCTCTTCTATTTTATGGAATTATTTGAGGAGGAGTGGTGTTAGTTCTTCTTTGAAGGTCTGTTAGATTGTCTCAGAATCAGTCTGGTCCTGGGGTTTTCTTTCTTGGTAGACTTTTGATGATGTCTTCAATTTCATTGCTTGAAATTGATCTGTTTACATTTTCTATGTTCCCCTGGTTCAATTTGAATAGATCATATGTCTCTAGAAATTTGTCAATGTGTTCAAGACTTTATATTGAACTATAGATTTTTCAAAAAAGTTTCTGATTGTTATTTGTATTTCAATAGTGTCCATGGTGATATTTCCTTTTTTGTTATGAATTCTAGTAATTTGAGTTTTCTCTCTTTTTTTCCCATTAGCTTTCCTAAGGGTTTATCAATTCTGTTTATGTCTCTCAAAGAACAAACTTTTCATTTTGTTGGCTTTTTTGAAAAAATTTTTTAAATTTTGTTTTTGTTTGGAGGATCCATTCAGTGATGACAGAGGCATGCTATATTCACCCAATATTATTGTATTGTTGTCTATTTGATTCTTGAATTTGTGAAAGGTTTGTTCAATCTGTGTAGATGCTTTATTGTTTGGGGCATAAATATTTATGATTTTTATGTCTTATTGATATATTATTCCCTTATGCCATGTATAATGGCTCTCTTGGTCTCTTCCAATTAACTTTCACTTGAAGTCCATTATATCTAATATAAGGATAGAAACAACTGCTTGTTTACGAGATCCATGTAAGTGATATGTTCTTTTCCCATCTTTTACCTTCAGTCTGTGGATGTCTATTCCTGTTAGGTGAACTCCTGGGAGACAGCATAGTGTTGACTCTTGTTTTATAATTCAATCTGCCAGTCTGTGTCTTTTGATTGATGAGCTTAGGCTATTAACACTTAATGTTATTATTGAGAAATAATTTTTACTCCCTGACATTTTAATTTATTTCTGTTTTTTAATTAGAATTAGTTTCTCCTTTGTTTTTTAATTAGAATTAGTTTCTCCTTTTATTGACTGTTCTTCAAATGTAGCTTCTCTCCTTTTTTTTTTTTTACTTTTATTTTTCATGAAATACTTTCCTGAGTACATTTTGTAGTACAGGCTTTTTAGTTGTGAATTCTATTAACTTTTGTTTATCATGGAAGGTTTCTTTTTTTAATCATCAATTCTGAAGCTTAATTTTGCTGGGTAGAGTATTATTTACTGGCACCCATTTTCTTTCAGATCTTGATACATATTATTGCAAGACTTCCTAGCTTTGATGTTCTGGGTTGACAAATCAGCTGAGATTAGGATTGGTTTCTCTTTAAATGTGACCTGTTATTTTTTCCTCTGGCAGTCTTTAAAATTCTATTCTTATTCTATGTGTTATGCATTTTATAATTGCCTTGGTGTGGGTCTGTTGTAATTTTGTATATTTGGGATCCTGTATACCTCCTGTACTTGATTTTCCATTTTATTCTGAAGGTTTGGGAAATTTTCAGATATTATTTCACTGAAAAATTGTGCCTTCCTTTGGTTTGTCTCTGAGCATTCATCTATCTTGATCAATCTTAAATCTGTTCTTTTTATGTTATCCCATATTTTTTGGAAGTTCTGCTCATGTTCTCTTACCATCTTTTCTCCATGGTCAACTTTATTTTCAAGATTATATATTTTTTCTTCATTGCCTGATACTCTGTCTTCCAAGTGGTCAAGTGGGATGGTGATGCTTTTTGATGAATTTATAATTTGGTTTATTGATTACTTCCTTTTGAGGATTTCTGCTTGAATTTTTTTCAGAATCTGTATCTCTTTATTGAAGTGATATTTTCCTTCTTGTATTTTCTCCCTGATGTCACTCCTTAGATCATCCTTTACCTCACAGATCAACTTAAATATGAACAATCTTAACAACTTTTCTGACATTTATTCCATTGTGGCATTGATGAATTTAGTTGTTGAAGTATTTTGGTTTGTTTGGAGTATTTTGTTCTCTTGCTTTTTCAAGTTGCTTGTGTATCTACTCATCTAACAGTATGATTTTGAGGAAGGAGAGTTTTTACCCTCTGGAATTCTAGTGTCTTGAAGGTTTCAAATACTTCACAGTTTAGGGGGAGACAAATTATAACAACAACCAATGTACACAATTTATAGCATTAAACCAAATATTTGAGTCTGTGGCATCTACTGTGTTGTCACAATAAACATAAATGATATGATCAGTTATCACCCATGTTAAAAACAGTAATTTTGTAAAAGTATTTATAATTTCAGGTGGTGAACAGGGATAGAACAAAAGTCATGTAAGATGTGATGATTATGAGGGAGGAGGAGAGATAATAGAAGTAAAAGTCAAAAGAAGCATGAAAGAGATTAATAGAGATCATTAGCAGAGAAAAAGAGAAAGAATCAAGGGAGACATAAGTGGGAGAAAAAGTGTACAAAATAAAAATTTAAAAAATAAACATAAAAGAATATAAGAACAAAACTGATACATACTGATCAAACATCCTTGTCCTCAAAATACTGATCCATGAAAAATAATTGGCTTCAAAAATGCTAGAAATGAGAAAAAAGAAGCAGATATGAATATGTGTAAGTGTCCATGAATAGGTCACAACTGAACAGAATAAAGAAAGGAAAAGAAAAAAAAAAATCCTGATGAAATTTAAAGAATTGTTTTCATTGGAATTCAAAATTTCTCAGCTTTCCATCTCAGAAGTATTAGGGCATGTGGTTTGGAGGGTGCTGCCTGCTCCACCCTCAGGGTGGGATTGCTGAAGTGAGAGAGGAAATCCTGTAGGTGCAGCTCCTGGAGGTGGGCTTAGGCTTAGGTAGGCTACAGGTTCTTTGTTGAATGGCAGTTGTTCTGAAGATTTTAAATCAGCACACCTGACACTGAAGCTGGCAGCAATGGCCCTGGGGTTTTCTTTTTCATTTTGTTATATCCAACCTCCTGAGTCCCCAATCTACTTTGAATGTCCAGAATTAATTCCTAGTAAAGTTCCCACTTCTCAACTTGCTGAGAAGCTGCCTGTCTGCTTTCTAGGTTTCATACACAGAGCAACCAGGAAAGCAACCTTCTCCATTCTGCCATATTTTCCTGTGGCCATCATCTAACAAGCGAGCAATCACAGTGAAATTAGAATGTGGGGCTGAAGGGCACAAGGGGTGGTCCAGAGCAGACCTTGTCATTATGCTGCCCATTTTTCCTTTGAGCTTACTATTCTCATAAAGTTCCTTAAGGCAGGAGCCCAAAGCCTCAAGTATGCAGGGGAATGTCCTCAGCCACAACATAGGGAAGCCCTGAAGTTCTGGGGAATTAATCCTCCCAAGAGCCCTCAACCCTCTTCTTGGATGAGACCTGAAGATCCATACCCAGCTTCTAGTCCACAGGTGGGGAAAGTCTAAGGGATGAGCTACATGGCTCTTCAGGACTGAACTTCACTTGACAAAAGCAGCAGTCTGCTGGTTAACTCACCTTTATTTTCCTTCTTCCCTTGATGACCTGCTTCTTTTACTTAAGTACTTGTCTCAGGATCTGTTTCTGGACAAAGTCAAGGAAAGACACTTGCAGAAGAATAGGAGGACTGTCAACCTGTATGAAAATCTGTTGAAGGTTATGTACCAGAAAAGTGTGTTTACCGTTAGAGAAATGGAGATGGTAATTATTTCTATTAATTTAATTCTTAAATATAGAAAAATGAGTATCAAGTTCTCTACTTAATTATATGAGTTAATTTTCAATATTTAGATCAGTTAAAAGAGATGCTAAAATAAGATTTTAATGGAACCTTTATTAAAGAATAAGCAAAGGGAAATATTAAATGTGTTCATAATAGGAGAGTTCTCTTATGGAAAAAAATGCATGTTTCAGTTAAATGTCTAATTTGCATCTTACTCTTTTGTCAAATCAGGGAAATGAATGATTTGGACAATTGTTGATGAGGCAGAAGTTATTGGCATTAATTATTGTCATAATATGATTCTAAGATTTGTTACACTGTTTTTCAGTGTTATCTATAACCAACAGATTGGATATAAATTAATAGTGAGAATTGGGCCCTATTAGTGTCTGGTTAGAAAACTCACTATTAATCACCCTCGTTCACAGATTTCTTGAGGGCTGTGTACACAGGGTTCTTTCTTAGAAAATTATGTTCTTCTAGAAGACAAAGCTGGTTTGCAGTATTTGAAGCATCTGTTTAGGTTCAAGGTCAAAGGGGGTCCCCATGCCCTAACCCAAATACAGATTTAACCATGCAAGAAGGGATAGGCGTACCAAAGTATGCTCATGAAATGAAATAAAGACCTCACAGAAAGTAAAGAAAAACTTCGGAAGTAGTGAGATAAAATAACTACAGAAGCTGAAATCCAATCTATATATAATTTCTACTTTGAAGAAAAGGACAAATGAAATGGACAGAAGTATTCAAACACTATTCAAAGAAAAGACAACTTCTTTTTGGAAAATAAAAATAATTATGTCTGTAGATTAAAAGACAAAGTATATCCCAAAACATTCTGATACATAAGACTTAACATCAGGTTCTACCTTGAAACCAAAAGTTATGGAAGAGCATAATAAAATTCCAGACTCCCTGTCATCAGTAGCAGAAATTGACTCTATGGTCTAAAGGATGGAAGCCCAAGATCAAGATGTTGTGAGGTCTGGTTTCTTCTGAGACCTCGTGCTTCAATTGCAGATGGCTAGCTTCTTGCTCTGTCTTCATGTGGTCCTTTTCCTGTGCACGCATCTTTCGTGACTCTTTTTTATAAGAATGCCTGTCATCTTGGGTTGATGAACACATTTAACCTCCTGACCAGTAACAATGGAGTTTAGGACTTCAACATCTGAATGTGGGAAATAAGCAAAAATATTACTCTTTACTATAATACTCTTTAGTCTATCATAATACAGCAGGAAAAACATTCAATCTTCTTTGAGAGGGTGGACTGTGCTTGCTTCTTATGGCCCTACAAAAAATACTCAATGCTACAGAGTTAAGCTAAAACAGAAACAAAACTAAAACAACCAAGAGGGACGTTAGAAATAATTCGATAACTAGGCAATCTGTTTTTAAAATATTGAAACAAAAACCTATTTACCATGTAAAAACTCAGTAGAATATTTTTCCTTCTCAAAAATAAAATTTAAAGATAAGTTCAACCAAGGAACCAATATATAATTATAGATAAATTTATAAATAGACACAGAGACACACATGCCCCTACAGGAAATAAAAGAATGAAAAGCAAGCAACTATTAGGGTGATGATGTCACATCAGAATATGTCATAATCCCCAAGATGTCAAAAACAAAGATAGTTCACCATGTGACTAAGACTTTGAAAGGAATTCCATAAAAATTCCTCTTTAAAAAATACAATAAAAGATGCTCATGATAGCATTAGTCATCCTCCTGAAACCCAAACTACCCAAAAGACCCTCAGTGGTGGAAAAAATAAGTGATAATGTACTTAAAAATGGAGTGCAGTACAAAAATGAGAGTAGAAAGTTTACTAGTAACCATATAAGTGTCACGAATATCACAAGGGGTTGTGGACACAAAATATACCATATTCTAGACACAAAGTATATACCATATTATTTTTAAAGCTTAAAACAAAGTTAAATTATTCATTAGAGATCAAGATGGAGGGTAGTACTGGGACTTCTCAGCATCTGTTCTGTTTTGGTCAGGGTGTTGGTTACAAAGTTGTCCTCACTGTGTGCACACTCACTGACTCTTTACCTGTGTATTTTCATATATGTTTGCTACTTCAAAAACCTTCAAAGAAATTAAACTACCAAAAGCAACCTTAAAATATCTAGTCAGTGTATATCACATACATTTTTTTAAGCAATCAAACACAAGCCAAGGATTAAGGATTGGTATAAATCAGATAAATAAAATGATTAATAATAATTTTAAAAACTATTTTTTAAGTTTGACAGAGATCTCAAGTTAAGGGATAAACTTCAAAACTAGTTGTTTGTGGAGAACAGATATTGTTTGAAAAAACAAGACATTGTAAACGATCCTTGGTTAAGAGGTGAAGACCTCAAGGGCTGGGTTGTGGCTTAATGGTAGAGTGCTTGCCTAGCAAGCAAAAGGCACTGGGTTCGATTCTTAGCACCACATAAAATTAAAACTTAAAGGTATTGTGTCCACCTACAACTGAATTATATATATAATATATACATATATATTATATATATGTGTAAGAAGTGAAGACTTCAGACTAAACCTGCAGGCCAGAGGATATGGAGTAAAGAAGAATTCTGAGTCCTTGAAAGATTAAAACTTCTTTGCAAGGCAGTGATTCAAAGAACCTCTTACAGACCCCAAAATAAAAAAAAAAAAAACTCTGGAGAACAACTAGGGAAACTTTAGCTCCAGGGAACCACTTTCTGACACACTTGGGACTTAAGAGGCAAGTGTTTTGCTCACCTTCCAGACCCAGCCACACTAAGACCTGTGGGGTCTTGTTTTCTCTTGTTTCACAATTTGAACATCTTTGCAAAGCTGGTCATCTGCAAGGCTTGATCCGGGACTATTGCTGTGGAATTGCCACACACTTTTGCCGCTTAGGCTCCCTCAAATTATTCTCTATGGTGGAGCTAAAGGGATCCTTCTGCATTCTGGTCAATGTCACACTTCACCCGAGCCTTGTGCACCTAGAAAACAGATATAATAAGAAGCACCCCTACTCTTGTGTTATAGGAGCTGGTTTTGGAACAACCATCCTTTGCATGCAACTCAGATAAAATTCACAACCTCTCCTGGTTTATCTATGGTGACACTATATAGAAACTCCAGATTCCCCTCTGCTGCCTCCTAAGTGATAGGTGAATGTTCTGTAACCATTAACCAATCTGCACAAAATGTTTGATAACTTCACTTTACCAAACTTTGCTTAAGCTTCCCTCCTTCCCCTAAGGCCGAGCGTCTTGACCCATCCTCTGTATAAGACAGCATTTGATCTCCGCTCAATGATCCCTCTCAAGAGAACACTGACCCACCACGGTACACTTTCTCTGACCTACCACCTTAGCATGCCAGTTCTATCCGTTTGACTGGTTTTCCCACAACGCTTTTTTTCTTTTTTTCTAGCCTTGTTCAGTACTCCTTGTAAGAAAAACCCTTTTATGTCTGAACCTTAAGACTTTGCAAATATCATTGTTGGCGCTTAAGATAATAATCTACACACCGGATAGGGCAATAGCCTGCCTCTCACTTCTGCAATGATCCATTTGAATGAGAGTTCTCATTAACAATCTGGATGTATTTTTATTAGACCAATCGAAATTTAATCACTTCACCTCCTACTTCAAACCTCATTACCTTTTCACTGTTTTTAACGTCGAAGCCAAATTTCCCTTCTTTGCCAGTCCCTTCCTGGGCAGGCAGTTCATGCCCTGCCTGTGCTCCATGAACCCTGTCTGTCCTCACCCTCAGACCTCCTCCCTTGTTGGCCCCTCTCTCAAGTCCTCTTGCGTGGGTTTGCAGTTACTGATGTTAAGCTTGCTCTGGAATTGAGATTTCTCAACTCTGCCTCAGCCTTCCTGGATCTATGTGGCTCACCTCTCCAGGCCTTGGGTTCACGTCTGCTCATCCAGAAATCTTCCTGGACCCTCACGGAAGAGTTTGTTCTGTTCGGAAGGCCTCTTGTGCTTTTCCTCTCAGGCTGCTGTTCTGACTATGTCTTGGCTGATCTCCCTCTCGGTAAATTCTGCCTTAAGAAAACAGACTCTGCTTTTTCATCATGGTGTCAGGAGTCCCCATCACAGGGAGAGTTGTACTCATTGGAGGAAAGTGAGTTGATTGCCTCGACAAAGGGGAAGCAGAGACTGGCGTAGTGGCATCTACCTCCAGCAAAGAACGGATTATGAGTATTATTTTGGTTCTGAACGTCAACATTTGAACTTAAATCAGCTTGGGCAAAAGGGGGGAAGGTTAATGATGTCATGATAAAATTAAGGTCAGAGACTTGTACCTTGGGACTCCTTCAATGGTAAGTTTCAGGAAACTCAATGACTAGCTAAAACCTACTGAGGTAGGTTGAGTTTCAGGGAAAGTTTAGCAAAAGATTCACGTGTGATCTAAGATCTGCTCTCTCATTGTCTCCAGCTTGTCACTCTTCTCTTCCACATGAAGCCTCCAGTCTCCAGCCCTGCTGAGTGGTATGATGGGGCAATGGGGCAACATCCCTTTCCAGTTCCTCCAAGAGCGGCTTCTGGATGGGTCTGTTCCCTACTCTTGTCGTTATTCCCAGTGGTTCCTATGAAAGTTCCAAAATCCACTGTGAGGTCACTGATCTAAATGTGTGTCCTTTCTCAACCAGTCACTGTGATGAGGAGAAGGAAATTCCTGTTGGGCTCGGGTTCCTGCGACCCCATCCCTGCTGGTGGAGGTGGACCCATGCTCAAGTCTCAGGAAGGAGTGCGTCAGGGATCTAAATCTTCATCTCGGCATTAGTGCCTCAGGCAGCTCAGCACCAAGGACACTAGAGGAAAAGTATGAAGGACCCATGCACAGAATCACAGAGCTCACCTGGGCACAGATAAGCCCAGAGCCGGAACACCCTGGAGCTGCCTCCGCCTGGGTGCCCCCTGCACTGTTGGCTGTCTCCACAAAAGGGGCTCCGCGGCTCACAGTCCCCCACCCTTCCTTGCATTTCAATTAATGTGACGACTCATTAATACTTTAGCATTTAAAAATATATTAAACAATTAATTTCCTTTTTCACAATAAACAGCAAATATTTATTACATCTCTAAACAGCCACATTAAGAAATGCTTGCTAGGGTAGTTTCAGGGCAACCTGGGAAACAAAAGCCCAAATCTACCCAGTGTGCCATTAAATCCTGGTCACACACAGCAACAGTGCTAATCAGAACTTATTATCTTAGAAGAAATACAAAAGCTAAGAGGTCATCAAGATGTTCCAATACATGGTAGAGAAAGTCTACCAATATGTGAACCTTGAAAAGTCAGGAAAAGTGATGTTGTCCTTCAAGCAACACGTGGTGTTCTTGGGACCATTTTTCAAAGTTGATGTGGTTTTTCTCCAAACCATTTCTAATCCAGATTTTAGAACCCTTCTCCCTACCCTGTCTTTATCCTTCCAAGTGCATGAAAAAAGAAATCCTGGTAAATAGATTTTAATTGCCTTTAACAGCTAATTAAGTCTTCCCTTTAGATATCCCATCCCATGTTGTCTCATCAAACCAGAAAACGATTCAAACCTGGCCTGCCACTGACCGGAAGCCACCTTCTAAGAATGTGTTCTGAAGAGCAGGGAGGCCCCCAATAGGTGAGAGTGCAGAAGATAATTTAAATATGGGTGAACACAGGAACAAACTCCCAGACTCTCTTACTCTCTCTCTTTGTTGAAACCCATTCTTTTGGAAAATCGTTTTCTTTAGCCATTGGACAACAAAATGCATTGTCAAGAAATTTTATAGCAATAATTATAAAAGATGTCCATTTGAACCCATCGAGGTCTCACTGATTTTATAACACCCAGCAGACCTCCCTGCAGGAGAACACTATATTTATGTGAGCAATATATGCGAGAATTGAGATCGTAAAATTAAATGACCACATAGAACTGTCATTTATATGATGAGCGCCTACATATGTGAAGGCTGGTTTATTTTGCAGCATCGGGTGGCGTTCAATGGTCCACCCTCAGCGAACGTTTTTAATCACGCATTTCTTCACTCTCTCTGCAATATTACACTTGAAGGACTGGTAAGCAGTTTGCTATGAAATGCTAAATGGTTACTGGCACTGCTATTCTGACAGAAGAGCTCACTAAAGGAGAAGTACAGTACATATTGTATGCAATTGTTTTATGAGGGACATTATGGTTACTAGAATAACATTTCACCATTACCAACTGCTGAGAGAGAAGTCATTAAGATATTTGGCAAGCCGGTGCAATTTTTCAATGGAGCTATAGCACGGGACCTTAGAACAGCTTCCATAAAGAGAGGCTGGCTGGCGCACAAGAAAAGGAAGCCGGGACGCAAGTCTTCTGTGTTGCTTTATTTATTTTCAGAGTCCAATGATGGAGTTACAGGAGAGGGTGTGTCAGGAGTATCAGGAGAAAAACAGAATTCTTATGCCAAATATATTTCTCAGAAAAGTATTTCCTGTGTGTGTATGCGTGTGTGTGTGTGTGTGTGTGTGAGAGAGAGAGAGAGAGAGAGAGGAACTTCTTGTGATGAATCTGATGGCAATGTGTTAAAATTCACCTTTTCCCAAGAACTGCCTTTGTCCAGAGATTGATTTGCATAGGTTTAACAGTTAATTTCTTTTCTTTTTCTTTTTTCTTTTTATTGCTTTTAATAAAAAAGTTGTTCATGGAGGAGGCAGGAGTAAGGATGGGATCTATCTGAAAACACTTATTTCAAATAAAGGAAAATAAAATAAGTGCTACCTGTAAACACATAAAATTTCCTACTTTGGTTATTGGTGATAAAAAAGGAAGTCATAATAATTTAAGAAACTTTTTACAAATATATACACATATATACATACTCATATATGCACACAAATGTGTGTATATGTGTGTCTATATACATACACCCAATACCTGCAGGATGGAGAGCTTTCGAACTAGTAAGCTGGCAAAGCCTACCATCCACTCTTGCCAATGCAGATCTGAATGTTACTTCTTTCCATCTCAGAATATTGTAAAAAAGCACCAGTATTCACCAAAAACAAATATTTCTTGAACTATGTCTCAAAAACAACAAAAATAGGACAAATTGGAATCTTTTAGTTGAATAGATGGATGGTATGAACTGTTGTGAAGGCAAGACAGAGCTACTTCATTCTCCTAGTGTGGGACTTTACACAGAGCTCCTGCTCAGTGATTATTAATTATATGAAAATTCAGAAAAAGAAAACCCCCGTTTTTATTAGAAATAGCAGTATGTAGCAGATATTTAAAATTAACCAGAAAACCGAATTCTATTTCTCTCTATTCCAGATTTTTGACTGTGTAGAAAGGATTTTGAGCAGCTTATTGCCAAAGTTACAAAGGAAAAATAAAAAGAGTCGATTGAGTTAAAAAATGAAACCAGTGAATTCACCAAATTTTTCATTCCTTGATGTCTGGCTGTATATAGAAATATCCAAGTATACATAAATTGTACAATGCTCATGTTTAGGTTGCTCACATAGCCACGTTGCATGCCTTTTTTTTAATTGATAAATCAAAATATAAAACTGCACATTTTTAAGGGGTACCATATGAAACTTTAATACACACACATTGCATAATGTTTAAATCGGGTTGAGCAAATCTGTCTTTTCAAACATTTGTCATTTATTTATGGTGAAAACACTCAAAATCATTTCTTCTAGCCTATCTTCTAAACATGTATCATTTATTTATGGTGAAAACATTCAAAATCCTTTCTTCAACCTTTCGGAAACCAGCCATCACACTGCGCAACAGCACACCCAGGCTTCCAGCTTCTAATGGTGCCTGGTATCCATGGGCTAACCTTTCCCCAACCCATCTCTCACCGTCTCCAGCCTCTAGATCCCA
This sequence comes from Sciurus vulgaris, assembly GCF_902686455.1. Taxonomy (NCBI): domain Eukaryota; kingdom Metazoa; phylum Chordata; class Mammalia; order Rodentia; family Sciuridae; genus Sciurus; species Sciurus vulgaris. The sequence goes on from NC_136470.1 coordinate 134,414,410, forward strand.
ACCTAAGTGAGATCACACAATACTTGGCTTTCTATATCTGACTTATTTCATTTCACATCTCCTTCCGTGCTGCTGCAAATGTCAGGATTTCATTTTCCTAAATTTTTAAAAATTTGTTCCAATTAGCGCTACAGGACTTTAAAATGCATTTATGCATTTTGATAAATCATACATAAATGCAGTGTAATCTCTCGTTTTTCTGATTTCTGATTGTACATATTGTAGGATCACATCAGTCATGCTATCATATATGTACATGAGGAAATCATGTCTGATAGCCTTTTGACTCACAAGTTATTTCCAATAAGTGACTACAGTGTCTTATACAGATCTATAAACACAATCTACAGTATTTAAAATCTGACTTGTCTTTCTTACCTACGGCTATATCCCACCACAGCTACGTTTCTCCCCTCTTGCAGCCAAGGAAGCCTTACCTAAGTCTCTGAATTTCTACGCCTAGAAATGCAGATTCTTGGCAGAAGGGAAGGGCTGGTGTATGTTGTTCTTTGGTTTTATTTCCCCCTTTCTAGCCCAGATCTGATGGAGGTCTGACCACAGATCTGTCAGTGAAAGTTTTAAAACCTGTACCTGCAGCCTACCCCATCCCTCCTGCGGACGTAGGAAGGATGAGCAGCACTCTCCGGTGAAAGATTGGGCGTCCTTTGACTTTTTCTTGCCCCTCCCTCCCTCTCTGTCTCTTCCATTCTTCTTTCTCCTTGACTTTCTTTCTTTCCCTCTTTCTTTTGCTATTTATTTTTCTACCGTCTCCTCGGTTGTACTCAAATGACTGAATGAACACATACCTAATGAATTCATCAACAACTGAAATAAAGAAATAGTTTGAATCCTGTCTCATAATACATTTCCTATATGAGGCATACATATTTAGTTACCTAGTGCTGGAAAGTATTTATAAGAATATTCATTATGTGTTGCCCATATATAGGTATTGAAGATGTTATTCATATCTGATAAGAAAAACATCAGCATAGTGAGGAAAATTTTTAAAATTTTATCACAGAGGCACTGTCTCTGCCAAATCATTAAGGATTTTTTAATGGAGCAGTAGACATCTTAAAAATGATGAACAGCAGCCCTTGGAAAAAATTTTTAACAAAATACATACTTCAGTTTGAAGACAGCTATGGAAACCTGCATAGTAAACAAATAGCTTTATTTTTTCAAGGTTTTCAATGCTTGTGACTCTGGGGAAAGCATAATTAAAGACAATGAAGAAAAAAATTAAATCATAAAAGTTGAATAAGTCAAAATATAAAATATTCAATTATTATTGCCTGTGGGGTTTGTTTCGTAAATATTTTATCCATGGTCCACACTTGGCATCCTCTCCTCCCCATCTTTTAAGGGCTGTCTGGGGAATCAACCCACTCAGCTGCTTGACTTCCTTTTAGTCTTCTTATAATTTATTAAATGATGTTTTTAAAAACATAAGTACTTGGAGTTTCCTCCTCACCATGTTGTGTGTTGTTCTGTTCGCCCACGGAATTGCTGCAATTAGCAACATAGAAAGTTTCCATCAGGACCTGCGTCCATTCTCTGGGGTTTGAGCTAGAGTGGCGCCTTTCATGCCATTGCCTCTGGCCTTGCCTCACGTCCACTACCCTGCTGTCCCAACATGACATAACTCTCCCATGGCGGAGGGGATTCTGGTTCATTCAATATGCAGAAACCCTCAGAAGTGGTTCTCATTTATGCTACGATTTCTAAAATAATAATACACATTACAGCTCATCTTATTACTTTGATGCTACATACTTGTTTATGAAATGTGAGCTCAAGGTCAATATAGAATAAGACTTAAAACGCGTTACAAGTGAGCACACGTCTAACGAATCCATGTTGGATTCAGTGGCCTGAAGTCCGGACGTTAATATTAAGACCATATTGCTAATGCTTTTAATCAACATGTTGCTAATCATTCACCAAATCATCATGACTTTTCTATCTCAGCAACAGGCTACATACTTTTTCCAGTAAACCCAAATTTTCAGGAAGTGTTAGCATCAGATACACCTTTTATAATAAATATTTCTTTATAGCACAGAAGAGGATCTTAAAAATGACCCTTATTGTCTTTAATAATCAAGTTATATTTTGCAGGTCATTAAGAACCTGTTATTTGTTTTATAACTTGCTTTCGAATTTGTATTTTTGGTGATATAATTATCACACATCTGCTTTGCTTAAATAGGATGGTAAATAGTTATTATAATTTCACATTTTATTCTACAGCACATTTTGATGTAAATTAATTATTTTCATGACTGCCAATTATCTTTCAAATAGTTTTTCCATATGTGGGGGAATTCTCATAATGAGTGTCTGTTTCCCAAAGTGAAAAGCATAATCCAAATTATCTAATTCTTCTGGAATTAGGAATGGGGCCTCAGTCACAATGAAACCCAGGCAGGACTCTTTTCTTTTTTTTCTTTTTTTTCTTTTTTTGGTACAGGGGAGTGAACTCAAGGGCGCTACTACTGAACCACATCCCCAACTCTTTTAATTTTTTGAGACAGGGTCTTGCTGAGTTGCTTTAGACCTTGCTAAGTCGCTAAGGCTGGCTTTGAACTCGTGATCCTCCTGCCTCAGCCTCCTGAACCTCTGGGATTACAGGCAAGCACAGCGGCACCCAGCTCCAATGCAAAACTCCTTTGGACGTTACTGACACTGTCCCAGGCACTGCACAGTGTCTGCTGGTGTAGTGGAACAAAAACACTCAGCAGATTAGAGATTCTGAAAAGACAGTGACGTCACGCTGTGGCAGACACGGTTTCAGAAAACTCTGCCCTCCTGGTGTTTGCTTCCTATGAGGTCTGTGGTGTTAGGGTGGCTCTTCCTAGGTCTCTGTGGCCTATGATAGGCAGTGCTGGAGGAAATGGTTTTGAATCTTGTCTTCCCAGCCCTTCTGAACATTCTCTGAGCAAGCTAACATCTTTTCATAAGCCATTTTTCTGTTCAGACCCGCAGATTCTGGTAGTTAAAAGAGAGATCCTCAACTGGCTATGGTCCATGGTTGATTATGTGCATTAGAATCTGAAGGTTGGGGAACTTTACACTCTATAAAGACTGGAAGAAGAATAAAGTAATATTCAAAAAGTAAATCAAAATCCCTGGAAGTTTGTGAAACCTTAATTATGACCTAATTTAAGCTATAGGATGGCGTGGTAAATGGGTAAACGGAGCATGAAATAATTAAGAAATAATTCAAAACTAAATGCATAATTAGAAATAGCCACACATGATTAAAATGCTGTATGAGACTTTCAATTTGCACTTATTGAGGGAAGCAATGGAAAACTGGTTTATCTTCCTGCCTGACGTACAATCACTGGAATCTCTTGCTAAAAGATTAAATCTGAGGCAAAAGGAAATAGTCCTAAAAAGAAGAAAGGTGGAAGGCTTAAAAAGGCAATTAAAATAAAAAGTACTCTCAGGGGAGCAGAGTATAGCTTCCTCATTGAAAAATCAATATGCAACAGTCATTTCAAGGAATAAAAGTGATAAGCAAAACTGGCAAGGAAAAGTGTTCTGAAAACTGAATTATGAAAATACTATCTCATAAGGCAGAGTAACAAAACTGAAATACTCATTTAGCATAATCAGTTTAACTATTTCTAATTTATACTCTGCACTGTATCCTTCATGCACTAATGCTTAAAAATACAGCTGACTAACAAGATGGCTCTTGTTCATCAGGACCACTCTTGACACCGAACAGTAATGCAATTATCCCCAAAGCAATAGACTATTACCAAATTGATTTATGTGCTATCTCTAGGATACTTTTAAATTCATAGTCTATCACTTGAGTACAATACAACGTTCAACTGAGAATTTGAAATTTAGCTCAGAAAGAACATCTCAACCACAAACATGATTGCAAGTTAACAATTGGAAAATATTTAGCAGAGAGAATCAGAGTTAATTGAATATTTATCCTTCCCCAAATAAACCATCAATATGCTTACATGGCTATAAGGGCTATCACAAAAAAGAGGGAATAAAAGAGAAAGCCTGTGTTCTGAATTTGACCACTTACATGAGCTAATCTACCATCTAAATGAGATAAAGCAAGATATAACTGTTTTATTTTAAAACTGTTGGTTGATTTTGGCATTGAGTTAGACAATTTGATGTCCAAGTACTGCAAGATGGAAAATTCATAGCAATGTGGTTTAAAAACAAGATTCCTAAAAATGACAATGTGAAAAAATTCACCTTATTGATAAACTAGTACAGATACCACATCCAATATGAGCTACATACTATTACACAACTGTACTTAATGTTAATATCCGTTTGTGGGGAGATGCTATGCTGAGGTGTTAACTGGTGTACTTTCACTCTTTGAACTCACAGCCTATATCATTTTTAAAATCATCTTTTACCCTTCACCATTGTTCATGGAAACTGGGCCTGAAGCCCTCATCATGGCTTCCTATGAAGCTGGATTATCGGAAGGAGAATAGACAAGTGGTTAAAAGTGCAGACTATTGATTCAGACTCCTTGGGTTCGAATGCCAGCTTTGCAAGTTGGTAATCAAATAATTTGGGGCAAATTATCTAAATGCTGTGTGCCTCAGTTTCCTGAATGAGTTGAGTTGATATGCATAAATTACTGAGAACCTGCCACCCAGGGCACATTAAATCTTTGCCACTATTAGCTGTTCCTCTGCTCAAAATTTACTGATCTAGGAGCTAAACAAATCAAGATTCTTATGGTTTTCCAGTTCCTAAGTGCAAGATGAAAAGGTGTCAGGTACAGAACAGTATGGTGAATCAGCAGAGATGTGGTGAAATCACCCAACTGGGACGCATGCATGTCTGTCCCTTGAGTTCCATCTGTGTCCCCTGTGGACCTGCCCCACCCATCCCCAGCAGCCTAGGATATGTGTATAGTCATAATTGTCCAGAGAGAAGGTGAAGTCTTGCAGTAAGAGGTGGTAGTACACAGCGTGGTCCAGAATGAGTCTAAAGGAACCATCCTGAAATGTCCCAGGACACTGGAATGGCAAGGGTCTGTGTTACCTCTGTGACAGTTTTACAGAAATTCTACTACATTCTACTAATTTGTACTAAGACTATTCAAAAGCATTATTTTTTCTACTTCAAACAGTTTCTACTAAGTTTCCACCAGTCTTTCTGTGTGCTTTATCCTATTAACTTCCTCTTAAAATGAGGAGTACAATCATACTCCAGTTCTTCTTTGCTGAGCGCAATGGTGAGGTATACCAAAGACGTTTTAAAAAAAAAAAAATGAGTGTACGATGCCAAGATTTCAATTTAGCCTTTCTATAATAGAATAGGGCATCTGAGCATGTAAAAGGAACCCTGCAGTTAAAATCAGAAGACCTAAATTTGAATGGGTTCTGCTTCCTACTAGCTGGATGGTCTTGTCAAGTCACATTGCCTTTTGAAATCTCAATTTGCTCATATGTAAAATGAGAAACACCACATTTACGACCTTAGAGAATTATTTTAAGAACTCGATGATAAAATAAATGTGAAAGCATTTTTAAAACTCTATAGTGCTCTATAATTATTAGGCATAACTATGCAACTCATGTCAGCTGGTCCCTTGTAATAGTCCACTAAAAATCAATATAAACTCACTTTCTCCACAGAAATGTTCGTTTTGCTTTGTATTTTGATATTGGGGATTGAACCAAGAGACACTTTACCACTGAGCCATGTCCCAAACCCTGTTTATATTTTATTTTGAGGCAGGGTCTCACTAAACTGCTTAGGGTCTTATTAAGTTGTTGAGGTTGACCTTGAATTTGTGATACTCCTGCCTCTGCCTGACAAGTCACTGGAATTATGGGTGTGTGCCCTCCAACTAGGCAGAAATGTTCTCTTTTATGCAGGAAGAGAGCCCTGAATGAGCAGTATTCAGAGGTAATTGTTTTTAGTGGAGTTTTGTATTGCTTTCTATAGGAAACCCTGTTTATGATGTTTTGGTTTTGTTTTGTTTGTGGTTCTAGTGCTTGAACCCAGGGCCTACCATATTGCTTATGCTCTATACCTGTCTTAGTTAGTTGTGTGTTACTATAGCAAAACACCAAGTACTAGTTTACATAAAGATTAAGTACAGAATAGTAGACACAGAGACATACCCACATAAATATACTTACCTCATACTAGACAAAGGAGCCAAAAACATACAGTGGAGAAAAGATAGCCTCTCCAACAAATGGTGCTGGCAAAACTGGAAATCCATATGCAGTAAAATGAAATTAAACTCCTATCTCTCACCCTGCATAAAACTCAACTCAAAATGGATCAAGGACCTAGGAATTAGACCAGAGACACTGACCCAAATAGAAGACAAAGTAGACCCGAATCTCCATCATGTTGACTTAGGATCAGACTTCCTTAACAAGACTACCAAAGCACAAGAAATCAAAGCGAGAATCAGTAAATGGGATGGACTCAAACTAAAAAGCTTCTTCTCAACAAAGGAAACAATAAATAATGTGAAAAGAGAGCCTACAAAGTGGGAGAAAATCTTTTCCACATGTGCTTCAGATAGAGCACTAATCTCCAAAATTTACAAAGAACTGAGAAAACTTTACACCAAAAATACAAAGAACCCAATCAATAAATTGGCCAAGGAACTGGACGGACACTTTACAGAAGAAGACACACAGGCAATTAATAAATATATGAAAAAGTGTTCAATACCTCTAGTAATTAGAGAAACAAATTAAAACAACTCTAAGATTTCATCCTACTCCAATTAGAATGGCTATTAACAAGAACACAAACAATAATAGATGTTGGGGTGGATGTGGGGAAACATGAACACTTTCACATTGCTGGTGGAGTTGCAAATTGGTGCAGCCACTCTGGAAAGCAGTGTGGAGAATCCTCAGAAAACTTGGAATGGACCCACCTTTGGACCCAGTTATCCCACTCCTCGGTTTATTCCCAAAGGACTTAAAAACATCATACTATAGTAACAAAGCCACATCAATGTTTATAATCGCTCAATTCACAATAGCTAGATTGTGGAACCAAACTAGATGTCCTTCAACAGAGGAATGGATAAAGAAACTGTGGTATATATGCACAATAGAATATTATTCAGCCATAAAGAAGAATAAAGAAGAATATTATGGCATCTGCAGATAAATGTATGGAATTGGAGAATATCATGCTAAGTGAAATAAGTCAATCCCAAAAAACCAAAGGTCGAATGTTTTCCCTGATAAATGGATGATGACACATAATGCAGGTGGATGGGTAGAAGTTTAGAGAAGAATGGAAGAACTTTAGATTACGTAGAGGATAACGAGAAGGATGAAAAATGGTGAAATGTGACAGACATCATTACCATGTGTACATATATGATTACACGAATGGTATGAATGGCATGTACATCGTGTACAACCATAGGAATGAAATGATGTACCCCATTTGTGTACAATGAATCAAAATGCAGTCTGTAAATATAAAAATAAATAAATAAAAAAGAATCCAAAGAATGAAACAGACATTATTACCTCATGTACATATACGACTACATGACTGATGTGTACAATATGTACAATCAGAGGAATGAAAAATTACACTTCATTTATGTACGATTTATCAAAATGTATAAACACATTCTTCTGTCACGTACAATCAATTAGAACATATAAAAAAATTAATAATAAAAAAAGATTAGTCATGTATTTCTTACAGTGTAGGAAGCTGCGAAGTTCAAGATCAAAGAGCTGCCTTATGGTAAGAGCTTTATTGCTGCGTCATCCGTGGTGGAAAGCAGGAGGTACATTTGTGCACAGGCATACCACCCTGTGAGAAAGGAGAGGAGGAGAGGAGAGTGGATTCATCCTTTTATCAGGGATTTAGTCCCACAGCAGCCAAGCCACTTTAATGATGCTGACATTAATCCATTTATAATGGGAGATCTCTGTTTTAGACAACTTTTTTGCTGCTGTGACTAAAGGACCCAACCAGCACAACTGGAGAGGAGGAAGAGTTTATTTAAGGGCTCACATTTTCAGAGATCTCTATCCATAGACAGCCAGCTCCCTTCCTCAGGGCTTCAGGTAAGGCTGAACATCACAGAGGAAGAGTGGGGCTGAAGGAAGCTGCCCCCACAGTGATCAGGAAGCAGAGAAAGACTCCACCTTCCAGATACACAACATATACCCCATAGCCATGCCCCAGTGAGCCCTACCCTCCATTCACACCCCACCTGCCTCCAGTTACCACGCAGTCCCACAGGGACTGACTCACTGACTGGGTTAGACTCACACCATCTGATCATTTCTCCTCTTGCATTGTCTCCCACGAGAGCTTTCCAGGGACACCTCACCTCCAGATCTCAACAACCCCTCAGGACCTAATCTCCTAGAGGTTTCACTTCTCCACACTGTTGCTTGGGGGTGGAGTTTGCAACCTGTGAACTCTGGGGGACACATTCAAACCATAACAATGATGAACATCGAGCCTTCCAAAGTTTCTTAATGAAATAATTGATAAAAAGCAATAAAGAAGAAGAGTTGATGTGACATTTTTGCTGCAGAAAAAGAGAGGGGCAAAGAAGAAAAGAGGGAAGGAAAGGGAGGAGGGGACCGAATGGGAAGGAGGAAAAGGAGAAGGGACGAAGACAATGACCATGACTTTTAGGAATCTGAAGAGGAGCCGAATACATGAGTCCTTTATTGTGTGAAAAACGATAGTTGTTTCATTCTACATTGAGCCCCTGAATTAAAATGATAGAAATGGATATCAACAAATATTTGTTAAATGGAAAAGTCGAGTGATGTGAAAATGAGCTACATTTCTGCCTCTGTCCTGGTAATGACAATTATCAGGATATCTGCTACTCAGAGTCCAAAATTCCAAACTGATTCAGAAGAACAACCCTAGCGTCATTTTGCACGGATAATTTCATTGTGTAGACTGGTATTCATTAAGGTCAAATCCTCCTTAGTCAGGAGCTGATTACCTAGTTTGTAAATCATCTAGGGATTTTTTTTTTTTTTTTTTAAATCTCTCTTCTTTCTCTTCACTCCTGGATTCGATCATTTCACTGTGGGTTAGCCTTCTGTCTGAATGAAGAGGAAGTGCAGAGGAACACAATGAACTATGCTGTGACTTATTGACAGTACTCACAGAAGTCTCAGGGGACAGCCTGAAAGATTAGTATGGATTATGTGTAGATTTCCAAGGTTCATCATATTTGTGTTCTTTTAATTCATAAAGTTGTATTCCTTCTACTGAAAAGTGGTAACTCCAGGTCGCAACTCAAATATGTTTTCAATTCTATAAAAACATTTTATCCAGAGGCAAGCTGATATTTTTAAAAAAACTTATTTTTGTCCTTAGTTTTAAATTTTATAATGCAAATATATTATTTTACTTTGTATGACATGGAATGATTTAAAAATGCATAAAAATGGCATATGATTCTTCATATTCTATAATTCACTTTTTATGTTGTTGTTAAAAAGATTGAGCCACACTCAGGCATACACACACGTCTTTTAAAATGTAGTTGAAAAGCCATACATTGTTTGCTAGATGAATCATAATAATTATTTATCTTTTCTCCTGTTCATGCAAAGTTTACTTATTGTGTTTTGTACTATGATGAATTATTCGGCGATGATCATTCTTGTACATTAATTTTTCTTTTTTATTATGAGTCAACATGTATATTAATTGTGCAAATTAATGGGTTTCAGGGTCTTTCCATATGCAAACGTCAGATCCAGACCCCCACGCCCCTCTCCTGCTATCCCCTGTCACCCAGGCCTGCAGCCCCCTCCCCTTCCCCAATTCTTCCTCTTCTACTTTCAGGTCAGCCCTGGCTTTGAGTCCTGAGATTCTTGCACTTGATCTGGTCTACCGATGAAGATTTCAACTGATTTGTACTTTTGCTTGGTTTATTGACTTTTGCATTTCCAAGATTAGATTGATTCGTTTTCAGAATCTCTAGTTATCAAATTGCTCTTCATATCCTGGATTGTCTTCCATAATTTCTTCAGCAATTACGTGTATCATCTTTGAATTCACTGAGCACTTTAAATATCATTCTTTAAATTTTTTTTTTTTTTCTGGCATCTCATCCCTTTTATCATTTCTACAATCTGTCACTGGAGTTAGGATCTCTCAGAGGACTCGGGCTGCCTGGTATTTTTATCCTTATTGTGTTTCTGTGTTGAGATTTATGCACCTTTGCTTATGGGTGTCTCTTCCTCTTCTGTGCAAGGACTCGCTCACTGAGCAGCCCTCTCTTCACAGTGTACCCGTGATGTCAGCGTGCTGAGATTCATTCTAACCAGACTTGATAGTGCAGGCTCACTGTGACTTCTTCGGCTCTGATTAGTGAGTTTTGACACTACACCTCGGTGTTGGAGCCTGAGGGACCCCCTTTGTCTATAGGTCCCACAAGAGTGGGGCCCCTCTGTTAGTGCAGGTTGGTGTTTTTAGCTGGAGTGGTAACAGCATACCTTCTGGGGGCCCTCCTCCCGTCTTGTCAGAAATGTGTGTTCTGAAAGGCTCAGCAACTTGGGCTGAGGTCCTCAGAGAGCAGTGTTCACAGCAGCTGTGTTATTTCTCTCTGCTACTGCTACAGAGGCGGATGTCCAGGAGGGGAAATCCAGGTCCCCTCTCCTAGCCATGCCCATTTGAGTCCAGGTGGATGGCTGGGAGCTTTTACCTCTCTGTAAGTTGAAGCATCTACCAAGGTTTGAAATGGACTCAGTCGTGGCTGGAGTAAGGTGGGATTTCTTCCAACTGGGTTGAGGTGTATCCTAGCAGCAAAGCACTCGTCCAGCAGTCTCAGGATGCTGGATTCAATCCTGGCACTACTTGGGAAAGAAGAGAAAAAAAAAAAATCATAACAATAATAACATCAAAGCAAATGAAGAAATGCAGAAGAAACCAACTAAAAATAACAACTACAAAATCTATAATGACAGAAAAAAACCTAAAAATAATATAGAATAGATTAAAAAGCTAAAAATTAATAGAAGTAAAATTCATAAAATTGTAAAAAGATAACAGAAGAGTAGTAATGTAGGTGAAGCACAGGAAAAAGATTTTTTTTTAAGGGAGAAAGTGAGGAAGAAGGAAAGAGAAAAAAATCTCATTGAAGTATGAAAAATAAAATATAATAACAATAAGAAAAATAGAAATAAAAATAGTAATAACAATAGAAACTAGAATAGACAGAGGGAAAATTAAGTCAGAAATCCCTTCTAGCTGAAGTACTTTGGAATCCCTTCTTCTGAGGTCTTGGAACGTTGGAGGCCGTCAGGTATGGGAGGCTGGGTAGGGAGTCCTAGCTGGTGCCTGTTGTGTTTTCTCTCAATTCGTGCTGGATGAGTCAGAGAGGTCCTAGGCAGGTCCCTGTATTTCTCCTTGGCGAGCTAAGGAAACATGGCCACATCCGGGCTGTGTTCCCTCCAGAGACTCTGTATACACACCCAGGGTCGTGGCCACAAGGAGCCTCTGGAATCCCCTCCAGCTGAGCCTCGGCTGGTGTGTGGCATGCCAGGCTGGCCTGCACCTGCTCCACAGGCCCTGCTCTGGCCAGGTGCCTCAGGCCTGGCCAGGCTGGGGTTGCAGCAAGTCCTCCTCACCAACTAAGATTCAGGGGTCTATGGAGGCAGGCGTGCATTCAACCAGAGGTCTACCCTCTGTGAGCCTGAGGCCTGGCCAATGACCAAGTCAGGCTATCCCCTGAGGGACTCTGAGTGGGAGCAGCAGCGAATCCCCCAGGTCTGCATTACGCGGGGAGCACAGGAACCAAGGAATTGCCAGCATGTCTTGAAACTCTCAGGCCTGGTTCCCTGGCAACACCACCAAGGCCTGGCCTTGCCCCTCATTACGGAGCGTGGGACCTTCGGCCACTGGGCCTCCTCTCCCTTGCCCTTCTTGACTGTGCCTCCCGCTGCTGCAACCTCTCCCCAGGTTTGCATCACTCTCTCCCCACCCCGCAGTTGTGTCCTTGGCCGGCCCACCTGGTCCATTCAGCAGGGCCTCCGAGGGACCCGCATGGTGATTGTTTCGGGTCTTTGGGGCCCTGAAGCAGTTTAATACCCAACAATAGGGCCCTTGCTGGCTCCTCGTTAGCACTCAGAGTTTGTTGAGCGGTGTTACGAATTCCTTCCTTAAGGCGAGTTTGTTGTGCCGGAGGAAACACATTGGGACCAAATCCCCAAATTGTATTTAGATCTTGTAAAAACCACGGATTTCTCGTGCACTTGGGACTGCGGGCTGCGGTTACTGCGGCATCCTCTGGCTCACCTGAGCTTGTGGCTTGGGCTTTCCCACCCAGCTGGGGGCCTTGGTGAATTGTTTCAGACTTTGCTCTGAGTTACCCTTTCTGATTCTCCATGCTGTTTCTTGTCACTTCTCTTTTGGTTCCCAGAGTTCTTCCTCTCTTTCTCTCCTCAGAACACACCTTCTTTTGTTGTCCTGATCTCTCTCCCTCACAGACACCTGAAGGGCACTTCTACTCCGCCATCTTGCTCTGCTCTCTTTCTCCTCATCATTGGCCCCAGTGTCTCCCGGGTGAACATCCAGTGGTAAAGCACCTGGGTCATGAGTTTAAAAAGTCACTGTGTCTCACCAAACTCATGGCCAGGTAATCCGAGCTATTTAACTGTCTTGTGAGGAGCGACTCAGTTTCCGTTTCTCTAATGCTTGTTATTTTTCAGTTTGTTTCCCACTTTCGCAGTGAGGGTGTGAACAGTCCTCATATTCTCCTTTGGACTTTCTTGATTACTAGGGCGCATCCTTTCATTCATTTACTGGTGATTCTTATTGAATCCCCTGTGAGTCACTTGTTCATATCCTTCACACATTTTCATTGGGCACTTGGTACTTCTGTTTGTTACTTGGGAGTTGCAAATATCTTTTCTGAGTCTAAGACTAGCTTTTCACTTTGTTTACAAGTGTTGTTGTTTTTTTTATTTATTTTTTTTGGTGGGGGGGAGGGGGTTGCCAGGCATTGAAGCCAGGGGTGCTTAACCACTGAACCACATCCCCAAATCTTTTTCATATTTTATTTAGAAGCAGGGTCTCGCTAAGTTATTTAGGGCCTTGCAAAGATGCTGAGGCTGGTTTTGAACTCAAGGTCCTCCTGCCTCAGCCTCCTGAGATGCTGGGATTCCAGAAACGTGCCACAGCACCCAGCTTACAGGTTTTTTGTTTTCTTTTGGTACAAAACGTCTTACTGATGATATAGCAAATACGTAGAAATACTCTTTATGATTTGTACTTCTGGTCTCAAGTGAAAATCTCCCTTACTTGAAAGTCATAAAGATATTATTCTATATTTCCCTCAAAAAACTTTAAGGTAAGTAATATAATTTTCCCATATGGAGAAATAATTGTCCTAGTACAATGAATAGCATTCAACAATTTCCTCACTCATTTGTAACTCCACCTCTGTCATCTGTGGTTGTCATGTATGAGCATGACACTCATATAGGCTTCCTATATGCTATTGGGATATTTGTTTATCCCACATCAATATCTTTTTTAAAATTTTTTAATTCATTTTACACCAATGGGATACAACTTTCATTTCTCTGATTGTACATGAACTAGACTCACACCATTTATGTAACCATATGTGTACATAGGGTGATGATATTGGTCTCATTCTATCATCTTTCCTTCCCCCACCCTCCCCACCCTTCATTTCCTTCTACACTATCCAACATTTCTCCATTCTTCACTTATCCGCCCCCCTGTCCCATTATGCATCATCATCCACTTATCAGAGAAATCATTTGGCCTTTGTTGTTTTGGGCTTGGCTTATTTCCCTTAGCATGATATTCTTCAACTCTACCCATTTACCCTCAAATGCCATAATATTCTTCTTTATGACTGAATAATATTCCATTGTGTATATATACCACAGTTTCTTCATCCATTCATCTGTTGAAGGGCATCTAGTTTGGTTCCCAAATCTAGCTATTGTGAATTGAGGTCCTATAAACATTGATGTGGCTGTGTCACTGTAGTATGCTGATTTTAAGTCCTTTGGGTATAAGCCAAGGAGTGGGATAGCTGGATCAAATGGTAGTTCCATTCAAAGTTTTCTGAGGAATCTCCACACTGCTTTCCAGAGTAGCTACACCAATTTTCAGTCCTACCAGCAATGTCTTTACTATTTATTCCTGGTAGCTCAAGTCTAATATCCCAATTTTTCAAATTGTGTTAATTATTTCTAGCCTCATGCATTTGCTTTTGTACTTGTCAAGTTCTATCTAAGACTCTGAATGCTTATTAAAATTGCATCATATTTAGATATTACACCATACATACACCATACACCATAATACACCATAATTTTCCCAACCAAAAAAAGCACATTAATGTAGTTTTATACTTACTTGTATTATTTTCTATGATCTCCAATATTTTTCCATAAACTTTATATTACTTACAGATAAAATATAAATAACATACTTCATTATTTTTGTTAAGTATTAATATATTCAGTATTAGGAAGTAAATTGAACTTTGTGTGTTTATTAGTTCTAATACTTGCCTACAGATTGTCTTGGATCTTCCAAGCAGAAGATCATAAGACAAATAAGAACAGTTTTATATCTTTCTTTGTAATTATTATTTTTCTAATTCCTTTCCCTTTTTTCCCTTCTTGTAACCACTTTTGAACATGGCGTTGACAATTACTGCCCTCTGCTATTGAATAGAAGCTATACACCTAGGTGTCGTTTTCTTGTCCCTTGATGCATTTAAATCTCACCACCTTATTGTAGCTCTTTTTGATTGTTTTGTTGCAATGCTGGGCATCGAACCCAGGGCATCACACTAGTGGTGGGTTCCACCCAGGGCAAGTGCTCTACCACTGAGTCACACCTCAACTCCTCTTGGAGCAACTTGAAATATACCTACAATTAAGTTAGGGAATTTTTTCAAAAAGTTACAGTTAACTGAGTTACCAAGAGTGATGAACCAGTTAATTTTTTGTCCCTGTGACCAAAATACCTGACAAGAACAGCTGAGGGGAGGAACCATCGATTGTGGCTCATGGTTTCAGAAGTCCAATCCACGGCTTTCTGACCCCTTTGCTGTGGGCCCGAAGTGAGGCAGAGCGTTGTGGTGGAAGGGTGAGGTGGAGGGAAGCTGCTCAGCTGATGGCAGCTGTGAAGCAGAGAGTGAGGAGCCAGGGACAAAATAGAATCCCAAAGAGCACGTGCCCAGCGACCTGCTTTGTCCCGCTACGTTCCACCTGTCTGCAGTTGACTACGCCACCAGCAATCCACTTAAACTTGTAACCATCAAAGGGATTAATCCACTGGTATGTAAATCCACAGTTGAGTGTCTCCTCATAGTCTAATCGTTTCACCTTTGACCATTGCTCCCTTGCTCAATGTCAGCTTTTGAGAGGACACTTCATATCCAAACCATAACAAATTCATTACAGAAAATTTTAGCATTTGTCATCATATGGTTTATTTTCTTCTTTGATTTTTTTCTGATATGAGATTCTGGAGTAATGGATAATAGGTTAAACTGTATTTGTAACCCCGGAAAATACCCTCATTAGTTATGGTGCATTCACTTACCCATCAAAAATTTTGGCTTAACATTAGTTTATTGAAGAATTTTGCATCTCTTCACACTGCTGAGCTGTGCTTATACTTTGCTAATTACTGTGTTATAGACAAATAGGGGTCCACTAACTTTGTGCCTTTCCTCTTTTCCAAAATGGTGGGTATAAAATAAGCATGCCTGGCTCCCTGTAAGTTTGGTAAAATTTATTTTCTCAATTTCATTTCTTTTTGGGGTGGTTTTGCTCATCTTCTGGTCATGAGGCCATAACTGTGTCTATTTTATATCTCACCAGGAGCTATAACCATCTCTAGACTTCAAGTAACAAACGTCAGATCTGTGCCTTTCTTCAGGATGCACTTTATGTCCTGAAAACTTCTGCCTACTGAGAGTGCAAAGTCAGAAATGTCATAGCATCTGCTCTATGCACAACCTTGCATTTCTTTTCTGTTTCTGCCTAAAGTGATGTTGCCTTTGTATTTGAGGAGGGCATTGTCCTTCTAACTTTCTTATTTTATATTTTACCCACCTTTGATAAGTTATTGGGATAAAAAATGTCATCAAAATGTGAACTCGTTTCACATGTTTAACTAACCGCCTGCAAAACTTAGTTTTCTTTTCAGATGTTTGCAGCTAGGTGGGTCAGTTTCCTAGGGCCACTGTAATGAAGGACCACAAACTGGGTTGCTTAAAAAAACAAAAATGAATTAGAGGAAGACAGAAGTACAAAATCAAGGCATGTGCAGCACCAACGCTCCCTCTGGAATCTTTGGGAAAGAATCCGTCTTTGCCTCTTTCTAGCTTCTGGTACTTTCTTGGCGATCCATTGCCCCTCTTGGTTTATAGCTGCAGTACTTCAGTCTGCCTCTGTGATCAAATGCTGTTCTCTTTGGGTTGTCTCCTCTTCTTATGATGACTCCAGTCATACTAATGACCTCATTTTACTTTAATGCAAAAACCATATTTCTAAATAAGGTCATGTTGTACATGGGCATTAGAATTTCAGCATATCTGTATAGGAGACAAAATTCAACCTGCAGTACTAGGTATATACTGCTACCAACTCTACATTGAATTTAATATTCAATATTACATATTATTATATATGTATATTTAAATAGCCCACTTACATATGTTCTTATACACACACACTTATGCATGGAGAGAGAGAGAGAGAGAGAGAGAGAGAGAGGAGAGAAACCTGGCCTTCATTCTTTAATTCTACATAGCATTACTCCCTTGGTTTGAATCCAAGCTAAAATACTGGCCCATTAACCTAATGAAGGGAAGTCAGCAAAAAGGCCTCATGTTTCTTATCCTAACAGCAACAAATTTCTTTAATAAGAACAATCTATCTGCATACTTTCTAAATAATACAAAGAAAACTAGTATGGTACTCTTTGGGATTAGTCAGATTCTACCTTCTTACATTTTATGGACATTTATAATTTTTAAAAATTAAAGTGTTTGAAACTGGTTGAGGAAGGAATTGGAATAATCATCTACTTGCAGTTATATGTCAAAGAGTTCCAGTGAACTAACTAACCAGAGAACACAGTCCCTGTGGTATAAACATAAACCAGATTCGGAAAGTCAAGGGTCCAGGGTTTTCCCACATATGTTGAAGCTGCAAAGGAAAATAACAAAAATGGAAGTGGAGCAGTAGAGTAGAAGTCAGGGATGAGGAGGGAGAGGTGGGGAGTGAAGGGAGAAGCACTGGGGGGTGAAAGGGACAAACTTATGCTGTGTGCACACTTGACTACATCACAACCCAGTCCAACTTTATATGTAAGTGCAAGGCACCAATTAAAGTAAATAAATAAAAGGAAGAACAACAGAGTAGAAGGAGGGGATTGGAAAGGGGAAGTACTGGGGACTCAAATGGAGCTAACTGTTACATGCAAAAGTTTTTGCCCAGTCAACGAACTGAACAGAGAATACAGTCCTTCTAGTATAACTAACACAAAATTGAAAGGACCAGGGAGCAAGACTATTGAAATTCAAGGCTAAATGACCTACAAATGCATACAGGTGTGTATTATAATAGAATAAGCAAGTTATTTCTGATGTAAAGATTCTGCAACAAGTAAGTAGAGAACAACAACTATTATTTGCAAGATTCATGTATTGAATTTTTGTAAAACATGATATTCATTTGAGGCCTATATCCTGTGTTAAGAGCTTGGTGGAGGGAATACAAAAGAAATGTGTAAATTTCCTCAAGGACTAGCAAACAAATCCATTATTTTTGTGTATAGAGAATGTGTCTCCACCATTGGTTTGTTGACTTGACCAATGATTGTTAATTTTGTTAGTGATAGATAAAACATCAAAATCAACAATTATGAAACTAAATTAATGCTTCTTATTTCCTCTTCATGCAATTTTGTGGGTGTTTTCAATATCTCTTTGTGTGCTAAGAGAACGAGTTCTCCCAGATGACAATACCCTCTGCATTATCTTCTGAATACATGAGTCAACAAAGGAGCAGTGGCCTATTTCAGATTATCATTGATAGATGCTAGTCAATTTACTTCCATTTTTACCATGACAAAGTGTTATTTTCTGCCTCACCTGCTGGACCATGCCAACTGGA
Source organism: Sciurus vulgaris (assembly GCF_902686455.1). NCBI lineage: Eukaryota > Metazoa > Chordata > Mammalia > Rodentia > Sciuridae > Sciurus > Sciurus vulgaris. The sequence goes on from NC_136470.1 coordinate 134,432,586, forward strand.
GAGGTACCAAATATCTAAAAGTACCAATTAAAATAAAAATAGCTAAATCTGGAATAAGTATCAAAGTGCAGCTTTGGAACAGTGTGATAATATATAAGTGATCATTATCAACACCTGCAGTCTACTTTGCCTTCCTTATGATGACTCATTGGCAATAGTTTAATGGTAGCACAGAGGGCTAAAAGGGGAAAACAGAAAACTTCAACTTTCCTAGTGATAATGAAACTCAATTTTGTATCATTCTTTTAAAAAACAAATTCACTTAACTCTATGGATATCAGGCTGCATCAGAATGTCTGTCTTCAAGTTTTTCCACTTTCCAAGTGCATTTCAATTGAAATACCCTCTGTCTGTCATCGGGAAAAGCCTTCTAAATTATCCAGTAACTTATTAAGTCAGCCTTCTAATGTGTAAAAAGAGGAAATGTTTCGAGCTGAGGACTGCAGAAAGTGCCACACCCAGCCACCACTGCAAAGGTGAACTCCATGGTGACGACTTTTGTGACACGGGTTATGCAACACCTTCTCTATCAGACTTCTCATCATGGTGACCAAGACACCTGACAAGAAAACGTGAGTAGAAAGGCTTTATTTTGGCTCCTTATTTTGGAGATTTAGTCTTTGGCTGGCTGACTCCCTTGCTCTGGGTATGAAGGGAGGCAGAACATCGTGGCAGAAGGTGTGCAAGAGGAAAGCTGCTCAGCTATGACAGGAACCAAAGAATGTGAAAGAAGAGCCCGAGTGACGATATAAAATCCCCAGCGGCACACTCCTAGAGACCTGCTTCCTCCAGCTCCACCCACCTGCCTACATTTACCATCAATTTAATCCTTTCAAATGATGAATCTATCAAATAAATCAATCCACTGATTAGTTTACAGCTCTCATAATCTAATGATTCCATCTCCAAACCTTCCTGCATTGACATAGGAGCTTTGGGGACACTTCATATGCAAATCCTAGCAAGCTTTAATGTACATTGTCTTGTTTCTGGAAACCACTCTCTTTATGTACTCAACAGGCCACTGTATAACAGGAACAGGATAATCAAATGAAGATTATTGTTTACAAAAGGAAACTGGAAGAAACAGAGCAGTGGTTGGTGGCCAGGCAGGAATCCTACAGGCTCAGACATTATGAAGGCTATGGGTGTGGAATTTTCAGAATTAGACCAGTTTGTTCTTTTGGTGGAAAACCCATGTCCATTCTGTACAATGGTCTTGTCTTTCCTTCTGCAAGTTCCTTTGCTTTCATTTTTCTTACTTAGACACATTCGATATGGTATTAGAAAACATGTCCTGTAACATACGTACAGCCCATTTCCTGCATATGCAAGGGTGGCAAATATAGGTCATGATTTCTTCAGCGACACAATTTTAGTCTAAACCTTAGTTCTGTTTACTTAGGTTCCCTATAGGAGGACCACCCAATGTTCTTTTCAGCCTTGTTTGCTGCCAAAACCCCAGGACTTCCATTCTTGATGGAATTGTCCACAAGACCATCTGGAATAGATGGGTGGAAAGACCACATCTTAATTTGATCTGTAATCTGAAGTATTCTACCTAAGAAGTTGGATTGGAATATGTTTGGGGGGGGGGGGGTATTTGTTTGTATATTTTGTACTTGTGGCATTTTAAAATTCAAACTCTTAAAACTGATTTAGAAACAGTTTTCCCAACCCTAATGCTTCTGATTTCTGGAATTTTTATTATTCCTCTTAATGCTAGTAAAGTCTGCTAATTCTTTCTTAAATTTGCCTTATCAAAATTACCAACAGCAATCAACATACACTAAGGAATTTTTCACAGACATATTCATAGATAGGAACTTTGCCTCTCAATTTACCTGGAGGTAACAGTTTCTCAAATGAATTGGTACTAAACAACTTGAATTTTCGCATTTTCCAAACTTTGAGGTCAGCCTTACAAGGTGTCATGGACTTCATTTATTTGAGAAATCAATTGCTTTTTGTTTATTTGTTTGTTTGTTTTAACCATGTCCCAAAGATCAGGAGCTTAACACTTTTAGAATGTACTACTTTCTTATGCTACAGTCTGATGTGAGTTCAGAAGAAATCCTGAGACATTTTCTAGATATTTGACTCAGGTATTTAGTTCTTTACTTCTGGTCACAGAGGGGCAAAAAAGGGCATGAAGACCCTCGGAATACATGGTCAGGTCCACCATTACTGCATCATTTGTGACACTTCACATTGGTATAACTCAATCATCAGGGCCGTCCTTGATGTCAGTGAATCTGAGGACAAATTTCTTCTTTAAAAAAAAGTAGTAATCTCATAACTACTAAAAACCTCACAGTGTTTTTTTGTTTTAATTATTAATTTTAATTTAGTCAGTACTTAACATTAATTCTCAAAGGATATTTTCATGGGCAAAAAAAATTCTAGTATGGTGTTATTTCCTTCCAGCAAATTGAAGCCCACATCCACTGATATCTGCCTTCCATAGTGACTGGTGAGCAAGCAACTGTCAATGTACCTATTGTCTTTTTTAGTTATCTCTTGGGGTCTTAAGCCCCCTTGCTCTTCTCGACCAGCGACAAGGGAAGGGGACACTCCCCAACAAGGCCAGACCGGGGTAGGTAGGGCTGACTGACCGCCTGCACCCAGCCCTCTGGGTGGAGGACAAGCAGGGGCATCAGGGAGACCCGCCACAGCAGGAACTCGTTTACTGAGGAAGTCACACAGCTTTTATGTAGGGTGGGGGCTAGGCGGAACCAATCAGCTTAAAGGTCAGCAAGGCACAGGGGGTTCACGCAGGTGAGAGTCCCATAGGACTATATGACAAGCACAAGCTGATCATGTTCGCAGAACTGTTGTTAACCAATCCCCGACAGTGGTCCGATTTATCTTCATTAACTATTTTTTTTTTTTTTCCATTTTGGCTTCATTACTTTTCTTTTTTTTTATTGTAAACAAATGGGATACATGTTGTTTCTCTGTTTGTACATCGAGTAAGGCACACCATTTGTGTAATCATAAGTTTACATAGGGTATGTTGTTTGATTCATTCTGTTATTTTTTCCCTTCCCCCTACCCCTCCCACCCCTCTTTTCCCCCTATACAGTCCTTCCTTTCTCCATTCTTCGCCCCCTCCCACCCACCATTATGTGTTATCATCCACTTATCAGTGAGATCATTCGTCCTTTGGTTTTTTGAGATTGGCTTATCTCACTTAGCATGATATTCTCCAATTGCATCCATTTGCCTGCAAATGCCATAATTTTATTATTCTTTATAGCTGAGTAATATTCCATTGTGTGTGTGTGTGTGTGTGTGTATATATATATATATATATATATATATATCACAGTTTCTTTATCCATTCATCAATTGAAAGACATCTAGGTTGGTTCCACAATCTGGCTATTGTGAATTGAGTAGCTATGAACATTGATGTGGCTGTATCTCTGTAGTGTGCTGATTTTAAGTCCTTCGGGTATAGGCCAAGGAGTGAGATAGCTGGGTCAAATGGTGGTTCCATTCCAAGTTTTCTGAGGATCTCCACACTGCTTTCCAGAGTGGCTGCACTAATTTGCAACCCCACCAGCAATGTATGAGAGTACCTTTTTCCCCACATCCTCGCCAACAACTATTGTTGCTTGTGTTCTTGATAAATGCTATTCTAATTGGGGTGAGATGGAATCTTAGGGTGGTTTTGATTTGCATTTCTCTTATTACTAGAGATGTTGATCATTTTTTCATATATCTGTTGATTGCTTGTAGTTCTTCTTCTGGGTCTGTTCATTTCCTTAGCTCATTTGTTGATTGGATTATTTGTATTCTTGGTGTAGTGTTTTTTGAGTTCTTTATAGATTATGGAAATTAGTTCTCTATCTGAAGTATGAGTGGCAAAGATTTTCTCCCACTCTGTAGGCTCTCTCATCACATTGCTGATAGTTTCCTTGGCTGAGAGAAAGCTTTTTAGTTTGAATCTATCCCAGTTGTTGATTCTTTCTTTTATTTCTTGTGCTATGGAAGTCCTGTTAAGGAAGTCTGATCCTAAGCCGACATGTTGAAGATTTGGACCTATTTTTCTTCTACAAGATGAAGGTTCTCTGGTCTGATTCCAAGGTCCTTGATCCATTTTGAGTTGAGTTTTGTGCATGGTGAGAGATAGGGGTTTAATGTCATTCTGTTGCATATGGATTTCCAGTTTTCCCAGCACCATTTGTTGAAGAGGCTATCTTTTCTCCATTGCATATATTGGCACCTTTGTCTAGTATGAGAAAATTGTATGTATTTGGGTTTGTGTCCATGTCCTCTATTCTGTGCCATTGATCTACCTGTCTATTTTGGTACCAATACCATGCCGTTTTTGTTACTATTGCTTTGTAGTAGAGTTGAAGATCTGGTATTGCGATACCCCCTGCTTCACTCTTCCTGCTAAGGATTGCTTTAGCTATTCTGGGTCTCTCATTCTTCCAGATGAATTTCATGATTGCTTGTTCTATTTCTGTAAGGTACGTCATTGGGATTTTAATTGGAATTGCATTGAATCTGTATAGCACTTTAGGTAGTATGGCCATTTTGACAATATTAATTCTGCCTATCCAAGAACATGGGAGATCTTTCCATCTTCTAAGGTTTTCTTTAATTTCTTTCTTTAGTGTTCTGTAGTTCTCATTGTAGAGGTCTTTCACCTCTTTTGTGAGATTGATTCCCAAGTATTTTATTTTTTTTGAGGCTATTGGGAATGGGGTAGTTTTCCTAACTTCTCTTTCTGAAGATTCATCACTTATGTATAAAAATGCATTGGATTTATGAGCATTGATCTTGTAACCTGCTACTTTACTGAATTCACTTATGAGTTCTAAGAGTTTTCTGGTGGAATTTCCAGGTGCTCTAAATATATAATCAGGTCATATGCGAACAAGGATAGTTTGAGTTCTTCTTTTCCTATTCGTATCCCTTTAATTTCTTTGGTTTGTGTAATTGCTCTGGCTAGAGTTTCAAGGACGATGTTGAATAGATGTGGTGAAAAAGGGCATCCGTGCCTTGTTCCCGTTTTTAGGGGGAATGCTTTCAGTTTTTCACCATTTAGAATGGTATTGGCCATGGGCTTAGCATAGAGGGCCTTTACAATGTTATGGAATGTTCCCACTATCCCTATTTTTTCTAGTGTTTTGAGCATGAAGGGATGCTGTATTTTATCAAATGCCTTTTCTGCATCTATCGAAATAATCATGTGATTTTTAACATTAAGTCTGTTGATATGGTGAATGACATTTATTGATTTCCGGATGTTGAACCAACCTTGCATCCCTGGGATAAAACACACTTGATCGTGGTGCACTATCTTTTTAATATATTTTTGTATGCACTTTGCTAAAATTTTGTTGAGAATTTTTGCATCAATGTTCATTAAGGATATTGGTCTGAAATTTTCTTTCCTTGATGTGTCTCTGTCTGGTTTAGGTATCAGGGTGATATTGGCATCATAGAATGAATTTGGGAGGGTTCCCTCCTCTTCTATTTCATGGAATACTTTTGAGGAGTATTGGAATGAGCTCTTCTTTAAAGGTTTTGTAGAAGTGGGCTGTGAACCCATCTGGTCCCGAACTTTTCTTTGTTGGTAGGCTTTTGATGACTTCCTCTATTTCATTGCTTGAAATTGATTTATTTAAGTTGTGTATGTCCTCCTGGTTCAGATTAGGTAATATGTCTCTAGAAACTTGTTGATATCTTTGAGGTTTTCTGTTTTGTTGGAGTATAGATTTTCAAAATAGCTTCTAATTATGTTTTGTATTTCGCTCGTGTCTGTTGTGATATTTCCTTGTTCATTCCAAATTTTAGTAATTTTTCTCTTTCTCTTTGTTAGTGTGGCTAAGGGTTTATCAATTTTGTTTATTTTTTCAAAGAACCAACTCTTTATTTTGTTAATTGTTTCTTTTGTTTCAATTTCATTGATTTCAGCTCTGATTTTAACTATTTCCTGTCCTCTACTAATTTTGGTGTGGGTCTGCTCTTCTTTTTCTAGGGCTTTGAGCTGTAGTGTTAAGTCGTTTATTTGGTGATTTTTTCTTCTTTTGTTGAATGCATTCCATGAAATAAATCTTCTTCTAAGTACTGCTTTCATAGTGTCCCAGAGATTTTGATATGATGTGTCTCTGTTCTCCTTTACTTTTAAGAATATTTTATTTCCCTCCCGATGTCTTCTATTATCCACTTATCATATAATAGTGTATTATTAATCTCCAGTCGTTGGAGAAGTTTCTGTTTTTTATTCTGTCATTTATTTCTAATTTCAATCCATTATGATCTGATAGAATACAAGGTAGTATGCCTATCTTCTTGTATTTGCTAACAGTAGCTTTGTGGCATAAAATATGGTCTATTTTAGAGAAGGATCCATGTGCTGCTGAGAAGAAAGTGTATTCCTTCTTTGTTGGATGGTATATTCTATATAAGTCGGTTAAGTCTAAATTGTTGATTGTGTTATTGAGATCTATGGTTTCTTTATTCAATTTTTGTTTGGAAGATCTATCCAGTGGTGAGAGAGGTGTGTTAAAATTGCCTAGTATTACTTGTATTGTGGTCTATTTGATTTCTGGTATTGAGAAGGATTTGTATGACGTACAAGTATGAGCCAATGTTTGGGGCATAGATATTTATGATTGTTATGTCTTGCTGATTTATGCTTCCCTTAAGCAGTATGTAATGTCCTTCTTTATCCCTTCTGACTAGTTTTGGTTTGAAGTCCACATTATCTGAAATTAGGATGGATACTCCAGTTTTTTTGCTGAGTCCATGTGCATGGTATGTTTTTTCCTATCCTTTCACCTTTAATCTCTGGGTATCTCTTTCTATGAGATGAGTCTCTTGCAGGCAGCATATTGTTGGATTTTTCTTTTTAATCCAATCTGCCAGTCTATGTCTTTGATTGATGAGTTCAGGCCATTAATATTCAGGGTTATTATTGTATATTATTTGTATTCCCAGTCACTTGACTCATTTTTGTTTTTTTGACATGATTTGGTTTCCCATTTATTTCCCTATTTCTTTAGGCTAGTTCCTCCCGTTGCTGATTTGCATCATTGTTTTTCATCTCTTCCCCATGGAATATTTTGCTGAGAATGTTCTGTAATGCTGGCTTTCTTTTTGTAAATTCTTTTAGCTTTAGTTTATCACGGAAGGATTTTATTTCATCGTCAAATTTGAAAGTAAGTGTTGTTGGGTATAAGATTCTTGGCTGGCATCCATTTTCTTTCAGTGCTTGGTAAATGTTGTTCCAGGCCCTTCTAGCTTTTAGGGTCTGGATTGAAAAATCTGCTGATATTCTTATTGATTTCCCCCTGAATGTAATTTGATCCTTTTCTCTCACAGCCTTTAAAATTCTATCTTTATTTTGTATGTTAGGTATTTTCATAATAATGTGCCTTGGTTTGGGTCTGTTGTAATTTTGTATATTTGGAGTCCTGTAAGCTTCTTGTATCTGGTTTTCCATTTCATTCTTCAGATTTTCTGATATTATTTCATTGAATAGATTGTTCATTCCTTTGGTTTATTTCTCTAAACCTTCCTCAATCCCAATAATTCTTAAATTTGGCCTTCTCATGATATCCCTAATTCTTGTAGATTCTGTTTATGATTTCTTACCATCTTCCCTGTTTGATTGTTTGATCAATTTTGTTTTCAAGATTAAATATTTTGTCTTCAATATCTGAGGTTCTGTCTTCCAGGTGTTCTATCCTATTGGTTATGCTTTCTATGGAGTTTTTAACTTGGTTTATTGTTTCCTTCATTTCAGGGATTTCTGTTGGTTTTCTTTTTTTCAGTATCTCTGTTATTGAAATGATCTTTTGCTTCCCGTATTTGCTCTTTTAACTGTTGATTGGTGCGATCATTTAATGCCTGCATTTGCTCTTTCATCTCCTCGCTTGCTTCCCTGATTGTTTTAATTATGTACATTCTGAACTCCCTTTCTGACATTTCTTCTGCTGTGCTGTCTTTGGGTTTTATTGATATAGTTTCTAGGTTTGTTTGGGACATTTTCTTCCCTTGTTTTTTCATATTGGTCAGATATCAGTGGGACTCTGAGATATTGCAGATTTCCTCTATCGGCCTATCGTGTCCCTGTAGATTTCCAGTATATCAACTGCCAGCCTTCAGTAGCCTGAAGTCTTGGAGGAATTTGATAATGTAGTGCTTCTGAAGAAAGCTGCCCTTAGCCTGCTACTGGGTCCAGGGCTTGGGGTTGGCTCTGCACGGGAAAAGCTCTCACTGGGCAGGCCTGCTCTGAGAAGCTGGCTGTGGATAGCGCCTGCCACCAGAGGGAGCAGGGCTGCTTGGGGAAGACTCTCGCTGCCCTGCCCTGGTCCAAGAAGCTGCCCACTGTCCGGTCCTTCCGCCCGGGCCGAGCTTCACCTGGTGGGAGAGACTCACCCCACAGCTCTATGTTGGTCTGAGTCTCTCAATACCTCCCCCCCTTTTTTTTTATTGTAAACAAATGGGATACATGTTGTTTTTCTCTTTGTACATGGAGTAAGGCATACCATTTGTGTAATCATAAATTTACATAGGGTAATGTTGTTTGATTCATTCTGTTATTTTTTCCCTTCCCCCCACCGCTCTTTTCCCTCTCTACAGTCCTTTCTTCCTCCATTCTTGCCCCTCTCCCACCCACCATTATGTGTTATCATCCACTTATCAGTGAGATCATTCGTCCTTTGGTTTTTTGAGATTGGCTTATCTCACTTAGCATGATACTCTCCAATTTCATCCATTTGCCTGCAGATGCCATAATTTTATCATTCTTTATGGCTGAGTAATATTCCATTGTGTATATATATATATATATATATATATATATATATATATATATCACAGTTTCTTTATCCATTCATCAATTGAAGAGCATCTAGGTTGTTTCCACAATCTGGCTATTGTGAATTGAGCAGCTGTGAACATTGATGTGGCTGTATCTCTGTAGTATGCTGATATTAATTCTTTTGGGTATAGGCCAAGGAGTGGGATAGCTGGGTCAAATGGTGGTTCCATTCCAAGTTTTCTAAGGAATCTCCACACTGCTTTCCAGAGTGGCTGCACTAATTTGCAACCCCACCAGCAATGTATGAGTGTACATTTTTTCCCCACATCCTCGCCAACACCTGTTGTTGCTTGTATTCTTGATAATTGCCATTCTAATTGGGATGAGATGGAATCTTAGGGTGGTTTTGATTTGCATTTCTCTTATTACTAGAGATGTGGAACATTTTTTTCATATGCTTGTTGATTGCTTGTAGATCTTCTTCTGTGAAGTGTCTATATTTCCTTAGCCCATTTGTCGATTAGGTTATTTGTATTCTTGAATACCTCCTCTTTTTGAATCCTGAGTTCTGGATATCCCAAAATAGTTACTGTTGAAATAATATTGATATCTTGTATTTTCTTCAAAATAATAAGGGACTGGTTAAGAGAAGAAATCTTTTTCTAGTTCTTAAAAACCAAATAACTTTGCATATCATCACTTCTAGAATTTAGAAATGGTCACAACTTTACTTACTTTTAATGCAATTAATTTTTTTCCCAATTTTTTATGTATACATGTATACTTCAGTAAAGTCTCAACATTATTTTTAAGAGTTTAAAATTCTACAATATTTTCTAATAAATTTTTGGAAATACAGGGATATTTGAACTAAAAATAGCAACAATGTAAAGCTTATAGAAAACTAATATTAAATACTATTTATTGTACCTCCTTTTGGTCATAATTTTATTCATAAAGGTAATGCAAACATAACTACTATATGTCTCTAAAGTATAAAGAATCTTTTCTGAAATGATACATAATATCACTATCACTGATAAAATCTAACAATTTCTTAATATGAAATATCCAGGCGGTATTCAATTTATTGTCTCCAAATTTTTAACATTGCTTAAGTCAGCATTCAAATAGGATAGATATGTGGCAATGATTGACAAGTCTCCCCAGTCTCTTCTAATTTGCAGGATTCTCTTTAATCTTTTTAGGATGCGAATTTTATTTACTGGACAAACTGGGTCTTTTAACTATTAGACTTTACACCATGTAGATTGGTGTATGTAGAATAATACTGGACATACCAATATTTTAGTCAACATCATATAAAATAACATAAAGAATTATTTTAAATTCTTCAATAATTCTTTCTTGATTAAGTTTTAGACTTCTATTTACGTAGGTTTTGAACAGATGAGATAATTCCAAGGTCTTTTTCTGAACATTTCAAAAACTATTATAAAAGGAGACTTTTTTTCCCCTCATATGTACTCACTAATGATAGGTAGCGTAGATTTAAAATAAGGTTTTAAAACTCAACTCACTTATTTTAGAAATTTTCAGTGGCTTCTTTTGAATTTCTACATGTAATTTGTTAATTCTTTTTATCTTGCCACTGATTAAATCTTGTCTTTTCTGCTTCTTTACTTTTTGTACTGCCAAAATTTCCAAAACAGTGTTAAATAATAATGGTGTTGAAAAGTTGAAATTAAAATATAATTTAAAAGTTATGCTTTTAAAAGCATATTCTCCAACATTTTGTCATCAGTTTCAGATATTGTAAGTTCAGTGTTTTCAAACTGAAGTTGTCCTTTCAGGATTTTTTCAGTTCTCGTGGAAATACAGATTTACAGAAATTTCTGGTGTAACAGTGAGGAGTCTTATCGGTCTAGGACAGGACCCATCATAGTCGTGATATTTGGGTCAATTATTGGAGAATTTGAGATTGACCCTGAAAACTGACTTTTTAAGTTCAGAAATTCACTGGAGGCCATTCCTAAGATGGCTGTAAATGATACCAGAGTGTTATGAGGTGCAACTTAAGAACAGACCCATCACCACTGAGAAGTCCAAATTTGAGAGTCTTTATTAAGACGGCCAGCTGACTGTCTCACACAATGCCCCAAAAAATGGCGATTGGGAGAACAGCCCCGACCACAGGGTTGTAGGGGTTCTTATACCAAAAATCACATTAATCATAAGTGTCTGTTGCTATGATACAAAATTATACATTAACATCACAAGATCATCGACAGAGGGGGAAGTGAGTCAAAATGACCCTTACCTAGGTACAAACTAAAGAATGGTTGCAAACATCCACACAATCACTGTTCATATGGTACATTGTTTAGGAGCAATAGGAATCAAAAGAGAGCAATTCTTTACTACATAGGCATTGCCATTGTATATTATTAAACATGTCACACCAAGTAACTGATGATGGGCACAGAGGCGGGATGTTCCCATGGGAGAAGCTTATTTCCTACATAACATAGAGTCTCAGAGCACAATGGAGTCTGTTTAGTCATTTCCCTTAGAGTCTGGCCTATAACATCTCATGGAGTCAGATCTGTCAGTCCATCACAAGAGAAGAAGAGCTAAGATGTATTCAGGACTGGACCCAAAGCCTTCGGGATATTGGAAGCTATGTCAGCCCGAAACACAACCACCAACCAAGATTTTTAAGTGATGGACATTTGAAAATGATTTCTTATCCTGAGATCAGATCACAAAACTCAGCTAATCACTAAATGAGTTATAAGCTCCACAGAAGCATAGCTATGACTCACAAATTACCTTTTCTGGACATTGAGGTCAGTAGCCAGCCACGGGCACAAATAATAGAAACAGATGGCACTTTTGTACCTCATTAAAGGCAAAAGAACATAGTCATATAAATCCTAATTTTTTTTTGTTAGCCAAAGAAACACTTTCGTAACAGTGAAAAAAAAAAAATCAGTCAGTTCTGACCAGTTATTTTTGACTGTCAGGTATCTGATAAATTGAATGCTGAACAAAGTACCATTTTGAAATTTTCTTTGTCTTATAGAAAATAGAAGCTAAAAGCAGAAAGTATAAAAGCTGTTACACCTACTCTGGCTCTATTAAATGTTAGGAAAACTGAACCAGAAAACAATTACATACATTATCTCTTTTGGAAAATCTGGGTCTGGTCTATATTAATGGGTGATTTTTCAGTCATCCTAATTTTTTTTTTCTTTTATATCATGTTCTACTGGCTAAAGCCTGGAAGAAAAATAAATAATACTAGGCTGAATATGAAGACTTTTAAAATAAGGAAACTGCCAGACATGGAGGAGTCTATCTAGGGTCCAGATGATGATGACCAGCAATTTCATTTAGGGGGGATCCAAAGGTTGATTGGACCTGATGACCTATAATGTCACATCCATTGCTGGGAACCTTTTATTCTTTAAAATCATAAAGTAAAATTTATTTATTTATTTATTTTTATTGTAAACAAATGGGGTACAACTTGTTTCTCTGTACATGAAGTAGAGGCATACCATTTGTGTAATCATACATTTACATAGGGTAATATTCAAAGTAAACTTTCTTGATGTTCTATCATGTTTCAGTTACCTATTACAAATATAACAAACCTCAAAAACTCATTGATATAAAACAACAATTTTATTATGCTCATACATTTAGTGGACATGGCTTGCGACTTCTACTCCATGTTCTCTGAGGTCTTGATGAAACAAACAAACAACAAACAAATAATATTCTGTTATCATAATGAAATGGCACAGAAGCTAAAACAGACAAAACATTTAAGTAAACCCCCCAAATCCAAAATGGAAACCAAAGGACCTATAATAATGTACTTCCATGTAAGATTTTAAAAATTCTCTACCAAACAAACTCTCAGATGGGGGGTGGGGGTGCTTGAAATTATAGAACTCCTAGAACATTCTTATAATGGAAGTGATAAAGTAGAGATTCTGTGATAAAGTAGAGATTTAAAGGAAACACACAGTCTTACATAAATGCATCAATAAAAAAAAACAGAATAATATTTTCTAACTTAAAGTTTGAAAAAAGAGCACAAAGTTGACCAAAAGAAAAGAACAAATGGAAAAATATAATGATAAAAACAGACATTAATGAGGTAGGAACCAGAGAAACTGTAGAAATGATAATGGTGGTTCCTGAAAATATTCAACCACAAAAATTAGCTTATCTAATTTTTTCTAAAAAGGAAGCACAAAACTAGAAATAAAAGCAAGAAATAACCATTGAAAGTCACTTAAGAGCACACACAAACATACATACATGCACACACACACACACGAGTCTGTATTACTAGTTTTTACACTTCAATGTGAATATTTTTTAAAACAAAGATTAAATGTGTAATTTTCCATGAAAATGTAATTTTAAACAATTGACCACAGAAAAAATGGCAAGTATAGAGGAATTCCCACAGTAGACCTACAAAAAATGTCATTAAATCAAAGTTATTAAAGCACCATCATATAAAAGTACTAATCCCAGATAGTTTCACAGAGAAATTCTACCAAGGCTGGTAAGTAATTCTACAAAGGCTAAAGATGTTAATAGTAATGCTCATTTGGAATCCTTTCTGGGTATAGGCAATATAACTCTTCATTCTGTTTCCATAGTCCTTTTTCTCCTGCACTAAATTTCTTTTTCCTGATTTTTTTTTTCTGATTAGTGTATAATCAACAAGCTATTTTCCTTTGGTGGTAACAATGTTTGGGATTTGATTTTATGGTTTTATGCAAGGCCTAGCAAGCTATTTCTGTAAAAGGCCAGATGGTAAATATTTTAGGCTCAAAGACCATATGGTCTCTGTTGCTACTGCTCCACTCTGCCATTGTACTGCTATTTTAATCTTTTTAGATGGTGTGTTAGTCAGATTTTCATCACGGTGACCAAAGCACCCGACGAGAGCAACTTAAAGGAAAAGTTTATTTTGGACTCAGAGTTTCTGATATCTCAGCCATGGTCATCCGACTCAATTACTCTGGGCCAAAGTGAGGTAGCACATCATGGTGGAAGGATATGGAGGAGGAAAGATGTTCAGCTCATGGCAGCCAAGAAGTACAAAGAGAGAAAGAGGCCAGGGAAAAGATAAACCTTTCTAGGGCACAACCCCCATGACGTATCTCCTCCAACAAGGTCCCACCTTTCAGTAGTCCATTCATCTTGCAATGGATTAATCCATGAGGAGAGAGACCTCCTGATCCAATCATTGCCTAAAAGCCAGACCTCTGAACCTTGCTTCACTGAGCTATGTTTTCAATACATCAGCATTTGGGGGTATATTTTGGATTCAGTCATAACAGACAGCTACACAAAATACCATCAACAAGATACCTTATAAACAACAAAAATGTGTTTCTCAGAGTTCTGAAGGCTGGCAAGCCCAAGGTCAAGGTGCCCACTCAGGGCCCACTTTCTAGTTCACAGATGACGGCTTCTCCCTCTGTCCTCACTTGGTAGAAGGTGTGTCTCTCATCAGCCTTTTTCACAGTGTTACTGACTGTACTCCTGAAGGCCCCACTGCCATGAGCTAACCACCCCCCACAGGCCCCACCTCCTAAAAACATCACTTTGGGGGTTAGGATTTCAATACATTGAATGGGTCAGGGTGGGCGGGATACAAATATTCAGATTATAACAATTTCAAAATCAGCCACAGACAATATGTGAGTGAACAAGCATGGTTGTGTCCAATAACACCAAGTATAACTATTAAATTTTTAATTTCTTATTCACGCATCCCACAATATTATTTTTATTTGCTTTCAACTGTATAAAAGTGTTAAGTCTTTTATTTGTGTGTCATTTAAATATAGACAGTGGATCCATGGACTCACTAGTCTGCCAACCTCCAGTCTCACCATTTTTGGTTACTGTTGGTGGGTGATAGACTTCCATTCCCTGTTAGAGGAGAAACAGGAAAATCCAGCTTTTAGTCTTTTTTTTTTTTAATCTGTATTGATCTCAAATTTATTTTAATTGTCTGAACTCATTGGGAAAAATGTCTTCCTCATGTGTGGAACAGTGTGATTTTATGTTTGTGTTTACTTCCCACCTGTGACTGAATTTAACAACTGAAACTATCCTGGCCTGCATCTGTCTCTTTGTCTCTCCTTAAGCAATGTGTTTACCTTCCTAGCTCTGGAAGATTTTCATAAATTTGTTTTAGTCTTTTTTTTTTTCTGCTGTGATTAAAGGACCTAACCAAAACAACTGTAGAAGAGAAAAAGTTTATTTAGGGGCTCATGTTCAGAGCAGGCTCCATTCTCAGGTCTCCAGGCGAGGCAGAACGCCATGGCAGAAGAGTGCAGCGGAGGGAAGCAGCTCACATGATGATCAGAGGACAGAGAGAGACTCCACTCTCCAGATACAAAATATATACCCGAAAGCCACGCCCCATGCCCCACCTCCTCCAGCCGCACCCCACAGCCTTCAGTTACCACTCAATCCCAACAGGTAATTAATTCACGGATTGGGTTAAGGCTCTCCCAACCCAATCATTTCTTCTCTAAACCTTCTTGCATTGTCTCACATGTGAGCTTTTGGGGGACACCTCACATCCAAACCATAACAATATTATAATATTTTACCTCTTAAATGAAAAACAAAAAAGAACTGTGGGGGATCGGTTTGTAGAGATAAATAAAAATTTATATAAATAAAATATTCCTAAAATTCTCAGATCATTAGAGAATTAAATTTCTAATATTTTAATTATTAGAAGGTGGACTTAAAGTTAGTCCTAAAGCTAGACTTTAAGAAATATTTATGATTTACAGAAATTGTTAGCACAGAAAAACTTCGACAAATGAGGGTTTTAATATTTTTATTTAAAAATAAGCAGCTAAATTTTTTCTCTGGCTTATCAGTATTGAGTATTACAGAAACACATTTTATTTTACTTGAGTTTTATCACACAGAGAATTTAATCCAGAAATCTAAAACTTATGTAGGTTTACATATCAAATAAAATGACAAGTTTATATATAATATCAAGATTATGAAAAATCTGTATATGCATTTAACTGAATTAAATCATTATGTTCATGCCCTTTATATATATCAGTCGTAATTATGGTATGTCAATCTGAATATAATCTCTAAAAACTAAGATTATTGTTAAATAAAACAAACTAGTAGCAATTCTTTATATCTAGATATTTTTAAAAACAAGATGGAATACTGAAATGCAGATCATGACTAATTTATTTTTGCATGCTGTTATTTTATGTTTTTATCTTTGAGGCATGGATTTATTTGCCTTGATTTATATGAAACTGAAAAGAAGCTTAATATGTTCTAATTCTAGTGAATCAACCCTGTTTCGATAAGCTTACTTCCTTGGTTTTCTGATGAATTCCTTCACTTAAAACAAAACTCAGCAAATTATATCCCGTGGCCCATAATCTGGCCACTCAGCTGACTGCAAACCAGGTTTCACTGTAATGTAGCTACATGGGTTCCTTTGCCCTTTCTCTATTTCAGGCTACAACAGCAGAGGTGCATCTTTGCAGCAGTGACTCTGTGGAGTACAGAGCCCAGAATATTTTGTATTTTCCTCTATGCAGACAAAGTTGGCTGTTGGGAGAAATCCCAGTTCTTGGCTGGCAGCCGTGAACATCTCAAGTGTGTAAGGAAACCTTGGGGGGAGGAGTGTTCCACTTCAGCTACCTAGGAAGGTAAATGACTGCCCCAAATTGACTCAGTGTTACCAAGGGAACCCATATAGGAACCTGGTGGTCTGATCCCCCGTGGCACATTGTGATTGGGCAAGAAACCTCTAAAATGTATAGCTGTTCCCGCAATAAATAAGTTTGCAGGCTGCTCACCACCCAACTCCCGGAGTCTGGGTCTTGACTCCACGTCCTTACCCCATGCATGTATGAGCTAGCCCAGCACAAAAGAAACTACAGTTGGCCAACCCCTATGTCATCCACACAGAGGCAGAGATTCTGTTTCTTACTCTGTTTCTTAACAACTCACAAGAAGAAACCTAAAAAAGTTTCCTAAGCGTTGGAAGACCTAAGGTTCTCCTTCTATACTTATTTTTACATGCTGCTTTGACACTGTGATTAAACATCTGTTTAACCAACTATTGCTTTTTGGGCCCTCATAATCCTAGCTACCTCAATCAATCACCCATATGTCTCATAATACTTTTAATGTTTCCCAAGATGAGACTTAAATTTAGACCATGTTTCCCGGTGAGATCCACAATGGAAGAGCTACGCAGTAAGGGTTCTTAAACCAGTGGAGACACCCGCTGGCATTACCTGCATCAAGTGTGCCTGCTTGGTCAGCAAGCTCAGGAGTTTCTCCAAGGTTCTTCTTGAGCATTCTTTTGTTACCTTGAGAGGAAAAACTGACCAAAACCTTTATGAAAGAGCCAGTTATTATACCTGATTAGAGACTATTACTGCCCTCCTTTCTGATATTACTAGTTGCAGTTACAAATGAATCACGGTCATTAACTCTTCATCATCTACAAATAGTTTCATTTATAAAATCCAATGTGTGCCTGAAGCTCCACAATAAATCACAACCCTGATTTTTTGTGTTTGTTTTTTTTCTTTTTTTGGGTACCAGGAATTGAACTCAGAGGTACTCAACCACTGAGCCACGTCTTCAGAGCGGATTTGCATTTTATCTAGAGACAGGGTCTCACTGAGTTGCTTTGCACCTCACTTTTGCTGAGGCTGGTTTTGAACTCCAGATACTCCTGCCTCTCAATCTGCTGGGATTACAAGCATGTGCCACCATGACAGGCTGCAGACCTGATTTTTCATCTTTGAAAAGGCAAATGCAAGAGCCTTGTAAAAAAGACTGTATGATATACTCTAAGCAATTGATACTTCAGAGACTAGACTCTTGGGTCCAAGACCCTGTTGATGTTCAGGTCATGGCATTGGACTGAGTCAGGATTTCCAGGGCTCTGTAGACTGCTGGCCCAATCCAAGCAAATGAGAAGTAAGTAGCACTCACGGAACTGATTAGAAAAAATTTTGATGGCTCTTTATTTGGAACATTTTTTATGTTATTTTAGTGCTCTATTTTTTATAGCTGTGTGAGGAAAGTCTTCCTCTTCTTAAATTCTGACTCTTAATATAATCGACGACTTTTGTAAACAAATGAAATGGTTTATATATCTCGGTGAACACTGAAAACTCAGAAAATTTTCTTATATCAGGAATTGAACCCAGGGATACTTTACCATTGAGTTACATCCCTGGTCTTTTTTATTTTTTACATTTAGACAGGGTATCGCTAAGTTGCTGAGACAATTGGAACTTTTGACTCTCTTGCCTCATCCTTGGGCTGAGTGCCTGACAAAATTCAGAAAACTTTTTACAGGTTTTATTTATTATTTCTGGGTGTGTGCCTGCCAATAAAGTCATTTGCATAATATCAAGTAGAACATCCAATCTCCTCTGGCAAAAGTTACTTTTCACTATCTTCCCCAAGTCTGTAGGAGAAGTTGCCTATCCGCTGTCTTCCCCCATCTCTGATGAAAGAAACCTTTAGTGTCTTGATTAACTGCAGGGTTAGGTATTCCTGAGAAAAAGAACAAAAAGACTCAAACCATAGGACTTTCTAATCAATGACGTTTCTTTAGATTTACAGAACTCAGGATTTCTGGTGACTTACAGATAATAGCAGCCCATGCATCAAAAAGCAGATCACTCCAAAATTTGCAACTACCTGTCTTTTATGCCTCTTTCTAGATCCTCCATAAGCCTTGTGCCTGCAAGGTCTAAGCAGAGAAGCCCTTCTTAGTGCAAAATTCTCCAGACTGCTGGCTTACTCCCTCCCCTGTCACTCTGTCTCCCAAGGCACTGGCCCCAACAGGCAGCAGTGGAACCAGACTTTCCCAGTTACAGGACAAGCCTTTCTATAAATAAGGACAATCTTCAGAAAGAGAGAAAGGAAGAAAGAGAGAGAGAGAGAGAGAGAGAGAGAGAGAGAGAGAAAGTAGGATCACAAGGTGGGAGGGTATCCCCCAAGGAGGATGTGGATGAGTTTTTAAGTGTCACAAGAGACTCCTAAGTGTTCTTACAGTGGGATGCTTGACGCTATGCAGCCAGCCCTCTGAAGATGATCTAAGATCTAATTCCATGGGGGCACACATATTTGGTTATCTTTAGGTGAGTTATTTCTCAATAGAGACTTAAGTTATGTGGCTCTGATGGATACAGATGTTTCCTGACCATAGTAATGCAAATGGTTTGGCAATGAAAATGAACTTTGACAGGTAACGATTAACATATATTTTATTATATGCTAATATGTGTTCAGTGTATAGATATTTAATATAATAGATTAGTAACAGATTACATATTTCATGCAGCACGTAAAATAGAAATTTTCATCAGAAAACACAATAGAACAAGTGTTACAATTTGGAAAATGTAAATAGTGCAACATACAGAATTGACAGTGATTGTGCCCAGAATAAATACAGAATTCCCATGAAGTCTTAAGAGGATCACAGCCTGAAGACTCACTTTGTTAACTCTCACTGCTGTATGACACTGTTTTATCCCAAAACTCAGCAGCTAAAAAACCACCAAATGTTTGTTATCTCAGTTTCTGCGGGCCAGGAATTCCTGTGAGGCCTTCCTTAGTTCCTTAACAAGTGGGCCTAGCATGGCTCGTGACAGGCCCTGGCTTAGACCAGGTGAGCCAACACTGGGCAGATGGAGTAAGGCACAGCCTTCTGGTAACCTAATCCCAGAATTGACACATTATCTTTTACTTTTAATTTTTGTCTCGTTCTACTTGTTAGAAGAAAATTAGTAAATCTAGCCCTCACTCGAAGGCAGATTTCCCAGGAGTGCAAAAATCTGGGAGCAAGAGTCACCGAGATCCATCTTAGAGTCTATCTAACACAGTCAGGAACACAAGTTTAGAGTACGTTATAAATCTATTCAAAGATGTTTAACTTATTCGAATAGGAAATGCAAATTAAACCTGACTTTCATACTCATTAGATTAAAAACTAAATAAAAGTCTGATGATAACTGAAGTTTGTCAAGAATTTTCAAATACTGTAAGTATGGAAATATAAGTTGGTACTACTATGGAAAATAATTTTAAATTTTTCATCACTTAGTAAAGTTCAAGTAACACATTGTTCAGACTCAGTAATTCTATTCTGAGAAATTTTACGTAAATGTCAGGAGACATTCAAAATATTCCTGCTGAAGATGGGGAAAGAAAAGGAACACAAATCATGTTTTGATCAAACATGTGAGATCAGAACAACTCAAATCCAAGTGTAATTTTACCCCACGTAAATGAAACCAAGACTAATAAAAAAAAAAGGGTGAAGAAAAAGCAATTAAAATGAAAGTAAAATTATATATATATAAATTACATATATATATAAAAATTATATATATACACACATATATATATATATAATAGATATTTCTTTCTTGAACATATCCATGCAGTGAGAGCACACACAAATACACACACAACACAACCTGGCAAAGTGAGAAAAAAGTTATAACATAATAAATTAATAGAGATTAATTATTTAAAAATTAAATATAAAAGGATAAAAAAGGGAATATGAAAAAATTAAGAAAATTTATTAATAAGTTTTAATGAGAAACAGCTTGTTTCGACTGAGTTGGTCAGACCATAAGCAAAGATGGATTTTTGTTCCTTATGTTTATTTGGGGGCACTGTGACCCTTGGGTCAAAGGTTAGGGTTGTTAATTCAACATCTTAATGTTCCTC
This sequence comes from Sciurus vulgaris, assembly GCF_902686455.1. Classification (NCBI taxonomy): domain Eukaryota; kingdom Metazoa; phylum Chordata; class Mammalia; order Rodentia; family Sciuridae; genus Sciurus; species Sciurus vulgaris. The sequence continues at coordinate 134,453,149 of NC_136470.1, forward strand.
ACCCTGCCAGCCATGGGGGCCAGGAGCCAAAGCTGGTTCCAGGAGCTCTCAGCCTCCTGTCTCCCAGTACCCGGTGGGATGACTGGGCTGCTGACATGCGCTGCACTCCTGCAGTTGGGCTGGCACAGAGATCTAAGTTGGAAGTTCCAATATTGGGGGTTTGATCTTGGCTGACTTTTTGGAACTCTGTTGGTGGATATTTGAGATTTGATTCACACCTCCTGTTGCTGGGGAGATGCCAATCTCCGTTGGAAGTCTGGATCTCAGGGGCCTCCCCTAAATTCTACTTTCAGGGTATAGAGTCTAAACGTCCGCAGGTTTCACATTCGCCAGGAGCTCATGTCTGGCCATTCTTCGCATCTTCCCGAGAGCTCTTATGGGTCGCCCGCAGCGGAAGGAGCGCTGGTGCCTCCCAGAGCCAGGATGCCAGGCACGATTCTCTCTGTACCCATTTCAGTCACACTGGTTCGGACACACTCTGGTGACCACAGTAGGTGCCTGCTGGGTCCACTGACAACTTCCTGTGTGAGTTGCCATCTCCTGGCTCTGCTCACAGGTACATGGTGCTTATAAATGGTTCCCGCACCAGTGACTCTGGTGAGTGCCAAACTACACACGCATGGCCCAGCGATTTTGGTTTGCTTTTCACTCAACCACTTCCTCCATTGACTCTGGGTCTATAAAGATCAGCCTCCCTCTCTACTCACTGGTTTCCCCATACCAATTTCCCCACTGTGCTTTCCTCTCTTTCTGTTTGCTCTCTCCTCCCCTCGGCAGCAAAACTGGTGCATTTCTAATGTATTATGTCTAATATTATATTCAAAGTTTCCAAATTTCTGGGTCTTTATGGTTTCGTTTACTGTCTAGCATTGAATTTCAATGAGTTCCCTTAGTTACCCACCTTGCTGAGGAACAAGTCTTCCCACTTTTTGAATCTGAAACTGAGAAAATGCTGGGAAATTCACCGTTTCTAATCCATCATCTACTCTCTCCTGGAAAGTAACCTTCAGAAAAACTTTGTTAAAATGACTCGGAAAAGATTGAATCCATAGCTACTCATATTTCCATGAATGCGTTCCCTGAACATAATGGAAATATTCTTGTATCATAGTCACCTTTATTGTTCTCCAAGTAACACTGTTTTGATATATTTAATGTTTATTTTGTTAACGAGCATGTATATGAGTTTATAGTTCTTCAGATGCTTTCTAGAAAACAGGGAATAAAGTAATTAACGGTAAAAAATATTTTTATCTGAATTTAAGATTGTGCCAACACACACCAATTCGGTGTACATTATTTGAATGGGGAAGAGCTGAAAACATTCTAAGGTCAGAAGTAAGACAAGGAATCACTCTCATCATTCTTAATACAGTACTAGAAATTTTAACTACAGCAATTAGGCAAGAGAAAGAAATAGAAAGCAGGAAGTCAAATTATTCCTGTTTGCAGAGAATATGAGCCTATATGCAAAAAAAAAGAAATCTAAGGATTCCCCACAAAGAGTATTAAAAGTGATAAAATAAATGCAACAAAATTGCAGTAAGAAAAATCAGCATACAAAAATCAATAGTATTTTTTTACATCAATAACGATCTTACTGAGAAAAAAAATCATGAGAAAAATCCCATTCACAATAGCTCTAAAACATAAATCTTAGGAATAAAATTAACCAAGGAAGCAAAAGACCTCTACAATGAAAATTACCAAACACTGACAAAAGAAATTGAAGAAGACACACACACAAAATGCAAAGACCACCCGCGTTCACAGATTAGAAGAACTGATATTGTTAAAATGTTCTTACTACACAATGTGGTTTACAAATTCAATAACATTCTCATCAAAACACCAATGACAGATTTCACAGGACTAGAAAAAAGCCAATCCTAAAATTCACCTGGAAGCACAAAGAACTCAAAAGAACCCAAATCTTGAGCAAAAAGAGCAAAAGAAGAGGCATCATAGCACCTGATTTCAAGACACTGCAGAGCTATAGTAATCAAATAAGCATGGTACTGGCATAAAAGCAAACTCTTAGACCAGACTGAGGATTCCAGAAATAAGCCCACCCAGCTACAGCTAACTAGTTCTTGGCAAAAGCAACCAACACATAAAATGAAGAAAGGAAAGGCTGTTCAATAAATAGTTCTTGGAAAATCAACTGCCCATATGCAGAAGAGTGAGACTTGATTTTTCTCTCACTACTGACATAACCAACTCAGAAGATGTCATAGACCTCATTGTGGTCTTGTTTTTTTTTTTTTTTTGTGGTACTGGGGATCGAACTCAGGGCCTTGTGCTTGCAAGGCAAGCACTCTACCAACTGAGCTATATCCCCAGCCATAGACCTCATTGTAAGACCTGAAAATTCTAGAAGAAAATTAAGGGAAACACTGAAAGACAGTGGTACAGTAAATGAGTTTTGAGAATGTGATTCCCAAAACATTTGAAGAAAAAACAAAAAGAGACTAATGGGATCACAAAAACTTCTACACAGCCACGGAAATGACTTTTACAACACATTTGATGAACAAGCCATATTTCTAAAGTATGCAATGTTCTTACAAAGCATTAAAACACACACAGAGTGAACAGTTAGCTTGCAGAACGGGAGAAAATATTTGCAAACTATTCATCTGACAAAGAGGTAATATCCAAATATGTAAAGAATTCAAGAAACTCAACAACGAAAATCAATTGATCCAACCAATAATGAACAAATGATCTGGTTGGACACTTCTCAAAAGAAGAAGTATAAATGGAAAACACATACACTAAAAAAAATTCTCAATCGCATTAGCTATGAGGGAAATGCAGATCAAAACTGTAATGAGGTATCATCTCATTCCTGTTAGACTGGCTACCATCAAAACAAGATGTGAGAGGATGTGGAGAAAAAAAAGAAACTCTTATACACTATTCTGGAAAGGTAAGTTAGTACTTCCGTTATGGAGAGGGTATGGATATCCCTCAACACTAAGAATAGGTCTAGCGTATGAGCCAGCTCTTCCACCTCTGGGTGTACATCCAAAGGAAAAGAGGTCAGCACGCCAGAGACCCCTGCATGTCCTTGTTTATTGCAGCCCTCTTCACAATAGCTAAGTTATCCTATCAGTCAGGTGCCCGTCAACAGATGAATAAAGAAAATGTGGTACAGAAATTTAACAGAGTATGACTCACCAGAAAAAATGAAATCCTGTCATTGGCAGCAAAATGGATGGAACTGGAGGACATTATGTTCAGTGAAGTCAGTCAAGCACATTACTGTCTTAAATGTGGAAACGAGAAGATGTGGAACTTAATGTATAACAGCGATTACCAGAGGTAGGGAAGGGTGGGGAGGGTGGAAAGAGATAAGGAGGTTATATGTCAACAGCGCCTCCTGTCTGCGTGTGGGGAAAAAAGTCACACCAAGCCCATTAATACATTTAATTAATATGTTAGTCAAAATTAAAATGAAATAATTGCAAAAGTTTTTAGAAATAGTATCCAATATTTTCATATAATCAAATTATACAAAGTAAATAACAAGGGTTACAAAAACTTAAAAACCAAGAGCAGCTCTCTAAGATGTCATTCAGGCTATTAACCCAAATAAATTGAGTTGTGCTATAAACAAAGCCTTAAAGATAATAGAGTGAATACTTTAAATGAATTACATAGACACAACTTCAGTCAACTGTAGCAAAATATTAGGTCTAAAATATTTGCCACTCATGACCTCTGAAAAGGGTTTGTTTGTGATTTGAATACAAAGAGCAAATAAATGCTAATCATTTTTCTGGAAATTAAATCATAAGCTAGTAGATTAATCAATGTGTCTAGTGAGGTCTCACACACAGAAGAGTAAACAAAATGGGAATTTTTTAAAGAAGTGACTAGACATTTTTAAACATTTTCAATACTGAGATTGAAGAAATGAAACACGATGCAGTGTAATTTATACATGCACTAATCTTTATTAAAAGATAATGCAACTGAGTTAATTATGTAATGATGCTAAGTGCAGTAATTTAAATTTTGATTTCTTAAAATAAAGTGCCACTTCAATATACTGAATAATTTTCCTTTAAAAACTTATTTTTTAATTGCTAACTTTTCTACTGCTTAGGATTTATGAACACCATAATGTAGAGACACTAGAGAGACTTTTTATATTTTTTTAAAACATGAATAAACTGAAGTTTTATATCAGTCCATCAAGTGATCCTTCAGGTTTCCATGTAGAGCTATGGTCAACTTATTAAAGGAGCTCAGTACAAAACATTTGTTTTTGAAAACATTTAAAAATATTGATATGTACTTAGTACCCCAGATGAAATTAACATTTTCCATTCAACTAAAATCTTGCATATTTTAAAGAAAAATCTGATAATCTGACACAAGTTTGAGATCTGAAGGATGAAACAGATTTACTTTCTCCTTTTCCTTAAAGATTCCCAGTCTTGCAGAAAAGCAGGATCTCACCCGATTATTATAAAGGTCCGATGCAACCAAGGAGGTGCACAGTGGCCTGGTACCAGGCAAAACCCCATTTGGCAATACTCAGCTGAGTCTGGGGGGTTGCAGAAGGCAGCTCAGAAGAAATGAGCAAGAAAGAGGAAGGAAAGGGAGACGTGGTGGACTGAGGGGCTCTCCTCCATCACTCCAGCCCCATCTGATCTCCTCATTCTCCCCGATCACTCCAGCGTTGTTCCCAGCTCAGGTCCCACTGGCTGTTCCCAGTGCCCGAAATTCTCCAGGTCTCAGCTACTGGCTGATCTGTGTGTCCTTCAGATCTTTCTGTTTAAATAGCAGCTGCTTAGCCAAAGGCCTTCCCTGGCATGATATGAAGTAAAAACTCTCCCTTTCTTGACCCTTACCTGCTTTATTTCTCCATCTAGCTAATCTAAAAGGAGATGACCAATCCCTTTTGTTGGGGTTTATTTGTTTACTTCTGATAGAGTTTGAGCAGCTCCATGGTTGATGTATCACATATGAACTGTGATAGCTGCTCTGCACTTTGGCAAAATGAAGGACTGAAGGGGCCTTTCTCTTCACTCCAGGGAAGTGCTCAGAGCTGTTTGCTCCCTCCCTGCTCTTAAATTGTTACAAAACAAGAACTGGGAATATTGGCTTCAACACTGTCTTTGACTATTGACCATATAGTCCTAAATACGTTGTCATTTTCACACCTAAATAACATGAAATATGCAGTTGGTATTCATATTGGTCTTCTAAATGTTTTTCTTCCATATTTTTATTATAGTTGTACATAATGGAATTTTTGCTACATATTCATACATGCACACAATGTAGCAATATGTTTTGGCCAATGTCATTCCCCTTTCCTTCCCCTCCTCCCTCTGCCTGCTCTCTTTTCTTTAACAAGCTCCATTCAGTTTTCATGAGACATTTCCCCCTAACCCCCCCAGCGCACAGCTTTCTTTTTCTCTAGGTGTTGGAGAGGATATGGAAGAAAGGAACACTTTTATGCTATTGGTGGGATTGTAAATTAGTACAACCACTATGGAAATCAGTATGGCGGTTCCTCAAAGGACTAGGCATGGAACCACCATATGAGCCAGCTATACCACTACTCTGTGTTTATCCTAAAGAATTAAAGCCATCACACTACAGTGATACGCCCATACCTATGTGTATAGCAGCACAATTCAAACAGTGGAATTATGGAACCAGGCTTGTTGTCCATCAATGGAGAAATGGATAAAGAAAATGTGATATATATATATATATATATATATATATATATATACACAATGGTGTTTCATGCATCCATAAAGAGAAATGAAATTATGTCATTTGCAGGAAAATGGATGGAATTTGAACCTGTTGTATTAAGGGAAATAAGCCAAGTTTAGAAGGTTAAGGGTTGCTATATTTTCTCTAAATGTAACTTTTTACAGTTTTTTTGAAGGAGTATCCATATCAGACCCTTACATTGATATTAGTTGATAGGACTTTTAATCACCTTTTAAATGTTCCCCTATTACCCACCCCCTTCACTTGAATGGGAATTTTTTGTTGAAGGAGCTAGGCATCCACCTTTGGAGTTGGAAGCAGTTTCTGGATTTCACTGCGTAGACCCCTCAGAGAGGTTTGAGACGCTCCTCTGTCTTCCATATTTCCTGCACATTTGCTGTGGAGTAGAGATTCAGGGTTTGCTCAGACTCAGATCCTGGTTATTTGGGCAACACGACCTCAGAGATGGCCCAGTTTTACTCCATCAGCCAGCTGGTCATGTCTGGTTGCCTGGACTTTTTTTTTTTTTTTTTTTTTTCAGAGAAAGAAATCATTAGAGATTCAGTTCATGGTTTTTTGCCCCTTCTTGATCCCTTGTGCAATTTTTCCTCATCAGGCATGTTTCTTCTTTTATGAATGTTTTATGTTTTAATACATACTTATATAAACTGCCTCTTTTAGATTAGCATAATGGTATGTTTACATGATTATATATGGCATCTGATTTTATATCTAATACTAAAAACTACTTTTTCCTAGTCAACATTTACCCCCTCATTTATTCAAATTAAAACTTTTATGTATTTCATCCTTTTTAAGGCAGCATTACATAATACAGCGTAGCATGCAGTATCCTACAATGAATGCATCCTGAATAGGTGGCAGCCCTGCTAATTTCCCATTTAACTAACATGGTAACATTCTGTTTCGTACACACCATTCCACATATGGAATCGCTCAGTCCTATAGAGACACATTTAAACGTCACTATAGCATGCTCAATTTTTTTCCAGAACCCTACAACGTTTTAAACTCCTATCAGCATTGTTTTCCTAAATCAAAATCAACACTTGGTATTGTCAGATTTAAAATTTTTGTCAATCTGATATTTGTAACATTGTTCACCATCTTTGTTTTCTGAGAATCTTCATGCGTTCTTTGACTGTTCATGGTCCTCTGTGAGTGATCTGTTATTATTTAGCCACTTTTAACTGAGTTTCAAAAAATTGTTTTTCTTATTAACTTATAGGAGTGATTTACTGCTTCAGATGAATAATGCTCTGCCAGCTATTGCATTACAAATATCTTCTCCTAGATTTTATCTTGTCTTCTCATTGTGTTTATGTTGTCTCTTGTCAAACAAACATGTTATTTCTCCTTTAAAATTTGTACTTTCATGGCTTGTTTAAAAAATCAATACCTCCCTTAAACTGTTATTTTGTTCAAATTTCAATTCCATCTTTTCCCCTGTGGTGTAGTATATACATCTTTTATTATTTTTTTCCATATAGATTGTCCCCAAACTGAAGTCTTTGCTTTCCCCCACTGATTCGCAAGCCCACCGCTGAGGTTGACCAGTTTCTCAAATAATGGTGAGCTAGATGTCTGGGATCCCTGTCCTATTCCATCCATCTAATTGTTTATCTTTACATCCAGATACTATTTATAATTTAGGATAAATAGTTCATCAAGAGGAAAATCAACCAAGAAAAGACTCTGTTGTAACTGCTTTCTCTATTTTCAACCACCTACCAATAAACATTCCAGTTTTAAGAGATTACTTCATCCATTGTATGTCCTAGTGGGTATCCTGGCCAAAATCATGGAATTGCTGCAAGCAAACACATTTCATATTCCCTCTCTCTTGGAAAAATTCCCCGTCTAACATCCTTCCCCCCTCCTGGCCTGGCCAGCCCCCCTTCCATATTCATGGCTCCAGTGAGCCCAGCTCATGTCACAGTTCACCAACTTCCCTGGGTTATTCACGTGGTTTTCTTCCCCCATGAACATTTTTTTTCCTGTTGCCTTGTGAACTCTGAAATACGTGTCATGACTGAAAAGAACAATGAACATAATATCACAAACCTGGAAGTCTGCACTGAGGGTGTATCTGGTAAACATTGAACATTTCCCTTCAAATTACACCTTTGTCCAAGAGCGAAGGCACGTGTACCTTTGTAATTGAAATGCAAAAAGTCTAGCAGAAATGAAGATTACTGTAAATATTTCCTTTCAACTCATTTTGCATTTATCTATTTGACCTCCTTTCTAGTCCCTGACATTTTTTTGGCCAACCTGGTGCTAATATGTCATCGGGCAAGCCAGCAACAAAATGGAAATCCTATTGTAAGAAAAAAAAATTAAAGGCTTTAAAATATTGTTGATTGAAGAACAGAGAAAACATCATTTAAAAGCCTTTTAAATTACCGTTCCCTTCGTTGCTGCTAAATTTCCCTTTGTCTCATTCCATGCAGCTGGTCTGAATGATGACAGAGTGGTTTGTGATTATGTGGGTGACATTACGCGCCAGCTGAAATGGACACTAAAGGAAGACTCCAGCATCCTGAATTTATAATCCCTGCTACATCTGGCACTGCACCAACTTTACGAATATGCAGCCCCCCGTCCCCCTCTTTCTTTCCCCTGTAAATCTAATAGCCAAGGAATGCTGGGCTGCTATGGCAACAAAAGCTGGGAAAGCCAGGGGGCCTTGGCTATAAAAAGAGGGCTTAGAGCCTCGTGGAGACTGGGAGCCTAGTGGGGGACTACCAGGCAACCACACACTGTTACACGTCCTGTCTGGAAGCAAACGCCTCCCCCAAATTTATTTACCTGTGTTGTTGAATCGCTCGCTGCAAAATTCCGAGAGCTCTTATTGTTATGATGGTTTTCATTTTCAATTATTGTATGGTTCATTCAAATCACACAGGTACATTTCCACCAGTTATAAGGAGCTTCCGAAAATAGACTTTCAGAAACTGAGCACAGCTGTCAAAATAATGTTATCGTCTTCAAGAATCTGTTTCGAAGATAGTTATTCCAAAGAAATTTAAAAGTTATATTCCTATATTAGCACACTAAGTAGTTCATACCAGTTTAGTAAATCAAATATTCCATACTGCTAGCTTAATAAGATGGGGAGTCATGCATGAAATGACTGCCAGGTTAATGACATAGGGAGCCATGCGTGGCATGTATTTGCATATAATAGCACCGAATGTTCCCCTAAATCCTTTAAATTACTCATCAATTCTTAAACAGGCATTTAACTAAATCCTCATTCGGAATCAGGAAGAAAGTTTTTCTTTTTTTTTTTTTTTTTAAAGAGAGAATAGTCACCTATGTATTCGAAGTGATGAGATGGGAGCTAAAGAAAACCTGGAGGATTATTTTTGGTTGGAAATTCTAGCCTTGGGGGAAGAGTCACAGTTCTGCATAAAGAAACAGACATGCTTCCTAGGCCAGAGGAGAAGCCAGCACACAATCCATCTTCCCATCACTCTCTGTAACATGTTCCCCGCAAGCACAGATCTGAAGTTTCACTTCTAGGCTCGAAAATGAAGATGTGTCTCTAAAGCAGCATGGAAAAGTGTAGATTAAATCTAGAATCGTTTATTGTGTGCAAGGTTTGCGTGGAACCAATCTGAATGAAATGAACAAGTTTTCTTTCACTTGGCAACCTCTGCCTTCCAGATATTAAGGAGCATATTTATCTCGGAATCACTGTTTCTGCTGGTTATGTAACCATTTCTACCAACTGAGCATACTGCTTGCAATCAGGACAGCTATAAACCTCAACTGTTACTCAGAGGAAGTCAGAAAGCACCTGTGTCACAGAAAGGCTATTTTGTGATAGTGATGGCTTACCGAGAGTGTCATTCATGCTTACAAACACTCACTGAGAAATAGGATGTACATACAGATCTAAACATCTAAACCCATCCAAAGAAAAGAGGAAAAAACAGAAAATGGAAAGATCAAGGTAACTGGTCATCTCTTCCTGTCGTGTCTAGTAAGAATGGCAGCTGGCCACTGCATTCTTCACCCTGGTGTGCCAAGTGCATTATCAGTTGTCCTAAAACTAACCAACAGTATAGACCCCTCTTTCTCCATTTTATCCTTGGGGAAACTGAGGCTCACAAGGTCAAGTAATTAACTCAAGTGACAGGTTGAGATCAGGCTTTAAACTATTTCTGTCTCAATTTAAATCTCATTCCCTTTTCACTAACCACATTATCTTTCTAAGGTGTATTTATTAATGGCAGGGCTGTGGGAAGCATCTCATGAGAATGAAGAATGTTAGAATGTCAGAGTGTTAGAAATTTTCTAGATTTCTTATACTGTCATCATTTATATTCTACAAGAATGTAGAAGAGAGATGAAGCCCAGTACCAATTACTTCTTATGGTGTGAATACTGTCTCTGGAAATTTTGAGTTGAGATTATGCAATAATTTGATAATAGGTATATTTTGTGCTAATTAATCTCTCCAAGAAAGTCTATGGCATTTGGAAATCCTAAAATTCGAGAAATTTATAGGGCCATCCCACTAATGATATCAGAGGCAGAAAGTGTCTATGTGAACATTCACATGTGTTCCATGGGTTGACATAAACTCCATGCAGCAGGGTTTTCTTCCGGTACTGTGCTTCCTCAAAGGTTCATTATGTCTGATTGGAAAATCAGCTCCTCTCTAGCCAGATGGGTTGCCTTGCCAGCAACTAAACAGTAGCCAGCGCTATAACACGTGCGATTCTGACTAAGGTGGGGAGGGCAGTCAGCTGCAGGGATGTGCATAATTTGCAGCACTTACTTAGCAAGCATCAGATAAACAGAACTGCAAATGTTTTCTAAAACATAGTAGCACAAAAATATCAGAAGAAGGGTGTTTTCTTTTACTTGACTCATAAATTACACCTAAAGAAATACACCTGTAAATGAAGATAGCTCAGATCTTTGGTGTGCAGTCAAATTCAGGTGATACTAAAAATGAATGAAGTACAGATTTTCTCTCTCCAAGATCTCAGTCTGGCAAACGTTTAATCTCCTGTATTCTGCAACATGGAGACACTGGGGCACGGAGAGATAAATTTAGTCCAGGAGGGGTGGGTGGTAGGGAGGTCGGGAAGCTTTCCCAGGTGACATCTAAGTTGAAAATGACAGGATACAAAGGACTTATTCAGGCAAGTGTGGAGTGGGGGAGAGTAGCATGTCAGTCAGTCACTAGAGCGAAATCCAGCCGGGAAGGCAGGGGAATTACACATGGTTCAGGGGTGCCGTAGGTGATGGCTGTGTCAGGCAGTGTTCCCCTCCAGAAAATTCTGCCATGGCACAAATTTTGAAGTTCAGTGCTTAGTTTCATGAAGCATAGTTCCAATGCTACATATTCTGATCCAAAACCTTGGGATAATACAGCACACGACACAATTGTGTCTAGAGGAATCTAGTGTCTAGTGGCTGTTGAGCTCTGATTTCCTCAGAACATCTGAACTGCCTGATCCCCATCCAAAGAAAGTTTAAGCTAGTTAGGCAGCAAATTACACATCTTCTGTTCTCTGCATGATCCAAAGATACTAGTTTCCTGTTGGCTTAACTTTAATCTCTTTCTTAGCCCGCAAGTATGCCAAATTAGTTTACTGGTGAGTTTTAATTGGTCCGTGCATGTCCTGCCTGCCTTCTTTTGTCCATTTGTTAAACTTAGTAACATTATAAGTAGCTGGGAAACCACGATCCCCCCAAGTCTTTGATGGAAATGGTCTACATCTAAGTTTTCATCCTGTATCACTCACCTGTCACCCCAAACCAGCCGTCACCCTGAATATTGCTCATCATTGTCTTGTTTCCCTTCACAGAGTGGTATTGCTTCCAAATATATACACATGCACATTTGGATATTTATTGATTTAATTTTAGTATATTTAATTTTAAATATATTTTACAGTTTCTCTATATTATTGTTATGCATATATTGGGTAAATTATTTTCATTGTGATAAGAAAGACACTACATTCCTCATCATTCTTCTTACGTTGCTGACATTGAGCCATGATTATTTTGGTTACTGTAGTGCATTTATTTTGACCACCATACGCCATTCTATTGGATGTGAATATGTGGTATACCAGGCTTACCTCCCCTTAGGTGCCTTCAGATTTTTTTTTTCAGTGTTTTGCTCTCATGGACAGCACTTCTGTGAATATTTTTCCTGTCTCGTGTTAAGCATGTGCACCAGTTGGGTTTCTCTAGGTTCTTTATCCAAGTCAGAGAATTACAGGGTCACAAAGAAGGTACATTTCCAGTTTAATAATCCTAAACTCTTTTCTAAGCAGTCATACAAATTTTTTGTCTACTTTCATATAGTTTAATACAGTTTTATGGTTTAACAGAAATATTCATATCTTTTGTTAGATTTATTCTTACATCATTGTTATTATTACTTGTTGGTTTTATCTTTTCCAAATCTCTTTCTTTGTGTTTGATGTTCTTTGGTGAGACAAAAAAATCCTTTTGTTGGACATGATCAGAGTAATACATTTTTACCTTAATGCATTTGAGTTTTTTAAACATGCTTTTCAATTCTCAATCACACAGAAATTTTTCTGTACTACATTTGATTCACTGTATATTCCATTTCAGTGTTTAATCATCCTGTAATACACTTTTCTGGATAATGTTAACTAGAAATCCAGTTTTATTTTTTTCTACAAAGTATACTACTAAGTAGTCCATAGCTTATGCATCAAGTATCTTTGGTGATACATTAAATTCCTGAGTGTAGAATAAGACATTCACATTGACATATTTAATGTTTCTTTTTCCTTACATATCTACTTTCTGATTGACTGCAAACTTAAAGTGATTGACAAGAGTCAATATACACATTTCACTAAAAGCCTTTCTAATGAATTATCTATAAAAAGAGATACACGTGTCCCTGTTTATGACTTCTATCCCAGATTAATTAATAACAACATCTTCATTTACTCTCAAGAGCATCCAACTTCTAAAATTACTGGTGGTAAGAATAAAACATTTATGACCATAATCACTTTTTCCCACCAAACATGACTTTGGCACGTTCACTGAAGCTGAGTAAGAAACTTGAGACCAGTGGAAGCAAAATCTCACACTCTGGTATGAGCTGTCACCCATTCCAATCAGCTCCAGCTAAAACTCTCTGAGAACCAATCGAGTTAAAATATCCATACCTAGACACGTGATTGCAAAATCTCAGAACGTCAAGAGAGAAAGAGAAGGATAATATCTGTCAAAGAAAAAACTGGATTCTTTTTAGTTGATATTGGACATGGAAGATATTGGTCTAATATTTTAAAAGTGGTAAAGGAGAATTAACTTTGCAGCTAGAACCCCACAATTCTCATTTAAAGGTCAGTATGAGATAAAGACTTATCAGACTGAGACTTGGGCATTTCCCAAGACTGAGAAGTGCTGGCAGGAAAGGAGTGAGGGATGGAGGAAGTGTGTAATCTAAGCTAAACTGAAAAGGAAATCATTCACACAGAGAAACTGAAGCAAAGAGCAAGAAGTAGACTATGAAAAAAAGAAAACTGCTCAAAGAAATCAGTACATCTGATTCAAAAATGACAATATTAAGTGTTTCTTGAGCATCTACATTATCCCAACAGTTTTCCAAACATTTCAAATGATTGGTGCATTTAATCTTCATACCATCCTGAGAGCCAGGTTTTGTCCTTGTTCTCACTGTTCAGAGCTGGAAGCTGAGGTACGGGAAGCCCGAGTAGCTTATGAAAGCTGCACAGCTGATGGGTGGTGAAGGACAGGATACAGGCAGTTTAGTTGTAGAGCCTTGATCCTTAGCCAGCCTGCTCTATGGCAACTCCATGAGCATGCATAGTAGAATCAGGACAGCGTTTAGTAAGAGCAGAGAGATTTCCCACAGCCAGTTCAATCAGAAGAAGGCAGGGGAAGGTGTAAAAGGAAGTAAAGAATGTTATTACCTTCATATAGGGATGGCTTAACTTGGACTAGATTTTTAAGGCCATAATGTTGAGGTTATATTTTAATATTTTGTGAAAAAAAAATGCATGATTTGCTTCATTCTTTCTTCCTTTCCTTTTCTCTTTCTTCCTCCTTTGTCCTCTCTTTCTTTCTCTCACGTCTTCTTTATCACTACTATTGCCTACCCAGTAACTCAACTCCCTTCCTACATGTGAGGGATTCTGCCCTGGATATGTTTGGTAGAGAGTGTTCCCTTCCAACCATAGAAGCTCAAATAATTAGGTTGCTTCTTTCCTGGGCCCTCCGGTGCCTGGTGCATAAGAATAAGACTTAAGCCTGCCCAACACATAACCCCACTTAGATCTTGAACCTGTAGAAGTCTCAAAAAGAAGCCAAATGGCAATAACAGGTCCATTGCCCAGGGAGGCAAGGACAGTGACATGAGAAGCCATGTTCAGAGGTTTAGAGTTGAGGTCTGCTGGCCATGGAGCTGCACCTTGCAGCCAAGGTGCCCCCCTGGACCATGGTGGTATCTAAAGGGATGCATCTGGGATCTAGTTAGCTGTATTCTTAGCTGCCCAGCCTACTTTTGCCTGACTGTTTTTCTATCAGAATACTTTAGCCTTCTTGATTATTTAAAGCCTTTTCTGCTCAGGTTAGAGTACATTTCTACCATTTGAAAATAGGAATCTTAACAAGAGCAATTTCCAAAACCATTTGTCCATACTTCTTATAGATAAAAAGAAACTTAAAAGATCTTAAATAGGGTAATGCCAAAATTGAAAAAAAAAAATAAAGATAGAGAATAAAAATCAGAAGACAGAATAATTTGGCTTATTTTCAAATACACCAGTAAACACAATAAATGCAACTGAGTTATAATAGATATTAAAAGTATAAGACTCGAAAACAAATGTCTAAGACATAGAATTTTTTGGAGTTTACATTTATGTTACTTTCATTTACAAGATTCTAACCAAATACAAAATAATATATAAAGTTTGGACATAAGGAAGTGGAAATAATATATTCCAGAATAATTATAGGTAGAGGTCAGCATTCCTAGTTGGTTTCTAAAAGCTATCACTAAACTTCTATTTTATTCCTTCTCACATCTACCCACATATTTTCACACCATATTGAGTTAGCATCTCCATTATTCACATTCAATAATGAAGCTTCTTGCTTTGTTATCTGGGATGGGGACCTTTTTGTTCCTAAATTCCAAAACACCTCAATTAGGTTAAAATGTTAATCCTTACCTATAGAAAGTATGCTATGTGAAGAAGACGAACTTCTCAGGGCAGGAGGTGTTCAGTGATTGAGCATATGATAAACATACCAAGTCCCTGGGTTTGATCTCAAGCACCAAAAAAAGAGAGAGGGAATTTGTGTGTGTGTGTGTGTGTGTGTGTGTGTGTGTGTGTGTGTGTGTGTTGGGAATTGAACCCGGGCCTTGTGCATGGTAGGCAAGCACTCTACCAACTGAGCCATATCCCCAGCCCCTGAGAGGGGAATCTTAAAGTGTAGGTTTAAGCATATCTCAGAATTCTGATGTCTTAGACCTTCCAATTTGAGTACCAGCAAAAGAAGGTTGATAATACACAAAAAGAGCACAGGAGAAAGAATCCAGATTCTGAATCCAGAGAGACCTGGGTTTGAATCTAAGGTCCTGATGAGTCTTGAGATATTGAATAAAGTCTTTGATTTAGCTGAGCCTGTTTCCTCTCTACAAACGTAAATGAACATCTCTACTTGCCGTGTTATTATAGTTAATGAGATTATTAATCAGAACAGTTGTTCTCAACTTAATTGGAATCACCCAGGGAGCTTTATAAAGTACTGATGGCTGGGTCCTTCCCTGGAGATCTGGATGTAATTGGTCTGGAATGAAACCTGGGCATTGACTTTTTGAAAGTTACCTATGTGATTGAAAGGTACAGTTTGATTTGAGAAATAGATCTAAATATGTAGCTTTGTGTGATATGTAGACAAGTAGAGCAGATTAGTAACTAGCATGATGATGATGTTGATCAGAAAGGTGATTCATTTCAGCCACAAAATTCAGGCAGTGAAAATGTCCTGGCAACTTTTTATTTCCCACAGAACTCAAGAAAGAAAAAAAGATACTTACTATGAAGATCATAAAAAAAACTTTATAGTAATGCATAATACTATTTTCATGGCTTTTAATTTGTAATCCCCTATGCAGCCTATGAGATAAATTTCACTTTGACTTTAGAAGTAAAGAATACTCAAAATTGAATTGCTTTGCAAAAGGTGACAGATTAGGGAGTAGTTAAGCCGGAAATACAAATTTCCATCTTTTTATTTCTAGTGGAGTACTGTTTCTTATACCACAACTGTCCACAGTATCAAAGGTGCAGAGTTATGCTTCTGCATGAATAGAATTTAGATGAAATTCTCTAGGCTTGGAAAGTACTCCAGAAATCACATGATAATTAGAGGAAAGGGTAAAATTGCTAGAGTCACTAACGATCTCATTAGCTTGTGAGTAGTTTAAAGCTAAAAAACCATATTTTATTCTTCATTATATCCCTAGCGAGTTGCGTAGTGATTGGCACTTAATAGGTGCTCAATGAAAGTTTGTTGAATGAATACTTGACTGCTCTAAAGCAAATAACTTTTAGCAATTTAAGGAAAGTTAAAAATGAAAGCATCAATATCTGCAAATTAACTCTAAGTTTTTACTCTCAATTAAAATTAATAAACTTAGGGATTTAGTGCAAAAATATCTATCAAAGGAAGTGTTCAATCAGAAAATAGAAGTTGTGTACATGCTCTCTCTCTCCCTCCATTTATACACATACGTTATTTGAACTAAGCCAGATCAAAGGGTGTTATTTAATTCACAAGGGCATTACTTGTATATTGATTTTAAATTGTTTTACAAATTTTGAATTTTATCAGTAGAACACATCCACTCTGCTTCCTTTCTCTTTCAATTAAGGTTGATCGCCATGGGATATATACTTTTTTTTTTTTTTTATGTCAAATGCTGTAAGATAGCTATGATTTTGCTTACACGTGGAAAATGAAAATCAATATTATAGCCTACAAAGGTGGGGTGTGAAACTGTAAGACGATTAAGATGAGAAAAACTGGTTAGGAAAATACAAGAAATAAATTTGGTATTCTATAGAAATATAATTTTATGTGTAACATAAACTGTTAATAATGATGTAAGTATTTTAGCATAATGTTAAAAACCACAATAATATTAATTATGTGGTGTAAGAGCTCTTTGTATAAATAGTAGCATAGGCCTCCTATGTCACAATAGTGACACATTTTGCTGGCATTGGCGATATGCTGTATTTATATGATGAGCCTTTACTGATACTGTAAATCAGAAGAATGTGCACGTCATTTATTAGCGAGCAGTGATAAAGGGTTTGAGCCATTTTGAAATCCTATTTCAGACTATTGTAATGCTCCAGCTGAGGGGCCGGAGCAGGGGTCATGTTCTCACTCCCTCTTGAGACAGGCAGGGAGGAACATGGACTGTCCACTTGATATCACCCAACTTCAAAAGGCCATGTGACTTTACAACCTCTGGGCCTTGGGGTGGGCAGGGAGAGCTTCCTGAAAGAGCAGGATTAAGTTTGCCTGGAAGGCAGCAAACAATTTAAGGGGAAGAGAAAATGGTTTGAGAAATAGAAAAAGTGATCAGAAGTGGCTCTGGGATCAATTATAGGGGGAAACAACAAGGATCAGATTCACTGGCTCAGGAGTTTGTTTAAGAAAAGAGGAGGAAATACCTTGGAAAGTCGGGATAGCAACAGAAGGAGGATTGGGAATAAAAGACTCAGGAGAGATTCAGTTTTATCCTGGTTGCACCATGAAGGTTATGATATGGGTGAAAAGACAGCCTTGTGCCTTAAAAACCAAAGAAAGGGTTCATCTCTGGTTCCTGCTGTGAGCTCGTCTCAGGTGGGTGAGGGGTTTGCCTCAGGGATGCAAAAATGGAACCACCAGAGACAATCCCACCACCTGCAGCATCACTATGGAAGGGACACAGGACCAAGGCTCGCCTGACCAGACCCTGAGGCTTGAACGGTCACTTCCCAAATTCATGCTGAAACCTAATTCCAGTTATGGAGAAGTTGGATATTTTTAGTTAGCCTTTCTTCTGCTGTGACTAAAAAGATCTGACCAACACAACTGTAGAGGAGAAAAGGTTTATTTGAGGGCTCCCCGTTTCAGAGCTCATAGTCCTCGGAAGGCTGGCTCCGTTCCTCAGGGCTTGAGGTGAGGCTGAACATCATGGCGGAAGAGCGTGGCAGAGGGAAGCAGCTCGCATCATCAGGAAGCAGAGGGAGACTCTGCTCGCCAGATACAAAATATACCCCCCAGCCACGCCCCAATTCCCACCTCCTCCAGCCACACCCTACCACTTCAATTAATCCCATCAGGGACTAATTCACTGATTGGGTTAAGAGTCTTACAACCCAATCATGTCTCCTCTGAACCTTCCTGCATTGTCTCACCTCTGAGCTTTTGGGGGACACTTCACATCCAGACCATAACAAGGACCCTTAGGGTAATTAGGCCATGAGGACACCACCTCATAAAGGGATTAAAAAAGGACTTGAGAGAATAAGTCCATTCCTCTTCTTTGTCCTTCTACCTCTTCCCACGAGAGGACACAGAATTTGCCCTCTCTGCCATCTGAGTTAGCTGAGGGAAGACCCTCCCCAGACCTGACCTACTACTGATACCTTCATCCTGGACTTTCCAGCCTCCAGAACTGTGGGAAATTTCTTTCTAGAAAGAACAATTTGGCATTTTGTGATAGCGGTACCAAACAGTCTAAGGCTCTTAAAGGCTACTGCCTAGAAGTGACTTCTAATTCCACCTGCATTTCATTGGCCAAAGCAAGATCTATGGTCACATTCAATTTCACACACTAGGAGAAGAGCAATTCTACCATGCGCCCAGAGGAACAGGAACGGGGAACATCAATGGCGAACACTAGTGATCTCTCAGAATGTCTGATGCTTTCCATGAGGTACATTATGTAATTGGACATTTGTTTAGGAAGAATGATTGATTTTTCAGCACAAAGTAGATGGAAAAGATTCAGCTGGAGATAGGGAAGACTTTTATTTCAACTCCCTAGGTGTCGCAATAAAATGGGAACCGGAGGGGAGAAAGGGAACCATGGGATATGGGATAAATGGTAAAGAAATAAATGTGAAAACCTTGCTAATCTACATAGGAGAGAAGGAAAATATTGATGATGGCTAAGAGATTTCAAGCTTAGATGTTCATTATAATATGGAACTACATCTCCAAAGGCTCATGTGCTAGAAACGTGGTCCCAATTCCCAATTCAGAATTAGGACTTCTAGGCAATGACTGGAGCTCTGACCTCATCAAGTGAATTAATCCATTTGCTGGATTAATCCATTCATAACTGAATGGACTACTTGGAGGTGGGACCTCACTGGAGGAAGTAGGTCATGGGAGGCATGCCCTGAAAGGGTTTATCTTCTCTCCAACCCTTTCCTCTCTTCTTTCTCTCTCCCTGCTTCCGGCTGCATGTGCTGAGCAGCTTTCTTCTGCTGCAACAATCCACCAGGATGTTCTGTTTCATCTCAGGCCCAGAGTAAGAGTCAACTAAACATGGACTGAGGCCTCTGAAATCACAACACCAAAGTAAACTTTCCGTCCTCTAAGCAGTTCTTGTCAGGTATTTTGAACTAACACAATGTTTCTCTTAAAGGAAAAGTTCAAAAAGGAGGCAGAAAAAGATGAGTTCAGTTTTATGTCCTTTCCACCTTCAGGAGGAAGGACACAGATAAAGCATGATGGGGCTGCTGGAGAATTTGAGGACCAATGTCATTTCACTAGACGCTTTGGCCAGCCTGGCGGGAAGTTCTGAATGCCCAGTGACCTTCAGGGCTGTCCTGAGTCAGGGTGAGAGGGCCGAGGTCTGGCGTGACCAAAAGCAAGGCACTTCTGGTGACTAAGATGATTCCTGGAGGTTGCCTGCCAGCCACATCCAGCAGCTAGGACGGCAGGCGGTCCTTCCTGGAAGGGCTCCTAAACAGAACAGCACTGGCCCGCAGCAGTGATTGGCGCCTTGTCCGTGTGATGATGGGTGACTTGAGGAAAAAGGTGTCTAGAATGCCTGAGGGAAACAAAAACATTTTGTGATGTCACCCACTCTCTTCAGAGTGGCACTCCTGTGGGCTAACCTTTCACTTATCTGAGGTGACCCTATGTATAATTCACAAGCAGGACACTCTTTGGGGAAATTCATGGACCAGGGCCCCCATATCAAGCAGCGTGAAAAGCAGGTGGTGATTCACGCTATCAGAACCCCTTATTATTTTACTAGCTCACCTCTGAGATTTTAATCAAGCAGTTCATGGAATGAAGACTTACCCAATGGGGAAGATATTCTCATTTATTTTATCATTTAATTACTTGGCATTTAATGTTCTTTGGGAAGTCAGACAATGGGATGTGGTTAGGAGCAATAAGGACTCTTTGGGATAATTTTCCAAATGTGGGTCATGCCCGTCGTTCCCCAAAGATGGGGACCACGCCACAGAGGCAGGACTTGTGTGGACTAGCAACAGAGCAGTGTACAGCATAGTGACTATACTGTTCATAATGAGGTGGAGTATACTAGAAATTACTAGGAGTAGATCTGAAGTATTTTCACCACAAAAATAAAATAGATCACTATGTGAAATGATCGGCACAATAATTATCATGGTGGTGGTAACGACATCACAATGTATCTCAAACACCGCATTCCTCACCTTAAATATATGCAATTTTTATTCGTCCACTATACCTCAATAAAGAACAGGGGAGACAAATGTGTTAGATATGCCAAATTCAGGGACATAAACTCTAAAGAAAGAAAAAAAATGCTATTCTAAAATATATCCAATTGACTTGTATTATTTGTTTCCATTTCTGTAAAAATTCGCTTAGGTATGTGTACACAAGTAGAAAACCACAGATGAACATCTACTGACATGTGAGGTCACCCATGATGTATTAAGTGAACAAAATCCAGTGAAAGGAAATGTATACACTCCGCTACTATTTTGAAAATGAAATGACCAACCAACACAAGCTCTGTCTTTTCTGCCTTTATGTGATTGTGTTCATTTGTGTAAGTGAGTACAAGAGGAAAACTGTTAATCTCAGGAGAATGGGAGTGAAAACAATGTGAATTGACATTTTTATGACGTCTTTGCTGTAAATTGTTTCATCAATTATGACAAGAAAATATTCATTTACTAAGTTGAAAAATACCATATTAAAAAACTCATACAGATGCCAAAATAAAAAAGATAGAACAATAATACATAAATCCCATTCTGAAAGTTGAATTTTAGAGCTACTTTCTAAAGGCAGACCTGGGAGCCATTTAGAAGAAACAAAACACCTCTCAGGAGCAAGATGTGCACAGAGAAACAGGCTCATGCAGCACAGGAGGAACAGGGTGCCATTGTCTGGAGAACCAGGGCAGACTTGAGTCAATCAGCCCTATGGGGCCATTCGGAGCAGACCAGATTTTTACCAAAATGGTAGAATGACTACAGGAAATGAAGACTGATTTCATGAAATTCCAGGGTTACTTTTGAAAGAAAGTAGTTGTTTTAGATTTTGCCTTAACAAATTCTTTGGTTCAGTAAGTTTTGTTCTGTGACATTCAAAGATTTTTGAAACAATGTACGGCTACTAGCAAAATATGAATAAGCAATCCCTTTTCCATTGGGAGCTTTAATAAGGAGGGAAACTACCTTCAGAAGTAGAAAAAGGAAAGATGCTGGATTTACTGCTGCTTCGTGATAGACAAATTGAGAAGACCCTGGAAGATTACTATTAAAAACACCTTTAAAGGATTTACAAGTGGATTCCATTTGTAAGTGGAAAATCTAAACACCTGAGTATCAGAAAGGTGTCATCTGGATTATGAATTATAGCAAATATTTTTTAAATGTGTTAGAATAAATTAAAAGCAAATGTATTACATAGGTACAGATATCATTAAATTTCTGTGTATCCAGTAAAATTTCATGATATTTTTAATGTCCTCAAATATTAACTTTTAGAGTTTATAGTTTAATTCAATGTGAAAATTTTCTTTCAGAAGTGATGTGTGCATAAACAAACATTTCTATATCAAAAATATCTACTAAATTCAAGCCTCTCTTTTTTATCTGGCTCCTACATAGCCAGACCTCCAGTTTGTCTGGGTGGATTTAGTGTACAAGTAAACCTATTTTCTTAAAAATGAGGCCAATACATAAGAAGAAAATTCTATTAGGAAAAAGCACCTATAATCTGAGCTGAATGATCTAAAAAAATTACATCCACTTTTCATGAAATGAAAACCACAGGACTTCATAAATTCTTCCTTTGTGGAGGACAAGTTGGTGTATCTGAAAGCATGCTTCATCTGTACAATATATAAAAACAACTCAGCCCAGGCTGGGCTAGCCAGCCACGGCAAGGAGATCCCACTGTGCAAAGCTGAATCCCGTGCAGGCAGTTCCAAGATTATTTATTGCGCCTAGGTGTTTACGGGAAATGAAGGCAACTAATTGTGCATAATCATTTTTCAAATGGCTTCCACACCAAAAATGTCCACTAAATTCAGCACTACATGATTTTTCTAGCTCCCAATCTCCAGCTTATGTTGATTTATTCTGGGTGCAACCTTCCAAGTCTTGCACAGGACCAAGCACTTTGCTAGACACACTTACACGCGTTACATCGTCCAGTCTGCAGCACAGTCCTCCCAAGCACCTCTCCTGTCTTTGTAGATGCAGAGGCTGCAAGCCAGAGACATTAAGCAACTTGTTCAAAGTCATACAACCCTTAGTGACCAGACTGGGTTTTGAGCTTCAGTGTGTTTGACTTTAGAGACTAGATTTTTTCCACTATATCATGCTATCTCCAGGAGGATTCTGCTTAAGGTACCTCAACTATTACACATTTAAAACAGTCAGAATAATTAGACTGAATTCTTAGCTTTCTTTTACTTCTGCTTAGGAAAAGGATACAGGAACAAGCTGGGATGACCAGTAATGGAAACCACTAGGGATTCAATGAATTTCATTCCTGAGACATTTTGCAGAATGACCAAATTCACTGCATTACATTGCATTTAGAAAAGTTTGTAAGTGTGCATGGGTAGATAATTTCAGATAATTGTTTAATGGAGTCCTCCTCATCAGCCTCTGTTGGATGCCCATCCTCCGCCAGGAGCCTTTTCTGAATCCACGCTAACATTTGGAAGTACCTTGCTGGCTTTTGAGTTACAATTACATTTTTTTGACTTTCGTTTCCTTTCCATTTTCTCCTTAGAGAACAATATTGCATGTTTACAGCCTAGTACACAGTCTTCTATGTTTTTTCCCAGGTTCCTATAACTTATGAAATGCACAAGCCCAGGAAGGAACATCCACACCTTTCATTCCTTATCTTACGGTACAGGATTCTGTGTTCTTCTTGTACAATTATTGGATTTTATCAGACCTGCTTTTCTCCATTCCACTCTTCTCACTCCATATTACCCAGGGCAAACCCTCCAAGTCTGCTCGTATCCTCTCTGACACATTATTCATATAAACAATGTTAATCTGTTTTCACCAGATTCAATACTGCAACAATAAATGTCCATGCAAGTATATTTTTATTAGCTGGTGTTTTCGTTTTAATGAACGACATCACCAGGAACTGTAGGGAGGAGGTGTAGCATTAATTTTAACAGGTGTTGTCACATTGTTTTCCAAGAAGGTTGTAACCACTCACACGACCAGCTGTAGTGTATGAAGGCAAGGCACTCTCTTCTCTGTGTTCCTGGCAGAAATCATTGTTTTAAGTTTTGTCCTGTTAATGGGAGTAAAATGATACGTCTGTTGTTTTAATTTTCACGTACTTGTTAGCAGGATCTTTGGACATCATTTAGAATTTTTTCACCTCATGGAGTATATATATTGTGTATTATAAATAGTAACCTCTTAAACCTTTGTTTAAAAAAATAAATTTTTTTTTCTTTTTTTTTTAAAACAAAAGTCTGTCATTTATTTACTATCATAAGGGTGTATGGAAGAAGTTTTAAATTTCGTTTAGTCAAATAAGTCTATCTTCCTTTTAAAATATCTGTGTTTTGTCTTGGTTAAGAAGTTTCCCCTCCATTGTTATTATTCTTCAGGGAGTCCTGTTAGTCAGCTTTTTCATTGCTGTCACTAAATGACCTGACCAACACAACTGTAAAGGAGGAAGGGTTTATTTGGGGCTCACGGTTGTGGAGGTCTCAGTCCATAGAAGGCTGGTTCCATTCCTCAGGGCTTGAGAGAGGCTGAACATCATGGTGGGTCAGGGTGGTGGAGGGAAGCAGCTTATACCGCCACAGTGATCAGGAAACAGAGAGAGAGACTTCACTCCCCAGACACAAATGTATATAGCCCAAAGCCATGCCCCAATTCCCACCTCCTCCAGCCACACCCCACCTGCCTCCAGTTACCACTCAGTTAATCCCCTCAGGGATTAATTCACTGATTGGGTCAAGACTCTCATAACCTGATCATTTCCCTTATAAACCTTCTTGCATTGTCTCACACATGAGCTTTTGAGGCACACCTCACATCCAAACCATAATATCCTCTAAGATTGTTAGAAACTTATTTTTTTAAAATGTTTAAATTTTTAATCTGAAAATTTAAGAAATAGCATAGGAGAGGGAACCATTTTTTTTCTAGAGGGACAGCAATTCTGGGCATCATTTACTAAACCCACCATCATCTCCTGCTGAAGTGAGACATGGAGCTTTGCTTTGTAGTATATTCAGGAGCCGCAGGTGATGGGAAGCAGGAAAAGGCTCTCCCAAGGTGGCATCCGGGAAGCCCAGGATACAGCAGGATCAGAAGGCCACTCTCACCTCCTGTCACCCCTCTTCCCTGGAGCAGGCCATACATCCAAGGAAGGCCTCTCTCTGGACTTCTTCCCCCCTTCTCCTGTCAAGACCCACATGTGACAGGTGTCCTGCCTGGTACCCAAGGAGGAGGCATGTCCATCAGAGACACCGAGAAGAGCTTATAAAAACGGACCTTTCTGAGTTGCTCCCAGTCTGTCATCATTAGATGATTTTCCCTTATGTGAAATTATACTTCCACTCTTCATAAAACCTACGCATCAAAATATGGACTTTCCTCTTGTTTATTTAGGTCTTCCTTTCTGAAGTCTCCTGTGTCTTATAAAACTTACATTAAATAAGTATGTATGTTTCTCTTGTTAATCTATCTCTTATTTTAGGGGTCTCAGTCATGATCCTAGAGATGGGGATGGAAAGAACTCTTTCTCTCCTATGCTGGAATCTCTTTCTGGAAATTTCACATCTTTTCATTTAGGATTCTGTATTATCTAAGAAGCACAGTGGCACCACTTTCCTTGTAAACTTTGTCTCTAATCAAATACAAATTGACAATAAGAAGAGACAGGAGTATAAAAACACAAGAGTGCGATAATTCCTGTCCACAGGGACTTAGTTACCCGAGTTATCTATGGTTTTATATCAGAAGAAGTGAACCGAGTGTAGAGTCCACATGAGAAGAACCTTACTGAAGGGGAACCAACATAGTCCTTGAAATGAAATTCATACCAGAACTTAGGAGCTGTTATGGTCTGAATGTGAGGTGTCCCCAAAGCTCGTGTGTGAGACAATGTAAGAAGGTTTATAGGGGAAATGATCAGGTTATGAGAGTCTAGACCCAATCAGTGAATTAATCCCTGAGGGGATTAACTGAGTGGTAACTGGAGGCAGGTGGGGTGTGGCTGGAGGAGGTGGGCATTGGGGTCGAGGCTTTGGGTGTGTATTTTGTATTTAGCCAGTGGAGTCTCTCTCCGCCTCCTGATCATCATGTGAGCTGCTTCCCTCCACCACACTCTTCTGCCACGATGTTCAGCCTCACCTTGAGCCCCAAAGAATGGAATCTGCTGTCTAGAGACTGAGACCTCTGAAACTGTGAACCCTCAAATAAACTTTTGCTCCCCCACAATTGCTCTTGTAGGTCTTTGAGTCACAGCAGCGAAAAAGCTGACTAAAACACGAGCTCTGAATAGGTCACCACCCACACAGATCCACCTAACTTTGTTGAAATAAGGAAAACAAACAAACAAACAAAATTCATGTTGCTCTTACAGCAATGACCACTGAGAATACATATTTAAATACTTAAAAGTAAAATCCAACAAGGATTACTTAATTCTTCACAACTTGATCTGAAATATATTTATTTGTACTTTTTAGAATTCCTATATTACCTTGAAAAAAATTTTTTTTTTTTTTTTTATTTATAGCATTTTGAAATAATGCACTAGAGTGTAGGCATCTTCCTAAATGGGAAGACAGGGTTAGTTCCTACGTGTTTGCTCCTGTACAATTCCTGCAGAGTGTGGGAACAGGAGAGGCCGCGCCCCGAGCTTCACCCTTGTTGGTTCTTTTCTCTTGTAACCTGCGAGACTGACTGACGACAATCGGTAGGAGAGGTACCCACCACTGCTCCATTAACGGATCTCACCAGAACGAGGTTTCATTACTGTGGATATTGGATGAGGCCCTGCCAGAAGGCTTTCAATACCCAGAGGATAAGATGTGCCTGGGCCCCCAATTAGGTGCAGGTGTCTTTGAGCAACAGCTCCAGGTTTGCTGGGATGTTGACACTGAGGCTGGAGGAGCCCTGATGGAGACACTTCCCTGGGGTGACAAATCCATAATTGCACTTAGCAGCTGTGGGCTATCTTGATGAAGGCCACCTTCTGTGATTTATCACCCCGCATATTTTTAAACAGGGGCTCTTCTCATTGCAGTCAGTGGAGGTTTCCAGGAGCGACAGGGCAGGCTGGCTTCATTTGTTTTGTGAGATTCACTGAGATCACATGATAAGCAAAAGCGTCCAGTGGTTTTGTTACCACATAAAAGTAGAGTAGTTAGTCTGGTAGAGACCTGGGATTGGAGGTCCGTGGATGTCAGGCTGGGATGTTTTCCTGCTGGTCTTCCGGTATTCTTAAAGTGTTTTAGTTAGCTTGTTCACTGCTGCGACGAAAAAACAGGACAAGAAAAATTAGATGAGGAGAAGGTATTTTGGGCTCCCAGTTTCAGAGGTCTCAGTTCCCGAACAGTTGACTCCATTCCTTGGGACTCAAAGAACATCATGGCAGAAGAGTTTGGTGGAGGAGAACAGGTCAGGACGTGGCCACAAATCAGCAGACAGAGCACTGCTCTCTCTCACCCTGAAGACGCTCCCCCAGCACTTCACCTCCTCCACCACAGCCTGTCTGTCCACAGTTACCATCCAGTTAATCCTGCCAGGGGATCAACACTGGTTAGTCAAGGCTCACCGCTCAACCATTTTGCCCTACATCCTTTGGCATTGACTCACATATGAGCTTTTGGGGGACAACTCAAATCTAAACCTTAACAAAAAGTTCCCATTTTTATTAAACCCTCCCCCACCAGACACCCAACCAAGAAAATGTACTCGCAGTTCACTGCCCTGGGTCCCAGATCTCCCTAACCTTGAGGAGTTTTTCCAATCCAGGAATCTTGCCTATGGCAAAAGAGTCAAATGTAGCACACCAAAAGACTTAACATAAAAATCAGACACACACACACAAGCACACACGCACACCACTTTGTGAAAAATTCCAAGCTATGGAAAAATACATGACTTACCACACCTAAACTAAATATTGTGCGAATGGCATACACCCATGTGTACCAATTTCACCATTTTAGAGTTGAGTATAGTCTATTTCACTATTTTAAAATTTTGCAAATTATATTTCTAGGGCAACAGAACATGGCAGGGGTTCAGAGAGTAACACCAAGTGTTACCATCCCAGGATGCAAACCTGGCTCCCCAGCTTACTGCCTGTATGACCTTGGACTAATTAATTAACCTCTTCCTGCCTACACTTTCTTGCCTGTGAAGTGGAGTGGACAACTACCTACTCACAGGGTTATTATGAGCATTCAATCAAATACACTATGTGGAGACCTTTGCTATTTTAATTAAAAAGAAAAAGAGCACTCTTTAACCCACCAAGGGACTATAGGTTATCTTAAGATCACTTTTAGTTTACTTAAAATCAATTAAAGAGCAGCTTACTTTAGTCCTCATCTATTTATTAAAACAGGTGATATAGATAACATTTAATAGCACTTTAATGAAAAGTAATAAAACCTTGATTTTTCAAAGAACTGGACTGTTTATCCTAGGTTGTTTGTCTTTGGATATTCTGGTTTCTCACATTAATGAGTTGAGTTAAAAGCAGGCTAGAATTTCACTGTTTGGGGATCTTTACATCTCACCCTGTGTTTCCTTCCAAAGAGTAAAATCGATGGGTTATCAACACACCTGAAAGAAATCTGAGAGTTCTGGGGGCTCCCACACGTGAGGCAAAGATGAAATCATCTTCACATTATGCAGGAAGAAAGCAAGAATTTAAAGCCTCAAGTTGCCCATCGATTCTAGTGTGTGATCTAGAATGTGTGATTCTCAAACCTGGAAGCATATCAGAATCTTTTGGAGACCGTAAAAATATAGCTTCCAGATCACGTCCAACCTAAGGAATCAGTGTCACCAAGGATGTAGCCCTGAAACACATGCTTTATAAATTTCTTCCAGTAGTTCCTATACAGAGAGATACTGAGAATCAAGAACCAATTATATCATTTTGTTGACATATGTTTTATTTAGGAATAACTTTGGATTTACAGAAAAGTTGAAAAGTTAGTACTGAGATTCCCATATACTATGACTGTGTATCCCATAATGTTACAGTTTTATATAAGTGCCATGGTATGTTCATGAAAATCAAGGAATTAACAGGAGTTACTGTAAACAAATCTTGAGGCTTTATTCAGATTTCACCAGGTTTTTCATTAAGTGTCCTTTTTTTCTTGTGCTGGAGTCCAATACAGGTTACTATAATACTTTAAGTCATCATGTTTCCTTAGTCTTATTGTTAGTCAGCTTTCTGTCACTACAACAAAATGCCTGAGATAATCAGCCTATAAAAGAGGAAGGTTTACAGTGGCTCACACTCTTGGAGGTTCTAGTCTATGATTAGTTGGCCCACTGTTTGGGGCCTATGGTGGGCATCAGGTGGTAGTGAGAACATGCAGTAGAACAAAACTGCTTGCCTCTTGGCCAGGAAGAAAAACAGAGAAAAGGAAGGAGCGGGCTTCCTACCAGACCCTCTGCTCCTGAGGACCTAAAGTCTGCCCCCTAGGCCTGACCTCTCAAGACTTCCGCCATCTCCCAATAACAGACAGGGGGCCAACCCTTTAACAGAAGATCCAAACTACCATCTCCGTTGGTCTGTGGCAGTTCAGCTTTTCAGCACTTTGGGAACCGTGAAGAGCTCTGGTCACATTGTTCTATTGCATGTCCTCAGTGTAGAATTTCTCTTACGTTTTTCTTTGGTTTAGACTGGGGTCATGTGGTTTGGAGGATAGGAGCATGGAGGCAAAGAGCCGTTCTCAGGCCATCCTATCAACATCCCTGTTCACTTTAATCATCACCATCACTTGGCAAAGGGAGCAGCTAATAGACCATTCAACTGTAGAGTTACCCTTTTCCTGTTCCCATACTCTGCTCTTCGGAAACAAGTCTTCAAGTCCAGTCAGGAGTTGAGTGTGTGATACAGCAGAAGTTAAGCCTCACTCCCAGGAGGAGGGGATTCAGTGACGGTTCATGATCGGAGTATTACGCCAAGAAAATCACAGTTAGTTAAAAACACCAGAAGGAAGGAGACCAGTTCCAAAATTAAAAACTAGAAAAGATAAGGACCTGAAAAAAATCTGAGGTATTGATGAAGATGAGACTATCTCTAGATAGTGCAGTGGAAGTGAAAGAAACCATGGATAAAGGTTAGAAACAGGGAGAAGAAGAAGGAAACATGAGATATCCTATGGAGGGGAGTCCTGAGCTACCAGGGAAGGAAGACACATCAAGCAACAGAGACCAGGAAGCCTTTGTCTGAAGCATGCAGAGTTCCAAGTTCAGGGTAGGTATGTTGAGCAAGCAGGTAGAAATGGCATTGTAAAACAACTTCCTCTTAGGATTAAGGACCTCTAGGGCCCACTCCACAGTGCCTGGCTGCTGTTTCCAGGTCTCCGATCGCACACAAGGAGAGTTGCCGACTCCTAGGAGCAAGGCTCAAGGTGCGGACCCTGGTTGAGGGAGAGGTAAGAGGGCACATCCCAACATAGGTTGGGACCACCCCACCCTAAAAGCAAGGCTTGACGTTTGCTCAGTGATCACCACTTCACTGTAAATAGCATGAATCTGCCTTCATGCTTCACCAGGAAGACTCGGGGCCTGTTGTTAACAACACAATTACCTGGTGGATAGAGCCTCCAGAGGTTTTCATTACCTATGTACACTTGTCAGCTTGGCATCGTCGTGATCAAAATATACAACATACACAACCGACAGGAGGAAGAGTTGGCTTTGGCTCATGGTTTCAGAGGTTCGGTGCTGGGTGGGCTGGCTGCTTTGCTCTGGGACTGGGGTGAGGCAGAACATCGTGGTAGAAGGGTGTGGTGGAGGAAAGAGGCTCAGCTCCCAGCAATGAGGAAGCGGCGTCAGAGAGACAGGAAAGGGCTAGAGAGGAGACGAACTCACCCAAAGCCACCTACTTCCTGCAACAAAATCCCACCTCTTCATTTTCCTTTCAGCCTTCAGTGAGTTAACCTCCTTTGAGCTCAAACACTGAACCTGTGAGATTTGGGGCACATTCCAGATGTAATCCATCACACTAAGTCAAGAAATAACCCTCAAATAGCTGAGATTTTGCTTCTCTCTGCTTGGGAACTGATGATAAACCAGGACACCCTCATTGGGGTTTCCAGTTTGCATTTCAAATAGGAAGGGTGTGCATTAAAACTGAGCCTGGCCAAGCTTGGCAGCACTCCTTCATTGGACTCCCCAGAAAAGAAAAGAGGAATGCTGGCCAAACATCCGGGCTGTTGAAGGCGGTTGGGAAGGATACCAGGAATTTTGAAATCCCAAGGTGGAAGGCAGCTGAAAAAGGGATTCACTCATGTGCCCTCCTTCGCCCTGGTAAAGAGGTAGGGAGGTGATAGGAGAGGGGAGGCAGAGGGTTCTCAAAAATGGTCCCAGGGAGATGAGGCTTTTCTGTTTTTCAAATGGGATCATTTTAGCAGATCCTTCCGAGCAGGAAGGCGTGTGGCACCTTCTCAGCTTTGCACTCTTAATGATAATCCACTCGTACAGACCATTTTAATTTCTAAACAATAAGAGAATATGAGATGGCAGTAGGTTGTGATTTAGCTATGAGATAGGTGATCCCCCCAAATTCAAGTGTAAGACAATACAGTTTGAGGTGAAATGATCGAGTTATGAGACTTTTAACATAATCAATGACTTAGCCCCTGGAATGCATTAACTGGGTGGTAACTGTAGGCAGGTCACTGGGGATGTGCCCTTAGGGTAGATATTTTGTCCCCAGTGAACAGAGATGGCTCTGCTTCTGTGGTGCCATATCCTGAGCTGCTTCTCTCTGCTACGCCCTTCTGCCATGATATTCTGGGTCATCTAGGGCCCAGAGCTATGGAGTCAGCTGTCCATGGACTGAGACCTCTGAAACTGTGTCAAAAAAACCTGTTCCTCTTCTAACCGTCCTTGTATGTCTTTGTGGTCACAAAAGGTAACTAAAAGTATTAGGTAGATAGAATTCAAGACATTTTTTAAAAATGTCTTGTCCTATTCTTTTTGTTTTATACAAACCTTTTGTGTTTCTTTCCTTGTCCTCATTTATCATCTTAGTTTTTGTTTAACATCTTACTTCGGTTTGCTATTAGCAGGATAATATTAAATTTATTTAGCAAGAGGCTTTGATGAATGTAGAAATTACAGATTTTCTGGTTGGCTTTCCCTAGAAATATCTAACGTCAGAGTATGGCTTACTATTCGAAAACTTTTAATGAGAATTGCCTGCTTCGAAAGCAAATGAGAACACCTTCCTGAGGGAATTATCACCTTCTTCCCTGACTGCACCTTGTGTCCACTGGAGGCCCGCCTTCTCTTCCTCTTCCAGAAGCTGCTGGTCCCATTCATCACGGTTCTCCCCTGCTAAGTAACACTGCCCCCTGGTCCAGCCATCACCAGACACCTAAGTCCACCCCGCCACCTCCTTTGCATTCACCATTCACTACTTGAAACTTCTGGTGATGTCTTTTCCCATTCTGCTAATTCCTGTTTTCACTTGTTACTACATTTTATTTCTGCCTGTTTCTCTCTGGGATGATTATGAAAGTGTAACTCTGCCCTTAAACAACTGCAGAGGATAACTTACCACCCACTTCTTTAAAAACCCAGCAGTAACTAAAAAGGATTAAGACAAGTGAATAACGGATCGACTGAGGGCCATTCAGCTCTTTCGGCTTAGACCTGTGCTTTTTAATCCTTCTGTGGTCATGGACCCCTTTGAGAATCTGCTGAAATCTAGCGACCTTTTTTCAGAAAAATGCATGGGACTGTAAGCACGCAGACGTCTGGGTCTGTGGAGTTTATGAACAAGATGAAATGTGGCTTCTCCAGGAAGAATAAGTCAAAATAAGTATCTCTGAGCTGCATCATTGGGGTGGTTCTAGAACTATTTTTAGAGAGCGAATCCCTAAACTAAGGCTCACAAGGCACATTGTGAAACACTCCAGGAACACCCAAGAAACTCATTCACATTTTAAAGAGAGAAATGGGGAGTTTGTCCACAGATTAGTCAGCTTCAGAATCCCCTCTCTTAACCCTATGGTGGAAGGGTTTTCTCAGCGAGGGAGGTCACCACTTTTTAAAATTCCAAGTATCCCTCTCCTCAGCACCACTACCGCACCGAGGGTGGATGGGTGGGGTCTTTGCCTCACAAATTCAAAGAATGAAATCCCTGGACACAAGGGTGAGAGCCAAATATCAGGATTTACTAGAGTAACAGAAAGAAGGAAATCAGCGCTCCTGAAGAGGGAGGGGTCCAAGAGAGGGTTGCCCGTGGTGTCTGTTGTTTGGGGTTTGTATGGGTTTCACCTGTTCCTACAGGGATATAGATTAGGATAGAGAGAGGGGGGCAATCAAGGTTTGCCTTCTTCAGAAAATCTGGAGAAAAATGATTTCTAAAGTCTTAATCAGCACAAGAGTTGGGGAGAGAGTCTCCTGGTGCAAGAGGAAATATCTTTTAGGGTTGGTGGTGTCTAGGGCTGTTAGGGAACTGTCCTTGTGGTTAAGAATAGCTGAGGTCAGAAGTTTGATACCCCAATTCTCATGTTCCTTTTCTTCTCCGGCCCTTTTCCTGGGTGCCCATGGGTGGTGTATCCTTATCTCCTACTCTCCCTTTTCTTCCTTGCTCACTTCCCCTCAGTTTTCCAAATCCACACTACGTTTTAGTTCCTCCAGTTATTTTGTTTGTTTCTGTCTTCTGCCTATGGAAGGGGAGAGCTGGACACACAGCAGATGCTCTGACTCTTGTTCAATGGGGACAGATGACGCTAACCCTCCTTGTATTGTCTGCTAGAAGACTCCGGATAAAATTCGAGTTCATCATTACAGCATGTGCAGAACTTTGTGGTGTACGTTTTTTATATTCACCTGATTTCTGGATTCATCTTTTTTTTTTTTCCCCTAATTTTCAGTGTTCTTTTGTCATGTTCCATCACACATTTTGTATTTTGGTATGTCCTATATAATTCGTAAACTCTTTTAAATTGGTTGTTCAAGGAATCATGGGATGAAGGCAACCGTTTTTTTTTTCTTTTTTACTGTATCACTCTATTTTTTTCCTGTTAGTATATTTAAAATATTTCTTCCACTCTTTTTTGCTATATCCGACTTTTTTTTTTTTTTACCATATTACCTAACATATACAGAGAGAAACATAAGACCTAACATGTGGGTGAGTAAATGTAGCATTCTGTACATATGTATGGGTAAGCGCTCTTAATCTGTGTTATTCAACCCAGAGTAACCCAACTTATATGTGGGCTGTGGGGGATAAATTTCTGAATATTTATCTTCCAAGAAATTTTTTTCAAAAAAATGAAGAAACATGTAAGTATATAATCACAGCTGCACTAGAACATTTACACAGAGAAAACTTTTTCTAAATTTAGCTAAAAATCCAGTTTTCTAATATTATAATTAAAACGGTCATCTCATTGTGCCTGTTCTTTGACTCTGTTCTTATTCATCTCCACCGATGTGCCCCTAACTTCACAAAGAGAGAGCAAGTGCATGCTGTAGAGGAGGAAAGCTTTATCCTCTATCCTCTTAGGGTCTCTGGCTGGGCCTGACACTAGTGGGGAATCCTGTTGGAGTCCAGGTTCTCAGAATCCTGAACAAAGAATTAAGTAAGACATGCAGAAATAATGCAGGCAGAGCATAAAACTATTGAAAATGAAATTGAACGTGAGAGTAACACTCTGCAAAACAGAGCGTTCCCAGGGAGAGAGCCAGCTCAAGGCTCCATGTCTGGGCCAGACTTATCTTAATGCCCAGCTGTGCTTGGGCTCCTCCCTGTGAATCTGATGGAAGATCTTGCCTTATTTCTTCCCTGGTTACTTTATTTTCACTTAATTAGAATACAGAACTTGTGGTGGGAGTTGCCGTGGTGATAAGCTTTCAGTGGTGGAAGTGTCACGATAGTGGATCTTATAACAGGAACATCACGACTCAGCCACCCTGCGCTCCAGCTGGCATTTTTCTTGTAGCCTGCTTCTGCCATCTGGACATTCCTGAACTCCTACCTCAGGTCTAAGAATTACACAGACAATCAGACATTTGAGCAGGAGAAAGCGTACACCTTTTATTTAGTAAAATGTTAAAATGTACATGGCAGTCCTACCATGAGACTCGAGGAGACTGAACCAAGCACTTCTATGTGAGGTTGGACTAAGCGTGGTAGATCGCGACAACATGACATGACAAGACAAAGGGGTTTTGACTAGGACAATGAATGGCAAAAGTAACTTGGAGGATAAAGACAAGTGGGGCCTTACGGATTTCTCCTGGGCCTGTCTCTTGGGCTCGACTCCCAGACTCGGGAGCTAAGCATATCTTCCTTCCTCCACGAGCAGGAAATGCACCTTCCACTCCGAAGTTCATCCCTGCTTTTGGGGGAAGAGCAAAGGCAAGTGCCCCTTTCAAAGTTCTTGAACTCAGAATAAAAGGTATGCTAGAGTGGTGGGTTTTGAGATGGTGTGTTCTGAAATCCTTCAACGCCAACAGGACTTTCATTTTAAGACCTGTGTTTTCGCTTAAAAAATACACAGGAAGTCAATTTTCTAATCCATTTGATTCAAAATGGTATTTTTAAAATTAATTTTTAATGAATGACATAAAAATTGTACTTGTTTATGGAGTACTGTGCGATCTTTTGGATACATGTATACAATGTGTAATGTTCAAATCAGGCTAAGTATATCTAGCTCCTAAAATATTTATCATTTCTTTTTGGCAAAAACACTCAAAATTCTTCTATTTTTTTTTCAATATATAGTACATTATTGTTATCTATTGCCACCATGCTGAGCAATAGAACCTATTTTTCCTATATTACTATAACATAATGCCTGTTGAAATACTACTTAAATAGTTTTTAAAATTACTTATATGGGGGACAAAATGAATTGTCCATCACTGTGTGCCAGGCAGATCCAGGACTTGCGATATTGACCATGCACACCACTAGAGAAGAATCTAAGGGTAGGTGAAACCAGAGGTCACCAGACGCAGGGGTAGAATATCGCCATATATGCCAAGTTTGCTTTGAGATTTCTAAAGTACTTCTACTACTGAAAATGGTTTTTAAATGGTTTGATTTAATCTGTTTTTGCCTGACAATATCCTTCTGGACCCAGGACCAGTGTCACTTTGCCCAGGGCAATGACCCATTCTCTAACTCCCACCACAGGAAAGTGACAGCTTCTCTTGAAAAATAGGTCAACTAATAGCTACTGAGATCATAAAAAGTGAAGGAACTGATTGAAGAATACAAAGTAGGGAACTCGTGTTTATTGACTTTCTACAGCATGCAGTATGTTTCATAATGATCTTAATGCCACACCAACTCCTAGAGACTTCTATTGTTATCTCCAGTGGAGAGAAAAGTGAGCTAGGTATGTTCAATGATGGGCCCTAACACATACTGCTAGAAAGTAGCAAAGAGTTAGAGATGTGAGTCTCTTTAATTTCAAAATGTATGGTTCTCTATTACATTTAGGCCAGTTCTTTGATCTCCATAGCTTTTGTTTCATATAAGAAAAGAAAACCAAATCAACCTACTTCCTTCTAAAAGCAGAAATGCCAATCAGGATTGATATTGATATTTTGTATTTTGGAATTTTTATTTTCAATGAAGGACTCACTTTTTAAGCCAGCTTTTACTTATCTGCAACAATTTTGCTTTACACCATTTTCCACCTTTCAAGAAGTAGCAGAGCAGAGAAGAATGGAAATAGGGGGAAAAATTGCTGCTTCACATCTTTTAGCCACAAGCCCCCTGGGCAGCCTCAGAGGTCCCCAGAAGCCCTATACCTCACGTGCATTTTGGGATGACTGCTAGTTGAGTAAGTCTCATGGAACCACATTAATTTTTATGGTATTTTTAAAATGTATTAAGGAAATATTCCCAGTTAAAAATCAAATTTAAAGAAATGAATTCAGAGTAGTTTTTGGACCTTGAGACATTTAATGGATACTTAAAGTATAACTGATAAGCATTGTAACCAGGAATTATTTTATTTCAGAGAGTGGTTTTAGGGATGATAAAGATTGGGGATATCTAGAAATAACAAAAAAATTTTAAAAAAATGAATTTTGTTCCACGTGGTCTCCAGAAGTAAAAAAAATTTACTTTTGCACCACAGTGCATTTTATCTACCTCTGCAAACATTTGAAGTACATGGTAGATTTAATCCCATTAATCTTTGGAAATATGATGAGTGGTTCGATTTTTGATTTTCATAATCAGCTGTTTCAGCTTTCAGATATTATTGCCTTATAGGGACATCTGCTGGTAGATAAATAAAGGTCTGAAACAATAAAGTAACGTCTGAGTGTTTGCTGGGGCATCGCTGAGCCTGTAGCCTCCCACAGTCTGCTTGGGATAGTGCGTGGCTATTACCATAAAATATCGTATCATCTCATGGTCCAATCTTTCTCAGGTCGCCAAACACTTCCTCCATTCCACCTGTGCCTTGTTACCACAGAAGAGTCACACATCTATTATATTCTATTTATTTAGTTTGCAAACTGACTATATATTATCTTGGAGACCTCAGGCTCTGGAAACTTACATGCTCTGGGACAGATGACATAAGAATCACAGAACTTGGAATATAATATGCCATTTCCTGCTCCGTTATGTGCCTTGGATTCCCAGGTCCCACTTGAAAAAATGAAAGAAGGAAAAAAAAAATAATAACAACACTGCTTCAGTTCCCAAATTGCAAACCCAAAGTAAAATCAAGTTGATGATGCTACAAACTTCTTAAACTTCAGGACTCTGAGTTTTAGGAGGGAAAACTTCTCAAATTTATCATTAAGTTAAAATGCTCCTCTTCCACTCCGTTACACAAGGATTGCCAGTAATAATTCCTTGCAGGCAATTAATTACTATCTTTAAAAAAACGATGACTTGGTGAGAGTAAAGAACAGTAGTATTATTTCTTCTAAACTTAATCACCACCAGAAGGATGGAAGTTTGTTTCTTTCCTTTGGTATTTTATTGAACAGGGATTATCTTCATATCCATCTTTGGAAAGGCAGCATTGCGTTAAATCATGTATTACAGACTTCAAATTAAATTGCCCATAAAAGTCAATATTACCAAGAAGTACAGTGTAGCAGCTTATTCACGCCACTTCTTTAAACTCAGCACACATTAATGTGCTAATGCCCCGGGGATAAGAGCACCTGCTTTCCCAGGGCTTTCCCTCCTAGTATTTACCTGTGTGTGTTTTTAGAAGCCTGTTTCATCCTCGAAGGCATCCCTGCCAAAAGAAACCATATCATCATTAACTAATTACAACTACATAATAGCTTTGCACCTTCTGACAGGTTAACGCACATTCTGTTCAAGAGTTGAAGGCTCAAGAAAGACTAATAAAGCTACGATTCTCACAGATCCTCAAGTGCCAAGATGGAAAACAGACTCTTCAAGAATTTTTACCACTCAGGTATCTTTCTTTTTCCCTCTTGCCCCGCTGTGTTAAAAAGTGTGTGGATTCGTATTAACATTTTTAAACTAATTCGATTCGCTTTCCCTGGTGTTGTCCCATCGTAAAAGCATACAATCTACTGACATTCATGCTTTGACATACTGAAGTCGTCAATTTGGGCTGTTTGTCTCCATACCAATGAGCATGGCGGCTCTCAGATCTGAAAAGGAGAAAAACCAAGGCAAGAGAGGAAATCCGGTATTTTCAAAGGTAGTCTCGTTCATTCAAAAACCTGAAAGGAAACACAAAGGCATGCCTGAAATGGTACACAACAATATTGTCACTAGAGAGCTTCCGAGCCTAACTGAAAAATGATATTGGAAGGTTAACACAAAATTAAATCATCTACTTTGTATCTTACACAAAGACTCAAATAATTTTGACTATGGCATTGTGTTTTATTGTTCCCAATGTACTCATGTACATTCCACCAAAATTCTTCTGAAAAGCAAAGAGAAAATTCCTTGCTAAAGTCTGTCATTTAGTAAGCAAAGACGATTAAAAAATTGTTCCACATTTTTGTATGCATTATAGACTTAAAGCTCTTATAATTGACAGCAAAAAGAATCAATGAGGGACAAACATGAATGTAAACTACAGGATGCTTATTTTTCTTAATTTACTTATTGTAGCTTGAGAGTATTTTCCCCCTAATTCGATTACCATGAAACTTCATTTGAAAAGGTTTATAAAATTGGCCAGTTTGTTGCTAGAGAAGTGAGGAAAGAAAGTGGGCATAGCAAAGATGTTTAAGAGGCTTTGCACTAAACATTGGGAACCAATTGCAATATAATAAAAACTAAATTATTTAAGAGATTCCTTTTTGCAACTGGGGTGTGGAATAATAATTTTTTAAAAAATGACAATTCATTTTTTCTTGCCAGAGACAAATGAATCATTGTTTAGCAGACCCCAAAAGGGAATCAAAAAAGAAAGGAAGATAAAATTCAAAGGTGAAATGCAATCCATACATTAATAGATAGGATTAGTATCATAAACCACAAAAAAATGAAGAAAAAACTTAAATTATTTACCTTTCTAGTTCAGCACAAATGTCCTACAGCTAATTATCATGAGATATTGCCTAGAAATTAACCAGTCATGTTGTGTTTCTATCTCCAGATTTACAATTAGTAATGCTATTAATGTGGTTCCTGTACTTAGCGTTACTAATTATATTGCTATGAACTAATGGTGTTAAAAATAGCAATAGCCATCAACTACCAATTAATGCTTAATGAGAGCATATAAACCTTGGCATTGTAATGAATTTCAAAATTATTGTTGCTTGTGTTCCTTTTGTAATTGTGCAAAAATGGGTGTAACCAGTAACCACTGAAGTAGGGCATTGATTGAAAACATAGTTACCACAACATTGCAGGAAAATCAGAAAAAAGAAATGGTTCTTTGAAGAACCATATTTATATATACACATATATATATATACAGATACATATACACATACATATATGTATATATATACATACATATGTGTATGTATATAAAATACATAGAGAGGACTATGTATTTATATTTATATTTATACACTTACACATACATATGTATATGTGTGTGTACACACACAGAGAGAAAGCTCTATGTATGTATGTATATAAATTACATAGAGAGGACTATATATTTTATATTTATGCACTTACACATATATATGTGTATGTGTGTATACACAGAGAGAGAGAAAGCTATGTAGATATAGTCCATTTTAACATTAGATTTCAATACAAGTGTTTTGGGGAAGTTTATTTTCTAGTCATACAATATAAAAATTGAAAAAAGCATAATTTGTAAAGATATTATTTCAAATTTACAAATAAAAGATTAAAAGTTTAAACATGTTTTGAAGATGAATTTTCATGGAAGAATCAGCCAGCAAAACAGAATATCTCAGAAGTTAAAATATAAGATAGGAAAAACCTATATTAGCTAGGTTAAGCGAGGCTGTGCTGTAGTAACAAACATCCACCTAATTACTTAACATACAGAAATATATATTTTGCTCACATTACATTTCAGCAGTCACTCAGAGATCTCAGGAACTCAGTTTTCCAGGAATCCATGTTTCAAGAGATACCATCTCGTCATGTTTTCCCATTATCTTCAGAGAGAACTTGGAAAATTTGTGTGTGATCTATTACTTTCATTCAGAAGTGACTTGCACTGCTTTTACATTTCATTGAAAAAAGTCATATGATTGTATCTTAAGTTTAAAAATGATGGGGAATGATATCCAGAAAGAGAACGGGGATACTGGTGAACAAACATATGTTTTAGTGCTTTTACTGTGTTTCAATAACTGCAGCAAGAAGACTGTCTAAAACAAAGAACTGTACTGGAAAACTTCTTAGAGGTGGGAAAACATTAATGGAATACCAGTTCATCCTTCTGAGTTTGTGGATATCTTCTTTGACTTTGTCACTAAAAAAATCATTTTCTTACAATGGGATAGTGATATTTTCCTACTAGCACACAGTGCTAATGTTATATTAAACTCAAATTTACCTTTTCAATTTGTACTTGGCTTATTAACCTTTGATCCTAGTCAAAACCGCAGTGGATTTCTAGAATAAGAAAGACTAGAGGTCACCATAGGGTGGAATAAGGAAAAGAGGAATCCATCCAATGAAGAGACTAATGATGAGCACCTGTACAGAAGGAGGCTGAGGGACATCCACAACAACAGTGGCAGTCAGACACTAACTAGTGTCAGAGATCAGAACATGTCACCCCTAACTATGACTGAGAACGAGTTCGGGATGTGCTGCTGCCACATGTATCAGTACATCACTTTGGCATACTGGTTATTTTGAGGTGCAGGCACTCGAAGAACAGCACACACAGGGAGAGACTTTCTTTGAACTCCCCTTATCTACCTAGAGACAGATCCTTCCCAAAGGACATCGATCAGTTGTCTTAAATCCTCTCCCTGGGAGTTCCATGTATTGGGGAAGGCTGACTCTTAGTGCAGAAGTGGAAGCCAGAAGCCAGCACAACACTCTGACAAACTTTGTCACACACTGTGGGGTCTCCCATCACTTCTTCCAAGGGCCCATTCATCTTTCTCAAAAATCACCGACTCTCCTCCAAGTGAGCTGTATCTCCCTCCACTTCCCTTATTGAGATGCTACATAAGCTTGTAAATCTCACAGCTTTTGGAAGAATTAACATTTTTTTCCTACAACGTCCCTGTGCAAATAATGTTAACAATTCATACAGTTGTATACCTTTTCTCCCTTTTATCTGTTGTCGTTTTTTTCATAGATCCAACTATCGAACCTAGGAAAAAAAGTAATAAAGTATTTCTTCCCCTACAGAAGATTGAAAGAGACACAAGAGAAGACTCACAGGATTTAGCCACAAGGCTTACAACTCTACATTTTGTTTAAGGAAAAAGATAAAATATAGTATCAGTACTGAAGTAAAGACATGCAATGCAGGCAGAGAAGGCTTCACAGTAAGGGGTCCAGGGGGGTCCAGTTCAGACTCCCACTGTCTCCCATCTTTAGAGCTGTCCCATTGCATTTTCTCTCTTGGATCTGGATGCTTCAACCCAAGTGTGGAATGCCTCAGAGAGAGGAGCCCAAAGGGAGCCTTGGTTGGGTCTTATGCTTCACGGGTTAGGTAGGCACACTACTGCTCTGATTAGCCCCAGAGGCAGTCCACCAGCATTGCACCCAAACTAGGTGCAAACCATCAGTCTTGCTGTTAATCATGACCTGTACTAAGGAGGTGGCATGAACTGTGCTCAAACTTGTCCTGGAACCATGTGATAAAATAATAGCATCCATTATGCCCTGTTTCATGTCACGGCCCCAAGTCAGTGACATTAAATTGTATCTCTTATGAAAAAGCCCAGAGCAATCCCAATCTAGAAGGAAATTACAGCACAACATTCAAATATATTGCACAAAAAGCTAAGGACATGAACTCAGAAGAACATCTACATTATTTATTCCAATGAACCCAGCAGAAGAGGGTTTTTGTTTGCTTCTTGTTGTTGTTGTTTAATTAGTACTAGGGATTGAACTCAGGGGCACTTTCCCACTGAACTATAGTCCCAACCCAGCTCTTTTTAAATTTTATTTTGATACAGGCATAATTTCTCCTTTGGTCACTATCCTTGTGGGTAGCACATTGACCCACAGCTTAGAGACTTAAGACAACCATTCCATTAGATTGTCTGAATTTAGGTTTGGGAATTTGAAAAGAGTACGTCATAGTGGAGCATCTATTTTGTCTAGAGCATCGGCTGGAAGGACTTGACAGCCTGAGTCTGGCATCATCTCAAGCACTCGTGGGTTCTCGTGTCTGACGGTCGAGGCTGGCTGTCAGTCAAGACCTTGGCAATGCTCAGACAGAAAACATACACAGAGCACCAATGCCCCCTCTGTGGTCACTTCTTCACAGCAGGCTGACTCAGATTTCTCAAACAGTAAGTACCTCAGGGCTCCAAAGGTGAATGTTCAAAGAAACAGAGTAGAAGTACTCATTTTTTGAGTTCTGGAAACTGGTCCTGTATGACTTCCACTGTGTTCTCTTGGTTACTTGGAGTCTCAGGGCCTGATTCCAAGGCAGGGATAGCACACAGAACTCATATCTCAATGGGAGGAATAACAAAGCATTTGGGGACTATGTTTTAAACTGGTGACATTTGCCTGCAACAAAACGCTTTTATGTTTGACTTCTAGTCTTAAATTTAGATCCTATTTCTCTAGATACCTAGGGTAAGACCCATATACTTGCTTTCTTTGGAAGTTTACAATTAAAATCAACCTAAATAGTTCTTTCATTTCTTTATTTTTTTCAGGTATTGAGTAGTGAAACTGAATACCTGGTGGGCTACAGCAAAGTCTACCAAAGGTCCTTCAGAAGAATTATTAAAAACTGCTAGGACAAGATCAAAAATGTAAGTGTGGAATTCCTAGGTAACCATGATTACTGAAAACTGTTGTTGAGTTTATGTAAGTTTTCTTCCAGAGAAAAAGCAGGAAAGTTCAATAATCATGAGTTGAATTCATTTATTTAATGATACACTAGACTTGTACAGTAGACAAGTATGAAATGAATGACTGACATTCATTTTGTGCTCAGGACTATTAAAAAGGGCAAAATGTAGAGCATGTTTATATTCTGATTGTATATGATCCCATAAGTGGGTTCCATCATAAAACAATGCTTAAACTTTGACGAGAGAAATACTTATTTTATATAGCTACAGTTAGAGGTTAAAGACTTTCATTTTATTTTCCAAAAATCTGACGGCATTGAAATTTTCTATAATCGAGAAAGAAAGAAGACATTGCAGTTTTAAAGACAATCATAACATATGCGTTGAATTCATCATTGTAAGCTACATCTGTATTTAGATTGGTGTAAAAGTTTACTTCGGTTAAATTATATAGTGAATTAGATTGCCTTTATATTTTAAAACAGCTGAGTATGCCAAAATGAATCTCACCTTTATATATATCCACAAGACATTAATTTAAAAAAATACTATAAATAAATAGAAGAAAGAGAATAGGGGAGGTAAAGGGGAAGGACCTGGAATGGAATTAAAGCAAATTATATTTCAAATTGTATAATTATGTCAAAATGAACCCTGATATTCTGTATAACTAAAAGG
This sequence comes from Sciurus vulgaris, assembly GCF_902686455.1. Lineage (NCBI taxonomy): Eukaryota > Metazoa > Chordata > Mammalia > Rodentia > Sciuridae > Sciurus > Sciurus vulgaris. The sequence continues at coordinate 134,496,807 of NC_136470.1, forward strand.
AAGTAATTTTTAAAATGCAAAAGAAAAAAACCTCACTCCATCTCAAGTCTATATGGCATTTAAACTTGAAAATAAGTCATAAATAAAAATAGTGTCCTTCATTTGGTAATAAACTTGATTTTAACAACAACAAGAAAACACCCTACTCTACTTTGAGTTCCATCATTCAAGAAATAAATCCAGAAATGATTTAACTAATTCACATTCTAACCTAATTCCATGAAGGACAAGCACAGGAAATGATAATTAAATTTTTATCAGTTCTCATACAGGGAATTTGAATGGACATTTGACTTATTTTCACCAACTAACATATTCGCGCTGAACTTTTACTCAGTATCCTGAATGGGATGAGAGTTTACTAAGGGTGACGTTGGTCTCCTCACCATCCAGGATTTAGCACAATGAATGGATTAGCTCAGAGTCGAATTGAATGTGCACACTCTTTTATTCTTTCCTTCCACTCTTGGGTTCATGGGCCATTCTACCCACACCAGAATAATGTTCTGTGTGAGCTAGAGTGTCTCTGGTTTTGCTTTCCTTAAGTTTGAATTAAAATGACATAATTTTACACAAGATGTTGATAATTCTACAATTATATGATGAGTTATGTGCCTCTAACTTAAAACATCAGACCTTGAAAATCAGAGGGAAAATCTGCTTATAGAAAATAAAAGTATCAAAAACTTCAGAGAAAATTCCTCAAAAACAAGGTATAAGATCTATACAGACAAAACTAAAAGACTGAAAATTTTCTTAAAGAGCTTGACTATGTTTTTTTTTTGTTCTGCTCTTTGATTTTTGTTTGTTTTTCGGTACCGGGGATTGAAATCAGGGGCACTCGATCACCGAACCACATCCCCAGACCTATTTTGTATTTTATTTGGAGACAGGTTCTCACTAAGTTGCTTAGTCCCTCACTTTTGTTGAGGCTGGCTTTGAACTTTGATCCTCCTGCCTTAGCCTCCAGAGCCACTGGGATTACGAGTGTGTGCCACTGCACCTGGCTTGACCATATTTTTTAAATAAAGATTTTATGTTTTAAAAGGATAGATATATGACAGAAATAGATACACATATGTATATAAATAGATATAGATAGCTAAAACTATTTATAGTTCTATACATAAGTAGATATATGACAAGGTCAAACAAAATTATATTGGAGTTGATATAATTATACTAAAGTTCATATGGAAAGTAAAAGTATAGGCAAATAAAAGATCATATTTGAAGTAGAACTTAGAGGGCAGGGTTGGACATGCCTTACTAAATCCCAAAACATACCATGAACCTGTTATAGTAAAATTCTAGTTATGAGCACCTAAATAGAAAAATAAATGACTAGAAGATAATTAAAAATTCTCAAACAGAAAAGAATATTTAGGAACACAGTAAATAACAAAAGCATTTTATTTCAGATGCATTATAAAAGTTAGAGCCTCTACTTGAAACCATTTTCAGACCAAAACAACAAAAGAGCTGTCAATTTTAGAGAAAAAGTTGAAAAGTAGTACAAAATATTTGCTTGATATTAGAATGAAGCCAATCATGAAATTCAATAAAATGAAACTCAAGGAAGTATAAGAAGAAATTTATATAATTATCTAAGGTTTAAAAATCACGTATCACAATAAATACCTTAAAAATCTGCAACATGCAAGATAATAGGTTAACAGCTATGAAGTTATGAAAATGCTTACAAAACAAGTAAGAAAGGAATCACAGAAGAGATAATACATATGACAATAAGCTTAAAATGAGATTCTCAACCTTGCTGGTGATCGGGAAAATGCAAATTTTGAAAGTACAGAGCATTATCTTTTTAATTAAAAAAAACTATGTTAGCATTACTTGAAGGAATGTGAGCTCATAAAAACTTTTATAAAGTAACCTGGAAATACACATAGAAACAAGAAAAAAAACCCACCTTCGGTGGCCCCGTCTCAGGACTTGTGAGGGTTCATGCTGGAGACCAAAGTGCCACTGAGGTACAGGGACATATGGAGGCAGGTGTTCCTCCCAGCTTGACAGAGCACCAGCAGCACTCTGCCGGAAAGTACTAAGTATAACATCCTTTAACTCCTCTGTAGGACAAAAGCGATTGAGTAGCTTCCAGAAAGTCAGAATTCTATATCGTGTCTGGTGAGGCCTCCAGGCTATATTACATTAAAAAGTCACTTTCAAACATTCCTCTTCTAGAATCCTATATCTATTTAAAAAGAAAGGGAGAAAGGAAAGACATGGATAAAGTTCATATAAACTTTTAAAAAATGCCTGGAAAGACCACACGAGGGGGATGACTCTGAAGGAGCAGACTGAGGACCAATCAAAGGCTAGAATGGATAACGTTTTTTTAAATCCCTTGCTTTTTGCCTTATTTACCTGACCAGGGCAGGGCGGCAAGAGGCTTTCCCAGCATACCCAGCCCGGAGTTCCGCACCCAGCGGTGGGTCCCCGTCCTCAGACCCAGGGCAGCCCAGCTCCATCTAGTGGCAGGCCCTGTCCACAGCAGGCTTCTCAGAGTAGGCCCACCTAGTGAGAGGCTTTCTGAGCACACTCATCCCCCAATCCTGCAACCAGCAGCAGGCCAGGGGCAGCTCTCTTCTGAAACACTGCATTATCAAGTTCCTCCAAGACTTCAGGCTACTGAAGTTAAGAGGTGATACACTGGAAATCTACAGGGACACTATAAGCCAATAAAGGAAATCTGGAATATCTCAGAGTCCCACTGACATCTGACCAATATGAGAAAACAAGGGAAGAAAATGTCCCAAACAAACCTAGATGATATGTCAATAAAACCCAATGACAGTCTGGCAGAAGAAATGTCAGAAAGGGAGTTCAGAATGTACATAATTAAAACAATCATGGAAGCAAACGAGGAGATGAAAGAGCAAATGTAGGCATTAAATGATCACACCAATCAACAGTTAAAAGAACAAATATGGGAAGCAAAAGATCATTTCAATAAAGAGTGAGAGATACTGAAAAACAAACAAATAGAAATCCTTGAAATGAAGAAAACAATAAAGTAAGTTAAAAACTCCATAGAAAGCATAACCAATAGGATAAAACACCTGGAAGACAAAAACCTCAGACATTGAAGACAAAATGTTTAATCTTGAAAACAAAGTTGAACAGAGAAGATGGTAAGAAATCATGAACAGAATCTACAAGAACTATGGGATATCATGAAAAGGCCAAATTTGAGAATTATTGGGATAGAGGAGGGCACAGAGAAACAAACCAAAGGAATGAACAATCTATTCAATGAAATAATATCAGAAAAATTCCCAAATCTGAAGAATGAAATGGAAAATCAAGTACAAGAGGCTTATAGGACTCCAAATACACAGAATTACAAAAGACCCACACCAATACATATTATGAAAATACCTAACATACAAAATAAAGACAGAAATTTAAAGGCTGTGAGAGAAAAGAATCAAATTACATTCGGGGGAAACCAATAAGGATATCAGCAGATTTTTCAATCCAGAACCTAAAAGCTGGAGGGGCCTGGAACAACATTTAGCAAGCACTGAAAGAAAATAGATGCCAACCAAGAATTTTAACCCAGAAAAACTTACCTTCAGATTTGGTGATGAAATAAAATCCTTCCATGATAAACAAAAACTAAAAGAATTTACAAAAAGAAAGCCAGCATTACAAAACATTCTCAGCAAAATATTCCATGAGGAAGAAATGAAAAACAATGATGCAAATCAGCAATGGGAGAAACTGGCCTAAAGGAATAGCCAAATAAAGGAGAAACCAAGTTGTGTCAAAAAACAAACATGAGCCAAATGACTGGAAATACAAATCATATCTCAATAATAACCCTGAATATTAATGGCCTGAACTCATCAATCAAAGTCATAGACTGGCAGATTGGATTAAAAAGAAAAATCCAACAATATGCTGCCTGCAAGAGACTCATCTCATAGAAAGAGATAACCAGAGATTAAAGGTGAAAGGATGGGAAAAAATCATACCATGCACATGGACTCAGCAAAAAAGCTGGAGTATCCATCCTCATTTCAGATAATGTGGACTTTAAGCCAAAGGTAGTCACAAGGGATAAAGAAGGACATTTCACACTGCTTAAGGGAAGTATAAATCAGCAAGACATAGCAATCATAAATATCTATGCCCCAAACATTGGCTCATCCATGTACATCAAACAAATTCATCTCAATTTCAGAAATCAAATAGACCACAATACAAGTAATACTAGGCAATTTTAACACACCTCTCTCACCACTGGATAGATCTTCCAAACAAAAATTGAATAAAGAAACCATAGATCTCAATAACACAATCAACAATTTAGACTTAACCGACTTATATAGAATATACCATCCAACAAAGAACGAATACACTTTCTTCTCAGCAGCACATGGATCCTTCTCTAAAATAGACCATATTTTATGCCACAAAGCTACTGTCAGCAAATACAAGAAGATAGGCACACTACCTTGTATTCTATCAGATCATAATGGATTGAAATTAGAAATAAATGACAGAAAAAAAAAAACAGAAACTTCTCCAACACCTGGAGATTAAATAATACGCTATTATATGATGAATGGATAACAGAAGAGATCAAGAGGGAAATAAAAAAAATTCTTAGAAGTAAACGAGAACAAAGACACATCAGATCAAAATCTATGGGACACTATGAAAGCAGTACTTAGAGGAAGATTTATTTCATGGACCATATTCAATAAAAGAAGTAAATATCAACAAATAAATGTCTTAACACTACAGCTTAAAATCCTAGAAAGAGATCAACACCAAAAGTAGTAGTAGACAGGAAGTAGTTAAAATCAGAGCTAAAATAAATGAAATTGAAACAGAAGAAACAATAGAAAAAATTAACAAAATAAATAGTTGATTCTTTGAAAAAATAAACAAAATTGATAAAACCCTTAGCCACACTAACAAAGAGAAGAAGAGAGAAAACTCAAATTACGAAAATTCGGAATGAACAAGGAAATATCATGACAGACACGAGTGAAATACAAAACATAATTAGAAGCTATTTTGAAAATCAATACTCCAACAAAACAGAAAACCTCAAAGACATCAACAAGTTTCTAGAGACATATGAATTACCTAATCTGAACCAGGAGGATATACACAACTTAAATAAATCAATTTCAAGCAACGAAATAGAAGAAATCATCAAAAGCCTACCAACAAAGAAAAGCCTGGGACCAGATGGGTTCTCAGCCAAGTTCTACAACACCTTTAAAGAAGAGCTCATTCCAATACTCCTCAAAGTATTCCATAATAGAAGAGGAGGGAACCCTCCCAAACTCATTCTATGAAGCCAATGATACCTAAACTACACAGAGACACATCGAAGAAAGAAAATTTCAGACCAATATCCTTAATGAACATCAACGCAAAAATTATCAACAAAATTTTAGCAAATTGCATACAAAAATACATTAAAAAGATAGTGCACCACGATCAAGTGGGTTTTATCCCAGGGATGCAAGGTTGGTTCAACATCCAGAAATCAATAAATGTCATTCACCATATCAATAGACTTAAACTTAAGAATCACATGATTATTTCCATAGATGCAGAAAAGGCATCCCTCTATGCTCAAAACACTAGAAAAAATAGGGATAGTGGGAACATTCCTTAATATTGTAAAGGCCATCTGTGCTAAGCCCATGGCCAATATCATTCTAAATGGTGAAAAACTGAAAGTATTCCCCCTAAAAACTGGAACAAGGCAGGGATGCCCTCTCTCACCACTTCTAGTCAATATCGTCCTTGAAACTCTAGCCAGAGCAATTAGACAGACCAAAGAAATTAAAGGGATAGGAATAGGAAAAGAAGAACTCAAACTATCCCTGTTCGCTGATGACATGATTATATATTTAGAGGAACCCGGAAATTCCACCAGAAAACTTTTAGAACTCATAAGTGAATTCAGTAAAGTAGCAGGTTACAAGATCAATGCTCATAAATCCAATGCATTTTTATACATAAGGGATGAATCTTCAGAAAGAGAAGTTAGGAAAACTACCCATTCACAATAGCCTCAAAAAAATAAAATACTTGGGAATCAATCTCACAAAAGAGGTGAAAGACCTCTACAATGAGAACTACAGAACACTAAAGAAAGAAATTAAAGAAAACCTTAGAAGATGGAAAGATCTCCCATGTTCTTGGATAGGCAGAATTAATATTGTCAAAATGGCCATACTACCTAAAGTGCTATACAGATTCAATGCAATTCCAATTAAAATCCCAATGACGTACCTTACAGAAATAGAGCAAGCAATTATGAAATTCATCTGGAAGAATAAGAGACCCAGAATAGCTAAAGCAATCCTTAGCAGGAAGAGTGAAACAAGGGGTATCGCAATACCAGATCTTCAACTCTACTACAAAGCAATAGTAACAAAAACGGCATGGTATTGGCACCAAAATAGACAGGTAGATCAATGGTACAGAATAGAGGACACGGACACAAACTCAAATAAATACAATTTTCTCATACTAGACAAAGGTGCCAAAAATATGCAATGGAGAAAAGATAGCCTCTTTACAAATGGTCCTGGGAAAACTAGAAATCCATATGCAACAGAATGAAATTAAACCCCTATCTCTCACCATGCACGAAACTCAACTCAAAATGGATCAAGGACCTCGGAATCAGACCAGAGAACCTTCATCTTATAGAAGAAAAAGTAGGTCCAAATCTTCAACATGTCGGCTTAGGATCAGACTTCCTTAACAGGACTCCCATAGCACAAGAAATAAAAGCAAGAATCAACAACTGGGATAGATTCAAACTAAAAAGCTTTCTCTCAGCAAAGGAAACTATCAGCAATGTGAAGAGAGAGCCTACAGAATGGGAGAAAATTTTTGCCACTCATACTTCAGATAGAGCACTAATTTCCAGAATATATAAAGAACTCAAAAAATACTACACCAAGGATGCAAATAATCCAATCAACAAATGGGCTAAGGAAATGAACAGACACTTCACAGAAGAAGATCTACAAGCAATCAACAGATATATGAAAAAATGTTCAACTTCTCTACTAATAAGAGAAATGCAAGTCAAAATTACCCTAAGATTCCATCTCACCCCAATTAGAAGGCGATTATCAAGAATACTAGCATCAATAGGTGTTGGCGAGGATGTGGGGAGAAAGGTACACTCATACATTGCTGGTGGGGTTGCAAATTAGTGCAGCCAATCTGGAAAGCAGTGTGGAGATTCCTCAGAAAGCTTGGAATGCAACCACCATTTGACCCAGCTATCCCACTCCTTGGCCTATACCCAAAGGACTTAAAATGAGAATACTACAGGGATGCAGCCACATCAATGTTCTTAGCTGCTCAATTCACAATAAGCAGATTGTGGAACCAACCCAGATTCCCTTCAATTGATGAATGGATAAAGAAACTGTGATATATTTATACAATGGAATATTACTCAGCCTTAAAGAATAATAAAATCATTGCATTTGCAGGCAAATGGATGAAACTGGAGAATATCATGGTTAGCGAGAAAAGCCAATCTCAAAAAACCAAAGGAAGAATGATCTCACTGATAAGTGGATGATGACACATAATGGGGTGGGCAAGAATGGAGGAAGGAGGGACTATAGAGAGGGAAAAGAGGGGTGGGAGGTGTGGGAGGGGTGGGAGGGTAGGGGAAAAAAATAACAGAATGAATCAAACAACATTACCCTATGTAAATGTATGATTACACAAATGGTATGCCTTTGCCCCATATACAAACAGAGAATCAACATGTATCCCATTTAGTTACAATAAAAATAAATATATTTTAAAAAGTAAAATAAATAAATAGCAAAAAAAAAAAAAAAAAAAAAAAGAAAGAAAGAAAAGAACAGTTCATCTGACCATAAATAAACAACTCTACAGAACTGAACCCAAAGTCTGGCATACACATAGAAAGCCTGTCTTCTCTCTGTAGAGAAAGGAACTCATCAGGGTGAAGATCTCTCATCGTCTTGGGTGCAGGGTGAAGAAGGAAGGGGAGCTGGGTAGTTTTCAATTCTGCGAAGGTTTGAAATGCAGAGAGCTGAGCAGCAGGCAAACTGTGCTGTACTATTTATCATCAAAGTAGGTAATCAGAGCGAATCTGTAAGAATGGTCATCCAAGTTCAGGACTGCACAGGAGCCTGCAGCCTGGGCCTGCTGAGGGCGCCTCCGAGAACCCAGGGAGGTTTCACACCGTGGCTTAGAAGGACAGAGGGTTACGCTAGGGCTGCCTTGACCCTAGGGCTGGCTGCCTTGACCCTATGCCTGGTGGTAGACAGGCATGTTATCAGAGTCCCTGCGCAGTTGGGAGCAGTCCTTGGGGAACATGTCATCTCTTTCAAGTGGAACAGGAAGAACTTCTGGCACATCACAGCTTCCTCTTGCCTCACAGGTGGCTTTGTGAACAGTAAATGGTCTGTGGGAATGTCTGAGGCCTGCAAAGTAGCTGCTCTCTGAGAACAGGCTGCACTATCCACGGCTCCACTTGACCTCTGCACAGGTGTCTATGACTTTCATTATTAAAGAACTTATTTGGCTTGGACGTGTGTCTGTTGATATCCTCTGGCCATCACAGAACTGCCTTCTTGTCCCATGATCACACAGTTATGAAGCAAGCTTCTAAGAACATGTAAATAATATGGCTTATTTTCTAAGCTGAACAAGTAGTCATTAATTTAAAGACAATCATTTGATTCCTAATTGGCAATATTCTTGTTTTCATGCACATAAGCCAATAAAATTATATTTACAACTAGGATGATATTCAAAATATTTAACAGCTAGAATGTCTTTGGCAAGCTCTCGTCAGAACAGATGCCATCTAGAAACAGCTGACACTGATGAGCAGCAGTCAAATACCAGTCCTATTTATAACCAGTCCTAGTTACAAAATGAAGAGCAAAGCCACAGCAAAGCTTCTCTGAGAGGTTTTCAAATGACCAAGAGATGTATTTAAGACAAATAATTTATTGGGCTACAGGTTTGTGTGCTACCCTAGAATTTCCCGCACAAATCAAATTTATGCTGATAATACACAAGCAAGTCGCCATGCAGCATCTTAAAACTAGGAACTCCTGAATTACTAAACCGATTTGTTTGCACATGTATTTATAGTGTGCCCTGTTTAATGCAAACTTCTAAAAGACCATATAATCTGATGAATGTGGACTTCACTGACTGTGAATTAAAAAGCCTTGAAAATATATCTGGTAAAATATGGCATTACTTGAAGCAAATATATCTGTGTTATTCTAAGAAATATTGTCTATTAAGAAACACGAAGACACGTTCTAATTTTACTTATGAGTGGCTATTTAAAGCTAATTCAAATGCTACTCAACAATCAAAGCCAATAAAACATCTTTACAAATATTTCATGATTTTGTTCATCGGTCAAACCACACTCTTAATTTTTCATCTGTATTATTTCACTGTACAATGAGGCCACATTTTTAGCCCGAATCCATTGGAGTATAGTTCTCAAGAAAGATAAATAATGCAGTCGACCATGTTTTTACTTTCATCTGCATTTCCCCCAAAGTTAAAAAGTTAAAATCGAAAGATTCCAGTTTTATTTCTAGCCCTATATAATCCTTGATCCCTTCATTCGTCACAATAATAATGGTTATTTTATGTAGCAAATCCCAACTTATTCAGGAATCACAGAATGATAGTATCCACCATGTGAGAGAGAAATTTCCTCAAATAATTGGGTAGGCACATCCAGCCAAGCATTTTTACTGCATTGTTTAGAAAATGCCACTATTGGCATACTCTGAATCCTGATTCCTATGGCAAACTCGTTTATTAAATGCTTCTTGTCCTCAGTCCATGTTTCAACCTTACCTTAATGAAGTTTTGCAGTGATGATTTATTTTCTCTTGTGCTTTTTATTCATGTCTAAAACTATAATGTAAAATCCATCTGCCAATGTTTTTATTTTCACATTATTTTGCATCTCCTTATAATGTATCATGGAACTTGTAATGCTCATTACCTGTAAATGGGTTTGTGGCCAGACTGTAATTAAAATGCAGCATGATTTTCCTTAAACTAGATGTGACTCTTCTTAATTAAAACAAAAGTTTAGCTGGGTACTATGGCGCATACTTGTAATCCCAGCAACTTGGGAGGCTGAGGCAGGAGGATGGCAAGTTTGAAATTAGTGAGGCTCTGTCTCAAAAAAAAATAAACAAACAAAAAATTAAAATGGCTGAGGATGTGGCCCCCTGGATTCAATCTCCAGTACAAAAAAAATACTTATACTTATGTATAAAATTATCTTGTTGGCCTAATTCCTTGAACATTAAGAGACTTAAAAGATACAAGCTGCCCTATTGAATAACTTTGGCATGACAGCTGTGTTGAATTTGACTTTTGGATTTCAAAGACCTATTTCCACTTTATAGTCCACATGTGTGAATGTGTCAGCAAATGTTTGTGATCATAGAGAATATTACACATATTACATTCACAGTGCACTTTTGCTTTTCAAAAAGGGCATGTGCAAAGGAGGAAGAATAATATGAATGCTACTAATAAAAAATCTACATATAATATTATAAAATAGTCACCTTTGCCAATTGTTCCAATTTCTAAACCATAAAACCATCCCCAAGATGGTAAATAAGCAGCAAAATGGTCAGACTCAAAGGTCACAACCTGGCCTTGCCCAAGCTCCAGAGGAAGTATTAATGAGCATGAAATTAGCCAAAAGTTGGCAGCGGTTAGATGGAAGAGAAGCAGGGGGTCCTGTGGACATTTCACAAACTAATCAGCTTCTGAGTAATTGGAATTAGGCCATCATCATTTTGAACTGTGTTGCATTTCGGTGTGTGATTTTTCCATGAGTATCTTTACAATGCGCTGCACAATATCGATTTCTAATCCTGCCAAATACTTCCACAAACTAAACCTGAAAGATGTTAACGATTGTAAAGGAAAGCCAATAAAAATTCAGAAGCATCCACTCCTAGAGTACGTCCTATGTGCCAGGGTTAGTCAAACTTCAAGGAATACTGGAATGAAAAAGAAATTCTTCCTGGCACACACAATCTGGGGAAGACCTAACAATAAATTGGTAATAAATGGTACCTTGCAAATTTCTCTAGTGCTGAGTAATACATTTACAAGTGGTGGTTATGGAAGCACAGTAAGTTGACCAAGATGGAAGATGGGATGTCTAAGTGGGAGATGCAGATACAGGGAATATATAGAACACATCCAGAAGCTCGGAGTAGAAGAGTAGATAGAAGTCTCTTCCTCTAACCCTGTATCCAATGAGATGCTTTTCTGTGATTTCTTGTAGACAGTTGCCCTCCTGATTAAACCAACTTTTTCTCACTAAAGAAATCCTTCTAAATTATCCTTTAAATATTCATTTGCCTGTTCTGGACTCTTGCCCCATAATAAGCCAGCTATTGCTGTGCTTGTCTTCCAAGCTGTCCATTGCCAGCCCCAGTCCTCTGGCTCACCAGGCAAGCCTTCCCATCTTCCCTCTTGCCTCTGCCCCGGGCTTCTGCTGCCCACCCCGGCCTCCATTGCAGTCCAACATGTTTTGGGAGTATCATCTCCAATTCCCCAGCTTGGTGACACAATGAAAAGAAGGTAAGATTTGGAGTCAAATCATCACATTGGAAAAACTGCTCGGATGCTTGCTTTTCTCATCTGTAAACGGAATTAAATTGTTCAATGCCTCCTCAAGGATGTCATGCAAAGACTACCGAGCCCACACTAAGCTTTGCTTTCCTGTCATTTCTCTTGCATTAATTGACCTAATGTTATTTTCATCCCTATTTTATCTAATAGTACAATGATATTTATTAATTTTGGCAGTCAAGCAAAATTACTAATATAGTGAGGACATAACCTATATTTCTCACTTATTTTGTTCCCTATTATAGTGCTAGACACACTGCAAATGTTCCAAATATACATATACACACATATACATACACATTATATATGAATATATAAACATATATGTACATGTGTATGAGCATATATATCCTCATGAATTAATAATATATTTACTCATAAATTAGTAATATGAGTATGTATATGCACTTGTGAATTCATCTGTAGAAGATTTTCAATTAACAAAAAAGGAATAACTGAAGAACTGATGATTTAAATATAATACAGAATCATTTTGTCATAACAAAGCTGTCCAGCCATCAAATCCAGCAATGACAAAGGATAATAAGTAAAAGGAATAAAATAGACTTTCACCAGTAATTTCAAAAATCTTTAAATATTAATCCCTATGTATTGAAGAAAAAGGGACGTGTTCATGTAAAAAGATAAAAGAAATAGATCCCAAATAACAAGCATTTGCTATTTTGACATGAAGCTGTACAGAATCCATTCCCAAATTCTTTTATTTATCGTGAATGTGGTTGCTTGAGAAAGCACAGTTTTTGTACAAAGGAAGGTCACTGTCTCTACCATCACAGTTCAAAAACCCAGCCAGGCACGGCGATGCCTGCCTGTAATCCCAGCTACTCGGGAAGTTGAGGCAAGAGGATCACAAGTTTGAGGCCAGCTTCAACATCTTAGGGAGACCCTGTCTCAAAATAAAAAGTGTAAAAGGGTCAGGGAGGCAGCTCAGTGGGAAAGCACTGCTTGTTTCAATACCCAATATTGGAAAAAAAAATAGTGCAGCTTAAAAAATATAGGATTTTCTGGCTTTCAAAAGCTAAGGAATATGTGTTTCATATTAAATAGAATATAAATGTATCTATGCCTTTCCACCTGCATTCTGCTGGGGTAAAACAACTGCGATTCCCATTTCATATTTGGTAACTAAACACAAAACACCATCCAATGAAGTTTGGGGAGATCTTATTCAAGCAGTGATTTAGAGAAGCCTGTGCGCAGCCATGACCAGCGATGCCTGCAGAGCATCAAGTGCCAGACTGCACGACCAGGGCATCTGTTTTATCTCAAGTTAGATATTACTTGACAAATACGCACGTATCTGATTATGAAATAGACTTCCACCTCCTTTATTCTTGAATCCATTTCTCTCACTCTCAAAAGAGTACATGCTCAGTGCTGGGATTTGTGAGAAATGACCACGTCTTAGCTCTCAAAACATTTTCCACAAACTCTGCAGGCATTCATACTATTTTGTTTATACTGATTATTTATAGAAGATTCAGTAGAGCATGGTGATTTCTCAGTTTCTGGATTGCCAAGTACTAGGATCTAAGGTCAGATTTTGACTTTTCCATTTACTAGCTGTACTATGTTAAAGAAGTTATTTAACCTCTCCAGGACTTCCTTTTATAAATTATAAAATGAGTGTAATGAAAGCACCTCATAAAGATGCTGGAAGAACCAACTGTTCGATATATATCACTCATTGTTTAAATTAACACTTATTCACCCTAATACTGAAAACCCAAAGAATGTGGATAGTGTTTGCTTTCATACCCATCCTAGTACCTGATGGAGTACCAGACATATAATATAGACATAATAATAAATACTAGTTGAATAAATTCAGTGCAAATTAAATTGGGGGTGAATGAAGAATATGAATGTATATTCATATACTTACAAGGTGCCAGTCAAAAATTTACAGGATTCCATATTTTTCTAAGTCATGGGATGAGAATAGAGGGAGCAAAGTTCTTACTGAGAGAAAGGATTCTCCTGTGTCTTCACTTTGGAAATGTGAACATCATACTCAATTTCAGGTCTACTCACACAGATTTCAATTCTTATTGCATATATGCTTAAAAATTCTCCTATGTTGTTCTAAGGAATCTGAAAGAATCTCTTTTCCGAATGTATCCAGGATTGAAAAGCAAAACACTTTTTGATAAGAACATAAGGTGACATAGGAGAGACAGAAAACCATCTCAGGATTATAGATTATGAAACAATTCTCATATGGATGCATTACTGAATTCTCAAGTATTATTAGAGATGGAAAACTAAAACCTGAAGTTGAACATCATAATTATCTCCTGCACCATAAAGTAGAAATAGTTTAACTCATCATGTTCAGATGATTTGCCATCAACAGATGTGTTTTGAAGGCATTTTTTAGACCACCCCTCCCCATAGAGGAGCTAGTAGTCACTTGTGACTATTTAAATTTGTTTACATTAATCGGAATTAAAAATTCAGTCCCTCGGTCACATTGACCACATTTCAGTTGCTCAGTTGCTGCGTGTGACTGATGACTACCTTACTGAACAGTGTAGAAAGCGTTACTAACATCAGAGAAAGTTCCAAGGCATAAGAATTCTTCAGAATTTGGGGGCATAAAAACGGGTTGAGAGCTGGCCCCTGGAATCACAGACCCAAAAATGCCAAAGAAAATGAGACATGAGCAAAAATCACTTCATTACAGGTCAGCAGAAGACTGCGGATCAAGATCTGAGATTAATTTGGAAGATCAACAACATTTCCCTTGCATGAATTGCATGACTTTAATCTACTCACTTTCTGTAACAAAATCCTTAGAGCAGTGTTTCCAGGGCCAGTGAAGGTTTTTAATATGATTTGACTAATGTTTTTTTTCAATTTATAAATGTTCTTCTGCTTCTACTGGAAACAAGGTGATTTTCTTTTCATTTGAAGGTTTCTGTGATCTCTGATGATTTCTAAATAACTTTTATTTGTTGAGTATCTCAAAACAAACCAATGCACTTCTGAATTAAACTCAAAATTGCTTTGTTGAGATTTGGTACTTAACCTAGCTCAAGATAAGAAATAATGAAGCTAAATGTGTTAAACACAAAACCAGCCTGGGATCAGAGCTGACTTTAGCTTATAGAATTCTTTCTTGAAATAAAAGCTTTTATATTAAAAGGTACAAAAATATGTTCCGTCTGATCCATCACCTCCCGGTATTGTTTTCTTGGAACATAAACACACATAAGGTTCAGAGTTTAAAGTGGCTGAGGAGCTGTTCCACGTCCCTGCTGTCCTCAGAGCGTGGCTCACTAGTCCTTGTTGAATATGATGGAAAGGGCCTCCCTAGGTGTCCCAGGGAGGTGTAATAACTTACAAACACAAGGTGGTGCTCTGTTCTTAGGAAACAGCCTGCTTGATTTGGTGCTGGGAAGCAGAGGTCAAACATCCTTACAGCTTGACCAAATTTGTTAAGGTTTTAAAAACTGTTAATGTGCCATTCTCACTTGAAAACCTCACCCTGACCGTTTCGAACCCATCCTTAGAAAGCCGTGTAATCATAATTCCAACCACTCAGCGAGGATCCAATTTGTCTCATTGTGCGCAAGGCACTCATGTTGATGGCAGTAGGCCTTGGATCTCGCCCTGATTGTCTCTTTTCATTTTCTCTGTTTGTGATTCCTTTTGATCAGATAGTTCGCACACGTTTCTTTGGATTGTCTTAAGCCTATTGTTTCTGTGAATTGGACAAACTTTTTCCAGACAAAACCTTCCAGGTTGACCTCCAAATGGTTGGAAAGAATTTGACTCTCTTTCAACAAACCAATTGATTAGTTAATCCTTCTTGACCTCATTCTGCTTCTGCTTCTTGAATAAGCATGTATAAGCACATATATGTTTATATGTACATATATAAAACATGATACATATGTTCGTATGTTCACATATTTACCTAATGAAAAGTTTCTACTTCCACCTTCCTTGGGAAATTCTTGACAGAATAATTTGAAAATGTGACTTATGCTGAGTTACCCACATTTAAATAATCCTTCTTACCACTAGATAGGGAGCAGGCTAATGCCATATTCTATTTAATAATTATTTCCTTTTTGTGGGAGAATAATTGTATATGTAGTTTCAAATACATGTATAGCATACAAATGCAAATTATCCACATATCAGTATTTATGTCTGCATTTTGCTAGGCAGAACTAAAAGTATAACATTAGCCTTATGTAATTCCACATACACTGAATCTGACAATAAAATGGAATCTGCTATCCATTTGCCACCAAATTGATATATAGAGTTTCTCAAAGAAATTTTCCATAACTGCTTTAAATTTCTGCAATTTAATCTCAAAACTATTTCACTCATATTCTATTCTGAATCTCACAAAAACATTGATCTTGTTTACCATTGGTTCAAAAAGTGCTCAAGAAATCAGACTGGGTGAGATTGCATATGACTCAAATGTTTTAAAATCATAGAAGGAAACAAAAAAGAATCAAGAAGAGAGAGAAGGTTCCACTTGCTGTAGCCTGTGTTCTGTACTCACATGCCTAATGGAAGTTTGCTGACGCCATGACAATGTCATAGTTTCAGCTCTTCAAAGAACATGTTGTCTGGTTACTATAGCATTTCTATATTTGAATTAATTAGAAACGGAAACGTGGCTAGCATTAGCTTTGAAATTAAATGAGCCCCCTAACAGGGAAGCTAATTACTGAATTCATTCTTACGGTCTGTTTTACCAGTGAGAATTTAGGTTATTGAATTGAACAATATGTACTCAGGACTAGTAGTGGAAATCAGGGCATCTGTGGACAGAGCAGAGAGAAACCAGTGGCTCTTACCGCCCGGGACCTGATATTAGTCTTTTGTTAGGGAGGATTATTATTGTTAATATTGTCACCTTTATGACAAAGGTTCTAATATGAAGAGTACTTGGAATTCTTAAAAAGGTTCCATTAGTCTATTCAGTACACTCCTTCTGCCTTCCATTAATGTATCTTTCCCACTGTGTGATTAGGTGGCTCCACCGGAAGCCATAATCTGGATGTGTTGGGGGAGATTGAGAAGGAAACTTCCATAAGCTTAAAAGACAAAATGATAATTTATCTTCAGTCTAAAAATGTTTTTTTCTCTTTGTGGTTTGCTTTTCTGAGTAGAAGTTGCAGTGAACAAAAACACTGTTCCTAAAACTGTGGTTTTCAAATTCCACATATACACACACGGCGCCCCCCGCAACACACACACATGCACAAATACAGTCACAATATACAGAGAGCAGGAAGCAGGTGGTGGTTAGGGCAATTCAGCAGTCCGTTATGCTGTTTAGACAGTGGCGAGTACAGTGATATCCACGGCCTTTTAAAAATCAGAGAGCAATAAATATTTTTTCTTGCTAAAGCAATAAGATTCTTCAGAGGCAGAGAGAAATTTATCAGCTTCACACTGGAGATGCAGCAGTACTTAATAAAGGCGATCTGATGATACAGATCTGGTGACATCTGGGATGAAGATCCAAGTTGTGTCTCTAAATCCTGTGTCTCTATGTGGAAATTTCTGGCTCAGAAGCATCTTTAGGCGCGGTGCCGTGTGATCCCAGTGACTCAGGAGGCTGAGACAGGAGGACTTCAAGTTTAAAGTCAGCCTCAATAAAAGCAAGCTGCTAAACAACTCAGTGAGACCGTCTCTAAATAAAATACAAAATATGACTGGGGATGTGGCTCAGTGGTAAAGTGCCCCTGATTTCAATCCCTGGTGCCCCTTCCCCTAAAAAAAAAAAAAAAAAAAAAAAACAGCATCTTTATATTTAAAAGCTAACACGTGCTGTTCTTGATAGAGTTCCTGCTCGACCTCTACCTCTCATGACCCATTTGGGGATGAGCTCTAGAATTTCCCTGAGAGGAGGAGATGACACATCTGCTCAGTGCGTTTCCTGCCAGTCCTTATCCCAGGTGTCTCTTTGGGGGTGTCCCACTGTTTAGAGAGCCTCTAGCCACATCCCTTCTCTGTGGCACAAAGGTCTCCTTGCCTTACTTTTAGGATGCTTATATCATAATGAACTAATGAGGTCCTCAATACACTGTACTCAGAGTCATAGTAGCCTTTGGTAATTGAGAAATCAGAAGTTGTGCTAATGGATTTTTCATGAGAGATTTGTTGGAGTATTAATATATAAGAATTAAAAAACTTAACTCCTGTATTTTATCTATAAGAAATAGGTCTGGAGATGCAGAATTTTTTTTAAGAGACCAGGGCTGAGGACTACAGTGGTTTCAACCTTTGGAAACAGGAAAATAGGAATCTTATTAAGGTATAAATTGTGGTATGCACTGGGACAAAAAAGAAAGGAGGAGGAGGAAGAGGAGGAGGAGGAGGGGGAGGTCTAGAGGAAGGTGGAGGGGAAGGGGAGGGGCGGAGAAAAAGGAGAGAGATGGCGTGCAGTTTTGGAAACAAAGTAAGAGCTGTTTCACAGAGTTAGGACACAGTTGGAATAGAGAGCTCCGAGGATGAATTGCAGAATCATTATCCCATGACGCCTATGTTCTTTTTGCCTGTAAATAACCTCAAGAACCAGTATATAGTAATGATATTGTGTGTGTGTGTGTGTGTTGGTGTGTATCATATTCATACATATGATAACACACTATGCACTAATTTAAAATATGTTGGAAATGTTGTTATAGTAAAATATTAATTCTAAAGGAGTAAAGTTTGGAAAGGTTTAATGCAAGAATATGAAATAGATGGCATAACCTCAGTTGTATAGGGAAAAATATCTAGAAGAAAATATGCAACATTGTTAAGCATGGCTAGAGTTTTGGAAGGTCAGTCTAGACCCTCTACTCCTGGTCCCTCTCGGTGACCACCTTTTACCACCCCTCACTCCTCCATCCCCCACACCAAGACTCTGCTTTGGTTACACTGCGATCTTTTCCATTCCTTGAAAAAGCCAAGCACACTACTGACTCCAAACCTTTACCTTTGATCACTTTTCTGCGTGAGAAGGATCTTCACCCAAATATTTGCATAGCTTACTCCCTCATTTCCACCAGACATTTTTTTCTACATCATCCCTTCTCTACAAGAGACCTAGACAAAACTACGACCACAGTTTTTCTCCCTGGTTATTAACATTACCTAACACACTGCAGCATGACTTAATGTACTTTGTTTTGCTAGTTTCCCCCAAGAGAGAATAATGACCAAGAGAGGGAGCGGAGAGCAAGGAGTAGGTGCGAGGTGGTGGTTAAATAATTGACAGTGATATTTAAACGGCTAAGGAAGTGAGAATATATGGGGGAGGCAGAGGCATCAGGCAGCAAAATGTGGAACAATTATTGAATTATACATTGAAAAGAATTTGGGGATCAGAGAAGTAGGGTGAATGAGTATGAAAAAAATAAGAAATAGTATTCAAGGATGTTTCGTTAGAAATTGGGCTTGTGGAAGGTTTCTAACTGCAAAAATAAACAGCATTCACTGCAGCTGAGACTCAGAGACATGCCTAATGGTCTTTGGACTGAATTATTCAGTGGGGAGAGAGATGAGAAGGGTCAGAGGAGGAGCCACTACGGCCATTTTGATTCATATAATTAGCAAACTTCTGTCTATGCAAGTATGCAGCTATAGAGATGTCCCTTTCTTTTGAAAAAATTAAAAATCAGATCAAATGGGATTACACTTGGCAAATTGCTTTTCTTGGTCTGTTACTGTTCATGATACAGAGGTTATTTCATTGAAATAAAAATATTAATATTACATATTTCATTCTTTGTAATGATCATAATATATTTAACCAATAACAAATGAACATTCAAAAAAGTCTCCTCTGGCTTGAAACTCATAGACAAAGTAAGACTTTGCACTTTCAATTTTCATTTTGCATGCTCGTTGCTATGGTTTGAAGGTGTCTCTTCAAAATTGAGTTGTTACCAATATGAAAGTCCTTTTTTTCTTTCTTTTTTTTTTTTTTTTTCTTTTTTTTGTATGAGAGATTGAACCCAGGGATGCTTAACCACTGAGCCATATCCCCAGCCCTTTTTTAAAAATATTTTATTTAGAGACAGGGTATCACTGAGTTGCTCAGGGCCAGTTCTGGAGGCTGAGGCTAGCTTTGAACTCACAATCCTCCTGCCTCAGCCTTCAGAACCCCTGGTATTACAGACCTGTGCCACCAACACCAGCAAAAGGCTGAAGAGGTGGGACCCATGCATGCTGAGTGGTCAGGAGTCCTCTTCCTTTGTGAGTGGGGAGCGAGGTTTCTATTAAAGAGGCTTCCCATGCACTTGGTCCTTCTTCCTTCTGCTTCATGGTGTGAGGACACAGAGCTCCTTCAGAGGATGCAGCTCTCCTCAGACAACCAAACCTACTAGCACCTTGATCTTGAGCTTCCCAGACTGTGAGGAACAAAGTATTTATAAATTGCCCCATCTGTGGTATTCTGCTACACCAGCATAAAACTATCCGAGATGCTTGCTTTCATTCTTTGGGTAAAATTGTAGGAGTAGAATTGTATAGCAAAATATTATGCAGAATTTAAATGCTAACACTAATTGTTAAACAAGCACATATTAAGACCTTACAATGTGTTCCACTCTACTATAGGCCTTATAAAAACAGCAATAATCAAACCAGGAAGAAATGGCTCTTCTTATGGATCTTATGTCCTGATAACATGACCTAATATACTATATTATGTTTCGCTACTATCCCCCAATAGAAATATAATTGCAATTGTTCCAACAATTTATATTCCCACCAACACTGTATCTAAGTGTTCATTTCCTCGTATATTCACTAGTTCTGGATATTTCCAAATTTTCATAATGTTAGCCAAGTTTTGTTTTTGCCTATTTTAAGTTTTAATACTTTGCATCATTTGTTTACTGGAGAAGTTGACATGTTAGCATTATTAGGCATTGCACTTCAACTTTGGATTTCCATGTCTTTTGCCCATTTTTTTCTATTTGGTTATCTGACCTTTTTTCCTTATTTGATTTATAAAAGGTTTCTAAAAGAAAAGAAATATCAATTCCTTAATGCAGAATAATTCTTTGGACTGCCCGGCAGTCAAGTTTCCTTTCTACTGTGGAAGAATTCCACCTGCCTCTCACTAGAAGCCCAGTGGGAATCGCATTTTCTCTTTCCACTCCACAGTAAGCACAGTCCCCTAGCAAATAAGTCCATCACATGACCTCAGGCCTGCCAATCACATGCTTGTGCTGGATTGACGAATCTAGAGGAAACCATGTCCACAGAGAGCCTTTTGAGGCAATTTGAGGCAGTTTGGGTTCAGTAAAAGGCCCAGAAACTTCACAATGACTACTGGGTGAGAAGTTATTCCTCTAATACAACACACATTCTGCCTTGCTTCTGATTCCAACTTCAAGCTTTTCTGCTGGTCTCTGAAAAACTTCCAAAATTATTTCCAGGCTGAACTTAGCCAGTAATTTTTTGTTGTTTTGTAAATAAGAACATTATAATTTAAATATTTTGTTTGTGTATGCATTCGTGTGTATGCCTATGTATCTATCTATATATATGTCTCTCTACATGTAGATATGCCATATATCTTCTCATTATTTCATAGAGCATTTACCACACACAATATTTTAATTTTTATTTAATCAAATATATCAATATTATAGTCTGTATATTCTGTAAGTGATGTTTGTTTTGAGGATTTCGGAACAAAATTATTAACATAGCTATCTAATATCACTTCTCATATATCTCTTACATCTTTACTGTATTTGGAATTCATCATGATATCAGGTATGACTTGGAACTCATTTATTTTCTTTATTTTGGTTCTCAGGTATCCAAGTGCCTCTCTTCCATTGTTGTTACTATCACTATGTTTATATAACCAAAACCTTGTTCGGAGATTCTAAAAGCCACTTTCATCAGTTATTCAATTCTTCTGATCATTTATTGAGACTTTGTTCTGTTCCATTGATCTGTCTATTCTTGGGATCTCACTATGCTTCCAATCAATGTAACTTAAATTCCACTTTCATGTCTAATAATATCCATGCCCTTCATTATACACATTTTTCAGAATATTGCTATGTATTTTTATCCACTTATTTTTCTGATAATATTATATAATTCTTTTCAATTAATTTTTTTTTTTTTTTTAGTTTTGGGTACTATTACACAAAAACAAAATACATTAATGAATTTGGGGAAAAAATCATCAAATACTCCTACCCAGGACTATATATTTTCCTATTATCTTCCCAAGTAGAATCTTTTTTATGTGTGTTTTGAATATTTCTTAGCAAGTTTTTGTGTTTTGAAATAAATCTTTGTTTAATTTTGTGTTTACACTGATTGTTGTTAGATTGCAAAAGAGATAACTGTTGTTTATTTTAGCAACTTACCTACTAACTCACAATTTAATTCTAGTAATTTGGTTTTCTTGGTATGAAATCATGTAATATATAAGTAATTGTAATTTAACATTAATCTTTCTATTCTTGTTTTCTTTTGTGATTAGGTAGGTCTTTATTGTTTTAAAATGATAGTAGTAAAAAAAAATACCTCCTGTCATGGTCTACCTAACATAATGGGTTATGTTCAAGGTTTTATTTATTTGCTTACTTTTGCTTTGTTTAGTATCAAAATTGGAAGCATGCTCTAGACTCCCATTGTTAATAGCATAAATTAAGGAATTTGTGGAAGATCGTTTACTCTTGTGGGAATTGAGTGATTTGTCTCTGTCTGCCTTTTCTCCCTTCTTGTTGAAACTTTTACAACAGGAGCCACTCAGTCTAAATGAGTGTGAAGGGAGGACCCAGCACTGGTGAGTACACTCCAATTTTAGGCTACTCTACAGTGGGCAAGACTGCCATCTTGGCAAATACATTTGGTAGAAGACAAGATTTGTAGCATAAGACTTTCTGTAGGTAGTTCTTCACTTTTCTGTCATTGGCTCACAATTGAAAAAGGTGGCTTCAGATAGATTCTTTTACATCCGTGTTTAGTCATGTCAAATTTGATGGGATTTTGGAATGTCTCCTTCCAGAAACCTCTAGCCAACATCCACATATGATCATATACCATTCACCAATTCTACTTTACAAGGTTCATTCAAGAAAATAATGTGGAATTTTTACCCAAACTGTATCTTGGAAAACAAGCTCAGGAGATATACCATTTTACAAAATGTGACACAGGACTATTAATAGTAATTTCTAAAGAATATCATGCAGAACATGTACTTTACAAAGTACATATAGAAGTTGAGTCTTCAACCTACTCATTGGAATTTGTAGTCAATCAGACATATGTGAGATCCAAGGCACTGGATACATTTGGAGGCAAATTGCTCTCCAGCTGTGGACCTGTGAAATCAAACATATTATGTGCTTCTAAAAAACAATGGTGCCACAGGCACAAGATATACATTCTAGTTACAAGAAGGAGAAACAGGAAAGAAGGCAGGAATGACAGGTTTCTGATCAAGTCCAGAAGTGAAAAGGGCATATGATATTAAAACTTTTTTTTCCATCTGCGTTGAGGATCAAACCCGGGGTCTTGTGCATGCTAGGCAACCGCTCTACCATTGAATTAAATGCCTAGGCTCTTCAATATTAAATCTTAATGTTTTTCCCTCCATACCTACTGAGAAGGAGGTCCTTCCATCTGGGCACATGTGTGCTGCATCCATTCTCTGAATCTTGACATGGCAGAGTTGACCTACAAGACTCTGGGTGGCCCTGCTTCCATGGCATCGGTAGGCAGACTTTATCCTGCAACTGTCATGAGTTGGAAGTCATGCCTGTGTCTCTCCCCAGTGGATATCATAAGCCAAATGGGTGGCTCTGCCTGCCTTGGTTGTGGAGGAGCCCCTCATCTGAGAGTTTTGCTGGGCATTGCCCTAGTGGAGACTCTGTCAGTGCTCATGCTGGCACTGAGGTTCAGTGGGCAACCTTTGAAATTCAGGAACTGCCAACCACACCCTCACAGATTTTCTGATCGTGGTGCACACTGCAAGGTAGCCTACTGGATTGCACCCAATATGGTCAAAGATCAAAAGGATGGAGTACAAAGAAAAGAGCCCTCTATGTGAGCTGCTGCTAGGTACTCGCAGCTCCTCCTTTGAAATTGTTCCAGTCTCTAGTTCCTAGGACTCCAAGACGATAATGGGAGAAGAAGCCTCAATGGTCTATGAAACACCTCTAGAGTCATTCTTCCATTTTTTCATAAAACAGGTCCTGGCTACTGTTTAAATGGCTGAAAATCTTTGCATTGTCCATTGTCTTGATGAATGGTCATTGGCTTCCTTTGTGATGGTTGATCCATACTAATCTCTTTACAAAATGTTCATTGGACCATATCCTTTTTCTCTTCTAAACAGGTTTTTCTCAGTTTTTTTCCAATATGGATTGACTGAAAATGTTCCAGAATGTTAAGGTCTGCTTCACTTTTGATTAACAATTCTATTTTCAAATCATACCTCTAGTCTTGCTTTTTAATTTAGGCAGTCAAGAGAAGTCAAGCCTCACTCACTTTTAATACTTTCTCTAGATATTTCCTCAGCAAAACATCTGATTTTTTATCTCACAGGTTCTACCTTCCACGAAACACCAGGATACAAACAGTTCAGCCAAGTTCTTTACCACTTTCTAACAAGGTGCCTTTTTCCATTGTCCAATGACATGTTCCTCATTTCCACCTGAGATCTCACCATTATGGCCTTTATCATCCATATTCTAACAACATTCCTTTCATGACCACTTAGGTATTCTCTAAAAAGATTGAGTTTCTCTCTCCATCTCTACTTCTCTCCTTCTGAACCTTCGCCACCACCATCCTTTATGACCTGTTAATGGCATCATAGTATTTTTCTAGCATTCACCTCAAAACTCTCCCACCCCTACCTGTTACCCAGTACTGAAGCTGCTCTCATATTTTTGGAAACTTGTACAAGACCTTCTCAGTACCAATTTTCTGTCTTACTCTACTTAAATGGTCATAACAAAATGTCAGACAGTTTAGGACTTACAAATAATAGAAATTTATTTGTCATAGATCTGGAGACAGGGAATTTTAAGATCAAGGAACAGGATATTCAGTGACCACTAAGGATTCATTTTTCTGATTCATAAGTGATGTCTTCTCACTGTGACCTCACATGGTGGAAGGGGTGAAGGGTCTCTCTGGCTTCTTTTATATGGCCACTGTTCCTGGTAATAAAGATTACTAACAGGCAGTTGAGGTGGTCCAATTTCTGGTCTTTGTTTATTCTCATTACATTCTCCTAAACTGTTCAACCACTCGAGTGAAGGAAAAATTGTGATCCAACAGCCCGATGGTGGTTATATGCCAATGGTGGTTATAAGCTGACTTTTGGCTCTGCCTACAGTGTGGAAAGAACAGATACAGGTCTTTGTCTTTACTCCAATTTTCCTCTTTTCATCTTTACATTTCACAATAAATTTTAGGATCTTGGTATATAGAAAGCTAAGGAAAGGCAAAATAAGGTGAAAAGTGGTGTTTGTTTGTTTTCTACCCTCAAGGGCAATGGATCCCCAAACAATGTTACTTCCAGGGAAGAGTAAGATATGGTCAAATCCTCTCTAATCCCAGCACAGGACACGGGATGCTGTTTTTCTATTATGGAGGAAGGAGTTTCCATCTTCCATGAAAGTACTTACTGGGATTTGGTGACATTTTCTCCACTGACTTCCTTATAACTGCACAGATATTTTGAGGAAAGAAGTTGAGTATCAATTCCCAGAGTCATGTTTAAACTTGGTATGAATATCTGCAAAAAAAAAATGCTTTGAAGTTTAATAGGAAATAGTTGCTTCTAATCCTCATTAATATTCCCTGGTAGTATTTTATTCCCCAGTTTCTTCTTTTTAAAGGGAAAGAGGAAGGCAATTCCGAGGCCAAAACTTTGGCTCTATCTTTCCCAAAAGTTTCATCTAATGTTCACTTCTGTGTTGCTCACCATTTTTTGTTTTCTAGCAGAGTCAATTTATGGTAAGTAATCTGTGGTCAGGAAACAAATATCAGGTGAGCTCTTTATTCTCTTGATGAAGAGGAAAAATCTAGGTATTTCATAGCAAATAATTGGAACTAGGAGTAATGAGGTAATTAGAACTCGTATTATCATAAGCTACACATATTTCAGAGATAATGGACATTGCACAAGGAGGTAATCTGCCTCTTTTATTGAAAATCAATTCTGCCTCTCTACTTCTGAAGATTGTGTGGTTGGAGCTCTGGCAAATTGAGGATTGTTTTCAATGAGGAAACCTGGAGAGGAAATTGTTCTGCTGAGAATGGCAACAAATTAAAACTACAAATTAACATGAATCCACAGGAAATGTTGAATATCACTTTAAGTTTGTCACTTAGCCAGAGGTACTGCATGTTACACCGCATCCCCAACAATGGGAACAGGGCTACGCCACACTTGTGTTTTTAAGATTCCAAATAAATAAAATTGAGAATTTGGCTTTTGTAGTATTTCTTCATATGTTGAGCTTCTTGGATCATTACCTATAGCTATTTAAAAAAAAATAGAAGTTTCAAAGAATATTCATTTATTTAAGCAAAATCTCACTTTTAAAGAAATGGTCCCTCATGGAAGATCACCTTTATACTTTGTTTTTGGAGATATTAACATTTCACATAGCTTCCACATCTTCTTCATTAAACAAACACACAAACACGGCTCTCATTTTCCCCCAAATGATTTGCTGTCTATTTTTGTCATTATATGCATTAAAATTTGCAAGATACACCTTCCATTTTTCTTAATATTTGTACAATTACAAAATTCTTTTGACAGAAAACGTCCCTGTGAATGAAAGGCAAACATGCCATATTATAACAAACTTTTACTTAAACTAAGACATTTTGTTAGTTTTGTAGCACAAAAGCAAACAGAAATACTGCATAGCTCCTACAATAGTGAGACTCAAGCATACACACCAACACAAATTTATTCCTCCACAGTAACTGCGATGCTTCCAGACCTCCAAATACACAAATAGGTAGCATATTATAGTCATTATATGGAGAATATATATTCATGCATTATCTGTATAATCTAGCTAATGATTTGTTTCCACTTTCGTCTAAATTTTGATGCATATGGAAGGAGGCTAAAATTTTATCTCTACCCCACCGTGACTGACAAGGCCAGAGAATACAACTGGCTAAAGCCAATTAACAGAAGAAAGAAATGCAAGGTTTTATCTCTTTATGGGAGCCCCCATAGGAAAATGAAGTGAAAGGAAAAGCCAAACTTAAATGTTTAAAAAACAGGTGAAGAAAAAAAAATCAGCAACTGTGCAAAAGTAAGGACAACGTATGGTGAGAACAGAAGATAAGAGTTAATTTAACAAGATCTGCATGTATAAGTTTTTCTTGGCTGGGTTCTCTGTTTCTCATGACAAGGCAGTGCAGGCAGGTCCTTCAAAGTACAGGGAAAGTGTTTCTCACGTGGGAGTTTTCTCTGGTCTTGGGTTAGAAGAAAGTGGAGGTTTTTCGTTTGTTTGTTTGTTTGTTTGTTTGGGGTTTTGTTTTCCTGGCACAAGGAGGGAAGAGTGTCTTTTTTTCATCTGATATTTTCCAAGTGTCTTTGGCTTAATGTAATCCTTATGCAGAGGGGTATAGTTTGCATATAGGTGCATATTCTGACACCTTTCACATGTAGCTGGAGATTTTAACATTCTTAATGTCAACAGCATTTGTTTTTACACTCTCATTATTAAATTAATTGCTTGAAAAATAAGTCCTGCTTTAATTACTTGGATGAAGACCAACAGTCAGCATCTTACAAGTCTTCCCTTTTACCTGAGGAAGCCACATCAGCATGTGGACGTAGGGGAAAGACCCTAATTAACATAAGTGTCTGGGGTCAAAAAGCAACACTAATGGATCAGCACATAGATTGTTTTTCTATATTGTGGATAAAATCTGCATCAGTTCTTTATTTGAAAAAACAGATCTTAAGATCAGGAACCCTAATATACTCTAAATATTCATAATGTGTAGCACTGTGTCTGACACAGTAAGAGTCCCTAAAATTGATTAAATAAAATTTAGAAGATCTATAATTAAATAGGAAGATTTGTCTTATTTTCCTTATTAGAATATGAGCTTCCCTAGAACAATGACCTTGATTTCTACTTCTTTTTGCCTATTCATGCTACAGCATTCATTTCCTGTAAAAACTGATAAAGTTCAATGAAAATACATTTAATTATATTTGCACATAATATTATATATGTGTGTATATATACATATATTTATATACATATATAATAAAAAATTACATATGTATATATATAACTTTTTTCTGTGCTAGAAATTGGACCCAGGGTCTCTCATACATTCAAGGCAAGGGCTCTACCACTGAGTTATATCCCCAGCCCTATATTTAGATATACTTTAAATTACAATTTTTAAAAGCGAAACAAAAAGCCAAATATAAAAAATAAGCATAATCAAAACGTAAAATCTCTGTACAGTTAAAAGTAGCTTAGAGATCTGTAAACATATTCAGAGTTTTAAATTATGTTTTTCATTAAAAAGTTACCTATTAGGTTACTTTTGTAAATCAAGAATTAAGAGATGAAGGGCACAGTTTCTGCAATGACCTACATTGCAGTACACAGAAATTGATAGAGTATAATCTCTCCAAAGAGGCTGAATGTATGACATGTTGAAAGCATGATGAAAGTCACTAAGTCTGTCTTATCGGGGAAGTAGAGGTTAAAAAAATCCTTTAGAAAAAAAGGATAAATAATGCATGAGCATGAGTTAAGATTTACAGCCAAATTGATCTTCTGGGGTCTGGAATCCTACTTTATTATTTATTTCTATTAATAATATTCAACACAGTGTTGGCACTAAATAGACATTTATTAGAAACATTTCTAATGAATCCATAACACAAATTTAGACTGAACACAGTTAAAAGTGACAGATATATTAGATAGGTGGTTCAGTTGATAGACTGATCACAATCTATCACCAGAGCACCTTCAGAGAAATGGGGAAGTGAATCCCTCCTGGGAGAGTGATACTCGATAGAGAAGAGGCTTTGGAAATCCAATAGGAAGGCAGAAAACAGGATGGGTCATCACCAAGGCGGGTGAGACCCACCTTGAGTTTCAAGCAGGAAGGAGAGGATGGCACACAGAGGTGGGACTGGATGAGGATTTTAAAGTAAGTGAATGGAAAGGAGGATCCAGTAGAGTGAAGGGGACAGAAACAAGGTATCTTAAGAGTTTGTACACCTGACAGTGTGTTTTCCAGTGAGGATGATGGCAGGGGCCAGAGGAGAAGCAGCTGAGTCAAGTCATTGTCATGAATGCAATGGCAAGATCTGTGCCTGGCTGCATGTCAGCCAGGACAGGGGATCGCAAGGGATTCCCAGGGTCGTGGTTAAATCAACCTGCTGGGTCATTAACTGAGACTGAGGGTGTGGAGGAATGGTGGGTTTCGGAAGGATGATGCTAAATTCATCTCAGATATGTTGATCTTGATGCAAGTTCCAGTTACAAAATTCCAACTACCAGTTGGATGTATAGATTTTAGAGATAGAAATCTAAGAAGGAAATCTAAGATTGGGAGCCATGGGTTATGTGTGGTCATTGATATCCTGGGAAAAGCTGAGCTCACCTGGGGTGAAAATGATGGAGAGAGAGAAAAAAATAAGGGCTAACGAGTTATCCTGCAAAAAATGAGTGTTAGGTAAACCAACGAGTCACATTGGGAAGGAACAGCTAGAAGGGTTGGATAAAAAAAATAGAGGCGATGGTGTAATCAAATTCATGGTAATAAGTATTTCAGAGAAGAAGTAAGAATCTGAATGGCAATTACCACAGGAAGTAGGGGAAAACCAAGATCTTGGCTGTGGCAAGGAGGACATGATGGGTAACTGAGGTAGGAGAAGCTTGAGTGGAAGAGAAGAAGTGTCTGCCTTCAAAAGGCTAAAGGTCAAACGCAAACTGAGGAGGTAAGCATGAAGAACCGTCACCTTTTGTTCTTTTAATGTTGCCAGTATAGGGAAAACTAAATGCCCAATAGTTTATCCAATGTAATTTGGGGGAACGCTGAAAATAATTTTCTCCTTGCCAAAAATAAAAGGGAATAATTTCATGGATTAGCAAATCATAAAAATTACTTTCTGATACAAACATGGCAACAATGTATTTAACCAAGTAAAAGAAAATTTACAATTTCAAGGCGTGTAATATAGTACATATTATATAATGGGACATTGAGGAAACATGTTGTTTTAGTCAGCTTTTTCACTGCTGTTGACTAAGTGACCAGATCAGCACAATTATAGAGAAGGAAACGTTTATTTGAGGGCTTATCATATCAGAGGTCTAAGTTCTTGGAGAGCCAACTCCATTCCTCAGGGCCCAAGGTGAAGCAGGACATCATGGCAGAAGAGTGTGGCAGAGGGAACCATCTGACATGGTTAAGCAGAGAGACAGACTCCACTTGCTGGTCACAAACATATACTCAAGCCAAGCCCTGCCCCGATTCCCACCTCCTCTAGCCACACCCACCACTTCAATTACCAGTTAATCCCTGTCTGGGGACTAATTCACTGATTGGGTTAAGACTCTCACAACCCAATCATTTCTCCTCTGAACCTTCTTTGCTTTGTCTCACACGTGAGCTTTTGGGGGACGCCTCACATCCAAACCATAACACATGTAAGATTGCACCTTTAAGTCTGATGCTCTCACACATTACATTTATCTCAGTTTTATGTCTCAGAGTAAAGGAGTAATAACCTAATCACATCAGTACAAAGGTACAACAAAAATAAAGTTTAATATACAACCAGAGAATTTAGGAAAGTCCAAACAAACAATTTAGAGAATTAAAGACAAACAAGACAAACCTGAAGCTCTCCCTTTTATTTTTTTCTTCGAATTTTTTGCTTTCCAGACAGATTAGTGAAGTGTGTCCATGTTTAGGATTCAGTACATTGCTGATAATTTTATACAATGAAAGCTGGATATCTAGTTGGGGATGAAGTTCATAGGTAGAGGACTTCTTTAGCACTCATGAGGACCTGGGTTTGATCCCCAAAACCACACACATACACACAAAATGTAGATGTTTCAATTGTATATTAAGTCCACCTATTTGAATGTTCTTGAGCTATAGAAGTTCTGTCTCCAAAATAAATAATATTAATAAGCAACATTTAAGTTTGTTCAGCTGCATCTGGAAAATATGATTTTACCAAGATTAGAACCCATCTGACCTTTTTGAACTTGCTTTTTAAATCTTTGGGGAATGAGATTTGTTTAT
This sequence comes from Sciurus vulgaris, assembly GCF_902686455.1. Classification (NCBI taxonomy): domain Eukaryota; kingdom Metazoa; phylum Chordata; class Mammalia; order Rodentia; family Sciuridae; genus Sciurus; species Sciurus vulgaris. The sequence continues at coordinate 134,527,821 of NC_136470.1, forward strand.
CCTTTTAAAAGTATGACTTCCTGTTTAGGAAGACAGCTTCTAAAAAGTCAAAAGGCTTTGTGGACATCAGGTGGTTTGTTCCACAGGCAATTTTATTTTAAGAGCTGTGCATGGATTAATTATAAACATATGGATTTTATTTTCTCTAATAGGACAAGTGGTTTTTTTTTACTTTTCAATAGGAAATATCACCAAAATGCAATTCTAGTTTTGCTACACAAAACATTCCAAGTGAAAGTTTTGGAAATAAAACATACAAACACACAGCTTTTCTTTGTTTGCAAATAGAACATTGCCATTTGCGTGGAGTAACTGGGATATGAGATAAGTATAACCCCACACAGTTGTCCAGCTCCCTGACAGAATTAACCTAGACCTGTGGCCTTGTAGGATTTAACACAGTTTCTATTTATTTCCACCAACCTGAAAGGTCAATGACATCTGATCATTGTTACTCTTGGGAAGAGTAAATCATTGTTACTCTTGGGAAGAGTATAAGTCAGAAACAAAACCCTCCATGCTTACTTACATTTTAGTGAAACTTTGTAATTTGTTTACCAATCTGTGGCAGTAACACAAAGTAAAAAAACTTGTTCTTTGGGAAAAAAAAAAAAAAAAAAGTCCATGAGAAATGATAGAGGTGTCAGAAAAGGAAAGAAGGAAGGAGGGAGGGAGGGAGGAAGGGAAGAAGGCATTAACATGTTGTATGAGAAAATGCACAGGAAATACAGAACTGTTGGCAAAAGAAGATGAAAATGCTGGAAATGCTACAAAACTTTCCACATTTGCTAATTTGGAAACAGATGTTCTTAAAGAACAATTGCTCTTGAAAGCCCGTGCTCACATTAAGTAGCTTCACACAAATGACTGAAGGACGCCGAAGTTCAAAATACATGACATGAATTTGCCAAAGACTGTCATTCACCATGACATAATAGCACTAAATGATATCATATATAATTATAATATCATTATAATTATATAGGTGTCATTTACAGTTATTAAGTCATGGTGATTGGCAGTCATTTAGTAAATAATATAAATTAAATATTATATATAATATCAAATATATATATACATATATATGTATATACATATCATCCATCTGGGGAAACTGAGACTCAAAGAGATTAAATGACCTCCCCAGAAACCAGGTCATATATTAGCTCATCACCCAGGTCCATTTGACTTTACTGTTTTTGAGCATTAAAAAGACAATATACAGTTTACACATGTGATTTATTAATTGCCTCCGACTGAGGCCAACTATTAAGTTCTATGTAAAATATGTTTAAGGAAGATGGAAGCTTGACTTTTGTTACTGAGCGGAGTGGAGGTGTGAGTGAGCTCTGGAAACATGGTGTCTGAGCCCAAACCCTGCGGCAGCCTCAGAGCTGTGGGCTGAGGTTGGACACCATATCTGAAGCCCATAGCTCAGGCTTCTCATCTGGAGGTGTGGGCGTTGATGGCTCCCACCTGGAGCACAGGTTCAAGTGAAGCAGTGCATGACACAGACCACCCAACCATGTTGGCTGCTTCAATCAACACATCTCTACCGCCATAGCACCCTTCTTTGGCTACCCAATTATTTGGTTTTTTGTCCTCCATCTCTTTAATATTTACTTAATTTAATTAGAAATAATAACCAATAAATTGATAACTATTGTTAGATTAAGAAAAAGAAAGATATGCTTTCAAAGATTCTCAGTATAATACAGCCTATCTATTTCTTACACATAATAATATTTATTTGGGGGATTCATCGTGGGATTATATATGAAAATAATCTTGATAAACCTTACTAACAAGAAGTTTTTGTTAAGATAATACAATATCCAGTCTGAGAATTGGAAACAAATCTTCAAGTTCCCCAAAGAATCAGTCAAGATGATACAATCCGAATTAAGCGCTTTGACATCTTTTTAAAAGGGTGTTTAACTAGCAGACAGAAAGACAAGGAAGCTGAATCAACTTAGAAGCTCCCTGCGTTTTGCGGCAATGGTGTTGTGATCCTTCCAGGAGGGGGAGGTGAGCTCACGCCATTCTGAGCTCTCTGTGCACTGGAGCATAAAAGGAGGAGGTGGGTGGGGGCAAAGCTGGGCCAGAGCGAAGGGAAGAGACGCAGCAGCGGGCAGTGGAGCCCTGAGGCAGAGACATGGATGACAAGACCGGGGTACACGCAAAGGTGTTCAGAGATGACGCAGCTGAGAGGGAGAAGGGTAGGCTGTGACCCAGTTACCACAAATAATCAAAGAAAATAACTGAGGACGCCTTTCCAGGGGGAGATGAGAGGCTCTTTCAGAACATTTCCTGGAACTCCCTTTGGCAATCCTCCTCCGACAGTCTCACAATCGTCCCCATCCATCTGAACATCTCCATATTTTGTTTTACATATTTCATTATATTTTGTTAAACATTCAGCACCCTGTGAAGAATGCTATGCCCAGGTGCGATGTCTCCATGGTTAGGACTCAGCTTCTCTGCGTTGGAAGATTTGCCAATAAAAATAGATAGGTGAAGACCTGGTACAATAATTAACTGACTAAATCTCCCTGTGTTGTGTATTTATTGTTGCACTTATCATATGATTTATTGTGTGTGTGTGTGTTTCCAGCTAGACCATGAGATGCCTTGTGGGAGAAATTCATGTTATTTCTATCTTTAGAACCTGGCACGTAGTTGCATTCAAAATCAACGGGTAAGCCAGGCCTGGTGGTGCAGGCCTGTAACCCCAGCAACTTGGGAGGCTGAGGCAGGAGGATCTTGAGTTCAAAGCCAATCTCAGCAAAAGGGAGGTGCTAAGCAACTCAGTGAGACCCTGTCGCCAAAAAAAATACAGAATAGGGCTGGGGATGGGGCTCAGAGGTCGAGTGTCTGAGTTCAATCCCCAGTAGCCTCCCCTCCAAAAAACAATAATAAAAACTATGGGTGACATGAAAAAGGAGAAAAAAAGGAAAGGAGGGAGAGAAAAAGGAAGAAAGGAGAGAAACAAGGGAGCGCGGGAGGAGGAAAGGAAGAAGAGTGAAATCAGGTATAGGAATCACAAACGAGAAAATGGATGATGTCACCCCAATCTGCTGAGACATTCTATTTTAAGCAATAATTTTGTGTTTCAGAGTTCCACTGGATTTAATGCCCCATGAGGGGTCAAAGAAGAAAAGTAATGCCTTGCATATACACAACATTTTATTATTTACACAGTTCTTTCCGACGTGTTCTTTGTTCGACCTATACAGCCATATCAGGAGTCAGAAATCACCTCTTGCCTTCCATTGGAAAAGAAGAAACTGAGGCTCATGACTTCCCAGGTGTACCTGGGTAATAAACAGCAGAGCTAGAAGCACACTTAAATTTTCTAAATCTACCAACTTCTCAGGAACATAGTTTAATTCTTTTTAATTCATAAGTAAAAATTTGGGGAAATTTTTCTGAGTTCATGTGTGTTTCCACAGCAACTCTATTAAAGAAACACCTTATGTTTATTTTATAAATGAAAAAAAAATGAGAGGCTGAAAGTTAAAGCAAATTATCTAAGTTCATACAGTAATGTTAAAGCTGAGATCTAGCCATTATTATCCTCCAATAAAATATCTCTGTCCTTAATAGAGTATAAATATGCACTTAAAGTAAGATAAATTGTAGTTAACTCATAATGTCATTCTGGAAATTTTAGGCCAGTCTCTGAGGCCAGTGAGCTGTGTTTTTTGGCAAAGTATTGAATCTAGTTGTATCTGCTTCTTTCCCATGAAATGAGGTTAAATGGAGTAAATACCCAAGCTACCCATGAGATCTAAGCCTGGAGGAAGAAAATCTATGAACAGTCTTCATAGCACTGGCATAACAGACCACGAAAGAAGAGATCAGACAGCAAAAGCCAGCACAGCACTAGGCCATGATGACTCAAGAGGAGAATGAAGCATCACTCATAAAATACCTATGCCTTCAGTTAGAGATCTGATTGTTGTAAAGCTCAATATCTATCCTGGATAGCTGTCTATAGCCATTCAGGGTATAACATTTGAGAACATATATGCAATCCTTTGTTTTAACTCTGAATGATGTAGAACTCAGGAGATGGGCTCAGACCAGAAGAGGGGGTTACAACGTCAAGTTCATCTGCATGGAGAAGGGAATGAGGCATGCATTGTGGGGCCCCAGGGACCTCCGACATGCTGGGTAGCAGCACTGAGCCCCCAACCCATCTCTGGAACTTCAGGTTCGCCTAGGGTGGCCACCACAGACTGCTGTTCTGCCTTGACGGTTGGAGACATTACTTTCATTTCTATCTTCCCTTTCAACTCCTGTGCTTCTTGGGTGCATTTTTAGATGTCTTAGATTTTCATTCTCATTTGAGAATAATGCTCTATGTTCTCGTTCTTGACCCTTTGTCCTCCTTTTGCTGAAATGTCCCTTGGGAAACTTGCACAATCTAAATGACTAACTAGAAGTCACCAGATTACGAGCCAGATCTCTCTGTGCCTGTTAGTCTGTTTCGATTAGATGGTTCCACATCACTGCAAGTTAAATATGTATACAATCTGGAACTAAAATTTTCCCAAACCAGTGTTCTATCTGGAATATTCTCACTGGTTCTATAGGTCCATCTTTAGCCTCTCTCTCTTCTCCCCACAAGCCAGTTCTTTAACCTTTCCGAAGTAAACATCAGTGGATGAAATGACAAGCACATTATTTTCATGTGTAGTCTACTTTGATCTAAACAGTTATTTCCTTCATCTTTTGAATGAAGGTTTTTGAAGAGATACCTGATCTTATTTTACTCTAAAGCACTTAAAACATAAGTACTTTTAAAACATGAAGTAAGGAAAGAGAGTAATTAGAGGAGGAGTCTAAGCTTTCCCTCATGAGACGTTCTTCATCTCATCTATATCTATGTAGACAGCCACTTATAAACAAGAATCCATGTTTATTGGTCCAAAACGACTTTTTGAACCTATTCTCTCTCCTTTGCCCTCCCTTTCTCTGTCTCTCTTTGCTTATACTATCCCAACTCTTTGCTTCACATGTTTTCAAAGTAACTATGACTACTGAGCAACAATTAAAATTTAAATGAGGGACATCAAATATCCATTATATGATATAATTTGAGCAGTTTTCACAGTCTCAATTCTTATCAAACTGCTATCAGATTGAGCTCCGTACCCCAAATCTTTAAAAAATATGTTAATTGATGGAAATCAGGTATTAGCTCTTGATTGGCTACAAGCAACATGGATGACTTAAAATAAAGAAAAATAAAACTGGATTTTATAAGTTTCAGTGTCTTCAACTACAAACATTTTTGGGGCAAAACAGTTTCTCATATTGTGGCTAATTCTGCTATGTTCTGCCTTTTTTCCATCTTGTTCTCAGACTAGGATCTGACTCAGAACTGTGAATGAATACAAATAAAATAAGTAAAAGTTTGAAAGCAATTTTTAAAAGTCTAAAATATGAATTATAAATATAGAGAAAGCTGGTGCCTTCCAAAGAGAATTTAGAAAGATCAGGTAAAATACATCATTATCTGTAGACTAGTGAGATAGGTCTCAGCTACTTTTAGAACTGTTCTTGAGAACTCAGTAGGGGGAAAGTACTTTTGTATATTTTAAAATTTGTCATCAACTTAAGGATATATTCAATTAAGGTGTCATGTCTCATCTCAAGTGGAAAAACAAAGGTAAAAAGCCTAGTTGTACAATAGCATTTAACAGTTGATAATAGTGTTTCTGCCTGATTTGGTGTAATTACCCAGATTGAACCTGCTTGGCTTCAGAATTACAGGCAACCATTAATTATCTGCTCCCTATCCCAAAGTGTATATATTTTTTCCTGAGCTTTTAGGGTTAGGAGTCAAAAAGAAGTACAGCAGTTTGTTTTATTTAAACTTTAGTTTGTGGTATGTTTTACAAGACTTTGGGGAGAAAAGCAATTTGTAATACAAGACTGCTAGGTTTAACTTGCACTGGATAAAAAAGGAACATACCAGCTTAGCCCACCAACCATATAGACTTCAATAATGCATGCAAATGAGAACTTTTAAAACAGCATCCTCTCTTACAGTACTTCTTATTCTCTTTCTACATGTAAATAAAGCCAATTCCTATAAAAATCCGATGCCTTAAATAAATGGAATGGAAAGAACATTTCCTCTCTCCCCACCTGCCCATAGCTTTGAGATACTGAAAGAGAAAGATATAAAGAAAAAAAAAAAATGAAGAAGTTATGCTGTATGAACGCAATCCCTTTTGGCATTTTCTCCAAAGGCTGCAGTAAAGATTTAAATTGCTGCTCAATTATTCTAAGTGCCAGAGCTGTATTTCACTGAATGCACCAATAAGCCACGGGTGATGTCATGGTGGATCTTCTGTGACAGCATATCTCAAGAGAAAGTGAATCCTTCTTCATTACTTTGAGTTCAGGTTCTCTAAGCAGTTGTGCTTCACACAGCATTTTGCTAAAAAATCATGAGTTGGTATTGTAGTGAGGCAGTTTTTCTCTCCCAACTGTGGCATGACACTTACCCTCTGCCCATCCCCACCACACACCCTATTCCTCTATCCAGAGAGGGAGTCTTTCCCAGATAGGGACTGAGAAGTTGGATGTGAAAACAAAGGATTTTGCTTCTGGATTTTCTTTAGCATAATTCTCTCTATATTTTTTTAATTAAAAGATGTGCTCTCTTGGACCCTATGTGTCTGTTTTCCGTCACCTAGCATGGTGCCAGTCTGCTAGCAGACATTGACTCTATCTTTGTGAATTACAGGAGTCTGGACCCAAGGCACTGGTGGCCAAACCAAGGCTCACCGCAAGCGCCATCACAAAGGATGCTCTGGAAATGGCCCCCTGGAGTTATGCACACTGTTGTACACCTTTTTGTGGACACCTAATTATGCAATAGTATTGTTAGTATATTTTTAAAGAATAATTAAAGCAATTAACAGGCAACAAAGAATTTCAGCTATACAATGTATGACAATATCTCACTTATTCCTGGTAGTCAACTGAAGATTTTCATCACTACTTTTTTAGATAGATTAACTGAACCTCAGAGAATTAAAATAACTACTTCCCTAAGATCACACAGCCAGTATATTCAGAGCCAAAACTCAAACACAGGTCTATCTGATGCCAAGGCATATAAGCCCACAAATTATCTACTTTTATATAAATATTTGAAAGAATGTTGTGATTCCACAGAATTTCACAGAGCTCTCCATGTGATTGAGTCCTAAGGAAACAGATTTGTCATGACAATTACTCTATGATACCAGTAGGCATTTAGGCATCTTGGAGTTAGTAAAATACTGCCTCATTTTAAATTTTTACACACAGAAAGGCACACAAACATATTTTAACTAAGGACTTCTGGTGAAATAACAAAGTTCTAGAATATTCCTTAAAGCTAGTGTTTGATACAAAGCCAAAAACAAAACAAAAACAAATGAGTGCCTGAGGCTGATTTTAGCTTAGTAGAGAGTCATTTAAGTAAAGATATCAAAAGGGAAGAAAAACACAAGAGACTCTGTTTTTATTGCCATTAGATTAACTTCTAGACTATTTTAAAAAATACCTCTTTCACATTATTCCATTTGATTCCATTTCATGGCAGATAAAAAACTCAGAAGACTCATTACCTCTGAAAGATATTAGAATGGCAAGAGGAATTTGATATCAGGCTTGTCTACTACTCTACTGACTTTAAAAAGCATATTCACTTCATTAAGTATAGTTTTGGTACCACTGACTATAACGGAGATTGACTCAATGAAGTATGTTTTCCAAATAAGATAGTTTTTCATAACAAAGGTAGCCACCAAGAATTGGAAATTTTCACAAATTTAGATTTAGCTGGAAATCTTGTATTGATCAAATCAACTTGTATTGATTAAGTTTTCTTGCTAACTTTTTTTATGCCCCATGAGGCAATGGATGTAACAAAAGTTAATGCTGTTCTAGATTTAATTACTATTGAAAATAAATATCCATGAAATGAAAGTGGCAGGAAGCTACTTACAGAAAAATACCTTGACACATTAGCCAAGGAAGGGAACTCTAGGTCTGGCCTCATGTACATTTTAGATTTAAGAACAATTGATTTCCAGATGTTTAGGAGACAGGAAGAATTATTGCAAATTATCAAATATACTCGGAGGAAAAATATTTCAATTTAAAAAAAATTATAATGATTATCGATCATCCTAATAAGGATAAACCAGAGTGACAGACGGCATCTTCCCTGGCTGGCCAGGGAAGTCTTGGGCATTTCAGTAAAGAGCAAAGGAAGAACTGAATGAAGGAACACTTCAAAATCTGAAGTGGGGGATCCCCACAAGTTCATGGGAAGATGTTGAAATCTAAAACCAGTTGTGAATGAATCTGAGGACAAATAATGGCATAAAGGGTATTTCCAGGTATGTTTAGTTGGGAGAAGGGGGATATTCATGTGGCCTTGATATTGGCAGAGAGTAATGTAGTATTAGGTTTCTATTAGTAGTGTGCAGTACGGTATGTCTATAGTATTCAGGTATATCTGTAGGTGATGGAAAACTAGTATTACTTATTTCATCCCTGGCCTCTCCATTAAGAAAGCCCTTAAAACCAAAACTGATAATTAATCAATTGGATTAATAAGGGACAGAATTTCAAATGACATAAGGTAAAGAAACCAGGGTAATAATCTGATGTAAATACAAACTTTAGGTTTGAATATTGGTACTTCTCTTTACAAGTTGTGAGTTCTTTGATAACTCATTGGATCTCTTGGGGTAGCAGCTTCCTCTTCTGTAAACTGAACATCTTGTCATCATGAGGAAAAAATGAGCATCTAGTAACAAACAGTTGGTATGTAGTCCTCAGACACATGCAACTCACAAGTGCGTTAATCATTATTACTTGACTTGAATCCTAGAAAGCAAAATGAACTTCTAGTTAATTGTTATTGCTCTATCCCCATTTCAGGAGACTAACACTCAGGGGTTTAAATCAGAATCTGATTAACAAACACAAAATCAAACATCAAAATAATACAAGAGCATCAAACTGTTTATAAGCGAATTCAAGATCCTGGGTTCTAATTACACTCCAGGAGACAAAATCGCTAGAGATGATTTATAGAATCAATGATTATTACTACTTGCAGAATTGTGAGAAATCTGATAAATTCCAGAGATGAATAAGGAAATATTAGTTTTTAACATGAGAAGACAGAGTCCAGAAACCGCTGACTAGTGATGCAGAGATTGACTCACAGCATAATCCCAGAATGCAGAGCTGTGAGCTTCTAGAACTGGAAAGTATGCTCTCCAAAGCAAGCCACGTGCTTGAAACAAGCAGAGGAGACACCGTATAGTTGAATTTTAGAAAAAAGAACACACACACACACACCACAGTAACGTCTCAAGAGGTCTTTAGAGACACATGGAAAACCCGCTGAGACAGTAGAAGTAATAAATCCACAGGTGCAGGAGCAATATTAAACAAACAGAGATCATTCTCGGTCTTAGCAAGAGGAAGTTCTCGAATGCTACCACGCTATTGATGTTTCTTTAGAGTCTCTGACTACAAAAGAAAAGCGTTATCAACAGCCATACTCAGGTAGACACCAGGGGCATGCGAGGCGTCCATTACTTTTCCTTCCAGCGCAGCTCCACTGGGATGGAATTTTCTGTCGTGTGCACAATCCCTCTGTCCCTGGCCATACTATTAAGAAACTCACAAATCAGGAACCTAAGATGTACACAAGATACTCCCTCGTTCCTGACTTTTCTGTTTTCAAAAGTTTATTCCTTTGTTATCAAATTTTTTTGGAGGGTACCGGGGTTTGGAGTCAGGGGCACTCAACCACCGAGCCACATCCCCAACCCTTTTTTGTATGTTATTTAGAAACAGGGTCTCACTGAGTTGCTTAGTGCCTTGCTTTTGCCAAGGCTGGCTTTGAACTTGCCATCCTCCTGCCTCAGCCTCCCAAGCCTCTGGGATCACAGGCCTGTGTCACCACACCTGGCTTCTATCAATTTTATTTTATTTTTTTGATAAAGACATAACTAAGCAGTGAGACAACAAGGCTAAGAGAGGAGGAGTCATTGTCAAGCTAGGTCAGTTTAACATTGTGGTCATCTGGGAACTCCAGGGCAGACATACCTCACAGACATGTTTGATTAGCTCATTATTGTGATTTTGTTTTACTTTTAATTGAAATGCATTTCCACAGTGGAGAAGGCATGAACTCATGGCAGGATCAGAGAGTAACTTACTGGACTGAAATGTTGACCCCAAGTGAGTAAAATGATCTCCTCTAGAAGGGTAGGTGCTCTTCATCTTCTCAAACAACTCTCATCACTGGCCTGGTCTTCATCTCTAAACTCAGTTAAGAACCAAAATAAACAGGTTGTAGGGAGACAAAGTGCAGTTTGTTATAAAGAAGGGCAAACACTGAGATATTTAAAAATGCACAGGGATTTCCAGATTTAAAATGACAGAGGTTTACCTCCATCCTTCCAAAGTGCCATTGAAATAGCTGTTTGTATGTAAAAATAAATATTAATGAACATGACCATGAATGGTGATTAATAAATATTAATGAAATGTTAACGTGTGATATAAACCCCTTGCTAAGAAGTTTTTAGAAAATGTTAGTAGACACTTATTGGGATGATCTAGAAATGGTTTCAAATTTTGATAAAAGTCCAAATTGGATAACCCACATATATTCAAAATTAATTAAATGATTTTTGAAATATCAATTGATATTCCAATTGATCAGTCTATAAATATTTATTGAATATATGTATTATGTGCATAGCAACATATGCTATTATGGTATGATAATATAGGTCTTCGTGTGATATACTACATATGTTATTCTTTACTAAAGTTGGCCACCTCTTTCTCTATTGATATTCCAATTAGCCACTTGTATTACTTTAGCCAATGAAATTGACTGTAAAGAATGTGTGTCACTTTGAATCCGAAGCTATAAGATCCAGCACATGGTTTACCATGTCTATTTTTACCTTTCACATAAAAGCAATAGTGCTTCAATTAGAGAATGTCATGTCAGCATGAGCAATAGATTGAGGATAACTCATGAATGTTTTATAATATATGCAAAACCCAAAACCTATGCTATTGTAAACTATTGAGATGGGGGTGTCATTACTCTCACATAGCTTACCTATCCTGATTAATACAAATGGAAGAGGTTGCAAGAATTAAGGACAAGAAACTGAAAAAGAAAAAGTGTTGTAAATAAATTGTCTACATGGATTTAGAAGTCATTTCACCAGAACACAAGCAAGGAAAAAACCTGGAAAGAAGCAGCTCATGTCTTCAAAGGATTTGAGTGAGTGAGCGAGGTCAGGAGACACCAGCAACAGGATGTTGGAAGATCATTTAGGTGAATGGCAGGAGTCTCAAAGCACACTGGTTTTACCAATAGAGGTGAAGCAGTGCCTGAGAAGTATACTGATTGTTTCAGCTGGGGTTAGGCAACAAAAAATCCAGTAACAAGATAGGAGTTTCTTTCTTAACTAGAAGTACAAAATAAGCAATTCAAAGGTGTTAGAGTGCTCACTGTATCAGGACCAAGGCTTCTTCCTTCTGGTTGCTGTGCCATCTATAGTCTCCATTCCCCAAGTCACTGCTGTCCAGCCCCACCATCACACCCTTAGCCACTTTGTCTTATGCTACCTAATCATATAAGGAATTCTTGGAAATGTCCTTACTTGAGGTAACTCTGATTCAGCCTGAAACTGAGCGTTCTATTATCATAGTAGAAGAAAATGAATAGTCAAGAGTACTAGCAACCTCTGGCCATCAATTAAAACCACAAGTCAACATATAAATACAGTTTGAGAGAATGACAGACTTCCTCTATTAGGGAAACTGCATGGACAGTGAATTCCTGAAGGAAGAGCTAGTGTTCAGGTAAGGATAGCAGGCCAGGAAGGACCAGAGAGGTGACTAAGGATGAGGAGGATCTAAACAATGACCACAACTTTCTCAGAGAACACCTTTGAAGTTTTGGGAACAGGTCAGTGCTATGGTTTGGACTTGAGTTGACAACCAAAATCTCCTGTATTAATGCAAAGATAATCAGATATGAAACAACAGAATTTTGGAGCTATAACCTAATTACTCCATCCTTGTATGCATGGACTGACCGAGTGGTAAGTAGGCAGGTGGGGCATGGTTGGAGGAGGTGGGTTACTGGGGTGTGACATGGAAGGATGCTTCTTCCTGCAGCCCCTTTTATTCCCCCTCTGTCTGCTTCCTGGCCACCATGAGCATAGTAACTTTCCTCCACTTCTCCATTTGACCATGATGGAACCAGTCAATCCTGGAAAGAACCTCTGAAACTGTGAGCCCAAAATAAGGTTTTTATCCTCTAAGTTGGACTTGTCAGGTATTGTGTTCACAGTAACAACAAAACTAACACAGAATGGTACAGAGAAGTGAGGTAGTGGCTGTGAGTAACTTGACTATGTGGTTCAGAAACTTTGGAAACTGGCTCAAAAAAATTTTTGTAAAAGTTCAGAGATGTAGACAGGAGGTTTAGAATCTTGTAAGAAGAGCTTAATGGGAAATTCTGGTGGGAACTCAGAAGACAAAAATGTGGATGAGAATGCAAGCAGCAAAGAATATACTCATGAGGTTCCAGAGAGGAATGGGAATTATGTTGGAAATCAGACTAGAGGTCATTTGTATTACATTCTAATAGAAAACTTGCCTGTATTTTGCATATGTCCTGAGACTTGGTATGAGGCTGAATTTAAAAGTAATGGAATAATTAATCTGGTGAAAGAAATTTCAGACATTAGAGCATTTAGGCAGTGGCATGGATATTGCTATAAGCATTTAGCCAGGTTTTCTGTGAGAATTAGAAGCAGATAGCAAAGCAGAAGGATTTTTAAAACATAATTTTACCAGAAAAGTGTAACTGGGGCCAAAGAAGTAGTGGTTGTTGAAGAGATTATCATCACTAAAGAGCTGCTAAGTACTTTGCACAGAGACATTAGAAATGGAGGCATGAGAGAATCTGAGGAATTGGCAAGACCAATCCAGGGTGTGAATATAAAAATTGCTTTGAAACCATGGGGACATTCCACTCACATAGGGAGGCCTAGGAAATTGTTTCACCATGCTCAATCATTCAGTCACTCAGAGATCACTTTAGCTGTCCCCCAACTGGGTCCAGTTACTACGTGAACTAACAGCAGAACTTGGCATCATCTGTGTGAAGCTGGCTCTGCAGAAATTCAGGATGCTGGAGTTTGGAAGTAATGGAGGCTTTCACCAATATTTTAAAAGAAAACCAGGGGAGCTAGACAAAGTGTATTATGGTCAGAATCCCTGCAGACTGTGCCAGAGAGGGTGATGTGTGAAGCTGTGAGGAGAAAGCCAAAGATGAAATTAAGATATGCCAGTAACGTGGAACATCTGCCGAGAAAGCCACAGACTGTGAATAGAGCCAGGTTATGAACTAAAACCAGCAGGGCCAGAGAGGTGGAATGGGATTACACAAGCCCTTGGAGAGAATGCCATGATACCATGTGCCTCAGATGATGGAGGTGGAGCTACAGGAAATGTTTGCCTAGCTGAGCTTAGGTCTTGGCTTGATCCTGACCCTTCTTTTTATGGCATATTCTTCCCTTTTGGAATGGAATGTTTACTCTGGGTCACTGTTTATTGGATATATGTTACTTGCTTTTGATTTTTACAGGGGTTCTCTGCTAAGAGTTTGCCTTGAGTCTCAGGTGAGACTTTGGACTTTAAATTTTCAGCAGTGCTGGTACTGTTAAGATTATGGGGACAAATGAATTTTACATTACAAGATGGCATGGACTTTGGTGGGGTATGGTGGATGGAATGTCAAAGTTTAGATAGGAGGTAACTCCTGTGTTAATGCAGGAATAATCAGAGGGCAAATTATTGGGTTGTAAGAGCTGTAACCTAATCATTCATCTTAGTTTGAATAAACTAAGTAGGTTGTGACTTTATGCAGGTGGGGCATGTCTGGAGGTACATCACTGAGGCATGCCCTGGGAGAAACCATCTTTCTTGAGTCCCCTTTTTCTCCCTCTCCCTCTGCTTTATGGCTTCCATGAGCTGAAGAGCTTTGGTCCACCTTGCCCTTTGACCATGATGCTCCATATCACATTAGGTCCACAGCAATGGAACTGGCTAACCACAGACTGAACCTCTGAAGCCATGAGCCAAAATAAACCTTTCCTTCTCTAAGTTTGTCTCATCAGGTATTTTGGTTACAGTGACAAAAACCTGACTAATATAGTAAGGGAGAACAGTAATGATTTGGTGAAAGTAAAGAGAAAAATGAATGATGTAGAGGATGTACATCTGTATTGAAAATAGGTCCACAGTTGGGTTGACTGGTTACAAATGTGTGAAGATACAAAGAGCCAACTCTATCCTCAGCACATCAGGACCTGGCTGCATCTTAGAAAGACACGGAGAATGTGAGAGCATGAGCATGTTTGGCAGCATCTTTTCAGGGCTGAGCTACCAGGAGCGGAGGTATGGAAAAAGTCGGAAGAGCTGAGATGGCCCCGGTTTTGACAGGAGGTACAGAGAAATGCTTCAGGACATTTTGATGAAATCGACACTGTCCAACAGAATCTGCAGAATCTAAGGCTGAAGTCTCAAATGTGCGGACAGAGAAAATATACAAACCTTTGTCACCACTGTTACTAAGAACATCCTGCATCAAGATGGGTAACCCTCTGTGGCATTCAAGGTGTACACAGCACCTGTGATGTCAGTGTGTAAACAGATCTAGGTGGACTCATGGTTGCTCCCAAGGTGGCTGACAACAGATTGCCTCCTTCAGCAATGTTTGTAAATAGTTTTAAATATTTAGTTGGAGAAGAAAATGAGGGTCTCATGTCAGGAAGAGAGAAAAAGTCTACTAGTGGTACAGCTCTGACTCCTGTTCTATCTTGCTCTTTGGTCTTCTCTCCCTGCTCTTCAGCAAGCTTGCACCATTCACTGGGGAACCCTGAAGCCCTACTGCTAGAAAACAAATCCATGCTTCAAAGACGGCAATCTGGAACTCATCCATTATTGCTGTGCATATTCACCGAGGTTTCACTGCCTCCCCCAACCTCTCTCAAGGAAACACAGTGGTCTTCTCAAATGGAAACAGGAATTTTTCCATCCTACAGCATTTGATGTCTGAGTCCCCCGATAGGCTGCCACCATGGCATATACTGTGTAGGGGCTCTCGATTTGCCTCTGTCTTTAGGACTCAGCTTGGATCCTAGAAACACAGAGAAAAATATGTGACTTGTGTCCTCAGAGAACTCAAAATAGACTTTGAGACTGTTTTTCCCCCTTGGAAATAAAACACAGATTCACTTCTTTTGTCTGTCTCGTGAATAACTTAACTTGCCTGGCTCTTTTTCCACTCTTGTTCTTGAAACTTTATTGGCAGCATGTATCTGGATGGGTCACTGCAGAACCTCTGTGGACTCCAGAGAGATTTCTGACACCAGTCAAAGCAACATTCATGAGAATCTTCCAGGAAATACTGTCTGTCTCTGAAAGGTAGCCCTTGCAGAATTCAGATCCAGGAAAATCTTGACAAATACTCGAAAGCAACTTTCCTGGAATGAACTCATCCGTTTCTACAAGTGCGAAACAAAAATAATGTTAACCTACTTGGTGAGGGAGGAAACAGTCTCGTTTATAGTTACAATGAGTTGGAAGTAATTCTGTTTCTTTTCTGGTTTGCCATATCCAGCCTAATTGTTAGGATATGTGCGCCCTTCTAAAGACACTGTTTGCCTTGAATAAGATCTGAGCGGAAGTGAGTCTCAGTTCACAGCCTATGGAATCTATTTGCATCTCCAAGGAAATAGTTGTTTACTACTCTGTTGTCATTTGTTCAGAGCACAACACAGAAGTGAATCCCATCAATATTCATAGTACTCTTGCCTCCAGAGACTCCCTGTGTGATCCTGCTCCATTTAGCTCTAAATCTGTATTCCCATATAGATTTAAATAAGAAAGCTGGGGAAATTTTGAAGTCTTTTGTTCTCAGTCACAGTAATATTTTAATAGTCCACTGGGTATACAAGTATTGCCAATTCCTTTATTGCTTTATTATAGTCTACCACAAAAATACCCACCTTAGGGAAACATAACCCTCTTTTGTTTTGTTTTGTTTTTTCTTTCTTTAAATTTCAGATCCTGAAAAATCTTTACCTCTCTTCTTATTAGCATAGTTGTAAATCATTTCTGCTTCTTAAACTCAGATAAAGTTAAGACTATGTCATTTTTTTCAGTGATGAGTTTATATTTTTTAATTCAAATCTCAGTCAGTATTCTTACACTTATTTAGCAGCTAAACCTCAACTTACTGATTCTTGTTAGCATTAAACACCATAAACTTTTTGGTAAACCTGTAATTATTAAGTGAAAATATATATATATAATAAGTTGTATGACTACAAGATTAGAGAAACAACTCTAGTGTGCATGTCAGGTCAATCAGAAACTTCTGCCTAAAAATTAGCATTCTACATATACATGTTAGTTTTTTGGGTGGGTACCTGGGATTGAACTCAGGGGCACTAACCACTGAGCTACATCCCCAGCCCTATTTTGTATTTTACTTAGAGACAGGGTCTCACTGAGTTGCTTAGTGCCTCACTTTTTTTTCTCCTTGGCCTTAACATTACAGAATAATTTAATAGCTCTCATAGTGCAGTGGGAACATGGATTTCAGACTGGAATAATTCTTTTTTCTTTTTTCTCAGACTGCATTTTGATCCATTGTACACAAATGAGGTATAACTTTTCATTCCTCTGGGTGTACACGATGTAGATTCACACCATTTATGTAATTATACATAGGGTAATGATATCTGTCTCATTCCACCATCTTTCCCTCCCTCATTTGCCTCTACACAGTCCAAAGTTCCTCCATCCTTCCGTCACCTCCCCACCACCACTGATTATGCATTATCATCCACTTATCAGAGAAAACTTTTGGCCTTTGGTTTTTTGGGATTGGCTTATTTCCTTATCATTATATTCTCCAACTCCATTCATTTACCTGCAAATGCCATAATTTTATTCTTCTTTATAGTTAAATAATATTCCATTGCATATATATACCCCAGTTTCTTTATCCATTCTTCTATTGAAGGACATGTAGGTTGGTTCCACAATCTATCTATTGTGAATTGAGCTTCTATAAACATTGATGTGACTGTGTCACTGCAGTATGCTGATTCTAAGTCCTTTGGGTATAAACCTAGGAGTGGGATAACTGGGTCAAATGGTGGGTCCGTTCCAAGTTTTCTGAGGAATCTTCATACTGCTTTCCAGAGTAGTGACTCATGTTTGCTGAGGTGGCTTTGAACACGTGATCCTCCTGCCTCCCCCTCCTGAGCTGCAGGGATTGCAGGTATGCACCACCAAGCCCAGCTACATATACATATTACTTTGAAGCATATATTCAGCAAACTCCATGAAATGTGAATGTATAGCAAATGGGTAAGGATTGTCCCTGCTTCTCTAATGGAACAGAGTTGTTTAAATTTTCCTGTCTTTACTTTTATTATGCCATTGCTTCTAAATGTACGCATACACTTACAATAATCTTCATTTAAATAGATACAGTCACTGAAATTCCCAATTCCCCTATTTATCTATTTGGAAAATGATATAATATTCCAGAGTTAAAATTAAAGAAGATACACTTAAAACTTAATGAAATAATATGAAGAAGTAATTTGTGGTGCCAAAGTAATTAAATCATGAGTCTAGACACTAGAAGAGGAGGATCTGGAATATTATTCTATAGGGATTCTTTTCTTCCAGAAAGAATCTGTGCTATTTCTCTAGAGATGTTTAGAACACAAAAGCCTAAAACAAGTGAGACAGGCAGAAATAAGTAATTGTCTACATTAATAAAATTTGCCAGTGTACATTTAAGGCTCCAGTTCCAGTTCAGATCAAAGTAAACCTCCTCTCTTCTGTCCCCCATCAAGTACAGCTAAAGACCAAGTGCCTCCCAGCCCAGACTGAAAAGCGGCACAGAGTCCAGAATTGCGTACTTACCAGGGCAGAAACAGAGCAGAGGAAACCATTCTTTGTCTGGTCTAAGCCTCAGGAAAGGGAGCTCCTGGGTTCAGAGACAGTGGGGAAATTCACTGAGTCTATTTATTTGTTTGCCATTCTCTCCATCCCAGTCCTGGGCAAAACTGTGCCAGGGGTGGGAGAGTGGACACAGCAGCAGCAGTGGCAGCTGGCAGGTCCCTAACACTTAGAGGGAAAGGAACCCTGCTCTCTGACGAGAAGATTCACCACCCTGAAGATGCGGAGTAGTGTGAGGCTTGATCTCAGAGGCAGACACAATTGTGGGATGTTCACAACAGAGCAGGGAAATGAAGGACAGAGATCAGGGCCTTTAGAGTTATGAAGTGTCAGGCAGAGGAAATAATGCAAGAAATTAACCCTGTAAAACTGTGTCTGAATTATGGGGCTCAGTCCTGAACTACACAGCTACACTGTGACCCCAAAGAGCATGCCCAAGGTTCTGAGAACCTAACGGCATAGTTTGACCATTACCGACATCCCAGACAGACCTTTGACTGGCATACAAGCGAGATAGGGTCCAGCAACTGCAATTTTTTTGAAAAATAAACCAACTTAGAATTATAGCATGCAGTAAATGGCTTGAGACATTCAGCATTAAACTTACCCAGGTCTATGAACAGGGTGTAAGTTTCTCTCTCTCTCTCTCTCTCTCTCTCTCTCTCTCTCTCTCTCTCTCTCTCTCTCAATTTTTATCCACAAAAATTAAATGTGACCCAACCAAGTATCCAAGTGTAATACAACCAAGTGTCCAAGATACAATCTGAAACTAACTAGCATATGGAAAACTCGGGAAAAACTCATAAACTTGCAAAATAACAGAAAATCAACAGACACTAACCCCAAGATGACACAGATATTGGAATTTCATAACAAAAACTTCAACACAGCTATTACAGTGAAGTTTCAAGAAGTAAAGGTGAACATTTTTAAAGGAGTGGAAACACAGAAAGTTCTGCAAGAAAATAAGTGGTTCACAAAAAAATAAAAATTTAAAGCAAAATTGTGCAAACACTAAGACAAGACAAAACAAAATTCCTAGAAGGAGTCAACAGTCAAATAGAGGAGACAGATAATGGCTGTGAACTGAAGACCCTTTAATAGCAATTATGCACTTGGAACAAGAAAAAAGTAAAAATCTCGAAAACATTAAACAAAGCCTTATGCATCTGTCAGACAACATCAGCTAGTCTAATATTTGTGTGGTCGGTCTCAAAGCAAAGGAGAAAATAATGGATGGAGAAAAAATTAGAAGAAATACTGGCTAAAAACTTTCCAAATTTGATTAAGTACTTATGGATACAAAAAGGTCAGCTAATCCAATTAAAATAAATATAAGGAAATCCATGCCCGGAAGCTTCATCATCAAATTTTTGAAAATTAAAGACAAAATAAAAAATTTAAAAACAGTTCAAGAGTAATGAGATGTTACCTATGGGGGGTGATGGTCAGACGGTCAGTGGATTTCCCATCTGGCACCATAGAGCTCAAAGGGCACTGGAATAAGCATTGTTAAAGTGCTGAGAAGAAGGAACTGTCAACCCAGAACTCAACATTCCCATCGGCAGAGAAAGTGCCATTTAGGAATGGAGGTGAGACAGCCTAAGAGAATTTACAGGCCGCATAGCTGCTTTGAAAGAAATGCTAAAGGCAGCCCTTCCAAGAGAGGGAAATGGTCTCTTGCAGAATGAAGGAAGAACAACAGAAATTGTAAATATTTCTGCAAAGATAATTGACTATTTTTCTTCTCTTAAGTTCCTGAAAATATGTGATGCCTAAAACAAAAATTATAAGGTAACTAGTAATAGAAGCAAGAGCTCTCAACATGATAAGGGCATTTACGGAAAATCTACAGCTAAGATCACACTCAGTGTTGAAAGATGGAAAGATTCCCCTCTCCCACAAGACCAACAGGCAGACAAGGTGCCTGCTTTTGACTTTTGAACATTCTACTGCAAGTTCTAGTCAGAGTAAGAAATAAAAGGCATTTCAATTGGAAAGGAAGATGTAAAATTATCTCTATTCACAGATGGAATGTTCTTATGTAAGGAACATATAGGGATTTCCACACTCCCCCCCAAAAAATCAACAAAAACTACTAGGGCTAATAAGTTTTACAAAGTTATAGAACACAGATCAACACACAAAATAAGTGTTTCTATATGCTGTGACTGGAAACTGAAAAGTACCGAGAGAAAGCAATTCCATGTATCTGAAGGAATAAAATTCCATTCCATCTGAAGGAATAAAATACCAACAAATTTTACCAAGGTGCTGAAAGACTTCTATGAGGAAAACTACAGAACAATGTTCAAATATTTTAAATAGGAGGATTTCCCATTAGCATGCATAAGAAGACTTAATATTGCTAAATTTCATAAAAGAAATATACAGATTAAATGTAATCCCTATGAAAATTCCAACAGTCTCTTCTGTGGTAAATAGAAAACAGAAGGTGAAATTCATTTAGAATGCAGATGGTCTGTACTACAAAGTAAGTAGTCCATGTATGCCAGCATCAAGGTACTGATATACAGGCACCACATAGACCCATGGCATAGAATTGTGGGTTCCAAAATAAACCCATGTTTCTGTTTACAAATGATTTTTGACAAGACTGCCAAATCCTTTCGTTAAAGAGAGTGGTCTCTTCAGCAGATAGTACTGAACAACTGAATTTCTGCATACAAAATAATTGTTAGGTTTATACCCCACAACAGATTAAAAATAAACTCAAAAGGCATCAATTGTACAAATATGAGTTAAACCATAAAACTTTCTGAAGAAGCCAGAATTAAATCTTTATAAACTTTGACTTGACAATGAATTCTTAAACAAAATACAAAAGGAAGGAGAAAGTACAATAAGGAAAAGTTGGACTTCATAAAGAAAGCATTTTGTGCATCAATGGAATTATCAAGAACGTGAAAAGACAACTTACAGAATGAGAAGAATTGTTTTGCAAACCATAGGTCTGATAATGGCTTAATGTTCAGAATAGGGAAAGAACACCTACAACTCAACAACAAAAACCCAAACAAGGCAATCCCAAACTTGGCAATGAACTTGAATAGGTGTTTCTCTCAAATAGACCATAACCACAATTAAATCGAAACTACAATGAAAGAACACTTCATAGTTACTAAGCTGGTGATTATAGAAACAAAGAGAAAATAACAAATGCAATACACAAAGAAATTCTACAATCCAAGAATAGAAAGAAACACAACCCAATTGAAAAGTTGACAAAGGAGTTGAATAAACATTTTTCCAAAGGTGGTGTACAAAGGACCAGTGAGTACTTGAAAAGATGCTCAGCATCACTGTCATTAGGGAAATGCACTTGAAGCCACATGGACACCGCTGCACCCTCAGAGATGGCTGTCATAAAAACTACAATCACCAGTTTTTCCAGGAAGTGGAGAAATCAGAACCACCACACACTACGAGTGGCAATGTAAAATGGCACGGCTGCTCTGACAAAGTCTGTTTCTCAAAATGTTAAACAGAGAGTTACCATGGGACCCAGCGATTGTACTCCAGGGACACCCCAAGATAAATGAAAGCACACATCCATGCAAAAGGTTACAAACAAACACTCATAGCAACATTTCCTAATAGCCCCCAAAGGGAAACAAATCAAATATTAATCGACTGATGGATGTATACATAAAATGTGGAATGTCCATATCCATACAATGAATATTATTTGGAAATAAAAATAAAGTACCAATATATGCTATGATAGATCCTTGGTAGTATTTTGCTTAATGAAAGAATCAAATAACAGAAGACTACATATTGCAATTCCTTTTTTTAATATTTCCAGTATAAGCAAGTCCAAAGAAGCAGAAAGTCGATTCACTGTTGCTTAGGGGTGAGTAGGGTTTGAGGAGATGGGGATTGATGGGTTAGGCCTGGCTGATGGTGTGGGGGTTTCTTTTAGGAGCAGTGAACATGTCCCAAAGTTAGATGTCAGTGAAGGCTGTATAACCATGAGACTGTATTTGAGAATATTAAATTGTACATTTTAAATGGATGAATTTTTGTATCAACTTTACCTCAGTAAAACTGTCTTAAACATGTTTGCTATTCTACTGTAAAATACATATAAATAAGCTAAATAAATTCTGTCTCCTGCAAGCTTTAAACTAAAGACCTTTAAGTTAGAACCTGGACTTGGAATTTCTAGCAGCTTGTTTACTTGGGAGAATCGCCCCAAATACTAAACTATGCAAGTCAAAATGGATGTGTTGACAATAAAATTTGTCCTTGTTAATTTCAAAATGAATATAGAATGTTAATGCTATAGTCACAGAGAAGCTGAAATTGATATTTAATGAAAAAGAAACTCTAAGTGGTGTTTTCAAGGAGCCATTTTTGCATTATAACCAGGCAACCGATATTTTGCAGTAAAACTGCCCACAAGAAAATGTCTTTTGTGATGAAGATTTCCAGGAAGAGCGAAAGCACAAACTTAGGAGGACAGAGCAAAAAGTCCAGTATCGAAAATCAGTCTTGCACATCACCATTAAGCAGACATCAGTATAGGCAGATGACTTTGCTTTGGGGAAAAATTCAATCTCATAAATGACACAACTTTTTTGGATTCTATAGGCATGAATCATTCTCAAAGAATGTTAGTGAGTGAAAGAAATACAGACCGTCGAATGACAATATTTACAAATAAGAGAACTGTGTTTTACCCCACTAAAGATTAAAAAAAAATCTACAAAATTGAAAGAGCTAAATTTAGAGTGGAATCCAAGGTTCCTGATTACTTGTCTAATTTTTTTTCAACCAGTCTCACGCTGCTTAATTTGTCAAGTCCACTGGGTGAAAAAGGAATGTAAATAAACCTTAGTATAACTTTAGAATTGACCCTGTCAGCTATTTTTTTCATTGTGTACAGCTGCTTAAATGTATTGTCTTCAGCAAAAAGCAATGTAAGTAATTGCATAGCATAAAAGTAAATGTTAAATTATAATTAAATTATTCTGCAAGCCTATCACACTAAGTTTATGGCCATTTCATCATATTGCAGCCGCACACAGAACAACAATTAGAGAGAAAGAAATGTTCTAAATTGAGATCTCAACTTTCTGAGGACTTGACTCCTCGAAGGCATCTCCAACATTGTTTATGTCGTTACTTTTCATTTTAGTTTCTCAACTGTCAGCTCTTCTTTTATATATACATTTATTGTGATCCTTTCTCCTTCGGCAAATAGCCAAGCACGGGAAGATTCCAAATTAGATGCCTTCCAGTTTGACTTTGCACAGAAAGGTCCTGATTTGTTATTCAAGATTCACCTGGTACTTTTCCTCCTCTCACATTTTCCAGTTGTTCATTAGCTCTTCCTGAGGATGCTCCTGTGAAGGGCATTCTTAGCAGGTTTAGTTGACAGATGAGAACACACACCTTAATTGAAAAAATTATTTTGACTGAGGTGGCAGAATAAGGTCAGCTCAGAGTCAGAGTTAGAAGCCAAGGTCATGTTACCACACTTAGCACCCCTCACAGGCACCCTCTGCATGCACCTCTATCCGGTTTTCATGCAGAAGCAAAACTCATTTGTTTTGTAACCCCCTCGCTCTCCCAGCTGTTCCTTCAGAACAGCTACATTGCGTAGGGGCCCAGTCATGGGTGGAATCTTCGAGAAGAAAGGGCTATATCTGTAGTAGCGTTCGATGGGCATATGCTGTGGGTGAATCCCGTGGGAGCAGAGCAGCTCAGAGCCCATTTCTCCATGTGGATCTCTTCTCTTCCTGCTCTGCACAAGCACGATGCAAAGGCCACATAAAATAAGAGAAATGATGGACACACCTCCTGCTCACCTGAATGTCATTCATGATAACCCAGAAGATACTCAGTCTTGCCTTCCACTGTCACCGTGGACTGCAGGAAGAACAGGCAATGTTGCGCTCCATATCCCCGAAATCATGAAAAAAAATTACAAAAGTCAGTGCTAAAAATATGGTGCCCATCTGCTTAGCCCAATGTCAAGCACAGAGTAATTGCTTAATAAGTGTCAACCATTTTACTTGTTTATTTTGTCCTATTTTTGTGCTTTCTGCTATGCTAGACACATACACACTCTTTTATTTACTTCTGACAACGATGTGGTAGGTAGTTAAGCTTGACGTCATTTTACAACTAAGAAAAATAAGGTCAGAGAAGTGTAATATTTCAAGGTCCTACAGCTAGTAAAAGGTGGTCCCCAAACTGGATCAGCCCTCCAAAATCCAGTCTTTCTCCTTTTATGTAATTTCTTCACGAATTCAGTAGGATCATTGATTTCATTTATTGATTTCATTCAATAAATGTTTTCTTAGTTCCTTTTTTCTTAGTTCCTATTATGTTCTGGGCCTTCTGTGTAAGGTCCTTCAGGAAGAAGAGTGACTGTTCAGATAGGGTCTCTGACCTGGTGTGACTTAAAATACAGAGGGAGAAGGACAGATAAGAGGCCACTGAAAAGCAGCAACCCAGAACTCGTGGGAGCACACGGAGGACAGCCCAACTCCTGGAAGACAGTCAAACTGAGACGTGAGGCCTGAGTGTACCTTGGCCTGATCAAGTGAGGGATGTAGGCAGAGAGAACGGTCTATGTAGAAGCTCAGGGGATTGCCAGAGTAAGGCTCCACTCACTACAGGATGGAACTGGGGGTGCACAGTGGGTCAGGCCATGGAAGGTCTGAAGCCCACCATAAGATCGTGCCTTTATCCCAATTGGGATGTGGAGTCTACATTTTAAAGAAGATAACAGAGTAATCAGACATATTTTAGAAAGAAACTTCTTAGTGAAGGAATGATTTTTTTAATGACTGTTATATCTTCTTTGCCTGGATGTAGCTTTAACAAGAGCTATGACACTGGCGTCCATAATTAGTAAGTGACCAGCGCTAGAGTGAGACAGGTAGGCTAGAGAACAAGGCTGTGCCTCATGCCATTTCCAAAGCCTGGCAAGATGTTTTGATGAAGTGGGTTGGAAGGCCATCCGTTTAGCTGTTGTTGGGGTGAGTGCATTTAGCCCTCAGTTGGAATTCTGTGACAGGTGGCTTGCCAAGGCTTTCTACTTGGAAGGAAAGCTTTACCACAGGGAAGATAGTTCATGGTGTTAAGACATGGCCATTTACAAAGCATCC
This sequence comes from Sciurus vulgaris, assembly GCF_902686455.1. Lineage (NCBI taxonomy): Eukaryota > Metazoa > Chordata > Mammalia > Rodentia > Sciuridae > Sciurus > Sciurus vulgaris. Next base: position 134,553,086 of record NC_136470.1, read on the forward strand.
AGAAACTGGTCCCATTTCAAGAAAGGAAAAAGGATCATTTTCCCCATTCCTGACTTTAGTGTGTGTTCCTGAACTCCTAACCTAACACCTCCCCTTCAGCAGAAGACCCTGTCCCCTAGTTCGTGGAGAAATGAGGGCAATTCCACCAATCAACCTCCTGAACCTGCCTCCCTCACACATGCAGTGTTCTGTTCCCTTCCCCTCTCAATTTTTTCCTCTGTTACACTTGAGCTAGAAGATAGTCCTGCCTCATGCCAGATCTAAACCATGACTTCTTTCTCCTGCAACCCATCACCCTTGGGTCAGGGCTTCAATCAATTTTCTTTTATCTGCTCCCTCTCTTTTTGTTTGATTTTTCCTGAAGCATATTAATATGTTCAGGTCTTTCTGACCTTATCTTGCAAAAAGTTTCCATAAATGAAGATGGAAATGTTTTCTGCTGCCTCATTTTTCAGAACTTACTACTGAACCAAAATTGGGGTAAGAAGTGGAAAATGATGGAGAGGAAGGAAGATAATTGGTTCCTTAGTCTCATAAATTTATACTGTTGATCTCTCTTTAAACATCTTGACTAGGGTCTAAAATGGCTACTGCCATTGCCTCATCTTCTGTGATTCCAATCCATATCACTGAAATCTAAACTCTATTCTCACCATTATTTCTTCTCTTTCCAAGGATGACTGCAAATAGTCCATTGGGGGGCCTATTGGAATCTTTTCCACTTGGTAGCACAGCTGCTTTTGTAATGACTCACACTCTCTTTCTTAAATCTCTTTCCTCCAATGATGACTAAGGAATAAAAATAGATAAATTGGTCATCATCAAAATCAAACATGTCAAATCACCAAAAGGAACTATCAGCACAGTGAAAATTCAACCCACAGAATGGGAGAAAATACTAGCAAATTATATCCCTGATAAGAGATTACTATCTTAGCTATATAACGAACTCCTATAACTAAGCAATAAAAAACAACCCAATTTTTAAAATGAGGAATTGACAGAAATAATGTTTCTCCAATGAAAAAATATATATAGCCAATAACCTCATGAACGTTCAAAATCACAAATCATTAGGGAAAGTCACACCCAAATCATGAGATCATTTCCCCCCTCATTGGTATGGAAATTATTTTAAAAGATAGAAAATAAGTGTTGGTGAGGATGTGGAGAAATTGGAACCCTTGTATATTGCCATGGGAATGTAAAATGTTGCAACTACTATGGAAAATGTATGGTGACTCCTCAAGATATTAAACATAATATCATCATGTGATCCAGAAATCCCACTTCTGAATGTATTTCTAAAAGAATTAGAAGCCAGAACTTGAAAAGATATTTGTACTACCATATTCATAGCAGAATTATTTGCAGTATCTAAAGAGTAAAGAAACCCAGTAGGCAAATGAATGGATATATAAAGTGTTTGGAAACATACAACCAAATATTATCCAGCCTTAAGAAGAAAACAAATTCAGACACATGCTACAATACAGCAGAAGCTTAAAGACATTATGCTAAGAAAAATTAGCCTCTGACGAAAGGATAAATATTGCATGTTTTCACTTTTAGGAGGTAGCCAGAGTAGTAAAATGTATAGGAACTTAACGTAGAATGGTGTTTGCTAGGTATTGATGTGGAGGAAAAAACAGGGAATCAACTTTTAACGTGTACAGTTTCAGTTTGGAAAGATAAAAAAAGTTCTAGAGATGGTTTTATGATAATGTAAATGTACTTAGTACTAAATGGTACACTTAAAATGTTAATAAGGTATACTTTTGTTATATATATTATCATAATAAAGATATATCATTGTTTTGATCCATTGTGTTATATCATCTAATTTATTATTATTATTATTATTATGATTATGATTATTTACAAACATAAAGGTAAATGCTGATTTTAATAAATTATTTGCCATTTTCTGAGACTATTAATAGTTCTGGTAGTTTTTCACATTGGATTTTCTATTTAGAAGATAAAAATTCATCAATGATGATACTTTTATTTCTTCTATTTCTTGTGATTTTAATGATTTTAATTGTTCTTAAAGCATTGTCCAAGTTCTCTACTAATATTAAATCAGCAGGAGTAAAAATTGGCATCTCTGTCTTATTCTTTGTCTTCATGGGAATATGAATAGGTTTCTCCATCAAAGATTGTATCATGTTTTTCATACATATTTTCAAGTTAATGAGTTACCTATTAAACATGGTTTTCTTATTACCATATGAAAAATATTGAATGTTATTAGTACTCTAGTTAATGATATCTTTAGATTTTCATATATTAATGTGATAAATTACATTGAAAATTATTTTCTGATCAAATCATCCTTGACTCTTTCACAAAAACAATTGAATTATAGAATTAAGAACTGACTACAGGGGTAAATATGAGGGATTCTTGTAGTAATGAGAAGATTGAGTAGTTGGACCATGGCATTTGTTGTGCAAAGTGTACACATGTGATACAATTCCAGAGTTGTGCACATACACATGTGTAAATGTACAATCTGTAAACTCTACATAAGCTAGATGAGTTGTATCCAGGTCCATTTCTGGATTTTGATATTATAGCATTGTTGTGTGAGACATTAACTTTGTAGAACAGTGGATCAGACTTTTCTCTGTACATTTCTTTTCTGCATTTTATAAACATGCAATCCTTTCAAAATTAAAAAAAAAGTTTTGAATGAATAGCAAAGGAAAATTATATCAGAATATTAGGAATCAATAACGTTGAAGAGCTGTGTGAGGTACAATTTACTCTAGGTTTCTAAGATTTGAGGCAACGTTGAACAAACAAGATTCTCATGGTGCTTTAGAAAGTATGAAAGCTTCTAGAAAACATCTATATCTGGAAAAGTAGTAGAAGTTAACTACATGTCAAAGATACAGGACCTACCAACATATCATATTATGAGCCAGTTAGTCAATCAAGATGACTGCCTAAGGGAAATATATAAATGCTATTGAAGGAAAACAAATGGAACACCCAAAAACATCATTATGTCACAATACATGTTTTAAATTAGTGATGTAGAGAAGAGTTCAATATAAACTTTGGCAGAATCTTTGGAAACACCGACACAACTTTTATAGTATGATTTGGAATAGAGGTTCCATTAACATTAATTATTATAAGAAAACACAATTTACACATTTTTCACAATTATCTGCTGTCATGGTTTAGATGAAAGGTGTTCACCAGAAGCTTATATATGAGAATGCAAGAGTGTTCAGAGGTGAAGTAATTAGGTTAGGAAAGACTTAACCTTATCAGAGAATTAGTCCAATGATATGGATTAATCGGGCCATAACTGTAGGCATGTAGGGTAAGGCACTGGGGAAGTGACTTTGGAGCTTACGCTTTGTCCCTGGTGATCATAGCTCTTTCTGTTTCCTGGTTGCCATGACCTGAGCTGCTTTCCTCCATCATGGACTTCCACCATGATCTTCTGCTTTATTCAGGCCCAGAGGCACAGGGTCAGTCTACCATGGACTGAAACCCTGAAACTGTGAGCCAACATAAATGTTTCCTCCTCTAGGTTGATCTTGTCAGGTGTTTTGGTCAACAAAAAGTTGATTAGAACAGAAATTGGTACTGAGAAGTGGGATCAGAAGTGGGGTCATTACTGTTGAGGTAGGAGTCTAGGGATGTCAAGATGGCAGATGCAGGTTACCAGAAGAGTACAAAACAGGGCAATGACTTCTCATGTCTGTTTACAGTAAGTCCCATTACCTTGGCAACTCCCACCACAAGGGCATACCTCCATGACTTCTCCTGCCACAAGTCCTACATTGTAGTCAGGCAAAAATTAAGTATCCAGTGGGAACAAATAGACAAAGATCTTCAATTGGGTCTGTGGGGAAGGGAATGAGTTATAGCCCAGCATATAAGACAAGAATCACACAGACATCAGGGCCTTGAGCTCCTCTTGCTTAGACCACTTTGCTCAACTCTATGGAGTGTACTTTCACTTTCAGCAACTCTATGCTCAGCCTGTTACTTCTGCATGCCTTACTTAATTCTTTGCTCAAGATGCCCAGAATCTAGAACCCATGTTGACACCACACCAGTATCACTAATCTGATCATGTAATTCAAAGGCATCGAGAACTGGTTTGTGAGTGGAAATACAGAATAGAAAAGCTTTAGAATTTTTTTAAGCAGACCTTAATGGGCAATTCTGGTGGGCATTCAGAAAACCAGAATGGGAAGGGGACTATGAACATTGAAAATTGGACTCATAAGGTTTCAGAGGAGAAGGACTCTACTGGAAACTGGAAGAGAGGACTTTCATGTTAAATTCTGGCAAAGAAGTTGTCTATACATTGTCCTTGTCCTAAGATTTTTTGTGAGACTGAATGTAAGTGAATAACTAATTAATCTGGTAGAAGACATTTCAAGGCAGCCAAGCATTCAGGCAGTATCACAAATACTTCTGGCAGATTTTAGTCAAGGTTATGGAGATAATCAGGAGGAGAATGCATAGCAAAAAGATTTGAAAGAATTGCAGTTTAGCCAGGAAAATTGTGAGTTAACCTGGGACCACAAATTCAGGTTGTTAAAGAGATTACAGCCACTAACAAGATGCTAAGTAGTTTACAAAGAGACAACAGAAAAGATGACTTGAGGGCATTTCAGGAATTAGCAAGACCACACCCATCTCAGGCTCAAGGTGTAAACATAAGCATTTTTTTTTAGAAGAAACTTTGGGGGGACTGTGGTAGTAAGGAATGGGAGCCTAGGAATTTGGTTCATTGTGCTCAGTCACCCAAACACTCAAGAGGCTGCAGCAGCCATGGTACAAGGAAGCTTGGATACTTCTTAAGATGGCCACAAACCTTGGCATCCACAACATGGTGCTGGTTCTACAGAACTTCAGGATTCTGAGTTGAGGGAATCCTGAAGGCTTCCACCAAGATTTCAAAGAAAGACCTGGGATGCCAGGTTAAGTGTGGCAGAGTTGGAATTTCTTCAAGCAGCCCCTGAGATGTTGATAAATAAAAATGTGGAAAGGAAACCAAAGCTGCAGTGGAGATTCTGACATTAAAAGATGCCAGCAGTGTGGAACGTATGCTGAGGAAAGCTCAGGAACCAAGCACAGAGAAGCCAAAAGAGAGCCCATGTGGGCTACAATCAGTAAGGCCATAGGGTGGAGTTATCCAAAATTTTGGGGGGAGAACACCATGAGTCCATATGCTCAAGATGTGGACATGGAACTATAGGACTTATTTGCCCAGCTGAATTTTGGTCTTGCTTTGGTTTCATCCCTTCTTTCTATGCCCATATTTTTCCCTTTGGATATAAAAATGTTTACTCTGAGCCATTATATATTGTGTAATGATCTTTATGGGAGAAAACATCCACGAGTTTGTCTTGCTTCAACTTTTGGGTAATGCTAAAACTGTTAAAACTATGGACACTCTTGAAAATGTATGAAATACATTTTGAATTGTGAGATAAGAATGAGTTTTAGAGAGCCCAGGGTAGAACATTGTGGTTTAAATCTGAGATGTCTCCCAAATCTCATGTATGAGACAATGCAAGAATGTTCAAAGGTGAACTGATTAGGTCATGAGAGACTTAACCTAATGGGTGGATTAACCCACTAATATGGATTTTTTTTGGTTCATAACTGTAGACAGGTAGGTTGTGGCTGGAAGAAGTAGATCATTGGGGTATGACTTTGATTTTACGTTTTGTCTCTGGTGATCAGAGCCTCTGTGCTTCCTGGTAGCCATGTCCTGAGCTCCCTTCTTCCTCCTTGGTATTCTACCTCACATCAGGCCCAGAGCTGTGGAGTCAGCTGACCATGGACTGAACCTCTGAGACTGTGAACCAAAATAAACTTTTCCTCCTCTAAGTTGTTCCTGTAAGGTCTTTTCATCACAGTGACAATAAAGCTAATTAAAACAATTGGTGATTTTCAAACCAGAGTCAAGCTAAAATGTTCAGAGTTCCTAACAATATCTATAGTTGAACATTAGTTCTAAAAACACACATTTTAGGGAAAATGTTATTATCTACAAAGGCCATGAACATTATTTTCACTATTTTACGTACCTATCACTGAGTTTCTGTAGGTATATGAAAGACACATCCCTTGGGAATAACTAGAGTGGAAATAAGTTTTGGTTTGCTGTCTGCAGTAGAATGTATACAATAATATTTTAATTTTTCCATATATCTCCTTGAATACTGCCATTTTATATAAATGAAGAAACATTCCTTGCACCAAAGCAAATGATAGTTTAATAATAATAACAAAACACCTGGATTATTTATTTTAAAAATACATAACATGAAATGATTTGTTGTCTAGGAATGTGTCCATGAGAACTAAAGATAAAGATGTCTGGAGGGGTGCCCATCAAAGCCAGCATACTGGGAAGGAATTTGATTTGGAGTAGGCAAGCAAAACACTCCCACAAAAATGGAATAATTTGTTACTTCATGACCCAGATAAAAGATGTGATGTTTGCACTATTATTTTTTACACTTTGTCACAAATATTTGATAATTAAAATCGAATAAAATCCATGTCCAAATTCTCTTCATTTACAGAGGTGACCCTATTCTTGTTCCTGTGCCACTGTAGTAAAGTTTGAGGTGGATCAGGTGTGTTCCTTTTGTGAAGGTCTGCTCTGTCTTCAGACTCCCCAACATCTTCATACCCTGGGTATCCTTAAACTTCACCAGTGTGTCTGCAAGAGAGTGCTCCCTTGGTTACCCTACCTGGCACCCTGGGAATCTCCTCCATGCAATATTCTTTTTCTTGCTTTAGTCCTGTGTAGTTATGCATGAGATTTCCTCAACCATTTCCTCTCCACCCAGTATCTTTTTTTTTTTTTTTTAATAATTTTGTTCTCTTTTTTCCTTCTCTTTTTGTGAGAGTTTCTTGACTTGATTTTTTTTTTAACTCCTTTTGGTTACAATCATTTTTTCTTTTTCATTTTTATCACCATCTTTTTATACCCCACTCTCCACTGTATTTCTTCACAATGACTTGCTTTGTGTTCATTTGTCCATTTTAATCATATATAAAATGATAGTATTTTTACTGTTAATTCTTGACACGCTCATTTCATGAGGTCTGGTTCATCTAGTCCAATTTGGTCATTTTTTACTGACTGTCTTATTTCATGACTGTGCTCCACAATGCCTGGGTTCTCTTGCCAGCACCTCTTCTCACTAGCATATCCTATATCCTCCTGAAGATGATGTGCATAGGGCAGGGCAGTGGGCGCTGCTCCGGGCTTGAGTGAAAGAGGGTGGTCCACACTCTTGGGTGGAGCCCACAGTCTGGGCTTCATTCTTTCTCTCCTTTGCCCTACTTTCTCTCCTCCGCCCTATTTTCTCTCCTCCAAGAGATGACGTTGCTTTTCAGGGAACCCTCTGCTATGACACGACTCTTCCCGTCTGCCTCCATTGTTCTGGTTACCCAACAGTCAGGAAGAGGTGGCCACAAGAACTGGGGAAGAGAAGCAGAGGACAGAGCTTGCTCAGGACCCAGCAAGATGATGTGGATGTGGCTTTATTCTGCATTCTGCTTATTTTGCTTACATGTATAAACAAGCAACGTAATGGCTTCACACAAGTGGGAAAGGGAACACGGGTCTACCAGGGCCCTCTAATCTCTTGTGAAGGAACTGGAAGCAGCATCAGCTAAGGGTGGAGGAGAGCCCCCGTCCAGCCAGAGAAGTCCCAGAGGACCAGCACACACTGCCTTTCACAAGGCTCTATGTCTAAGAAATCCCCCTACACAGGTCCTGTCCTCCTGAACATAGAGGCTATCCCAGTAATCTGCAGCCTGTGGTCTATTTCTATGATAATAATAATATATGAAAGATAATCATTTTATTTCATCTTATTTTCCTCTCCATTTTCTTTATCAGTCATTCAAGGTCTGAAGCTCTGTTTATGATTTCTGTACCTCTAACAGTTTGCACACTGTTAGCACTCAATAAACACTTGTTTTTCTGTTATTATCATTTTGTGATTTATGAGCAAATGGAGGGAAGTGTAATGAATGTAGATGATGAGGATGAACTAGCTGAAATCACGATTCACAAATGAGACATCTATCTGTGTAGCCATCACCCAAGCCCGTCAGACGTGCCTTGAGCCTCTTCCTCTAGAGTTAGGAAGGAAAAGTGGCCCACATAGCCAGTGGGCTTTCAGAAATCCCAAATCACACCATGCCACGGGGAATATCAAAAGGAGAAAGTTTGAAGCAGTCAGTCATCAGGGTTCTATGCAAAAATCTGTAGGAAAGACCGAGCCAAGTTTATTCAGGTCAGTTCATAGAACTCATGGACCTCAGTAGACTGACTGACTGTAGGAAAAACAAACAAAAAAACAAGGAAAGCATAGCATCAGAACTCAGCATTACCTGTCCAAGCAACATCTAGACTTCTATTTTATCAGGGCTAGTTCTGGGAAACCAATGAGTGGGCAGATCTCTTGCCTACAAAAGGTGAGAGCAGAATCAGAAGTCTCAAAAGGTCCGATTGGGAAATAGGCCTCTGAGGTACTGCCCTCTCCCAACCATCTCCACACAAGCCTCTAGAGGTTTGGGGTCATGCACAGTGACGTCCTGTAGTGTCTGCAGGAGTCAGCAGGACCATCTCTCCCTTCATTGCAAGGTAGATAAAAAAATATTTTCCATGTGGTATTAATAAGTTTTTCAATCTCTAAATTCTGTTTCTACATTCAATTTTAATGAGGCTATTAACTAAAGTTGCTTCATATTTGAGAGCTGCTTTTGAGGCACCCATAAAAAATAAATTAAATGATGGGCATATACAATCAAGTAAAGGGTCATTACCCTCATTTGAACAACCAATCCACAGCAATTAATGGGAATTTCTCAGTTGAGAAATATTTTTAAAGAGCCAGACTAAATTGTGAAGGGAAAAAATGAAAAATTAATTAGGTACTTTTGACTTGTGCTGGGCTTGTTGTTATGCAATCTTTTGAGGTCATCTTTAGAAACAGGATACTCAAGTGTCCAAGGTGCTAAGCCCATCCGCTTGTTCTTGGGGTTCTAATTAAGTTTCATGCTGGTTTGATTAGCACTAGCATTTTTTTTTTTCCTTAGTGGAAAACAGTCCATGTATGAAAGAGCTTAAGTGAGTCACCTTTTGTTAGCAGGATTGACCATCACTCTGTTTTTTCCTATGTGTTATCAAAACTTTTTTTTTTGCATGGGTTTTGAAATACCTGGTTTTTGTTCGTCACGATGAATTATATAAAATGCATTTTGAAAAGAACTTCTTCTCTAAAGACCAAGGGACACTTTCACTATGTGTTCTATGAAGGAAAGCTTAAGACAGAGCATACAATGATTGACTTCATTTGTATTCAGTTCATTATGTTATGATATTAAAATAACCACCATATTTTACACTGTTGTCCACCTAGGCAGACTAGGCCTTACCATTCTTTGATCTGTCTTCAGTGTCCTCCCCTCGTTCTCAAAGCTACCTGTGCTGATGCTCATGACCTGTACATTGTCATCTAACCGTGCTCCACCTCCAAGACCACCAGATCAGGCATTGCATGACCACAGAGACCTTCTCCCCTTCCACCTAGATAGGTACAATCAGTGCTTCTAGATTGGATAATCCAGAGATGACAGAGGACAATTAAAAAGGTCATTTCCCTGACAGAAAAGAAAATAAATGGAGTTCTGGATCTAAGTGTTGGTGGGAATGTGACATATAAGATTGGGACACACCACCTAGGCAGCGGAGAAGACCTTGATTGGTAGGCGATCGTGGAGATGGAAGCAAAGGAGCGTATTATTTTTCTGTTTCTGCGTAACAAATTACCATGAACTAAGTGACTTAAAACAGCAGACATTTGTTACCTGATGGTTTGTTCAGGTCAGAAGTTGGGGCACAGATTTGCTGGCCATATGGTGTTCAAGGTTTTGCAAAGCTCGAATCAGTGTTGTTTGGGCTCCAACCTGAGAGGGAGGCTTGACCAGGGAAGAATTCACCTTCAGCCTAAATGGGGTTGTTGGTAGTACTCGCTGCCTTACAGCTGTACAATTCACGGCTTCTTCAAAGTCCCGTGGGAAAGGGTGTCTTCTGGCGCCAGTCTTGTTTCAGAGAAGGCTTGGACCATCTTTCAAGTGCTTTACATGACTAAATCAGGCAAAATGATCTTTTTGATTTACTGAAAACCAGTCAGTGAGGACCTTAGCATATCTGAGCAATATCTTTGACTTTGCTGCATTGTACTGGCTAACTGAGTCAATTTTCACCTGTACCCAAAAGGAGGGGTGTTATGGTTAGTATATGAGATGTCTCTCCAAAGTTCCTGTATGAATGTTCAAAAGGAAATGATTTGGTTAGAAAAATAGTTAAGATGTGTCCAATGTATTCAAAATGAACCTATAAGAATTTAAAATGGGTCGTTGCTTTTTTTTCAGTATATCATACAACTATAAATCAAAGGTCTGTAGTCACAAAAACATTTCAATGTATTATGTGTAACTTCTAAGTTATTTTATCTTACTTTGTTTTTATTATAGTAACTGAAATGTGAACTTATGAATCTTAGGAAAGTTGTTTCAGATTTGGTATAGTTTTTAAAATTTTTTTGATTCTCAAATATTTCATGTTTATTGTATTTTAGTGAAGAGCAAACTGGGAAATTAAAACTGGCACTTGGCCTCACAGATAGTTGGAGATGGGATGCTCTGGAGTACTAACATGGACACAAAGAAGTGACTGAAAGATTAAGAGGACAGAGAAAGTGAGACAGTAGAGGAGAGTGGAGAACAGGAGCAGGAAAGGAGAAGGAGGGGCCATGGCCAGCTGGAGGCTTGGGATCCATCGCCTTCGTGTGGCTGTTTCTAAGGGGTACAAAGCTCGAGGCTCTTACACTTCAAGAAAGATACGGGAGAGGGGACATGGAGACCATGGGCATTGAAAGTGACTGATCTGTCATGGCCCCTATGCAAAGTGAATCTTTAAGAAATAATGGCTGCAGATCATAAAAATCAATGAAAATGAAGGTGATGGGTATAAAGGTGAGGTTCTTGAAGCACAAGATCACATCCAGAGTGAGGGCAGTGACCACTGGCTGTCGTCGCCTTCGAGGGAGGAGGACTGTCAAATGGCCACGGTGGGGTCAGAGTGTGGGAGAGGCTTGGAGGGACAGGGACCGGTTCTCCTCCCCTGCACCTTGCCTGGGAGACGCAGAGAAGAATTCACTCCGCCAGAGGGTCGTCTGGTGGAAAGGGCACCTCCAGAAGGTGGGGCTTCTGTTTCAATGTTGGGGAGATGAATCGGCATTAAGTGAAGAGCGGGCAGAGTGGAGAAGTCGAGGCTGGAAGCCCTGTGTCCTTCTCAGGTGGGGCGGGAGCTTCCGGGTCTGTGAGCAAGAGGTCGGGCGAGGTCCACAGGTGAAATCGCAAAGCACTCAAGGACGGTCCCTTAGCCAGGTAGGTGAACCATCTGGAGTTCAGGAAAGACAAACTGTCCCAAAGGGAGAGGTGAGTACCAAGAGTGCTTCCATTAGCGGATTGTGTGGCTCCACCACAGAGGTCTGCGGAGTGAGTCGTCAGAAGGATAACCGCCCCACCCCACAACCGTGTCACATGCAGACGCTGAGCAAGAGACTCTGCTGATGTCAAGTTAAGGATGTCGATATTTGGAGATGATCCAGATGGGATGCATGCAAACCCAAGCGTCCTTGAAAGAGGGACACAGGAGGAGGCAGCGTCGGAGGAGAGGTGGGGATGTAAGTGCAGCTCAGAGAGACGCCATCGCAGGCAGGAAGGGGGGGTCACAGGGAGCACAGCGGCCTCCAGCAGCCTCCAGCCTCACCCTGAAGGCCCACAGAAGAAACCCAAGCCCACCCACACTTTGGTTAGAGCCCGGGAAGCAGGCTGCTCACCTCCCAAACTGGAAATTAACATGTGTCACTTTAAGCCACTAGATTAGTATTGATTTGTTACAGAAAAAATAGCAAACGAATATATGACTACTGTATTTTAATTTTAAAAATTAATTATGATAAAATTATTCCCCCACCTTGTACCATAAACATGCACACACACACACACACACACACACACACACGCACAAATACCTACAGGACAACACACGCTGGCGAATAGAAGACTGCAGATCTTCATTATGTGAACCAGTGCAAAAACAAATTATTTTACTTACTGATTTTCTCTTAATTTTCAAGTATCGTATAAGGCTGACCATTTGAAAAATTGGTCTGAACATAATTAACCTAAATATATTGAAAATAATCATCAAACGATGAGTGTAAGACAACTATAATCAATCTTCTTAAAAAAAGGTAAAAAGTATAAAACACCAGAAATTATCATTTAAAAAAGAAAACCTTCCACCAGAGTTAATTTTAATATAATAACTCAAAAATTTTCATAAAGGTGACTCTTGAAAATAAAGATGGATAGATCATTGCTGAAGACTTAAATCTCTTAGAAATTTATTGATTTCCAAAGATTAGTAGGTAAGCTATTGCTGTGAGAGGGAGAGACAAACATCTGTTTTCAGCAGCTTTTCTGTACAGCAGGACAATCCTTCTGTCCCCAGGCAAGGCCTTAGGAAATGCCCACCAACAGTTCAAGCAGTCCTGGGGCTCGTGCTGGGTTCCTGTCTCCGCCCTCAGGAAGTCAGACAACAATCCAGTACTTTCTTATTCACGTGCTTATTAAAGTCACACAGGTAAAGCGTTTCAGAGAGTGTTTTCAAAACACGTTTTATTTTAGTGCTTTCAAATGTTTGGATGATAATTGTCAGAGGGATGAAAAAAATATAGGAGCTCAGTCTGAGAACAAAAATCTGTTTTGGCATTTTAATGTCTAAAGACTCAGAGAACTGCCAAATGTTTTGCTAATCAAGAAGCAGTAGAAATTCACAATCAGTCCCCAAAATATAAAACAATTCTATTCACTGTAAAAATATGTTTACTACATTTACTTACAGGCTGTTTAGCACAAATGCGTTTTGTCCCAAAGTGGAAAAGCTGGCAATCCTTTAATTTCCAAAGTGCTCATCGAGTGCAGCTGTAGAAATGCAGGGAATTTGTTAACGGCCTATCCAGGTATCTGCCTTCCCTCTTTGTCAGACACAGCTTTTATTCAACGTCAAGAGAAGCCCTTTCCCTTTTCCCTAGGTGCCATTTGCAGTTATTGTGATCTCAGAAAATGCACCAAGATGGACTCGTTTTGTTTTGAACCCATTTAGATGCAATGGTGACTTTTTTTTTTTTTTTTTTTTTTTTTTTTTGGTGGCTTTATATTTTTTGCTTTCTGATATTTCACAGTCTTCGAAAATAGCCAGAGAACAGCATTCGGGATTCATGGGCATTCAAATATCTGCGACCCAAAGTGAAATTCCAACAATTAACTACAGCTTTTCTAAAAAGTTATTTATTTACTTTTTATTTTTATGGACTACATTTTGATTCATTGAACACAAATGGAGTACATCATTTTGTTTCTATGGTTGTGCATGATGTAGATTCATGCCATTCATGTAATTATACTTGTACATAGGGTAATAAGGTCTGTCTCAGTCCACCATCTTTCATACCCCCCTCCCTCTCATTTCCTTCTACATAATCTTAAGTTCCTCCATTCTTCTCTCACTCCCCACTCCCCACCCCCATTATATATCATCATCCACTTATCAGGGAAAACATTCAGCCTTTGGTTTTTGGGATTGGCTTCCACATGCACTTCAGATAGAGCATGTAGCTCCAAAATTTATAAAGCACTTACAAAACTTTACATCAAAAATAAAAAAGAACCCAATCAATAAATGGGCCAAGAAACTGGACAGACATTTTACAGATGAAGACACACAGGTGATTAATAAATAAATGAAAAAGTGTTCAACATCTTTAGTAAATAGAGAAATGCAAATTTAAACAACTCTAAGATTTCATCTTACTCCAATTAGGATGATGATTATCAATAGCTGTTGGCGCGGATGTGGGGAAAAAGGCACACTTTTACATTGCTGGTGGAGTTGCAAATTGGTGCAGCTACTCTGAAAAGCAGTGTGGAGTATCCTCAGAAAACTTAGAATGGACCCACCTTTTAACCCAGTTACCCCACTCCTCGATTTATACCCAAGGACTTAAAATTAGCATACCACAGTAACACAGCCACCTCAATGTTTATAGCAGCTCAATTCACAATAGCTAGACTGTGGAAACAACCTAGATGCCCTTCAACAGATGAATGGATAAAGAAACTGTGCTATATATACACAATGGAATATTATTCAGCCATAAAGAAGAATATTGTTATGGCATCTGCAGATAAATGGATGGAATTGGATAATATCATGCTAAGTGAAATAACTACAGCTTTTAACAACTCAAGCAACACATCTTGTACTTGAAGGAATTTCAGTATGCCCATTTCTTTAGTAAGCCATTGCCTGATCACCCTTATTGGGTCCCAAATTTCCTTTGTAAATGTGACTCTTAAGGGATCAGGGGGCCAGACCTTGTGCTATGATCTCAGTTTCTCAAGGAGAACATATTGATCAGAGAAAGAGATCAACTTCTTTCATGTATAGGAACCACAATTCTCAGATACAATGAAATGATTCTGTTTGCCATGAAACTAGATCTAGACTGCAGAAATCTTGACCCCTCTTGGAACAACAAGTTTCAGTGTGTCAAAGAGACAGAAAAATAAAAGTTGTTGAACGAAGGCCTATTTGACTGTACCAATATCCAAGAAGTAGGATTAAAAGAACTCTGCCAAAAAAAAAAAAAAAAAAAAAGGTAACCCTGCTGATCCTGACTCCAGGCAGTAGCATGCCAAGACGCAGAGGTGGGACTGGAGAATTCAGCCTGCATGCATTTCAGTGTCTGCTTCACACAGTATTTTCCAGCTGCTGTGTTGGTACAAGATAGAAGACATCAGCAGAATGGAGCGTCCGTCATCAGCCACATTCTGCAGATATGATTTCCCCTCACATTTTCTTTTTCTTACAGGCCCAGGATCTTTATCCTTGTTTTAGGTCTTGGTTATGGAGGTCAGGAGGCATGTCAGGTCAGCACTGACAGATCAGGGAGGGAGTTTCCAAACTAAAAGGAGTAAATGTTTACACGGTCGGAGGAAGATAGATCATGCAGAAAACATAAAAATTCAGCAACCCCTTAACCTTCTGGCCTCATTTTGTCCCAGTTTTCCTTAAAAGTAATCAACAAATTTTTGAAAGGCCAATGTCATATCGGAAAACTGAACTTGCACAGAACCCAAACTCAGTTGCACAGTGTGTTTGTGTGCGTGAAGAGAGAAGAGGGGAGGTGGGTTGTGCGCTTGTATTGTGTTGAGGGCCAGGCACCTGATGGGCCCGTCACTTAGTCTTCCGACTGACAGATCCGATGAGAAACTGTTTTGCTCTGTTTCAGAACTGATTGACATTTTAATTATTCTACAGCTGGAAGTGTTAATCACACCAGAGAATGAGGGGATAATTCCCAGCTGGTAAAATTTCACACAATAGCTTGGCAGACACCAACATGCAGATAGTTTAAATCATTTGTTAAAGAAAAAAAAAAGTCAATATTTAAAATCCCTTCACCAATTAAACCAGCAAAGGTAGATCTTGACTTAAAAATCTCTGTCTATGATTTGCACTTCTTATTCCTGCCCCTCAGAGAGTCAAAATACTCTATGAATCTGAGGAAATTACCAATGTAAATATAGCCAATTTGAATAGTGTGAGATGATGAAAAACTTTAAGATAATAGTATTTAGTTTTGTTTATAAAATGTAAACTCTTGCTGTCCAGACCCTGTTGCTTTTTTTCTTTTTTTGGCAGTGCTAGAGATTGAACCCAGGGTCTTGTGCTTATGAGGCAAGCACTCTACCAACTGAGCTACAACCCCAGCCCTCTGTTACATTATTTTTATAATATAAGCCTCTCTCTTAGAAAGTTCATGCTGTCTTACATTAATTACAGACAGCAAAAGACATGTTCAATTTGAGAAACGTTTGTATACATTAGTTCTTTGTATTCTTGTCTGATCGAAAGAATCACCTTAAGTTTTATTTCAAAATCTCTTTGGGTTTGTGATTTGATAGGTTTTGATATGAGCCTTAGAAATCTGAATTATCAGAAAGAATTCTGGGTGATGCTTAAAATCAGGTGGGTTTGGAAAACACTGGAATCCATACTTGGATTTTTAAATTTCATTTGTCTCTACTGCATTAAATAGAAAATGTGCTTCCCAAGTACTAAAACAAGGACAACTGCCACAGCACATAAAAGTGTAAATTCCTACCTATTAACTCAGGTGATGAAATTAAATTTGGAATCTTTCCCATAAAACAAATTCTAATATGTAATCTAGTTTTGACATTTAACAAAACTTTTGACAGTCATGTGCTTTTCCGTTTTTAACTTAATTGTAAACCCTGAGAATGTGAGTGTTCTTTCCTTTTAAGAAAAGACAGCTTCCAATTCTCAACAGAAAACATTCTAAAAGGAATCCTGCTAACTTTGATATTAACATTTTGCCTTCGAAGATGGTTTTTCTCTACATTTTCATCAACGTGTATGAAAAATCCAAGTTTCAAAAAGTATCATAAACGTTTTGAATCAATATGAAATAACCCAGAAGTAGACATGTGTTTGTATTTCTAATCAATTAAGCAAAGTTTTCAAGTGTTACTACATAAAGTAAAACTATAAAGAATTACTTTATGCCAGGTTTTAGTCTAAAAAAAAAAAAAAAAAATGGCAATCTCAAGATAGCCATTATTCCCAGCAGCTCAGGAGGCTGAGGCAGGATTGCAAGGTCAAAGCCAGCCTCAGCAAAAGTGAAAGCAACTCAGTGAGACCCTGTCTCTAAATAAAATACAAAATAGAGCTGGGAATGAGGCTCAGTGGTTGAGTGCTCCTGAGATCAACCCCTGGTACCAAAAAAAAGTAGCCATGATTATCATTATTGATATTTTCCTCATTTTATAGACAAGGAGAAGGAAGCTTATGAAAATAACTAACTTATGCAAAGCTATGGAATGATGAAGTCATTGTATAGCAGATCTGAGACTTGAACCCTTGATGTCTGGCTCTAGAACAAATGCACAAAAACTGGAGTTCATATGCATTCTTTGTTTCAGCACAGACATCAGTTCTTCTCACATGGAGGATGACTACAAAGAAAACAGTCCCGGATAAGTATGGTACGTTCTGAATTTTTAAAAACAAAATATGGAAACTGACTCTGCTCCAGGTCATGAAGTTCTTAGACCCTTGGGTTGCTGATTTATAAGTGTGGTGTCAAGATGCTTTTATGTTCCTGTTTATAATGCAGTTATGTAGGTCTCTTAAGCCACAAGGACATTGGCATTGACGGTGCAATTTATATGTATGTTTTACACCTCATTAAATTCTCATCCTTCTAGCCCATGGTCATAAATTTCTGGCCTTGAACAGAATTTAATCTTATAATGAAAAAATGTAAAGTCACCATAAAAAAGTAGACTGTTGAAATCTTACTCCCTATCAACTGACTCATTGGTGTGTATGGATTTATAGTCAAGTTTATCCATGGCTCAATGCAGGTAATTTCCAAATGCAGAACTTTTAACCTCCTGCCAGTGAACATTTTTTGTCTCAAAATGAAGTTGTATAAATAGAACACAAAATAATAGGATGGACTGTTTCTCTACAAAATGAAAAAGTTTTAGATTATCTGGCAAAGGGATAAATTTGTAGTTGATTCTTCCTTTGCACTTCTGCAGGTTATCAGTCAGCAATGCAACTCAGTCCTTTCAATCTGATATTATCAGGGGAAACATCTCCTGTGACTCTAGACACTAATGATAGTTTGGAATTTTCCTTGACCAGATGATTGATCCCCACCCCTGACTCAGTGCCTCAGACACAGAGGGAGGCCAAGAAGTATCTGCTGGCTGAAAATAGCCAATTCATTTAACTGAATTAACTGTTACCCAAAATAAAAAATCACTGGCCAGAGTCCACAGCAGGAAAGAACAATTAAGAAATTAAGAGATTCATTAATTATCCTTACATACATCAATTTACAAAGCTATTTCTTTTTTTCAAACAGAGAGATGACAGAAATAACACATGCACATGTGTATTTATTTTATAAAAGGGAGTTTTGTGAAATATGTATATAAAGTCTAGATTCTTTAAATGAAGTGAGAAGGTTGTTTTCATAATTAAAAACTTTAGTAATTCTGTGTATATATGTACAGATATTAATAATAATAGACATAAAAAGAGGACTTTATTTCATAAGCTATTTTAAGAAAATGTTTTTCCAATCAGGCAATAAGTTTCTCCTGCCAAACACAGCAATCACTTTTAGTAAGTGTATTTTAGCTACAGCTTAGGTATAAATCATGATCTACATCAGTTCCCAAAATCGAATAGGCCTGCAGAGCTGGGTTTACCTCACCCTCATCTGCCTTGACTCAATCCTAAAAGTTCCTGGAGAAGAGTCTGGTTCCCTGTATTCACTCCAGCTAGAACACATTTTCTGTGCAAAGACTAAGGACGCCAAATGGGAGACTGTAGTGCCTGGGTTTAGTATAATAAAAACAAGAGACACATTGAGGAGGGTGAGAAGCAAAGAGCTGCCTTGGTCACCCCTCTCCCAACTCCAAGCAGCATGGGGAGAGTCTTCCCATGGGAGGAAGAGAGAGAGAATTAAGACCCAAACCTTGGGAAGGAACAATGTCCCATACAGCACCAGGCCTGTAATGGTGACACCTGGTGCTGGACAGAGCCACAGGATCCCCACCTCCAGGACAATACCTACCTTGAACTGCATCAGGCAAGTGGCAGAGATACTGCCTCTACCTTCCTCCCCAAACTCAGGCAGTGAGTGGGGTGGGGGGCAACACCACCTGCTGAGGAGCAAAGGTTAGCATAGGACTTGGTCTTGGAGCTCAGTACTGGGCCGGTTTCAGTCAGATCTAAACCAAAAATCCCATTCACAGCTCAAAGCTAACAGAGCCTCTCTGCTCAATGCATCATCAGGTGGAGACCTGCACACCAGTGAGACAGACTCAAGTTTTGGCCTTTGTGATTGACAGCTTTGGAGTGGAACTGGGGGACCTCTCCCCCAGACTACACAGGCACTTGCAGCTATGAGACCCAAATGTGACTTAGCCAAGCATCATCCTTGGCAACCAAGGAACTATATCTACCACCTGTCCCCCCAAATCAGGCAGGTCCCCAGGTCTGTGCTCACACAGGCAGAGACCTATACTCTGGTGCAACTGACTTGTGTTTTGACCTGTATTATCACCAGCTTTAGCATGGGCCAGGTGCACCCCTGAGACTGTGCAGGTCTTGTGGCTACAAGACACAGGCTTGGTCCAGCCTTAGGGACCCAGGGACTGCCTTCACTAGCACTATCCTCTTAACCTCAGGTGACAGCATGGACGAAGACTCCACCCACTCAGGATTGGACAGGGTAGTTAGCACAGGACTTTGCCTGGCAACTCGGTGCTGGGCTGATCAAACCTGCAACTTGGAAGGAACAATATCCTATCCTCAGGTCAATTCACATAGATGGAGTGTGTGGAGGAGCCGCAATGCCTTTCTGAGACACAAGGCTGAAGTCTATTAGAGCGCTATGCTACCCACCATCATTTGTGGCTGGTGCAGGGGTCTTGAGCCAGAAGTCCACCTCAGCTAGGCAGTTTGTAGCAGTGTGGACCTTGGTCTTACTCTAGTGCTATGCAGGTCTTGCTAAGTTGTAGGCTCACAGTAGGACACATTGGGCTCTAGTGCTGTGCAGGTCTTGCTAAGCTGTAGGCTCACAGTAGGACACATTGGGCTCTAGTGCTGTGCGGGTCTTGCTAAGCTGTAGGCTCACAGTAGGACACATTGGACTCTAGTGCTGTGCGGGTCTTGCTAAGCTGTAGGCTCACAGTAGGACACATGGGCCCTACCCTGGTGATGTGCTAGTCATGGTAAGCTATAGGCTTACAGCATGACACTGAATTGCAGTGTTGGTGGCCACATGTGTGGCCTCCCATGTTGGTTCTATTATGCCCATGATGTCTAACAGCAGGCCAGTGAGTGTGGACGGTGTGTCTAGGCCTACCTCAGCCCCAGGGAGAGGCGTGGGTGTAGAATTATTCCTTTTAGGCACTTCCCCAGTTCAAGTAGAACAACATCACAGGGCACACTTGGGACAGTCTGGGACTTGGATGGGCCTCTAGTGTTAAAAGAGTGACAACACTAGTGGACTTCCAGTCAACCTGGATCTGGGTACTGTCCAATGGCAGAAATAACTACACATCCAAAGGAAATAAACTTATAATTTCTGGGTGGGGGTTGTTGGCATCATATCTGCCATTATTCTCCCTCCCCTGCACCATATTACAACCCAGATGGTCAGCCTGTGAACTTCTCGGCAGTCACTGGTCTGTTATTCGCCTGCGAACTACTTGAGAATAGCTCCCCCACCATTTTCTCTCTCTCTCCTCCTCGCTTTCATGCTCTCTCCTTCTGGCTGTCACTCTGTCTCTTGCACATGCTCACGCTCTCTCTCTCTCTTTACCTCTCATTTTCTCTCTCTTACCCTGCCGGAAGACACTGCCTGTTTGCTTAATAAAGTCTCTTGTGTGAGTTCTCGTGTTGGAAGTGGTTTCTGGGTGCTTTCACTGGTGCTGTGACTCAGATGGGCTCTTCTACTGCCACTTAGGCCAGTGGATTCCCATCTGTCACCCCAGACTCCCCTCCCCCACTCCAGATGCTGGTCTCACCTTCCATTCGCCCAGACTCTCTCCTCCACATCCACCACAAGCTTCAGATTGGTGAGTTTTCCCCTAGGTCAGCTTAAACACTCCTCAGCTGACCCAAGACATGACCGTTGATTGTCCGGCACCCTGGAGGCAGTTGAGGAGTGGGGGTTCCCCCAGTCACGACTTTTACAGTTACAGCTGGCCCCCTTAGTTGACCTTATCTGACAGGTGGGTCCCTGATCTTTATGGTGGAGATTCTCTCTCAGGGTTGACGCTCCTCTTCATGCTTGCTCTCGAAAATCCTGATGTCAGGTGCTCAACTCTCTCGGCTTTTACCCAGCACACACTGATGCTTGGGTCATGACCCCATCACTGTGCTGCCTTCCCGTCTCCAGCCGACTAGTCTGTGACCTGGGGACACCCTGGACACTGGCTTGGCTGTATCAGTCTCCACCATGGGATCTGGGTCCTCCATTCTGGCAGATTCACCCCTGGGGTGTCTACTAGACAATCTTAAACCCCTTTACCTGACACCCAGCCTAGGTAATCAATCCAAAATGGCCACGTAATGGCACACAGCTTCTGTGAGTGAGCGGGCAGATGGAAAGGGAATCCTTATCTTCAAGTCTTCTCTTTCTTGCTCTTCTTTGCTCTTCCTGCAAACTTGAACGCCTCCTTTTGGCGGCTTCTCCCCTCTTAAACCCTCCTCCTCCAACTTTGATTCAGCTAACAAACCACCCACATATCGGTCTGCTGCGGCAGAGGTCCCTCCGGTCCCTGCTCCTCCATCACCTTTGCCCTGTTCTGTTTCTGCTTCCATTCCCCTGCCCAGCCCACCCAGTCCTCCTGCCATGAGGTCCCGCACACATATTCTAGCCCCCACGGGAGGTGGCTGGTGTGGAGGGAGGAACCTTAACCAGCCCAACAGCCAGTGGCATGTCGCAGTAAGTATGATATAGCAGCAACATTCCTCAAAAGTAGTGGGAGATAATCTTTCATAATTTTCTGCATCCAAACCTGACCTGATTTCCAACCAGGAAAAAGAGTTAGAAAGTTCTAGGAAATTTTCCCTGCCTAGCCTTACTGAAGCCTGCATTGGAATGTAGACTGCAGCAGGCTCAGCGCGGGACCAACCTGAGACTGAAGAAAAGTGTCCATTTTAAACTTCTCCTAGGTTGCAACACAGAAGTAACTCACTCTCCCTCTCCCTCTCACCACTTCTCTCTGCCTTTCTCTTTCTCACTCTCTCATGCTATAATTAATGGCCATTATCACTTTTTCTTCTAGGACTCTTGTTTCATTTTTCTTAAATGCTGTATTTTTTGAGCTCACAGTTTTGATTCTACATACCTAGGTTAATGATTTTTTGATCATTTCTATTTTTATTCAACTCGAGTTATTTTTGAGCATCCGTTACATTGCAATGGAGATAAAAGCTATAAGGCCTTCGCTTTTGTGTTATGTGTATATCATGCTGTCTAATGTCGTGTTGTCTCCATATGTACCTGATAACAAAATTGACATAAATAACAAGTGCTCATAAAATTTTAACTTAAAATGTCTTTGAAATTACTTACCTCACAAGTCTCTAGGTGGTCAAATTAATATCTATAAAATGTCTCATATCAATTGTTTCTAGGACTTTTCTTCAACAGGAAAGAGACAGCACATTCTGTTGAGAACACTTGTCTCATATCTTGTTTTTTACAGAATACGAAGTAAATTAGATTTGGCATGTATGGGATTACTCAAATATGTTTTTTAGAGGAATCTGATTAATTTACAAAGTTAAAATGCTAACCGTTAAATAATATCAAGTACTCTTAACTCTTTAAATTCCATGGGGTAACATACTTAAATATTATTGGTGTTTTCATAGATTGGTGAATGAAAAGGGTTTAAAATTGATTTGTATCATCACAAAGGTAACTAAGAGTTAAGTCCCAAAAGGTACAATTCTATATACAAAGGATTCCAAAAAATTTCAACTGTGTTTCAATTAGAGTACTGCATATAACAAAGTATTTCATATTATTAAAATGAAGTAATTTATCTAAATTCAGAAATTTTGTATAAGAGTTGTTTCAAAATGTGAGCCAAAGGGGTCAACAGATAGAAAAGAGAAAATAAAAGGTTATGGGTATGGAATATTTAGTACAAGGGAAAAGAAAATGTTTCTGGGTAAGAAAGTGCTTGTGTGATGAAATACCTGAGGGTCAAATTAAGTGCTAAGAAAGTCTATGTGTAAGTAAAGGGCAAATTTCAACAAGTTTGCATGTAACAAAGTTGGTTACATGTATGTGAGACAATCAGTTAAAGCTATTTAAGGTTTTTCCCTAAGGTCAAATATTAAGGAGCTGATAGAAACCAAAGTTTAATCTATATGTTAAAATGACAAGAATTTCTTTTAAAACACTAATTTACTCTTAACATTGTATCTGTTAAGTTTTATTATTTAAAGCAATTAGCCTTAAAAATTGGGGTTTATACAATTATAGCTAAACAACTGCTGTTAGAGTATTATACTACATTGCAGAGTCAAAATTTTTCTTTAAAAATTAAATTTGGTTAATATAAAAATATCAAAACAATTTTCCAGGTATACAAGCCTTTAAAACAGAAAATTTATCAAGCTGCTATTCTCCAACTAAACTTGTCTGTAATGCTAATTTAAACTTATAAAAATAGCAAATTTTAGTGGGGACTTATATATATCACTTCAGGTTCTATTACAGGACCTTTTATCAATAGGGTATATATAAAACTTGGTACTTTTTATAATGAGATAAAAATTTTAAATGTAAATGTATTTCTAAAAGTTAGTGAGAGCTTGATTTGTTTAAATGTCAATATCGTGAAACATAAAAACATTTTTGCCACTTTGTCACACAAAAGAAAAGTTAAAATTTCTCTCAGCCTTTCCTTGATTCATGTTTCAGATATAATGTTAAATTGTGATAACTGATGTTCATATAGACTCAGGAAACAATATATGTAAACTTCTTAAAATTTTAAGAAAGAGGCAAAGATCAGCTTCAGAATTAGAACCCTTTACCTAAGAATTGTAAAGAGCCACACCTTACCTGAGATAAGGCTCTGCTTTCCACCCTGCTGCATGTCAGAATGGCTCCAACATAAGCTTATTTAAAGTTATATTCAAAAGATTGTGTTTTGTTGTAAAATCACTGTGATCTCAAACAGGGAATATAATGTATAGCTCAGCCAAAATTCAAGATAGCTTTTACACAAACTAAATGTTTTACTGTTGGTAACTCCATTTTATATTTTCCTTGTAAACTTTATAACTGTTGCCTGATTAATATTTTTGCAGAAACAGCTTCAAGAGCAAACACTGTAAATTAACTTGAAATAGTAAGCCATCACTGACAGGACAGATAATATAGACCCCAATTAGGCAAAAGGGGGTAAATATCAGTAAAGTCATAGGCATTGAAATTAAAGCCCAGTACTCTTACTTTATGACTGGCGAGACTAATTTGCTGGATGTTTAAGATCAAACTCAGAGATTGAGATTAAACACAGAGGTCAAGAAAAGCCAGTATTTGACTCTTACCCTCAGAGTCAGCCTGAATCCAGGGAATGGGAGAGTTTCTCTAAAGAACTTTTGCAACTCTGGGTCATATGACCTCCCAGTCAGGGAGATTAATGAGACCACTAGAGGATGAAAACCCAACCATTGCACCTGCTGCAAAGAGGAGGGTCATTGAAAAAGGGAGACATCCCTGATGCTTCCAAAGGAAGCCACCTCATCAAGGAAATCCTACCTAGCAAATGGCACTAAAGGAGATAAGAAACTGCTCTCAAGTTCTCCACAAGTAACCCCTGTGGGAACTCAGCTGCCCTTAACAACAGATAGGAACAAGGTCAATTTGACCAACTTGGTCTTGAACACCTAGCAAAACAGCTAAAACCAAAACATAGCCATTCCTGGTTTCTTCTAAAAGAAGAAACAATAGTTAAACATGAAGATGTACACTTATGTTAGCCCCAAGAATAAGTAAAACTGGAGGCGATTAAAGAGATTCTTAGGCAGCAGTGACTGATAACCTTCAAGAGAAACTGCCAGAGTGAGAAATTTTTGGTTGTTTTAACATATACAGATCTTCCTAAACAGGACCATGCCTGCTAAATTGCCTACAGAAGTTCCTACAAGATCAGATACACAAGTTCCAGAGCTGGCAGACACACACAAGTTCACCAACCAATCGACAAATCAACCGCTTCTCCTTCAAGACTATCAGCCCCCAAAGCAGGACCTGCAATTCACTATTGACCCCTCTGGCTCCAAAAATTCTTCTGCCATTAAAGTCCTCCCTACTCCTCTTTTTTTTTTTTTTTTTTTTTTTTTTTTTTACAGGAATGAGACTCTTCACCCCCTAAATAGCAGGAAGAAGCTACAGAAGAAAGACCATTGTTCCACCCCCAGTATCTATAAAAACAAAAAGGGAGGAATGTTGGCATCATATCTGCTATTATTCTCCCTCCCTCACACCATTTTACAACCTGGATTGTCAACCTGCAAACATCCTAGCCAGTCATTGGTCCACTTGTCAGCTTGTGAACTTCTCAGCAGTCACTGGTCTGTTATTAGCCTGCGAACTACTTAAGATAGCTCCCCCGCCATTTTCTCTCTCTCTCCTCCTCGCTTTCATGCTCTCTCCTTCTGGCTGTCACTCTCTCTCTTGCACGTACACATGCGTTCTCTCTCTCTCTCTCTTTTCCTCTCATTTTCTCTCTCTCACCCTGCAGGGTGACACTCTGCCTATTTGCTTAATAAAATCTCTTGTGTGAATTCCTGCGTCCAAAGTGGTTTCTGGGGCTTTCAGGGGTGGGGATAGAAGCAGGCACAAACTAACTTAAATTAGAAAGACTGGGATAAATGCCTAATTTTTCACATCCCCAACATTGTTACACACATTGTATTAAGAGCTATCGAGAAACCGAAATTTCAAACTGAGGCATCAAAACCCAATGAGACAGTAGCTAGTACAGCCAAATTCATACTTGGAGATTTAAAAACAGATGCTTTAAGAAAATTCAGCAAATTTCATGAAAGCACAGAGAAATTATCCAATACCTGAAATATGAAAAATAGTATTTAAATCAAAATCAGTAACAAGACACAAGAATGGTCTTTATATGACAACAAAGGAATTGATTTAATAAAAGAAAATAACAGTTTTAAAAAATATATATGCACCCAATATTGAATCACCAAAATATATAAAGCAAATGTTAAGAGTCCTTAAGGGAGAGACTCCAATACACTAATAGTAGGAGACTTTCAGCAATGAATAGCTCAGCTAGACAGAAAGTCAACAAGTAAACAGCAGAGGTAAATTTCACTGTAGATCAGATGAACCAAACAGACATCTACAAGAACATTTTATCCAAAAGCCGCAGAACAGCTAGCTATTCTTCTTCATAGTGCACAAAGCATTCTCCAGGATAGGCCACAAAACAAGTCTCAACAAATTTAAAAGAATAAAAATCATATCAAGTGTCTTTCTAATCACAATAAAATAAAACTAGAAATAAATAACAAGAAAAACTTTGGAATCTATAAAAATACATGGAAATTTAAGACATTATTTTTGAACAATCAATGGACCACGGAATTAGAAAATAAAGAAATATAGCATTTTTTGTGAAACAAATGAAAATGGATATAGTATACTAAAACCTCCGGGATATAGCAAAAACTGTACTGAGATGTTTATAGCAATTAATGCATACATCCAAAAGGAAGAAAGACCTGAAAGAAACAACCTATCATGCCTCTCAAGATATTGGAAGAAAAAGAACAAATGAAACACAAAATTAGTAGAAGGAAAGATGAAATCTTCAGATAAGAGCAGAAATAAATAAAATATACAATTAAATATATAAAAGATCAACAAAAACAAGAGTACATTCCTCAAATATAAACAAAATTGACAACTCTTCACCAGACAAAGAAAAACATAGGATGACTTAAATAACACTAGAGAATAGGGAGTCATCACAACAAGCACTACATGCTAAGGATCATCAGAGAATATTATGAATAATTACATGTCAACACATTGGACAACCTAGAATAAGTTCCAATTTCATGGAAACAAACACTTTACTATGATTGAATCATGAAATATAAAAATCCTGAATACACAAAAAAGTAAAAAGATTAAATCACTAATAAAAATTTCCCATGAAACAAAAGTTCAGGAAAGAAGTCTTCACTACTAAGCTCCATGAAACACTTAAATAGTTAACATTAATTCTCTTAAATTGTTCCAAAAAATTAAAGAGGAAGGAATTATGACAAACTCATTCTACAAGAACTGCCTTACCCTGAGAACAGATAGACACAACAAAAAAAGAAAATCAATATAGTTGATAAAACTAGGTGTGTCTTAGTCAGCTTTCTTCTGCTGTGACTAAAAGGACCCAACCAGAACAACTGTAGAGGAGGAAAGGTTTATTTGAGGGCTCACAGTTTCAAAGGTCTTAGTTCATAGAAGGCCAGCTCCATTCCTCAGGGCTCCAGGTGAGGCAGAACATCATGGTGGAAGAATGTGGCAGAGGGAAGCACTCACATCATCAGGAAGGAGAGAGAGAGAGAGAGAGAGAGAGAGAGAGAGAGAGAGAGAGAGAGAGAGACATTGTCCAGATACAAAATATATACCCCAACCACACCCCAATTCCAGTCTCCTCCAACCATACCCAACCACTTCAATTAATTCCATCTGGGATTAATTCACTGATTAGGTTAAGACTCTTAAAACCCAATCATTTCTCCTCTGAACCTTCCTGCATTGTCTCACATGTGAGCTTTTGGGGGACACCTCACATTCAAACTACAATGTTCCATCCCTGGCCCCCAAAAGCTCACACTCATCTGACAATGCAAAATGCATTTAGTCCATTTCCAAGAATCCCCATAGTCTTAGCAGTTATGAGGTTGCTCAAAATTCAAGTTCAACGTCTTTGAGGCTCAAGGCAATCTTGCATTGTGAGCTCCTATAAAATTTAAAGCAATTTACAAATATCCAACATATAAAGGTACTGAGTAGTGGCATAGAAAGAAGGGATAGGACCAAAGCAAGACCAAAATCCAGCTGGACCAACAAGTCCTGTAGCTCCACGTCCGGCATCTGGGGCACATGGCATCATGATGTTCTCTCTCCAAAGGGCTTGTGTAAGGTGCAAAAGTCCTCAACAAGAAACTAGTCCATTAGTCACGCAAGATGACACCTCCTGTAACTCCAGTTGCAATGGAAAGCTGACACAGGAGGATTGCAAGTCTGAGACCCACCTGGGAAAATTAGTAAGACCCTGTCTCAAATTGAAAATTATAATAAAATTAAAGGGCTAGGAATATATCTCAGTAGTGTGTGTCCATGGGTTCCACCCCCAGTACAAAAAAAAAAAAAAAAAAAAGAGAGAGAGAGAGAGAGAGAGGGTTGGGGGAGGGAAAGGAAAAAAGAAAAAGAAAGGAAGGATAACTAGACAACTGAGTACAAAGTCACATTAAAAATATTATTCACCATTATCAAGGGGTACTTATCCTAGCGATGTAATGATGGTTCAGCTTATATAAATTGGTACATGTAGTGCACCAAATCAGCAGAATGAAGAAGGAAAACCATATGATCAGCTCAACGATGCAGAATGGACACTTGATAAAATTTATCATCCTTTCATGATAAAGACACTGAACAAATTGGGTACACAGGAATTAACCTCAACATAATAAAGGCCATATATAATAAGCCAAAAGCTAACATCATATTGAAGAGGAAATGATTAAAGCTGTCTCTCCAAAAACTGGAATAAGAAAAGGATATCCACTTTACCACCTTCATTTAATGTGCACTGGAAGTCCTAGCAAGAATAATCAGCTAAGAGAAAGAAATAAAGAACATCCAAATTGGAAAAGAGAAATCAAATTGTCACTCTTTGCAGAGATATACTCTTATATATAGAAGACACTGAAGAATACACATGCACACATGCACACACTAATTAGTAAATTCAGAAAAGTTGAAGGATACATCTAATACAATAGTGAATTATCTGAAATGGAAATCAAGAAAGCTCCCATTTACAAGAGTTGCAAGAAAACTAAAACAGCCAGTCATGGTGATGCATGTGTGCAATCCCAGTGACTCAGGAGACCATGGCTGGAGTAGCACAAGTTGAAGCCAGCCTGATCAACTTAATGAGACCCTGTCCCCCATCCCCCCAAAGAAAGGTGGAGGGGGTTGGGATATGGCTTGCTGGTAGAACGACTCAGGGTTCAAAGCCCAGTACTGAAACCTAAAAACAAAAAGAAAACCAAAGCAAAAAATGAAAAGAAAGAACAAAATACCTGCGAATAAACATAATTGAAAAGGCGAAAGATTAATATTAAATGGATGAAAGAAACTGAAGGAGACATATGAAAATTGGAAATACATTCATGTTCACAGATAGGAAGAATCAATATTGCTTAAATGTTGGTACCATCCAAAACAATGGACAGATTGGGTGAAATTTCTGTCAAAATAACGATACCCATCCCAGAACTAGAAAAAGCAATCCTGAAATCTCAACAATTTGTTTAGAACTACAAAATACCCTGAGTAGTCAGTCTTCCTGAGCAAAAGGAAAAACATGAGAAAAAGTACACTGCCTACTTCAGAAAATACGACAAAGCTATACTAATCCACACAGCGGGTGTCTGAATAAATACAGACCTACAGAGCACCAGACGCGGAGTGCAGGGCCTCACTGGAAACCCACACCTCTCTAGACACCTGATCTTTGACCAAGGGGCTAGGAACACACATTGGAAAGAAATAGTCTTTTCACTAAAACGGTGCTGGGAAAATTGGTACTCATGTGCAAAAGAATGAAACTAGACCCATATTTCTTACCAATTCCCCAATCAACTCAAAACAGATTAGACTTAAGTGTAAGACCTGAATCTATAGAACTGTTGGAAGAAAAGATGGGGGAAGTCCAAATTCAGGACATTGGAATGGGTAAGAATTTTGTGTGCAACATCCCCAAAGCACAAAAAAAAGAAAATGGGATTTCATCAAATGTCACCTAAAGGAAATGACCAATTGAAGGAAAGGAGGCAACCTACATAACAGGGGAAATGTTAGCAAACTATGCAACTGGCCAGGATTAATCTTCAGAATATATAAGGAACTCAAAATCCCCATAGCAGAAAAATCACACAACACAGTTAAAAATGGCCTATAGACTTTTACAGACAGAAGACCTACAAATGGACAAGAAGTATGTGAAAAAAATAAATAAATAAAAAGCTCAACTATCCAGGATATGTACAATTTTTGTGTTGTCAATTAAGATGTTAATTTATAATTAAGAAAAATTAATAATTGGGTAAGGATAGAGCTCTATAAAGGACTCAAGTGCCAAGTTATCTTGCTTTGGCACACATGTCAACAAAATAGTAAAGTTTGGCAAAAAAATAAGCCAAAACTGTTTGAGACAAGAGGAAGGAAAAATTAAGGAATTCTTGGCAGAATGGCATTTCATTAAAAATAATGTTCTCTCTTCTAATTCAAATTTTTCCAACTAGTTTCAGATGGCAATCAGCATTAAAGATGGACATCAGTTGTCCATAAATAAAACTTCTGTGATTCTTCGCAGTTGGTCAGTCTAGTACTGAATGTTCAGGGCAAAGTTAGGGGCATAGTGGCCAATCAATGATTTGCAAAATTTAAAATGTGATCTGCTTCATGGTGAGGAAGAAGGCTGTTGCCAGTAAAAAGAACCAGCACTGTAGCAAGGTTATCAGAAAGACACTTTTGGCACTGAGTATTGTAAACTCATAAATCCTGTGGAATGTTTTTAACACAATTTCAACAACATTGCTTTGTTAGAGAAAAGTTTGGCATACACTTCTGATTCAATTCTGTTTCATTAGTCAGGGGTATTTTATGAAGGCCCAAGAGGGTTTTTTAAAATATACATGTTTACAAACCATTTTAAAACTTTATTTATGAACTGGAATATTTTCTTTATATTAAACCATCAATTTTATTACATGTATTTCAAATATTTTCTAAGACAGGCCTGAATTCTAAGCTTAGCACGTTTTATCTGTTAACTGGTACACAAAGAACAGATAAGACACGGAATCCAAATACCCATAGGCCATGAGCGACAACATGTGATGTGACTATCTTGATGCTGTCATGATGGAAGTTGACACCACTCCGTTCTGCAACTCTTGATGAGCCAAGTTGCTACTATTTGTGTGGTTGTGACCATCCGTCCACATGCCATCTCATGACATATGACTTAATGGACCCCTCAGACATTGTGCTACATGGGGATCATTACAGAGGCAGCAATTGTTGCAAACCAAATCAATTTGCAATGGTAGGGGGAAAGGTAGAGGTCAGATAACTACAATGTCACTCTCTATGATTGTATTACTTGTAAGGCTTCATCTTACACCTTGTGGAAATGATTTTATGAGCAAGACAGAGATGCACACTCTGTGTTCTGGACAGAGGGTGAGGAGAGGGTTAGAGATAAATTTTCCAGGCAGACAAGACATTATATATGGAGGTCCAGAAGCAAGAAAGCCAAATTATAACACAAGCAATAATAAGTATTGATGTGGATGTGGGGAAAAAGGCACACTCATATATTGCTGCTGGAGTTGCAAATTGGTACAGCCACTCTGGAAAGCAGCGTGGAGATTCCTCAGAAAACTTGGAATAGACCTACCATTTAACCCAGTTACCCCACTCCTTGCTTTACACACAAAGGACTTAAAATCAGCATACTTCAGTGATGCAGCCACATCAATGTTCATAGCTGCTCAATTCACAATAGCTAGATTATTGAAGCAACCTAGATGCCCTTCAACAGATGAATGAGTAAAGAAACTGTGGTACATATACACAATGGAATATTACTCAGCCACGAAGAAGAATAAGATTATGGCATTTGCTGGTAAATGGATGAAGTTGGAAAATATCATGCTAAGTGAAATAGGCCAAGCCCAAAAATCCAAAGGCCGAATGTTTTCTCTGATAAGTGAATGATGATATATAACGAGGCGGGAGTAGCGGGGGAAAGAGAAGAATGAAGGAACTTTGGATAGTGTAGAGGAAAATGGGGCAGGAGGGGGAGGGGGAAAAGATAGTAGAATGAGACAGTATTACCCTATGTATATGTATGATTACATGAATGGCGTGAATCTACATTGTGTACAACCATAGAAATGAAAAGTTGTACCAAAAAAAAGGCATAAAATCTACAATTATGAGGTGAAAAAAATAAAATAAATAAATAAAATAATGGCAAAAAAAAAAAGAAAGCAAATTATATATTAGAAGAAGATCATTCAGTTGAACTAAGAACTCAGCATCAAAAGTTCAGAGGGACGGAGATCAAGCCCTGTGCTAAATTAGAAGCCTGAAGGTGAAGCCCAGGCATCTGCATTTATAAAGCAGGTTTTAGCGATTAAAGAATTGTTAGCAAATCCCTTCTGGGTGATGCAGTTCTTTCTCTAAAGGTTAAAACCCATTGATCTCTGGAATCTTACAATCCACTGCTCGATGTCATCAGTCTTGGTGAGCAGGACCAAAGAGCTAGTGGAAATGGCCCCATAGACCACTTGAACAAGCATCCCCAGTTGACCACTTTGTGAGATACTGCCCTACACATTTGAAATAAGTCACAGATAGTTATGCCTTTAATGGAACTTCTTCCCTGCAAGTCCAGGGATGAAACCCAGGTCTCACACATTCTAGGCAAGTGCTCTACCACTGAGCCACACCCAAGCCAGAATGTTTAGCTTTTAGAAACATTTTTTTCATGTATTTTAACTGAAATTTTAAGATGCTGATTAGCAAATATAGGATTTTGAAGTCTCACGATTTTCTTCCTCTGTCTTCAAAACATTTTCTCCAAAAGAAAATTGACGTTTTTTAGCCTTTCAATTTAAGAGTTTGCTTTAGGAATATCATTAAAATGTTTAACAGACATTTTCAGTAATAAATTTTTAAAATATTTATTTTTACTCTCTTCCAAATGTTCTTTTTCATGATAGTGAAAATACTTAATCTACTCAGGGGATGAATTTCATGTAAAGTTTTATGTCTAACAACTAAATTCTGGTTTTCGCTGGCAACGAGCGTAACATCTGCAGGCCATTAAAGGAAATTCCTTTGGAAAGCACTATGCTGTGACTCTACTGAATGATTTTTCACTTGGAAGGGAGTCAATCACGTATTTCATGATATTTCAAAAGTAGTTATGACCTAAATTAATAACAACAAATTTTATTTCAGTCACTACATTATAAATCAGCTTTGATAAATCATCTTTTAATGCTTGGTGTGTTCTTTAAAATATTTTGGGATGTTAACTTTTATGTTACAATAATTCTCTTATCATTGTTACAAAATTATTTGCTAAAGACACTCTAAAATCACAACGGAATTTTTTGAGAAGAAATCACTCCTTATGTCAACAGATGTAAAATAATTCTACATAATATCATCCAAGTAGGGCAAAGGCAAGGGGAACGTGCTCCCACATCCTCGTCAGAATTTGATCCCAAGGACACAGAGAGAAACAGGAAGCCCCACCCACAGAAAGGTATGGTGATTTATTTATAAATAATTAGAGTATTTTTTAACCTAATATTGAAGTGCTGACAGCTGTGGATATGAGGAGACAGACCCTTGCTTCTCAGTCAATCATTAACAAAAAGAGAGGGAAAAAAATCACATACATATCTCATATGTAAAATTGTATATATTATACAATTAATTAGTCAAAAGTAACCAACATATAATGTGTACAGCCATATATGATAATATGTAATTTTATTCATAGCTTATAAATATACACTTATTCTTATAAAATCATATACTATATATACACCCACATACACCATCCATTATAAAAGAAAAAATAAACCTTATAAATCCATCCCCCATGAACTGACAATGACTTCTTAAAATAGAATTCTAGTTCAAACCTATAGCTTCTAGAAATTAAGAATTATTGTGTCCCTCTCTCCTGTTAGTTGCTCAAAGAGAAAAAAGAACATATTTTGTGAGAAGTGTTTTATTTTAACTAAGGATGCCAGTTTTCCATAAAAACACTACCATCTGCTGGAACTTCAGGATATTATTGCTAAAAGTCCTGGAGCCCTTGGGTTGCATTTTGACAACTATGAACAACGCAAAGAGGTTTTTCTATTGTTGTTTTTTGGTACTGGGGATTGAACCCAGGGGCACTTAACCACTAAGCTATAACCCCAGCCCTTTTTTTATTTTATTTAAGACAAAGTCTCACTGAGTTGCTTAGGGCCTTGCTAAGTTGCTGAGACTGGCTTTGAACTCGAGCTCCTCCTGCCTTAGCCTCTGAAGCCACTGGGATTATAGGTGTGCACCACCATGCCCAGCTCAAAGTGGTTTTTATTTTATACTTTTAAACAGCATTAAGTAAATGTTTCCAAAGGGGAATTTACTTGATGCAATCTCACCCTCTCTCCAACTCACAGAAACTGAGAAAGAAAGAAAGAAAGAAAGAAAGAAAGAAAGAAAGAAAGAAAGAAAGAAAGAAAGAAAGAAAGAAAGAAAGAGGAAAAAAAATAGCTTTAATTTCTCCCTCTCAGTTAATTTTCTGCCCTGTGACCTCATTTATAAATAAATGGAATGACCCATTGACTATTGACTGCATGCTAAGACATATCTGCTGCATATTTGGGATACACAGTTAAATAATATGCTGGTCTTAAGGCCATCTTCTACCAGGAGACTCAAACCCAGATTAGCACGTGGTGGACAGTGCAGCAAGTGCCAAGGTCCAGCTGTGGCCAGGGCCAGAGCAGGAGCCACCTCCCTTGCTGGACTGGCTGCCCCTGGATGTACATACTGGAAGGGGGGTTTTCTGGAGAAGATGCTTATCTTGCATCTTGGAATTTAAGCTGGAGTTATTCACACAGACAAGATAAGACAATGAATTTTGGAGAACTTAGAAAGTAGAAAATGGTTAATTAATCTTCCATTATATAGTCACTTGTAGAGAATGCCCCATTGAAGAAGGTTGTCCGAAAGATTTTGAAAAATAAGTCCACCTTCACTTGTTAGATAAGATGGAATGGTAGGTCAAAGCTTATGAGCTTGAGATCTCAGTCAGATAAGGATTGAATCCAGTTTCCATATTAGTTATGTAATTGTGGAAAAGTTCATGACTCTTTCAGAGATTCACTTTTCTATATTGTCAAAGAGAAATACCAAGTGTCCCTGCCTTTTAGAGTAATTGTGAGGGTAAATGAACTAATGAATATTAAGTGCTTACTACAACTCCTGTCTCCACTGGTTCTTGAAAAACATTGTCCCATTTCTCTTTCCTTTCCTTCTCATTTTCTCCTCAATAATTTTTCAGAGACAGGACATTGACCCAAGAAAGCAGAAACAGAACTAGATGAACATGAACTTACTGACATGTGAGTCTGAAGAGAGAACTGCAAGTGACAGGCATCTAATCAGTCACTCTGCCAATCAGTCAGGCAATAAATACTGCACACCTATTTTGAATCAAGTAAACCTCAGGTGTTCTAACAAGTTCTAGGGCTGTGATTGACAAATGTGCAGGACATAGAGAGAATCAAATCAATGGGTGGCGGATTTTGCCTGGTTAGGAGTTTTCCAGGGAAACTGACTGAAAATCTGACATCTAAGCCCTTAAATGCAGGAGTTGAGGGCTCAGCCATTGTCCATTCTGAGTAACAGAAGGCATCAGGCATCACTGTTCTAAGATGCAAAATATAGCCTGTGTGCATGTGTCCTAAAGAAATTTTGAACAATGGGGGTGGGGGGTGAGAGAAGAATGGAGGAACTTTAGATTACATAGAGGGAAATGAGAGGGGGAGGGTGGGGGTATGAAAGATGGTGGACTGAGACAGACATCATTACCCTGTGTACATGTATGATTACACGGATGGTGTGAATCTACATCGCGTGACACCATAGAAATGAAAAGATGAACCCCATTTGTGTACAGTGAATCAAAATGCAGTCGGTAAAAGTAAAAAATAAAAGAAATTAAAAAAAGAAAAATTGAACAAATATAGAGAAACCATCCCTTGATTTGGCCCAGGAAGAAGAATATAAGAAATCAGTATCAGATGGATGAACTCTGAGTCCTCTAAGAGAGCAGTGCAGTGATTCATCCTGCTAGTAAGTAGCCTTCTCTGTGACCAGCAGTGGAGACTGGAATTAGAAGGATTTTTGACATACTGAAGATCAAATTGGATATTGAGAAATAAAGCAGCTACAAATAAAAATTGTAAGGTACGATGTTTCCTGTGTTCTGAGTCATCTTCACTAACCCTGGGTCCTGTCCCAGGTGGGCTACATGGGTGTGCAGAACTGTCGAATCAAATCCTGAAGTTTATTTATGAATTATGTCTGCTAAGGAATCCTCTTAATAAGTGTATTTCATTCCATCTAAGAAAAGTATGCTGGAGGGTATGAATTTATATGACATGTACTTCTATGCCTGTTATCTAACTTCTCCCACTCGGCCTCATTGCTGGAAAATAGTAGGGAAGGTTCAATGTGGATTCAGATTTGCATCACGTGCCTAAAATAGCCAAGGCTTCATAATGAACAGATATAATCCAAGGATGAAGAAGCTAAGAAAGATTACATCTTAAGAAACATGGCTCAAGCCTCCCTCTAGAAGAAAGGGACAGAAGATTTGAGACCAAAGCAAAAAGGGCGTTTACAAGGAGAAAACAGTGTGTTTCATCCCTGGTTTTCCATTAAGCGTATCTGCTGGTCGGGCTTCGCAGGAGCCTCCGTAACTCCTTCCATCTCACCAGTCATCCTTGGCCCCTTTCTCTTTTCTGACCTTCTGTGAGTTGGAATTTCTGTGGGTTTGAACTGAGCACAGCTGCCATTGTCAGGGTGAGGAGCAAGGAAGCAAGAAGGTGGTGGCCTCATTGTGGTGGCAGCAGACTTGGCCACTGGGGAAGAGGAAGCCTGGAATCATCCCCAGCTTTGAAGTCGCTCCGCTCAACTTTTATCATTTCAAGAACAGCAGTGAAAGCGAGGTTGTCATTATCCATCCCTTTCTTCACTGCAGCAAATATCAGAGGCCTGGGAGACGAAATTCAGGATAGCAATAAATTAACTGGACTCTCACTACAGAGAAAAATAAGACAATAAGTAGGAAGTAATGGCTGAAAGGGTTTTCTCAAGCAGCAGAAATCAAAAAGGGCAGAACGCATAAAAGAAGAATATACACAAGAAAGATACAAAGAAAACATGTCAGCACCATAGAGGGACCTCTGAAATAGTCTCAAGAATATACAAAGACCAAAGAAAGAACGGGTGATCTGAAGGAGGCTGGGAGGGGTGGGTAATAAAAATTCAAAGAAGAAAGGGGACATTAAAAGATACGGAGCTCCCACATGAGGCCACAACACCAAAAAGCCCTGTCTCTTTGCCAAGACTTTGAACACATAAAAAGCTCAAAATGTGTTGTCATTAGGAATCGAATTAAAGTTCCAGAAGCCTTTAAGATACACATGCTTTTAAATATCATGATAAATTATGCATCTATGACAGAGATTGGGATGCTCTGGCCTTCAAGTAATCAATAATTTAAAAACCATGAACATGAATCTAATCCAAATCAGAGTTTCAAAGTTGGATTCTGAAAGGATTCTTACCATTGACAAGATAAATGTGCCCAGCAAACTCTGTCCCTTCTATTACAAAGAAAAAGGGGTAGCTTTCACAAACATTCCTACACACAGCACTGGGATATTTCGGCTGTACATAAAGAGATGAATGCTTCATAGATTTGCAAAACTTTGCCCCTTTTTAATTCCATCAAGACTCTAGAACAGCATCAGCTCCATAAAGACATCTCCTAGGTAATTTCCATTTCTTGGAACGACGCCAGAGTAAAAGTGAAGTCATCTCGCTAAAAAGAGAGGAGCAAGGAAAAGTCTAGAGATATCCAGGATAGGACCAGATTATTTTTTTCTAATATCCTGCTGTGTCAATATATAGAAAATATACATAGCAACATCTAGTAGTTATTTTGCTGCTCCTATTGCTACCTAAAGTATTTTCCTCCACACTTAAACCTAGTTGAGCTACAGCAAAGTGATGTGCAAGTTCATGGCTACTTTTATGTGAGGCGTTGTATAGAATTTAAACCTGATGTTTCAAATTGCTTCTCACTGAAGATCTGCCAGTTACAGTTTAAATAATTAAGTTGTTCTATGTACAAACTCCTTTCTTGAAGTTTGTACATAGAACAACTATGTTTCCTTCTCTAGCAAAGGGAAGATACTTTTTCCCAATAACTTAACTTCTGCACTTAAACTTAATTTTAGGATTAGTTTTTTAACAAGAAAGAGTGGGAATTCTATATTTAAGGAGTTTCTTCATCTGCTATCTAAAATCAAGGCATGGTGGGTTTCCTTATTTCAAAACCATAAGCATAGACTAATAGGGATACTCTAAATGGGCTTTACCATATAAATGTTAGATATGTGTATTAAACCAGTCTCTCTGCCCTTACTTTTCTAAACATAAATCTCTTAGCTTAACCGCTTGAATGCAGGTATGGTGATTTTCTCTCTTCCAATTTCCAGCAGTTAAGTTTCCATTTAAATAGGGCATTTAGGCTGCTCTATATTATGCTGTTGCAATTGCATTACAGAAATTATGTACTAAGGATGCAGTGATTAAAATTGATATTTGACTTAATTACAGGGTACAGTACATGGATATTTGAATGTAACTTAATGGAAAACAAGATGCTTTATTTGTAGTGATTTTCAAAGCTTTTCATCCTAGCAGAAAGCTTGCTTATCAGTAGCTATTGGGCCAAGTCTCAAGTTGCTGACTCTTTTCAGGAAGAACACAGGAGAAGATACAAGAAAAGGAAGCTAATGATGCCGTTATCCAACTAAATACTTTAAATCTTTAATATATTCCCTTCTAACTAGCATATTTCTCAATGAATCGTCTTAATTCTATCACACCTCACTGAAGTATCATGAATATTAAAATAGCACACAAATTTTCAGGACATCATATATGAAATAGCAACCCCACCATGTGAAGTAGGACAGCATTTTGACTAATAAAAAGGCAGAAGTGCATGACTATAAGAAAGAAAAATTACCTTCCCATAAATATGGCAAAAATCCGATTAATAAGTATTCCTAGAATCAGTCTGTCTTCAAGGAGAAAGGACTGATTATTGGAATGTCATTATTTATTTACTTATGTACGTGGTTATTTTCACAGTCACATTTCAAAGTGCTATTTTAATTTTAAAATGCATCACATTTTAAAACCTAGGTAAATGTCTATATTTAAGATAATTGCTTCAAATATATGCCTATAAAAGATTCATTGTTTTAAACAAGTGAGCTATATTAACAGTGATTTGGTTTTCAGTTTCAAATTATGCTTTTTTTCTTTCTATACATTTATTCTAGTTTTGCTTTGGAGTAAAGAGCAATTATAAATAAATTTTAGACTATTTTGAATATGGGCTTATCTGTACGTAGCCAAAGTGTTTGAGTCACATTGACACTACAAGTCTTACAAAATTAAAAGAATAGAACTATCTTTAACATGGAATAAAAAATATGGAAACAAGAAAAGGTAAATTCAACAAGGCTTTTGATTGGTATAAACATCTGTAATCTCACATTTCAGCAGGTCACTTATCCAACAACCTCAGCTGTAAGAATATGCCCGAGAAATCATCAGAAGAACTGAATCGGGTGTTGCAAAGTCAAGTGACACATGCTGATCTCTATTTACTCTTCTGGAATACTAAGTGCTAATAATCTTAGTCATATAGTCCTTAGGCTCAGTGTATTAGGAGAGGTAGATACAAAAGAGTAAAAATAGAAAAAAATAAAAGCTATGATCATGGGTTCACCTTTAAGAACAGGGAGCACCTAGCTTGACATTGAAGAAGGAAACCAACTGAAAAGAATGATTTTTAAAAAGTGGTGACTTCTAAACACTGGAAATATGGTCAATTTTCTTAATTTATTTGGGCTTCAGTATCTTAGGTTACCTCACAGATACTTCATACTGCCTCATAAAATTGCTTAATGTTAAATGAACCAATTCATGGAAGGCACTTGGAATAGTTCCAGACTTGTGAAGTAATCAACTGGTTTATTCACAAAATATCTCTCAGTCTCAGACTGATGAATTACAGGCAAGTGGCTCTGTGTGTCCTGACAATTCAAAGGAGATCTACTATCTTCAGGGATGAAATGATGTCCTTCCATTGCCCCATGAGACTACTCCCTGCCATTGGGACCTTTGGAAACTCTTCTGAAGGAAAAGGTGAGAAGAAACTGTCTGATCTGGTTGCAGAAGGTGTTGACACTGCTAAAGTAGAGTTCCAAGGCCAAGTGGACCCAAGTGCAGTTTATTTATTAGGGAGGTGAGTGAAGGAAATGATAGTAGGGTTATAGGGGGTCTAAAAAAGGTGAAGGTGGCCAGTGAAGTGAAGGAAGGGTTATCAAGCCAGTTTACCACCATAGGTAAGGACTTTGACCACATTTCAGGTGGAGTGCAGAGCCATGCCCCAAACTCAACCAACTTAAGAGAAGGGACTGAAATATCCATGCACCAATTCCTATTACCCCTAGCTGAGGGATCCCCCAGGGGACTCCATTCTCCAGGACTTCAGGTCATCCTGCAGACCACGTTCTGATATATACACCAAGCCCACATGTTGTTGGAAGTCACAAAGCTATTTTACGCTGCAATATTAGGGATGTGGGAGGGGCCAAACACTGCCTGGTAGAGTCAGTTCCATTCAGATCTACCTGTGCTCCCTGTCAGGTTTTCTCCAACCTGCTTAGCAGATTAAAAAAAAAAAAGAAAAAGAAAAAGAAAAAAGAAAAACTTACAAAGCAGGGGATTAATGGGACAAGCCACAGACCCAGCTGCTCCAATTAATCTTCAGACCACAATCAATATTTGTCTTCGCTCTCCTCTGTTACCCATTATAGTTTCCCTTTGTTCTCAGCCAACACATCTGCCAGTCTAAACTACTGATCCACTGGGCTAATTCACACAGAGGGGTCTCACTGTGGGAATCCTGCGTCAGATCAGGGTGGCCGTAATTGCCCATCCACAGTTAAGAAGGGGAAGCACTGAAAGGTGACCTGGGGTCTAGTACATTCCCTGGACATGCCCCTTCCAGCCCATATTAGGTAGAACATAGCAGCAATATCCCTTCATGGTAATACAGTACTTATGATCATATAATGTGATTATTACATAATTATAATAGTAATTTTTCTTTGCCAACTTGAGTCTACTGGCACGAAAACCCTAAAATGTTCAAGTAGTGGTTCTATATGTAGTTTTAGAGGAAACTTAGAAGCATCTTCTCCTTAGAAAATAAGACCTCTAGACCAGCACTAATTTACCAAGAAATCATGGGAGGAGATGACAAAGAAGACATTTCAGTTTGCTACCTCTTGGTCCTTAGACTCGTGGGTTTTATCTCTCAAGGGAAGAGCATCATATTACCACTGGTTCTAAACAACATTCTACAAGACTGGCGGCATTTAGGTAGTAGGTAAGGTAGTAGATGGTAGCTGATGGTAGACCGATGAACCTCTTGAGTATGTGCCATTGATGCATCTCTTTGGCTGTAAAGTGGATCATGTGATCTAAGATACTATGTGTGATGCTAAGATAATGAATCAGAAACACCATGCAACCGCAGTGCTGGCCAAAGCAAGCCTGCTCAAAATATCAATCCCAGTGAGGGCAACTGTTGACCTTGTAAGGAGAAAGAGACTAATGCTATTGACTTGAAGTCAAATGGTTGGTTGGCCTCTTCAGAGAAAACTAAATTGGGTCCATATTGCAAGTTCTTTTTGCCATGGGATTGGATGCATAGTCATGAAAGCAGTTAAATTAAACCTGGTAAGAGGCAGTCCATGGTTTTCAGTCCATGCATAGTATCCATCTCTGCCACTCCATCTATGGATCCATTGAAGAACTGAGGACTAGAGGTGGCTGGTATCTACTGTCTGAGTTTTTTTTTTTTTTTTTTTTTTTTTTTCTTTGTTGTTATTCTGTGGTTGATACCCTTGTAGGCAGTGACTGGAGACATAGTCCTAAAGGTTCACTGGTCATGATCAGTTAATAAATCTTTGCTTTGCACTATGAGACCTAGAAAGTGAGACCTGCTATTGGGAACCCTGTGGTGTGAGGGTGTGAGGGTAACGTTTGCACCATGACTCCTGTTGATAGGAAAGTTCTGTGCTTGTCATGGAATTCACTATTGCAAAAGCCTTGATCTCAAATCCCAGCTGCCCAGAGGTAGAATAGGTGGACATGAACTACTAAGCCCCAAACATGTCATTTGTCTTACTCAAGAAGTTTTTCACACTGACACCCCTATAAAAAATACATGGGTTTTCACTCCCTTGGTTAAATTCAGTCTCCATCAGAGCTGGATCATCCCACCAGGTCCCTGCTTTTCACCTATTTCCATATCTTTGGTTTTATTTCTTAAATTTCTCATACTTTTTAATATTTCTAATCTGACTCACTGCCCTAGTTTGAGGAAACTGAGTAAACGTCTCATGGGTTGTGATATTCACCTACATTCTCCTTCTCCAGATTGTTCTCTACCTTTCGATGTTGCTGCTTCTAGATTGTTATCCACCAACCTACCTATTCATCCCTGCCCATGAATCCAGGCATATCCTCAGTACATCTTCTCTTGCATGAGTGGAGCACCAGGTGTACTACTTCAAGATCTGTCCACTTGGAGGAATGTTGCCCTCTACTTTCTTGCAGGGCCAATCCTACAAGGCTCAGAGTGTGGCAATAGCTCACATTTTCCCTATTTCAAGAGAGTCAACCCATCTGAGAACCAAGCATGTGTGGTTTTGCTTATCTGTTTTGCTTCCCCCCCCCCCCCCCCCCACCATTTGGTCTCAGTTATCTTCTCAGAAATTCATAGCTGTAAGTGAAAGAAAAAATGTTGGTGCAGCATAATCAGGTTCTGGGGTGTTGGAGAAGTGATCATAGCATTTGACTTCTTGAAGACAAAATGCAGATTTTGATATTTGTTACTCTTTCTTTATAAAAATCTAGAGATTTCCCTTTTCCCAGTGTGCATTGTCTCTGGTAAAAAATATAAATACCATTGCAGAAGAATCGAGGAATCTCCACATGTCTGTATAAGGAGAGCTGTCCTTCTTTTTAAACACTAGACATGGCTTCAGGGTGCAGGCCAAGCACTAGAAGAT
The DNA here is from genome assembly GCF_902686455.1 of Sciurus vulgaris. NCBI lineage: Eukaryota > Metazoa > Chordata > Mammalia > Rodentia > Sciuridae > Sciurus > Sciurus vulgaris. The sequence goes on from NC_136470.1 coordinate 134,596,185, forward strand.
GATCAGTTGTTGTGATTTGTCCACTGTGTAATTTTGGTCATCACTATATTAGTGGACAATTCACCCTCAAACATGGTGGCTTAAAATACTAACCATATTATAATTGTTTTGTTTTGTTTTTAGTTGTATATTACAGGAAAATGTGTTTTGATTTATCATGTATACATGGAGTATAGCTTCCCATTTATGTGGTTGTACGTGATGTGGTGTTACAAGTTATGTCCAATTTATTCTACTCTCTTTCCCATTACCATCCCACCTCCCTACCCACAATTCACCCCTGTCCAATTTGATGAACCCTCCCCCTGCCTATTGTGAGTCACCATCTGCATATCAGAAAGAACTTTCAGTTTTTGGTTTTTTGGGATTGGCTTGTTTCACTTAGCATAATAGCCTCAGTCCCATCCATTTACCAGCAAATGCCAAAATCTCTTTCTTCAATATGGCTGAGTAATAGTCCACTGTGTATATGTACCACATTTTCTTTATCCATTCATCTGTTGAAGGGCATCTAGGTTGGTTCCATAACTTAGCTATTGTGAATTGAGCTGCTATAAACATTGATGTGTCCACATCACTATACTAGGCTGATTTTGAGTCCTTTGGGTATATTCTGAGGAGTGGGATAACTGGGTCAACTTGTGGTTCCATTCCAAGTTTTCTGAGGAACTTCTATACTGCTTTCCATAGTGGTTGCACCAATTTGTAGTCTCACCAGCAAGGTATGAGTACACCTTATCCCCCACATCCTCACCAACATTTATCGTTACTTGTATTCTTGATTGTTGCCATTCTGACTGAGGTGAGATGGAATCTCAGTGTAGTTTTAATTTGCATTTCTGTAATACTAGTGATGTTGAACATTTTTTCAAATATTTTTTGACCATTTGTATTTTTTCTTCTGTGACGTGCCTGTTCAGTTCCTTTGCCCATTTATTGGTTGGGTTATTTGGGGGTTTTTTGATGTTAAGTTTTTTGAGTTCTTCATATAACCTAGAGATTAATGCTCATCTGAGGTGCAGGTGGCAAAGATTTTCTCCCTTTCTGTAAGCTCTCTTTTAAGTTCTCAATTGTTTCCTTCTCCGTGAAGAAGCTTTTTAGTTTGATACCATCCCATTTGTTGATACTTGATTTTACTTCTTGGGCTATATGAGTCTTGTTGAGGAAGTAGGTTCCTAAGTTGACATGATGGAGAGTGGGGCCTGTATTTTCTTCTAGTAGGTGCAGGGTCTCTGTTCTAATGCCTAGGTTCTTGATTCATTTTGAGTGGAATTTTGTGCAGGGTGAGAGAAAGAGGTCTAATTTCATTTTGTCACATGTAGATTTTAGTTTTTCCAGCACCATTTATCAAAGAGGCTATCTTTTCTCCAATGTATGTTCATGGCACCTCTGTCTAATTCAATATTATATTTATGAGTTTGTCTCTGTATCTTCTATTCTGTACCATTGGTCTTCATGTCTGTTTTGGTGCTCTGTAGTATAACTTAAGGTCTGGTATTGTGATGTGTCCTCCTTCACTTTTCTTGCTGAGACTGCTTTGGCTATTCTGAGACTCATTTTTCCAAATGAATTGCATGACTACTTTCTCTATTTTTATGAAGAGCATTATTGGAATTTTAATAAATTGCATTAAATCTGTATAACACTTTTGGTAGTATGGCCATTTTGACAATAATAATTCTGCCCCTACAATAACAGGGGAGATCTTTCCATCATCTAAGTCTTCTTCAATTTCTTTCTTCAGTGTTTTGTAGTTTACACTGTAGAGATCTTTCACTTCTTTTGTTAGATTGATACTCCTAACTAGTTTTGTTTGTTTGTTTGTTTTTAGTTTATTGTGAATGGAATAATTTTCCAAATTATTCTTTCAGTTGATTCATCAATGACATAAAGGAAAGCAATTGTTTTATGAGTGGTAATTTTATACGCTGTTACTTTGGTAAGTTCATTTATGAGTTCTGGTGGAGTTTTTTGCGTCTTCTAAATATAAAATCATGTTGCTGGCAAATAGTGAGTTTTAGTTCCTCCTTTACTATTTGTATCCCTTTAATTTCTTTCTTCTCTAATCAATTTCTTTCTTGCACTGGCTAGAGTTTCAAGGACAATCTTGATAGGAGTGGTGAAAAAGGGCATCCTTGTCTTATTCCAGTTTTTAGAGGGAGCAAGGGAATGCTTTCTCCATTTAGAATTATGTTGGTCTTGGGTTTAGCATATATGACTTTTATGATGTTGAGGTATGTTCCTACTATCCCTAGTTTTTCTGGTGTTTTGAACATGAAGCAGTGTTGCATTCTGCCAAATGCTTTTTCTGCATCTACTGAGATAATCATGTGATTTCTGTCTTTAAGTCTTGATGTGATGAATTGCATTTATTGATTTCCATATGTTGGACCAACCTTACATTCCTGGGATAACCCCATTTGATCATGGTGCACTATTTTTCTAATTGTTTTTGTATGCACATTACCAGTATTTTATTAAGAATTTTTGCATCTATTTTCATCATGAATATTGGTCTGAAGTTTTCTTCCCTTGATGTGTCTTTGTCTGGTTTTGGTATCAGGCTGATACTAGTTTCATAGAATGAGTTTGGAAAGTTTTCTTTCTTTTCTATTTTATGGAATTATTTGAGGAGGAGTGGTGTTAGTTCTTCTTTGAAGATCTGTTAGATTGTCTCAGAATAAGTCTGGTCCTGGGGTTTTCTTTCTTGGTAGACTTTTGATGATGCCTTCAATTTCATTGCTTGAAACTGATCTGTTTAAATTTTCTATGTCCTCCTGATTCAATTTGGGTAGGCTTGTGTTTCTAGAAATTTGTCAATGTCTTCAAGATTTTCTATTTTATTAGAGTATAAATATTCAAAATAGTTTCTGATTATTGCCTATGTTTCAATAGTATCCATTGTGATATTTCATTTTACATTGCAAATTTTCATACTTGGAATTTTCTCTTTGTTAGTTTGGCTAAGGGTTTATCAATTTTATTTATTTTTTCAAAGAAAAACTTTGTTTTGTTGATTTTTTGAATTTTTTTCTTTGTTTCAGTTTTATTGATTTTAGCTCTGATTTTAATTATTTCCAGTCTTCTACTGCTTTTGGTGTTCAATTTTTCTTCCTTTTTGCTTTTTTTTCAGATTTAAATTTAGGTGATGCTTTATTATTTTAATAATTGAGCTCAATAAAGCCAACTTTCCTCTTAGCACAGCCTTCATAGTGTCCAAGAGATTTTAATGAATTTTATTACTATTCTCATTTCCCTGGAAGTATTGTATTGTTTTTTCATCCCTGATTTCTTCTGCCACCCATTGGTCATTCAGATCATTTTATTTAATCTCTAGGTGTTGGAGTAGCTTCTATCTTTTATTTTATCATAGATTTCTAATTTCATTCCATTATGATCTGATAGAATGCAAGGTATTATCTCTAATTTTTTAGTAGTTACTAAGAGAAGGATCCATGTGCTGCTGAGAAGAAAGAATATTCAGTCATCAATAAATGAAATATTCTGTATTTATCTGTCTGTTAGTTCTAAATTATTAATTATATTTTTAGTTCTACAGCTCATTTAATTTTTGTTTGGAGGATCTATCCAATGGTGAGAAAGGTATGCTAAAGTCACCCAGTATTATTGTTTTGTGATCTGATTCTTGAAATTGAGAAGGATTTGTTTGATATACATAGAAGCTTCATTGTTTGGGGCATAAATATTTACAATTATTATGTCTTGATATATATTTCCCTTCAGCAGTATGTAATGACCTTCTTTGTCCCTTTTGATTAACTTTGCTTTGAAGTCCATTTTATCTGATATGATAGAAACCCCTGCTTTTTTATGAGATCCATATGAATAAAATACTTTTTTCCCATCCTTTTACCTTCAGTTTGTGGATGTCTTTGCCTATGAGATAAGTCTTGGAGACAGCATATTATTGGGTGTTGTTTTTTAACCCAATCTGCCTCTAGGTCTTTTGATTAATGACATTAGGCCATTGACATTCAATGTTATTATTGAGAAATGATATTTGTTCCCTGTTATATTTATTGATTTATGGTTTTTAATTTGAATTAGTTTATCCTTTGATTCCTCAAGTGTAGTTCCACCATTTGCTGGTTTTCACTTTTATTTTTCATTTCTTCTTCATGAAATAGCTTATTGAGTATGCTTTGTAGGGCAGACTTTCTAGTTGTGAATTCTTTTATCTTTTGTGTTTTGTTAAAGGTTTTTATTTTATTGTTTATTCTGAACCCTAATTTTGCTGGGTATAGTATTCTTGGCTGGCATCCAATTGCTTTCAGAATTTGATATAGATTATTACAAGACCTCCTAGCTTTGAGAGTCTGGGTTGAAAAATCAGCTGAGATCTGGAATAGTTTCTCTCTAAATGTGACCTGTTATTTTTTATGGCAGCCTTTTAAATTCTATCCTTATCTGTGTGGTAGACATTTTTATAATAATGTGACTTGGTGTGGTTCTGTTCTGATTTTGTATATTCAGGGTCCTGTGATCCTCCTGTATTTTATTTTCCATTTCATTCTTTAGTTTTGACAAATTTTCAGATATTATTTCATTGAAAAGAGTGTGCATTCTTTTGTTTTATATTTCCAATTCTTCATCTATCCTGATAAATCTTAAATTTAGTCTTTTCAGTTCAGCCAATATTTATTTGATCTTCTGCCAACTGTCTCTTAACATCTTTTCTCCATGGTCAACTTTATTTTCATGATTATACATTTTGTCTTCATTGCCTGAAACTCTGTCTTCCAAATTATCTAGTCGGTTGGTGATGTTTTTCATTGCATTTTTTATTTGGTTTATTGAATCCTTCATTTCAAGTTTCTCTGCTTGATTTTTTTTAGAATCTCTGCCTCTCTATTGAAGTGATCTTTCACTTCCTGTATATTCTCTCTGATTTCACCCTTATACCATCTTTTGTCTGACAGATCAGTTTAAGTACAGTCTAAACTCCTCTGACATTTCTTCCACTGTGATGTTGATGGATTCTGTTATTGAAATATTTGGGGCCATTTTTTCCCTTGCTTCTTTTATGTTGTTTGTGTGTCTACCCATCTATCTGTATGGATTTGAGACAGTAGAGTTTCTACCCTATGGACTTATAGTGTCCCTGAAGGTTTCCAGAATTTCATCATTTAGGGGCAGACAAATAATAACAAAAACCAATGCAAACAATATACTGCATTAAACCAAATAGTTCGACTGTGATGTCTACAATATTGTTACAATAAACATAAATGATATGATCAGATATTGCCTACAGCAAAAATAGTAAGTTTGCAGTGTTTACAAATTTGAATAGTGAACAAGGAGACAATCAAAGTGATAGAAGATGTGATGATTATGATGGAAGATAAGAGAAGATAGAAGTAAAATATTACAACAAGAGCGAAAGTGAGAACAATAGAGATTGGCTGTTAGTAAAGAAAAGAGAGAAAAAGAATCAAGAGAAACAGATGTGAGAAAAAAATGTGTAAAGTGAAACTTTTAAAAATTAAAAATAAAAATAAAAGAATACAAAGAAATCCTGAAATGTACTATTCAAACATCCTAGTGCTCAAAAAACTGATCCATGAAAAATAACTGGGTTCAAAAATGCTCAAAATTAGGAAAAAATCATGAGTGTGTATAAAAATCCATGAACCATTAAGGTACCTTTAAACAGAGAAAAGAAAAAAGAAAGAGAAGAAGAAAATCTTGATGAAAAGTTAAAGAATTGTTTCCATTGGAGTTCAAAATATTCTCACCTTCTCTTCTGAGCAGTTAGGTGGGGTCATCTGGAGCATGATGCCCCACCCTCTGAGTTGCTGTAGTGAGAGAGGTAATCCTGTAGGCAGAATTCACAGAGGTGGGATTTAGAATTTGGGGGGATAAAGACTCCTCTCTGAACACTAATTGGTTTTCTTTTCTTTTTTTTTTTTTTTCATCTGTGAAAGGGATATGTTTTTTTTTTTTCTTTCTTTTTTTATTGTAAACCAATGGGATACATGTTGTTTCTCTGTTTGTACATGGAGTCAAGGCAAACCATTTGTATAATCATAAATTTACATAGGGTAATGTTGTTTGGTTCATTCTGTTATATTTTTCCTTCCCCCCAACTCCCCACCCCTCTTTTCCCTCTATACAGTCCTTCCTTCCTCCATTCTTGCCAACCTCCTTAACCCCAACCCTAAACCTAACCCTAACCCTAATGTTAAACCCTGCCACCCCCCATTATATGTCATCATCCGCTTATCAGCGAGATCATTCGTCCTTTGGTTTTTTGGGATTGGCTTATTTCACTTAGCATGATATTCTCCAATTTCATCCATTTGCCTGCAAATGCCATAATTTTATCATTCTTCATGGCAGAGTAATATTCCATTGTATATATATATACCACAGTTTCTTTATCCATTCATCAACTGAAGGACATCTAGGTTGGTTCCACAATCTGGCTATTGTGAATTGAGCAGCTATGAACATTGATGTGGCTGCATCTCTGTAGTATGCTGATTTTAAGTCCTTTGGGTATAGGCCAAAGAGTGGGATAGCTGGGTCAAATGGTGGTTCCATTCCAAGCTTTCTGAGGAATCTCCATACTGCTTTCCAGAGTGGCTGCACTAATTTGCAACCCCACCAGCAATGTATGAGTGTACCTTTTTCCCCACATCCTCGCCAACACCTGTTGTTGCTTGTGTTCTTGATAATCACCATTCTAATTGGGGTGAGATGGAATCGTAGGGTAGTTTTGATTTGCATTTCTCTTATTACTAGAGATGTTGAACATTTTTTCATATATCTGTTGATTGCTTGTAGATCTTCTTCTGTGAAGTGTCTGTTCATTTCCTTAGCCCATTTGTTGATTGGATTGTTTGTATTCTTGGTGTAGAGTTTTTTGAGTTCTTTATAGATTCTGGAAATTAGTGCTCTATATGAAGTATGAGTGGCAAAGATATTCTCCCACTCTGTAGGCTCTCTCTTAACACCAACTGGTTTTCCGAGATTTTAAATCACCACACAGCCGAGGCTCAGCAATTGCTGGTCCATTCTGGAAGACTACACCTCAGGAATCTCCCCTGGGTTCCTCTGTGTAGTGAAAGAGCCTTTTCTCAGTCCACTACATCACCTGTGAACCCCACATTTCCTGGCCTCAAGTCCTAGTCTTCCAAACTCAATGTCTCCCACACTGCCCTTTCAAATTCTCAGCTAGGCAAGCCTCTCACAACTGGTCCTACAGGCATCTGGATTGGAGCAGGCGGGAGAGAGCCAGGTGGGTTTCTATTAACAGTTGTCCCTTGTGTAAGCCTCTCTCCACATTTGATTTTCTCCTGGTCACAGAGGCACATTCTATGTTTTATAGTGTGGGTTTGCCAGGCCTGTATTTCAAGCCAAACTTGGGTTTGTCAGGAATTGGCTCCCTCAGCTGCTGGTCCCCTCTCCATGAATGCAAAATGGTTCCTTCCTCTGTCCTCCACATGCTGCCAGGAGAGATGCACCTTCTTTATCCCACAAGGCTATTGTGCAGCATGACACAGGCAGTGTCTTTGATCTCTAAACTGTACATACCCAGAGACACCACAGGCCTCCTAAAAAATGTAGGTTCCTTTAATTTCCTTATTCCTATACTTTGCTTGTGGAGGGACCACTCTGTCTGGTGCCTCTACCATAGCAGCAGGTGTAGCACTTTTTTTTTCTTTATTTTATTATAACAAACTCCTGAGTCCCCAATCTGCTTTGAGTGTTCAGTTTTAAGTTCCTGTAAAGTCCACCTTGTTTTGTTCACCCACCCTGCTGAGAAGCTGCCCATCTGCTTTCTTGGTTTCATGCCACAAAGCAGCCAGGAAAGCAAGCTTCTCTATTCTGCCATCTTGAAACCCTCTAATCGTTTGTTATCTCACACTTTCTGAGGGGCAGGAATGTGGAAGCAACTGGGCCAGGTAGTTTTGGCTCAGGGTCTCTCACAATATTACAGTCAAAACTCTGACCAGAGATGCAGAAATCTGGGGGCTCTCTTGTCACCAAAGGATGCATCTCCAATTCAGCTCACATGGCTGTTTGTAACCCTCAGTTTCTTGCTGAATCTTCACAGTGCTACTTTGCCATGCATTTGCCTGGTCTTTAAGCAAGATAATATTGCTAAAATATAGAAAATTAAAATTCTCTGGATGCTAGAAACTTCTCTGCCAATTACAAGGTTCACCACTGACATCTCAGATCAAAGGACCCAAGTCCTACCTACGAACTCCCTGACTTGACATACAGTTGACAGAACTGTGAATTCACCTGTTTTTCCTGCTTCTACCACTGATGGAATCACTGATCTGCAATACAGGCCACTCTTCAGCTGCAGAGGAGGCCAGGCCCTGAGTTAATTAACTGATTTAAACCTGTCATTTTCTTCCTTCAAGACATCGACAGTGGCTGCTGCCCCAGACACCACTGCCCTCACCAGAGGTGTTCTCTCTGGCTGCTGCTGCTGCCCACACCACTGCCACGGGTGCCCAGAGGTCTTTTCTCCAGGTGCCACTCTCACAGGTGCCACTGCAATTGCCCGGAGGTTTTCTCTCAGGGTGTAGCTGCCCCTGATGTTGCTGCCACTGGTCTCCAGAGGTCTCTCCTCCAGTAGCGGCTGCCATCTACACTGTGGCAACTGCCTCTGCTCCTGCCACTGACACCCCCAGAGGACACCTGGAGGTCTCTCTGGGAGCTGCTAAAGCTGCTGCCACAGCCCCTGAAACCACTTCTACTGCCACTGGCCCCCGACCCCTGCTGCCACTAGTGCTTCCACCACCACCCAGAGGTCAGAGGTCAGCTGCCAGGGAGACTCCAGGTTTTGTTGCACGTGGACACATCCCCACTTCCATTCTGAGATGTCAGCCAGAGCCTGGGGTTTCAGGTGGTGGTGGGTTTGCTACCACTGCCATCTTGGGGCCCAGCTGTCCCTGTCTGGGGATACAAACCAGGACCTGGAGGCTCAGTGACAGGGTGCCTGCAGGTGTAGCTGCACCTGCGGTCCTCCTCCTGGGAGTGTGGTTGCCATCATCTAGTTACTGTTCCTCAGGATTGCTCATTCCTGGTGGTCTCTCTCCCCAAATTCCAGTGGTATTGAGATCTTGGGACAGCAACATGGCCGAACCCAGGACATCTGAGGTCAGATTGGTGGGATAGTGACTGGGTCTGCCAGGGCCTGTCTGAGCCAGGCAGTTTTGTGGGAACTTACAGTGTTGAGAAGATTTCAGACACTGGCAGATATAGTTGTTCAATTTTCCATCAAGATTTATTTTATTTTTTATTTTTTTCTTTTCTGGCATCTCTTTCCACCGTATTTGGAGCAGTGTTTTTCATGCATCAGTTTTTGGGGGATGGTGACATGCATGTGTTTTGCAATTCTGCTGTATATGCTTATATTTTTATTTATTTTTTTCTTTTTTATGTATTCTTCCTCTTTCTTGTCTGGTTTCCTGGATTCCCTTTTAAACTTTCTCCACTTATGAGCTAATCTCTGTTAGTTCCTCTTCCATTCTTCCTGTGGATTTTTGCTTCAGGTTTCTCTCTTTCTCCCTCTTGAGCATCATGCCCTACACTATTTCTGTTCCCTCTTTGTCCACTATTTGAGATTGTAAATTCGTATGGCAAATTTTCTTTTTTTATTATGGACAGTGATTGAACTCATCATTGCTGTTTACAGTGAGAGGGCAGGGGATGCCTTGCTGGGAGCTATTAGATTTGAGGCTGTATATTGTTTGCACTGGGTGCTGTTGATTAGTCTTCCTCTTAAAGTAGGAATACTGGAAATCTTCAGTGACAATATAGGTCTACAGGGTAGAATCTGTATTGCCTCAGATCCATAAAATTAGATGGGAAAACACACAAGCAACATGAAAAAACAAGGGAACAAAGTGCCCCAAACAAACCAAGATGCCCCAATAAGAGAAGTCACTGACAACACAGTAGAAGAAATGTCTGAGAAGGAGTTTAGAATATACATAGTTAATCTGACCTGCGAAGTAAAGGATGGTATGAAGAGTGAAATTAAAGAGAAAATACAGGAAATGAAAGATCACTTCACTAAAGAGTTTGAAATTGTGAAAAAAGACCAAGCAGAAATCTTTGAAATGAAGGAATCAATAACCCAAATTATAAATTCAATGGAAAACAACACCAGCAGACTAGATCATTTGTAAGAGAGAACCTCAAACAATGAAGACAAAATATTTAATTTTAAAAATAAAGTTGACCATGCAGACAAGAAGGTAAAAATCCATGAATAGAACTTCCATGAATTATGGGATAACATGAAAAGACCAAATTTAAGAGTTATCAGGATAGATAAAGGAGGAGAGATACAAACCAAAGGAATGAACAATCTTTTCAATGACATAATATCAGAAAATTTCCCAAACCTAAAGAATGAAATGGAAAATCAAATACAGGAGGCTTACAGGACGCCAAATGTACTAAATTACAGCAGACCCACACCAAGACACATTATAATGAGAATGACTAAAATACGGAATAAGTATAAAACCTGAAAGGCCATTAGAGGAAAAAAAGCAAATTATATGTAGGGGAAAACCAATTCAGATCTCAACTAATTTCTCAACCCAGACCCTCAAAGCTAGGAGGTCATGGAACAACATATCTCAAGCTCTGAAAGAAAATGGATGCCAACCAAGAATGTTATATCCAACAAAACTAAGTTTCAGATCTGAAGATGAAATAAAAGCCTTCCATGATAAACAAAAGTTAAAAGAATTTACGATTAGAAAGCCTACACCAGAGAACATTCCCAACAAATATTCCATGAGAATGAATGGAAAATAGTGAAAACCAGCAAAGGGAGGAACTACACTAAAGGAATAGTCAAGGAGAAACTAAATCAAATAAAGGACAGAAATAAACCAAAATGACCAGGAATACAAATGATATTGCAATAATAACCTTGAATGTTAATGGTCTAAACTCATCAATCAAAAGACATAGACGTGCAAACTAGATTAAAAACCAAGATGAACAATATTTCTGTCTCCAAGAGACTCATCTCATAGGCAAAAACATCCACAGACTAAAGGTGAAAGGATGGAAAAAACCATATCACTCACTTGTATTGTGTAAAAAAGCAGAGGTTTCCATCATCATATCAGATAAAGTGGCTTCAAGCCAAAATTGATCAAAAGAGACAATGAAAGCAATTTTATTCTACTGAAGGGAATTATGCATCAGCAAGACATAATGATTTTAAATATTTATTCCCCCAAAATGGAGCATTTATGTATGTCAAATAAACCCTTCTCAATTTCAAGAATCAAAGAGACCACAACACAATAATACTGGGTGACTTTAACATACCTCTCTCACTACTGGACAGATCCTCTAAACAAAAACTAAATGAAGAAACCATAGAAATAAATAATACAATCAATAATTTAGACTTAACTGACATATACAGACTATTTCATCCATCAACAAGCAATACACTTTTTTTTTCTCAGCAGCATAGGGATCTTCTTTAAAATAGATCATATCTTATGCCACAAAGCAACTCTTAGTAAACATTAAAAAATAGAGCTAATGCACTGCATTCTATCAGATCATAAAGAACTGAAATTATAAATCAACAATATAATAAAAAATAGAAGCTACTTAACACATCAATACTAAATAATATACTATTGAAGGATGAATGGATAGTAGGAGAAATCAAGGATGAAGTGAAAAAATACTTAGAGGTAAAAAAGAATACAGATAAAACATGCCAAAATTTCTGGGACACTATGAAGGCAGTACTAAGAGGAAAGTTCTTTGCATTGAGTTCATTTATTAGAAGAATAAAAAGTCAACAAATAAGTTACCTAACATTACATCTCAATGCCCTAGAAAAAGAAGAATAAATCAATATCAAATCAGGAGAAGACAGGAAATAATGAAAATCCGGGCTGAAATCAATGAAATTGAAAGAAAAGAAAAAATTGACAAAACAAAATCAATAAAAAAAAATCAATAAAATTGATTAAACCCTTAGCCACACTAACAAAGAGAAAAAGAGAAAACTCAAATTACTACAATATGTGGTGAAAAAGGAAATATCACAAGGGACACAACTGAAATACAGAAGATAATTAGAAACAATTTTGAAAATGTATACTCCAATAAAATAGAAAATATCGATGACATTGACAAATTTCTAGAGACATATGACCTACCTAAACTGAATGAGGAGTTCACATACAACTTAAACAGAATAATTTAAAGTAATGAAATAGAAAAGACACCATCAAAAGCCTACCAATTAAGAAAAGCCCAGGACCAGACAGATTCTTAGCTGAGTTCTATAAGACCTACTAAGTAGAATTAACACCAATATTCCTCAAATTATTCCATGAATTATAAAAGGAGGAAATTCTTCCAAACTCATCCTATGAGGCTAATATCACCCTATACCATAACCAGACAAAGACACACCAAGGAAAGAAAACTTCAGACCATATCCCCAATGAACAGAGAGGCAAAAATTCTCAATAAAATTCTGGCAAATCATATACAAAAATATATTAAAGGTCTGGTGCACCACAATCAAGTGGGGTTCAGGCCAGCAACGCAGAGTTGGTTCAACATACGGAAATCAATAAACATAATTCATCATATCATCAGACTTAAACATAATTCATCATATCATTAGACATAAAAACAAGAACCATATGATCATCTCAATAAAAGGCATTTGACAAAATACAGCACCTCTTCATGTTCAAAACACTAGAAAAAATAGGGATAGTAGGAACATACCTCAACATTGTAAAAGCCATATATGCTAAACCCAAGACCAACATAATTCTAAATGGGGAAAAATTGAAAGCATTCCCTCTAAAAACTGGAACAATACAGGGATGCCTTCTTTCATCACTTTTATTCAACATTGTCCTTGAAACTCTAGTTGAAGTCATTAGACAGAAGAAACAAATTAAATGTATAAAAATAGGTAAAGAACTATTATTTGCCAATGACGTGATTCTATATTTAGAAGATCCAAAAAATTCTATTAAAAAACTTCTAGAACTAATAAATGAATTCAGCAAAGTAGCAGAATATAAAATCAATTCCCTAAACCAAATGCATTCCTATACATCAGTAATGAATCCACTGAAAAAGAAATAAAGGAAACTACCCCATTCACAGTAGCCTCAAAAAAAAAAAATACTTGGGGATCAATCTAACAAAAGAGGTGATAGACCTCTACAATGAAAACTATAAAACACTAAAAAAAAAAAAAAAAAAAAAAAAAAAAAAAAAAAACTGAAGAAGACCTTAGAAAATGGAAAGACCTCCCATGCTCCTGGATAGGCAGAATTAATATTATCAAAAATAGTCAAACTACCAAAAGTGTTATACAGATTTAATGCAATTCTTATTAAAATTCCAATGACATTCTTCACAGAACTAGAAAAACAATCATGAAATTAATTTGGAAAAATAAGAGGCCCAGACTAGCCAAAGCAATCTTTAGCAAGAAGAGTGAAGTAGGAGGCATCCCAATACCAGGACTTAAACTATACTACAGAGCTATAGTAATAAAAACAGGATGGTATTGGCACCAAAACAGACATGTTGACCAATGGTACAGAATAGAAGACACAGAGACAAACCCTTATGAATACAGTTATCTCATACTAGACAGAGGTGCCAAAAACATTCAATGGAGAAAATATAGCTCATTCAACAAATGGTCCTGGGAAAAATGGAAAGCCACATGTAACAAAATGAAATTAAACCTTTATCTCTCACCCTGCATGAAACTCAATTCAAAGTGGATCTAAGACTTAGACAGTAGAACAGAGACCCTGTGACTACTAGAAGAAAAAGTAGGCCCAAATCTTCACCATGTCAGCCTATGATCTGACTTCATTAACAAGACTCCTAAAGCACAAGAAGTTAAATCAAGAATCGATAAACGGGATGAATTCAAACTAAAAAGTTTCTTCTCAGCAAAAGAAATAATCAATAATGGGAAAAGAGAGCCTATAGATTGAGAGAAAATCTTTACCAAATGCACCTCAGAAAAAGCATTGTTCTAGGATATATAAAGAACTCAAAAAACTTAACACCCCCCCAAAAAAAACCAAAAAACAAAAAACTCAATAAATGGGCTAAGGAACTGGACACTTCACAGAAGAAGATATACAATCAATCAACAAATATATGAAAAAATGCTCAACATCTCTAGCAATTAGAGAAATGTAAATCAAAACTAAGATTCCATCTCACTTCAGTTAGAATGGCAATTATAAAGAATATAAGCAACAAAAAATGTTAGTGAGGATGTGGGGGGAAAAGGTACATTCGTAAATTGCTGGTGGGAATTCAAAATGGTGCATTCATTATGGAGAGCGTTACAGAGATTCCTAGAAAACTTGGAATGGAACCAGTTATTCCACTCCTTGATTTGTAACTGAAGGACTTAAAATCAGCATACTGCAGTGATGTAGCCATATCAATGTTTGTAGCTCAAATCACAATAGTTTAACTATGGAACCAACTGAGGTGCCCTTCAACACATGAATGGATTAAAAAAATGTTATATACATGTATATATAAAACAAATTATCATGTACAACAAATTTGAACAAATAAAAAATGAAAAAAAGACATTGATGACCTGTAACAATAATCAATCAACATCACAGCCCCTAATAACTTTGCTCCAATATTGCTAAAATATTGTTCAAGCCATTGTGTCTCCCCTGTCCCCCATTTGGACTTGCTATGGGGGGAAAATTTCATAATTGTCAAAACTAGTAGATATGGTTTTTTAGAAATATTTTAATTTTTTCTAAGTCATCATACATGACAGTAGAATCCATTTAATCATTTGGTAGATCATACAGAAATAGAGTGTAATCTCTCATTTTCTGATTGTATATATTGTAGGATCACATCAGTCATGCAGTTATATATGTACATGAGGTAATAATGTCTGTTTCACTCTACTGTCCTTCCTACCCCATACCCCTTCCCCACCCTTCACTCTCCTCTAAGGAGCTCTATTCTTCCCTATCCTCCCACCCCTTATTGTGAGTCAGCATCTGCACATCAGAGAAAACATTTGGCCTTTGTTTTTGTGGATTTGGCTTATTTCACTTAGCATATTTTCTGACTTCATACATTTACTAGCATATGCCAGAATTTCCTTCTTCTTTAAAGTTGAATAATATTGCATCATATATATATATATATATATATATATATGATATATATATCACATTTTCCTTGTCCATTTTTCTGTTGAAGGGCATCTAGTTTGGTTCCATATTTATGTAATGTTTTAACATAGGATTAGCGGCAATGTTTTTTTCTTTTTTTCTTTTTGGCTACTAAGTACTTAATTTCAATTTCCCATTCTGCGAATCTGCTATCTTCTATAACAAAATATCTTAACTGGGATTTTGTCATAAGCAGATTCTGTAACTAGGATGCTAGTGTAAGTAGTATATTTTGGAGTGGAGCTTCAGAAGCACCTTGGGGAAGAGGGCCACTGGAGGTAAGGAAGGAAATCCAATAAATAGAGTGGCAATTATTAGGTCAGTTGCCACAAAGGAAGCCACTAGAGTTTAATTTAATTAACTAGAAGACTCTGAGATTCATTGTGGAACAAGTGACTCTGGCTTATCCCAATCAGTTGCCAAAAGACATAGAGTATTAACACAGACTTTCCTTCAGCTGCTATGTTAGCAAGCTTTCTGTTACGATCACAAAACGCGAGAGATGGGCTGGGATTGTGACTGAGTGGTACAGCACTTGCCTAGCATGTGTGAGGCACTGAGTTTGAGCCTCAACACCACATAAAAATAAATAAATAAAATAAAGGTATTATGCCCATCTAAACTAAAAAAATTAAAACTACAAATAAAAACACCGGAGATGATCAACTTAAAAAGAGGAAAGGTTTATTTTGGCTCACAGTTTTGGAGGGTTCCATTCATGCACAGTGGGCTCCATTCCTTTTGGGTCTGTGGAGAGGCAGTATATCATGGCAGGTGCTTAGCTTTTTCATCACTGTGACCAAAAGACCTGAGAAGAACAATTTTGAAGAACAATTTTTAGTGGAGGAAAACTTCATTTGAAGCTCATGGTTTCAGAGGTCTCAGTCCAAAGATGGCTGACTACATAACTTTGGGCACAAGGTGAGGCAGAATGTCATGGTCAAATCATGTAGTGGAGGAAAGCAGCTCAGGAAATGGCTAGGGAGAGAGAGAGAGAGAGAGAGAGAGAGATCGAGCACACTGGGCTCACCAGGGACAAAATATAAGCCACAAAGACCTGACCCCAGTGACCCCCCTCTTCCAGCCACACCCTACCTGCCTACAGTTACTAGCCAGTTAATCCATATTGGTGAATTAAAATACTGAGAAAGTTAAGACTCTCATGACGCAGTCATTTCACCTCTGAGCTTTCATGCATCATCCACACTGAGCTTCTAGAAGACACCTCATATCTGAACCATAACAGCAGGAGTGCATGGGGGAGCAAGCTGCTCACCTCGTGATGACCAGGAAGAAAAGAGGAATACAAAGGTCTGCGGTGCCAGACCCAGCTGGCACACCTCCGATGACCTGACTTCCTCCCACCAGGCCCCAACTCTTAAGAGTTTCCTGACCCACCAAAAGCACCCCTGGCTGGGCCCCAACCTTTGACACATGGGGTTTTGGAGGACGTTAAAATCCAAATATTAGGGGTCGTCAATCAAGGAGTGTTTCTTGGGGCTGCTGATTCTTTAGGACTTCTGGGCTGAGCTGCAATATGCCGAGTGGTCTTCACAAACCAAAGAAAGCCATCAGACAGAGACTGTGTAATAGCAAAAAGAAAATAAAATAAAAAATAAGGAAAGATTGATGGGAAAGAGAATGAGAGGAAGGTAATAGTAGAAGGAAGGAGAGAAGGGAGTGAAAGGGTGGGGTGGAGGGAAGAGTTAGAAGGAAAGAAGAAATGAAAGGTAAGAAAAAGAAAAGAATGTGAATGTCCATCAACAGTGAAATGGGTAATAAGTGGTAGTATGTTCATTTGTGTATATTCATGATTCAAACAGTGTAATATTATACAACAAATGAGACAATCTGTGGAGTCTGTAGCTTTATGTATGAATTTTATAGACATAGTATTGAATTGAAGAAGTAAGACATACATATACAAAGAATGATTCCATGTATAACAATTATGAACCAGCAAAACTATTTTCAAGGATGCATGCTTAGGGACATATAAACTTCTGGGTAATGGCTCTTTGGATGCTAGCACTGTTCTGTACTTTATTTTACTGATATTCTCATATGTGTTTAATAATTATTATATTTTTTATGTAGCTTTCATCATTTTTCTTAGATTTGCTGATTTTTTAAAAAATGTATTAAAAGTACCAATGCACAAAGCATTTTTATAAATAAATTATCAACATTTCTGGTAATTTTATTACTACTGATCTCTAGACATGGAGTTTGTAGATTGAATAGCATCAATATGACTCTGAAGTTCTTCAAGATAGATGACAGATAGAAGATAGATACATACCAACTTTGTGTACCAATTTACAGTTAACATTGTTAATGGGATTGATGAATACATTGACTTTGGTTGGGTTTTGCTGAAAATTGGTGAAAAGTAGATGAAAAGATGTAAACATAAATGAATGTGGACTTTTTTGCTCTGATCTGACTCATTTAAGCACAGTTGTCTTTGTCGAAGTCTACTCAAAAACCAGAAAATTTAGTCTTCAACTTGAACCAAGAAATCACTTTAAATGGGTCTCTGATTTGCTTCTCTTGCACACACACACACACACACACACACACACACACACACACACACACACCAGGACATCATGTCCTTTATTCCTGGATTCCTATCGCTTGCCTTTGCTCTATTTTGTTTGCTGAGTTCTAACACTATCAGTCTCACTAAGGTCCTCTTCCCTCAAAAGCTTCACTCCTCCAAAATTCTACTGGCCACCCTGGCTTGTAGTCAGGCCTACGAAAGCCATTACAGCTCGGCCAAAATGTCAGCGTTATGCTAACCTGAATCTGACTCTTACTCCACCTTACTGTGCCATGGGGATGCAGCAGATATTGCTGGAGTCTGAACACACTTGTGAATATTTCTTATTTTTAATGACAACATCAAATTCCAGCAGTTCTGTTATTGCACTTTCTATGGACTTAAAGCATGTTTACATCAAAATATGCGTCTTTATGCTTTTTGAAGCTACAAAGAATTCCAAACTGTTCATCCTGCAGATTTTTATCTCCTCTAAATTTTCTACATCCCTAAGGTCTGCTATGACTTTAGAATTGCCATGTTAGGTTTCACGCATACTCAACTGCATCTAAAAGTCATTCTGTCCCTTCTCTGAAAGCCCTATAAGTTTCCCAAGAAATTGTCAACAATTACACACTTTTATTATAGTTCGATTTTTACCTACCTTTGTTTCTGCTGATGAAATGAGACAAGGTGTCAGAAAAGTCCAGTTAGATCTACCATCCATATCTACCACCAGGATAGGAATAGTCTGCTATAGATGGCTTCTACCCAGAGGCAAGTTGACTGGATAGCCATTAAAATTTACACATTTCAGCTTTCACTCAGATTAACCTATTCTAATGCCTTAACAGAGACATTAGAAATGTGCTTAATGATTAAATTAGCTTGCAAAATTTACAAAAATGAAACACTTTGACTGTAAAACCACTTTCCACTCTACATTTCCATTCTCAAAAATAGTTCTTCACTTTGAGTAATAGCCTTGAGCACTTTGGAGATCCAGGTAATAAAAGTTGAGTTGAAATTGCATTTCTTCCAGTTTTAATGAGTTACATTCATGTGCTTTTTATCATTTCTATAAATACTAAAATGATCATTGGCCCTTTTAAGAAATGGCTTCATGAATAAATGTACTACCCACTACATCTGCTCACCAGTCAAGGTGGTACAAAAGTGCAGAAGAGGATGGATCAAGATATAAATGTGACCTAGGGGGCCCAGGGCCAGAAATATGTATGCAAATTTAGAATGTGCAGACCAAGAATCCAGTTTGTGGAAAATTCTTTCAATAATTACACAAGTAAAATTATAACAGGAGGATTCAGCTCCTGTCAATGCTTAATTAAAAACACCAGCAATAAAACAATCAACCATATTAAAGTAAAGACTAACTGTTATTATTTAAATAGAAAATTATGTTGCAAAATCATTGCTGCAGAATGTACATTTTAACAACATGATTAAAAACTAGGGAAGAGTTCCTTTCAAGCAAACATGCGACATTTACTAAAAGAAATAATTCATAGACCCTAAAGCAGGTCTCAACAAATTTTATAAGACTGAAATCAGACAAAGCATATATTTTGGCTACAGAGAATTAAGTTAGATATCAACAAGAAAAAGATAATTTAACTATTCTTAAAATGCTTGTCAACTGAGCAACACACATGTAATCTTGGATCAAAGAAGAAACTAAAATGGAAATTAGAAAATTCTTTGAAATTAAAAATAAAAGCAACAATCAAAATGTGTGGAATGAAGTCAAAGTCGTTCTTAGAAGGAAATATATAGCCTTAAATGTATACGGGCACTTTGAGGAAGATCATCAAGCTGTAAAGTTAAGATCACCACATTTGTATGTAAACTTCAATTTTTTAAATTGAGGGAATAGGAAATTGTTTGGTTTAATAATTCACACAAATGGTTGATAACATGTTTAAATGATTGATAACACAACAAAAATGGTTGATAACAATTCACACAAAAGGTTGATAAATATACTTACCTTTTAAGAAAGATTTCTAGGCCAGGTATAGTGATGCATGCCTGTAATCCCAGTTGCTCAGGAGGCTGAGGCAGGAGGATTGGGAGTTCAAATCCAGCCTCAGCAACTTTGGAGTCCCTAAGCAACTCAGTGAGACCCTATCTCAAAAAGATATAAAGGGCTGGGGATGTAGCTCAGAGGTTAAGCAACCTTGATATAAAAAAAAAAAAAAAAAAAAACCAAAAAACAAACAAACAAGAAAAAACGTATCTACCTAAAATGACTATTTTGCCATACTTTCAAACAAAATACCATTACAAAATGAAAATTTTCAGGTAGTCAATGCAGGGGAGTTTAGAAGTCTTTCAAACTGTACCTTAAGTCAACCTATCCAGCAGAAAGTTATATAAAAATTGCTTTTAAGGGACACATTTGGGTAAAATAGAGCTTAGAAAGTAAGATATTAAAGACAAGGACAAAGAATGCCCCAAACAGTTTCTTAGGTTCAGACTTAAACATAACTAGAAATCTATAAATCCCTTTCCTGATATCAATCACATTATTTCTAGGATAAACTTTAGAAAAATCCTCTTCAATCTGCATTTGCTTTCTAATGTAGAATCCCAAATCACTTTCTTTATAATTCTGTAGAGACTAGAATTCTCTATAATTCTTACTTTGCTTCTGTCAACATGGGCTATTTGAAACATTCTCATGGTTTTCACTCTTATCTTAATATTAACCTCAATTGAATATCATCAATACTTACAATATGGTGCCAAATACATGGTTAACTCACCAAACTATTTATTTATTGAACACAATATATACCTACCAAATTCTAGAGTCAAATCCTATTTGGTTCAAATGCATTTTATGATCCTTCATCTTTATGGTCCTGAAGTGTTGTCACTTGAGCTGTTTTTTAATCTAAACCTGAAGTCACCAGCCACAAGCTAAGAAGAAATATCTCCAAATTACATACTAATTTGAAAGTGGCTCTTCTGTTTTACCTTTTACTACAATGTACTTACCAAAATATTTTCTTCTTTCTCTTCCATAAACAACAATTTCTTTTTCTTTCTACTTCTCCATCAAAAAGTATAAAGACATTTTATCCATCTGGTGGCCCTTTACAGCCAACGTGGGGTTCACTGGCTCAAGAATAAGGCAGCACAGTTTTAAAGAACTATAGACACAAGTAGATCGCCACATCGACTCAAATGATACTCAGTGCCATTCGAAATGAAAAATAGAATAGTTACTTAACTTTGCACATGAGTTGCCATTCATAACTGTGGGGAAAATCTAATATCAAACTATCCCAGAACATTCTGTGGCCATGAAGGCAAAAATCCATTTTATAAATATAACCATGGGACCAGAGATGTAGCTTAGTGGTAGAGCACTTGCTTAGTATGAGTGAGGCCCTGGGTTTGATCCAGAGCAGAACAAAAGAAAGAAGTGGATACGGTGGGGGTGGGGGGGAGATGCCTAAAACACTACTCATTAGTAAGTTGAAAGACATATTTCCCTCCATGGCTCTCTTAAGTTTCCAGTCCACTCTGGATTCACTGGATGGCTTACACATAGAACCCTCATAGACCATTTCTGAATTTCCAGCAAATGCATTCTAACTGTTACCAGGAAAAATAGTGCTGTATCCAACAGATAAGAAAGCTGTGCTAAATGGAGGTCTCTTGAATATACTTATACTTACTGGTTCATCATTTTTAAATCACATTATATTAAAAGCAGCATACGGAAATTTGGAAAAATTGTAGTCTTTCTTGATATGGTGTTGATTTGGGTTTTTCTTTCTAAAGTAGATCACAATATATTTGTTTTATTATAAAAGTAACATTCCTGTCACAGAAAACTTAAAAAATGCAGAAAAGTTGAAAAAACTAATCATATACATATATATATATATATATCCATCATCTAGAGACAACTGTTATTACCTTATTTTCTTTTAATTTTCCTTCCCATTTATTATTATTTGGAGGAAATAATTAATTGGATGATGATTGCATTATTTTAATTCATATGCTTTTGTTATCACTTAGATTTTCCTGAATTAGTTCATAGATTTTTCTAAACTTTATGCGACTTTATATTCCATCACAAATGAATCATGCAATAATTTGCTTTAGCATTTCCCAATTTTATAATTCTCCATTTGTTTCTGCTGCTCTCTTTATGCCTTCGGTTTTTAAAATATAAATTCCTGTCGTTTTCTTGATACAAAATTTGAAAAGTGCAATAAATAAATCTAAGGGTATAAATATTCAAAGGCTCTTATTTTCTATTACCAAATTGATTTTGATAAAGTTTATACCAGTTTGTATCATTTCCAGTAAGAAATGAAAGGATTCACTTCCGATCGTCTTACCAAAATTATTTTTAATATTTGCTAATTAGGTGGTTAGATGTCAGTGCTATTTCTCACTTGGCTTGAGAAACTACTTCATATTAAAGTAAAGCATTGAGAAAAAGCCTAATCACTTGATAACAGACTTCTGCAGGATGCAGGTTCAGTGCCCTGTCTAGAATTTATTGAGAAGTTCATTGACCCTTCAAATGTTCCAAAGAGTCCAGACCCTTAAACTTCCTTTGCATTTCAGTTGTGCAAATGGACTCGTTAAAAATTTAAAGTGTTTTAAAAAACCACTCATGGTCTGTTTCCGTCTGCAAAAACCAACAGTAATCACATCTGGAGCAAATATTCTACTCTACCAGTGTCAAAATTGAAAGATCATTATTTAGATGCTTATTTATAACATTTTTATTCATTTGGGTTATAGCGACCTAATATTTTTCTTTTAAAAAACACATTTTTCAATGCATAATTCAGAGCAATGTAAAGTTTCAATTGTCCCTAACTGGTATCCCGTAGGGAATATAACTATCTTATTCTGTGGCAAAACAGCATATTATGCAGTTAGCACAATAACTTACGTCTTGAAAGTACCCTGAAATATCACACGTGGAATTCGTTTAGTTTCCATTTGGCGCACACACACCTGCCTCCATTTGTTAGGTTGCCAAAATAAAACACTCCTCAAATGAGAGCATACTTCCAAATGAGACAGAAATGGTTAAACTCTTCCTTTTATAATTGAAACTTGCCATCTCTAAGTGCCTAAATGTAATTATGGAAGAAAAGAAGTTTCCTCTGCTTATATACAGAATCATATTTTATTGTAATCATTAGTCATCCTGAATTGAAATGAGTTTACATGTGGGGAGTAGATGGCCAGTCTGCATTTTAATCCTATTTCCTGCATGAAGAGCAATTCAGAGTCTGTGACAAAGAGATGAATATTTCTGTGGTGTCACCCAAGCACAGAGCATGTTGTTCCCATCATGCCTGTCTTCTGTCACTTGCCCTTCTTGAAGAGATGGCAGCTCTTTCTTGCCTCATTAAAACTCAGGGAACATGCCCATGCCCAGCCCCTTGATGGAGTTTACCATCTTTAATTGAATCCAAGTACTTGGACTTTTAGAAATTTTAAGATTTACTTTCTGCATATATGTACTTATTTTTCTTTTGTGTTTGTGTGTGTGTGGTGTGTGCACGCGCATGTGTGCATTTTCCTATCTGATCGATTTTTTTATGTTGAGTACAATCATTTCTTTTTAAATTTTTTTTATTTTTCTATTTTTTACAGTCTGCATTTTGATTCATTGTACACAAATGGGGTACAGCATTTCATTTCTATGGTTGTATACAATGTAGATTCACGCCCTTCGTGCAATCATACACATACATAGGGTAACGATTTTTAAGTCAGCTTGACTTTTCACTTAGAATAAATCTTAGTTTTCACTACTGTATCTTTGCATAAAAGAGAAGGGACTGTGAGAGGAAAAAGGAGAATAAAGGTGAATACAAATGTGGCTTGATTCTTGAATTTTTTTTTATTTGCTTCCGACGGTGTGAACATCTTAGGGAACATAGTCCACTACTTTTCCTACTAGATTTTTATTTATTTGCTTATTTTTTGTTATTGTATTATAACTTAGTTTATATTATTAATTTCCTGCATTTGTGGTTATTGACAAATACTCCAAAAATAAAAGCAAACACTTGTAAAATATGTGTCGGACATAAAGCAGAATTCTACCATGAATCCCCACATCCCGCTCAGCTCAGGAATGAGTGCTCTTATCAGTTCGAAGACTGCACTCGATCCTGCACATTTTTCTCCTTCCTCCTAAAGAACCTCTTCCCTGAACTTTGTTCATCATTCACTTATTCTTTCTATACGATTTCACTAAAGGTACCACCTGTATTTCCTCCTATAAGATATTCTTTATTTTTTAGCAATATGTGTAATTAAAGTTTTATCTATGATTTTTCTGTCTCATTTTAAGCTATTATATTTCTGTGATTTATGCCTACTGTATCTAGCTATGGTTTATTCATTTCCATTATACAGTATTCTGTTCTGTAAACATACATTTTTCTTACCATTTATTATTAATAAACACATGGTTTGTTTTGGGTATTTTGCTACTATTATAAACAAAGATGAAAATTTTCTCTCACATAGTGGTTCGCATATTTCAGCCCTCTCAGAATCGCCTGGGGAATGGGGGCATCTTGTTAAATCACAATTGTTGGACTTCACCTTCCATGTTTCTAATGTAGCAAGTTTGGGACAAAGCCCAAGATTTTCATATCTAGCAAGTTCTCAAAGATGCAGATGCTACAGGTCCATTGTGGAAAACAATCGTTCTAAAGTATATGTAACTAGGGGTAGAATTGCTGGGTCGTTTGGGAACAGCAGTTCTGTTTATCACAGAATGCTATTAATCCTATGTTGTTTTCCATCACGTCTGTACCAATATAGATTTCTACTGGAAATGTGTGGAAATGTTTCAAGTTCTCCATATCCTTGCCAATATCTACTAACATTAAAACGTTTGGCTTCTTCCAAACATATAAATGTGACATAGTATCTCCCTAGAGTTTTGATTTTCATTTCTCTGATTTAACAATGTACTTGGATTTCCTTATGTGGGGTTATCAGCCATACAGTCTTTCTTTTCATTCATTTTCTTCATTTTTTCATTGTGTTGTTTTCTTATCTATTTATTAAAATTCTATTCTGGTCTCTATGAACTAACACTCTCTCTCTCTCACTCTCTCTCTCTCTCTCACTCTCTCTCTCTCTCTCTCTCTCTCTCTCTCTCTCTCTCTCTCTCTCTCTCTCTCCTCTCTCTCTCTCTCTCTCTCCCCCCTTTCTCTCTCTCTCTCTCTATCTCTTTCAGTGCTGGGGACAGAACCCAGGGCCTGATGCATGCTAGTTGACAAGCACTCTGCCACTGAGCCACATCCCCAGCCCCTTTATGGACACCCTTATATCACACCACCTAATAATCTGTTATTGCAGAGTTTAGGGGGAAAAGAATGTTTCCATTTTTAATCCATATCGCTTCATGGCTTAACATAGCTCCTTTTTGCTGCATAAAGATCTGATGATAATAATGGAGCTGTTCATTAACAATGTGTGCACATGCCACTCTGTCTGCCCAGGACACGTGCACTCCGTTTCTACTCCCAGGTCAAGGTCTCTTGCTCTCCTACACCCCCCACTACCTTTCTCCCCCACTGCTTCCTCCGTTGCTCTTCTGCCATCCTTCTCTCCCTATTCCCCATCACCAGGCAGACTACCCTTTGCAAATCACATGTCAAGTCTTCTCCTTCCTGTGTAAATCTTTCCGGGGTTTTCCATTATTGGACTTAGCATAAACTCTCAACTCTACCAAGGGTCTAGGAAGTCCTGCTGTGCTCTCGCCTCTTGCCTCTCTCCCCCTTAGAGTACCAACGTGTGACCCCTCCTGCCTGCTGGCTCCCTCCCAATACCCCAAATGCCACCTTCTTTCAGCAACGTTTTTTTTTCCCAGATGATTCTCAGAAAGCCCACTCCAAATAGCTCTTTATTCTCTCACACTCCTATAACATTTTGTCCCCAAACTTGATTTGTCTTCACAGAATTGATCAATACCCGACATGTATTGATCAATACCTGACATGTATCATCCTCCATTTTTAATCATCTCTTTGTCTCCTACTAAAATGCAACCACCAGAGGCCAATAAGGGTTTGCTCATCCTAATATCCCAATGCCTAGGAGAGTTCCTTACAGCAAGTATGCGCTCTGCGAATATTTACTAAATACACGAGTTCCTTCCTCTCGCATAACTCTCATGTCCTTCTAGCTATATAATCCTTGAAGGCAGAGAGTGGGTATTATTCATATTTATACCCTCAGCATCTTAATACATGGCCTATAGCATATTTAACCACTCAATAAACGTATATGAAGTCAATTAATAATGCACATAAGTAAAATTAAATTCATTTCACAGAGAAAAAAAACTGGGAGGTAGCGTTCTTATTTTAAGAGTCAAGAACTACCAGCTATTCTATAATGCCATATTCTCTCTCAACTGCTCATCATAGCATAGAAAGAAGACATTTCAATTCGAATAAGCAGATGAATTAGGACAGTGCCTGCCTATCAGATAGCTTGCAAAATCTGAGACCACCATGAAAGACCATAGAGATAAATTAAAATCCTGGATTCCTTCCATCTGAAGGAGGGTCTTTACCTAATCTTCTTCTATACTTGGTAATGCCTCAAGTATAGAATAGTTCCTCATTTGTCCAAAGTACCCCTGTGCTTTTGTAATTCTGAGTGAATTATGCATTATAATATTTAAAATGTATTGAGATACTTTTTATTTTGAATGCTGATTTGAATGAAACCTACACATTTCCAAGCAGAAAGGAAAAGTAGCCTTCAAAATAAAATAATCTTTCTGTCATCAGAATCCTCTTCCTTATATAAAATAATCTTTTGTCATCAGAATCCTCTTCCTTATGTAAGAGACAAAGTGCCCAGAAGCAATTGAGGAGTGTCTTAAGATTATTTGTTTTCCTAAAGGATAAGTGTGAGTGAGAGCAAAAGAGAGAAATAAGAACCATAATAAAAACATTTCAGAGTAGCCAAGAAATTGCATGGAAAATCATAATGAATAATAAAATAAATAAAACTTGAAATTTGGTATAAAATTGCCCTTAGAACAATTATAAAAATTTCCCAAAATAATGTTATAAAGAAAAGAGACTCTTTAATAAAAACAAATCTATAATTGAATATGCTCTAAATAATATCTTGGCAAAGATGGGGATAAGGGGATAAAGAGAACTGTTGTCATTGCACCCAAAAAATAGGTATGCTACTCTTGGAAAAAGTTTTCCCCCAATCCACCATTTTCTTCTCCCTGGTCTACTCTGCATGGCAGGGAGTGATTCGTCTGGACTGCATCTGGCAGAGGTAGCATATTACAGACACGAAGGAGAGATAAAAGGGTAGATTCAAAGGAAAACCTGCGGAGTGTCTCACGCACCTGTCTTGAATGGCACCCCCCACAGCAGCCCTGTCACTTCAGGGTTCCGGCTGCCCACCAGACAGGTCATGGTGCTCACTTTAGCCAGGTAACCAAGCACAGGAAGAGGAATACCACAGAATCCCGTTCATATGTAGAATTTAACAAAGTGGATCTCATAGAAATTGTGTAGAACGGTGTTCCCAGAGGTGGGGGAGAAGGAAAGGAAGGGTGGGTCAGAGAAAGGCCAATCCAGGGGGACTGGACTAAGCTGTAATTAGCAGAAATCAGTCCTGGTGCTTTGCTGCACCCTAAGGTGACTACAGAGCATGAGAATGCACCGGGCATTTCAAAAAATCTAGAGGAAAGGATTTAAATGTTTGGGCCACAGAGAAATGATAGACATTTGAGAATATAAATGTGTTTACACTGATGTGAACACTACACAATGTTCAATTACATGGATTGAAATATGGGATGAAACATCACATGGTTTCCCATAAATATGCACAAGTTTTATGAGTCAATTAAAAATAAATAAAATATAAAAAGTGAAGGTCATAAATTATGTCTTCTTCCAAAACATAATTATCCAGATGAAAATGTTTAATTACAAATTAGAGATTATATCTGAATGTTATTCCTGTAATACACAAAATCAATGCTGTTAGATTTACTGTTCACATTTTATAAAACTCTCATTTCATTCTTAAAGAGTCTTTTCCTAGATGTTTATTCCTTACAACAAGTTTTATCGTGTTTCAAATTACATCATACTGAATTAAGCATTTCTCTGTTAATATTTGTTTATCTGTTTATTCTGGTCCCAATTTTTACCACTGTAAAAATAATACCTAATAATATAATAGCCATCCATGTGTACACATGTGTGCATGGACAAACGAGCACACAGGCGATTTTATTTTGTGAAATGTATTTTCAAGGGTGGAATCATTGTGTCTAAGGTTATGTATGTTTTAAAGTTTGAAATATATTGTCAGATCATCTTTCCAAAAGAGCTGAGGAAGAGGAATTCAACAGAATGAGCTAGAACCCATATCAGGTCCAACTGTAGGAGGGGCTAGGACAAAAACCGCCTAAGTGTATCTTTCAAACCCTGTCTTTCCTTGTATCATCTGCAATGTGATGTGTTTTACGCTGTGCCTTCCACAGTTCATGTGTTTTAAGACATTTCCCTCTAATTTTACAGTTTTTGAAGATTCTTTCACCCAGACACTTGCAAATCATATATTATAAAATTTCATTTTGTTCTTATTTGTAAACTAAAAATTTGAGAAGATATCAAAATCAAGAGCAAAAACATAAGCTACTTCTAGCTTCTGACCAATTATAGACAATTGTGCTAGCTGATATAAAACTGACATGAAAAAACTTTGAAATGCCTTGAATTAAACAATTTTTAATGCTATTTGTCAGGGAAAAGAATAATATTTCATCCTAGCATTCTTTGCCCCAAGAATTATGAAGTCTTTGTTCCACAGGGGCTGAGTCCCTGACTTGGCCAATCTCAGTGTGGTTGGCAGTGTTGAGGAGGTTTGTGGAATTAAATAACATCACAGGTCTTTTTTCTTCTCTAAAATTCTACCATTGTACTATTTTGTTCAGTTATGTGTGAGTCATTCAAAACAAAACAAAGGTAAGATTTTTTTTTTTTTTGGATGATATATTCTTTGGATAAGTCCAATGAAGATATTTCCCATTATCAGACACTTGGTGTTCATTATCTTCCTCTTTCTTTATAACAACAACAACAACAAATCTTGATGAAATTCCCTGCAGGACTATTTAAGTTCATTGTTGAAGTGTCCAAGATGATGATCTTACCCATGGGATTTCATAATTTACAAAAATTATTACCTCAGGGGTATGTTTGTAAGAAGGAATTCAGAAGAAGCTCATTGTGGAAAACCAGGCAGCTTGCAGCATTTTGTCAATTCTTTCCACATTATGAAACACAATTTTGAGTCAAGGTCAGTAATCAAAATTAAAGGAGAAATCAAAGCCCCACACATATAAGTGGAAATCGTGTAGGTTATTAAGGGTTAGTGAACTTGGGCAGATGAGTTAGAAAGGAAAGTAAAAGAAAGAAAAAAAGTAAATAAATAAAAAGGGAAAGAGGTGGGGAAGGAAGGAAGAAAACAAATTAGAAAAATACAAACCTAAGATGCTTTAGCAATATGGACCAGAATCCATTCCTGACTTGATTCTGAGTATTTCATTAACCTTACATTAGATTAAAATTCTAGATTTTGTTGAAAGCCAGAATTTACCATTTTCATTATCATCTCTAGGAAAAAGGGTAAGTGAGACATTATTGGCATAATAAAAATCCACTATATGCCCTTTCATATTAGAATTCAAACAAAATAGTCCTGCTACAATCACAAATGAAAGTTGTTTCTTTTCCCCTTCAAAATATGTCTGTCTTTCTCAGAAAGACCTTTGTCAGCTCTCTCTCCAAAGGAAATCCATTTAAACAAGGTGGCCTGGAGGACCCGAAAGAAAAATTGAAAGTTTTTACTTTTCAAGGTCTGACTCCAGTCCTGCCACTTTTCCTCCAGGACCCTTTCCATACAGCCCAGGTTCCTCTGAATTCTCAAACTCATTATCTAGACTTCTCATTTAGAAATTCATCACCGATTCTCGTTTTCACATTTTACTTTCAGATTCAAGATTTTCATTTAACTTTCTAAGTGTTTATTTTTTCTTGCTCTAAGGTGTATCTGAGGCCAGAAATTTGGTTGAAGAAAGAGAACCAACTTCAGCAAGTGCAAATAACGTCAGCACAACAGAAAGGACAGGGGGACCTTGCCCAACAGGCACTGGAAGGAGGAATGTGGAAGTCCCAGAGCTTCTCCCTGCCATGTGCTGCTGGCTTTAACTCTTTCTTGTTTCAGAGGAGAAAGGACACCAGAACCGTGAAAATAAAGTACAGGTGATGTTATCTGCAGACTTCATTTTATTTATTTATTTACTTATTTATTTATTTGCCATTCACTCAGAGAAAAGAGATCTTCCCTCCAGATCCAGTCAAAAGTATCTTTGGCAGAAGACAAAGGGTCCATCTTGAATGCACTCTCATCTGTGGATGGGGCTCTGTGGACCAGGCCTTTTGGTGGCTTAGCTGCAATGTCCAGCCTGTGCATAAGGGAAGGAGCTGACCTGTCCAATTTTTATAAGCCCATAAAGGAATACTTTCCAGGAGGAAGTTACTGTTGTGCACAAACAACACAATGCATTCAACCATATTTTATTTTATTTTTTTATTTTTTTGCGGTGCTGGGGATTGAACCCAGGACTTTGTGCATGCGAGACAAGCACTCTACCAACTGAGCTATATCCCCAGCCCCTTTCAGCCATATTTTATAATAAACTTTATGTTGTTCTCAAATGAAATGCTCCAAAATCCCTTCTTGTGTTTTCACTATAACACTACTAGATTTTTAACAGCTTTATTGGGATATGAGCCCAATAAAGAATATACCATAAAATTTGCTTATTGAAGTAGTTTTCCATGTATTCACAGAATCATGCAGCCATCACCATAATCAAATTTCATCATATTGTCTAACATCTTGATTTTAGCCCACTTTCTTATAGCCTACAAACATTTACAGGAGTCATGTTAAACTGCTAAATTTGTAATGGCTTATAATAATAGAAAACCAACATAGATTTATTTTCTCTGGGATTCTGTTTTCTCCTTTGTAAATTGAGCATAATAAGGCCTAGCTCACAGGATTTTATGAAGTTTAAGTATGATAATATATGTGGGAGAAACTTCTAAAACCCGAGTACTAATGAAGTCATGATTTAAGTTTTTAATTTTAATGTATCATAGTCAAAATATTTTTGTATTTCATTCATGTATTTGAAGATGTCCTGTGAAAAATGAAACAAATATAATATTTATAAGAATTGTGCACAAATGAATTTTCTACCTCTCTCAAGTAATAAACAATGGATTCTTTTAGATAACTTGTACTGGTTTTTGCTAACTTGGAATTAAGCAACAAGGTTTAAAAAAAAATTACAAATGTTTCATAAGGAATCACTTCAAATTGCATCATTTTTCAGTTTTCTTAGAGTAACCCAAATCAAAATTCTTGAGTGTCTTTTGTTTGTCCTCATGAGTTATCACACTCAGTTACAATCCTGTGACCACTTAGGCATTCTTTGCCCTTCCACTAAAGATTTCTGTGCTTTTTAAAAATTTCGCATCTTATTTTCAGGAGATCTTCTGACCAGCACCTTTCTGTGAGACTATATCTGGTTCAGTGTTGACCACGGTTTGTGTGTCTAACAATAATGGCTGAGGGTTATGGAGTAGCCTGCCAAGCACAAGCGAAGCGCTCCACAAACAGTACTTCACGGCCTTCACGACCGACCCATTACGTGAGCACTGTTGTGTCACATTTATGTGAACAAACGCCAGAGTGGAGGAATAGGACTCTTAAACCCTGGGCCTCGCTCCTCCTGCAGCAGCCCTTCTCTTCCCTTCAAATTGGCTTTTTATAGTCTTCAGTGGGTTTGAAAATCAAATAAGGAAATGAGAGAAAAGTATGTGTCAAATATACCCAGATGTGCACTTTGCGAGAAAGGAAGCCTGAGGGGGCCCCGGATGACATGGGCAAATGGCCTGCCGTGGGCTCTGGACTCGGATGAAGCCTGGATGACGTCCCAGAGCTTAAGTTCAGAATGGCTGCAGAACTGGACAAACATCACCTGTCTTCTGGAAACCCATGCACCCAGGGGACCATGGATAACCATCGACCAACAGCATATTGTGAATCAGAAACAGTGCTCTGTGGAAACTTTTCAATGAGAAAGGACAAGCCCACTACATCTGCAAGGAGGATTAGGTGTGTGAAAGAGTTTCTCTAAATGAAACAGAAAACTCACATCGGAACACATGCTGCCTTCAGGATTTTGCCAAAAAGTAAAGTCATAGAGCTTCACACATCAATATTATTTCAAATTTATGTGGCACTGGTAATAATAATTGATAATTAGATAAATAGCCCACCATGGTAGTAATAATTGGTTATTAGATAAATAGCCCACCATGGTAGTAATAATTGGTTATTAGATAAATAGCCCACCATGGTAGTAATAATTATTAAATAGCCCACCACAGTAGTTATAATTGATTATTAGATAAATTGCCCACCATGTTTTCCATACTGACTGAAGAAGTTTGTTCAACCATTTTTTATGCTAACAAAGCCAAATTTCCTTAAAATGATTGGGAATATAGTGAATAACCACTCTAATTTCAGAACAGACACTTTTGGGGGCCCAGTAACTCACCATTGCTCATAGTTACAGAGTGACTGTAAAAGACTTTCAAACACCTGAGACAGGAGGGGATCTTGTTTGGTTTTTGCTTTGAAAAATTGGAGGTAACTTCTAACCTATGTAATTTTACCTAAATTGGATCACATCAAATATCCTGAGGTATTTGAAACTTTTTAAATTAAAAAAATTAAATACGTTGTTTCTCAAATATGACGTCTCCGATGCAAGATGACGTTGTGTATAGCTTCCTTTTTGCTTTGCTTCATTTTTGCTTTGCTATTTTCTGTGTTCTCACACACACACACACACACACACACACACACATTTCCATATATGTGTCCATATATATAGACAAACAAATATCCTCACACAGATATTGATACACATAAATATTTGTCCTTGTTTTTGTTCAAAATGTTGTTGCTTCCTGCTTTGGTCTGGAGTTGGCTTCATTTCTCAACTTTTGCCCATGTAACAAGGCTAAACCTCTGAACATATCCAAATTGCTTCCCACCCACAACCACAAGAAATATTCACATTTTGATTTTTTTTCAACATTATTGTGAGCACTGGGTGTTAAAGTCTTAAAATGTTTTCCAGTCTGACAAGCATTTAAGAATAGCTCTTTATCAATTTGATTTTCACTTCTCCACCCGGTAGTGGAGTTAATCATGTTCATGTTTCCTGGTCACTTAGATTGCCGGTCTATGAACTGCCCCTTCATGTTCTTCGACAGTTTTTGAATTGGTTCTTAACATTTTGAGAATTCTTAAAATCATGTTACATAAATATTAATACTTTGTCGCCCATTCTGAAAACTTTTTTCCAACCTATTGTTTTTCTCTTCATTTTGAGGTTTCATCTTTTAAGTGATTTTTTTTTTTTAATGTCAATCATTCCCTTATCTTTTGAATAACTTCTGAATGTCTAGCCTTGGTTGAGAAAATCTTCCTAAATCTACAATGTTTCCTTAGCCTCCTAGTTTTTTCCCATGATATTTATTGAGTAATTGTCGTATTTAACTATTAGTCTCGGAAGATGCTTTTGGCAATGGTAGGAAACAGGGACACATTTTACATGTTTTCTTTATATCCAGCAGCCACTTCCGCCATATCACCGGAGCTATGCCTTCTCACCCAGGGCCTTGTCTACCTGTGTTGCATTTGTATTCTCATTAATGCTTCTCTCTCTTTCTGGATTTACCATTTCATTCACTGGATATACTTGTATATTCCTTTAGACTAACACTGACTTGATTGTAATGGCTCAATCTTATGGTCTGGATCTACAAAGAAAGGCTCCTCTGTTATTCTTTATTAGAAGCTTCTGGCTATTGATGACTTTATTAATCGACATAAAATTTAAGTTCATTTTATTCATTTTTAAAAAAATCCCTATTGACATTTCTATAGGATTTATATAAAGGGAGCATTTTATTATATAAATTCTTCTGAAAGGTAATTTTGACCTTAGGTTTGGTTTTCTCTCTCTCTCTCTCTCTCTTTTTTTTTTTTTTTTTTTTTATGCTCACTGGAAAAATTCATACAAACTGGCCTACAGGGAGATGTCTTTATTTGAA
Source organism: Sciurus vulgaris (assembly GCF_902686455.1). Lineage (NCBI taxonomy): Eukaryota > Metazoa > Chordata > Mammalia > Rodentia > Sciuridae > Sciurus > Sciurus vulgaris. The sequence continues at coordinate 134,630,270 of NC_136470.1, forward strand.
GTATGAAGTATAATATAAATCTTTGGAATAATTCTGGCAATGTGACATTTATTCCTCTGTGTACACAGAAAACAGAAGGTTAAGTTTCCACAGAAAACAAAGCGGAAACCATTTCATTTTATTGCTCCCTTTGTATCTCAAGAGAATAATTCTTCACAATATTTTGGGGTCAATAATGGTGACATGAAGGAAGAAAATGTCATATTTTTCCTTATTTTCATAATTGACAAGTATATTATCCAACATCCGTTCTTGCTTTTGGTCTGCATAGTTTGCTAAGTCATAATTAATACAGAATTAGGATACATTTTAGTGTGACACCTGGCCAAATACCAGACAGGAGACATTATCATTTCATACATCTGTTCTGAGATAAATTAGAATATCTTTATTTTCTAATTTTCATTGGAATACCTTTCTTATTTTTTTAATTTTCAAAGTCTTTGCATTTTGTGATACTTTGGGTTTTTAGAAAACCTAATTTAATCACAGTGAAGAATGAACGCCATTTTGTGATTTAACGGAAGGCCACAGGTTAGGCATTTCATAGACTGATTCAGATCCTGACTCAACTGTGTGGCACTGGGTAAGTTTTGTAACCATTCTGGGCCTTGGGTTCTTCATATATCAGATGGTGCTGACTTTAGACACCTTTTGGATGATTGCATGAATCAGATGGGAATAAAAATCTAGTCCCAGGCCAGGCGACCATGAGAGGCTAAATACTATTTCTTTTGTTTATGAGCAGGAAATTATTGATAAATGAGTGTAGATGAATTCACAGTTCTTAGTGTAAGGATGAGGCAGACACAGCACCCTTTGCACTGAGGATATACAGGTCAATTCACCAGGAGAGCTCCTCTGGTGGAGAAGAAGGACGCATGCCCCAAACAAAGATGCAATCAAAAGACTTTAAGGTTTTGGAAAGTTCTATAAAGGAAATAGCCTGATATGTTAGAGTAACTTCATGATATTTAGCAGTTACTTGTTGGAAAGTTCCACCTGAGAACTTTCACAGTGCTCATTATGTGTGGGCTATTTTAAACGTGAAGTAAATATTTTTAAAATTGGGAAATGACGACATCCTTTAAAGGAATTGAATAAGCCATTTGCGATTAGTACATCCATTACTTTATGAATGTTTCATTGAAAAAACATATTTGGGGTCCTACTGTGGTCCAATTACATTGTAAATGTATCTTAGTAAGTTCTGGACACAAAGAGGTTTACAGAACTCAGTCCATGTTATCATTATAGTGACAAGAATATGATTAAAACTCAATGAGACTATATTAGCTGGGCCTCATGGCACAGGCCTGTAATGCCAGCAGCCTGGGAGGCGGAGGCAGAAGGATTGCAAGTTCAAAGCCAGCCTTAGTAATTTGGTGATGCCCTAATCAACTTAGTGAGGCCCCGTCTCAAAATAAAAAATAAAAAAGGGGTTGGGGATGTGCTTCAGGGTTTGAGCACCTCAGGATTCAATCCCTTGCATTAAAAAAAAAAAAAAAAAAAAAACTGCATTAGAGATTTTTATAAACTAATCCAGTGCCCCAGGGAAGAGAGCTAGAAAACACACTTCACAGAAGTGGCTGCGGCAGTCTTGCCCTTGAGGACTTCTAGTGAAAACTCTCACAGTAGCACCTGTACCTCCTTTAAGGACCAACCATGGATCCCTGGAATAGGTCTTACTGAAATTCAGTGACGTGTCTTCTCTTTATATGTCTTTGTATGCCTTTTCAAAAGTCACGGGTTTTCCTCTTTTGAGCAAATCAAGTGAAAATGCGTGCTTGAAAGCAAGCTCTCGGAAGAGGCCAGGACTTCAGAGTGTGTTCTCTGACTCAGGGAGACGAGAAGGAAAATCCCCCTCATCATATGGGAAAAAAAATTTTTATTCAGATTTGCCCCTGTCCCTCACTGGTGTCCCCTAACAACTTGTCATACTGGATTTTCCGTCTCTATACCATCGCCTCATCCTGCTGTCCAGCAGGGTCCCCAGGTCCCCTAGCCACCTACCTTAGATTCCATCTCATCACACTTGATAATGGCAAATGGCTGCCTAATCTCTCCCCTGTTATCAACCCCTGTTTTACAGTCTACTAGAGCTCATTTTTAGTAGCAAAATGTTAGTTCATAGCCCACTCATTACCTTTATGAAAATGAATGACCCAAACTCCTGAGCTCCTTCTCCCCTCTAAGAGCCAGGCACGAACTGCAGACCTTGAGACAGAGTTCAAGCATCACCTCCTTTGCGATGTCCCTCGCTCCCAAGCAGAGCAGTGACTACTTCCTCTGTTCACATGGCAGCACAGTGACTTTTCCGTATTTTTCTCCATTGGGACTTCTAGACCATGAGCTCCTCCTGAACAGGAACTATACCTTAGCATCTGGGTATGTCGCACAGTACTTCCTAAAGAAGATTGCCTGACTCCTCAGCCAACTGCAAAGCCCATTTCAATGCAGAAGTAGACATACAGGAAACTCATGCTTGACCCTCAGAGCCAGTTACCAAGGGTGGGCTCACCAGGAGAAGGGAAAATGCTCTCAGTAGGTTCTTGCTCCTGACCATGAAGAATAACTCTTATCACCATGGGAATCATTGGAATTAATGGAGCAATATGGATTTGAGAATATGCCTGGAAATATCAAGAAGCAACTACTAGTTAGTAAAGCACAGTAAGATGGTAACAGAATTTTCTATCTAGCTACACATTCCTAAATCACTACTCACTGGTGATTAAAAGTTAAAGGGACACACCTCCCTAACAATATAACAAACCACTCCTGAATATTCAGTAACAAAATCTTCATACTGACTTAAATATAAGGGTACAGTCCATATCTTATTCCCACTGAGATCAAAGGTCCAAAGATGGAAGTTCTCAGATAAACTATTCCTATCCTTAAAGGTCTGTGTCGAGTTATTAGCAAGGAGTTGCCTCTCTAGTTCATGTTCATGGAGGGAGAATCTATTCTTTATGCTCTTTTTGTCCTATTAGCTTCAGGGAAAAATGGAAAAACACAAGTTTATGAAAGTCTATCTCTCAGATCCAACACCAATACTGAAATTCTATAAGGATTTTCTCAGGGAAAAAAATGATCAAACATTCCGTAAGGCAAATGCAACTAGTAAACACCCTCTCACATCACTGTTATTTCCCAGAACTTGAATGTTCCTCTCCTGAAACAGTAATGAGAGCAATGTACTTTCAAATATTTAGTGCTGAGTCATTTCTCCATGCTTTCATCTTTGATGGGTCTTTTTCTTACAGCATGTATTTCATCTTCAGTATTAATTTCCCTGCACCTGGGTTTCCCTGTATTATCACCTTTCCCTTCATCTCTCCTGTCTATCCAGGACCTGACAGGACCTTATTTAGAATATCTTCCTGGGCTTTTCTACTTTCTGTTTTGAAAACCTTTCCTTTCCCACAAAATCAGGAGGGGAACCCTAACTCATCTACAAGTCTTGATAAATCCACTGATAGCTCACTGACTACCGCAGTTTGGAAACCTATACTTCAATGGGGAGGGAATGAGTACGATTACTGAATCAAATTAACTACGTGGCCAGGAACTACTATTTTAAAAATGCCAAGACAGCCGTCAGACAATGCCCCCTTACCAAATTCCAACGACAGCTGTCATAGGACCTGTCATCCACCTGACTCAGTCCATGCACTTGCTTTCCCCCCCATGCCCCAGCCTACCATGGCGACAGTAGACACATCTAACCCAAGTTAAAGGTTCCAAGGCATCTCCTTCCTAAAAAAATCTTTGAAAAATCTTTCTAACTCAGTGTTCATTATCAACAGCTTGGCTACAAAGATAGGGGTGACTTAACTGGACGAGGGTGGGGCTGGGGCCAGGTCAACCAGGACACCTTAACAAGGGCTCATGTAGAACCAAAGCACTACAGAGCAGAGTTTTGTGGATGGCCAGTTCCTGGGTTGAAGTAGTTAATGTGAGCTGTGCTTTTATCTCAAAAATACTTGGTATCGTATCTTCAAAAACAAACAAGGGATGTAAGAAAAATTGCTTTGAAGTTTTGTGTCACCACAGCAATCAACAAAATTATTCACACACTGTGAAAGAACTTTTAAAGATGGACAAAAATCGGGGGCAAATATTTCACATTGGGCTATTTATATAAATTGCATTTATGTTAAATCACTTTTGACATTGTTTTAGTCAGTTTTTTCACTGCTGTGACTAAAAAACCTGACAATAACAATTTTAGAGGAGGAAAAGTTTATTCGAGGGCTCACGGTTTAAGAGGTCTTAGTTCATAGAAGACTGACTCCATGCCCTAGGGGCTCCAGGTGAGGCTGAGTATCCTGGCAGAAGAGTGTGGTGGAGGGAAGCAGCTCATATGGTGATCAGGGAGCAGAGAGACTCCACTCTCCGGATACAAAATATAGACCCCCATAGCCACGCCCCCAGTGAACCACTCCCTCCAGCCACACCCACCTGCCTCCAGTTACCACCCAATTAATCCCATCAGGGGTGAATTCATTGGTTGGGTTAAGACTCTCCCAACCCAATCATTTCTCCTCTAAACCTTCTTGCATTGTCTCACATGTGAGCTTTTGGGGGACACCTCACATCCAAGCCATAACAGACATATTCTGTTACTGCATTTGCTTTTTGTCCCATTTTCGATATTAATAACTTTAGAAAACTTCCTTTTTCAAATACTCTTGCAAGTAATAATTGCTGAAATGAATATATCATTGCACAAAAAATGATCATTTGATTTTTCTGAAATATTGTTTTTTCTTAATATCAAGCATCAGGAGACAGGATTACATTTAAATGTTCTCAAAATGATGCTTTTGAGCATTTTTACTTTCAAGTTTAGCACTGTTCTCCTAAAATGTATTTTCATAACATTGGTCCTTCTTTAGTTATAATTGGAATAAGTATTTTCTAAAACTTTTCTCATTGAATAATCATAGTCAACAAACATCCACAGTTTTCTTACCTGTCCAAGACAAATTCTGATTTTTTTAATGATTTGAAATGTAATATTCTGTTAAAGGACAGGAGTTAACAACTGAACCGATCCAGCTCACAATGAGTTATTTCCACTTGACTCTTTGAGTCAGAGCTATTAGTGAAAATTACTGTGCAGGTCTGAAGTTTAAAAATGAGTTAATAAAGTAAATATAATACTGTGGTTTGAGATACTTGACCCGAATCACATCGGATGCAATGTTCTACGTATTATTGTGTTAGATCTACAGCCTGAGTGATTTAGAACTTCAATACTGAGATAGAAAGCAAAACAAAAATCTTCATCTGATGACATTCTTGCCATTAGTTCAGTGTGTGTGTGTGTGTGTGTGTGTGTGTGTGTGTGTGTATTTACATAGGGTGTGTATTTATTCGTGCATTTCTTCAGCCAAATTAGCACCAATGATTTACCAGAAACTGGTAGATCCTGAGGTGGAGGGAAGGGGAAGAAGCAACTGGAAAAGCAGACAAAAATTTTGAGAAATGCAAAGTCATTGTAAACTTCACATCCTAGGACTTCCATGCATAAGGTGAGCTGCAGCCTTTTCAGTCAAGACAAGTTCATAAGAGTGACATTACCTGCCTCCATTAATTCCTTTGACTAAAGGGCAAACCAAAAGTTCAAGTGCACAGGTATTTCCAACTCCTTTCATATGTGCAAATCACTAGTTGGAGAACAAGTTGTGGCATTTAAAATAATGGGAAAAAAATAAAAGGAGGGAAGACGGGAAGGAAGATTTAGCTTCTGTTGATGACAACACACTAGTCCAAGTCATCTGAAAGCCCTCCAGCAACGAGACATCTAGACAAACCAGAAAAGGATAAAATGATTCTTTTTAAAGGAATTGTTGGAGTATAAGAACATGAGGGAAATCTCCTGGGACTGATATCAAGGAAGAACATGAACTCAAGAGGGAAAAGATCAAATGGATTCTGGGAACATCCTGGCAAGCAGGGTTGATCTCAGCCATGAAAGGGCTTCGAGGGGTGAGAAGCCCTGGTCCACCAATGCAGGAAACTGGAACAGAGATCCCAAGAGAAGGTGCAACACCCAGATCTTCAGCTGCAAGCGGGCAAGGAAGAGGGAAGGAATGCTGGGAAACTCGTGTGCACAGACGGACGAGGAAGGAGAGGCTTCCCTCAGTCCAGGCCTGTGACGACGAAGACTCTGAGGATGCCCAAGCACGGGCCAGTCCAAATTCAGATTTAGATAAAAGAATAAGGGAAATCATGGTGAATCTGAGGAGAAAGCAGCAAAATGACCATGTCAAGCTCTACTTTGGGGATTAAGAACAAAGTAAATCATCATCCACTTATCAGGGAAAACATTCGGCCTTTGGTCTTTTGGGATTGACTTATTTCACTTAGCATGATATTCTCCAATTCCATCCATTTAATTGCAAATGCCCTAATTTTATTCTTCATTATGGCTGAATAATATTCCATTGTGTATGTATACCACAGTTTCTTTATCTATTCATCTATTGTCGGGCATCTAGGTTGGTTCCACAATCTAGCTATTGTGAACTTCAATGATGATACATAATGGGGGTGGGGAGTGAGAGAAGAATGGAGGAACTTTAGATCATGTGGAAGGAAATGAGAGGGGGGGTTATGAAAAATAGTGGACTGAGACAGACATCATTACCCTGTGTACATGTATGATTACACAAATGGTATGAATCTGTATGGTGCATAACCACAGAAACAAAATGATGTACCCCATTTGTGTACAATGAATCAAAATGCAGTCTGTAAAAACTTAAATAAAAAAAAGAACAAAGTAAAGATAGAATTCTGGAAAACAGAAACAGGTGTGATAAAAGAGACTCAGTTCATGGTTTTTGAAAAGATAAACCAGGTTTTCTTCAAAAGGAAAGTAGTGGTGCTAACTTGAGATTTTAAGATTTTAAGAGAAATTTTAAGTGAAACTATTAAAATGCATTGAGAAATTTAAAAATCAATAAAAGGAAATACAGAGACAAGCAATTTCTGTTATATGAAGATGAAAAGGAACTATGGAAACTATAAAGACAAGTTAAAGTCTGAGAAGGGAGAATTGCCTGGTGTGGGAGGGAGGAGAGAGAACTACTGATTTCATCTCATCGATGATGCAGAGCACACCCCAAGCTTGAGAATAATGTGTCTATATTTCAGAGCAGCTTCTGTGGACAAGGGGAGTGTGGGAGGGAGAAAGAGTAGAGTTTTCTCATTCAGATGGGTGAGTCCAGCCCTCAGCTTCCTCTCCCTGTGCCCCCTACAGCCCCCACCATGGCAGCAAGGGAAGGCACTGAGAAATGCCTGTCCGTATCTGAAGGTTGTAAATGGGGACATGAACAATGAGGAGGTTGGACAGCTTTTAGAAACGGTAGAAGAGCCCACAGGACCCAGTCAACTAGATATGTTCTGGCTGGAGTGACTGACAGGACCATAAACAGGAAATAAAACAGGGTCATTCCTTATGGACCAACTGAGCTCGCAAGATACCAGTGGATACAAATTCCGGAAAGTTGCAGATTTGCCTCTGGAGTGAAGAGAAGAAGTCTGGCTAACAAAATATAATTGCTTCAAAGTCCCAGATCAGTAATTCTAGATGTTAGAAAAGATGAAATTCCCTGATGTAAAGTAAAAATGTCTGCCTTTCTCGCCCAGGGAAAATGTTTCTCATTGTTCACAGGCAAATGTCACCACACTGGGCTCTTATTTCTTAGGAGTTTTTGTTTTGCTTTTGCTATTGTTGTTTCTGTATTTGTTTGGTTTGGGTTTTAGCAAAGTCAAACAATGCCCACACGCCCTTTCTCTCTCCCTCCCTTTCTCTCACACACACACACAGACACACACACGTAAAATAATTCAATGAAAAATGTTTGCCTGAAGCCATCCATCAGCCTTATGAAAATTTGAGTGGAAACCGGAAGCAGCAGAGGGACACCAGGAGCCATCAGCAGGTCCTGCCTGGGGTGAAGATGAAGACCAAACACTATCAACCAACTCATCTCAGAGGTCCCACCCTCTGGCAGGAACCTTCACCCCCTTCCCCCAGAGAGCAGGGACCTTACAAAACCATTTGTATTGAAGCAACTTTCTCAAATCCCTCACAGGCTAATGGTTGTTTTGCATTCGAAAATTAAAACAGTGGGCCTCCTTCAAGTGCAGAAAGGAGACATTGTATCTGATATGCAGGTTTTATCCCAAGGAGCCCTGGTATGTGAGCAAGGGAGCAGCATCACTTTCTGAGTGAACTTGACCACTGTCCTGTGTTAGCCTGCTCATTCTTCTGTGTTTATCCTTATCCCCCTTCCCAGGCAGCTTGGACTTCTCTGGGTTTTGCATGATTCTCTAGGGGATCAAAGAGACTCTGTGATGGAGTGCTTCTGCATCTGAGTTGCCTTAGGTGCTAATCATGGTAGTCTGAAACCAGCCCCCTTCTGCACGGCTACTTGAGACTCTACTGTTGGTGAGCATAAAAGAGGAAATCACCAGAACTTTCTAGGTGTCCTCTTGATTTCCGGCCCCAACTCACCTGGCTTTGGTAAACCTAGCTTCCCATCATTAATCATCTGTGAAAAGTCATTTTTAGTCCATAAAATGATCTCACTCTTCTTGATATTCTTTTTTGAAAATGTTTTATTTTCATAAGTTTTTTCAGAAGCTTTATAAACAGTAACTGTTCAGCTCTTTTCCTTATTTTGGTCTCTATTCAGCAGTTGATGTTTTAAAAAACAGCAATGCAGTATTGTAGCGTAACTATATACACACATGGGTGGGAAAATAAACATTTCTCATGATTGAACCAGAATTCGCAGTCCAGATAAATAGCAATGTACAAAGGTCATCTAGAGTTGTTTGTCACTGGCCTTTGGAAAGGTCAGCGCTTCACCACAGTAACTATCATCTGATATTTGTTGATGCCGAACAATGTGCTTTGAGGACATAAAAATGTACTTGTGAATATGTATAGGACTTCTCAAGAAATTATCCCACTCGGAAGCTAGTTTAAAGGGATTCAGAAAGTAAAATATGAATGCAAGAATGAAAATGTGCGAATGAGGAAAGCTTAAGAATGTATCCTGAAGAGTGGGAAAGATGGAGGAATGAGGCAGACATGGTCACCCCACGTGTATGCGTGATTACACGCATGGTGTGAACCTGCCTGGTGCACAGTCATAGAAACGAAAAGTTGCACCCCATTTTTGTACAGTGAATCAAAATGCAGTCTGTAAAAGTAAAAAATAAATGAATAAACAAATAAAAAGAACAAGGAAGAAAAAAAAAAGGGGGACGTGTCCTGAAGAAAAAAATGAGATAGTAATCCACAGTTACATTCAGGAACAGAAGGAAGGAGGAAAAAGAGGGTGGAAGGACCAGGCGAACAAAGAAGAAAAATGAAAGAAAGACCCCTGAGGTAGAGGAAGGCACTGCTGGGGAGAGAAGAGAGGATGGGAAACATCCACACTGAACGGATCAAATCATGCTTTCTGCATGTACGAATGTGGCACAATGAATTCCACTCATGGATAACTACTATGCACCAATAAGAATTTTTTTTAAATAGAAGGATGAGTAAGATATGCAAAGGCAGTAGCTTTATTGTAGAAAAAGAAACAAGTTACCTTATCAAAGGAAATTGCAAAACGGAAAGGATGTAAATGGTATTTAAAAATGTATCGTATCCCAACCTCCATTTGTAGTAAAACATGAAGTTACCCTAAGGCATTTAGAACATTCCCGGCATTTGATGACCAGACACCAGGCAGAGTTTAATTCCAAGACAGTGGTGATATTGTAAGGCCCCCCAAAAAGGAAACCCCAACTCTGTCCCATGGATGGATGGCAACCCCAATCAACCGCAGGAGGCGTCACTTGATGCAAACCGCAAGAGGTGTTTATTCCAGCGCGCTGGGACCCAACTCTAGGAGTCGAGTCCCTAGCAGAAAATCTTGTAGGTTTATAAAGGCAGAAACCACACATCGAGAGGGGTCACACATGAAAGGGGGAAAAGGGGGACAAAGCTGCCAGGAAGTTTCAAAGGGGGTCTGGGTTTGCTGACAACATGTTTCACAATGTTTTACAACAGGGTGTAGATTCTGGTCAATAGTTTCTGGTAATCCTACTGTTTGAGCACTATCTGGCTATCCGGCTCAATTTACTCTTTTACTCTCTGTTTGGGAACACAGAACAGCTTTAAGGGCTTTGTTCCCATTACTGGGAGGGAAACCTTAGGGAGTTGAGATAAAACAGACAGCTTAAAAAAATGTCCATTCTTTCATTTCCCCATTTTCTTTTCTGGTAAGTTCTAATCATGGAACTTCTGTCTCTATATACTCTTCTCCAAAGCTATTTCCTTGGCGGAGGGACTGGTATTGTTGCCTGAGCATTAGTACCTGTACAGCACTTACTCTTTCCCTGATGAAGGTGACTAGGTGATTTCAGGCAGGCAAGAGCCCAGGGGGCGGGCCACCAATTAGCAGCCCCTTGTTTGCAGTCCTTGATAAACAGTCCTTGATAAAGGCAGGTAAATTTGGTAATCAATGGGCTCCGGAGATCCTTAACATTCCATTCTTCCAGGGGCAGTCTCCAACTTCCAGAGGCAGATGATTTTATGGCCATTTCCTCGATTTGACCCGATCCCCTATTTCTACACTAACTACCTGTTCCCAATTCTGGCTTCATTCCCCCCTCTAATCTCAGGAACTCCATGCTGCTGGGGAAGGAGGTCGATGACCGCTCTAGCTTCTTCGAGCTGGAAGTGGGTGGCGTGGGGCAAGCAGCTTGGAGTTCCTTTTCTAAAAATCGGGTCAATCAAGGGGTCCCAGGAAGAAGCCTGGTTGGGGAAGAGCAGGTTGTAAAGTCATCTGGGGGTGGCTGCTTCTATGATAGAAGAACAAAAAGACATGAGTACTGAAATGAGATTAGCACAAAGTAAATGTTGCAGCATCTGAAACATGCCACTGAGTATCATGAAAATGGCAGAAGTTAATCTCTCACCAGGAGGTGGAAGAACTGAGAAATTGTTCCCATAACTAGGCCTAGCAAAGGCTGGAGAGAACAAGGCCTTTATTTGGGGACTTTAACATTGTCATAGATGTCCCCAGAATATATAGTTAAGCTACTTAATGTCATCTGATTTTGTAAAATATCCCTTTATTGGTATAACCTGTGTTTACTAGAGATCTCTATACTTCTGTTACTTAGGAATAGATAATCATACTAGCATACATAGATTAAGTCTACCTGTGTAGCTTAGGAAGGTCTTAAACTGACTAAAAACTTCTGACTCTGGCAGTTTCTCTTGATAGTTATCAGGCACATTTGCTGAAGAATCTTTCTTTCATTTGTAGCTTCCAGCCTTCATTCTAGTGGGCTAATACAAGTGTACATCTTAAGTTACATTTAATTATTATTTCCTTTAAATGCCCAAGAATGGCTGTATTTTGGTTTTAACTGTTTTGCTGGGTATCTAAGATCAAGCTGGTCAAATTGACCTGGTTCCTGTCTTGTTAAAGAGTCAGCTGAGTTCCCACAGGGGTCACTCGTACAGAACTTAAGAGCGGCTCCTTAGCTCCACCAGTGACTTTGATTAGGCAGGGTCTCTTGATGAGGTGACTTCCTTTAGAAGCATCAAGGGATGTTTCCCCTTTTCCATGACCTTCCTCTGCGGCAGATGCACTGGATAATTTTTCATCCTCTAGTCTCAACAATCTCCTTGATCAGGAGGTTGTGTGACCCAGAGTTGCAACGCTCCTTAGAGAAGTTCTCTTATTCCCTGGTTCAGGCTAACGTTGAGGGCAAGACCCAAATATGGACTTTTCTTGACCTCTGTATTTAACTCCAATTTCTAAGTTGGATCTTAATTATCCAGCAAGCCAGTCTCACCAGTCATAAATTAAGAGTAATGGGCTTTAACTTTAATGTCCATAACTTTACAGTTATTTACCCTTTTATCTAACTGGAGTCTGCATTAGTACTGGAAGTTACCACTATCTATTCTATAGGTGATGGCTTATTATCACAAGTTACCTAGGTTGTTTGTTCTTGGAGCAGCTACTTCTGCAAAACATTAACAGGTAACAGTTTTACAAAATGAAATTAGCAAGAGTAAAAATATATTCAGCTTGTATAATAGCTATCTTGAATTTTGATTGAGAACTACATTCTATCCCCTATTTGAGATCACAGTACTTTTACAACAAGAACCAATCTTTTGACTATAACTTTAAATAAGCCGAAGTCTGGCTTATTTTGGAGCTATTCTACACACAGTGAGGTGGGAGGCAGAGCCTTATCTCAGGTAAGGCGTGGCTCTTTACAGATCTTAAGTGTTCTAATTTTGATGTTGATCTTTGCTTCTTTTCCTTAAATACCATTAAGTAGTTTACATATACTGTTTCCTGAGTCTATATAAACTTTATAATTAACACAATTTAACATAGTATCTAAAACATGAATCAAAGAAAGGCTGAAAGAGCTTTTGTTATTTCCACAATCCGAGAGTGCTGGGACTTGAACCCAGGCCTTCCGCTTGAGAGTCAGGAACTCTACGAGATGAGCTAAATGGCCTGCACTGAGAGAGCTTTTAACTTTCCTTTTGTGTGATTAAGTGGCAAAATGTTTTCATGTTTCTTTCATATTTCACAATATTAACCTTTAAACAAATCAGACTCTAATGTTTAAAAATACATTTACATTTGAAATTCTTTATCTCCGTGTAAAAAGTAACAAATTTTACACATACCCTATTGATAGCAGGTCCTATAATAGAACATTAAATGATAGAAATAAATCCCCAATAAAATTTACTCTTTATAAGTTTAAGATTACCATTACAGACAAGTTTAATCTGGAGGATAGCAGAGCTTAATAAATTCCTTGCTTTAAAAACTTGTGGTCCTGAAAAATATGAACACATTTAATATACAACTAGTGACCATTTCACAAATACCTTGACACTTTTATCTTACCAAATTGAGTTTTTAAAGAGAAATGTATACTCTGTAACAAAGTACAATACTCTATAATAGTTGTTTAACCATAATTGTATACACCCCAATTTTTAAGACTAATTGTTCTAAAGAATAAACTTAATAGACACAAAGTTAAGAGTAAATTAGTGTTTCAAATCCTTGTCATTTTACCATGTCATTCTACCATATAGATTAAACTTTGGTTTATATCAGAACGTTAGTATTTCACCTTAGGAAAAACCTTAAATATTTTTAGCTGTCTCACATACATATAACCAACTTAGTTACATACAAATTTGTTGAAACTTGCCCTTTACTTACACAGACTTTCTTAGCACTTACTTAGACCCTCATGTATTTCATCACACAAGCACTTTCTTACCCAGAAACATTTCCTTTTTCCTTTTACTAAATATATTTCCATACCCAGAACCTTTTATTTTCTCTTTCCTACTCGTTGACCCCTTTTTGTTCAATTCTGAAACAACTCTTATGAAATTTCTGAATTTACATAAATTACTCTATTTTAATAAGATTAAATATTCTGTTGTTTATTGAAACACAGTTGAAACTTTTGGGACCCTTTGTATATAGAATTGCACTTGTTAGGACATAACTCTTAGTAACCTTGTTTTTAGTTTAGTGATGACACAAAGCAAGTTTAAACCCTTTTATTTACCAACCTATGAAAACACCAATAATGTTTAAGTATGATACCCCATGGAATTTAAGGAGTTAAAAGTACTCGATGTTATTTAACAATTAGCATTTTAACTTTGTAAATTAATCAGATGTCTCTACAAACACATTAGAGTAATCCCATACATGTTAACTCTAATTCACTTATTCTGTAAAAACCAAGATATCAGACAAGTGTTCTGTACAGTATTTGCTGTCTCTTCCCTGTTGAAGAAAAGTCCTAGAAACAATTGATATTAGACATTTTATTAACATCAATATTTTATTAGCTTGACCACCTAGAGACTTGCAAGTTATTTTCAAAGACATTTTACTTTTATTAGTTTACCCAATTTGAACCTTTTTAAATCACGTGAATTAAAATATCTGGATCCATTTTTAAATTTTAATTTTAGGAGCGCTCAGTTTTGATACAGACAAAACATGACATCAGACAGCACAACATACAAATAACACAAAATCAAGCCCTTGTAACTTTATAGGTGAATCTCCATTGCAGTGTAACAGATGTTCAAAAACTCTAGTTGAATAAAAAATAGAACTGATCAAAAAATCATGAGCTCAAAAAAACATATAATTAAAAATATAGCATTTACTTTGCTGGAGTTTTAAAGACTCTTTTTACCTTATCTTTCCCTGGGTTTGAGACCGGTCTCCTACTGAGCCTTTAGGCTTCTTTTATTTATATTTCAATGTAAGCCTTGACTGAGATCTGGAAGGATCTAACAGGTTTTAACAGAAACTCTGTGTCTAAATCATTTTAGCCATCTCATCCAGACAGGTTGGATGTTAAAATTATGAGACCTTATTTTTCATTACTTTTGAGACTGAAGCTACTTTGCTAAGTTACCCTTCAGGGCTATCGGGAGGGGGAGTCCAGAGAAGGAACCTTTGGGGTCCACCCGAGAGTAGCCCGGTCCGAGAACCCCCCAGTTGTTCCAACCCTTCCTCCACCTTGTCCGCCACAAACACACAACAGAACCAGATACAGACGGGCGCCAATCTCTGATCCACCAATTGAACCCCATCAGCGCCCTTACCGACGGAGACTACCAGGCGTCCCTGGCTCTCCTTCCACCCTTAGGGCGTCCCCCAGGGCTGCAACCTGTGGCCCCCCAGGCACGTCTGCCGGCCACTGTTCGGCCACTCTCACGAGTCACCGAACGGCTGCCACCGAAACCGAAAGCGCGCTCACAGAACCAGACCAACTAACAAAACACAAGACAAAGACAGACAACTTCGGGGTACCCCTTCTTACCTCCAAGGTCGACTCCGCGGATGAGGGGGGGCCATCTTATCCCGGACGAGCCCCCAAATGTAAGGCCCCCCAAAAAGGAAACCCCAACTCTGTCCCATGGATGGATGGCAACCCCAATCAACCGCAGGAGGCGTCACTTGATGCAAACCGCAAGAGGTGTTTATTCCAGCGCGCTGGGACCCAACTCCAGGAGTCGAGTCCCTAGCAGAAAATCTTGTAGGTTTATAAAGGCAGAAACCACACATCGAGAGGGGTCACACATGAAAGGGGGAAAAGGGGGACAAAGCTGCCAGGAAGTTTCAAAGGGGGTCTGGGTTTGCTGACAACATGTTTCACAATGTTTTACAACAGGCTGTAGATTCTGGTCAATAGTTTCTGGTAATCCTACTGTTTGAGCACTATCTGGCTATCCGGCTCAATTTACTCTTTTACTCTCTGTTTGGGAACACAGAACAGCTTTAAGGGCTTTGTTCCCATTACTGGGAGGGAAACCTTAGGGAGTTGAGATAAAACAGACAGCTTAAAAAAATGTCCATTCTTTCAATATAAGGATAGACAATGGTTAGCATTCGACTTCTTCCTTAAATTTCACACAGAATACCATAGAAAGATAGCAGAGGCAATGCGAAAGTAAGACCAACCAGCAAAATCTTAATTATTAAGGCCCGAAAAAAAAATGGGGGCTTTAATGACTAAATTAGGTTCTGATGAATCATCCAAAGTGAGAAAAGAATGAAAAATATTAACAAACACACATAAAATCAAATGCAGTATTTGTTCATTAGGCATCTTTTATTTTAAATTGGCAGGAAACAGGGCCTGGTTATCACTATAGCCTCAAATCTCTTATTTCTGCTGCTGGTCCTTGGATCTGAAGGGAATTTTTTAAACCCAAGAGATCATATCCCTCCAGCTAGGGTGAAAGTCGAGGTCTCCTGTGACCACAGGACCCAGCCTCTGACCCTCCGGTGACCTAACCCTTCACGGTGTCCACCCCATCACCCTGCCCCCTGGGGCACCTTGGACAGCCAGTCCTCCAGATCCCCACCCTATTTGTTTGCTCATCTCTTATCTAGAACAATCTTTCCCAAGCTATCCTTATAGTTTTCTCTGACCACCCTACTCCCTTCTCCCCATTTTCTGCTCTAACATCCCTTATAGCACGTATCATATTTTGTTTATTGGTTCATTTAACCTAAAGCAGTGCCTGACACAGAGTGGACCCTCAACATTTGTATCAGTGAGAAGTCCACATCTCCACGGAGTTCCAAATAGCTGACTCTTCGATGTAATACTTGTTATGAGCCACGCCTGTTTAAATAGGCTTGGTGTGTATTAACCCATTAGAATCCTCCTCATGACACTGTGAGGAAGGATTGTCCTTTCAACACTAAGTTTTGGGGTTTCCTTTTACCTACACCCACACTAGTAACTATTATGGAAACTGACCCCATTTTATCGTCAAGGAAACCGAGGCACAACCATTTATAGATATCATACCTAAGGTTGCACAGCAAGGAAGTGACCCGGCTGTGATTGATTCCAGCCCAGGCAGTCAAGCAGAGAGCCCCGTGCTCTTGACGGCTAGGGTCCACTGCCTCCCGCGAATGGCTGGAACCAGTCAAGTGAAAACACCTGCTGCTTCTCCAGTCTCAGATTCTCACGATCCTTCATGCACCTGACCCCAGGTCTCCTTGCTCTGTTACTAGTATGACAGTGAGTGCAGTTTTCCTGTCGACAAACCAGGGTAAATGTCAAAACACTGTGGTTTAGTATCTAGGAAGCAGCTGGTGCTTCTCTAGGGCCACAATAGTCCTGGAAGGAAAAGATAGGAATTCATGAGAAAGCGGCCGGTCTTCAAGATGCTTACATTCTGTTGGGCCAAACAGAAACCCAAACACATGAATTAATGCATTTCGTGATAATTGCGGTAACAGAAGCTTGTCTCATGTTCTATGGTGTAAATCTAAGCGCCCCTGCCCAGGCGTAAGCACACTTTGTAAAGCGGACAGGCAGTTTTAGATCAGAGAGGAGGGATGCACATTGACTCCGTAAAGAAGAGGAAGGAAACAGAGAAGCATCCCTGGCCCAGAGCTCTGTCCAAGCCAAGCGTGAAAGCAAGAGCACAGCAAGGGGAGAGAAGCGGCCTCTTGGTGGACAGAACTGGTTACACAGGCGTGAGAACCGCAAGGGAGCTGGCCCAGAGGCTCCGTGGGTCCAGGTGGTGGCGGGCACTGAGCTTTCTGCCGCAGCATTGGGATTATCTAAACTTCACTCTTCAAGGGTTGAGGTCTAGGAAGAAGAAAGACCCAAAGAAAACCCCGGAAGTCCTTTTAAGTTTTGAAATACAATGGGTAAAATCCTGCTGCAAACATGGGTCAGGAAGCCCCAGGTCACCATGGAAAGTTCCTTTGCATTTGTACTGAGTTAACTTTAAGGCAACTTGGAAAAAATCAAAACAGCCCCCAGAGTGTGATGTGTCCCCTCTTGGGGATCCCCCAGGGCAGAAACGGAAGTCCAGAGAGAGTTACAAGCCAATTACAATGATATAGGTCAAAGCAAACTATTTGACCCAGTGGGCTTGGAGGCCCTGAAAACAGCTCTGTCACTTCGTTTTTGTAAATGCTTCCAAAAAGTGACTGACCTTTTCCTCCAGCATCAAGTGTTATGTTCTTCCCCTCCCATACTCACTGACAACCAGAACGGAAACTGACATCTTTACCGGTTCTTTAAGGAAAGAAAGCTTTAGTGGCATGGCTAGGAATCATGTTGGGCAACCAGATATTTTACTGTGACTTAAAGCCCAGCTTTTTAAGACAACAACTCAAAAACATTGAATTTTGTGTTAGCATCATTCACTAGGAAGTGCAGGCATCCTCACAGAGCTCTCCAGAAGGGTTAGCAAGTGCCAAGCTCTCGCTATTGGTTTGATAGTATCACCGGCAGGGAATCTTATTTCCAGAATAAGAGTGTTCCTTTTTTCCTCACTGCTTCTAGAACAGCAAAAATTAAATTGAATTAAATTCAATCAAGGATCATAATGATATCTTAAAGTTGTATACCAAATTTCATCTTAAAATTCTTTTCTTTGCTTCCATCATTTAATCCTCCCATATATTCCCTAAGGTGGCTGTTATCAGTAGTTTTGCCAAATGGGAAAACTTTAACTGAGAGCTCTTCTTACTTGTACTTGAAAATCATATTCTAATGGCCAAAGTTATGTTTTACCTTGAAATTAAAAAATACCTTTTCCCACCATACTAGGTGATTGAGACTTCTTATTAACTCAGATTGATTTACAGGTGTTTAAATGGCTTTCTTAGCCACAAACTAGTAAAGAGTAGCATCAGGATGCAAATTCTGTGGTTAAGTCTAAGCCTACTGTTTTTCTCCTTTATCATGTCCCAGGGACAGCCCCTAAGCTCAACCAAACTCACTAGTAATGCAAATCATCCCTGTTGTCAATATCTGATGATACTTAACATTAATACTATTCATGTTGCATAAGATATGTGTGTTTACGACTATTTTAAACATTGAATTTCTAAAAAAATCTCATTAAATCAGGGAGCTTCAATTACATCATTTAATATTTAGATGCTAAGCTGAGCCAACCTTTACCCTTTTTAATATCTCAAAAGATAGTTCTTCTCAATCTATTATGAAATAGAAGGAAAATTAAAATAAAATTCATATCCAATTGTCCAAAGGAAGTCCCACCTGCCCTTAAATTCAAGGTATTTCTGCTCTGCTACTTGTAGTCAAGACACTCCTTTCAGAGTTCCTCCAACACAGAGTAGAATTATAAACTATTTTGTACTCTTAAGTAATTGATTCTTAACTTTTCTATCAGAATTTAAGCTCCTGGAGACAAGGACAATGTGATTATTTTCACTGGAATTCTTCATACCCCCTAGACCAGTCAGTGGGCACAAGGTTGTCATTTACTGCATGTTTGTTGAATTCTCAGCAAATGTGAGTTCTCAGCAGATGCAGGAGGGGTCAGCTGATCAATGATGCAAGTTATAAATTATCCATTTAGTAAAAAAAAAAAAAAAAAAGTTGTACTTGGAAATAGCTTTCTAACTGCAGAAGTTATTTTATTTCATTGTAAAGTAATAAAACCACATTTCCTTATCATAATGTGTGATTCAGCCTTATTACTAATTCAGCTTGGCCTTGAATCTAATTAGTAGATTTTATGGTGTTTTTATTTTTTCCTAACATACGTACAGCTGAATGCAAAGAGGGACTTTTTTAACATTCATTTAAACTATTCTCTGCACATCAGTGAACTCAGCATCTCGTAATTCTTATAACTATTATGGAGCATGCAATTGGCTTCTTTATGAAGAACTGAAAATAAAGAGTTATCCTGTTGAAATAAAGACTTGAAACTCTGGAGAGAGGTCTGCCAGTGCTTCCCATTTCACTTGATATCTTTACATTTTGGTGATTAGGTTGTTTGAAAACTTCTAAATCAGCATAAAGAAACCAGAATGTTCTGTGTTCTGTCACAGACACTGATGATGTCTCTCTGATTTAAATTGTACACCCTGAGGGTAGAAATAGAGGTTTTCCTATCCTGGATCAAATACAAGTCAGGCACCAAATAATATATAATGAAAGTAATAACAGCACTTCCTCATCTCCTGAAAGTGTCTGAAACATCAAGGAGACAGTGTCTTGGGATTTTTTTTTTTTTTTTTAATGCTCATTTGTCCTGAAACATACTGTGTTCTTTCCTTCAGAACACTTTATGTATATTTTTGTTCAATTTGAGAAAATACTGTTATAGGGTTTTTGAAGTCAGAAACCACTTGGGAAATATGACCTTTAGGTAAATTGGCTTATTCATCTTCCTTTTGTTCCCACTTTATAAAAAGTGCTACATAAACCTCAAGAGGAAAGGAAAATGCACGTGGGTACAGATCCATGCCCGACAGTGTTCCGCAGCCTCCCTCCACCGAAGGCATGTCTTACGAGGTCGTGTCCGTCACTATTGCTGAGCACCAATCTCAAAGTTAAGGGTATAAACTCATAACCATTTTCAGTGCTCATGAGTCCCGTGGGAAAGGTCCAGGCACAGTGGGGACAGCTTTTCTTCACTCCATGTCAGGCTAAGGCTGGTACTCTGAATGGCTGAGAACTAAAATCATCTATAAAGTCATTCCCTCAGAGTGGCAGGTACCTGAGCTACAGTGACTTCAGTCCTACAACTGTCTATCAGCACAATGGCAGGAGGCCTCTCCATGAGGCCAGACTTCTGTCCACATGGCCACCTTAGATAGGGTTGCTGGCTGTTATCAGGTGGCTCATGGCTCCAAGAGACCGGGCGGCAGTGAACCAAGTAGACGCTGCTCAACTCTTTACACCTCAGCCTCCGAAGCCCCGAAGCCCCTTCTATGTATTCTGCTGGACAAAGACAGGCAAGGCCCACCCCAATTCCAGAAGTGGGGGAACAGACTCTACATCTCCATATGGGAACCAGGAGCTCACATTGTGGAACAGAATTTGCAACAAAAGGCGTGGTCATGACCATCTTTGGGAAATAACACCTGCCTTGAGGGAAATGGGTCTTATATGCCTGTCTCACTCTGCTTGCACAGGACTCGCCTGATGAAGGGATCTTGCTTGTCTGAGCTGTCCTTTTATCTCCCCTGCCAATTAGCACTTACTACATCTAGTGTTCAACAAATGTTTATTGAACCTGAATTTAAATGAATCCCATTAATCTTTTCAGTAATGTCCCCAGAAATCTATTCAATGTCACAGGAGTAGATATATTTTGTGACATTATAAAAATAATACTGAAT
Organism: Sciurus vulgaris; assembly: GCF_902686455.1. Taxonomy (NCBI): domain Eukaryota; kingdom Metazoa; phylum Chordata; class Mammalia; order Rodentia; family Sciuridae; genus Sciurus; species Sciurus vulgaris. The sequence goes on from NC_136470.1 coordinate 134,651,020, forward strand.
ATTAATGTTCTAGTCATTTCAGTTCTGGCTTCAAGTCACACTCAATTCAGAGACCACAAAGGCAGGATTGCCTGGCATGGAGCAATGTGAAACACACTTGTTATTCAGTCCCTGGGACACCATCTACAAAGGCATGCCCTTGAGTTATCCAAAATCACTAGGTTTCAGTCTCCTCAGCAGTGAAATGCAGGAAGACACCACAGAATCAAAGGAACGTGAATGAACACCTCAGCAAGTCAGTATGGCAGAGTCATGCCAAAGATCAGAGAAGGGCTTGTGGTAAATGCCAATCAGGGGTAGAGAGAAGAATGCCATCTTTTTATAATTAGACAGAAGGGATCTTTTCTAATTGGCACAAAAGCACCCCATGTACCAGCGTAAGCTCTCATTGCAGGGTTAAAAAACATATAAGCACCAATGTAAATATGGCAATTCGGTACACCAGTACCTACCAATTTTGCCTTGATTTACAGCCGAGTAGGCTTGCACATAGTGAAACTCAAATATACATAGTACCAGATTTGGACCGTAATTACACTGAGGTTCCCGAGCTATCTTATCAAGAGTCACACTTCTGTGATAGTAAAGAGGCCTTCTACTGGACTTAAATACATTGATTTTTAGAAGTGCATCAAACTGTTCTCTCAGGTGTGAAAATGTGACTTCCGTGTTGGAATTGGTTTTGCAAAAACCTTGAGATGTAGGCAAGGAATGAGGACTGTCAACAAGTGGGTTGGAGTATCTGACTCTTCAAAGTGCATTTTCCTTTTAGGTCAGGGAAACATTTTGCATGGACACTTGAATTCTGTAGATGGGAACCTGAGACCCAGCCTGCAAATGACAGGAGAGCGTGTGGCCCTGTATTGCATGCCAGCGCGTGTTCAGAGCCAGCTGGCTTTGAGGATTCTCCTTACGCCGATATTAAAAACCAAGCTCAATCGGAACTCAAAATGCATCCTTTTGGTGCCCTTTCGGGACCACCAGTGCAGTTTGAAATCATCACCTAATGGGACAAAAAGCACTCTGAATCTTAGGCTTATCACTGAACTGTCTCTGGTGTGTCTTAAAAGAGCTGAGAGTTTGTTGTAAAGAAATTTCAAGTGGCCATTTTCCAAAGAACAGTTTGCGCCTAGACACACACAAGCAAACGAGAATCTGCTTTTTGCTCCAAATGAGAAACTTGGTGCAACTTTAATGCACAGTATTTCCTCTCCAAGCAATAGCAAGCATCTCTGCCTAATATTTATATTGCTAAAATTTCTAATATGCAAATTAACATTAGATTGTAAAGTTAAGTCAGGAGAAATACAATCTTTATTTGTCCTGGACTTGAAATAAAAATATTTCCAAAAACAACCTGCCTTCTGCCATATGAGTTGATTAAGAAGGGAGACTTCCAGGTACCTCCTCTTCAGCGCTCTGCCAAACTTTATAGCTTGGAGGTGTGTTTACATTTCAGTATCTGACCTTTGCCCCTGGCATTCTGGAATCTTCCTCTATTAATAAAGACAGGATTTCTCTGTTTAGGGCTTAGTGTATTTACTCTCCCTGTTCTCTCCCCTCTCTCTCCAAATAAGTAGTTGCTGATCCATCTCTCTGTCTCCCATAGATCATCAGGAAATAAAGGCAGGGAGAGATTTCTGTTGCCCCAGTCCTGATCCAGGTTTATAGTTGGGCCTCTGTTCCTTTCTTTGCTGATGTAGGGGACAGGAACCCCCCTCTCCTTTCCCCAAGTGTCTTCTTGGAGGGCTGATCGAGTACCCTTTCTCTGTCCCAAATTCCATTACCTCTCCTTATCAAAATCATGGCGCACTGGATGGCAGAGGAGACTGAAACTGCTGTCAACTAAAATATTAACTTAGCATCACAAACGTGCAGCACCTGGGGAAGGGAGGGTCCTGCCTCTAGTTCAGCCAGTAAACTCTTTTGGGTCCCCACCAATGTGGAGGCCTCTTTCCACAGCTTCTGCACTTCCTCCTCCTCTGGTGTCCCACCCCTGAAGTCCTTCCTGTCCTTTCCTTCCTTGGGATGCACCGCCCTTCCCCACAGGAGACTGAACATACATCCCCCAGTGCTGACCTGGGTATCACAAATGCGTCTTCTATCTCAGATGTTTGCCAGATGTGCAGGACTCTCTCCTGCTCTCCTAGCATGTCTCTGGATGGGGTGAGAGAAGGGGAGAGAAACATGGCGGTGTCCTCTATTCAGGCCGTGGCTGATATTTTTGCAATATACCTGATGTAAAATTTTTCTAAAGAGCATCTTTAGTCTTAAATTAAATTTGTATTTTTTTATTGCTAATGACTTTGAATTTATTCCTCGTGAAATAAAATCTTGACTTCACTATACTCCTTTCCTATCCTTTCATTACAAACTTCTTCCATATTTAATGAAAGTATTTCTTAATGAGCCATCCAGACAAATGGCCCATACTCAGAACACTCACTGGTCCCCCAGCTTTCCTGTTGCTACTAGAAAAGTGGGAGAAGGAAATTGTGTAAAAAAATGTCCAGTACCTGACAGAGTACCTCCAAATCTTCCTATCTCTATTAGTGCTTTAGAGTTTGTCAAGTTTGAAAGCTGCCTGTTGCTCTTCAATTCCCAGTGTGTTTATATTTCTCCAACTTGGCTCTCCTTCTGCTAAGGTGGTGAATATTCCATTACCCAGAACACCCAGCACCATTCCCTCAACTTATAATAACTATGGAAGTATTTATGTTAGAAAACACCCCGAAACTTGAAGAACCCTGAGTATATTTTTCTAAATAATCTTCCAATGAAAGCTTGGAGGAGGAGTTTCTAAAAAACAGCTATAGCTCAAGATACAGATACAGACATAGATATCTATTTCGGCACTGGGCTCTGTTCCTTGGGTGAGTGAGTGACTGACCAAGGCACATCAAAGTCATCTCAAGCAGCAGAGCCACCCAGCCTCCTGGATGGGATGAGCCAGGTACATGAAGTCACATTAAAGAAACTGTCATGTCCTAGAGTCTACCAGCTTAGAGAAAGTTGGCATGTCACCCAAGTTAGTCTTAAGCATGGCGCCTTGGATCATTTCCCTGCTTCATGTACCTACTCATGACAAAAATCTGCACCTTTGTGATGTTTTCCACAGTCCACAGTATTTTCAGTGTAAGACAAGTGTATGAATACTTGAAAATTAACTGGATTTTCTGCATAAAAATAGAAGTAATGGAAATATGCTAAACAATGGTTATTTTTGTGTGTGAGTTTTATTTTGTTTTGTTTTGTTTTGTTTGTTTGTTTGTTTTTAGTACAGGAGATTGGACCCAGTGGCTCTTAACCACTGAGCCCCATCCCCATCCCTTTTTATTTTTTTATTTTGAGACAGTATCTTGCTAAGTTGCTCAGGGCCTTGCCAAGTTGCTGAGGCTGGCTTTGAACTCCTGAACCACTGGGATTACAGGCATGTGCCACCTGTCTGGCTCATGTGAGATTTTGACTGATCTTTATTTTCCCTGTCTCTCTCTTTTACTTTTTTACACTTTTCTAAGTTTCTTAATCGTACATAAGTATTCCCTTCATAACATAAAAAAATAGAGTTAAGCTTCAGAATGATTTCACAGATAAACTTAAGTATTTGTAGTTATTTTATATGTGACATTTCTCTGACTTAGGTAAAAGTGATCAATAAGGGTTTCTTGGGAAAATAATTTTTTTATTATTAAATTTTCTGAAAACATTTAAGACAAGTCTTTCATGTTTGCATTAAGTAAAAACAAATAGTGAAAAGGTCACAATTCTTTCTTATTCTCAAAATCCTATCCAAAATTCTCTCTGAACTAATAGGAAAATCAGAATAATTGATTCTTCACTATAAGATTATGTTTACTTTAAGCAGCTGGGTGCAGATTAAAAATAAGCCTGTTGCACTATCTTATCAAAGTCATCATTATTTTCAGATCACCACTTTGAAAACAAGGAAATAGGAATGGAAAAAAAATAGTTACTAAACATGCGTGATGCACCATGTTATATGTTAAGTGTTCACACAAATTATTTTCTTTGATTTCACCAACAACTGCATGAAGAGAGTATCATTGGTCCTTCACAGCTGAATAAAGTGGAGCCTAGAAATATTAACTTTACTAGGGTCACACGACTAGTAAATAGAAGTGACAAGATTGAAAACAGATTGTTCTGATTTCCAAGATTTTCTGGGAAACCAAAACGAAAGCAAATACTATATAAATAGTCATGTATTTTGAGATTAGAACGAAGATGAGATAGAGGTCACTTAATACATTCCCCCCCCCCCCCCCCGTAATGTTTTAGATCAAGTTCTTTTCCGTGAATGTCGCTGTATTCCATACGTCTCCTTGATTTTCAGGTTTCCCTGGACAGTAATGAGAAGAGCAGCTGGCACCTGCATTTCCACCATGTTCCTGGCACTGTTTTAGGCACTTTAAATAAATGAACTCATTTTATACTCACAGGGACTCCAAGAGATAAGTACTATTATTATTTATATTTAAGGAGAAATTGTAAGATTACTGAAGACACAAGATGGCTTTCAGATTAATGGGTCAGAAAACTGGAACAGCTGGAAAACTGTATTTACAAGACAATTGGAACTTTATGGGAAAGATACCGCAAGGATTAGCATCAGCGACAAGGTTAACCGGGCCCTCTTTATCCCAGTTTCAAGGATGAAGAAATGCAGGCAACCCACTCAAAAGAAAATAATAATCTATGTTCCATGAGACACTTAATCACTAAAATATCATCATACACATTTAATGGAACAAGCTTTAACAACATCTTCATTGTTGTTTCTTACTGACCATTAAATTTCTTTCTAAATGTCAGCAGCATTTAATGTTTTTTGTCTATAAACTCTTCAAAAACAAATTAGACTTTAAAGATGACCAGGCCTATTGCTCTGTTAAAACTTGTGAGTGTCTTGAGGTAGAATACTATTGTTTTATTCTTGCTCTTGGGGGATAATTCAATGAATGCTTTTATCACTTTAATGATGTTATTTAGGCCTACAAAGTAGTTTAATCTTTACAATAAACTTGTTTGCAAGATTTTAATTTGGAAGGAAATAAAGTTGCATTTCATATATACCTTAAACATTATTTTTGGAGTTTCAAAATTGTTCTATCTTGGGATTTATGAAGATTTAGGAAGCTGAGCTTATCCATTTCAATTGTCTTTTTTTCTGGAGTTCTGGGGAACCTCTAAATAATTTTTTATAGTGACCTACTGAATATATTATAGATTAAATATTTTTTCCTACTGATCAAACAGAAATGGCTTGATAACTAATTGTTCGATAACTATATGAGGAATTTCGAATCCCTGATGTATGGATTAATAATATTTATGGGTACATCTTTTTCAAGGCTAGCTGATATTGAATCCATAAATCTAATATTGGGGCAAAGAAAAGTAGAAGCAAATGGGTGAAGGTAGAAATAATCTTTGTGCAACATAAGATGTATCATCTACTACTTGAAACATTAGCAGACATCTGAAAATTTCAATAAATTTCATAAAAATATAGATGCACATATATTTTTCTTATCCCTGAATACAGTATTAGAGCTAGAAGAGAATTAAATATTTATATCTAATGTATTGCCAAGATAAATCACTTAAAAGTGTGTTGAAGGAACTGGAACATAAATTTTAAAATGTAAATGGATCATTTTCACAGCAATATGAAAAGGTAAGAGTTATTTTTCTACATAAAAGGAATCTTTATGATTATCAGACACTATTTTGTTGTCTATTTTCAGAAAGAGTTAAAACATAAAATTAATATTTATGTTTGATAACTGCTAGTTGTTCACATCTGGTATTCTTGGTGAGAAACAATATGTTCATGGTCTGACCTGCTTACCAGGTTCTGTTCCTTGTCCGACACAAAGCTTTGACCTCCTAGGGAGCCCAAGATGATCCCCCGCCAACACCATGAAGTGGCAAGTGATGAATGAAGGGCAGGGCATTAGTCCCTGTTGTAGCCTAATCTGCAAAGAGCTCAGATGCTGGCCTTAAGAGACTGACAACAGTCATAACGAAAACATGGCTTATTTGGACAATGCCGATACCTTCTTGTAATGCACAACTTTCAACTCATGATGCAGGATTCCTTTTTCTGATTCCTTTTCTAGAGAAGGAAGTATTTATGGGTTGACAATGATCAACAAACAGATGCTCACCATGGCGTCTTGACAGTCATGGTCTCTCTCCCAATCTTACATGAAGTCATTTCATCAGACAATTAATATTGGTTGAAGTGAAGTTCAATAAACACATTGTTTACCTCCTCCTGGTAATTTATGTGACTGGCACGTCCCACACTCGGGTGATAGAATCCCTTAGGAAACCTCTCAAATGCATGTTAAGATTTCCAAGCAAGGACTTTCCAGTTGGAAAAACCTCAGCAAGATCTAGGCCACATATGGGGTCAGGTGCTCAGTCGGGGGCAGCCGAATGGGGCTGGAGCTGGGTCACCTCAGTCTTGCCTTTTCCTACTGCGCAGACATCAGCAGGAGTAGGGACGCCTGGCTGTGGATCCAAGACCGACATTCAACATGTCCAACATTGAAGTGTGTCACTTGGTTTTTAAGCCCTATCAGCTTCTCCAGGTGTCCAAGGAGTAAAAAGGGGTCTCACCCATTTTTAATTAAAAATGTCATTTTGATTAAAAATGTTACATTCAAATGCAGTTGTGAGAAATAATATGAAGATCCCATGCGGCCTACACCTGGTTACCCCAGTGGGAACATCTTACCATCAATTGAGTTACAGAACAATTCTCTCACTCAGTATGAGTCATCCCCATGACTCCTCTCAAAGTAACACCAACTCACACCTTCCCTAATACTCAGAATCCACTAATCTATCCTTATTTCTAAAATTTTGTCACTTCCAAAATTCTGTGTAAACAGACACTTTAGGATTCGGTTTCTTCCACTCAGCATGATTCTCTGGAGATTCACCCCGAGGGTGCATCTACCTTAGTCCATTATTTTCCACCGTTGAGTGGCATCCATAGTGTGGATACATCACAGTTCGTTTGTTTTTCCTCTATTGTCAGACTTCTAGGCTGTTTTAAGTTGGGGGAATATTAAAAATAAAATGCTCTGAACATTTTCATGCAGGTTCTTATGGGCACGTAAATTTCTCTTTTCATGAGATAAAGATCCAGGAGTGCCTGTACGTACAGTAGTTGGATGTTCGTTTTTCTAAGAAATTTCCAAATCATTTTCCTGAATGGCAGTGCTATTTTCCTCTCCCACCACAGTGTTCTGATCTTTCTTTTTCTGAGGTGCTGGGAATTGAATCTAGGCCTGACACATGCCAGGCAAGTGTTCTAGCACCAGGATACACCCCCAGAGTCCACCAGCAACGCACGAATGATCCAGTCTGTCCACATCCTTGACGGCATTTGCCGTTGTCACAGTCTTTGATTCTAGTCATTCTGACAGCTAAGTAGCATTACCTCACTGTGATTTCAATGCGCATTTCCCTATTGGCTAAGGACGTTGAACATCTTTTCACGTGCAAAGTTTGCTATTTGTGTGTCTTTTTGGGTGAAATATGTCTTTCTCCTGTTTTCTCTTTTAAGTTGATTTATTGGCACATTGTCAGAAATGAGAAAAATGTAGACATTTACGGCCTACGGCATGACACTTTGATGTATGTATACAATATGGAATGTCTAAATCAAGCAAACTATCATATCCACTACCTCACATACCTATTTTGGGGGTTGAAAATATTTTAAAATCTGATCTATTGACAATTTCCAGGCACACGACACACGGTTATTAGCTATTGTCATCATGCTGCACACCAGACCTACAAGACTTATTTCTCTTGAAACTTTGTGCCTTGGACCTACATCCCTCCTGCCCCTCCACTTCCCTGAAAACCCCAATTCCTCTCTCTTCTCTGAGACATGACTACCGGACAAGCTGTGCCCAAGCCATTGGTCTGCTTTCATCCATCCCTTACCCTGCTACTTTCTACTCCAAGCCAGGAGTGAGTGGTGGGGACTCCAATTGCCGGAGTCAATGATAATTAAAGGGAGGCCTGCCTTTGCTGTCTGATGGGCCTCTGGAGAACAACCCTGTCCTGGAAATCTCCTGGCGCTTCTCGCTCTACTGGTTGGGTGGTCATGTTCACCCCACATGACAACCCTCAGAACAGCAAGGAGTCTTTTGGGAAAAGTCTCAGCAAGAAAGTGCCCCAGTCACCCTCCTGTAGACTTTGCACCAAGTCTCTTCACGCTCCGTAAATTTCTTATCCACGTTTCCCTGCTGGCGCTTTTCAACCAGAGCTGTCAACTCCTTCTCATCCCTGGGGTTTTCTCTGTTGTTATTTTTTCACCTGCTGCTGACGGTGTCTGAATGGCACATATTTATGGGTGCAGGGAGATGATTTCCATACATGCATACAATGGAAAAAGGTCATATCGAGGTAACCAGCATTTCCATCTCCAATATTGATCCTTTCGTTACAATGAGAAGCTTCGGAATCCTGTCTTATAGTTTCGCAGAAGGTGCATAGTAAATTGTTTTATATTATAGTCACCCTGTTCTGCTGGAGATCACGAGCACATGCTTGTCCTCTCTAGCTATAGTTCAATGTCCATCATCCAACCACCATTTATCACTTTTCCCTCCTACTCTTCTTGGTTTCTAGTGCCCACCATTATTTTCACTTTGATAAAATCAGTTTTTTGTTTTTTTTTTTTTAACTTCCACATATAAGTGAGAACATGCAATGTTTTTCCTTCCAAGCCTGGTATATGTCATGTAACATAAAGTCCCCCAGTTCTGCCCTTCTTACCACAGATAAAGGATCTCATTCTTTTTTATGACTAATATTCCACCATGTATAGGCACTGTATTTTCTTTATCCATTCAGTCATTCATGGACATTTCTTGGCTGTTGTAAATAGGCTAGTGCAAGCGTCCCACCCCCAACATGTCCCCTAACAGTCTTGAGACAGGCACCAAAGCCAAACCATAATTGCACATAACAACAAACCTAGAAAAAAGGAACCAGTTCTAAATAAGGACAGCAGAGAGTTGGGTTCCCACATTTCTAATCAATTCTTCTGACTGCTGCGAGTGACATTAAATTCAAACTCAGTTCCTCACTCAAGGAGGCCAGTGTGCAGTGAAACTGAGTTCATCTTAGTTTCGTGGCTCCTAGACTTCAGGGTTTCTCTGTGAGCATTAGGTGATTACCAAATAATCACCTTAGAAAAGAAGATAATTTTCATCAACCACCTCCATATTTCTCAAACTGAAAGACATAAACCATCCAGATTTGGAAAAATACAGTTGCAGAAAAGGACACTTCATTTTTTTCCCATTTGTGATTGACAGAAATCTGTATTTTGGCCTTGAGCTGGTTCCCACAGCTGTGGTGAGACCAAAGGCCTGCCAGGTAACTGAGCACTCAGAACTAAGGCCCCAGCTCTGACACAGCGTGCACTGTCCATGACGGTGGCCGTGGAGCAAAAGACACAAACGTACCAGGAGAAAGAATCAGAAGAGCATCATTAGTGTCCAGTTACTTGACATCTCCAAGTCTCTGTTCTGTATGCACAGTTTAGGAAAGACCACTTTTTTCTCTCAATATAGACGCCTGCTTAGCTAGAAACATTGGACATGCAATGCTGTTTTTGTTTTCTAAATAATCATTCATCAACTGTGGTATCCTGAATCCCAAAGATGAATTTATGATCTTCATACCAGTACCCCAGAATGGAAAGTAATTAATGTCACGTATATCATATTTAAAAGGCTCTCTCTTTTTTTTGGATTTTGTAGTTACAAGCCCCAGAAAGGGGTCAAAGTTCAAACATTGAGTAAGAAATTAAATTTCTATTTATACAAAATATTGTCAAAATATGTGATCCAAGAAAAGATAATGTCCCTCACACATTAATCTTATTTATTAACTAAGCCCAACAGAACATCCTCAATGCTGAAAGGGGTTTTGAAAAAGTGAGTTATGCTAGTCATACAATTTCATAAATTTTTGAATGAGAGAAAGGTATTTAAAAGTCTATCTAAACACTAATGACGCCAATGACATTTCAATAACTACATCTTCCTTTTTAGATGGTTTCTGTCACTAAGTTACCACCAAATGCATCTACAACATGGTACTTCAACAGTTACAATAAAAAGAGATTATGAATCTACGTTTTAAGGAAGAACATCAGTATGAAGGACAAAGTTTCAGCATTTATTATGAAATTATAGAATGTTTTTAAACATAGTTATACCTAGATAAAATATAGAAGGTCAAATGACTCTCCCGCCTTTCTGGCGGGAGTCAGTCCCCAGTGGGCTTGCTGAAGCGGATTTCATCTGCAGTCGGGGTCCTGAGTGCTTCCCACTCTGTTTATAGTCCACCCAGGTGCTGAAAGTACAGCTGGTTCTATTGTACAGGTGAGAAAATGCGCATTAGGTGTCTCAGCCATGTTTCAAGTTCACAGATTTTTCTGGTGTCTCCTTTGTTCTAATTTATTTGACTTTTAATGAAGAATTCTGAAGTTAAAAGTAGCATCAGTGTGGTCCATCTGGAACCAGATCCTAATTTCCAATGCAGGTTCTTTCCACTATACAACTCTCCCCCAAGTACCGTGCCCTATTTAAGGAAAGGACCGGAAAGAACACCTAAGGCTAACCACCAACACTTCACACCTAGGCTAACCACCAACACTTCACACCTAAGGCTAACCACCAACACTTCACACCTAAGACTAACCACCAACACTTCACACCTAAGGCTGACCACCAACACTTCACACCTAAGGCTGACCACCAACACTTCACACCTAAGGCTGACCACCAACACTTCACACCTAAGGCTGACCACCAACACTTCACACCTAAGGCTGACCACCAACACTTCACACCTAAGGCTGACCACCAACACTTCACACCTAAGGCTAACCACCAACACTTCAGGCCAGCAAATTTTAACTCCTGCCAATGTATATTGAAATGAAAAACGGGCTTATAGTAGAAAATTTCAAAGTAGTTGAGGTGAAATAAATTGCATTCCAACTCCTTGCTCAATATGTTTAGGTAAAAACTTGGAAAAATCAATTTACTTTCCCCAAATTTGCCTATCTCTTTTTTAAACATGAGTTGATAGTAATGATAAGATCTACTGTTTCTTCCTCACAGTATTCTTTGGTAGAACAAAGGGTAGATGAATTTACTGTGAAGTTTTGTAAAAAATTATATGTATCAAATTTGGTTATTTGCATAATTTATTCAGAAAATACCCCCCTTCTCTCTCTCAGAGAAAGCATTCAAAATTTTAGTAGCATTAGTACCAAAACCCCATTTCAGATAAGATATATTGATCTTAAATGCTGACTGTAACATAGGATTCATCTCACATTAAAGTGAATACTTTAAATCCACTTGGTATATGTTTGCCATAGAGTAAAATTGAAGAGTAGTTTCATATAGCTTGAATGCAGGCTATTGGAAGAGTCAACAACCATTTTCTATCTATTAAGTGCCACACAGTGGTTTGATAATGGTGCTCGATTATACAGGCACCATTCTGATTTTGCAAAAGTAAACAAAATTCTGCTTCTAACATTGAGAAGAGAGCAATAGAGTGGATAAGACGGGCAGAGAAATGGTTACCTCTCTGCAATGTGAATAGTGCTGGAACCAAGAAACAAAATGGAAAGTTCAATAGTCCCAATTCTGAATCTATCTTCACCTTATAATCCTGTCCCTTATAATTCTGTCTGACCTTTCAGAGGCCACTCTCTCTGTAGGTACTCATTGATGCTTAAATAAATCCAATATATGCACAACAGAATTCATTGAAAGGAACATCTCCAAAGACTAATATGACTTGCTATGATTGATAATGGACAAGCAAAACAAATTTCCCTGTGTTTTTGAATGGCTTGGAGTCTCAGACTTCTGCTCTGTTTCCTTCTGCCCTCCACACACTGTAAATCCTGTAGGCTGTACCTGTAATGCCTCCTAGTCAACAACACTCTAGGCATTTATGGATCCAGGGCTGCAAAATGACGTGAAAATTAGATGGTATATTTGCAACGCTGATGTTTCCTGCAGCTAATTATACACACACACACACACACACACACACACATATACATACACGTACACACGTGTACACACATTCATATGGTAGCCACCACCTTAAGAGCACAGGACAAAATTCAGAGCGTTCTGTGATACAAACATCTATTCAACCTGGGAGATTTTCCAGATCAGATTTGCAGTGGCCTTTTATCGTACACAAAGGTCAGAAAAATACAGACTTAAAATCAGAATGTTTTTATTCAATTAAGGTACCATTTGACCACAAGTGCTCTGTCTGCATGAGAAAATTAAAGAAATAAATCAGGGTTCTTTCTCTTAATGGCCGTTTGCATTGGCCAGCATGTGGCAATGGGACTGCGGGTCCAGAGTGAATTTCTCTGTGGGGTGACTTCATTTATCATGATTCCAGAGGCAGGTACTGCTGCCTTCTGGTTTGTCACAGAAAAGTTACTAGTCTAGTGTGACTTGTTTTATTTTAGTGTGTGAGGAAGAAAACCTAAAAAGGGGTCCTTTTCCAGAGAAGGTGCCTCTATCAAGCTTTAGAATTAGTAGTAGAATATTTGGTATTGCTGGCAACAAAAATGTTTGGTTCTGAAAACATGCTGATTCATTCTGTATTTCTGATGTGCTGTGCTGATCATTGCACATGAAATCCGTGTGTGTGGTGAGCAAGAAAAAGTGGATCAGTTAAAATGTAGGAGGGAAAAGGTCACTGCTTTTATTCTGCTCTGAAAGTTGACATTTTGGAGGTCCTCGTTCATCAGAATGTACTAAGCCTTCGGGCATCGTGTCAGGTGCTAGAAATATTCAATGAGTCCGGCCAAAGGACCAGCCCTCACGGTTGAAACCATGAGGTCCACAGTTTGTGTACGACGTGAATGGTGACAGAGGAGGCGGCGACAGAGGAGGCGGCGACAATGACGTGGACAGAGTATTGAACAGAACCTTTTGGCTGGGGCTTTGCCCTCCGTGTGTCTTCTTCTGTCTCTGGGGCCTCCAGGTTGGTTCGATCTCATAAGAAATGAGAGAGGATAGTGAGGACTGAATTCCTGCATCTGGGATCCAGAATCTCCACTTAGTGTGCAATTTGGGACAAAGTAGCAGCTTTCTGGACTCAGTTTACATCTTAAAACTAGATATCAATGGTGTATCTGTTCCTACTGGGTGTCTGTGAGGGTAAAAGACAAGAGACCATATTGTGCATCAAAGGAGACTGGGGTACACTGTAAGCTTATGTAGGGATGCTGTTTATTGTGGTCTGTTGTGTTAATGAATCCTTTGGGTCTAATAAACTCTTTTCAAAAAAGAAAAGAAAGAAAAAGTAAGCCATCTTAAAGGAAGAAAAGCCATAAATCATGGAAAAAAGGACTTCCTGCCTATCTTCCCATGAGAAAACTATATGAGAGCAGTTACAATTTTTCCCTGTGTGAAGCCAAGGAGGCCTGACCCATCCCTCTGAACCCAGCCTTCTCCTCATGACTTGGGGTAAGACTTTTAATCTCTTTGGATCTCAGTCCCTATATCTGGGAAATGGGAATAAAAATAGTGCATGGAACTGCAGAGGTGTAAGGAGACCAGATGGCACGGAGTGTATCCCAGGGAGAGGCAGGCCAGGTTCATAGTAGGTCCTCTGCATGTATTAATCAGTTCCATCACAAAACAATGAGTCCTGAAATTATCATTAACTCTAATTTAATTAACCAATTACCCTTTACTATTGATGAGTTTTGCACAAGTCGACTCAATCAGCATTTGCATTTTGACACTTTTATTTCTAATTATGTGTAATTTGCTCCCTGTTACAGGAATTTCAGGCATCAGCAAGCAAATCAGGGAATTGTTTGTGCACACAGAAGCCCTGCTTGAGAGCTGTTCTGAAGTCCGATGTCTTCTTCCCTTTCCTGTGGTTTCCAGGGGTGGGAGGCAGGCGAAGGTGATGGTTGATGGAACCTTCCTTTTGTTGGAGGTTCAATTCTAAAATGTCATCGTAGCCCGGGGGCGGTCACTGGTTTCCTCCAGGACCTGGAATCTCCAGTGCCCTTGGCTGCTAGATTTCCTCTCCCAAAGCAGGTTCATCTGTTAGTTTTAACCCAACTTCTACTTTCTTCCTGGCCTCAAGACCCTTAGGTGTCTAGCTCTGTATTTCAGTGTCTTTTCCAATATTTTCTTAGTTTTCCACTTTGTAAACCTGTGTTGGTTAGGGTTCAGTTGACGATAAAAGAAGTCACTCTAAGGGGGCTAAGCAGAGAAGGGGATCTCACAGGTGCTGGTGGGGCTGCAGCAGGGACCTTCCGGCTAAGCCCAGCTCTCAAATTCATACAGCCTCTTCCAGCTTCTTCGACCTACAAGGGAATCTTGGGATTTGAGTTGTGTGTGCTTTCTGGCCTTGCATAATAGGAAGAACACGAACAGGACCAGGGGAATGCATTGGCCGAATCGAAATGTCAGCCACTGACCGAGTATTTAACCATGGCTTATATAGTTTTCTACTGCATTTATTGAGGGAGGGCAAAGAACACTGCTTTCTGCTAGAACCTGTTCTCTTTGTCAACAAAGTAGTAGAATTAACAGCCATGAACTCAAAGTCAAAGTCCTGGAGTCCAGGGCTTGCACTGCTACTAATTAGTTTTTGGACTTGGGTAAGTCCATTCTCTTTTCAGAAGTTTCTTAAATGTAAAAAAAAAAAAAAAAAAAAAAAAAAGAAGAAGTAATTAGACTCAGTGACTGCTGAGAAGGTATCCTTTTTATAATATGCTAACATCCATATTATTGTTGCTGACATAAATAACTTTTTATATTTGATAAAAATGGTACATGGGTTCTTGGTATTTTTATAAAAACAATGCCCTTCCAATTAATTCTAAGTGAGTCATCTACAGAGGCAGATAAGAACAAGTAGGGTTTTTGCCCCTGCTCAAGAAGTTTATAGACTCAGTCATTAAACTAAAGGACCCCTTGAAAAATCTATTACATTTTTTTTTCCTTGCCAATCTTTCTAAGGCCCTTTAGAAAATAATCAACCATTTTCCCTCTTTAATTTCCTCCCAAACTCCCTCGAGTTTGGGAAGCCCAGGCAGTGACCAGGCCTCTGAGCTGGGCTTGCATAGCAGGGTGGCCGTGGACTTCCACCAGAGGAATGCCTACAGTCCCAGCTGCTGCAAGGCAGGTTTCCATGGTTACCCCAACATTACACTCTTCCATATAGCTTATGAATTTTTCAAGTATTATAATAGTATCCATTTTGCTCTTTCTCTTAATGCTGTACAAAAACTTCTATTAATTCAAAATAGTTTGCATTATTGTAAACAAGCAGATTTGGCCCTTAAATGGTTCAAAGCCTGTACATCAAAAATTCCTAATGTTGACCCCACTTAAGGCATAAAACTCTGATCATTGGATGGATCAAGTAACCATTTCTCAGTCTATTTATTTAGGTCTTCTGTTCCTTTGCAGTCTCTCCTACCACCATTTCAAATTAAAACTCCTGAATAAGTCTTTGAAGACAATAATAACACAGGTGAAAGTAAACAGGTTGGCAACAGGTCTTTAGGGTTCAGGATATATGCAGCTCAAAGAGCCTGCTGTTGTATCTTCAGCACAGTAAGAACATGCTGGTTAAATTGTGTCCTATCAAACCGCATTTAGAAGAGACTTCTTTACTTTCCCCGTAAACTCTATTCCTCTCGTGATTATGAAAGTGTTTACTAAAACTCTTAAAACAACAGTAGTCCAAATGACTTCAGATGTTTAGAAATCAAGTTAAACTGATTTTGAATTAGCTGCCTGCCCTACTAGATGCCTCCAAACAACAAAATGATCTTCAGTTTGCACATACACACAGAATACATATGTGGTATATAGTATGTTAATTTAACACGTCTATGAACTTTGGTTTTTGAAATAATTTACTCTTTAAGGAATTACTGTCACTTCAAATGCTATGGAAATATTATAGCACTCCCCTGTGTCCTTTGCCCAGTTTCTCCCAATAGTAACATCTTTAAACCTAGGGGACAATGTCACAAGAATAATGACATTTATGCAGTCAAGACACAAAACTTTTCCTTTTCCACCAGGATTCTCCCTGTTCCATTTTAGAGAGAGCAGCAACACCTTCCCTCCTGCACCCTGCCCTCTGTCCTTAGAGCAATTCATAATCAGTTTCCATTTCTACAGTTCTGACCACTAAAAGATGTCCATAAATGGAGTCCTACAGCAGCAGGCAACCTTTTGGTATTAGCTTCTCTCTCTCTCTCTCTCTCTCTCTCTCTCTCTCTCTCTCTCTCTCTCTCTCTCTCTCTCTCTCTCTCTTCCTCTTACTATTCTTCTTCCTCCTCCTCCTTCCCTTCTTCTTATCCTTCTCCTTCTCTTTCTTCTTCTTCTTCTCTCTCAACATAATACTGAAGTGGAGACCCATCCAACTATGTATCTATAGTTTGTTTCCTTTTCTCCTTAACATCCCATGATTTGGATTCTGTTGTGTTTAGCCACTTACCCACTGAAGGGTGTTAGGTCAGATTCCAGGTTTAGGCTACTATGTAAAATATTACTGTTAACAGTGTGCACAAGTCTCTGTGTGAACCTGCCTTCATTTCCCTGGGGAAAAATCTCCAGGAGTGCAATGACTTTTAGTTCTGCTTAGTTTATAAAGACTATCCAGTTGTCTTCGAGAGCAGACATACCATTGTGCATTCAACAATGTGTAAGTGACACAGTTTCTTTGGATCTCACCAGCATTTGGTGTTGTTGGTATATATATATTTTTTTTAAGCCATGCTAATACCTGACACAGTGATAAATCATTATGGCTTACATTTGTGATTCCCTAATACTTAATGATATCAGACATCTTTTCATGTGTTTATTTGCCATCTGATGGCATCTTATCCTCTTTAATGAAATATCTTTTCATGATTTTTCCAGTTGGATTGTTTCTTTTTAATTTTTTAATGGATGAATTTTGAGAGTTCTTTGTATGTTGCAGATGAAGTCCTGCGTCAGACAATTGATTTGCTGACATTTTCTTCCAGCCTGTAGCTTGCCTTTCTTTCTGTTTAACAGAATCTTTCACAGAACAAAATCTTTTAATTCTGATAAGGTAAAGTTTATTAACTTTTTAATGGAAAGCATATTGCATAGATGGATTGTGTTTTTGATATCAGATCTAAGAAATGTTGGCCTCACCTAAGTCCCTAAAACCATCTCTTATTTTTTTTCCAAAAAGAGTTATGATTTTACAGATTACATGCAAGTTCTTGATCCATTTGAGTTCTTTCTCTTTCTTCCTAGCAGTCCATGATCTGGATGTCCTGGATGAGGGGTATGTTCAGGCCCTCACCCACCGGGGGACATTTGGACTGATACTGGAATTTGGCGACTGTGAAGGAAATTGCTGTCAACAATAGGTGCCTGTGTTTGTGTGACCACATGGACGCCTGAAGTTTTGCACTGATGACCAGGTGCTCCAATACATTTGCTGAAAAGGCCATCTTTCCTTCCTTGAACCACCTTTGGGCCTGTGTCAAAAATCACTTGGTTGGATTTGTGTGCATCTATTTCTAGATTCTCTGCTCCCTTCCATTAATCTACCCTTCCACCACTACCACAAAATCTTGATTACTGAGCCTCTGCAGGAAGAATCTAGCTGCCTTCCACAAAGCCAAAAGTTAAGGAAATTTGAAAAATTGGAAAACGATTCCATTTAGTCACTAATTTACTTTGAGAAGCCATGGTGATTATTTATCAAAATATGCTATTTGCTGGGGGAGAGAGACTAGGGATTGAATACAGAGGTGTTCAACCACTGAGCCACATTCCCAGTTCCTTTTAATTTTTTATTTTGAGGCAAGATCTCACTAAGTTGCTGAGGCTGGCTTTGAACTTGGGATCCTCCTGCTTCAGCCTCCTGTGCTGCTGGGACTGTAGGCATGCGACATGGTGCCAGCTGGCTATTTTTAACAGATTAATAAGGAAATGCTTTAAATCCTATGAGTTTCAATTTCTTAAATGTTATATAAATAAACCCATATAAAGCATAAAACCATTTGGGATCCTAAATAAATATTCAGAGGATCCTAAGACTAAAATGTTTGGTAATCACAGCTACAACTCCTCAGAAACTCTTAAATTTTACTAAAATTGGCAACTAATTTCTGTTATTTGTCCCACGTGAGGGTCTGTTCATGGAGACACATATCTGTCTTCTGTATACACACGGTTTCTGTCAATATGTGTTTAAGCCATTGTCACGGGGGCTTGCTGCAGTCTTCCTGTTAATTTTTCCTTGAAAGTCTGTGATGTTGGCCATGCAGTTTCTCTTTCAGTTAATCAAGAGGCAACACAATCAAATATGGAAATTTTCTTTTGGAAACGTCGCATAGCTAGACACACATTCCACCAATGCTGCCTGATTTGTGCACTGGATTTACAGGGGTAAAGAAATCAGACAGAAATCCTTGCTTCCAATGCCCCTATCTTCTAGCTGAGGAAAAAGGAAATTAAATTCTAGAAAGCCACACACATGATGAGACAACCATAGACATCCATAGCCCATCGGGGCCCCTCTTGCTCTGTGGATGGGAAGTCCTGGCTAGGCAATGTCCCTTCTGGAATCATGGCCAGGGACAAAGCCTGACCAGCCGACAGGGTGCAGATGTTAATAAGAATTTGTTGCTGGTCACTGGGCGAAAGTAGTTCAACCCTTTTTTCCTTCAACCCCTCTCGATTTGCCTTGCCTCCTGTGGAACTCTTGGAAGTCATGGTCAAGGTTTTTCTTATAAGTCCTAAACTCCTTATTGCTGCATTTGAGCCTGTGACTGACCTCTACTCTTAGGGGAGTTAAAAAAAAAATAATAAGGCATTCATTTACTTCAGGAAGTTATCCATCAACTTTTCCTTATCCTCTGACTATTTTAATGATGATACAACAAACAGCCCCACATTTTTTATATAAATAAAAATAGCAATCTTATGAAGAATGCGTTTCCTGCTGACCGTGAGAAGCAGGGTCCTAGGTGGCACGCTGGCCTTAGCTTGTTTGCCTTTAGCCTTGAGATCAAGAAAGATGCTGGAGATCAGGGCTGCCCCAGCCAACCAGAGCCCATGTCATACGGCACGTGGAACCTCTCAGGAGCAGAGGATGCAGCCAGCCAGAGTGAGCAGGGGACCTCCTGGCTCAGCGAGCAACTGCCCTAAAACATCCCTCCAGATTCATGCTGCTCTTTTTAGTGCTTGTGCTTCCGTTAATACACGATCTCTCTTTCCCTTTTCTGGTGTAACCCCAGGAAAAACACACACGGTTTCTTTTAAAGGCAACTTGATCCAGTAGGCAATCCCATGTTTCCAACACTTCCCCACCTTCAAAAGAGATCAGTAAGTGCTGACGTGCTCTGAATTGTGTGAGAAAATCTGAAGTGATGACAATTTGACATCCTTCAGGTAATCAAAAAAGTGTTAAAACTGCGGATGGCTTTCCTTAACTCGTGCACTTTAAAACTGCCTTACAAATGTTTCTCTTTTCCCAGAAACACAGCATTGAAAGTGACCTCTTGCCTAAGGAAACTCTTCAAAGAGTCGCTTTGCAGTTAGGTGGAGCTCAGATATTTGTCTGAACACATGGGGATGTGAAATACATCAAGTGGTTAGGACTCCATGGAAATAGAGCTCAAGTTGTTTCCTGTTAAGGAAGATTGATTTCAGGGACTACTATTTCTTCAATGATCTGAAGTCATGTCTTCCTCCTGGTAGAAAGTTATTCATGTTCCATGTTTGTTGAGCCACACTCTGTGGCAGCCATGAAGCCAGGCCCCGGACGTATGTGCCTCAGGCTGGTAACCCACAGCAATTGAGCCTTGTTTACACCATTTTGAAATTAGTTCTCTGCAATCATCATTTTCAGACTATTCTCCAAGGATCTCTGTGACTTGGCCTGCTGTGGCCCCTGTGGCATGAAGACAGAAATTTCAACAGCTATAAATCCAGTCCTATCTTTCCCGCTGTTCTTACTTTTAAATATTAGATCATTTAAAGAAACTGTAAAGCTAACAAAAAAACTTCCTCTTCTGCGATAAACAAGCCATCAAGATGAAGAGATACTTTCCTAAAAATCAACTAAAATTACACGAGGCAACGTGCTAGAGGATAAATTGTTGGACACCAAGGGAATTCATTTTAGTAGAATGGACCTAAATCAGAGATTATCAAACTACTTCATTTCAGGACCCCTTTACACTCCCAAGAATTGTTAAGCACCCCAAAAGGCTTTTTCATGTGTTGGTTATTATCGATCAATCTTTAACATACTAAATATCGTTTTAATTTCTGAGGAAGTGTTAAAATATTTATTTATTTATTTGAAAAATAGGAAATTCAGTATTAACATAAATAATCATTTCCATATAAAATAATCATATTCTCCAAAAAAAAAAAAGTAATTGAGTGGCATTATTTTTTATCTCGGCAAATCTCTTCAGTATGTGACATACAAAAGATTATTCTAAATTCCTAAGTTCAGAAATGCCTCAGTCTTTTGCTATATCATGTCTTACTTAGCATCTGTAAGATTTCACTATATGCTTATGAGAAAATAAAAGTTAAAAATGGCAAGGAGTAGTATAGTTTTTAATATAGTTATACAGACCATTTGGGGGTATTTTATTTGAAATAGGGTCTCCTTCCTGAGTTGCTAAGGCTGGCCTCAAACTTGAAATTCTCTTGTCTCAGCCTCCCAAGTTGCTGGGATTACAGACTTACTCCACTGCACCAGGCTTAATATAGTTTTGAACAGAATTTTGATCCTATGGATTCATTGAAATCATCCCAAGGACTCTAGAAAGTGCCCAACCTCACTTTGAGAACTAAGACTTGTAAATCACAGTACAAAGTTATAGAAAACAGCATGTATATAAGTATAACTTCAAAAAGAACAAACACTCCCAGCAGCTTGGGAGGCTGAGGCAGGAGGATTGCGAGTTCAAAGCCAGCCTTATCAATGGTGAAGCTAAGCAACTCTTGAGACGGTGTCTGTAAATAAAATGAAAAAAGCAGGATTGGGGATGTGGCTCTGTGGTCAAGTGCCCCTGAGTTCAATCCCCAGTACCCTACCCCCCACAAAATAGAACACATACCTTCCATAAATGTAAACAGCCCTAAATATTAGCTTCAAAACTAAGTCTATTCCATTCCCAGATGACATGATTTCTGTGTAGAAAACTCAAATAATCTACCAAAAAAAACCCCCTAGAACTATAAAATTTATTCAGTAAGGTTGCAGAATTAATTATAAGTTTGCACAATTAATATATTGCAGACTGATGCAATATATTAATCCCATTTCTCTATACTGACAATAAATATTTATACTCGCTCCAAAGAAAATGAAATACTTAGGTATTAGACAAATGAAAATGTAGAGAATCTGCATGATGAATGCAAAATTCTGACTAAAATGAGTGCAGGAGCACATACTGTGTTTGTGAACTGGGAGACACCACAAAGGAAGCTCTTAATTGTCCTCAAATTGATGTACAGGTTTAATACAATTTCTATTAAATCATGGTGAAGATTTTTGCAGAGTTAGAAAATCTTTTTCTAAAACATACATAAGAAGGTAAAGGATACATAAGAGCTAAAACATTTTTTTAAAAGAACCATAGAGTAGAAAGGACCTCTCTACCCAACGTTAAACTGACAATAGAGCTGCAGTACTCACGACTGTGATATTGTCAGGGGAATAGTTCAATGGAATAGAATAGAAAACCCAGGAACAGTGTCGCACATACATGCCCAAGTGATTTTTTACAAAACTACCGCAACCCAAATCAAGGGAGGAAGATAGTCTTCTCAGCAAATGGTACTGGAGAAATTAGATATTCATAGACCATAAATAATAAAGTAAACTTGATCTAAACCTCATTCCTTATACAAAAATAAACACATGGATTGTGAGTGTATATGTAAAATACAGAACTGCAAAACTTTTAGAAGACAACAAAGACGAATATCTTAAGAAATCAAGTGTAGGCAAGCTTCTTAGACTTGGCACTAAAAGTATACTCATAAAAGGAAAATATTGATGAACTAGAGTTCATCAAATTGAAAATAGTCTCTGCCAAAGACCCTGTTGAGAACACAGAGAATCTACAAACTGGTTGCAAATCCATTTGACAAAAGACTTGTATCTAGAATATCTAAAGAACTTGTTTAAAAATATTTTTTTGTTGTCAATGGACCTTTATTTTACTTATTTATATGTGGTGCTGCAAATCAAACCCAGTGCCTCACACATGCTAGGCAAGCACCCTACCACTGAGCCACAACTCCAGCCCTATAAATCACATTAAAAACCAAACTTTAAAAATATCAACAATTCAAATAGAGAACAGGAAAAAGGCAAGAAGAATCATTTCACCCAAAAATCTATATAGATGTCAGATGAGCACGTAAAGAGATGTTCAACACCATTAGCCATCATAGAAGCACAAACATAAGATGTCATGAGATACCTCCATACAGCTGTTAGACAGCTAAACTAGAAAATAGTGGCAACAGCAAAGGTAGGTGATCGTGTGGAGAAGCTGCAGCATTTACCCAGTGCTAATGGAGAGGAGCAGTTACTTAGCCACTCTGAAAAAGAATGTGGATGTTTCCAAAAGATAATTGCAATTGCGCATTTCTATCTACCACCCAATTGTGGTTTTGAGCATTTATGCCATAGAAATTTATGTCCATACAAATAGCAATAAAGCTGCTATAAACAAACCAGATATGCTTTATTGGCTAAACAAACTCTAATCATCCATACTATCCATACTGTGGGCTGCTACTTCACAACAGAAAACTCACACCAACACTTGGATTGTTCTCAAGGAAAGTATGAATGAGAAAGCCTTCTGTACTGTATGATTCCTTTTATATCATTCTCAAATCAACATTAATGAAAGTGTAGAGTGGAATACAGTTGTCCAGCATAAGGGGCAGGGAGGAAGGGGACGGGCATCCCTACACAGTAGCATATGACAGCCTTCTGGTGCTGGAACAGCTCTGAACCCTGACTGTCATTCTGGCCACAGAACAAGTGCCTGTCAAACTGGTGAACTCTGAATAAACCATGTGAATTGAACCAGTGCTATCTGATGCGTTTTGCTATTGCAGCATAGTTGCACAAGATGTTATTATTGGAGAAAATTAGGTGGAAGATTCATGGGACTTCCCTCTACATTTTTGGCAATTCTTGAGAATCTGTGATTACTTATAAATAGAAAGTTAAAAAGAAAACTAAGGTAAACAAATACATACTCTCAAAATTGAGAACATAAAAACACACCTCAAGGAACAAAACCCTGTGTTTCTGAAGAGATGAATGGGTCGTCTACTGCACAGGCCCCCACAGCAGGGGCCAGTGGACCCAGGCTTACAGATGGGGCCACAGCACAGAGAGACTGAAACACTTATAGCCAGAATGTGACTTGTTACTTGATTCAGCTCCTTCGCCAGCTCCATCCCAGCCAACTGAAGGCAATCTGGGCCAATTTTACACTGACCTGATCATATAATGATAGATTCATAATTTCTAAGACAAATTCTGAGGTTACTACTCAACATAATCAGAATAACAAATGCTTTTTAAATCAAAAGGTTAGATATCATTTAAAGTTCTTCATTCAAATGGGTCATTACTATGATAGCTGAAGTCATTAAAAACCTATTACATAAGAAAGTTAAAATGTTGAAGATCAACTTAATTCCAATAAAGCAAATATTATTGTAGAAACTATTGGTAGGCCAACAGCTCGCATTAATATAAGTCTGTGTCCTTGGGGTACTGATTAGTGGAATTTCTAGAGATTAGAGTAGACTCTCTTCCTCTGAAGTAAGTGGCAGGATCTGGGTGTAGAAAAAATGTATTAAGATCTGTTTTGTCTAAGTGTTGACATCTAGGGATTTAGCTATTCTTTCTTTCCCTTGCTGCCAGAAAAGTGTAGAAATACTAAAATGTCAGAAATTGATCAAAAAACTGATGTGCTAACTTCAAAAGGACAAAATGAAATTCATGAATCATGTCTTCTAATTTGTTTGACTGGTGGTGTGAAAATCATCAGTCTCCTCCGCAATTGTAACAAAGCTTTCTTATGGGAAAGAACTGCCCACTATAATCCACAGAGCTTCAAAATAGTCTTTGAAGTGTTTTAATTCAATGCCATTTAAAGTTTCTGAGCTGGTGGTTATCTATCAGTTCCATTTCTACATTAATAATCTAGTTTTTAAGCCTGAGAGACAACATACCTTTGCTAGTGTGAATTGATAATTGGGGGGGAAAAATCACTCTTATGAAATGCTGCCGTCTCAGACCACCATCCGGAACCACTGCAGGGGACAGTGCCTTGGAATCCAAGCAACTTTTCTATCAACCTTAGCAGAGTGTGCCCTTTCCGACCCTTTAGTCTCTGACCTTGAACAGAACACATTAACTAACTTATCCCAACATCACAATCTCTCTCAAAATCATGTCAATTCAACCACAAGCTGCTGTGAACATATCTACCAATGTGTTAGATATTAAAATGGGTACAAAGAAACAAAAGACCAGGCCCCGCTTATGAACAGCCTACTGATTTTTAAGTTGACAATATATAATAAGAAACTCCCTGGTAGCAGAGCACAAAGAGCTTGCTGTATTGCCAAAGATTTTGATTTGAATTTCACCTCAAGTTCATTTTCATGGTTATCCCTAGAGAACAAACTTTCAGACAGTCAAACAATCACGGGAAAAAAAAAGTATTTTTATTTTACAAAAGTTAAAAGTTAGTTTGCTTTTAAGATAGAGTGCGTCAGTGTTTACAAAATGAAATCTACGTTGTATCTCAGAAACTTCACGTATTCTGCTATCACTTGCTCACAGAGTGGGTCTCAGCTGAAAGCCGTACAGGTGAATTGCTCGTGCCCAGTGCTGGTATTTATCTACTTTTGGTCATTTCTGAGGCAAAACTCCTTTCACCACAAGTGGAATGTGATTAGACAGTCTTCTTACAGTGCCTAGAGGTCAGGATCAAAGCACAAGGAGCAGAATAAGTGTAGCAGAACGTGGGTTTCAGATTCCTAAGGGTTGCTGGGCAGTAAGATATGTGCTTGCTGTAATAATGACCCTGCACGAGCCTGCAGAGCAATAAGATTCCAAGCCAGAGGAAAGAAACAGGTGGAAGTGCCGAGAAACCACCCCCATGCGGGCAGCCTCCGTGAGGCCTCCCCACCCCTCCTGTCACCCACCGGGCAGCGGAGCGACCCCTGCTGACCATGGCACAGCGGACACCGAGGCCCCCATGCCAACCCGTTTCACTGTAGAATTGGGTGTGAAAAGTGTGGGTTACCATGATATACCATAGTCTGGAGATACTTGCCTGTACTAGTATTTTGGGAGAAGAATGGAGGAACTTTAGATCACATAGAGGGAAATGAGAGGGAGGAGGGGGCGGGGTATGAAAAATGGTGGAATGAGGCGGACATCGTGATCCCTGCGTACACGTACGATTACACAAATGGCGTGAATCTACATCGTGCACAACCGTAGAGACGAAAGGTTGCACCCATTTGTGTACGATGAGTCAAAATCCAATCTGTAAAAATAATAAAAAATAAATTAAAAAATAAATCTATAAGGTTCTAAAATATTTTAGCAAACAAATTCATCAGGAACTCATTATACGATTCTATTGAAATTTATTACTTTTCTTTTTTTCTAGCTAAGGTTTTTTTCATCGTATGAAGAAAAAAGAAGGAAGGGGGGAAGGAAATGTGACTACGCTTGGGTGACAAATGCACACATAACTTTATTCTGAACTTTTCTCAGGAAAAGGTTCGCTGGGCCTGACTCCCAGTTCTGACATTGAATTTGGAAGTTGTCAGACCAATGTGTGACTTCATGTGACCCTTTAATTAAACAGAGGTTTCCAAATACCTACAGGGAAAGGAAATTAACCAATAAACCTGTCCAAATAAAGGCCATTTTTACTGATTGTCTTTAATCAGTTAAAGAATAGACTGAGTTTTTTTTTTTTTTCCTAAATTTTCCAGAAAATATGTAAATTGCAAAGGGAAGGGAAAAAGAAGCTTCACAAAAAAAAAAAAAAAAAAAAAAATAGAATGTTTGTTTCCCTAACAATGCAGTGTGGCTATCTCCATAGTAGTTTTTAAGTGATTGATTTGCTACATAAAGATAAAAAGGTCACATAATATGCCTGTTTTCCTTGCAGATGTAGCCCACTGTGCATCTTCTGTGAAAAGATCATCTCCCCATTTACACCAAGCTTCTTACTTACAGGAAACTCTAGCTGCATAGATAAAGGTAGATCAAGAAAAATACTTCCTTAGAAATGACTGAGGATGCTCTCACCATCGGTCTTTGGCAAATTTAATGAATTCATTGCTTAAATTTACTTTTCATTAGAGTATGACCTAATGAATCAACAAGCAGATATTAGGCTGCATTGAACATTCAGAAATATGATAGACTTTTCTTAAGATGCATCTATCTTTTAAAAAGAGATTAGAACTAGCCTGAAACAAGAATAACACCATAGGACATTTCAAGCAGTAACAAATATGAGAACAAAATAGCATTGGAAATGTAAAAAGTACTTTATTTGGCCAAGTTTAGACCATGTTCTTGCCCTTCCCAGAGCTCCTGACCTGCCAGTGCCCCTCCCCCAGGGCTGTGAGTTTTAACTTCCTGGTCCGATCATCTTCCTGCGCCAAGGTGACATGTTTCCCAGAGACTATTCTGAGTGTGTGATGGTGGATGCTTGTCCCCACTCGGAGAGTGGGGGGCTCGGGGGTGACAGTGGTCCCCAGCTAATAACTGACAGGCACAGGGATGTGGTACCATCTTGCAACCGGGACAACTCTCAGGTCCCCTTAACACTCTGGAGCTCCACACGGGACTCGGTTCGGTCTGGACTTCTGCTCAAACCACACTTCACTTTTTCACCGGCCGCACTTGGCTTCTGTCACATCCTTCTGAGGACACTTCTTAAAAAACAAAACTACTTACACCGGAACCCCCAGTTTAGGCTCTCGTCTAGGGAAACTGACCTAACAACTACAGACTAACTTGCTATTCTAGCATGTGTCACCGATTATTAAATGTTTAGGGTAAATCTTTTCTTTTTTTTATATAATTTTACTTTTGCTCCAGTGAGATACCATCTTATGTACCTTTAAGAGTCACTGATCTCAGAGTTGTCAGATATCATTCATTCATGCCATTCTTTGTGTTCTAGGGAAAAAAATCTTTGTATTTAGAATGAAAATTGGTCCTCTCCAAATCCCCTTAGCCAATAGTTACTACATGATTTTGAACTTTATATTTTGATCTTAATATTCCCATTTTTGCTTGATCCTTATACTTTTTTAGTTTACAATATACACAGGAGAAGCTATACGTGAAGTTGTACGTGAAATGATTCAACATTTGAACCATTACCAAATGTGTTACAATGTCAACTTAGCGTCCTGAGCAACCTCCCTTTGACTGCATAATTTTGACAGTTCCTTTTGTAACTAGTGAGAATTTTTTCAAACTATTTCTGCATTTCAATAACTGAACAGCTTCTTAAGGAAATGACACATATTAGTGTCAATGTCTGAAAATTAATCCCCTTTAATATTCACACGGGAGGCTGTGTGTGGATGGATATGAGGGCTGAAAATGCTGGAGGCTCTTTGCTTGTTTTGATTTTGCTTTCTTTTCCATAATGAACACATAATCCAATGAGATTGTGTACACAATGGAATCAAAATCAATTAAGAACCAAGTACTGATTTGTTTTGCCATATTTAACTACATTAAAAGCTTATCACTGTTACAATTTAATGCTTACCAACTCACTTTATTGCATATTAAATTGCAAAAAATCTATGTTAATGCAATGTTGAGATAGCATACTGGAATTAAAGGGGAAAAAGGAAAATGAAAGTTTAGATTCCCTCAGCAAAGTTGATTTTCTCCTTTGGTTGAATGATTCATATAAAATAATTTAAAAGATAAAAGTGTCAAATATTTTCAGAGCCAAAATACATGTTCAGTTTAACATTTTATTAATCTATCGATAAATCCATGTATATGTATGTATCCAGAGTATGATAGAAAGATTGATGATAGAATATATTTTTGTGTGTGTGACATTTTTCCTACATATCCATCTAGTTTCAGTTATAAAGGAGTTTACTTGAATATTTTGAAAACAATTTGTTGATTTCTGTTGAATTGAAAGACTAAAATATAAAATGATACTATTTCATTTTTAATTGAAAACAGTTTATTCAAAACAATACAATGATGAAGGAGTAGGGATTAGCAGCTCTGAAGAGAATCTTTTGGAAATTGTTACAATTAACACGACAAGCAAAAATCAACAAATGTAACATTTTGATGGATTTGTTGAAAATTCACCAAAGCATGGATAAAGGATGATTAAATACAATGAGATGTAAAATATCAAGAAGCATATTTCTTGACCTCTCGTTCCCTCTATTCTAGTTAGAAAGTCAATATATGTAAGTGTGACAAAAGAATTTTTAAAAATCTGTTCTTTTAGTGAGAATGTTAGTCACCTATCATCATCAGAATGCTGAACAACAAGCAATAAAAGAGACCTCAGTAACACAAAGCAAGCATTTATTGCTTACATTCACATCTGAAGTGTCATTAGGTAGCCCTGCTGATCTTAGAGGCTCACTCTTCCATGCAGGGCTTGGCTGTGTCCTGTTGATTCACGCTGGCTCTGCTTTGGCTCACTCGGCATCTGCAGTCCAACAGGCTTGCGTATTTGCCAGTGGGTAGACTGTAGTCCACACATTTCTGGTCCTCCATAAGGTCAACCCAGCGTTTTCTTGGCAATGTTGAAGAAATGTGGAAATTGCATTTAAATAATTATTGTATCAAGGTTTTAGATGTATTCACCATTTAATAGGAGACGCATGCAACCTTCTATTGGAAATGAACAGATCTACTTAGGCAAAAAATCAGTAAGACATAGTTGAACACAAAAACACCGTCAATTGATAATACACAATTGACAACTATAACCTTGATCCAACAATAGCTGAATACACATTCTAATCAGGCACACACACACACACACACACACACAATACACCTTAACAAATTAAAAGAATAAAAATCATAAAATATCTGTTCTCAGACCATATGGAAATAATCTAGAAATCAATAATAAGGATAGAAGGACAATCCACAAATATGTGGATTAAGCAACACATGGCTCAAAGAAAAAATCGCGAGGAAAAAAATTTAAATATTTTTAACTGAAACAGAAAAAATTGGAAGTGAGTTTGATAGTTTTTTACAAATTAGGCATGTTCAGATCATACAACCCAGCAATTGTACATCTCGATATTTACGATAATGAGTTGAAAACATATTCTCACATCCAAGGTGTCCATCCACAGCAGGATAGAAAAACTGAGGTATATTGGGCCATGGAATATTAGTTAGCACTAAAAATAATGAGCTATCAACTCACGAAAAGACGTGGAGAAAAATTAAATGCATATTTCTAAATGAAAGAAGCCAATCTGAAAAGACTACATACTGCATGATTCCAATGACATGGCATTCTCATGAAGCTGAAACTACGGGGAAAGAAAGAGAGCACGGGTTGCTGGGCGTGCCTGAGAAGGAAGGGCTGGGCAGGCGGAGCACACAGGATTTTCAGGGCAGTGGAACCACTCTGTTTGATCCCATCGTAGCCAGCACCTGCCATTATACGTCTGCCTGAACCTACAGACCATTCAACACCTAGGGTGAGTCCTCAGGAAAAATATGGACTTTGGTGATAATGGTATGTCAGTGTAGGTTCATCATTTGTTACAAATGTACCCTGCGGAGTTACCTGTTCAATTCTGATACCCCACTGGCCAAAGAAAATCATATAGCTGAGCCCAAAGTCCAAGAAGAAGGACATCGAAAAAATAAATAAATAAATAAAAGGAAGAAAAAGAAAAACTCTAAGACCAAGGGCATGCACGCACTCAGAGAGAAGTAAATCGAGGTTAGTGATTCAGTATACCTCACTGGTATTTGCTGAATGATTATGTTACTGACAAAATTTGTTGGGATTAGTGTATTTTAGTAATTGTGACTGAAATGCCAATCAAAAGCAAAGGATAGGGCTGGGGTTGTAGCTCAGTGGTACAGCACTTGCCTTGCACATGTGAGGCACTGGGTTCAATCCTCAGCACAACATAAAAATAAAGAAATAAACAAAATGAAGTTAAAGAAAAGCAAAGGCTAGATTGTGATACCATGGCGTGGCAGAGTAGCTGTATACTTGTAGATTCATGCTATTAAGTTTCATACATTTAATTTTCATATTCCTTTGCCATTTGTAAGGTCCAGATTTATAACCATTTATGAGATGAAGGATATTTCCAAGTTTGTTTATCCTGAAAATGTGATTTTGCTAAGTGAAAAAGCTGTCAAAAATAATTTCTGTGTAATCGATCTTTTTAAGAAGGACAAATAACCAATTTCACTAGAACCTACTTAGAAGTAAGTAATGGAAATATTCTTACCACGCTCTTTAAATAGGTTCCTCAAAGTCCACAAATTATGCAAGACATGGTGTCCCTCGTCTGTAATCCTGGTGGCTCTGGAGCCTGAGGTAGGAGGATTACAATTTGGAAGCCAGCCTCAGCAGCTTAGCAAGGCCCTAAGCAACTTAACAATACTCTGTCTCTAAACAGAATATAAAAGATGGCTGGGGATGTGGTTAAGTGCCCCCTGGGTTCAATCAGTTATTAAAAAAAAAAAAAGTCATGAATTACAATCCAATCTTTGTTACTATAGAGACTGCCATATGCAATTAAAAATAATAAAAATACATTTTGAGTTTTTCCCAGAATCGATTTTTTTTAACTTATTAAACATTTTAATTAGTCTTTAGGACAGAATAGTGACTTTTTAAATATATGAAATAAGAAAATAGTTTTAATTAAATAAAATTGGTTGTCAATGTGAAGTTACAATTCAAACCAAGGTGAAATTTACAACATTGCAACAATAATTAAATTGCTCTAGTTCTAAAGTATTCTAAGATCCAAGAATCACTGGAACCAACCAGAAGGCATGTACATACATCCCAGAAGCACAGCCAGACTATCTTACCTTGTGCAACAGAACATAGTCCCTGAAGGCAGCAAAACCACAGGAGGATGCAAGGTCTGAATGACTGTCTCAAACTTTCAAAGTTTGGTCTTAAAAATCTATGCTAGAAGAAATAAATAATAAAAGTAGGACAAGAAATGACAGAATAGAAGTACCCTTCACACAGCTTTATGAGTGAGAAGGGTCAGGACAGCTAAGAGTCAGCTCTATCCACAGAAAGAAAGAGAGCAAGAACTTTTGAAACCAACAAAGGAGTAACAGGAAGCCTGAACAACACAGAGGAACAAAAAGTCAACTCAGATAAAATACAAAGCAATTTGCAACTTCAACAATGGCTCTTTATCTAGGGGAGGCAGACATAACTCCTCCAAAAGTTCATAAATCTATAGTAAATGATTCAAAAGGCATAAAAGTGGGTGAAATGTGAAATGTGACAGAAGGAATTCAAAAGGATGGTAAGAAATGATCAATGAATTCAAACAGGATACAAGTAAATAGCTGACTAGATTATGAAGATACTGTGGGATTTGAAGAAGTGATTCAATAATTAAACAGAGATTCCAATAAAGAACCAAGCAGAAATCTTAGAAAAGATCAATAAGTCAAATAAAAGATTCAACTGAATATCTCATCAGTAGAGGAAATCAAGCAGAAGAAAGAATATCAGGGACTGAAGACAAGGGTAAAAATTATCACATTCAGACAGTAATGAAAAATAAGAAAAAAAGGAGCAGAACATACAAGATCTATGACACACCATTAAAAGATCAAATATAAACAGAATAGATGATGGAGAAGGGCTATAGGCTAAAAGGATAGAAAACATGTTCAGTGAAATAATAGCTGAATATTTTCCAAATCTTGTAAAAGAAATGGACTTCTAGATAAAAGGGGCATTTAGAACGCCCAATACATAGACAAGACCAGAGAAGAACCTCTCCACAATATATTAAACCACCAAAAGCACACACCAAAGAAAGAATATTGGAAGTTGCAAGGGAAAAGCACCAAGTCACATATAAAGACAAATCCAAAATAAAAACAAAACAGAAACTCCAAGAGAACATGGAATGATAGGTACTTCAAAACTTGAAACCTGAAAGAAAGTAGTTGCCGACCGAGATTACAATATACAGCAAAATTATCCTTCAGAATTGAAGAAGACAGAAGACAATATACAGCAAAATTATCCTGCAGAACCGAATCTTCCAAAATAAGCATAAACTAAAGGAACCCATGACCACTAAACCAGCATTCGATGAGATACTTGAATGGATCCTCATGTGGAAGAGGAAGAAAGATAAACACAATCACGAAGGCACTGAGAAGATCAAATCTTACGGATATAATATAAATGAATGAGAATTAAGAAAAAATATTATTCATTCAGTAAGCCAGATGAATAAGACAGAAGAGAACAGATCATTCAAAACAATCAGAAGAAAAAAAACAATGAAATAAAAGGAATGAGTCAACACCTCAACAAAAATCCTGAATGTAAATAGTCTTAATTCTCCAATTTAAAAATAGAGGCTGGTTGGATTAAAAACCAAGACCAACAGTTTGCTACCTATAAGAAACTCACCTCCCTGGCAAAGACATACACAGACCAAAGTGAAAGCAAAATAATATTTAAAGAAAATGGAATCTGAAAGCAAGTAGGGATTACTATACCCACATCTGAAAACACAGACTTCAAGCCAAAATTGGTCCAAAAAGACAAAAAAGGTCAATATATATTGATAAAGGAAACAATTCATCAAGAATAAATACTGATTGTAAATATAAAAACACTGAATGTTGGAGCACACAATTTTATAAAACAATCTTAAAGGACATAAAGCAAGAGGTAGACCACAAATAATACTAGTACAGATTTCAGTACTCCCTCCTATCAACAGATAGATCACCAGTACCCTCCTACAAAATCAACTAGTAGTAGTTAAATCACATTATAGATCAAACAGATTTAACATATATCTACAGAATATTTTATTTAATAACTTTTAATTATACATATTTTTTTTCAAAATTTATCATATTTTAGCTATAAATCAAGTCTTAACAAATGTAGAAATTTTTGAAATAATCTCTTGCATTTTATCAGACCATAATAGAATGAACCTAGAAATCAACAAGAGAAACTACAGAAATTATACAACCACATGAATATTGAACAATACACAGAAGATATCATGAGGGGATTTTTAAGTTCCTAGAATCAAATGAAAATGAAAACATAATTCCAGAACTCATGAGATTTATTGAAAGCAGCACTAATAGAAAAGTTCATAACTATGAGTGCCTACCTAAAATAATCAGAGAAATCTCAAGTAAATGATCTAATCATGCATCTCAAAGTCTTAGAAAAGAAGACTAAACCAAATGAAATATAAGTAGAAGGGGGGAAAACAATGGTCAGAGCAGAAATAAATGAAATAGAGACTAAAAGAGCAATACAAGAGATTAATGAAACAATTAGTTGGTATTTTGAAAAGACAAACAAATTGACAAACCCTTAGCTAAACTAATTAAAAGGAAGATCCAAATAAACCAAATTTAAGGCAAAATAGGAGATGTTACAACAGATACTACTAAATTCAAAAGATTATGAGGTATTTCTTTGAAAAATTATATGTTAATAAATTAGAAAGTGTATAAGACACATTTCTAGAAAGAGATGATGTACCAAAATGAATCAACAAGATGTATAAAATTAAAAACATAAATAGATCAATAGTAAGCAATGACATTAAACTAAATTTAAAAATTTCCCCACAAAGCAAGTTCAGAACCAGAAGAATTCACTTCTAAATTTTAACAGAATTTTAAAGCTTACCTAATAACAATTCTCCTCAAAATATTCCATGAACTTGAAAGGGAAGGAACTCTTCCCACACTCATTCCACAAACCATTCTTACCCTGCTACTCACGCTTGACAAGAGCACAAAAAAAAAAGAAAGAAAGAAAATTATAGATCAATATCCTTAGCAAATATGGATGCAAAATCCCTCAATAAAATAATTGCAAATCAAATGCAACAATACATTGAAATATCATAAACCATAGTTAAATTGCTTTTTCTTTCAAGGGTTGCAAGGATGTTTCAACATATGCAAATAAATAAATTTAATAAAGCAGATAAATAGTCAAGGAATAAAATCACACAACCATTTCCCAGAAGCAAAAAATAACCTGATAAAATTCAACATTCCTTCATGATAAAAGCTCTGAATGAACTAGATAAAGAAGAATCAAGCTTCAACATACTATATACAAATAAAGGTTATATGTAACCCAAGACTAACAACAAATTGAATAGGGGGGAAAAATGAAAGCATTTTCTCTAAAATGAGAAGGAAAACAGGGTGTTCATTCTCACCACTCATTCAATATACTACTTGAAATTGCAACCAGAGCAATTAGGCAAGAATAAGAAATAAAAGTGATATAAATAGAAAAGGGAGAAATGAAATAATCTGCATTTGCAGATGAGTCTATATTTAGAAACACCTGAATATGCTACCAATTAATTTTTAAAACAGATAAATAGATTCTGAAAAATAGGAGGAAAGAAAATCAACATGCAGGATTCAGGACAGCAGATTAGAGGAAGACTGTTTCCAGTGGTTTAGAATTTAAGCAGCAGGAGTACAGCTTCTCAGCAAGGTTGGCAAAAGAGGGAATTCATAGAAATTCTGTATCAGACAGTCTCTTAAGACACTCAGAAATTTGGTTGCATTGAACAAAGAATAAGAAAGAGTACACTGGAGCCAAGCTGGATGTGGCAGAAGCAGCACTTCTGCTTATCTGCATAGGGGAGATTGACACAGAGAGAAACCTAGTAAACAAATGTGGCATGGAAAAAAAATCTATGGACTGGAAAATCAGCCTGAACAGAGCTAATAAAGAGGTTGCACAGTGAACTGGCATTTTAAATATGCTGTTTCTCAACTGGCAAGCAGAGAGCTGAGGCAGCACCATCTTAAGGAGGGCACATGGCAGCTTGCTGCTGCAAGAACCTGCAAGTCATAGCAAACATTGCCACACTGTCCTGAAAATTGCCTACCATGTAGCCTAGAATGTACCTAGCAGAACGCGAGTTCAAAGGCCATGGAGAGGATTGTGCCGAGGGGGATTCAAGTTAGAAACCAGGAAGGGCATACAACTCACTTTCCCTTTGAGTCTTGTGGCTCACATGACCACCAAAGAGAGTCAGGAAACTGACAAGTGAGCATGAGTGCTCTCAATGACTAAGCCTGGGAAAGCAATGTGACTGGGCAATCAAGTGTGAGACTTGTGGAGGGTTTGATTTCCTGCCCTACAAGTAAGATTCATGGGAGGCCCTAAGACCTAGACTCCTAGGCAGAGATCACCATCTGCCTGCAGGTGTGATTATCTGATCTCTGCAAAGCAGGTAAGAGCAAACAAGGTCCCAAGGCCTGATTGGTCCTAAGACCCAGCTGCTGCAACTTCCCTCACAGAACTCTATAGCAGCTCTCCCCTGGAAGTGTGTTCATCTAGTCTGTCTAGACAAAACTACAATCCATGGTACTTCTCATTCTGTCCTACCTTGCACTGATGAGAAGAGAAGCTGAGTTCTTTCAAACAGCTTCAATTTTAGGTCACTCCAGCTGAGAGCTCAGTGAACAATGCAAAACACGGATGGGGATAATAACCCCAAGCTCTCACTTCTTGTGATTGTGGGTCCTCTCTTTCTCTCTCTCTCTCTCCCCTCATAGCACAAAAAGGAACAGAAAAGACTGTCATGGAGAGACAGTGACCAATCATCCGTGTTCATGGTTTTGACCTCTCAGTGAAGACAGTTTTCATTTTTTCATTAAGAATCTTTCATTTATTTTATTTATTTCTATTTATGTGTTTATTTTGGTGTTCTGACTGTGAATACTGGTTGATAGGTTTCATGGATATATGCACAAACATATCTTTTTTTTTAAATTGATTTTGGTTTTATTTTGTTTGCTTGTGTCTCTCTTCCTTTTTCTCTCACTAACAGTCAAATTCTTTTCTCTCTCTGCTCTTTCGCTTTGTTTGCTCTATTTTCTCCTCCATCTTTACAACCATTTACTGCTACATCTCTTCTGCTTTCTCTCTGTTCACATTTTGAATATTCAATGCTTTCTTTTACTTATCACATTTACTTCAACCTTAATAAAATGTATTTTAACACTATTTTGGAACTTTTTGTTTTATATAATTCCTACCCCCACCATTAATGTTGTAGCAGTTATCGGCACTGGCTAGATCTACTTCATGGTTATGTATTGTTCTTGCTGTTGGCAATTGCCGGCACCATCTATCTGGTTTTAGTGTTGCAGATGTCATGATAAGCACTGGGTATTCATTTTAATAATGCATATTTTTTGCTTCAGTTGTTGCTATTATTTATTTTTCTCATTTTTGTGAGGTGCTGGGAATCTATAGTAAGTCTACAAGTTCACAGGATAGAAACACTCCTGC
Organism: Sciurus vulgaris; assembly: GCF_902686455.1. Classification (NCBI taxonomy): domain Eukaryota; kingdom Metazoa; phylum Chordata; class Mammalia; order Rodentia; family Sciuridae; genus Sciurus; species Sciurus vulgaris. The sequence continues at coordinate 134,687,780 of NC_136470.1, forward strand.
TGAGATAAAGCCAGCGGAGAGATAACTTGCCTAGATCTATAAGCAAATTATACTCAAACTTCAGCTACACTTTAATACTAAGAATAGAAGAGACAAAAACACCAAAATAAAAACCAGATGCCAATTAGAGATGGCAATGTGGGTCCTTAGACCCACCTCATGGACATTCACTTCTATAACAAAACGGAGTGAATTAACACAAAGGCTGTGGATAACACACTGTTAAGGATCTCCGTATTGATCATTCTAGGTCACTTTAGCAAGAGGTGGTTGTGCCGCAAAGTGGAACCAGACATAAGAGTAAAAAAGAAATCCATCCAAACAGATGCATAAAGACTAATAGGAACACAAGAAATATGAAAAGCAAGGTAGCATGGTGCATCCTAAAGTTCATAACTCACCCCAGCAAGTGACTATAAAGATATTAAAGTGGATGAAATATCAGAAAAAAAATTCAAAAGAATGATTATAATTTATGAATTCAAAAACTGTACAGAAGAACAACTGAAATAAATAAGACATTCTGTACAGAATATTAAAGAGAAATTCAATAAGGAGATAGAGATATTGAAAAAGCGGCAAACAGAAATCTTGGCAATGAAAACACAATCAATCAAATAAAATATTCAGGTGAAAGTCCAATAGAGAATATGATGCTGTGAATAATAGAGAATATGATGCTATGAAGACAGAATCTCAGAGCTGGAAGACAGAGTAACCAGCCTTAAACATTCAGACAGTATCAAAAAAAAAAAAAAAAAATAGAGGAGTAACCATGACCAGAATATACGAGAACACTGGAACAACATGAAGAGACCAAATTTTAAAATTTGGGGAATTGAAGAGGGTAGAGAGAGGCGGGAATGGAAATAATAGGAGAAAATTTTTCAAACCCTGAGAATGAGATGAGCACCCAGATACAGGATGCATTTAGAATCCAAAAGGGACAAGACAAAAAGGGGGGGCTCTCTACAACACATTATAGTTATAATATTGAACATGCAAAGCAAGGATAGGATTTTAAAGCTTCAATAGAGAAACATCAGGTCACATTAAGAGGCAATCCAATTAAAATTACCTTCAAATTCTTACCACAAACACTAAAGGCCAAGAGGACTGGAGTTCCATGTTCTGAAAGATTATAACTGTCAACCAAGATTTCTATATCCAGAAAACCTATCTCTTAGAATTGAAGAGAAACAAAAGCTTTCCAAGATAAGAAGAAACTAAAATAATTTATAAATACTAAGTTAGCACTAAAAAAAATAAATAATTCAATAGAAGAAATAATAAACAAATTCTACAACTTACAAATGAAAACATTTTATTTGAAAAGTAAGCAAATTAGAAACACAACCAAATTAAACATTGGAAATATATAAAGATGGCAGGAATAAATAAACATCTCTCTATAATAACATTGAATGTAAATGGTCTCAACTCTCCACTGAAAGACAAAAGGTGACAGGGTGAGTTAAGAAACCAGAGTGGACTATGTGTTCTTTGCAAGAGACTCAATTCACAGGCTGAAAGTGAAAGGATGGAAATTGATATACCATGCAAATGGAACCACAAAGCAAGCAGGAATAGTTAGCCTAATATCCAACAAAGCTGACTTTGAGCCAAATTTAATCAGAAGGGACAAAGAATGTCATTTCATATGGGAAATAGGACAATTTGACAAGAAGATATATCAATGGTAAATATTTATACCCCAGACATTAATTCACAAATTGCATAAAATTACTCAAATAAAATCCTTGTATAGAATCAAATACAATAATTCTGGGTGATTTAAATAACTAATACATGGATACTAATACATGGGTACTCCAGTCATAAACTCAGTAAAGACACTTTGAACCTAAAAAATACTATAACTCTAATGAACTTAACAGAAATCTCTAGAATACTTTATCTAACAATGCCAAATATATTTTCTTCTCAGTTGTTCATAGAACCTTCTCCAAAATAGTGCATATTTTATCTCAGAGCAATTATTAGCAGATACAAAAACTGATATAATTCCTCGCCTTTTCTCTGATTATAATGTAATAAAATTAGAAAAGTACAAACAAAAACTATTTAAAGCTATTTAAAGCTATTGAAGCATGTGGAGAATGAGCAATATACTTTTGAATGATAAAGAGTGATAGAAAAACTCATGGGAGAAATTTAAAATTTCTTAGAATCAAACAAGATTAGTCATACAACATACCAGAACCTCTGGGACAATATGAAGGGGGTTCTAAGAGGAAAGTTAATAGCTGTGAGTTCTGTATATGAAAATCAGAAATATCTCAGATAAACAACCTAACTGTGCATCTCAGGGTCCTTGAAAAACAAAAATACGCTAATTCAAAAACCAGTAAAAGGAAGAAAATAATTAAAATGAAAGTAAAAAATCAATGAAATTGAAAATTTTAAAAATACAAAAGATCAATGGAATAATTAGTTGTTTCTTTGAAAAGATAAAAAAGAAAAAGAATAAAACCAATAGAAAAAGAGGGGGAATACCTAAATTAATAAAAATTGACATGAAGAAAGAGAAAACACCACAGACATCATAGAAATCCAGTGTATCTTTGGGGACCATTTTGAATACTTATGCTCCAATAAACAGGAAAACCTAGAAGAAATGGGTACATTTTTAGACACCTATGACCTGAGAAAATTGGATCAAGAGGACATAGAAAACCTAAACAGATCAATAAGGATTGAGATAGAAGCAATAATAAAAATTCTTCCAACAACAACAAAAAAAGTGCAGGGTCAGACGGATTATCAGCTTAATTCTATCAAACATTCATGGAAGAACAAGTGTCAATGTGTCTCAAATTATTCCCTGAAACATAAAGGGCAGGAACTCTTCCATATTCATTGTTTGAAGCCAATATTACCCTTATATGAAAACATCAAGGAAAGAAAACCCTTCATGAATGTACATGCAAAAATTCTTAATATTAGCAAATACGAAGATTATACAACATGAACATGTTGGTTTTATCTCAGAGATGCAAGGATGTTTTAACATATGAAAATCAATGAGTGTAACCCACCATGTAAATAAAGTTAAGGATAATACTCACACAGTAATCTCAATACGTGAAGAGAGGGCGGCCGGAGCGACTAGTACTGGCAGTGCCTGGGCGCCCACACCCAGGACGCGGCCCTCTGCCCGCGCCTCCGCAGCTCCTTCGAGACCAGCTGCCCCCAGCAATGGAGAAAATATTTTGATAAAAGAAGAGACTACTTAAAATTCAAGGAAAAATTTGAAGCAGAACAGTTCCAGCCTTCTGAATCAACTACAAATTTCTAGGCAATCCTGAACTTTTCACAAAGGACGAAAAATTATTCTTTCTGGACATTAAAAAATGCTCTGTTGGTTCTGTAACAGTAGTTTGACATGGCATATATCAGTACTTGTTCCCTGTGTACAGCACTTCAAAATGAAATTGGATGAGTAACAGATCCATGTTTCAACTATGCAGACTTGAAGTATGGTGGTTTCAATATGCCTAGTTCTAATTTAGCAAGAAATCTATTTTAAGAAACAGTTAAAACTAATTATAAGAACGTGTTGCTCTTTTCATTTTGGACTAGATGATGAGTAGTGGGGAAATACTTACAGTGGATATTACAGATAGAAACCGAAGTAAGCTGTCAGCCTGTGTTCCTGGGAGTTAACACTTGAATACAGGATTACAGCTTGAGGCTTGAGGCTGGGAGAAGGTTGAACTCAAAATGCACAGGTAAAATAATAAGGACCATCTATTTAACAATCTGTAGCTAATACCATACTAGATGTTAAGACAATGACTGGATTCCTAGCTACTTCAGTGAGGCCAAAAAGGAAATAAAAGGCACAGGTTAGGAAAGAAGAAATAAAGCTGCTTCTATTCACAGCTGATATAACTGACTGAGAAATACCAAAGAATGGACCCAAAAAATGAAAAGATATAATACAATTTAAAGACAATATTTGCAGTTCATGAAGAACTTACATGCAGAATATAAAACAGGAAACCCTGTTTAAGATAAATCAGCTGGGCATGGTGGCACATACTTGTAATCCCAGCAGCTTAGGAGGCTGAGGCAGGAGGACTGCAAGTTCCAAAGCCAGCTTCAGCAGCTTAGTGAGACTGTCTCAAAATGAAAAGGGCTAGGGATGTGGCTCAGTGGTTAGGCACCCCTGGGTTCAATCCCTGGTACCAAAAGAGAAAAAAAGTGGGCAAATACCCAGATACCGACAGACGGTATCTGCAGAAAAGTCCTCTATTACTCAGTATTAGAATAATGGAAATCAGTGCCACAGTGATTCATCATCACGCACCTGTCAGAATGACTTAGAGGTGGACACTGTGCTAAGAGGAAGGTGCAGCAGCCTGGTTCCCGGCAGTGAGTGGGAACCAGGGAAGCCCCATTGGAAAACAGTTTAGGGTGAAAGGGACCCACTACCCAGCACCCCACTCCTAGTTCTTTCTCCAAGTGCACCCAAAGCTTACACAGGAATGTCTGATTAAAGCAGCTTTACTCACGGATCACCAGGAACTTGCAACACCTCGATGCTGGCAGCGGGATGGATAAGCACACTGGCTCGTCCACCGGATGCTCAGCAGCAAGGAATGAGCAGGTTCACAACCTGGAGTACAGTTTGCTCCACGGAAGAAGTGAGACCCAAAAGGCTACACGTATGCTTCTGTTGATGGGACACCAGAGGAAGCACACCTCTAGTCAGACAAGCTGCCTGGTGGACAGGATTCCCAAACTCCGGGTGTGGGGAGCCTGTAGCAACCCTCCAGGACAGCAAGCACGTCCAGCACCCAGCACGTCCAGCACCCAGCTCTTGGTTTCTAACATAATTCTCCAATGCATGGAACCGAGGCTTCCTGGAGAATGACTGACTAGACCAAGGGGGACGTCAGATGAACCTGGAGTATCCTGTAGTGAAAAAGAGTAAGGCAACGCCAAGAGCAAGGTAACAGCAGCCTGTGGAGGACACCGTGTGCCCACACTGATGGAAAAGATGACAGGATAAGAAAAAGTACTCTGCAGCGGAATTCCAACAGGTGAATATAGAGCGCAGCAGTAACACGCCCAGCATAACTGCTCAGGCAGTGTCCACGATGAACACAAAAACCAGTGGACAAAACCAGAGTGTATCTGCATGGCCCGAGTGTGCCCCCAAGGTGTCCTTTAATTACAGCGGCAGTCTGGATGATTGCCCCAGGCTCCAGTGCCCCTCCTCCACCAGGGAGCTTGCTTTCTGTACCCTTGAGGTAGGCTGGGACAAGTGACTTGCTTTTGACAAGCACGTGGAAAGGCAAAGAGCACATTTAGAGAAGAATTGGCAGATGAGATGGAAATGATGGTGGCGGTGAGTCCTGCAGCCGCCATGTCTGTCTAACCCCATGGAAGGAGAGAGGAGAGACCCCCTCACCTGCTCTTCCTTAAAACCTGTAACCTCCAAGAGCATGCCACATCATGAGACATTTACAAAACACTGTGCCAGGACTCTATTTATCTTAAATGCAGTGTGTATCCAATCCTGGATTGACTCCTAGGACAGAGAAAGGACAGCAGTGGAAAATGGGAAACCAGAATAAAGTCTGAGCTTGGTGAAGAGCACCTCCGTCAACACTAAGTTCCTAATTCAGATAAATGCACCATGTTTTATAAGATCACCTCAGGGGCACAGCAGTGAAGTAAGTGGGAGGAATTGTCTGTGCAGTTTTTGCAGCTCTTCAAAATAAAACTACAGAAGAAAAATTATATAGATGGGCAGTGGCCTCTGAAATTTGTTACAAAAAGACCCAGATACGACTGAAGGTCATTGCTGGGTGGTGATAAGTGGTCACCATTAAATAATGAAATTGAAATACCAAATCAAAAGGATAGAAGGAGCAAGCCAACCTTCATGAACTTCCTTCTAGCTTCAGTAGTGACTTGGAGGAGTAACTCAAGTTTTTGGGGTTCACTTTGTAGTTTTCACAGTACACACTATTTCTGATCATTACTTCATCTCTCTGAACAAAGGTGCATTTGAGAAATTTCCTAAGAACTTAATATGAATGATTATGGCCTACTTATGGTTTAGAAAACAAAGCCTGAACTTTATAGCGAAGTTGGCTCAGCATCTTGCCTGATATTCCTCAGGACTGTGCGGGAAGCGACATTGTGGCGGCAGGAGCCTGGGCTGCCTTCATTCAGCACCTCCTCCCTCCCTACTTCCGCAAGACCTCAGGGTACCAGTGCTCACAGGTGAGGGCTGTTCGACCCAGTCTCACAGTCAGTGCATTTCATATTCCTGACAATACTACTGTCTAGGAAGGACTTAAAAAAAAGTTTTATTTTCATAACCATGTAAAATATTTTATAATAAGCAATATTATATATCTATAAAGGTTTACCAAAGGGGAAAATATATAATGATATATTTAAGGCACATGAAAAAGTTTTTGACATTAAATTGCAAGAACAAAAAAATGCAAATCATCCCAATAAATGTCAGACACTATTTTATTAGTCCAAAAAAAATACACGAAGAGAAGGTACTTGACAAAATTCAGCAAGCATTCATAATAAAACTACAGGAAACTAGGGATAAAAAGTACCGACCTCAACGTCATAAAGGCTATATATTACGAACCCAAAGCAACATCACTGTGAACCTTTTAAAACTGGAAAACATTGTGTTTAAAATCCTCACTAAGATAAGGATGTCCACTCCCAACACTCCTATTCAATATAGTACTAGAAACTCTAGCCAAAGCAATTAGGCAAGAGAATGAAATAAAAACTATAAATATTGGAAAGAAGGAAATCAAATTATCTCTGCAGATAATTTGATCCTATATCTAAAAGATCCAACAAGCTTCATCAGAAGACTGCTAGAGCTTATAAACAAATTCAGTGAAGTAGCAAATTATAAAATCAATATACAATGATCAATAGCTTTCCTATACACAAATAATGAATCTGCTAAGAAAGAAATCAGGAACTATTGCATTCACAAGAGCCTCAAAAATAAATAAATAAAATAAAGTATCTAGGAATAAATCTAAACAAAGAGGTGAAAAATCCTCTACAATGAGAACCAAAGAACATTTAACAAATTAATCAAATAAGACACAAGAAGATGGAAGGTTGTCCCATATTCATGGATAAGCAGAATTATTATTAAAGTAACCGTAATCTCAAAAGCAATATAATGATTGAATGCAAAGTAGCTTCTAATTATGCTACGTATTTCAATGGTGCCTGTCGTGATCTTTCCATTTTCATCACGAATTCTGGTAGTTTGAGTTTCTTCTCTCCTCTTCATTAGTGTGGCTAGGGGTTTATCAATTTTGTTTACTTTTTCAAAGAACCAACTTTTTGTTTTGTCAATTTTTTGAATTGTTTCTCTTGTTTCAATTTCATTGATTTCAGCTCTGATTTTAATTATTTCCTGTCTTCTACTATTTTTGGTGTTAATCTGTTCTTCTTTTTCTAAGGCTTTGAGGTGTAATGTTAGGTCATTTGGTTTTTGGCTTTTTATCTTTTTAATGTATGAGCTCAATGCAATGAACTTTCCTCTTAGTACAGCTTTCATCATGTCCCAGAGGTTTTGATATGTTGTGTCATTGTTCTCATTTACTTCGAAGAATTTTTTTTATTTCTTCCCTGATGTCTTCTGTTATCATTGCATCATTCAGTAACATATTATTTCGTCTCCAGGTACATGAGTAGTTTTTGTTTGTTATTTTATCATTCATTTCTAATTGCATTCCATTATGGTCTGATAGGATACAGGGTAGGATCTCTACTTTTTTGTATTTACTAATGGCTTTTTTGTGGCATAGCATATGGTCTATTTTGGAGAAGGATCCATGAGCTGCTGAGAAGAAGGTAAATTCTCTCAATGATGGATGAAATACTCTGTAAATATCTATTAAGTCTATATCATTGATGGTATTATTTATTTCTATAGTTTCTTTGATCAGTTTTTGTTTGGAGGCTCTATCCAGTGGTGAGAGTAGTGTATTAAAGTCCCCCACTATTAATGTGTTTTGGTCTATTTGATTCTTAAAATTGAGAAGGGTTGGTTTGATATATGTAGATGCTCCATTGTTTGGGGCATAAATATTTAAAAGTGTTATATCTTGCTGTTTTATGCTTCCCTTAAGCGGTATGAAATGTCCTTCTTTATCCCTTCTGACTAACTTAGGTTTGAAGTCCACTTTATCTGATATGAGGACGGAGTCCCCTGCTTTTTTACTGGATCCATGTGCATGGTATGTTTTTCCCCATCCTTTCACCTTTTGTCTGGGATGTCTTTTTCTATGAGATGGGTCTCTTGAAGGCAGCATATTGTTGGGTCTTTCTTTTTAATCCAATCTGCTAGTCTATGTCATTTGATTATTGCATTTAGGCTATTGACATTCAAGGTTATTATTGAGATATGATTTGTGTTCCTGCTCATTTTGGCTTATTTTTGGTTTTTGTCCTTTGATTGGCCTTTCCTTTAGGGTAGTTCCTCCCTTTGCTGACTTGTATTGTTGTTTTTCACTTCCTTCTCACAAAATATTTTGCTCAGAATGTTTTGTAGGGCAGGCTTTCTATTTGTAAATTCTTTTCACTTTTGTTTATCATGGAAAGATTTTGTTTCATTGTCAAATCTGAAGGTTAGTTTTGCTGGGTATAGTATTCTTGGTTGGCATTTGTGTTTTTCAGAGCTTGAGATATATTATTCCAGGTCCTTCTTGCTTTTAGAATCTGGGCTGAGAAATCTGCTGATATCCATATTGGTTTCCCCTGATATGTAATCTGCTGCTTTTCTCTATCAGCCTTTAAAATCTTATCTTTATTTTGAATGTGAGGTATTTTCATTATAATGTGTCTTGGTGTGGATCTGTTGTAGTTTTGTGCACCTGGTGTTCTGTAAGCCTTTTGTATTTGATTTTCCATTTCATTTTTCAGGTTTGGGAAATTTTCTGATATTATTTCATTGAACAGGTTTTTCATGCCTTTGGTTTGTATCTCTGTGCCTTCCTCAATCCCAATAATTCTTAAATTCAGTCTTTTCATGATATCCCATAATTCTTGGAGGTTCCATTCATGACTTCTTAACATCTTCTCAGTTTGTTCAATTTTATTTTCAAAATTGAATATTTTGTCTTCATTGTCTAAGATTCTGTCTTCCATGAGGTCTATTCTGTTGGTGATGCTTTCTATTGAGTTTTTAATTTGGTTTATCATTTCTTTCATTTAAAGACATATGATCCTCCCAAACTGAATCAGGAAAATGTTCACAATCTAAACAGATCAGTTTCAAGCACTGAAATAGAAGAAGCCATCAAAAGCCTACCAACCAAGAAAAGCCCAGGACCAGATGGATTCTCAGCTGAATTCTACAAGACCTTTAAAGAAGTACTGATACCAATACTCCTCAAAGTATTTCAGGAAATAGAAAAGGAAGGAACCTTTCCAAATTCATTCTATGAGGCTAGTATCACTCTGATACCAAAACCAGACAAAGACACATCAAAGAAAGAGAACTTTAGGCCAATATCCCTGATGAACATAGATCCAAAAATCCTTTAAAAAATATTGGCAAATCACATACAAAAATAATTTGAGTGGTACAGTAGTGAGGGAGAAGAGAGGAAGGAAGGAGAGGAGGGAAAGCCGGGGAAGGACATTGGAATCAAATTCCTTGCAGGTATGATTTTGTCACAATGAACCCAGTACTATGTATAATTATAATGCTCTAATAAAGAACAACAATGATAAGCTAATAAAAAACAGACTGGAAGAATCTGGAGATATATATATATATAAAATATATAATTATATTAATGATATATGTAATATATATTATATATATAAACAATAGATCGTTCTGCCTGTGAATATCATAAGGATGTCAATTCTTTATTTACTGACCTTTGAAAATAATGCTATCTTTAGACAGTTCAAAAATCATAATTTAGAATGGGAACTTCATTTCTGCATTTATTTGGGAAAATAATAATAATAAAAAATAAGAAAAAAATAGGTTAAAGGCTAGAACTGAGAGGCAAAGAATAAACTTAATTATTTAAACTTAATTTAATAAACTTAAATTTTGTCTATAAGTGAGTTTAATGGTAACATTGCATATCAAAGAGGAAGAGGAGGATTTGCCAAAATTGGTGTTAGAAGAGTGGTAGTCATCTAGAACAATTTTTTATCTGTTTCACATGGACTTCTTACATAAAAATAAAGTTTATATAGCTTATGTTTTCAAATGTGAAAAGAGTAACCATGAAATGTACAAAGCCTGAGATTATTCATAAACCTGGACTTTCTAACTATAATATAAACACAGAGGCCATAAAAAGGTTGATACTTTATTTAAAAGTTAGGAAAATCTGCATTGCAAAAACACATTAACAATAGTGAAAACATATGAAAAACAGGGAAAATATTTGCATTTCCCAAATCACATATCACAGAAATGAAATAATTTACTCAATTAGAAGCTCCTACAAATAAATTAACATCCCCAATATCAAAAGGAGCAATGAAGACACTGTTCACAGATTAGAAAGCCACATTTTTCTTAAACATATAAAAACATGCTCAACTTAATTTGTAAAAAAAAAAAAAAAAGTATACGAATTAAAAAGAGTCCAGTTTTTACTTAGCTGATTGCAAAGTCCACAAAGCAGTTCACAGGGCTCCAGTCACATGACGAAATAAACACTCATGCATGTAGGTGGGCATGTAGGCAGGTGGGCATGTAGGTAGGTGGGCATGTAGGTAGGTGGGCATGGTAAGCAGACACTAAGTTCACACATGGTAACTTGGTGTGTCCATCCTAATCGGAAATTCATGTGCCATTTAAAAATAATTAACAGTTGAAGAAGTTTTTCTTCTACAAACACAGTTCAAAACTGACTTCCAGTACCTGAGTACTTATTGAACCAATATCTGTATAACAAACTAGTCAACTTAAGTTTACTAGTTATGGACCAGTTAAATCAGTTATGATACATCCATACAACAGAATATTATGCAGATTCTTATGTGTATGTGTACATTTATTAAAACAATTATCTTTTATAATTTTTTTGTTGTTTTGTTCTAATTATTTGTACATGAGAGTAGAATGCATTTATACTTTTTGATAGATCATACATAAATTAAGTGCAATCTCTCATTTTTCTGTGATCATTGCAGAATCACATTGGTCATGCAGTCATACATGCACATGTACATGAGGTAATAATGTCTGTTTCACTCTACTAGCATTCCTTCCTCCATACCCCTTTCTCCTCATTTCACCCCCCCCCACCTAATATAAAGTAACTCTATTCTTTCCTACCACCCACCCCCACCTTAGTGTGAATTAGCTTCTGCATATTACAGAAAACATTCCACCTTTGGTTTTTTGGATTTGGTTTATTTCACTTAGCATCATATTCTCTAACTTCATCCATTTCCCAGCAAATACCAGAATTTCCTTCTTTAAAGCTGAGTAATATTCCATCATATATATATATAATATTTTCTTTATATATAAAGAATTTCCTTCTTCTTTAAAGCTGAATAAGATTCCATAATATATACATATATATATCACATTTTCTTTATATATATATATATAAAGAAGAATTTCCTTCTTTGAAGCTGAGTAATATTCCATCAAATATATATATATATATATACATATATATATCACATTTTCTTCATCCATTCATCTATTGAAGGACACCTAGGTTGGTTCCATAGTTTAGCTATTGTGAATTGAGCTGCTATAAACATTGATGTGGCTGTGTCACTGTAGTATGCTGATTTTAAGTACTTTGGGTATAAACCAAGGAGTGGGATAACTGGGTCAAAGAGTGGTTCCATCCCAAGTTTTCTGAGGAATCTCCACCATACTGTTTTCCACAATGATTGCACCAATTTGCATTCCCACCAGCAATGTATGAGTGTACCTTTTTCCCCACATCCTCGCCAACATTTATTGTTGCTTGTATTCTTTTGCTAATTGCCATTATGATTGGAGTGAGATGAAATCTTAGGGTAGCTTTGATTTGCATTCCTCTAATTGCTAGAGATGTAAAACAATTATCTTAAAATATTTTATTAAAAATCAGTGTGCAAAAGTGCACTTCTATACTAATACATATATTCATTCATTTTTACATAAATGCTTATATGTGGATATTTATATGTGAATATTTATAATCTCTGGAAAATTGCATACAAAACAAGTAACAGTGAATGACTCCAGAAAAGATAACTAAGTGCCTATGAAAGGCATAGATTTTATATGTTTTGAAATAAATATGTACACATAAGTTTAGATATTTTATATATAAATGCATATCTTATTCAAAAATTAATGTGGTGATTAATCACACAATAGATATAAGAAAAGCTTAGTAAATTCAGTGTTGACAGTCTGTGGCACATCATTCAAGTACTATAGGATATTTGGAAATTTATCTTTTAAATTTTAATATTAACTTGTCATAAGACCAAATGGACTGTCAGAGAAGCAGCACTGAATTGATGAACTTTGGAACTAACTGCTGAGACTCTTCTGGAATTCTCATTTTGGCTTAACAGAGGTGGATATGAGGGCAGGACCCCAGGCTTATGCTATTTCCTTCTATATCAGTTTAAAAAAGGTTTATGGATGCATGTGTGTGTGTGAGTGTGTGTGTGTATGTGTGTGTGAGAGAGAGAGAGAGAGAGAGAGAGAGAGAGTCTGCTCATGCGCACATGAGAGAGAGAGGCCCAGTGGGCAACAGGCAATGTTCGAAAAAGAAGACCCCCAAACTAAGACCCACTTTCTACATATTGTCTGACTTGACTTTGAGTCAGCAAAGCATTATTGAGCTTTTCTCTCTTTCCCAGAAATGGCTGCCTTTTAGCATATAATGGAGTGATCACTCCTACAGGATTTATTTAAGAGCTGAGCAAAGGGTACATGAGGAACCTCTGGTATTGAAAAGCATGATGCTATTTTAAGGCGTGTTTATTACCGCTTGACATCACCAATGCAAAACAGGCTTGAGGATCAGGAGGGCCCTGGCAGCAGGAAAGTGTTTCCAGGATCCGCGGCCTGCTGCTGTGTTCCAGAACTGACTCAGGAGCCCGAGCTTAGGGAAGGAAGGGCCTGTTGGACTGAGAAGAAACCTGGAGTGTCCTTCCTATCCTCTCAATCTGCAAAACCCTCTGCAGTTGTCCCAACCTCAATCCCAGTCAGACCATGAACTGTTTCCTCACAAGATCACGATGCTTCACCGAACTGGAGCACACGTGTGTACTCACACACACACGACGTCTTTCTTGTTATGTCTTAAATGTTTCCATCAAATGAATCTTCCTTAACTTTGCACAGCCTGCCTCTGTGGGTCCTTCTGGACCTTTCCAGAGCCCTGAACATCTTCACTTCTGATCCGAGCCATACTTCTGTATCATGACGTCACTGTTGCCTTTTATTTTTTGAGGCACAGAAATTTGTAGAGGTTGTTTTGGATTTCATTTAGTCTAGCTTTTTTTTTTTTAATTTAAAATAAAACCAAACCAATGTGATACAGCACTACAGTAAGGAAAAGCAAAATTGTAAGGATTCAATCAGACCTCGCTTTTTGCCTGTCACCAAGTGGCAGGGTCCAGATTTGCCTTTCTGTATTAAAATCTAGACAGAATATGTGACATTTGACCACAGGATTGTGTTTCCTCTGAGAAGGTGAACTGATGAGGAAAGCCCTCTAAATAGCCCTGGTCTTCCACCTAGTCACTTTTATGACTGGGTTTGAGAGAATGTCCCCAAGCAAAGCACAGCAGTCTTGACGAGGTGAGAAGTTAGAAGTGAAGAAGACAGAGGAAGAAGCTGCGTAGAGAAAGAGATCCACACATACGCACCGAGGGTCCTGAATCTGTGCAGGCAGAGGGTAAATTTCCGTAAGGTCAGGCTCAGGAGTCCTGGGAGTCAGTGGTTAATAGCTTCCAGTGGTTGCAGAGAGCCCAAAGACACTTCAGTTCTGTCAGTCAGAGCAGGGAGATCCAGCAGCGCACCCAGTACGGATGTACAGAGGCCCCAAAGGGTGCATGCTTGGTTATGGAATTAAACTAGACCTAGAAAAAAGGCTACTCTACGCATTCACTAAGAACACTTAAAAGTTGGTCTGGAATATGAACAGAGCTTATTCTCAAGCACTCTTTCAAATATCCAATCATCAGTGCAGAATTTCCACACACGTAAATAATTTCTTTTGTGTTTCTCCTGATCAAAATGTGTTTTTATATATTTTATTTGTGAATATATATCAAATACCCAGAAGAGAATTTATACAGGAAGCATGCCATAAAATTTAGTGAATGAATAAATGTTATTTAATCCTAATTCTATATTAAATATTTATCTTATACAAACTCATATCATACAATATTGAATGATTATTAAACATTCATAGTGACACAAACTCCGGCCTCATTGCTTTGAGACTGAAAGAAGGAACATATAAATGAAAAGAAAAATATTCATTTTCAAAACATGACCTGATAAGTAAAAAAAGAAGATGAATGATCACAATTTTTGGTTGGGTTAGTTAGAAACAAATAATAATAATAGTAAAGCATGGAAAGTAAGTTTTCTATAAGGAAGAAATTGGTGACTCTTGATCAGCCAAATTAAGGAGTAGTTTTGCATTTTGCAGAAGTGTCTATTCTGCTGCCTTTCCCACAATTATCTACATAAAACCGATAGCTGAGTGTGCACTGCAGTGAAATCTCAGTATGGAAGGAGACTTGGAAGGCCCCTCAGCAGGAGTATTCAGTCCAGCAAACAAGCCCAGGTGAGAAAAGAACGTGGGGTGTCAGCAAAACCAAGGCATATGCTCTGTAGGGGTGTTGTTACCATATAAGAAGTCCAACAGGTAAAATATTTTACTTAAGAAGTCTGATATATTTTCTTTTCAATAAAATTAAGTGATTTATCTAATTCATTATTTTAGGAATTTTTGGTATATGTATATGAACAGCATTTTTCATATATTTCAGCAATTGATTTACCAGGAAAACGATATATTGCTTCCTACATTCTCCCCAGCAGGTTCCCACGTACGTTCTGATGGTGTGCTATAATGATGAAGGATTTCTGTGGGCTCACAATTCTTTTAAAGTCTACCTTCAAGGTGGCTGCCTTCTGGGGTCTTCAGCTTCACAAGCCTTGCCTCTCACAGAGGTGAGGCCCACACCTGAATCTCCAGCTGCCTTCGTGGCCAGCGCACCTCCAAGTCCATACTTCCAATCGAACGTGGAAATGCTCTGCACACCCCACTCCATCTCTCAGCTGATCCTCTTTGTGCTGTCCAAACTTTTGTAAATTGCAGCAAAATCTTTCTGTTCACCCATGCCAAAACCTTGAGAATTGTTTTACCACACACAGCTGATTTTTCCTCCTTATTTCCTCTGTAATCCAAACCCTCCTTCCAAGTCCTGCCTCTTGCCCTTCAGCCCTCTGTCCGTCGCTGGTTCAGACTCTCAGTGGATTCCCAAGCTCCCGCCCTGTCTCTCTCTTCTCCTGCTCCCTCTGGTCTTTCAGGCTACCAGTGAGATATCTCTCACAGCAGATCTAACCGTGTGGGTCCTTAGCAAAGTCCTTCAGTGGTGTTTACACCCTGAAGATCATCTGTTTGTAGTGCAGATTCAAGGTTAAGATGACTGCTTTTTAAAATCAGAGACTTCATACAAACATCCAGATTTCCAGCTTCTCTTGAAAATTCGGGCTGCATAGCAGCACTGGGATCTGCATTCCCCACGTCGCAATGACCAGCTGGGCAAAGCAGAAGATGCTGCCGAGAAAGGCAACCTCTCTATTGCCAGTACTTCCTGTGATGCTCATGCGTGCACTTACCATGTACCTCCCGTTTGTTTGGTGCTCGATGGTACCGGATATCTCTTGACTTTACAATCCCCCGACCTGCCCAGATTCTGCCTGAAGCCAGGCCTAATAAAATCTTTTATAAAATTGTTACTCTGGGTAAATTATCTTCACATTTCCTCATGTATATGAGGAGGAGAAAAGACCAGATGGTCCTCAACATAGCTAACTACAATGAGCTGGGAAAATAAATAGCCTGACCTTGCTCTTCTTCCTCCCTCCAGTCCTTCCCTAGGGCTCTTCATGGGCTGAACCAAAGCAGAAGCCTGAGTGTGGACAGTTCAGACATTATTTAAAATCCAAAATGGCCAGGGAGCGCTCTGGGCATCTAATTGATCAAAACCATAATTGTGTCCCCCTGGTGGAAGCAACACTGTCTAGGAACTTAAAATCAACAGAGCCCAAGCTCATGGAGAAAGGAAGCAATTTCTCCCAGTGGGTTATTAGGTATTGATGAGAAAAGTGGGTCTCATCTGCCTCCCGTGGGTGCTGCTGGACACTGTCTTCAGACTCTGGAGGGAGAGCCAAGGATTACCTGCGGGAATGAGGGATATGAGCTGCGTCCAGCAGGACAGTAGCATGCCTCTCGGGGCATGTTTTCTTGGCTGGTCCTGAAACTGATCTTGCACAGGTTCTCTCAAGGTAACTGTTTCCATCTTAAAACAAATTAATCCCAAAGTGAATTCCATTGACTTGAGTTCAGTGTCTCACCTTGTAAAACGAGTTCCCCGGTCTGAGGTGCAGTTTTGTGGAGTTCTGTGGATGCAGCAATCTGTCATGCACCGGAACAAACCCCAAAGGCAGGGAGGCATGTCTATTCCTGACCACTCCTGTCCCTGTGTGGGCAAGCATGACTCCCCCATTGTGAGGAGGTTGCCAGCTGTGCCCTGAGTAAATGGTGGAGGTCACTCGGCTGAGTGTCCAGAGGCCAGAACAGCTTTGTGGAGGGCCAGCAAAGCCCATGCATTCCCTACGATCTTGATTTCATGGCCACCTTGAGGGGACCCATGGCACGAGGGGCTCTGGGATAAGAAGTTAACCGTCATCCTTGGTGGATGAAATTTTCTACCTCATTACTAACAGCCTCCTTCACAAATTAAGCCTTTGGGAGGATCACACAGATCTTGTTCTCCATGCCTGTTATCACAGGTCTATCTATATTCCTGTTTCAAGGCCTCATTATCATGAACGTGTCCATCTCAAATCCATGACCGATCAGCCAATCCACTAGCCCACAGTTCACGAATCAAGTACATCCACACATTAGGCCATCTATCCTTCCAGAAAGAACATCCGGCCCTGCTGACAGGTCGCTGGTTCCACGATGACTGCCTTCTAGCTCATGCCAGTTCTAACAGTGTGAGAGAGAGAAGGCAGCACTCTGTTCTCCTGGCTCTCAGACCCAGAACCTACCCAGATTACGTGATAACTTCTAAGATTTCCCTGGGAAAAAGAAGTGAAGGTCATGCACACCACCACCTGCACCCCTCAGCCCACACCTGCCTTGGTCCTGATCTCAAACCTCTTGTTTCAAAAATATTTCCTATCAAGGCAGCCGGGCTCACAGCACTTACAGCCAACTAGAAGTTAACCTGGCCATAGCATTAGAGAGGGGCAGCAAAACATTCTATTAGAAGTATAGGTTTAAAAAGAAACATGTTTTAGAGCTACCTTGGCTTCCCTCCCATGTTGCTCTTCCAGTGAACTCACCTTTGCTGCAAGGGATAAAAGTGATGGCAGAGAAAGCAAACAGTACCCACTCATGTAAACAATCTCAGCTGTAATTCATTAACCCTGCTACTCTCACGTCCAAGAGAAAACAATGTCCCATTTATTAGCTTCCAATCCCAAGTTCATGTTTGTCTTTCAGTTCTGGCCATTATTGGGCAGTAAAAGGGAGAGGGGGTCCTATTACCAATGACGTCTCTGAAGTGAAGCTCCACTTTACACCAGCGGGGCTGGTTGTCGTCACGGCTACTGGAGTAGCGCCCTAGTCTTCCCATTATTCCTATTTCCTACCTACCTACTAAAGAAACTAAAAAAGCGCACATTACTAAGGCACCACCTTAGTAATTTTCTCATTACCACATCTTTACTAAGAAACAGCACTTCCTGCCGGGCACAGTGGCACATGCCTGTAATCCCACCGGAGGCTAAGGCGGGAGGATAGCAAATTGAAAGCCAACCTCAGCAACTTAGTGAAGCCCTAAGCAACTAGCAAGACCCTGTCTCTAAATAAAATATAAAAAGGGATGTGGCTCAGTGGTTGAGCACCCCTGGTGTCGACCCCCAGTAGCAGTACCTGCCAAAGCCTGGGATACTGTTGGTGTTTGAGATAACCATAGGTGGTCTACAAGACGACATCCAGTGCTATTCTAACCAGGCAAATAATGATACTAAAAAATATGCAGTGGTATTCTAACCAGGCAAATAATGATACTAAAAACTAACCAGAATGAGAAAATTTTTTCCTTTTATATTTTCCTTCAATCCTCTAATTCCACCTGGAAAAAAAAAAAGGTCTAATTGGGGGGGTCCAGACTTCCACACCTAATGCTTTACAATGCAGAGCACAGGCCTTGTGCTCAGAACGTTTGGCGGGCCACATCCAGCTAGACCCAAATGACACTGGTGTGAGTCTGTGGTCTGTTTATGGAAGATGATACCAATTTATAGTAGTGATAATGACATTCCGCTTTTGAGAAATTTAAAATTTAAAAGGAAGACGTTTTCAAGAAAAATAAATAAAGGATGGAGCAAGTAACAGCCCAGGTACTGCATGAAGGCCATCAAAGTCTACAAAAGCAAACTAGAGGAGGAAGATCTCCAAGCACTGCTGGAGGGAAATGGAGAAGCCCTGACTGCTCCTGGCAGGACTCAGGCCTGAGCTAGGCGTGGCCCCACCCTGGTGGGGCTTTGGGCACAGGCTGTGTATCTGTGTAGGAGGTCGGGAGTTTGGAGATTTCTTGTGTATCCCATGTAAAGATTATATTATCGTCAAATCCATCGTGTGTACAAACATACGTGGAAGCACATATTTTATAGAAATGCACACATATGAACCCATGTACTGTTTATGTGTACACATATAGTCCAGTAACCCTTGATACATGGACTTTATAGTGCTGTGATTCTAATTTTAAGACTAGATGTGTGTGTGCACCTGTACACACTATTTTTTTTTTTTACTTTCAACAATCATATTTAATCCTGAAATTTCTTCTATAACGTAAGTCATTTCCTTCAATTAAACATATGATGCTCTGATTCATGAACACCATGTCCTCAGCTATTTCTGCTAATTCACTCTCTGGATTGTTTTCTTCTGAGGACTTAAGCTTAATCAACTCATTTTATTGAAGGAAATGTGTCTGGAGATTCTGTTCTTCAGAAAAAATAGAAGTAATTGAGCTTTTGTGGGTGGGAATAGAAATGCCTTTGTTAAACTTCATTAGTTTTATTCATCTAAGATTAATGGTAAAAAAAAAATTGTATTTTGTGTACTTGTTTTTATTTCTCATAAGTTATATTATATCATTGTTAATTTCATATTAAACAATCAACTACGTAAATAGATCAAAATAAGGCTTAAACCTACTTAGCACAATTTACTTTTCTTTCGCCATTGGTAGACATTTTTTTACAGCATTTAAAAATATAGTAGAAGGGTATAACTTTCAGGATCATCGCTTTACCAGTTTTTCATTTTCTGACATTTCTCTGCATCTCCCTGTATTTACTAGAATCTTATGCACTGGAAATGTTTCCAGTGGGTCACTGAACCTCAAAGTACCCCAGATATTTCCTAAGGTACAGTGTATTCTTCGTCTTCCTTCTATTCTTTCCCTTTGTGGAATTGGAACTAAAATGGTTGTGGCTTTTGAACATGAGTTATTGTGTAAACAGGCATCTTCTAGAGTTGCTTTTGGATTATTAAGAGTAATTTCATTTTTCGCCCATTCTCATTTTTTTTACAAAAAGACAATTTTGCCATGTGCATAAATACAGAAGAGCAAACTCTGAGAAAGAAATTAGTAATTACTGTAGAATAAACAGATGTACACTTTGGCAAATATTGAATCTTTCAGGGAAAAAAAATGTTGGTCCAGTTAATTCCCATGTTCAAAATCTTCATTCTTTGGTACAAAACACATTTTGTAAAGCACATTTTTAAATATAGTAAATGTGTTTTGATATTGAGTCTGTGTTTTGGTCTTGCAGCTGTAACATCCTGGGACCGGGAACCACTGTATTCCTGTCAGGTGTATATTTTCAATCACTCAGCCAGCACAACAAAAGCCGTGTTGATCATATGGGGAGTTTTCTCTGTACTCCCCACTTAATTTTTTTTCACCTAAAGTACAATTGACATACAGCAAAAGCATATCGATCAGAAACTTCTTCATTTGTAAGACATAAATTATGCTAAAATATAGCTTTTGATGATAGCTTCTATTCAAGAACAAAATTTTTAAATGGCTCTTATTTACAACATCCAATGTGAATTTTGCATTTATTCTCAAATTAAGACTTTCCATATGGATCTCTCATAACCTACTTTTGGTTTTCAGATAGTTTTTCAATTTCAGATTCAAGTAGCTGAAGAAACTGTGGAGTAAGGAAGCTCTCTTTACATAAAAGAGAAACTGCATAATAAGGTCAGGATCTCACTGACATTAAAAATCGTTGCGTACTATCACACTCTATCACTATCTACCCGAGTGGAGGCTTTCCATCAAGATAAAGATGGCGGGAAATTAAATGAAAAGGAGCAACTGGACTTCAAGACTGGATTAGCCAAGAGTCTAAGGCATTTATAACTGGGAAGAAAGGTTTTCTAGAAAGAGATAGCAAAAATTAATCTAGATTAAAATTTCTTCCAAGAAATTTTTCCTCTTCACTGTTCAATTAAATTAAAATCAAATTGCAAGTTGAATTATTGGTTCAAATGAAAGTAAACCCCAAAGGATTGGAAATGGCTCATCCTACCATATTGTTGGGTTTTGTAATCCATTTTTTTACATATTTGAGGAACTAATTTCTCAGAGCAGGGGTAGAGTGCTTGCCTTACGTGTGTGAGGCTATGGGTTTGATCCCCAGCACCACCAAAATAACTAAGTACATAAATAGGGATCAGAGCTCAGAAGGTAGAACATGTATTACAGAAGATTTCTAAAACAAGAACAAATATAAATAAGAGGTAGTACTAATATTAATTATTGTTTCTGGCATTTTAAATTGTATTTGGAGAAGGAAATCTTTATCTTGTAAAAGAACTGTTTGTTGTTGTTGTTGTTTTGTTTTGTTTTTGTTACTAAGGATTTAACCCTGGGGCACTTTACCACTAAGCTACTCCCTATCCCTATATTAGGTCCTAACCAAGTTGCTGGGCCTGGCCTTGAAATTGTGAGCCTCCTGCATCAGCCTCCCAACACTCAGATTACAGTTGTGTACCACAACACCCTGTTGAGGACATTTTGATGTGACAATAACACTAGGCAAAAAGGCAGTATAAGCAAGTCTTGGAGATCATGCTAATCTGAAGTGCCGTTTTGTGTGGAGTCCAATGCTGGGTGAGGGCTGTTAGGCTGCTTCTCAGCATGACTACCTGTCTTCCTGTCCTTGTCCAAAGCAGGAGCACCCATTCTCCTTTTCCATTTCCTTTCTGTATATGCTGCCTCGTCACATGACAACTGACATTCCAGTAGTTCAGAGTCAGGCTGCCTCTGTGCACTTGAAAGTCATTGATTGAGTTCAGTGACTTATCTCCCTTCCATCCCCAAATTTGATTCAAATAAAAATAATACTATCAGCAACTAAAATCACAATAGCTAGTTTCCGCTGCACATGCATGTGCTGGATACTCTCCTGCGTGGATGTCATTTATTCCTCATCAATTCCCAGTTACAAGGTGACAGGCATAAAAAGTCAGGAAATTTATGTCAGGTCACAAAACCAGCAAATGGAGTAGTCAAGGTTAGACCCCAAAGCCCCTGGAGTGAGCCCCACACTACACTGCCAAAAAGGACACCAACAAGAAGAAATCATTAGGAGTGGTGTAAGTGAGAAAGGGTCCATCCAGTTTTCAAAACTTCTAACGTATCCGTAGGAAACAGACCACAGATTGATGGAGGTAACGTAACGACCAGAGCAGGGATTGGCCATGGAATAATAGTCTTCAGAATATTTAACTTCAGAAATGCCTGCGGTGTGCCTAAATAGCCATGTTCCCTCCACTAAGACACAGTGTGGTGCACGACTTCCTCCTCATCCTAAGTGGACTACCGTATCAATCCTGAGCAACCCGGGAAGCGGAGGGATTGAATGCAGGGAATCAATTACATAGGGGATGGTGTGACCGAGAAGCCACACAGAAGAGAGGGCTAAAGCAAGATGCAGGGCCAAGGTGGTGTCCCCAAGACTAAGGGCCTGTCTCTCAGCTGAAGCTTCTGGCCACGGAAAGTTGAAGATGCTTCTGGAGAGACTATTCGAGACCTGGAAAGAGAGGAGGAAAAGTCCCTTCATCACTCTCCCCAGGTCCCAGTCTGCTGCCTCTTACATCCCATTGGCCAAATCCAGTGAGTCTTCCTGGGCGAGGCCTGGGACAGCGGCTGCCAGATTTGGCCTTCCTATGATACAGAGCAGAGCAAGGCCAAGGAATGACTGAGAGCACACACAGGCTCAGGACCAGCACGGAGATTGCTAAATAAAGCTAAAGGCCTTCTTGGCAAGCAATCCCAGCCTGGGCGTCAGGGCCAGAGATAAACAGCATGAGGCCTGAGGTAACCCCAGATTCTCAGCTTCATCAGTCACGGGACCTGGGCTCACCTGTCTTATTTATCTCTTGCACACTCAAAACAGAAGCCCTCACTTGGCCTCCTCCAACCCAGGGAGGACCTTTTGTGTAAACTGGCCTATATGACTGCAGAAGAACCACAATATCTCTTGTTCAGAATCATCAAACATGTTTTTCCTTCATGAACACGAAAGGCCAACTGAAATTCAGAAAGAGATCTGGGGAAAATGCTATACAAAAGAGAAGGACCAAACAGAACCTGACCTTGGAGACAAAGCAATACTGCAGAAGAGAAATGTGAAGCAATTCTAAGATGATTTCAAAGGACACAGACAGCACCTGCATCCATAAAACTGGAATAGACTTCTGTAGAAAAGAAGCAATCAAAAGAAAAAGAAAATGTTCTTGAAAAGCATCTCATAAGGTTTAGATAAAAACTTCAAACAGGATGATTCAAGGAATCAACATTGCCAAAGTTGAAATCATTGACTTGAAAGATAAAGTGGACTGAATCTCCTAGAATAAAAACAAAAGCAGAAATAGAATATATTAGAGAAACTCAAAGCCCCACGTAGCCAAAATAGGATCCAAACAGGTAAGAAAATAAGGATGAAAGTAATAATGGTAGAAGGATCTTTCCAAGTTCAAGGAAGATATGAGTTCTTATGCTACTAGAGCTCACAAAAACATAGGGGGGAAATTGGCAGTGCTATCCCTGAAGACAGAACGATGGAAGCAGTCGTAAGAGGAGAGCCGGGCTGAGGGACAGTTGCCACCAGGATATTTAATTTAAGAGTGTGTACTCTTCGCTGTACCTGGCACAGTAGCTAAATTCCTCGACAGCGTTCTCTCTGTGCTCTGAGTCATGTTGAATGGCGTGCAGAGGGGCTCATTAAGGCCACCAAGGCACAAGTGCCTACTACGTACCTGGCCATCACCACGCTCCATGAGGTTCGAAGCCCGGTCAGTGTTTCCCTCTGGAGGAACTCTTGCTCTGAGCATTCTTTCTTTCTGAGCTCATGCTTAATATTTTGATTAAGCAGTTGGATGCTTCGACTGAAAGTAAGCACAGAGTTGGCTCGCGTCTAAAGAGGCTTGGCCTGCAAGTTGCTGGACAGCGGTCTGCATCAAGTCACGGTGATCTTACGCCAATGAGGATCTCTCTTTGGTTGTATAAATGTCAAGGAAAATGAGAAGAGCCTGCTTCCTCAATCTCAGGCTGCTGTCTTTAAGCCGCCTGACCTCTTGAAGTCTACTGGACATCTTGGCTATGGAGGGACAGGGACAGGGAGAAGATTGAGGGAACTCCTGGCTCCTCCCTGACCCCAAGTATGATTGCAGGTACTTTCTTTCAACCCAAGTCACTCCTCTCATATCCAAGAACCTAACTTGTACACATTGAAAACGCTTATAATCTAAAAAGGACATATTCGTTATATAAAATAAAAAAGCAAATATAAAAGATTACCCAAAATTCAATTACCTAGAAGAAATCACTTATTTTATGAGGTGCCTTGCATAGGTTTTTTTGTATTTCTTTTCACTGAAGGACATCATTAATATCTTTCAATGTCAATGAACAGGCTTTTACATCATCAGCTTTTAAAAATGCATATTTCCCTATTGTACAGATATATCAAAATGAATGTAAGCTGAACCAAACTATGGAAAGGGAATAAGATTTACAAGTCATATGCAACAAAGGGTATGAAATCCAAACTGTTTAAGGAATGGAAACAGCTTAATAGCAAAAGAAAAAGTTAGATTAAAAAATAAGCAAAGGATCTAATAGACATGTTTTAAAAGATATATAAATGTCCAACAGGTAGTTTAAAAAATGTTCACCATTACTGACTGCTGGGGGTGGGGGCAAATAAACCCATGAGATATCGCCTCATACCTCTTAGAATGGCAATTATCAAAACACCAATAAATTGTTGTTAAAGATGCAGAGAAAATTCTTATACATTGTTGGTGGGAACATAATTTGTAAAACTGCTATGGAAAACAGTAAGGAGGTTCCTCAAAAATTTTAAATAGAATTGCCATATGATCCAGTAGTCCTACTCTGGGTATGTATCCAAAGGAAATTAAGTTACTGTCTTAAAGAGAGACATATATTCCGGTATTTATTGCAACACTGTTTACAGTAGACAACATAAGTAAACAATCTGTGTTCATTAATGGATGAATGGACAAAGCAAATGTACAAATACATGCATATGTGTATAAATATATATTACTTTAGTCAACTTTTTATTACTGTAACAATTACATTAATAAGAGGAAAGGGATTTTTGTCAATGTGTGCATATTTTAATATCACTTAGATCCTGTACCAACAATGCTAGAAACATCTGAGTAACCCCGTTTCCCAATGTACAACCTAATTGAACAAGTTATCGTAATTCACTTTGGGTAAAGAATGAGGACATTGTTAACATATATACTTGTTCTAGTGCTAAAGGATCATTCTGCTTGGGAAACCAGCCAACTCTGTTCAGTGGTCTGGGTCTCGACGTGGATCAAGTCTGGAAACTATGCAGGGGCTGGGAATATTTTTATTAAGATGACCCTTCTCATAGTTGCTGTGACCAAACCTTGATTTCTCCTTAAGATTTATTTGGTCTCATAGTTTTAGAGATTTTAGTTCATGGTCAGTTGGTCCCATCTTTTTGAGCCTATGATGAGGCAGCACATCATGGCAGGATGCAAGTGATAGCACAAAATTGTTCACCCTATAGCCAGGATAAAACAAAGAGAGCAAGAGGGAGAGACTGGGGTCCCACAATTCCCCTTGAGGGTACACCCCTAATAACCTAAGGAACTCCCATCTCTTTAAGTTCCACCACCTCCAAACAGAGCCACAGGCTCATGACCAAGATTTTAGCACATGGGCTTTTGGGGAACATTCCAGATCCAAACTACAACATATGTATATAATAGAATATTAGTTATCCTTTAAAAAGAGCAAAACATTCCCATTTGTGGCAACATGGATGTGCTTAGAGGACATTATGCTAAATAAAACAAATCAGAAACAAAGGAAGGAAGGAAGGAAGGAAGGAAGGAAGGAAGGAAGGAAGGAAGGAAGGAAGGAAGGAAGGAAGGAAGGAAGGAAGGAAGGAAGGAAGGAAGGAAAAGGAATTCTTTCATTTGTGTGTGTAATTTGAAAATCTAGGCTCAGAAACAGAGTGTAAGGTGGTTATGAAGGATCTGGGTGACAAGAGAAGTAAAAAGATATTAATCAAAATCATAAACTTTCATTTATAAGAAGCTTTTAAGTTCTGCAGACATGATGTATAGTTAATAGTATTGTATTCTTGAAACTTGCTGAAAGAATAGATCTTAAGTATAACACCCTCATGCACACAGATGACAGCCATGTGAGGTGATTGATATGTTAATCAGCTTGATTGTGGCAATCATTTCACAATGTATATACACATCAAATCATCAGTCGTACAACATGAATATGTAAGCTTTTATTTGTCAGTTATAGCTTAATGAGGCTGAGGAAATTTTAATGTAGACAATTTCTTATGGTTGGATATTTTGGATATTTTCAAAGAAGGAAAGCATTTTGTGAAAACAATATGCTAATAATTGACTATTATGATTTTAATTATCTTTTTGATTATTTCATAAAACCAGTTACAAAAATAAAAATTCCATTCTAAACTAACAGTTACATATTTTGAAATTATATGATTTTTTTTTTTTGTCTTATCCTGATGGTCAAAATTCAGTCTGCTCATAGTAAAAAATTTGAAAAATGTAGAAAAATATGTTGAAGACTTAGTCTTACCATAAAAACTGACCCCTGTTATGTGTTCGATTCTATCTGAAGAATTAACTGTTACACTAACCTCAGAATTAGGACATGTTATAACATACACTTCCTTGTTTTTCGTATTGTTCTATTTCTTTCATTCCTTTTGTTTTACTAATTTACATCCTCAAGTGATGACTTTAGGAAGGGAGCATCTTAGAAAACGTTCTAAGCCTCTTTTATTTTGCCCTTATCATTAATAGCTGAGGTATAAAGCCTAAACTTACAATAATCGTTCTCAAAACAGATGAGACATAAACTAGATTTGGGGGAATAAAAGGAAGTTCCCTAAGAAGAGCAAGAATAAAAATGTTCTCAAAGTAAAAGTCTTCAGCTGTCAATTGCAAAGAGCGTTTGGGGCCAAGGTCTCCTTCCACAGGGAGAGCAGCAGAAGAAAGGTTCAGGTGGCAGGTAGGACGTGAAAGCAGTAAGGCAGACCAGGATCTCTCCCAAGTTGATGGGCCATTGTGTGTGGATGTAATTATTGTAAGAATCTAAAGTCAGGACTTCCAGATTCCAGCACGTACTAGAAGCTTAGTACATGTTACGTGAATGAAGACAGTTTGGCACTCACCAGATCATGAGCTTAGAAGGGGTTGAGTCGGAGTGAGAAAGAGGTAAGGAAAAGGACGAGACATTCTTCAGTCATGATGAGTTTTAGGCATGTTGCTTGTCCAGCACACAAACTTTCCTGTAGTAGTCACGGATTTCAAACAGTTTGTCCGGGCTGGGGGTGTAGCCCAGTGATAGAGCACTTACTTGTGTACTGTGCGTGAGGCCCTGGGTTCAATCCCCAGTACCAGAAAAAATAAATAAATAAAAGTTTGCCCATTCTGTCACCTCATTTCCCTTTGAGAACAGCATCGTATTGTAAAGTGACTTGTTTTAGCTGGGAATGTCCTATGGTTTATGAATATCACATCCTAAATAGGAATCTCTTTCCAGAAGTAAAAATGTTTATCGAAGTGTTAAAAGGCCTCTACTAAAGTCCTTTAGTTGTGTTAAAAATCAAGATTCTGGGCCCTTTTTAAACTTCTGCATCAGTGTCCCTATATGGTCTTGAGAAAGTCAATTAATTGACACATGTCCACGTTATGTTATGTTATAAGATTAACATAGAGTCCTACATGTTTCAGGCTCTCAGCAAATATTATTAAGAAAAATAAAATTACAAAAGCAAATTGCAGAGCAATAGTCCAACTCAACAATTTAGCCCTAACATTATATAACATGATTCACTTCTCCAGGGACTTCCACATGTATTTTCTGATGGAATATAGTGGTATTGTGTTGGTATGCTTCAACTAACAACAGAGAACCCAACCGGTTAAACAATAGTCATTGGCAAAGTTTCTAAAAATATGAAGGTTTTTTTTTTTTTTTTTTTCCCCTACTGACTGATCTGGCAGCTCAGGGATTTCATTAGGGAACCTGACCCTCTGCTCTGCTTTCCCCAGTGTTAAATCCATCACGGCTGCTTTCCTTGGTCAGTGATTATGAACCCAGTTGAATTCTCTCTCCCCTAAAAATTCTTTGAGATGAAGAAGGAAAAGATGTCCCAGAAATCTCTCACTGCCCCCAATTCCAACCCACGCCTGTTGCTGAATCAAGAATTCGCCGAGGGATGTGATTGCTCTGATTTGGGTTAACTAAGCAGAGCTCACCTCTGGAGCTGATGTGCGTCTAATGGGAAGAGGAGGGGAAGGCGTCAGAACAAAATCAGAACATTTTAGGTCAAAGGAAGGGAGGGCGAGTGTCAAGCAGGCACTGAACAACCTCTATGCTGGTGGTTTCTTGCTGGCTACCAGGAGAACTGAAGAATCGGACAGCCATCCCACAATGACAGCATTGTAGACTCATGGTGTTTTGTACTGGAGGGCCCAGAGAAATGCTTTAGTTTAATGATCTTCTTTCACAACGGAGGAAACAAAGATATCTAAAGGTTGAATGCTTACCCTCTGTCACGCAGGCGGAGCTGGTAAGAATACTCCAAATATTTAGTCGAAAACTCAAGTCATTAGTCAATTATATACCCTGTCTCTGATGTTCCTGTTCAGAACCAAAAAATGGTGACATTCTAGAATTGGGTCATTAAACTATGTAATTATTAAAGAATAACTTCTATTATCATTTGATTATTACCAACATATCACTATACTTGATTTTAGGAAAAGTTTCTATGACCCCCTCTTTACCACAAAAACAATGATTTTCTCTAAGAAATGCTGTATCTTGGATCCCCTCCACCATTACAACTCAGAAGAATGGGCAGAATTTATGAGTAGCAGAATTAGAATACATACAAAGTAGGAAAACTATTAATTTGTTTTAGAATGCCCCCAAACTTTCCATTTGGAATTATTTATATTGTTTTCCTATTTTCAGAGCCATTCTAAAGTTTTCTGTATCATAAAAACCATTAAAACTAATGTAAACCAAACACAAGCCATGAAATTATGTCAGCAGCTCTGATTTTCAAAATGTGTATTTTCCCAGATGCAAAATAGCAGAAGTACAGAAATAAGTTCCATGTAGGAAATAAAAAGTTTATCGTACAGGAAAAACTCATTCCTTGCCTGGAATCTTTTTCAGTCTCTGACATAAAGGGACCATATGTTGCTTTCCTGAACGGTGATGTTTCTGTCACCAGTGATCTTGCTAATGTGCTTTAGCCTTTCATGAAGCAGTAAGAGGATTCTAAGAAATGATCAGTGAAATATTCCAGAAACAATATGTGAGACAAATGAAAGTAGACATTTCCAAAGAAGAAAGGACGACAAGCCCTAACTATTGCTACAAAGCCATTAAAACTTCTGGCAAATTACAATCATTACAATTCCCAGTTGGTGAATTTTTTAATGTACCACCTTGAACTGAGAAATATTTCCAGGAAATATTTTATGTGACATGAGCCCAGGCATAAAAATTAAGTCATCAATATGGGAGGGCAGCAGTTGCCACTGCTTTGGACTTCGCTATCAAATAATAATTTACACTCTGAGTCAGAAGACATTAACATCCGTTTTCTCATCATTCATCATTCATCTTCTGCTTTTCTCCATGCTGATGAGATACAAAAACAAACAGAATGTAACCCTCTGATAAAATGTGAATAACGAAAAATTAAAAATCAGTCACTACATAGTCGAAGCAAGTATTTTTGGAGGAAGAAAGAATAAACATCAACGATAAATTTAAAATTCTTTGAGACAAAGTGACTGCTTTTATAATTGCATAATAACCTAATTAAATGACATAATAACAAATAAATTACATAACAATTTAAAAGGATTATGTAATTACAATTCCAAAAGGCGTTTACACATTCCAGGCTGACCCTAGATATGTTTATGTTATTTTAAATCATTTCAAAAAATGCATTGCTTTGAAATTAGTAGTTATTACATGTTGATATTTCAAGTTATAACATGCTTATGATGATTTTGTAGTGACTGCATGCTGATGATCCTAGCATTTAATTCTGCTCTAGCAGAATTAAAGCAACAAAACAATCCGTTGACAACCATAATTCTTCATGGGTATGTAAAATCATGGACACATTTCCAGCTGTTATGCACCTTGCTTTTGTGAACCACATTTATTATAATCAGTCTTAACATTTGTTCAGCTTTGCCAAGAAAGGTGTTGTGTTTGGAAATCCAAATATAATAAGAAAGTCATTTCTTTGAACCTCATTTCTGAAAGCTTAGCAATCACTTTACTAATCTCAATTACACACCTCATAGGCCAATTAGGTCCCTTTCTACAAATTGGAAATTCAGATCAGAAATAAAACAGGCTTCACTGGTCAAAATTCAAACCCGAAAGATGGAAGGATCGACAATAGCATTGATACGGCTCAACACGGGCCTCCAGGAAGGTCATAGGGCAAATGCTGTTGAAATACTCTCTTGTGCATTTTTTTTTTCCTTCTTGATTAAGTGGTTCCATTCCTCACAGCCATCTGTCATTACTGACTCAGGACGAGAGGAAACAATTACCATAGCAAAAGGAAGAAGACACTTGTGAGGCACAGGAAATCATGTTTATCACACCATTCCATCTTCCTCCTGTGAATACAAGAAATGGTCTCTCCCAGGTCCCAGGCACTTGCACCTACATGGGACACTGCATTTGTGATGTGGCCAGGGAGCAGTACCTGTTTAGTCCTCACCACTGCATGCCCTGTGAGATCTCTCATCCAGTCTCTACTCTCCATATTGCCCAAGCAGAAGAGGCACATGGTGGAAACCCTTAGCTCACTGAGTTAACCTTGGAGGAGACATTCCCTCTCCTCATCCCTGCAAGTCTGCACTGGTCTTTGCATGAGTACAAGATGGCATTTTTTAAATTAAATCCTTGGGATTTGTTATCCAAATACATGATATATAAGAGATGTTTTCCCTTGATGGGAAGTCCATAAACTCTGGGAAAAAAAAAAAAAAAAAAAAGATTCAAAAGGAAGCAGAGAAGAATGGGGTTGACTGTGTAGGACCAGGACAACCAATGAAGATTTTAAGAATAAATCCTAGAAGGAGGAAGAGAGGCAATAAAACATCCAGTTGTATCCTTCCAGAGACAGAAGAGGGGCATACTTTCTCTTTGCTTTAGAGTGCAGTGCAGGAAAACAAGATTCAAAGTGAATTTTTGCTTTTAGTGTAATATTGAAAAAATATGGTACCAACCAGACAATAATTTTTTAATAAACAATAAACTTTCTTTATTCTAATTAGCTATACATGACAGTGGAGTGTACTTTGAAACATCATACATAAATGGAGTGTAACTTCTCATTCTTCTGGTTGTATATGATGTGGAATCACACTGGTTGTGTAGTCACATATGCACATAGGGTAATAATGTCCAATTCATTCTACTCTCCTTCCTACCCCCATCCGCCTTCCTTCCCTTCACTCCCCTCTGTCTAATCCAAAGTACCTCTATTCTTCCATAGTCTCACCCCAAATCTTAAGGATGAGTAAGAACATTTCAGAGAGAACAGACTGGGCTGGGTTTGCAGTCTGCATATGGTATAGAGGATGCTGAAATTCTCAGGGACCACAGTAGAGGTGAAGGAAAGTTCTAGAAGTTCTGAGTACACTCAGACTAGCCGAGGTCCATGTTAAAATAAGAAGTTAAGTTTTTACAAGTCAGCAGAAACTTAGAAAGGACTGGGACTGAACTTCCTCTGAAAGAACCCCACATGCTATTGGATCCCACCATTTCCACATACCTCCGCAGTAATATTGGAGGTTAGCAAGGCGCCAGAGACGAGGGAACTCAAGTTTCTATATCTGTCCCACCAGAAGATGTGTCTATCTGTGGTTTAGAAAGGGTGAACAGGGAATGAACTTCCAGGGAATTAATAAAACAGCCTTGAAAGTGTTCATCTTGGAAACTGAGTTGCTTATTTACCCCCACAAGGCAGAGCTAGTCATATAGTGGGCTTTTTGTTAATGTGTTAACAAAAACATAATGTTGAGGCTCATTTTGACATGATCGTAAAGTATGGAACTTAATCTGCTCCAATTCGTTCCCCAGTACTTTTCCTTTCCCCGACCTCTTCCCTCCCCTGTTCTCATTACTCTGTTCTTCCAGTCTTTCTTCTATTTATTTATAGTTTTTAAAAATAATGCATTCTAAACATGCATAAAGGTGAAATTCAGCGTGGTATATTCATAGATGTACACAGAACCGTTTGGCCAGTTGATTCCACTATTCTCTCTTCCCATCCGTCTGGCCTGCCCCTTCATGCCCATCCTCTACCCCCCTGACCTCTCCTGTGTTTCCATGGGATTCCCCACCACCACTTTTTTTCCCTTGTTTTGGTCTAGCTTCCACGTATGACAGAAGACATTCAACCTTGGATTTTCCCAGTCTGGCTTATTTCTCTTAGCATGATGTTCTCCATTTCCATCCTTTTACCAGCAAAAGGACATAATCTCATTCTTCTTCACAGCTTGATAAAATTCCATTGCACAAATATAACCCATTTTCTTTATCTGTTCATCTGTTGGTGGGCACCCAGGCTGGTTTCTTAATTTTGTTATTGTAAATTGTGCTGCCATAAACATTGATTTTGCTGTATTTCTATGGTATTCTAATTTTGGATCTTTTGTATATATATACCAAGGAGTGGGATAGCTGGGTCATATGGTGGTTCAATTCCTAGTTTTTTTTGTTTTGTTTTGTTTTGTTTTTTTGTTTTTGTTTTTTGTAACTTTCTTATAAATTACTATTTTATTATTTTAAAAATGCTCTTTTGGGCTTCAGTACACATATATTTTTACCACATGACAAAATTATGCTCATAGATGAAGGAAAATAAAAATAAATAAATGGGTTAAAATATTTCTAAAACTACTTCATATTAAAAATCTGATACACCTGAATCCATTTTTGACTCAGAGTGATCAATTTTTTGTTTTTCCTTATGTAACATCATTCTCTGTGCATTTCTTTATTTTTTTTTGACACCTCTTTAAGGGATCTTACCACTTTCCAGAGCAGCTGCTCTACTTGCAGTCCCACCAACAGTGTACAGATTTCCTTCCTCCCCACAACCTCGCCAGCACTTACTGTTGTTTGTATTTTTGATCATTGCCATTCCGACTGGAGCAAGTTTAAATCTCAGTGTTGTTTTGATTTCCATTTCCCTGATTGCTAGAGACCATGAATATGTTTTCATGTATTTTTTGGCCATTTGTGTTTCTTCGGTTGAGAAGTGTTCGTTTAGTTTATTTGCCCATTTATTAATTGGGTTATTTATTTTCTTGTGGTTAAGATTTTTGAGTTTTTTATATATCCTGGATATTAATCTAAGGAGCACTCTATAGGTCTTTTCTCATTTGGTAGCTCTCTTTTTTTCTTTTTTTTTTTTTTTTTTTTAAATATATTTTAGTTGTCAATGGACCTTTATTTTATTTATTTATATGTGGTGCTGAGGTTTGAACCCAGGGTCTCACACATGCCAGGCAAGTGCTCTACCACTGAGCCACAACCCCAGCCCGGTAGCTCTCTTTTTATGCTCTCGTTTCCTTTGCTATACAGAAGCATTTAATCTGATTTCATCCCACTTATTGATCCTTGATTTCATTTCTTATGCTGTAGATGCAGCCATCTCATACTCAACAAAGGTGCTAAAAACATATGTTGAAGAAAATATACATTTTTTTTAAACAAATGGTGTTGGGAAAACTCAATGTAGAAGAATGGAATTTGATCCGTAACCTACACCCTGCACAAAAGTCAAAAGCAGATGGAAGACCTAGGAGTTAGACCAAAACTCTGCAATTGCTAGAAGAAATGTAGGCCCAACACTCCAACATCTTGGCACAGGCATTTGTGTCACACAGCGTTTTACATATGAAGAATCCCACAATTTTTTCTGTGCTCATCCAGACTGAAAGCTTGGGAGAAAGATGAGATCAATCATAGATAATAATGGAGGGGATCACTAAGAGTTTAGAGAATTGACAAGAAGGTTTAAGGAACTGGGCGTGGGCTGGAACCTAGTTATGCTAAGAAAGGGCAGGGCCCACGGCAGAAGCAGTCTGAGGACAGCGTCCATCACTTCTGGAAATTGACGATCACCCACCATTTCCAGCTCTGAGTTCCTGGGAAGGAACACCTGATATGTTGAGTGTGGTCAAGGGCTTCCCTCAGGAAAGAGAGGGAAGGTAACTTTATTAACCATTTCGGATTAAGGGGAAGAAGTGATTTCTAACAGGAAACTGTAGGATCCTGCTTTTTAAAACAAAATAAATTCTCAGGGAAGAAAAAACAGAGTCCCATAAATATCTGCCTTGTCAAGCAAAATATACCACTGACTTTAGAAACAGAAGAATTTACTTTTTTGCCTTACTTAACTCCACCTTCCAAGTTCTCATTTATATCACCTAACAAAATACAGTATTGACTCCTCAAGGGTTCATCTTCTGAATCATGGTCTTGTTCATGGTCTTGTCATTGCCTCCAACTCCCCATCAAGATAGTAATGAACTCTGGTCCAACACCATCGTATGTCCCAAAGTCTGGGCCACTGTATCTTAGATGCTAAGCCAAGGTCCTGGTAAAGCCTACTCTTCATAGATTGTGTACAAAGCTCCCTATATCCTACAGTCAATTGTTCAAAGAAAAACAAGCAGGACTCTGCAGAAAGTCTTGCTTATATTTTTTTCCTTGATGTTTGTTTTCTAAGAATTAAATTCCACAAAACTTCGATGTGATAGAAGATAACAAAGGGGGTCTGGGAAGTTGTTTAACCATGCTGAGTCAAATAGATACTAAGATGCCACTGCAACTGTGATTCCAGGGGGACCAGCTACTACTCAAGCTGGCATCAGACCTTGGCATCATTCACATGATTCTGATTCTGCAGGAATGCAAGATGCTAGAGTTAGGGGGTCATGCAAGCATCCCCCAAGATTTCCAAGGAAGACCTGGGAGCCCAAGCAAAGTGTAAGAGGGTCAAAGTCCCAGGAGGCTGCCCCTGTTTAGGCAATGCATGAAGCTGTGGAGGTGAAGACAATGCTGGAATGGAAAGCCCAGAAGTTAAGAGATGCAGGTAATGTAGACTATTGAGAAAAGTTGCAGAGAGTCAAGCTGAAAGATAGCCCATGTGCACTGCAACTGGCAAGGCCAAAGGGGCAGAGCTGCCCAAGCCCTTTGAAGAATACACTGCATTACCATGTGTCCTAGATGCTGTAGGAGGAATTCTGGGACCTATTGGACCAGCTGGGTTTCAGTCTTGTTTCGGTTCCATCTCTTCTTTCTGTGCCCCTAATATTCCCTTTTTTGATTGGGAGTGTTTACTCTGTGCCATTGTATAGCACAAACATGTAACTTGGTTTTGATTTTTATAGGAGCTCATTGCCAAGAGATTGCCTTTACTGTCAGATGAGACTTTGGACT
Source organism: Sciurus vulgaris (assembly GCF_902686455.1). NCBI lineage: Eukaryota > Metazoa > Chordata > Mammalia > Rodentia > Sciuridae > Sciurus > Sciurus vulgaris. The sequence continues at coordinate 134,723,249 of NC_136470.1, forward strand.
TAGACTTTTGAGCACTGCTGAACAGTTAGGACCAGGGGACCCATGGAGATGGATGAAACTCATTTTACATTGTGAGAGAAACATGAGGTTGTGGGGGCTAGAGGTGGAGTATTATGGATTGGATATGAGGTGTCTTCCAAAAGCTTCCAAGTTAATGCAGAATATTCAGAGATGGACTTACTGAATCTGGAGAACCGTATTCTAATCAGCCCATCCCAGTGTGAAAGGACTGAGTGGTAACTGCAGGCTGGTGGGAGGAGGTGGCTCACTGGGTCACTGCGGGTGTTTCCTGAAAAGTTCATTTTCCCTGTGGCCCCTTCATATCTCTCTCTCTCTCTCTCTCTCTCTCTCTCTCTCTCTCTCTCTCTCTCTCTCTCTCTCTCTCTCCTTCCTGACTTTCCATAAATGGAGAATAATGCTCCTCTAACTCTGCCTTTCATCTGATGCTCTGCTTCACCTTGGACCCAGAGCAATGGACTCAGCTAACAGTGGACTAAACCTCTGAATCCATATGCTAAAATAAACATTTTCTCCTCTAAGTTGCTCTTATCAGGTCTTTTGGTCACAGCAACACAAAATGTAGCTAACACAGATAAAGAATATAATTGTAATATATGCAGTTGACAAAAGGCCTATATTTTCAATACATAAAAATACTCCTGCAAATTATAAGAAAAAGAGAAAAGTAGACAAAGTCTGGAATAGATGCTCCACAAGAGAATATCTAAATGGCAAATAAATATAGCAAAAGGTACTTGATCTCATTCATCACCAAGAAAATCCAAATCCAAAGTATTACCCTATACACATCCAAATGGGTATAATTTAAAAAGAAAAGAGTAATAACGCCAAGCAATGTCGAGAAAGCAGAATGACTGGAATTCTAATAGTCTGCTGGGAAAAGTGGAAACTGCACAAATTTGAAAAACTGCCTGGTGGTATCAAATGATGCTGAATGAGCATGTGCACAGCCTTCCTTCCAACAATTCCACCCCAGGAACACGCCCAATAGGAGAAGGTGTGCGTTCAGTCATCGGAAGACACACACGAGAATGCTAAGAGCAGCCTTGATTGATAGAGAAGGATCTGGAAACAACTCCAGGTCTCATCAATAACGACAATGATGAAAGTTAAAGGCACAGAAAGGAAAGTCATGCAAAAATTAGCACAAGCACATTCTACCAAGAAGCAGGGAGATTCCACAGGCTGGCCTGTGTTGAAAGGAAGCAGTCGGACCCAACATTGTCATGCTAGCAGGTAGATCTAAAAACATCCAAGATCATTCTGGAGTTGGGAACCAGAACAGTTTCACCTTTGGGAAGAGGTATCACTGAGTGGGGACATGAGAGCAGACCGTTATATTTCCTCAGGTGGGTAGTGTCCATGTGGATGGGTTCAGTTTGTCATTTTGAGATTGAACCACACGCCAATCCTGTACATATACTGTACATATCCATATACATATGCTACCCTTCAGTAAAATAATTTTGTTTAAAAATACTTGCAACTTTAAATCTTTATAGTATCTTTTTTATTATCTTTTTACTAAGTGTTCTGAAACCATCATTGGGTCTATACACTCTCAAGTTTCTCAATATTAAAAACAGCATTAACATATTAAATGTTAACTTACAATGGTAGACTCAGGTCAACTGTGTAAAAGAAATAAAATCTGAAGTCTGTTAAGTTATTGGCAAACTTACATAATACACCTTATTATCCTGAAACACCTTAGTGAACCAAATTTCTGTTTATCTAGACACAGGCAGGCAAAGATATGTATTAATCTCTTAACTAGACTTGGCTCATTTCAATACATTTCTTTATTACTTTAGGAAGGTACCATGATGGAAAATATGTATAAGAAATAAAATAATGAAGAAAAGTTGCATATTTAAGTAAAGGAAACTATATGAAAATGAGGTGATTTTGCAATTCTCTTATTATATAAAATGTATCCACTACTAAAAAAGAAATGTGAAAAGAGTGACAAAGTATGAGAACAGCTGAGAGCAAAGTCATTCAAACATGAGGATTCTGAGCAATGACTTTGAAACTACATTAATTCATGCCTTTATTTCTAAGGTACAATGATGTAAGATAAAATTTAATTATCCCTGTCCCCGAAAAACCAAACAAGTTCAGACATCATTTTCCTTTTTCTGCAGACAAATTCAGGGCATTTGGTCTCAGTCTGGAATTTGGTATTTCCCACACTCTCTAAGTAGGGCATATTCATCAACAACGGCTATGAAAATTTTGGTGGGAGGTCAGGCGAGGCATAAATCCCTGAAACAGGCCACATAATGGTAAAAGAATTAAAACAGAATTTGGATTCCTTCAAACTAATGTACCCCCCAGAAACATTTAGGGTGGAAGAAAGAAATACTTTACATGATGATTCATTTTGTTTTATTTTTGGTATTTGAGGTTTTTTGTTTTGACTTGATTGTATTTACTTTTTGTATATATAAAGATTAGAAATAAAGTTCAGCCTGCTGAAAACTGGTATTTCACTTCCAATTTTTTTTTTGGTTGATTTATCCTAGTTTTACCAAAATCTAATCAAGTAGTTTCTTCCGTTCCCATATTTGGAAGATTTGGAGTAGACTGAGCTTTGGGGCTGATCCTGGCACTTGTTAAATCTATCATCAAGTTGCTTTGAGTGTGTTTCTGCAACTGGATTTTATTATATGAAGTCTGTGTTTTAAAGATCTTATTGATAAGTTCAGGTTGATTGTGGCAAGAAAATGTCCATATGCTATTAATATTGTGAATTATTTTTGCTTCATTTTAAATCTGTTTCACTCCTTAAATCTCCTTCTCCCCTCAACTCATGGCCAATGTTCACATTTAGATGTTCCCAGGTAGCCTGGTGAATGCAAAGCTGAATTTTCACTGCTTCTTTGATGCTTCTCTTTCCTTGCTTTATGTCACCTGAAACTCATTTTGCTAGAGTGTCTTGAGCAGGAAGTGGACCCTCAGGATGCTATTAAAAGGTGGAGGTGCTGACAGGATGTTAGACAGGGAGACAAGATGGGAGGAACAAGTGGGAGGAGGAAAATGTTAGGTGACAATTAAAATGCAAATGACACCATGAGAGGACTCAGCTCAGAATCGCTCCATCCCTGACACTAGCCCCAAGTCTGGCACATAGTAGGTGTTCAATAGGTAGGTAGATAGACAGGTAGCGTTATCTCCCTAGGCCCCTTCCTCAAGCATCTGCTTTCTATCAAGGAAAATAATAACATCCACTGAAAGCTTTGATTATGCAAGTGAGAACAGATCATTTATATAAAATCCAGGAAGCCTGGAGATCCAGTAGCAATCACTTAGTGGTTAGCCACTATTGCTTTCTCAAACACTGTTATATACACACATATGCAGCTATAATTAGATGTGTAAAACCCAGCGAAACCAAAATAAACTCCTGAAGATGAACGAGACATTGAAAGCTGTGGTCATTTCCATACAACTTGTTAAGTGTCTATAACTGGACAATTTTCATCACCACTTCCTGTCTTAGAAGTGGCTCTTAAGAGGAAGAGGAAGAGGAAGAGGAAGAGGAAGAGGAAGGATTATGGCGGCCAGTTCTCACATTCAGATATTATATAATGCCAAATGGACCTCATATCAATAATCATTTTCTCTATAGCTCAGGGAGAGATCTCCTGCTTTGTCATACTTTATTTAAAATAAAGAAAATTATATAAGCAATAATAGTGTCACTTGTGCTGTTTAAGATCATGAAGTATTAAATATCTTGAAAGATTGATATCTAACGTGGCATATTTCATAAACTTAAAACAGACAGACAATAGTTCCCTTTTAGCATCTTAGTCACTTTTTTTTTCTTTCATCTAAATCCTTACAACTGCCCTCTCCAGCATTGGTAGATTTGGTAAAACTTTTGTCATTACTGAGGCTGTGGACTTCAAGATCATTCATGGACTCTGGAAATACATGTACTTCCAGGAGAACAAGGAATGTGCCTGATCCTTGGCGGTCACCACTTTTAAAACAGTCCTTCTTACAATTCAGTGGTATTGTTACCGCCAGTCCCTTGCTGTATCTCCAAATGGGTCACAAAGATGTCCTTTGCACACATCCACAGCCACCTGTTCTCCAGCATCTTCCAAATAAATATGCATAACTGTGCGATACACCAAGAGAAAATGTCTCTGATATGTCACAGAAGTTCACCAACTCCCCACCCCACATCCTCCCAGTTCTTCTCTTCTCCCCTAAATGGCCTGGGATAGGACTTGCTCCTTGCCTCTGAAACACAGTGTCGTGTTACTTTCCCTTGGGACAAGGGGCCCAGGAACAAATTGTCCACACTGTATTCTGAAGGTGGTATGTTGAGTGATAAGAAGGGCAAAAGGGTGAAGATTTCTTATTCGTCAATCTTCCACAGAGGCAAGACAGAGTTGAAGTTACAACTTCCATAGACAATCACACCATAAAAATAAATATACGGAAAATCAGTGTCGGGTGATGGGAAGAGAGGAGAAAAGGGCTCAGTTGTAAAGACCTGAGTTTAAGATCTGTGTCCCTAAGATCAAGCAATCCCACTGCTAGATAGTTACCCAAAGCAAATGAAAACATGGGTCCAGACAAATTGTGCACAAATATTTATAAAAGTATTACTTGTATTCGCAAAATGAAAACAATTTTTCATTCAGCAATGAATGATTAAAAAATTATAGCACGTCCATACGATGGAATATCATTCAGCAACAAGAAGGACTAAAGTACCTTCACATGCTTCAACTCTGAGGAATTTTGAAAGCACTACTCTAAGTGAAGAAAATCAGGCAAAAAGACCACATCTCATGTGATTCCATTTAGATAAAATGTCCAAAATAGCAAATGGATACACGGTAGATCAATGGTTGTTGGGAGCCAGTGGTGGTGTGGTGGGGGAGACCGTGTGGCTGGGGAAGGATGAAAGTGTTCCTTCGGGGGTGGTGAAGATGTTCTAAAAGTAGATTGTGGTGATCGTGAAACAAACTGTGTCTACAATAAAATCCGTTCAGTTGTACAATTCAGATGAGTGAATTTTATGTTATGCTGTTTATATCTCAGTAAGGCTGTTTCTGAAGCACTGAATGATGTAGACAAGTTAAGCTCTACAACTCTATTTTCTCCTCTAAAAATTAGGAAGGTTGCTCTATAGTTCATAGGGACACTGTGATGTAGTCTAGAAAGATAATGGCATAGAGGAACTGCTCAATAATTTCTTTTTATTTCCTTCTATAATATTTTACCCTCCTATTTTTTTTATTCAAATAGTCTAGAAACTTAGAATTTTGCTTGAATATGAGGGAGTCTCAGTTTTTTAAGTAGTAATAGGATTTACATTCATTAAATTATAAAGAACTTTTTTTCTTCCTAACTAGGAAGAAAAAATAAACATAATTAATAGTAATATTAGTAATTCAATAGTATACTAATAGTATTAGTATTAGCTAATAAAATAATGTCCTAATATAAAAAGCATAAAATTTTGTATTAAAAGAAAAGATAGAAGCATGAGTCTTAAAGATGAAAATATTGAGATAAAATTTAAGTAATCAAGATGGTTTGACAGCACTGTATTGAAAGATATAGACTAATGGAACAGAAGGAAATACAGAAGCAAGTATACACATATGTGACTCTCTTTGAACAAATGTTCCAAGGAATTTCAACAGAAAAATATATTCTATTCAACACATATAGGTGGAAGAAAATAACAATAAGAAAAGAATGAACTTTGATACTTTCCTTAAGACAAAACTCAACTCAAATTCAATTATGCATCTACCTATGAAAACCTAAAATGATAAAATTGTTAGGAGAAAATCTTCATAATTTTGAATTACAAAAAAAAAAAAGGTCTTAGGACTAGGTATAACTGTAAAAGAAAGAAACTAATGAACTGGACTTGATCAAAATTAAAAACTTTTGCTTTTCTAAAGACACCATCAAAAAAATTGAAAGTTAAGTCCAATCTGGTAGAAAGTATTCACGGTACATATATCTATCTGATAAATGGCAAGCATCTATAACATCTATAAAGAGTTCTTAAACAATGAGAACAAAAGCAACTCAGGTAGATAGTGGGCAGGTGAGAATATGCAAACACCTTCAACATCAGTCAACGGCACAAAGCAAATGAAAATCACAATTTGACATTATTATATACAAAATGGTTAGATTATTTAAAAATACCCATTCCACCAAATGTTGCCAAGGCTGTGAAGCAACAAAAACTTTATATGTTTTATTGAGAGCATAAGGTGCTACAGCCTCTTTGGGAAACAGTGTGGCAGTTTCTCACAAGCTTGAACTACACTTTTGCTGTATGACATAGTGTGCCCACTCTTAGGTATTTCCCCAATAAGAATGAAAGCATGTAGCTATACAAGGAACTGCACCAAAATTGACCATGAAGTTTTACTTGTAACAGCCAAAAACAACTCAAATTTTCATGCCAGGTAAGTGGATAAACAGATTGTAAAATATGCATACAATAAAATATGTCCTGGGTAATTTTATGTGTCAATATGGCTAGATATTTGGATAATCATTAATCTAATGTTTCTCTAAGGTATTTTTTAGATGATGTTAATGGGTATATCAGTAGACTTAAAATAGATATCTTCCAGGTCTCACCCAATCAGTTGAAGGACAACAGGAAAAGACTGATCCCCTGAAGAAGTGGGAATTCTGCCAGCAGATGGTCTTCAGCATCAGCTCTCCCCTGGGTCTTCGGCTTGCCCGACTGTCCTGCAAATTTTGGACTGGTCAGCCTTTACAATCACATGAGTCAATTCCTTAAAATAAATTTCTCCTCTAGATGCACAGAATAGAGAAATAGATGATGATGATAGATAGATAGAAAGATGATAGGTAGATAGGCAGATAGATAGACAGACAGATGGGGTTTATTTCTCTGGAAAACCCTGACCAATACAAAATACAACTAAGCAATTTAACAAAATGAACCATTAATACATACAATGCCTTTTGTCTCCAAAGCATTATGCTAAGTGAAAGAAGCCACACGAAAGAGAACATACTACATAATTCCATCTGTGTGAAGCTCTACAATTCAAATCTTTTTTGATAGAGAGCAGATCAATGGTCACTTGCAAATGAAGGTCAAGGATGAAAGTCACTAGGAAAGGGCAAAAGAGAACTTTGCCGAGTGCTGGAAATGTTCTACATCTCACCTGTGGTGGTGATCACATGCGTGAATACGTTTGTCAAAGCTAATCAAACTGTGCGCTTTAAGTGCATGAACTTCATTGCATATGAATTATGCCTAAGGTCAGAGAAAGGATTAGGTTTGCCCATAAGTAGCAAAGATGTGAAGAAAAGTGACTTGGTTAATGTAGAAATTCATTTCTCTCATATATAAAAAGTGGAGAGGTGGAAGGTGTGGAGGATCTGCAGCTGTCTGGCACCTGACTTCCACTCCCTCATTCCTAGGTGGCCCTCACCTTTGTGGTCCAAGAAGGGGCTGCAGCCAGCACAGCCAGCTCCTAAGCAGCAAGACAGAGACAAAGACAATACAAAAGCAGTGTCCCAAGTCTCATAAGGGAAACTGAGTGCTCGCTTACATCCAGCATGTCTTATCACACAGTCCCACCAACTGAAGTGGGGAGACGAAAAGTATAAACTGTTTTATTATTTTTTTCAGAGTGGCCACATCATAGCTAAATATGAGAATTTTTTTTTGTGGGGTACTGGGGATTGAACTCAGGGGAACTTTACCACTGAGCCACATCCCCAGCCCTATTTTGTATTTTATTTAGAGACAGGGTCTCATTCAGTTGCTTAGCATCTCACCATTGCTGAGGCTGGCTTTGAACTTGCAATCCTCCTGTCTCAGCCTCCCAAACTGCCGGGATTACAGGTGTGCTCCACCGTGCCCGGCTAAATATGAGAATTTTAATACCAAGATCAGTACTAGGGAGAAACTACAACAATCACTGATTTAAACCAGAAATTCTTTAGAACAGGATTACAAAGCATCCTGAACTCGAGCGCAGAGCCTGGCAGATGGTAAATACCCAGTAAGAAGTGCACAGTGTCCAGATGAATGAACCAGCTGCATCCAGGAGAGCAGGGTGCCGTCTTCTTTCTCCCTGCTGCTCAGCAAAGACGGGGAACTCAGTCCACACTGGCCATTTAACTTAGGAGCTGTTGTTTCCTGCTCCTCAAAGATGGTGCTCCCTTTATTTTGGGGTGTCTAGCACCTTAGATTGTTATATTCAGTCAGTGTCTTCCTGCTTAGAGTAGGTTCCCTGTCCTTACAAGGTCTCCTTTTCCCATGTCATTGTAATGTAATTGCTTATGTCCCTGATACCTTCAGTGGAAGGTACTGTCTAGAAAACATCAGTTCAGAACAACTTTTCTCTGACATCTTATTTTTGCCATATCATATTGCATTTTATGTTGTTTAATTTCCTAAAAGTGTCAAATTAATATTCCTGATAGGAATAAGACAAAGTCAGATGAAATAGAAGTCTGTGTTTGGTAGAAAAATTATTCAAGAGATTAAAAAGTATTATCTGACAAATTACAAAGAGTACATCACATTTTGTTGATGCCTCAGGAGAAATTCATAAGTGTTTCCAACATAGACTTTATTTTTATTTAATTTTATTACTCTATTTATAACACCAGTGAGAACAGTGACTAATAGCAAGCTCCAACAGTATTGATTGGCATGAATAATGACAAATCAGACTTAATTTTCAATTTGGTTACCTCGAATTTCCCTTACTGCAGGCAAAATTAGTTTATTTTGGCAGTATACCATACAACTGGGCTTGCGAGTATAATGAATAATAATGAATTCTCAAAACACTCAAATGAGGATAACTATCCACAGGGTCATCAATTACTGTTTAATCCTAGAGCTAGATGAGTCTCGGGGACCCCATCCCCAAAGATCTAATCTACTTTCTTGTTTCAGAAATGTAAAATTGAAAGCTGGAGAGGCTACAGGCCTGGTCAGTGGCCGGTCGTATTTCGTCAGTTCATGCTACGAGGAGTAGACCCTCACCTGAACAAGCTCAAAAAGCAAAACTGTTCATGGAACATGGGCATGAAGCAAGAAGCCATCAGGTAGCCAGACTCAGTCCTGCAGAGGGCCTGAGAAAGGGCCAGCGGCCAGCAGCAGGGACTCGTAGAACTTTCCTCCAGCCTTCCAGCAGTAACGCTGTTAAGTTATCCTCTGGTGTCTACTTCTCCTTCCTGATTTCAGCTGACCGATTCTGACCCACCCCATGCACCCCAGCATGAGTCATGGTCTCTTAACCTTGGCTAACCAATCACTGGTGCTTGGCATATAAATTAGGCATGTCGGTAACCTGGTCACCTCTGTTCCCTTTCAACAGCATCACTGATCCCTTGATTCTATATTTTTTAATTCTATAAGTTTAATTTCTCAAGAAAGGAAATCTGTTTGTCCAGTTCACCTCTTCATGCTACAGCACAGCCCGGGTCCTTGGACTCCATCTGTCCCTTGGGTTGGCTGCCCGATGCTGCTGCAATTATCGGTGGTCAGAAAGAGGATGCTTCTCAATCAGTACTGACCATGGTCACCCATGGCTGTCTTTAACAGAGACGGGGGAGGATGGCAGAGTCCCCTTACAGAACACACTTCAGGAGTTATTATCGTCATGATTAGAAGGTTAGGAATTACTATATGACAAATAGGAAGAGTACACGGCATTTGGCTGATGGCTTAGGAGAAAATTCATCAGTGCTCCCAATACAGACTTTATTTATTTAATTTTATTTTTTATTTATATCACCAATGAGAACAACAACTAATATCAAAATGCAACAGTATTATTATTGCCACAATTAGAATAAGGGAGAAAATCCACAAAACCCAGGGTTCCTTCCACTATACCACGAGGGTCCTAATGTTGAACAGACATACACATTCTGACAATAAACCCTTGTTGGATGCCATTTATGACTGCATTAAAGATGAGAAAGCTAATTGAAGGCAGCAGGCAGCCCTTACAGGCACAAAGTCAGGGAGAGCAGCCAGTCAAGGACCCAAAGTGGGCAACCTCCAGAGGGTGGGCCTTCCCATGGCAGGTTGCTAAAATATTTAGTAGTTCTCTACTGGTCAATAAATATCATAGATTATTAAAACTATCATTCTTAATGTCATGGCTGTTACCCCGTGGCAACCACAGAGACATTCATTAAACCTAGAAGTTGGACCAGTAGACGGAGGTGTGAGCAGAGAGGCAGCAGAAGGGGGAGTAGAATGCTCCTCTGCACCTCCGTGTTTGCCCACTACGGGCTGGAGATGGGCAGACCTCAGGGCAGGTAGCACGCATGATACCACTGCTGGCACGTGGAAGAGGGAAGGTGCTGGGCATCTGGGCATCACTGGCACCGCGTAAACCTGCATGTCTAACGAACTTCGCTTTAATGGGAAGTCACTGAAAGAGTTCAATGTCACTTTCTATTTCAAATCATGACCTGGGTTGAGGCATTATTTAGAAGGGGCAGATGCATGCAAAAAAAAAAAAAAAAAAATCACATCAATAATATGTAAAAAATTTAGAACTTATGAGAATGATTTATGGACAATTTATGCTACTAAATAGTTTAATTTACTTATAAATGAAAAAATATGTTTTCAATTGCTGACATGTTGATGGATGTATTAATCAGAGCTATATTATCTTTTTTATAAGAAGGTGCTCTTCTGGAAAATATAAAACATTAAGAAGGCACAACTCCTACCTATTTCTTGAACGTGTGAATAGTCCGGTGAGCAGTCCTAGGATCAGCTTTTATTGGATCAATTTGGGTCACGTGCCTACCTCTGACGCAATTGTTCTACCAACAGGGACAGCACATGCTGATTGGTCAGGACTGGGTCATTTGACTAATCCAGAGCCAACAGATAAACCAACAGAATCACAGGAACTGCAATCTTTGCAAAGTCTTTACCAAAACAATATCCGAAGAGAAAATGGTTGCTTATCAAGTAAGAATAACAGATGCCCGACTTAACTTTGCAACAATATTAAACATTTCCTTTATGGATGTTGTAAGGGATGGACATTTATCAGATAATAGGTGGATGCAATTAATTTGGTTGTGACCAGATGTATTTTTAAGAAAGCTGGGGTCCGTATATGCCTCTGCACCCTTCCTATAATAGTTCATCGCTTACTAAATAAATGCTTAAAATTCACAAAGGGAAGGACCTCACATTCATGGGCTCTAAATCCCATATCTTGCAAATCAGAGTGCAAATACAGAGAAAGCAATCATCAAAGTCACAGGCATCCTGGCAGCCTCCAAGTGAGCTGAGCAGCATTTAGTCTGAACTGAAATGACTGTAATACAATGATGAAAACAGCCAGTGTCATTAGGAAGGTACAAATAAAGTGCTCGGAGAATTCAAATACAGCAATCACGCTCGGGAGAGGGACAAGCCACGCATCTCATCTGGGCAGTTCAGACTTACCCTGCTGGACGTGCAAGCCTATTTGTTACATCACTTCATGTAATTTTTGAAAACTGTATTAAACTCTCTCCCGCCTTTCTAAAATAGCAACTGTCGGACATAATTTGGGCTTTGTGATAACTTCGCCATCCTTACGAGTCGCTGTCACTGAGTTATTCTGTAAAACAGCACTGAATGGGTTTCTTGGTTTTCTGCTTCTAGCTTCTTTATCTCACAACTGTCACCTCGTTACGGCCAGTTTGCTCACTTCTGACGTTCCCTGCCCCATTCTGATTTGTTGCTTTAAATCTGCTTTGAGCCAGAAAACCAGAAAAGCCACAATTATGACCTGGGTTAAGTAAGAATAAACAATCTCTAAGTGAAAGCAAACCAGCCTGTAAGAAGGAAAGTCCGTGGCTTTAGTCTGGGGACATGGAGCTATTTTGGGTACATAAGGTCCTTTTTTGCTTATTTCTGAGTTTGCATTCCAGGGAACAGAGGGTGCTGGGAGTCTGACCTCTGGTCAAGTAGAACATGACGGTAGATAAACATGGTTGAGATGCACTAACCAGGGGCTTCACAGAAGGTTCCAGATGGTCAAGATGCCAGTTGGATTATGAGGCCATGGCAACCAGCTCGTGCAGAAACACCCCACAAGACACACTCCAGGATATTTCAGAGAACAGCATGACTTAAGGTCAACTGTGAGACTACAGTTGCTTTATCATAGTTTCCATTGGCAAGCAAAACTTGAAGTCTCAGCCCCCCTAAAGTGCGAGACCAATCTGGCAGTTTATGATGTTCAAAACAGGAGTCCCTTTGCCACCATAAATATTATCCAAAATGCCTACAAGCTCATACTGTTGTTCTAAGTCCGCAAAGATTTAAAGGCAGGCCAAAATTTCCAGCTCATCTTATTCCACAATAGAGATTTTCATTGAAAGTATTTCTAGACTTCATGAAAGAATGGAATCCCAGCAAAAAAATGTCATTCACATATCACTGACTCCTGGCTCTGATAAAAGGTTCAAAACCTTCAGCACCCTATAAAATCCTCTATCAAGCATTTGTGGGAACCTCTAAGGATGCTCTCACCAAAAGGAATAGTGAATTTGTGCTTCCATTTTTTTCTCAAGGACTGAAGTTACCAACTGAGATCCCTAATATTCAAGTAAGTATATCCTTCTGGCACTCCGAGGCTCCTGTGACTCAGCAGCCAGGGTCCTTAAGAGTGAGTGCCTGTCCCCAAGTCCTACTCGGATCTGTTAAGGCATCTCCATAGCTGTGTTATCTATGTTCCATTAATTTACCAACCCAATTTTGGAGTCCTACTCAGATCTACAGGAGACTTGCCTGTGATTCAGCAGGGATAAAGACAATACAGAATTTAAACCTGAGGCCAATCCCTGGATTCCCTTCAAAAAGATTTCCTCAGTCATTCCATTTCTTGGTCCAGGTACATTTTCTTTAGGAGAAGTGCTTTCCAAGGACAATTCTCAGCCCCGATGCAAAGAGGCCCCTGGAGAACTTGCCTCATTATTTGTAACATATCTCCCCAGGAAAGTCTTAGAACTCTGCTAGGGAGGTTGGAGGGAGCATGTATGCGAATTGGAATTCTGTTAATCGACGTTCTTCTTCCCTCCTCTACTCTTACTGTAATTGATCCTTATCCACTTCAGGTGCCTAAATTTTAACTTTAAATTTCCTATTTCCTTCATCTGTGTCAAAAAGATCAATGATCGCCTCATGTAAGCAGCTTGACGCTAAGAGAATTCCTTGATGAACGGATTTATAAAGGGAGCGGCTCCTAGAGGACTCTTGCCCCTTACTTGTTTCATGCTCAACTATCTTTATGAGGCATTTTCTGAAATGACAGCCTCGTGTCTACGATTCTCTACTGCTGTTTTGAATGCCAAACAGGCAAAAGTACGTACATAAATGAATAAAAGAGAGACTTTTACCCTGGGGAGATGTGTAAAAGTAGTGTGCTGTAAATGTTTCATATCTTCCAAAAGAGCACATTCCTATCAAAAGATAAGCCTGTTCCGTTACGATCCCTATTAATTTTCATGCATTGGAAGCAGATACTATCATTTCACCTACTCTGGCTCAGAGAAACAGCAGCCTTCCAGGAAGAGGCAGGAACTAGGTAAATAAGGCCGCTGTATCAAACTGTTGTCCACCAAGAATTCTCAGGGACTGAAATTCCTTTACAACAGAGTTAGAAATATGTTACAGCCATCCTCAGATTTTTAAAGACTGAATGACCAAAGATCAGAGGGCTCAGGGGAAAAGGCATTTTTTTCTCAGCCTGCCTATGTGGCCCAACCCCACAGGCCTGATGGACCTGTCCATAGACTTCTCAGAGGATATAGAGCCCAATCTATGGTGCCAAGGAAACCCCCACCCCCCTGAGGCCAAGCAGCCAGTGGACATTTGGAAGAAAGTGGAGGACTGAAATAACTGAACAGGGGCTACATGCACAGCTTCATGGGAGCCCAGACAGAGCCCAGGGTCTACATGGGCTTACACACAGAGCATTGTACAATCACCCCTCCTCCCAAATACATGGGTTCTGCCTCTAGGACTCATAGAGAATTTTACAATCCAACCCTGGCTTGAAAAATATTTGAAAAAAATCGTCAGTAGGTACAGACTTATTTTTCATGACCTTATTCTGTTTATGATCCACTGCAAGAAATGCTTATGTAGCACTTACATTGTATTAGGTATTATAAGTAATCTAAAGACGATTTAATGTGTACAAGAGGATCGCGAAGGTTATATATATGCGGACCTATGCTATTTTACATAGGGACCTGAACATCCACGAATTTTGACACCCTGGGTGTTCCTAGAATCATCCCACAGAAGCCAGGGCCAGCTAGGCCCTGCTACCACTAGGCCCCTCGCTCTGTGCCTGGGAATCTACGCCAGCCAGCGTGCCTCATTTGAAAAGCAGATCTCTGCCCTCCGCCTGCCTCTTTTCTTGCTCCACCTTCATCTCCACTCTCTCTCTCTTCCCTCTCTTCCTTGCTTCCTGTCCCTGCTTTCCTTGTGGGCATGCTCCTCCTTCCCCTTCTTCCTATGATCTCTTCTCCCTCTTTAGCCTCCAAGAAGTGCTGTTGAGGCAGCACTTCAGCTATGTGGGAACACTCTGAACTTCTTACCGCCTTTCTGTGGCTAATAACTGGTTCTCAAAACCCAGGATGCTGTTGGGACGCAAAGAGGAGAAATGGTCTGGGGACCCCAGACCAGTTCCCTGGACTATGCCTGTCAACTGTTCACAGACCACAGCCAGGGCCCTCCCTGTGCATGCAAGAGCCCCAGGACCCTTCTCACGTCCCACAGTCCAAGCTGTGCCTGGTCCCAGAGCTGCACTGTGCTTCCACGGATGCCCGTTATTTCTTTATCCCTCTGTCCACACAACGCATCTTTCATCGGCCTCTTGCTGTTTTAATCGGTGTTCCAAGGAAGAGAGAGACGTGGAAAGGGTTCCATTGGCAGGAAAAGCAATTTAGTTCAGTGCCGCTGGGGGTCAGGTGAGCCCAAAATGTTCACTTATCACTCCCATAAACTATTGAAATTATACCACTGGCATATCTGTCTGAATGTTTGAAAAATCTATTAAAAATGAATCTTTGAGCATCTGAACCCTGAACCTCCTCTCACATATGTAAGAGCAACACAAGATTTTTTAAAAGAATGCCCTTTTTTTGCTTCTGTTTTTTAGTCATTGAACTGCCTGTTCTTTTATAGATCATTCTTATTTCTCTTCTGAGAAGAGGAAAATGGGAGACACTCTAACAGAGTTCTTTTTTTTTTTTTTTTTTTTTCTTTTTTCAATTAAAATGAGTTGCAGAAAACTAAGAAATGTAACACTTCATTAGCAGGCATTTAATTCCCTAGCTTTTTATTTTTAAGGAAATTAAAAAACCGTATGCTCTCTGGTACCATTTGTGTGTTTTGACTGCAGTATACATTATAACCTAGAACGGGGAATTTTTTTGATAAATATGAGGTATTAACAAAAGACTTCAACCAGAATTACTAACCAATTTCTATCATTTAATGTCGATGAGCGTAAGTTGTTTTTGCTTGAGGAAGCAAAGAGAATGATTAACAGGCATATATTAGAAGCTGCACACACTGTGGATGTGATGTTTGAGTGTGCTGGCTTGCAATGGTGGGTGTCAAGCTCCAGATATTTTTTATAGTACTTCTAGTAAGTAAAAATTAAAAATAGCATTTATAATAATGCCCTCTATTTTATAAAAGTTTATTCATTCATGAAACATTTTGCTTTAAGTAGCATTTTTAAAGCACATAATGTCATGCAGTAAATTCTAATGCATTCAGAAAGGCGGATGACAATTTTTTGATTCGTGGAGAGATTGCATATGTAATACATACATTTTAGAAATTTTTACAGAATTCAACTCCAGTCAAAATACGTTTTGCACTCTGGAAGTAAATTTTTCTTTTTCTGATGATGTTTCAAAATTCATTTGAAAGTCCAGTAGTGGTTGGGCTATGGTTGTGTACAGTTAACGCTATTGCCCTATACATGCATTTAAAATCCTACATTCTGGGCATTTTGCAGAGTATGAACTGTTTGATTTCTGCATAATTTTAACATAAATACAGATTCTGCAACACAAATGGATAAGATAGTGCTTTTGGACATCAAACTGCTGTCCCAACTTTGGCTTGCAAGAAAGAGCCCCACAAGAAGAACAAAAGCTTGAGGCCAAAGACTATTATATTATCCTACAACTAAATGAATTTTGCCATGTTCTCTCCTAAGGAGAACTGCACACATCCTATGTTTTCTTATCACTTCCTATTCTTCCTGTCTTCAGAACAGACCAAAATTCTAGTATATTCTATATGCATTCAAATCTTTCAGCGTGACATATAGCAATTAACTTTTTACCTGTGTCATAATGTTCATTTATATGCACATAAAATCACAAATGTGACCCAGCATACCTCCCGATCAAAGTAAGCTACTTACACTTGTTTTATGAATTTCTATTGGTTCTTTTTAGTTACAGGTAACTTAAGGATTCATTTTGACATAATTATAAAGGCATGAAATATAATTTGCCCCAGTTCAGTCCCCAGTGCGTCCCCTTCCCTTCCCTCCTCCCTGCCTCTGTTCCCTTCCCTCTGCTCTGCTGATCTTTGGGAAGAACAGTGGAATGACTTGGGCCTAACTTTCCCATGTACATTTATGAATAGGCCACAGTGACTCACCATGACACATGGTTTTGAACTGTTGCATTGAGGCCTCTTTCAAATGAGGCTTTCAGAAGAACTTTTAATTAAACAAACAAGAAATAAAAAAGAGCTCCTTTCCAGGTCTCATCAACCCCTGTTCAATTCTTTTCCCTCCCTTTCCACCTTCTGTCCTTCTTTCCTTCTTTTCTTAGTTGCCAGGACAATTCCTAACTTCTGCTGAGCCATTTTGAACTCTTTCAAAGCCAAGAATTTTAAAATACATATTCTAGAAACAGTCACAGGTCTTTATTCAGTGTTTCCTACCTTTATTTCTTTCAAGTAAAATAATCTCCATTTCACAGTCTAAGCAAATGTAATGAGTAATTTGTAAGAAAAGGGCAACAATTTAGAGACAAAGTATATGCATTTTACATGCCAACTGCAAAAAAGATGGAAATTTCCTGAGAGCTCTTTATCTGCCACTTATCACTCTTAGAATAATGGCTGATAATGATAGAAATCACACTGGCTAACGGCCCTATTAACATCTTCCATGTTGGCTTGCGCTCCATGTATGAGTTCTTTTTATAAATTTTTAAAGTTCTACCAGAGATTTCTATATCTTAAAAAAGGGAACATGACAATTTAGGGAGTTTAATTCAGGAGCTATAAACATGGATCCACTTGCAAGTCACCCTCCATTTTTAGTCTTTTTTGCTAAATAATACCAGAAGATCTTGACAACATGTTCATGTCACAATTTTGATTCACACCATCTTTAGATGCTGATCTATGAAATCTCTTATGAGTCTACTGCTTCTACAAAATGATGCAATAATCCTTAGATGTGTGTGTCTTTCCCAGCTGATGTGAAACCAGGAACCAGGACTGTGATGAGACATGATCTTTCAGGGGCAAGATCTCATAGACTTTCTGAGCAGCGTTTGTCTAGCATGGAGGTGAATACAGGTACGTTTTATTAAAGATACAAATCTCTCATGAACACAATGTCTTAAGTAAAAGTTGTGGGGTTCCGGTTTTGGTCTACTTGGAGGAGGTGACTTATTGAAAGAACACTGGCTGGAAGATTGAATCTACAATTTCTAATGTAGCTCTTTTCTCAGAGGAATCTTTGTACCATTTATTTTGGCCAGTTTCTAATTTCTTACAATGAATCATAAGGCCTTTGCAGGAAAAAAAATATGCCTAGGTCTCTTGAGCCAAGATGATTGCTTCTGAAAAGAACAGACTCTTTCCTTAAAGATGAAGAAGTTGAAACAGTCATCGTAGCTTCACTAGATGGATCTGCTGCCTATGAGATATGGTAATGTTTTGCTCACTGCACTTCATCTATGTACACAAATAATTTGTAGTCATGGTTTTCAATTTATTGTTTACAAACCGTCTTTTCATTTAAGTCAACAACCTGAGACCCATCCCCAAGTAGAAGAAAAAGTAGACCCGAATCTTCATCACGTTGGCTTAGGATCAGACTTCCTTAATAAGACTCCTAGAGCACAAGAAATAAAAGCAAGAATCAATAAATGGGATGGGTTCAAACTAAAAAGCTTTTTCTCAGCAAAGGAAACAATCAATAATGTGAAAAGAGAGCCTACAGAGTGGGAGAAAATCTTTTCCACACGTACTTCAGATAGAGCACTAATCTCCAAATTTTATAAAGAACTTACAAAACCTTATACCGAAAATACAAAGAACCCAGTCAATAAATGGGCTAAGGAACTGGGCAGACATTTCACAGATGATTGAAAAATATATGAAAAAGTGCTTATCATCTCTAGTAATGACAGAAATGCAAATCAAAACTACCCTAAGATTTTATCTTACTCCAATTAGAAGGGCTATTATCAAGAACACAAGCAATAATAAGTGTTGGCATGGATGAGGGGAAAAAGGCACACTCATACATTGCTGCCAGAGTTGCAAATTGGTGCAGTCACTCTGGAAAGCAGTGCGGAGATTCCTAAGAAAATTTGGGATGGAACCACCATTTGACCCAGCTATCCCACTCCTCAGTTTGTACCCAAAAGACTTAAAATCAGCATACTACAGTTATGCAGCAATTTCAATGTTTATCGCAACTCAATTAATAGCTATATTGTGGAACCAACCTAGATGCCCTCCATTTAATGAATGGATAAAGAAACTATGGTGTATATACACAATGGAATACTACTCAGCCATAAAGAAGAATAAAATTATGGCATTTGCTGGTAAGTGGATGGAGTCAGAGAATATCATGCTAAGTGAAATAAGCCAATCCCAAAAAACCAAAAGTCGAATGTTTTCTCAGATAAGTGGATGATGATATATAACCAACAGAAATCTACACAAACTGGATAAGTGAATAAATAATAAAGTTCTAGGCAGACAGTTCAAGCTAGAAAGAAAAGAAAGATTCTAAAACAATACAATCAAGCATATTGGTCGTCTATTATTACAGAAATTGGTCTAAGTTTGCTTTCAACACACTAAGGCAGTGGTGAAACAAGAAAAGCTACAGGCAGATTTTTAGGTACTTCTGATTTTCCACTGTATATGTTGTCTTAGTTATTGGAGCTCAGATTCTCAGGGAAGCTCAAGTGCTCCCAGGCTGCAGAAGAATGGGTGCAGGGAGAGCCAAGGGCTTTAGTTAAAGCCGCCATGCTGGCGATCTCCAGATGACAGGGTGGCTGGGTTTTATGCAATGGAAGCCTGTATTCCTCATGGCTCTCCCATAATTCAAACCTAGTCTTATTCAAGATTAATTTTCTCAATTTTGTAAATGGAAACTATGGGGCTTACATTTCATCCTACATAAATCTACAGTCTTTACAGTGTTTTTTTTGCTCCACACTCTGTTCTGTTTGTTCAGCATCACCTCTGTCATTTTACAGGATGCTCTCTCCTAAATCAGCATGGCAGTAGTTTGGCCCTCTACCTCGTGTTTTATGGTATCTAACTTGGGTTCCAAAGTTTCTGACTTTCAAGTGAATTGTCCAGTACTAGTCTAACTCTGCTATTTGGTGAATGCTCATGATATTTGTTAGCTTATATTTTTAAAGATTTGGAAGTACAATAGCCACTAAGTTTAAAAGAACAGTAAACTGGTGAGCAAACTGCTTTCCCCAAGAAGTAACCATTCAAGCAAGGTGGTGACGTGTCCAGCAGGCATTTCTGTTTACCAGCTACAGGAATAGCATAATTTGTAATTTGCTGCAGGACCTGCCAGCATTGAAATTATGCAAGTCTTGATGTTGTTTTCAATTTGGAGTAGGCAGAAAAACCTATTTTTATTTCTTTAATTTTTTAAAGTTTTTAACTGATACATAATATGTGTTCATATTTATGAAGTATAGGGTGATATTTCAATATATGTATATGTTGCAGATAATCAAGTCAGGTATGTAGACTATCAACTCATACATTTATTATTTCTTTATGATGAGAACATTCAGAATTACCCCTTCTAAGTATTATAAAATATCGAAATGACATTATTAACCTAATCACTCTACTATGGAATAGAATTCTAGAGCATAAACCAGAAGCAGAGGTGCACATCTGTAATCCCAGCAACTCAGGAAACAGAGGCAAAAGGATCACAACTCTGAGGTCAGCGTCAGCAATATAGCAAGGCCCTAAGCAACTTAGTAAGACCCTGTTTCAAAAACAAAAAGTAAAACAGGGCTGGGGACATGACTCAGTGGGTAAGCACCCCTGAGTTCATCCCCTGGTACAAATAAATAAATAAATAAATCCATAAGTTCTAAGTATCTTCTTATTTGGGAGAATTTTAAGGTCTCTGCTCATCTAGCCAGTGCCAAGAAATAAATAAACATATATATATATATATATATATATATATATATACACACATATATATATCTCAGAACACATTCCTGTTTCCTAACCGTAACTTTGTACCCATTCACCTATCTTTTTCCATTCTTTCTCCCACTACTCTCCCTACTCTCCCCACCCTCTACTAACTACTCTTCTGCTCTCTAATTCTATGAACTAAGCTTCTTCATACTACAAAGATGAGGAAGACCATTTCCAGTGAGTGGCAAGTCAACACCACCAGAAACCTGGGACTGATGAGGATGTTAATGAGAAAATGAGGCCACAGATGACAGACATAGACACTCAGCACCCCCAAGTACGGTCTTGGAGGATAAAGTTTTAAGAGTCTCTTTATTCAGGGTCAGTTTAATTATGTTTGCAGTGCAGGGTTTAAATTAAAGACACTGAAGAAAATATTTCTGAAAGCAATGAGAGTTCAAAATTGTGATCTATTAAAAACAGGTGTCCCCAGAAAAGTACAGAATTGTGACCTAAATTTTTTATTTGGTACCCTTTGTGACTGGTACTGTATTTTTGTGTGTATCTCATTTTTTTTACTTTAAATAATCTTATGTTTTTGTCATTTTGATATTGCACTCAGTTTTTCCAAGCTTAATAACCCCTCAATTTTTTTGAAGTGAAATAAAAAGCACACTCTTTTTGTTTTGTTTTTCCTTTTTTACATGTGGGTTTTTACACATAGTCCCAGATACATTTATTTATTGATTGATTGATTGATTGATTGATTGATTGATTTTTATTTTTATTTTTATTTTTACAGACTGCATCTTGATTCACTGTACACAAATGGGGTACATCTTTTCATTTCTATGGTTGTGCACAATGCAGATTCACACCATTTGTGTAGTCATATGTATAATGATGTCTGTCTCCAGATACATTTCTAATAATTCATGGCAACAAAGAATACTACGCCCAGAAAAGGTATCCTTCAGAACTGAAGAAGAAATAAAGTCTTTTTGAGATATGCAGAACTTGAAGGAATTCATCACTAGACTGGCACTATAAGAATTGCTTAGAAGTGAAGGAATGATAATAGCCATGGTGACAACACATGTAAGTCTCACTATTAAATCAGATTCACAAAAGACAATGAAAGAAAATCAAAACTTCAGTGCCAAAAACCACCAAACCACAAAGATGAACACCGAGAG
Source organism: Sciurus vulgaris (assembly GCF_902686455.1). Taxonomy (NCBI): domain Eukaryota; kingdom Metazoa; phylum Chordata; class Mammalia; order Rodentia; family Sciuridae; genus Sciurus; species Sciurus vulgaris. The sequence goes on from NC_136470.1 coordinate 134,744,972, forward strand.
AGGAAGAAAGGGGAAAAAGGGCATACAAAAACAGGAAAAAAAAATCAACGAAATAACAGGAGCATATCTTTACATATCAACAATAGCCCAGAACATGAAGAGATAAAGTTTCTCATTTAAAAGACAGAGACTGGATGAATGGATTAAAAAAAAAAAAAAAAACAAGCCCAATGGTGTGCTGCCTACAAGAAACTCATTTCACCAGTAAAGATATACAAACACTGAGAGTTAAGGGATGAAAATATGTATACAATGCAAATAGGAAACAAAACCTAGAAGGAGTTGCTACGCTTATGTCAGATAAGATAGAAGTTAAGTTAAAACTTCAAAAAAAGAGAAAGAAGATTGCTAGGTAATGATAAAGAAATCAATTCAACAAGAGAAAGTAAGAATTTTAGGTACATATGCACCTATCATGAAGCACCAATCCTACAAAGCAAATATTACGAAGGCTAAAAGGAGAGATGGACTCTAATATAATAATAGTTTGGGATTCCTTACCCCATTTTTATCAATGGATAGATCATACAGACAAAAAAAACATCAAAGAAACACTGGAGTTTAACTCTGCTATAGTCTAAATGAAACTAATAGACATTTACAAAACATTTGATCCAACAACTTCATATTCTTTTCATCAGCACATGAACAGTCTCCAGATAGACCCGACATTGGGACACAAAAAAGTCTCGAATCTTTTAAAAATTGAAATCATAGCTTGTATCTTGTCTGACAACAATGGAATAAAACTAGAAATCACCAAGAAGAACTTTAGAAATTATACAAAAGTGGAAATTAAACACCATTGTCCACCAATATGTCAATGAAGAAATCAGAGGAAACTTTTAAATATCTACAAATGTATAAAAATGAAAATACAATATAACCAAATCTATGGGATATAGCCAAAGCAATACTCAGAGAGAAATTCAAAGCAATAAGTTTCTACATGAAAAAGAAGAAAGAAAGAGAAAAATGAAGGAATGAAGGAGATTTCAAATAAACAAATTATACATCTCTATGAATTCAAAAAACAAAAACAAACCAGACACGAATTAGTATAAATAATAACAAAAGAACAGAAACAAATGACATAGAAAAAAATACTAAGGTTCACTGAAATGAAGAGTTAGCTTTTCGAAAACCTAAAGAAAACTGGCAAAAATTGAGCAAGACCAACTGTGATAAAAAGAGACAAGACCCAAACAAATAAAAACAGAGATGAAAAACCTGACATGACATTTGGAAAATGCAAAGTATAAATAGGCTCTATTATGAATAATCATATGCTAAAGAAATGGATACGTCTTTGGATACATTGGAAGTCTTTGAGCAATAAGATAAGACAAAGAATAAAGGGCATCCAATATGAAAGGAGGAGGTCAACTCATCTGTGTTTGCAAATGACTTTATTTTTATATATAGAAAATCCAAATAATGCTAACAAAAACCTATTGAAACTAATCAACAAATTTACTAAGTTTGCAGAACAAAAATCAAAATGAAAACATTTAAAGCAATGACATTTTTCTATCCAAAACAACAACAAAAAACCCAACCTTCCTGTTTCCTGTACTTACCCTACTTACGCCTGATGCTTTTATTAGGGCGTCTTGGAATTGTCCAGAAGAGTCATTGCTATGAAAACCTATGCAGGAAATGTTATGATTTTCTCCCACAACTCAGAGATTCTTTTCCTCTTACGTGTTCGCTGCTCACGGCTGCTGCCAGGACATTCCTTTGGAGTTCGGTACCTGGGACCCTCACCTCATACGTCCACATATGGAATCACAAACGCCACATATTCGGGTATGTCTGGTCAGCCGGTTTCCTCGGTCTTACTGCTTCCTTTCTGCTTGGCATCCCCTCCACCATTCCAGGCCCTTGTCACCTTTCATCACGTCGATTCATACCTCCTTTTGCAAGTGATTGCTCTGCATATGCATTTTAATCCTTTAATGTTTCTTGTGAGATTCTGCAAGATGCTCTTCAATTCAAATTCTAACAAAATGAAACTTTCACTATTGTAAAATTCTCTTTGTCATTTTTTCATTCCGGCAAAATGAATAAATAAAACAAAGTCTTCTGAAAGTCCCCTATCTTAGGGACCTGTGACCCCGTTTAGCATCTTTTAATGATGAAGAACATTGCTGGTAACTACTCCTCTTCTAACTTTTGACCACAACACCCCTGGCTTCATACACCATTCAAACCTGGTAAAAGGGAGTAGCACCTGTATTTGAAATGTATTTATCTACTTTATGTTTGGAACCTCAAGAAAACAAGTTACACAATCACTTGTAACATTTTGTGCAGAATTTTTTTGTAAAATTATTAGTATTCCTTTCCCCACTGTATTTTAAAATAGTTCTAGATGATGATAGGGTGTTTGCCCAGTTACATTAATTCCATAATATTGATTTCTGAGACTTATCAACCTCACGTTTTCAGTCAGTCTGCAAAAGCAAAATTATAGTTTTTCTGATCACGAATTCCAGTGTTCTTATGTCCACATTTTGTTCCATGATAATGTTTCTGTGTTCCACAGTTAAAAGGTCATATGGGTGATCTGCATTAGATTATGGACTCCTAAAGGAAGAGACTCTGTCTTATTTGGTTTGGTTTTTATTTGGATTGTTTTGTTTGTTTTGTTTTGTTGTAATTCTGGTACCCTTTTGGAAAAACAGTCCTACCTGTAATATAAATATGTCTATCAGACTGACTTTTCAATTCATCAATTTTACTGCAGAAGTTTCAGTGCATTCTAAATTTCCTTCTAAATTCCCTAGCGCCTTCAGGTTCTCATTCCATTCCCCTGCCACGTGTTCTAATGCATTCTCCACTGCAGAAGCAAATATATTTTGCTATTTTTATTAAATTTTATAATACACTTTTAAAGTAGAACAATTAAAAATTACAAACCCAAAATGTCCTTGAATTCCTCATCCAGAAGTCGTCATAATGAATCTTTCAATTCATTTAAGGCAAGTCTTTTTCCTCCTGCCTACAAGTACAAACAAATGTAGGTTACCTATATTTTCAAAAACTGGATCATATTGCAAATGCTATTTTGAAACACCAATAAAAATACAACCACAGCATCATTTTTACTAATGGCATTGTGCTCCACTTTAGATTTCCATATACTGTCGTGCATCACTTAATTACAGGGTACATTCTAGAAAGTGCATTGCTGAGCAATTCCTCAATGCACGAACATCAGAATGTATTTAAACAAAGCTATGTTTATAAAGTAAAATGTACACACATACACACACACACACACACCCCTGGGCTCAGAGAGAGAGCGAGAATACCATATTTTTCCCAGGACCATAATGAACAAAACGTCAGGAGATTAAATCAAGCATGAGAGAAAAGGATGCAATGGAAATGGGGTAAGCATAAGGCATCCTGTGTTGATCCAGAGTAATACGGCTCGTTATCACAGAAAATTTATTTTATAATTAGGAGTACATTTTAAAATAATGGCAAGAATATTATGGGAAGTAAATAAATCAGTACCAGCCATTTCTCATTATCAAGTATTACGTACTGTACCTAATTGCATGTGCAAGGTTTTTGTATGACTGGCAGCTCAGTAGAATGTTCACAGCACCAAAAACACATGGGTAATGCGTTGTGCTATGACGGAGATGGCTGTGACATCAACAAGCTAGGGATTTTTCAGCTCCATTTTTTTTTTTAATTTTACTTCATCCAAAAATGTTTTTATTTTTCTCTCATTCTTTTAATTTTTAAAATTTATTCTAATTAGTTATATATGACAGTAGAATGCATTTTGATAAATCATACATAAATGGAGTATAATTTCTCATTTTTCTGGTTGTACATACTGTAGCTCCACATCGGTCATCTCGTGAGACCACTGTCATTGATCTGAATGTCATTATGCATGTGATGCATGATTATAATTTGTTTTGTAAAATGTTCTTTCCTGGGAACCCACGTCTCAGGGCCCAGAAGTACACTTGGATTTTGCTGCATGCAATTGTAAAAATTAGAATGCATCTTACAAAACTGCAGACTTCCAGTTTCTTTTGATTCATCAAAAACTGGCAGCCCTGGGCCAATACATCCTGCAGCTGCTGTCTGCTGGAGCTGCCCACTCAGTCGCCTCACACTGTGTCCACCACACTTATTGTCCCACACACAGCCTACCTCTCTAAGTTCCTTCACTTTTCCTTTGACTTCTTATCTCTGATTAAAGATGTCTCTGTTTGGGGCATTTTTTTTTAATCATTACAAAAGTTTTATGATGAATAACCATTTTTATCTACTTTGTACCTTCTTCTGAGTTTCTTTTTCTTAGAATACCAGCAGCAAATTCATGGGTGAAGGGGTATTTTTCAGCCTTTGAAAGTGCCATGGAAAGAGTACTTAGTGCAGGGTCCCACTGCCAGAGCTGGGGGGCTACCCATGGACCCTCATCTCCCCCATCTTGGTCATTCAATTCAAGTCTCATCGATCTGGAAAGGAGAAGTGAAAGGTTAGTGCTCATTATTGGCAAGGGCGAGCATTCTCAGATCAGTCAGTATTTCTCTGACATGTTGCCTTCATTACAATACTTACGTGAAAGTTTCCAAAGTATCCTTAGGGAATTTTCAGTCTGTTCATTTTTATTAATAACAACACAAAAATACATTTTGCCACAGATTTCCTGGCTGCCCTTCCATCCCTTCTATTAACCTTCCCATGTAACTGAAGAAAATTAAAGAAGGTTAAGAATATCTCACCTTTTTATTCCTTTAAATCATACTGTGAATGGTAATGTCACCAAAGACCTCTAGGATCATTCACTTTAGGTGAGAAATCCAGTTCACGTGTAATAACACATCCTTTGTGGGAAGGGTTACTGAGTAAGTGGGTCATGTTAGTTTCTGCACATGCCAGGTTATTACAATAACTCTGATGTGGGAGAGAAGACGCTGAGGGGAAAGGATGTTAGCCACTTCGAGCTGATGTAATTTATATACACGTCACCAAGGACGTAGCCAGAGCTGCGGTGCATTTGTAACTTTTAAAGACAACTATTTGTTAGAAATTATGAGAATGAACAACTAAGGAGCTCAAAATACACATCCATGAAAATCCCTAAGGGGACAAAACTTCCCACTAGCAAAATGTATCTTGGGGAGACTATATAGTTTTCTTTTCCAGGAAATTACTGGAGCTTCCCAACCTAAATCCAGGGAAAAGAAAGGCCTCTTTTCTACCCTCAGAAGATATTGATGAAAGCTACTGACATCAACACACACTGCACCATCATCACCAATGAAACTTCCCTATAACAGAAATAGAGATGAGCCAGGGCTATTTCATAAGTCATATTTTGAATTGTGAATTTTTTCAGGTGACTAAACTGAAGGGTAGAAGATGATGAGCCATTTGCCATTTAATCCATTTCATTTAAGGGATCACTAGCTATAGTTAATGACATCCAAAAATAAACTCTTTCAATGCTGAAATACTAGGCTGGGAAAGCAGGCCACCAAGGCAGGAAGGTGATTCTAGTTTTATTCCATTTTCTTCAAGGGCAAAGGCAACTTCTTATTCATAATAAGAACTGACCCCAAAGTGACAAAAGGTAAAAAATTATTCCAGTCTGTGGAACCCAAGTTGACAACTGATATCCATCCAGTATCGCAGTGAATTGCTTCCCTGTACAGAAATTCAAGACAGAGCCCCTGCTTCCTGGGAAGTTAGGAATTGCAGTGGTTATTAATTCATCCAATGATATGATGTTTTATACAACAAAATGCAAGCAAAACAAGTAAGTACTTGATTTGGGGCAAACAATTCTTAGGGATTTCATAATGCACACTTTTCCAAGGACCTAAGACTCAGTACAGACCTGTTTCACTGAATACTTTCAACACCCATTATAACTGAGCCTCGGCAGCTCAGTTGTGTTAGCATTATCAAACCGCATAAGAACATTGCGTTCTGAAACCTTCTTGTATTTTTATCTTGAATTTTCAAATTGTGCTTTTTTTTGGTTTGTTTTCTGGTATGGAAACATGATGTCTGTCTAAAAGCTCTTTAGTAATTAGACAGTTTTATGGTTTAGCTAGAGTAGGTATGCAATAATTGCAAACAAGTATTTAATAGGATATGGCTGTCTCTGTTCAATACTGTGGATATGTCCTGTTACATTTTCTCCTCCTGGGGCCCCTAGATTCTAACTACTGAAATCTCAGCTCGCTCCTATGGAACCTAATCAGCTTTAATAAGAATCTTATAAGCAGTAGTCGTTATCAGTGGGACACAGGATACAAACATGGTCTGCCAAAGAATGTCACATCAGAATCACCTAGAGTGCTCTGTCCACACGCACACTGGTGTAGATTTGGTCTCGACTCCCCTGAGGCGTGGTGATGGGAGAGAAAGTCCTACAGGTTGAAAATCACTATCTCCATGAGTCACTGTTGTCAACTTTGGCTACGTGGCAACCCTTAAGAATATGGGGAAAAGTTGATAACTACTCTTCGAGATCCCACCTACCCAGAGGTGTACTCACGGCTCTGTTCCACTTCAAGCACCGCGCCTGGTACCTAAGTGCCCAGGACATGTTGTCAAATAAATGAATCAAGGTATGAATAAATGCAAATTTTTCAGACAATCTGACATTTTAAGCATTTACCCAATAGCAAAATTCTTCCCTCTCCTGGGATCTCATCTGTATACCTTCTAAATCCATCCTCTCTTCAACAGGTGTGCACTTGTGCTGGAAGAATCAGGGTCTTCAGGAAGGGTGGACAGGATAACTGTCCTTCCGTGCATGCTCCCTCTTCCAGCCAACCATCCCATCCGCTTCCTCAGCTCTAGTTTTAGCCTTTAACCGACTGATCAGGGGGAAGCCAACATGACTGAAGGATCAAGTAGCTCCTGGGGTTGAGAGAACTAGCTGATGTGCACACCTCTTTCTCTTGCTGTAGAGAAGTAGCTGAAGACCACTGCGCATTTCCTGCCTCAGTTCATGTCCAGGAGGGATCAGCTGACACTCTTGCCCATGGACTACCAACAGAAGTGACATGTGTCACTTCTGGGCTAAGAAGTAGGTGTGCCTACTCCTCATGCTCTCTTGGTCAACTGAGACCAGAGGGACAGTTTGAAGGGATGGAAGAACCACAGGATGGAAGGCAGCTGGATCCAGAGTCACCACCTGGGTAAAGAAGGAAAGCAATCACCAATCAAGAACACACACTGTTCTCCCATTTGAATATGAAATAAACTTGTGTTCTGTCAAGCCCCTGAGTTTTGGGATCGGTACGATAGCAGGAAGAATGAAGCTCTTGCATGGCCTCCTCTCTCCCAGCACTCTGGGCTCCAGGACAGCAGCCGAGGCGCAAGTGCCAATCACCCAGGCAGTTCCAAGCCTCCGGGTACTTACGCAGACCTCATTTTCTCTGTCTCTTCTGTCTACACTCTGTTCCTTCTGTCCTGTTACTCCTTCAGAACCCGGCTCATAAGCTAGCACGAAGTCACATACTGCCCTAGTTCGCATATAATTCCACTTTTGCAAGTCGCAGTATTTTGGTCTCCTCTGTTTATAAACATGGCAGCCTTGCCACATACACAGGGATCATATTTCCACCTTCTAAAGCTCCTAGCAGAGCAGTGGTATGTGAGAGATGGTTTAGGAATGAAGGCCAGTTTCCTATCTTATTAGGACTTTGCTAGGTGAGTCTGATCCAGGCAGGATGAGAAACTGTGCAGCTGTTAAGAATGGTAAGAAGGAGAGGACAAGAAGGGACAGGAATCCTGGTGCGTGTGATTTACTCCTGAATCAGAGCAAGGCGAGTCTGCAAATAAAATAAGAAAAGCACGTGCACATCCGTGAGTTTGCAGTTTGGGCAGAAGTTCAAAGGAAACAAATCTTGATGTAGGGTGAGGTCGATTTCCTAGGTTTACACCAACAGTGCAGCGTAAGACCTTCACGGCATGTAGTGTTTATATATGACTGCATAGAGTTTTCTTATTTATTTTTGTGCTACTGGGAATTCAACCCTGGGCCTTGCATGTTAGGCAAGTGCTGTACCACCGAGCTCCATCCCCAGCCTGAGTGTTTATATTTTAATATAAACAGACTGTGTTAAAAGATATGGTTCGTTTTTTGTTATTATGTTTTTTTCTGGAGATTTGTGAAGATTCAATGAGATAATGTATACAAAAGCACCTAGAAGAGGGTCTGGCACATAGGGAGGATTCCGTAAATGTTGGGTAAGTGCACCCGACAGTCATGTCAAAGGCCGCAGCATTACAGCTGTTCTGTAAACCGTATCCATGTGTTTAACGTCATTAGTGCTGAAACAGGTTCTTCATCCTCTTCATCCTTTTCTGAGGGTGGGTTGAAAATGGGGGCAGAACATGCGATTCTAGGAGGTGAGGGAGCTTATTTACAAATTCTCCAGGCCTTTCATTTGTCACAAATTTGGGACTGGTTGTTTTTCAATTTGGAAAAAGAATCTCTCTTTGAATTTTTCTTTTTAAATTATATTTCATTCTACTGACTAGTTTTACACTGGCCCCCCTAAAATGTACATGATAAAAGAATACAAAACTCATTTGATAAGCCTATTACCTCATGCTCGTGGCTGTCCGCTTTATTCTATTGAATTCAGATTTGCCCGTGGCGGTGTTTTGTATCTAATTTGTGACTTTTACAAGGTGAACCTTGCATCATTTTCTTTTGCCTCTGCTTCCATTTATCTAAATGAAAACAGTTTCTCTTAATGCATAGGTTTCCTTGATAAGCCATTAATACCACAGATGGGCCCTGAAATGCTCAATAAAAAAAAGCATCACAATAAATATTTATTGTTGTTTCACCCAGACACACAAACCCTGGATATCGTTAATATGGCTGACTACTTGGTTTCTCTTTTAATAGAGCTTATTTACTTGATTTCATTTTCTCAAATAATTGCTGTTCCTCTGAGGGTTTTATTTGAGGGGAAGGGGTGGTTGAAGGAGTGGAATGAATATTGAAATATGCAAGAAGGAGGCTGGTGGAACATTTAAATTGATTAGAAGAAGACTAAAATGAAATGAGGGTCAAGTGTTCTGTGCATAAATGGATGAACTCGTACAGAATGTCTCTAACTCAGAAAAATACCTGCGTTAAACACAACATTTCATAAACACAGCTTAGGGGAAAACAGAGCTATTAGCTTGCTAAATTTCAAAGAGAATAATTCTCAAAGGGAAAACAAATCCTGTGGATGCTCCTGAAGCATCTTCAGCCTCCATGTCCTTTGTGGTGGGGACCCAATATAGTATATTTTCAAATATACACATTCCAAATATCTTTACCACATGATGAGCGATATTTGTTCAACCTCAATAAAGAATTCTTAAGAGCTACTTGAATCAATGAATTTTGTTAAACACCGTGCAATGGATTCAGAAATTTTTCTCCAGTCAGCAGAGCCCTGAGAAGAGTACCTTGCTGGACAGAGGGTCTTTGCAAGTCCAGAGATCACAGTCTGATGTAAAAAAAACCACAAGTCATGACACCAGGGACACAAAGAGAGGAGTCGGCCACGGTGAGTGTCAGGAAGGCCTTGCTTGGGTGACAGGGTAAATGGACTGGGTTTTAGGAAATTGTCATACACGGGAACCAGTCAGCAAGAGGAAAAGTGGGATAAAGTTAGCCACGTCTCCCAGAAATGATGGAGCATGTACTCAAGCAAACTGCAGCTCTTGCTATAGTGCTCAAACATTTTTTAGATTTCTTTATTTTAACAGCATTTAGGGACATTGTTTTTAGAAATTGTATCTTCACTATCAATTCTTTAACAGGTTTATTAGTTAAACATGATTGGTTTTTAAGCACCTATAATTTAAGGCTGGGAACATGGTATCTCTTTCCAATGCCCTTGTGACAAAAGAAAACTGTTACCCACACATATGAATTTTGTATTTCCTGCAAAAATATCGTTGAGGCATCTAAACAGTTGTGAATGTCAAAAAGAAAAAGGAGCAACAAATCAGGTTTCCCTTTTACCAAAATCATAAAAAATATTAAGAAAACTTTTTTTCAAATCTAGAAACATTTTACTTAGCTTTTCATAATTAAGGGAGAACTTGAGGTGAGCCAAGAATCTTTATTTAAAAGAATGATGACTTTAAAGAAAGTTATTTGAGGAGACTGTAAATAAAAGTAAATTTAATCTATTTAAGCTTAGATTTAAGAAATCCCCGGTGCATCATTTAAGCCAAATGAAAATTACCTCCTATAGATTTCTTTAGATATTTTCCTGAAATTAGCATCTCCTGGGAACCAAAAGAGATATGACTAATATTGGGGAAGCATAACCTTAATCTACAGAGAAAATTTAGTTTGTATTTCCATGGGGTATTCTTTGCTGATTGTATAATATTTACTTGTTAACAGAAGAAGTTCATTTCTTCTCTTCTCATTTTAACCCACTCAATTTCAGGAGTTGTATGCATTTTGCATTTATCCCAATTCCTAGAAAGTGATTATATGTGACTTTTCTAATTAGAGATCCTTAAATTGAAGGAGTAAATAATTTACATTTTATCAGAGGAGCTAAATTTGTAGAGGATTCTAGTTTTATAGGTGGAACAGGATGCTAGGAATAGCATTAATCTTTGCAATCAGACTTCAAAAATCTCATTTCTCTGAGCATGACATTGTTAGATGAGATAAAAATACTGAGAAAATTCTCTTATGATGAACTGCCATAAACTTAATAGACTTCACCAGCCTTGTTGTGCATATAAATATTGATTCTGTAAATGGATGGTGAACTCCTTGAGGACAGGAATCACTGTGCTCCATACCACTTCAGAGATGATTGTTGTTCTGGGAAAATCCGTATTTTTAAAGTTTGAATTTGTCAACTCATGCAGGTTACTGAATGATATGTTTTTAACTTGAGAAATAGCCGTTTGGGGATTAGCATGAATTAGATGACTATAGAACAGAACACACCAAGTCAAAGAGAGGCCAAACTCCCACTAGAAAGGATCCTACCACAGCATGCAAATGTCTACAGCAGTCATTCTCCACGTTCTCTCCAAAGGAACCTGGGAAGCCACTCACTGAGACAAGGGATGCAGGGGCCAACTTCATGTCCACTCACGCACCTTAAAAGTAGATCATGCTCCTTCTGTTAAAGCAGGAGCGTGTAGGTGTCAGGTAATAAACAGAGTCCCAATCCACCTCTGTCTTACAGAGTCCAAGGGTTCATCCTGTGGTTATTTCATAACTTTGCAAATAAATAACTTCAATGAATATCCTAAGGATTGGGTAAAGTGCTCACACTGACCCTTTCACCTACAGAATTGGAATTACTACAGTAAGAGACATCAAGGGAAGCTCCTGAGAGCACCTTCACCAAGACAGCTAATCCTAAATGATACAACAACTTGGAAGAATGGCAAGGTTAACGCCGCCTTCAAGGTTTTAAAAGAAAATAGGGCTTGCTCTTGCCACAATATCATCATTTAATTCACTTCTCTGGCATTTGAAGGAACTAGATGTATCATGGAGGGAGACAGTGAACTCCCACACGCCTCATAACGTTGTAGCTCCTGCTGAAATTGTGCTGTGCTGAATGTGGTCTCTTTTTCTAGAAGAGATCAACGCAGTCTCAGGTACACAGCTTGTGGCTCTAGATATGGCACGTGTATTTCTTCATACCTGTTGGAAAACAGGATCGGAAGAAGTGTACGTTCATTTAGAATGGACCACTGTACAAATTCATGGTTTTGCCCCAGATTTGCATTAATTCTCCTGTTCTCTGTCATAATATAGTTAAAAGGGACGTGTCCGATCTGACAATACTGATGAATATCACTTTGGCCCACTATATTAATGAAATAGTTAATCAGACCTGATAGGCAAGAAATGGCAAGTACTCCATATGCCTTGGTAGAAAACAAAAGCTTAAGACAATGGGAGGAAAGTTCTATAATGATCAGGGAACTTTAATATGAGTAAGTTTTTAGGGATCCAGTATTCTGAGGAATGTGGAATATCCCATCCCCCAAAAGTAAAAAAAAAAAAAAAACTTCTATTACTTATAAATAAACAAATAAATAAATATTTTAAAAGCACACTACCTGGCAGGTCTCTTTGGGGGTTTTAGACATAGCACTTTCCATATTTGATAATCAGCTGTGACTTTTTTGGGGGGGTGTCATGCACAAAGATGGTTGCTCTGAGAAGGGCTTAAAATAAGACACAGCTTTGCAATAGATCCAGTCAGTGGTAAAGAAAGACACCTCGGAATGTCTTTGGCTGAGAGAGTTGCAGTAAAGATCCCCAGCATTCTAGATCAAGACAGAGAAAAATGCTTCATTCATAAAAGTAATCCCAGCCTTCCTTCTGTCTGTCCTACTCGCTTTTCTCTATCCTCCTCGCTTTCCGCTCTCTCTAGCATGCGCCCTTTCTTTTCCTTTCTATTTTCCTCTCATTTTCTCTCTTACCCTGCACGGAGACACTCTGTTTGCTTAATAAATTCCATAATGTGATTTCCCATGTCTGGCGTGGTTTCGTGGGATTTCCTTACATCTGGTGCTGTGACTTGGGATGGGTCCTTCCACTGTCGCCAGTGGAACACCATCTGAAGCCCCAGTGCCCCCGGACATGACTCCACCTTTCATTCTGCCCGGTCGCTCTGCTCTGCATTTATCACTGGACTTCAGAAGTATTGCTTCAAGAGCAAACATCATAAATTAACTTGGAATAGTAAGCCATCAGCTATAGGACAGATAATGTAAACCCCAATTAGATAAAAGGGGGTAAATAACTGTAAAGTTATAGACATTGAAGCTAAAGCCCAGTACTCTTACTTTATGACTGGTGAGACTGACTGCTTGATGGTTAAGATCAAACTTAGAGATTAAGATTAAATACAGAGGTCAAGAAAAGTCCAGGTTTGGGTCTTGCCCTCAAAGTCAGCCTGAACCCAGGGAACAAGAGGACATCTCCAAGGAGCTTTGCAACTCTGGGCCACACAACCTCCTGATCAAGGAGATTGATGAGACCACTAGAGGATGAAAAATCACTCAGTGCATCTGCTGCAGAGGAGGGTCATGGAAAAAGGGAGACATCCCTGGTGCTTTCAAGGAAAGCCACCTCATGGTGCTCTTAGAGGGTATGTGCTGGGAAGCTGATGGAAGGCAGAGGGAGAAGGGACCTACAGCAGCCTGTAGGTTTGATGCTCCTGCTTGACATCTTGGCAACGGTCCTTCACTTGGGCAGAGTCCAACCAAACTTCAAAGAACTGGAAGGCAATTATTGCAGTCAGATCTTCAACAACACCAGGACAAAAATGTATTTCACTCAGTCCACTGAGACCTGACGAGAGCAGCAAGTGTCCAGACCTATGGGAGCTCTGCTTGAAAGACACACTCGCGTGATGTGATGAGTCTTCACTGTCAATCATCTCCTCCAATCACAGACTTTCTAAGACTTCCTATGATGTGCTGAAGCAAGAAGGGATCCTCCTTCAGTCAATGCATGTCCTCCATCTCCCACCCACACATCTGTCAGGCATCATGCCCCCCTTGCAATGATCAGAGAAGCAGTGGAGTCAAGCATGACTCCAATAGCCTTGACCTAAGCAAATGAAGGATGGAGTTGCCTTTAACTTAGATGGGGATGAAAACACAAGAAGCTAGTTTTAAAGGAAGAGGATGAAGGTTGTCAGAAAAGAAGTTTAGTTATTACGTTTGAAACATGAATTACACTTACACATGAGAGATAAATTAGTATATGAGATGCTACTGTTCTTGAGAGAGGTAAGAGTTGGTGATATGTGTGTGATAGTTGCCAGCATATCGAGATGTTATTTGAAGCCACAAGACCACATATAATGACCATTGAAGATAGGAAAGATGGAAAAGAGAGAAGAACAAAGAATTGAATGCTATGACCAATTAGCAGTAAGATGTAAGAAAACTGAGAAGGAATAAGCAATTAATATAAGTCACTGTATATTTAATTTTCATCTCCAGGATAAATAATCCCAGGTTTTGCATTCATTAAAAAAAAAAAAAGTAATCCCAGCCTGCTTCTGTGCCCAGATAGAAACTAAGCATATGGCCCTGGAATATCACATGACTATGAGAAGCTAGAACTGCGTATCAGGAGCTGGGTTTAATCAACCCAATAAGGTGAACAAGACTGGAAAAGCAATAGCAAAACATTATTTAATGGAAGAGGCACCTCTGGATTTGGGCCTGACCAAGTTTGAGGGCAAATGTTAGCTGCAGTAGCCACCTGTCATTGCTCCACTGGCATCCCTTCCTCAGCTCATGCCTGTGACCAGCAGATAAAGAAGGGAAGAGTCTGAGCTCAGTTCAGGAAGGATCATCTTGGTTAGTGGGTAGAAGTCAAATGTGGATAGGTGCGGCATAACGGCTCCATTAAAGTGGTCCTAAAGGGCAGTGGTAACAGGAAATCTTCCCAGTAGGCAGAACTTTAGGGGACGCACCTGCCCCCCTACTTGTGTGAAGAGAGTGCACCCCGAGGTAAGGACTTGTGAATTCATGGACAATATAGAATGGTTTACCTGTTTGCTCAGGGGCCTGAAAACAATGAAACTTGGAAAAATCAAAGACGCCTGGGGAAAGATGTAATGGAGAGCAAGCCCAGAATGTGAAGATATCATCCAGCACAATTCTCCACTGAAATGAACCAAGTGGACAGAGTCAGTAGATGGGGACAGCCTTTGTCCTGGGCTAGTTCGGTGTCTGCACAATTATCTCATGAACAGAATAGCCTGATGGTCCAGTTGGAGCTTCTGTCTGGTTCCAACAACCCAGGCTCACTCTCACCAAAGCTGATCCAGCTACTGTCACTACTGACATGAAGGAAACAGGCCAAGGCTGACCTCCCTGCAGGGGTGCCATCCTTTGCCAGAAATAGCCAGCCTCTCTGGGTAAAGTTGACTACACTGAGCCCCCTCCACCTTGGTTTCACGTTGACCAAGAGTAGCATGAATTTGGGGTATGGGTTGTCCTCCCTTCTGCAGTGCCTCAGCCCACAGTCATAGATTTTGTAAAGTGCCTGTTCTACCTGCATGGAAGCTACATAACAGAGTCATAAACCAGGTTAAAACAAAGGCAATGCCACAATGAATAAGTGACCATTTGATTCAGCCATCCAATCAGATGACACAATTCAGAGGCTGCCCATCTGATCCAGCAAAGAAACTTGCTTCACAGTCGAGATGACAGCTTAGATATGATCCCCTGTGAGGATGACATACACACTAAACCAAAGCTATTACACCATGCTGTGTCCATTGCTGGTAAAATACATGGGTCCAGAAACAAAAAGCAAACTGTCAGAGTAGAACTGCTTACCATCATTCCCAGTTACCCAACTGGGGAATTTGTGCTTCCTGTCCCTACAACTTCAGCCACTAGGAGACTAGAAGTCCTTGGATCCAGTGCACAGAGGATTCTACCAGAGGAAAGATCCCTATGAAACCTAAAGTTAGTCCAGCAGAAATGAAAACCAAAGGGGAGGGGTGTAGACTGAGTGGCAGAAGAGGAAGATGAGAAAGATCAGTTAAAACCTTGGGATTCACTATAGCAACAGGGGCTGATGTCCAACTAATGCTCTTCTTATAAATATATTTCAGAAGTTGAAACCAAAGAGACCCTGCAGAAGCTGTGCCTAGATAGAATAAAACTGCTATAAAACAAGGCTTCGTGGAGATACTGCTGGTGACCAGCCTAGACTCCCTTTGGCGGGCCCACCTCTCTCCCAGACATGTTGTGACATAGACTGCCAGTAGCTGACACTGCCTCCTGAAAGCCTGCTTGCCCTGGGAGCTAGCTCTACCCACATCCAGGAGCAGGGATACCCCAGCCAGTGGCTGACTGACAGGGTATACAATCGTGCCAGCCCCTTGCTTCAAGGTAAAAGCTCTGAAGTGAAACTCGTGCTTCCCTGTGATCAAACTGACACTAGTCTATGAGGTCACAGCCCTGCTTACTTCCCTCCCCTAATGTGTCCTTCTTGCCTGGCTCCTCTTCTTCTGTAAATGCTCCCCCAGTAAATCACTTAGACCAGACTCCCTGTCTCCATCTGTGCTTCCAGGAGTCCAACATGGGATACCATTTATACAAATTAAATATGCATGTAGATCAGCAACAATGTGTATTTTCAAGAATACTCATAAAGAAGACACACTGAACATGTTAGAATCGTGGTCTGATGGAGAATGGGTATAAAGAGAAGCAGTAAATGATAAACCAGACACTCGTGTGGATTGATAAAGAGACTACAACATGAGTTGAGGACTGTGAGTAATTTTGTACCCCCAAGACCTAAGATAAATGACCAGAGAGATGGTCAAATGATCCTTTCTACAAACTCTTGTATCAAACCATGGAGAAGCATTCAGAGAAGGGTTTAGATCACTCTTTCTTAACATCGATGATTTGAATGTTCTTTTATCTCCGGAGAAATCAGCTTGAAAAGATTTAGAGAAAGTAAAATCTGAGTTGGTTTTTGTAGGTCTGAGACAATCCTATGTCCAATGTTATAAATAAAAAATTATAAGGTAGTGAAGTTGTCACTTCACTAGGGTCTACTTTTCCCTGCAGTGGGTTCTGCTATGGCCACCACCCACCATCACCAACCCACACACACCCCACCCTTTACCGTGAATAATTTGAAAACTTTATAGTCAGTGTCAAATCTATCAGACTTTTCATTCTAAGTTCTGAGCCCTAAGATTATGTCGCAACATCACAAACACACAAAGAACAGAGAAATATAATATTTGCATGGGAAGGGAATAATGGATTTCCTTCAGAATTAACTTATGTGTTTTTGATATCTCCATAATACTAGGCACAACAGTACCTAATCTGATTTATTTAATTGAATTTGTCACTATACTTTTCTCTAATTCGATTAGTTCAACTAATAAATATTGATTAATGACCACTGCTCTTGATTTCTGCAAAAACATCATTGACACCACCCACTTCTCTAAGAAGTTTGTAGTGGATGTTAGAAGAGATTTTGCAAATACATTGGGCCCTTCTTCAGATTTTCAGAGGGAAATGTTCATACCCCAAATTTCCAAAAGTAATCTCATTTTAATATTTTAAAATTATCTCCATGCTTTGCCTGGGAAGGAGTTAAAATTATTTTCTAGTATAATCCAGTTTTTCAAATCAGCTTTCAGAAGACAGATGTTACCTAAAATGTCTTCCATACTGTGGACAGCACGGCTTTATCTAACCCTCTCAGTTCAATTTTTAAGCTTCCCATAAAAGGTCTCGACAGATTATTAAATGCCCATAACAACACTCCTCTCTCTCTGGACAGCAGAAGTGAGTTGAAACTATCAGGACTATCCAAAATTTCATCTGAAAAATCAAATAGTCTTAGAAGTTCTCAGGGTCTGGGGAGATAAATGTGGCTAACTCGTCACTTGAAAATGTTGGGAAGGTTTCCCATGCTCTGCTTTCTGGTTCCAAAGACCCAGAACCCTGCCACCTCTGTAGCGCATAAATGATACACTGCTTACCACTTTGTTTCTTTATGAAGTCCAGGCGTGGAGCTTGGTGATGATGTTTAGACCCCTGGACGAGGTTCATACTTGGGCTGCCAACCATTGTGCTTGGCCATATCTTCAACATAATCATCTCTTCCCAACATCTCATGGTGGTTCACCCCTCAACCCTTCAGCTGATGGAATGCCCTTGTCTCCTGTCTCTGTCATGAACTGGGACAATAACTGAATGTCCACGTCCTCCATCTCTTATGATCTCCTTTTTGTGGGTAAGATACTAAGCTTCCAGCAGTTGTTATTCCCAGTCATTCTGTATTTAATCTACAGGGCTGGTGGAATAACCCCTCCACAAATCATCCTCAATTGAGACTCTCAGGAAAAAACTCCTAGGTCAACACTTTGACTCACCCCTTCCACACAGAGGTCCCTTCTCCTCTGCCAGTTTCATACCAGCTCTGCGCTCTTGTCCTACCCTCACATCATCTCTGACCTGCACATGCTCAGTTCCTCCACCATAAGACAGGCATGCCCGAGGAAGGTAATTACCACCTTCCCAAGGCCTGCCAGGTGTCATTTTCCATTCATTCTAGTCTAACATTAATTCCAAAACCTAATTTTTTTTTGAATTTTTTTATTTGTTCTTTTTAACTGTATGTGACAATAGAATATATTTTGATATATCATATACACATGGCGTATGACTTCCCTTTCTTGTGGTTGTACCTGATGTGGAGTTACACTGGTCACGTATTCATATATGCACATGGGAGTTATGTCTGATTCATTCTACTGTCTTTACCATTCCTTCCTTACCCCATTGCCCCCGTTCCCTCCGTTCCCTCCACTCCTCCTTCTCCTCTGCCTATTGTGAGTCAGCATCTGCATATTAGAGAGAACATTCAACCTTTGATTTTGGGGGATTAGCTTATTTCCGTTAGCATGATAGCCTCCAGTTCCATCCATTTACCAGCAAATGCCATAATTTCGTTCTTCTTTATGGCTGAGTAATAGTCCATTGTGTATATGGAATACTCTTTCTCCGTTCATCTTTTGAAGGGCACCTTGGTTGCTTCATATTGGCTATTGTTAATTAAGTTGTCATAAATATCCATGTGACCACATCACTATAGTATGCTGATTTCAAGTCTTTTGGATATATGCTGAGGAGTGGGATAATTGGATCAAATGGTGGTTCCACTCCAAGTTTTCTGAGGAATCTCCATAGTGATTTTCATAATGGTTGCACCAATTTGCAGTCCCACCAGCAATGTATGAGTGTACCTTTTTCCCCACATCCTCACCAACACCTATTGTTGCTTGTGTTCTTCATAAGTGCCATTCTGACAGGAGTGAGATAGAATCTCAGTGTGCTTTTAATTTGCATTTCTCTAATTACTAGAGATTTTCTCATATATTTTTTGACCATTCATATTTCTTCTTCTGTGTGAAGTACCTGTTGGATTCCTTTTCCCATTTATTAATTGAGCTATTAGTGGTTTTTTTTTTTGACGTTAAATTTTTTGAGTTCTTTATATATCCTGAAGATTAATGCTTTGTCTGAGGTGCAGGTGGTAAAGATTTTCTCCCATTCTGTAGGTTCTCTGTTTATGTTCTTGATTGTTTCCTTTGCTATGAAGAACCTTTTTAGTTTGACTCCATCCCATTTATTGATTCTTGATTTTACTTCTTGTGCTTTAGGAGTCTTGTTGAGGAATTCAGCTCCTAAGCCAATATGATGGAGAGTTGGGCCTACGTTTTCTTCTACAAGGCTCAGGGTCTCTGGTCTAATGCCAGTCCTTGATCCACTTTGAGTAGAGTTTTGTGCAGGGTGAGAGATATGGGTTAAATTTCAATCTACTACATATGGATTTCCAGTTTTCCCAGCGCCATTTGTTGAAGAGGCTGTGTTTTCTCCAATGTATGTTTATGGCACTTTTGTCTAGTACTAGATCACTACTTATGTGGGCTTGTCTTTGTGTCTTCTATTCTGTACCATTGGTATGCATGTCCATTTTGGTGCCAATACCATGCAGTTTTTGTTACTCTAGCTCTCCACAATTTATATAATAAAACTTATATAATTTAAGATCTAGTATTGTAATGCCTCCTGTTTCACTTTTCACACTCAGGATTTGTTTGGCTATTCTGGGCCTCTTATTTTTCCAAATGAATTTAATCACTGATTTTTATATTTCTGTGAAGAATATCATTAGAACCTTAATAACAATTGCATTAAATCTCTATAGTATTTTTGGTAGTATGGCCATTTTGACAATATTAATTCTGCCTATCCAAGATTATGGGAGGTCTTTCCATCATCTAAGGTCTTCTTCAATTTCTTCCTTTATTATTCTGTAGTTTTCATTGTAGAGGTCTTTCACCTCTTTTGTTAGATTGAACCCCAAATAGATTATTTTTGAGGCTATTGTAAATGAAATAGTTGTTCTAATTTCTCTTTCAGTTGATTCATCCTTGATGCATAGGAACACAATTAATTTATAGGCATTAATTTTATATCCTGCTATTTTGCTGAAGTCAAAACTAGGGATAGTAGGAACATATCTCATATTTTTAGCATATATAGTTGTAAAAACTATATATGCTAAACCCAAGTCCAACATTATTCTAAATGGACAAAAATTGAAAACATTCCCTCTACAAACTGGAACAAAACAGGGATGTGTGGGGGTCCTTGTGGAGAAGAAAAGGGTTAACAGCCTGAAGATGATGCTGGCTATAAATCAATCAATTACCCATAAACTTATCTACTCAATAAACACACAAGAGTCAATACTCTTTATATGAGAGGGGGCATGACGGGTCTGACCATACAGCTCTGGCCTCTTGCAACAACGATTTGCCCAACTCTCCTTTATTTATAACATACAGATAAAGGGGGCAAGGACCAGGAGGAGCTTCTTCTGTGATGGACAGGATGGGGTAGAGTTAGGGGAGCCATCCTCTTAGGGGGAATATTCCAGAAGGAGACAGGGAACCACTCCACGAAGCGCCACATGCTTCCCGGCAGTTCCTAGAAGCCAGGCTTCTGCATCACCTGGCTCAACCTACTCTGATTCTGCTAAATAAGGATGGCTTCCCACAGGGATGCCCTCTATTACCACTTCTAGTCAACATAGTCCTGGAAACTCTAACCAGCACAATTAGACAGAAGAAAGAAATTGAAGTGATACCAATAGTAAAAGAAGAACTGAAACTATCCCTATTTGCTGATGACATGATTCTCTATTTAGAAAAAAAAAAAAAAATCCACCAGAAAAGCTAATTTGACATTCTAATAAATGACTTGTGGTTAAAATTCATTCTTACAAATCAAGGAACACAGCATTAGCTACTTCGTTTTCTGTGTATCTTGCTTAATCTTCCACAGTAAAAAGTTCACATTCTTAGTCCGAATCTTGAAACGCTTTAATTACTGTGTATAAGAGCAGCCATTACCTGCGATCAACTTGATCTCCTCCACCAAATGTTTGCAGGAAAAGTAGTTAATTTCAGAAGCAGCTGACTCCTCTCACCAGAACACCAAGAGACTGCTGAGAACCCCAGTATGGGAACCTGTGCTGAGCATAAGCCCTCGTGCCCCACATCCTGCCTGTGCTGACTCCATGCTGCTCTGGGCCTGTGTGGCCAGCGTTTTCCCCGTCGAGGCTTCCATTCGCTTGGCAACACCCTCCACATCGCCATCCGTCTTAAGAGACATCAGCCCCTTCTTATTGCATTTCTCCTCCTCCCTAAGACCTGATGGCCCCTGGGGAATTTCAACAGCTCATGAACTACCCAACACCCTGTCCCCTTTCCTTGGTCTTCCTGGTCTCTCCATTGCCAGAGACCCTATACCCAGTTCCCTTTCAGCCATCCTGGTCTCCAGATAGGCAGCCCTCTCCCGTTTCCTTCAAGTGTCCCACCTGGGAACACAGCTTCTCTCTGGCCAGCTCTCTGCTGCAGTCAGTCTTTTTCCTGCTCCTGAGGACCTCCAGTCCCACTCCTCCACTTCATTCCAACCTACCAATCTCTGCTCATGTCCTCATTTCCTGTTCAAGATAAACCACAATAGCTCAGCTCTTCCATAATCACTTGCCCACACACTCAACTCCCTTAACCATTATGTCTCCATAGCACCCCCACCCAAAAAAAACCACTTTATTTTTACTGTATTCCAATATTTAACTTGGAATACAAAATGGGATACTTATATGTGATTTTATTTATTTATTCATTCATTCATTCATTTTTATTTATTCATTTCATTTTATTTTATTTTTTAGCCCTGGGGATTAAACTCAGGAGCATTCCACCACTGAACCACATCCGCAGCTCTATTTTGTGTTTTATTTAGAGACAGGGTCTTACTGAGTTGCTTAGAGCCTCACTTGTTGCTGAGGCTGGCTTTGAACTTGAGATCCTCTTGTCTCAGCCTCCAGAGTCACTGGGATTACAGGTGTGCACCACCATACCCAGCCTTATGTGCTATTTTAATCTGCTAGATTTTTTACTACTTTATTAATCTTTAGATTATTTTTCCATGCATTGTTTGTACAAATGTTCTTAACTTTGTATGATGTAAAATACCATGAGATACTTTAGCTGGTGTAGAGCAGAAGTCATGCTGAGATATACAAGGAAGATTGTAGCCAGACTAGGAATCTAGCCAAGGATTCTGAACTAAATGCTCCCCTTCTTTCCAGCATGGTGGAAATTAGCCACTTATTAACTATACATCTGTGATATCACACCTTCAGTTGCCTTTTATAAATGAAGTTGAGGCCCAGGCTTGGTGGTACAGGCCTGTAATACCAGTGGCTCAGGAGGCTGAAGCAGGAGGATCTCAAGTTCAAAGCCAGCCTAGCAAAAGTGAGGGCCTAAGCAACTCAGTGAGACCCTGTCTCTAAATAAAATACCAAATAGGGCTGGGGATATGGCTCAATGGTCAAGTGCCCCTGAGTTCAATCCTAGGTACCCCCTAAAAATAAATAAATAAAATAAAATAAATAAATGAAGCTGAGTAGTGGGGGTGTGAGTGCACAGATTGGGTGGAAGTCAGTCTCCTGATCTGCCCCTGCCAGACTCAGCACTAGGACACCTAAAAAGGAGGTGAGTAGGGTTAGAATCCAGCTCAGGGTCTGGCTCAAGAAATGATGTGCTTTTTCATAATTCATACAAAGGCATAATGCAAACCATGGACAGTCCTCCCCTAGCCCCTCAAATGCAGAACATTTTAAAGTAGTTGATTCAGTCAAATCACATACTGACCTTCCTCTTTCCCTTTCTTCCACCCCTTCCATCCTAGAGAAGAACCACCAAGAGGCAACTGTGTTTGTGCCTAGACTCGGGCATACCTGAATCTTAGGCCAGCTCCATCACTTGCAGAGTAGGTGCTTGGACAAATTACTGGACCACTTTGAGCCTCA
Organism: Sciurus vulgaris; assembly: GCF_902686455.1. Lineage (NCBI taxonomy): Eukaryota > Metazoa > Chordata > Mammalia > Rodentia > Sciuridae > Sciurus > Sciurus vulgaris. Next base: position 134,767,938 of record NC_136470.1, read on the forward strand.
ATTTCCTTGTCTGTAAAAAACAGATAGTCAACAAGATTTTTGTACAGAGTAAATGATATAAGGGTAGTGAAGCCCCTAGTATAGTTTCAGCATTGCAGGTACCTAATAAACACAGCTAGTTAGCAAGAAAGATGGATGGACGGACAGATGGATGGAGCAAACAGTCTTTGGATATCCCCAGCCAGTCTTTGACTTTATGAAGCAACACATGATCTACGTGTCTGGAGGGATGATACCATGATAGAGAATTCTTAGAAACCAACAAGGGAGACATTTTCAATAAACATCTTTTATTTCTGGAATTTCTTCCATTAATTTTGCCTGGCCAACCCAGGGTTTAATTGCTGCAGAACAGAAGTTATCTACATCCTGTAAAATCTGAGAGAATTGCTCATCTTTGAAGCTTTACACAAAAACACAAAGACATTATTCATTTTATGAATAAATTAAGCCCATTTACTAGTATTGGAGGTGGCAGGATTTTACAGATAATTTATTTACAGTCACAGCCTCGTTCTATGAAAACACTGCTTATCCAATTTAAAGATACATAGTACTTGGGGAGAATAAAATGGCACGAATTAACTTTAAGCAGAACATTTCAAAACACAAGAAATGAATTCAGGAATATTTAAAAAAGAAACTTCAGTCTTCATTAATGGTCATATTAACACATTTATTTCCATGAAGGAGTTTTCCAATTCTTTATTCCTTAAATTCTACAGGTTGACCGAGTGTCCGTTATTAAGTTTCTAGATTTGAAATAAGAAAGGCAAGGTGACAGGATGACTCAGGGAGAATTTGAGCTGAGTGTGAAGTAATTAGTGCCACAGCTAGCTGTTGGACCTTAACGAGTCTCTCACTCCTACCGCACACTCCCACAAACACACACACTCACAGATACACCTGCACATACTCACGCCTAGACCCACAAAGGAAGCAAAAGAAAAAAGAACGACGGAAATACAGAGTCCACTTTCTAAAACAGTTTACCCGTGATTGTGATCTAAAATACTGTGTCAAGTAAGAAAGTGAATCCGCTTCCACCAACCCACTACCAAACGGCATGCCTGTACGTATCTCCATAGAGTCAAAGCGATCAGAAACAAGGAAAGGTCTTCAAAGGGCCCAAAAGTTAGTAAGCATAAAAAACTAGACTAAGTGATCTTTAAAAACCTTCAAACCCTACAAGCAAAATCAAATCCTTCTTTAAAAAAAAATTGCATCAGTTACATCGAGACGGTCAAAAGAGCTTCCTAAACAAAATTGTCATTTCACAAATGCTCAGTGAATGTCCACACGTGCTAGCTGCAGTTCTCTGTGTCGGAGACACACTAGTAAAGAAGCAAGTTAGGTCCCTGCTCCCACCCAGCCTGTTTTCTACTGTGAGGAAAAATGGCCAACCTTTGCTCAGGTAACTGCTGAGCATTATTTAAAGCACACTGTAGAACTCAGTTAGAAAACACCCATTTCGACATTTTAACCAAGTTTCAAAAGGAGGTGAAGCATTCCTTTCCAACAGAAGAAGAAATTGAAGCTAGCTCCTTTGGGACTTATAGAAAAATTGGAAAATTTTTGTATAAATTTTAACTTCTCCCAGATAATAAAGAGACAGCCTAAAAAGATGGTTTCCAGGGAAGAGGGAAGATGTTCAGATTTCTCAGCCAATCCAAGCTATTCTCCATTTCCTGTGATTCCACCCATCTATTATTGTACCTTCAAATAAAAATTATTTGTTGAATTCATACTATATCCGAGAAATATCAGTTGACCCAAAACCTAACACCTGGAATAGGAGACAGAAATCGCTGAACAATTAAAGCCCAATATGAAATGTTCCACAAGAAAGACATAAGGATTCTAGCCAATCCTAAGTGATCAGAAAAAAATCAACAAGGGATTCCTGAGCAGAGGTTAAGCATTGATTAGGAAGTGAGATCATGTGATAAACTTAATTTTACTCAAGGCTGTGCCGTGCAATGTCTGTGTGGGAGGGGAGACAGCTGCAGCTGGAGAGGTTTACGGAACAACTAGATGAGGAAGATATTTCCATGCCATTATGGAAATATTAAAGTTTACTCCAAAGTCTCTCAGGAAATGTTAAAGTAGAAGAATCTCATGAAAAGATTTCTATTTCGGAAAGTTCCATTTGGAGTAAAGCAAAGATGAATTCTCATCTACTGCAGGGATGGAGGGGAGGGAAGGAAAGTAGTTTGGAAACGGTGTTAGTTTCCTAGGAGTATCATAACAAATTATCACAAACTAGGAGTCTTAAGACAACAGAAATTCATCCTCACACCTATCTGAAAGATAGAAGCCTAAAATCGAGGTATCAGAGCTCTGCTCTCTCAAAGGCTGTAGGGGAGGACATCTCCCTTCTCTTCCTAGCATTCCGCGGTTGCCAGCAATTCCATGCCTTCAGTTTGCACATGCGTAATTCCAGTCTCGGATTCTCTATATATGTCATTCTTGCTGTGTGTCTCTGTCTTCAGTGTCTGTGTCCAAATTTCTCTCTCCTTATAAAGACATCTGTTGCTGGATTAGGATCCACCTTAATTGTGCATTAAGTTAATCACATCTACAAAAGACACTATTTCCAAACATGGCTCTATTTGTTTCTAGGTGTATTCATCAGGGTCCTCTAGAGGAACAGAAGAAATGGGATATGTATACATATGTATGATTATAAAAAGGGCTTTATCAGATTGGTTTACACGAAGTTGGATGCTCCCACAATGGCCATCTGCAGGCTGGAGAGCTGGAGGAACCAGTAGCTGCTCAGTCCAAGAAACTGGAGCTTCCAAACAGAAGGAATCAACAATGCAGTCCCAGTCCAGGACTGAAGGTCTGGAAGCTCCCTGGATTTGCAGGTCGGAGTCAGCTTTGGCAGAGCGAAGGAGCTAGGGTCTGATGTCCTCTGCTGATTGAAGCAGCAATCAAAGCACTCGCTCAAGAAGAATCCTGCTGCTTCCTTCTTCCCCCTTTTGTTCCGTCCCACCCCCAACCTATCAAACTCTGCTGCCCTCATTTAGAGTAGATCTCCCCCTCAGATTCTTTCAGAGTGGGTCTCCCTCTCAGTTTCCTGTCCCACAATCATTTGGAGAAACACCTGATGGACACACCTAGAAGCCTCTTAATCGTAGGTATCTCTGAATCCAATCAAGGAGACAGTTCCGATTAACCGTCCCCCTAGGAGACGAATTTAATAGGGGCATTATTTAACCTAGAACAGGACCCACTGCCTTAGCTATTTATCCCACAGATGAGAAAGGACTGAAAAGAAGGTAGTGACAGAGAAACGAAAAAGGAGGAAATAGTCTCAAGAGTTCGAAAAGTTATAATCATTTGGGTTTAGTGACTTGAGTGACATGTTACCTAGCAGACTGATTGCCACAATGGCTGCGGTTGTCTCCTGTCCCTTTGGTCTGTGATTGCATGGCACCCTCCGTGCTGAAATCATTCACCTGGCTTGATTTGACAGTAGGGGTTGGGAAGCTTTGGCGTACGCAGAGACTTACAAAACTGCTGGAATATTTGCATCTCCTCTCTTGGAACCCTGCCACCTTTGTGAGAAGAAGCCCACAGGAGCTGCTGGTGGTGGGAGTGCCCATTAGCACAGACGCTTTCCCATCTGAAGCCAGCCTAGACCAGATTATGGCAAGCCGGTCAGCTGACCCAAAGCGGACAGATGTGTGGATGAATCACCTCAAACACAACCACAAGGACACACCAGAAACAAATGTGCATTTGGGTACTTGTTACCCAGGATTAGATCATTGAAATATGGGAAATTAGAGAGAAGAAGGAATCAGAAATAACCCCCACTAGTTTAGGCAAGTAAGAAGATCGTAGTGATGCAAGAGAGAAGTAGGAACTGTTCTGGGGCATTACTTACACTATTCCCTCTGTTGCTAGTACACCTCTTGGCCTTAAGTTTCCACGAACTAGCTGTATGGGGACAGCTCTGATGTTGCCCTCCCCAAGGGTTATTGTCTAGACCCCACCCAAACTATGACCTCACTCTTGCCATTGTTGATACGTCATTTATGACCCATTTCAGATGGTTGCTGCCATCCAACCATTTCTCAGTCCTAGAGAATACCTCATTCTTGGCACCAAATTGGGTACCAAGATGCTTCTTGATTCAGCATTCAAGAAGAGAAGTAGGAGGGCTAGAAGATACATAGAACTTATTGCATAGCTTGAGCTTATGTAATGGCAAGAGTCAGTATAAAATTTCCTGCAAAGCTGTTATCTTTGCAGTTGATGTTACAGTTTGAAGTTTACAAAGCAAGAAATCAAGAAAGGAAGATAGAAAATAGAGGAAAGAGAATTCTAAGCTGAAACCCACCAGGAGAGACTGGAACCCAACCAGACCCTCCTTATCTCTGACTTCAATGCTGAGATCATCTTTCCAAGGGTTGATGCCCTTTGACCAAGAACTAAACACACACCTAGACCAGGGGTCAAGGAGGCTAAAGGAGGGTTCACCGGAAGGTAGAGCAGTCACACATGTGGCTAGTGTTCCATACTGGTACCTGACACAATGCCGAGTTGTCAACAGCACTTGCTCTGACTTTCTATTTTCAAAATAATAGAGTGATTCATCTGCTTCCTCCAAATATCACAAAAATCTCTCTTATGGCCCTCCCCAATGGGAAACTTACAGTGAGGAGAATTCTAAGAAAGGAAGCTGAGCCTAGACCAGGTGACATGTTATAAAGTTACCACAGTTCACCCCTTGTCAATATGGTAGCCAGGATACCCTTAAACCATACTTAGTTTCCAAGTAAAAACAATAGCAAAATCATGTTTCTGGCCAATATGCTGTTACAATCTGGTGTGCAATTGAAAAGAGTACAGAAGGTCCTTGTCCACCGTGGAGGGATGTTCTCCAGCTCCTGACCATGGCGGGGTGAGGTCTTCCCACCATCGTTCCCTCTTTCGGAGCCTTTCTTGGGCACACGATCCTGCGCATTGCTGGCTGCTGCTGCCCCAGTGTCGGGGCGGTACACTGTGAGGGTCCCAGCACTTCAGGTTCTCTCACATAATGCTCCTCTGCAAGGTCTGACGTGTGTGACCCAGGTCACCTCCCCTTTTTAATCCAACAGTGTGTCCTTTCAAAATGAGTAAACCATAAAAAGACCATTCAGAAAATAATTTTTTAAATTTTCCTAAAATTTGATTGAGGAAAATATTTTACATGATTGCTAAAAAGAACCCAAGCAATTATATAATTTCCCCCAAATTAAAAGATTTATACCTCTATCAATTCAGACTCTCTGCTCTCTGAAAATCTTATTTTTTCTGAAAACTGAATTTATTTTCTCCATTCAAAATTATGCTTTTTGTGAGAAACTTAAATATCAGTGTTTCAAGACAGCTTTACCAGTGATCAAAAATCTAACGAGAAAGTTAAAATCTTATTTTCTTGTTGCTTATTGGTGTTCATTTCTTTCCTTTTTACATATTAAACTATTCTGTTACTCTTCCTATGTTTATTTGTGCTCTCTGAACACGAGGCTCAAGCCCAACGTATGCCAGATTTTTCCTCTATGACTCTGAAATATTTCCCATAGCTGGAAATAGGGCAAATAAGTTTGTAATGGCAAGTAAATCCAAGAGATGAGAAGAATTTCAAGTGAGGGTCATTATTAGTCTGCTTTTTAAATTAGCTGTGTTCAATCTTTCAATCTCTTATGTTCAACAAACCCCACTCCTCCCTCCATTTCTTCCTCCAGGTCACCGTAAGATGAGCAGCCCATGATGTTCTGTTTCATGATAGACCAAGTGGCCATGGAATGAAACCTCTGAAACCATGAGCCAAAATAAAACAAATATTTTCTCCCTATGAGTTGATATCTCAGGCATTTTGTCACAGTAACAGAAAGTTGACTAACACAGAGAATACATTCATTTTCAGGTTGAAGGGGTAAGGCTTGGAAAATTTAATCTCTCCACAGTCCAACCTCTTACATAATTACAGGGCAAGAGCCCATTTTCTCCTGGTCTGTATTCTTTCTTTGATAAAAACATTTAAATTATGCTAAAAATATCAAACTGAGAACTGCTTTGTAATAGTAAAAATTCTTCCTTTCTTATCAAAATCCACTGCTTTTTTTAAACATTCAGAATTTGTTATATTTAGCATGTGTGTACGTGTGTGTAAAAAGGGTCTTATGTTAATAATGCATACAAATGTCAGTTTGGAAATCAAACCTGTGTTATGACAATTTAGTTCTTTTTTCCCTGATTGATCATAATTTTATCAATTTAATTTATCATTTGAATGTATGCTAAATAACAGCACACAGGATAAGACAGGGCTAATTGACATTTGCTCCTGTGCTTTCAGTAAGAGGTGAATCTGAGGAAGTGGCTCAGCTGCTCTGGGCTTCAATTCCTTCTTCCCCATGATGAGAAGAACCTTCAAGTCGGCTCAGCAGTCCAGGCACACCTGTGCCATTCTGAGTCTGTGGCAAGCAAGACACACACATCTTATACCTCACTGAAGTTTTAAAGAGTGAGTGCTTGCGTCGCAAAACACCCTCCAGGAGAGGGGAGAGGGCGGCTTGCTCGCAGTGCATGGAGCTCTGTCTAGCTCTGGACTCTGCACGGTGTTCCCATACCACACTCTCCAGCTACGAAACCCAAAAGAGGGCTGGGGTTGTGGCTCAGCGAGAGGGCGCTTGCCTAGCATGTGTGAGGCACTGGGTTCGATTCTCAGCACCACATATAAATAAAATAAAGGTATTGTGAAAAAACAACAACAACAACAACAAAAGAACTCCTGGGGACATCCATCGACGTACCTGGAAAGGCCACCTGGGTTCCGCCAAGCCTGCTCCTTCTCCTGCCAGTCCCACTCAGGGTCCCTTTGGTCTTTGGCCTCCTTCCACTGTTTTTTTCCATGATGTTGACTGTTTTCCACCTTGTATTTTTCCAAGTATTGAACACATTCAATTAAAATACAGCCAAGGATTAGAAGGCAGAAAGGAAGCCCAGAAGCCAGTGTCAGCAATTTTATGACTTCTAGAAAATTATGTGCATGAATATGTTTATAGCATGTCTGTGTGTGCATGCGCCTGCTTGTGTGTTTATACACGCAGAATAGATTCCACCCAAAGTCTCAGAAATTTCACTAATTTAAGAACTTTCAGCAATTCAAAGTTAAAAACAGAAAAGGAAAAATAATGACTCCTGAATGCTGAGATACTAAAATGTCAAACATAACTATGCATCTATTTGTACTGCAATATATGTTAAAACCCATTACAACCTTTGTCTTTCCATAGGGATAAATGTCACTGTCATGTGTTGAACAAATTGTATTTTGATTTTCCTTTTTATTGAAATGCTTATTTTTTGTGTTAGAAAGGGACAGTTGTAAAATTATTAACTGTACGTTAGTCTCATACTGGTTTCAGATTCTATTAAGCAATACAAACAGCAGCTTAGTGTTGGGAATTAGCCCCAAATGCAGCATATTCCATAGGAATGTATTCCATCCTTATGAGCTATTTCATGCTGCATGCCAAACACCAAAGCTATAAACAAGAGAATTATCAGTCATCAAACAAAGTACAAACAATAATAAATTTTGGCCAGTATAAAGAATCAGAGCAGATCTCCTCAAGGAATGAATGATGTTTGGCTTTCTCATGATGCATGGCCTTTATTGAGTATCTATTACATGCCAGATGTGAGTCCAATGGACATGAACATCTTGGACAATATTACACTGTCCTTTATCTCAGAAACAACATATCAAGACCAAGATTTAGAATAGTATTTCAGATATGTACCAAGATTTGTGTGTTCAAAAGGGTCTAATTAAAATTTTTGACATGATCTTCATTATCTATATCTAACCAACAGTAACATAGTAGTGTCTCCGGGGTCAACTGAAAACATTCATGTTTATTTTTTGTTTTTCTTCTCTGTAGAGATGACCTTTGTGTTGTACACTTAAATATTTGATCCTTGTAGAGAAGTAACCCAGATGGTTCTAGAAAGAGATTGCTACATTACATTCAAATTAAAATACAACTGTTTTATATATTTTGTGTGTATATTTTCCTCTTTTAAATAGAAATATCAGAAAATTGGAATAGAAAATAAGGTCAATTAAAATGGGAAATTCATGTTCCTTCAAGTATTTGGATTGAATCTTTGACCTTATTCTTACATTTGGACTGTGATGTTCTCTCCAAAAAATCAGAACAAAAAGAAGTCAAATAAATTCAGGGGGACCATTTTGTTGGCCTGAAAGAAGAATCTCTTGAACACACTTATACAAGTAGGATGACTAAGAAATCTGTGAGAATTAGTGATTGAGAAAATTATGATGAATTTGACTCTTCTCCAGTGTGCAGGAAAGGCAAATGGGCTTCTGTCTGTGAACCTGGATTAATTTATAGGATACAAATTCCAATTCACTTTTTCTCTCATCATCTAATAGTCATTGAGTCTTTTGTGCCCTTTTTTTTTTTATATTTGTATAGCTGTCTTCATTTGTAATGGTGCTTTTCTACTTAAACCTAAAAGCAAATGTGACAACTATTCAGAAAATTTGAATAGACATTATATTTGATAGATATAGCAATAGAGAAACCTTTGCAATTTCTCAAAATGGGCATCAGGTATGATCCCAGCAGGAAACAGAATTTACCCCAAATGGTCCAACAAAGATTGTGATACTTTTAAAAGCCTTACAGAAAAGAAAATAAGTGACAGCAAGTGCATAGACACTAATAGAAGAGGGAAGTTGTAACCACATGGGAAGAAATGGCAGGAAGACATGGCAGCCCTGGAACCTAGCAAGGGCTGCATTGCACAGAAGGAGCCTTCCAGGGGGAAATTAGAGACATGAAAGTGAGGAAATGCTCTCAGAGACTCAGTGACAAAGCAGAGAGGGAGCCATTGATAAACCTCCTCTCCCCCAGACCTTCTGCCTGTGCATCCTATTAGCCAAATGCATAAGACACCAAAATTATAAGCCAATCCAACCTATCACTGGCCAAATTCAACCAGAAGCTAACCAGGAAGACCAGGGAATGTCCTCAGGAGAGTCAATGTCCCAAGGAACAGTGCAAGACAGAGGACAGAGTATGAATGTGGAGGGTCATTTCAGGTGCAAATGACAATTAATTAGTATACCTAACAAACCCTTTAGAGTTAAGACACAAATTGGAAATATAAACAATGTGTTTGGGGGGGTTCACTGAGCAACAGCATAAAAAGTGAAAGTATCCAGACTGTAATAAATTGACTGATTTAAAGCCTGTATTTGTCTACAAAGTATGACCCTATGTTTGGGGATAAAGAAGAAAAGTCTCAAAACAAAGTGTAGACGTTATATCTCTTAAAATAAATTAGACTTGAAAATTGTTATTTCTGTATGCCCTGAGACCCAGTTATTCCACCCCAAGTAGATGTCTTTGAGAAATCTGTAATGGAGACAGGTCTAAAGATGTCCACTCCAAGACTATTGGTAATAGCCAAAATGGCAGTCCAGATGCCGGCTACAATGGCATGCAAGTGCCAGGGATAGTCCTTCTGTGAAATATCCTATCAGGTGAAAATTAGAAAATGAGAGCTATTCACAGCAACATGGAAAAGTCCTACCAATGTTGTGTTGAGCAGAAGATGGAGGTAAATCTGTTAACAGCATGCTCTCTGAATATGAAGTTTAAAAACTATACTTCTTGGCTACATCCATATGTAGAAAAAGTATACAGAAAAACAAGAAAACAAATACCATAAAACTGAGCATAAAGACATCTCTCTTTGGAATGCAGGGAGGTATTACAGAAAACAGGCATCTGGGAAGCATCCGATCTGGCAATGATTTTTTTTTAACTTGGATGGTGTTTACATGGACGCTTGCTCTGTAAGTATCTAATGCTGTGTGTATTTGATTTGCTCTTCTATATACATGCAATATTTCACAATAAAAATGACTTAAAATTATTACCTTAGTTTCTGTTGTTCAAAAATTTTGAATTTTATAATGAGGTTCCTTCTTGTAATTAAATAGATAATCCCTTTCCAGGAAACTTTAGTCTTTGAAATGATTTCCTTTCATTTCTAATCTTTAATTATAACACTCATCAGATCCAATAAATTAAGAGGAAGAGTCAAAACATTTTGTTTCTGCAATCTCCAAAAAGTTCATCTTAGTTGTACTGCCATTGAGGAATACAATTTGTCCCCAAGTCACGCATGCCACACTTTTTTAAAGAAGAGGAAACAGAATCAAAAATATACCTGATGGTTTGATCTCAAAAAAGGGAATTATAGTATGAAAATATCATTAAATAATAATGAAAATGACATCAGCATGTTCAAGATGATAGATAGATAGATAGATAGATAGATAGATAGATAGATAGATAGATAGATAGATAATCAATAGATAAAAAAATGACTTCTGGGTGACTGGATTCAGGGTAGGGTCAAGGTAAGTGACAGGAGCAGCATCCTCCGGGATCTCTGGGAGAGAGTCAGGCCTGGGAAGGAGGGAAAAGTCTTACCAAAATTAAATGTAAATTGGATTAGGAGCCTGATTAAAGCTGTGAAATAATTTATTCACAGAATAAATTATTTTTCCTACAACGTATTTGACTCCTAGTCCTTGAAATTTAGAAAAGTGCTGCTACATCTTGAGATTGCTCTCCTTTAATAACTAAGCATATTAGAGAGGTGACTTCTCATCATAGGGCAGTAAGAAATATTTCAATAACAATGTGCAGGTCCTGAGTGTCGCCCTTCTCTGTCACTGGCCCTAACCTTTTATTGTTAGACAGAACACATTCTGCAGCTGTGCTAAGGTTTCCTTCTCACGACGCGCTTTTCTCATGACCTAACGATGTCCGCATGTGTACCGTTTTCATACCTGCTCATCTTTCCACCTTTCCTTGTTAGCACATGCAAGGACTCATGCCAGGGAAGGGCTTAGTCATCGTTGCACCAAGGGGGTAGAGTAGCCCAGTAAGGACGCAGGGGTCAGTTGCTTCTTGGCACATTAGGCAGCATAGTCTCCAAGCCACTCTGATGAATGGAAGCCCTAGCCATATTCAAACTGCAGGGAGAATTTACTTTTCAACACTACCACTTGTATTCCCTTATTATTCTTAGATTGTTTCTCTATGACACTGTTCAAGGGTTTTGAAAATGGAGGGAAAAAAGAAAAGAAAGCTTGGAGTGGTTAATATTAACATATATTTCAGCATGGATTAAAAAAAGCTCTCTTCGTTATATTTCAATTACTTGCACACATTCCTAAGTCTCAAGCAAGTTTTTTTTTTTTTTTCTTTTTTGCACTCTCAGAAATATTCCATTTGCCAGAGCAGCTACGAGCTAGAAAGGGATGACCACATTAAGACACTTATCTTGCAAATAATGTCACCAAAGCGGGTCCCTATGTGTGCACAAGTAGGCGTTACCTAAACACAGGCATGCGCCTAAGAGCTGGAATTCAATTTTCAACTTTAAACTCCTCTGTCAAACAGAATGATTTTAAGGATCAAATTAAATTCCTCTTAGCCTTCTTAGAAGATTAATTTTAATTTCCATTAAAATTCCAATAATGTTTTTCATACAAATAGAAAAAGCAGTTATGAAATTCATAATTTGGAAAAATAAGAGGCCCAGAATAGCCAACACAATCCTTAGCAAGAAAAGTAATGCAGGAGGCTTCACAGTACCTGACCTTAGATTATATTACAGAGCTACAGTAACAAAAATGGCATGGTATTGGCACCAAAACAGGCATGAATACCAATGGTACAGAATAGAAGACACAAAGACCTATCCACATAAATACAGTCATCTTGTACTAGACAATGGCGCCATCAACATATACTGGAGAAAACAGTCTCTTTAACAAGTGGTGCTGGGATAACTGGAAATCCATATGTAGTAGATTGAAATTGAAACCCTATCTCTCATCCTGCACAAAACTCAAGTCAATGTGGATGAAGGGCTTAGGCATTAGACCAGAGACCCTGCTTCCACTAGAAGAAAAAATATGCCCAACTCTCCATCATGTTGGCTTAGGAACAGAATTCCTCAACAAGATCCTAAAGCACAAGAAGTAAGATCAAAAATCAATAAATGGGATGGAGTCAAACTAAAAAGTTTCTTCACGCCAAAGGAAACAATTAAGAACATAAAAGAGAGCCTGCAAAATGAGAGAAAATTTTTACAACCTGCTCAGATAGAGCATTAATCTCCAGGATATATAAAGAACTCGAAAAATTTAACACTGAAAAAACCAAATAACCCAATCAATAAATGGGCAAAGAAATTGAACAACCACTTCGCAGAAGAAGAAATACAAATAGGAATGGTCAACAAATATATGATAAAAATGTTCAACATCTAGAAATTAGAGAAATGCAAATTAAAACTATGCTGAGATTTCATCTCACTCCTGTCAGAATGGCAATTATTAAGAATACAAGCAACAATAAATGTTGGCGAGGATATGGAGGAAACGGTACACTCATACATTGCTGGTGGGACTAAAATTGGTGCAACCATTATGGAAAGCAGTATGGAGATTCCTCAGAAAACCTGAAATGGGACCACCATTTGACCCTGTGATCCCACTCCTCACCTTATACCCAAAGGACTTAAAATCAGCATGCTACAGTGATCTAGCCACATCAATGTTTTAGCAGCTCAATTCATAATAACCAAGCTATGGAACCAAACTAGGTGCCCTTCAACAGATGAATGGATACAGAAAATGTGATCCATATACACAATAGAATATTACTAAGCTATGAAGAAGAATGGAATTATGGCATTTTCAGGTAAATGGATGGAACTGGGAAATATCATGCTAAGTGAAATAAGTCAGTTCCAAAAAATCAAAGTCTGAATGTCCTCTCTGATATGTGGATGCTAACCCATAACAAGGGAGGATAGGGAAGGAAAGAACAGAAGTTCATTGTATGAATGAAGGGAAAGGAGTAGGAATGGGAATAGGGAAGACAGTGGAATGAATCAGACATAACTTTCCTTTGTTCCTGCATGAATGCACGACCAGTGTAACTCCACGTCAGGTACAACTGCAAGAATGGGATCCAAACTGGAATGGATGGCACTCCATGCATGCATAATATGTCAAAATACACCCTGCTGTCATGTATATCTAAAAACACCAAGTAAAAAGAAGAAGCTCCTCTTTCTAAAAACTAAAAAATATAAAAGACAAGTGACTTTAATCTCAATAAACATGATTAATTCATTTGAATAAACCAAAAGCCCTTTCCCTTCGATTGTTATTTTAAATTTCTGTTTTCCTTCCCTGTAACCCTCAGGAAATCTCTACACTTATTCTGCCAACCCCTAATTACTCTCTAACTGATTACAATGGGGTATCTGCCCTTCCACCCTACTAAAACCACTTTTTCTGGGTCACCAACTATTTGCAAGACACAGCATTATTTTGGGGTGCTCATGTGTTTGAATCGGACACATAACAGCCCTATTTAAAGCAAGAAGCAAGCCACAGCCCACTCCCTGATTTCCTGTGGCCCAGGAGCTTAGACTAGTTTTCACAGTTTTAAATGGTTACAACAATCAAAAGAACAATACTTTGTGCCATATGAAAATTATATTAATTAAATCTCAGCGTCCACAAATGAAGCTTGATTGGAACATAGCCAAAACTATGAGTCCATCAAATGGCTGCACCATGGACGCAGAGTTGAGCCACTGCCACGGGACAGGGTAGTCAGAGAGTCTGAGCTATTGACTCTGCGGCCCTTTACAGAAGATGGGTACCAATGCCAACTCCGTCCAATTGCATTTTGTGATGCCTTTTCTGCAAAAGTTTCTACCTGTCTGATCAGTCTTGCTCAGTTGCCATGATATTCAAGGAGGTCCTATATGCAAAGCACCTAAGGCAGTACCTGTCTCATGGTTCACGTGTGAATCGCTGTCCACAGGCGTCCTGGCTTCTCCACCTCCGCCCGTCCCTTGGTGCCTGGGATCACGAGGTTCCCTCTTCGTTTCGGCTGTCCTCATTCCTCACACTCTGATCTCATTTCCTGCAACACCCTAAAGCATCATCTACTTGCCGAGATCTCCCAAAGTCAGTCCAGATTTTGCTCATTTGGATGTCCTTCAAGGAAAAAAAGATTAGCACATCCAAATCAAATATGTCCTTCCTCTAAAATTTGCTCCATTTTTTTGCATCCGAGAGCTCAGTGAACAGCAGTCATCTAACCAAACTCACATCCCCAAACCCACTTGCTTTCTGCTCCCCTCCACCCTTCCCAGCCAAGCAGTCCATGAATCATTTCCCCAGCGTTTCTGATGCTGTCCCACCATCCATAGAGCCACCCCTTGAAGCCCTCTGCATTTCCCTTCTGGAATATCTGACTCTTCTTTCTGCCAGCAGTCTGGTTGTTTTCCAATCTATCCTCCACGTTCCAACAGAGTTAGCCGCCATCTTCTTATACAACCGGTGGGGTGGCAGGACTCTTTCAATGACCCTAGTGATTATGACTGCCCACAGGATATGGCCCAAACACTTGAACTCAGCCTTTCACAACTCATTCATTCCCTCAGCCAATGTTTATTGAGCATCTATTACATGTTTAGCACTGTGCCCGAGCGTGAGTTGAGCAGTAAAGAAGACCAGCGTGTTCTCTTCTCTTATGGGGATTTCAGCCCATCAAAGGTGATCAATATTAAAGTCATAAATAGTGCAGAAACTAGAGGATGAAGGATGGGGGGCAGAGTCAGAAAATAATTGCAACAATAACTATTCTAATCTTAAAATATCAAGGGGGAGATCCAGGAAATTACCAAGCAGCAAGCATGAAGTTAAGAATCATTCCACCCAAATCACAGTCAGATTTTCATAGTGTCACCTGCAAATGTAGTGGTCTCTGTCTGGAAGACCCTCACCTTCAAGGCATGGCCCAAATCCTTCCTCCTCTAGTGTGGGAAGCTGCCCCAGCTTGTGTCTGTGACAGTTCATCCTAGACTTCCAGCTCATGTTATTCAGACACAGCATTATGAAGCCTCCCTTATCTTGCCACCCTAGATTATGATCTTCTTATACTCAGGGGCTATGTCTTATTGATTCCCCCCATGACTAACCCAGTAAAAACTCTAGCTTGTTTAATTAATTAATTGTGTCCCTTCTGTGACTCAGGCCATAAATTGATTTATATCTATACTATTATAATAACAAATAGTTGATAAAAGAAAATCGTAAAGAGATATTTAAAGACCTAACAAGTTGCTCTTGGATACTAATCTAAAGAAAATAGTACTTTATTAATTTGCATTTTTAAGTAACAAATTTTAATATCATGAGTTTTCTCATATCAGTCACAAAAAGTCATGTGATTTGCCAAAAAGGCTTATTTAACTATTAAAACTCAATTTTAAGGCACCTTTTTTTTTCAATTTTAGCATACTCAAAGCATACGTTAGTGACATAAAAATCTCTTTGCTAATAAATATCAAGAGTAATATCCTCAAAATGAAATATGTGATTTATATGAATAATATGTGTACATCTTATAGATATTCAAGTCATAAACAATGCAGAAAATAGAAAATAAAGGATGGGGTACAGAAAGAGTCAGAAAATAATTATAATGATAACTATTCCAATCTTCACAATATGCCAAAGTGGAGATCCAGGAAATTACCAAGCAGCAAACATCAATACTAGGGAAGAATAAGAACAAATAATAATAGAAGTGATCAGGAAGTACTTAGGCAAGAACAATTTAATGAGCAGCTAGCAGCAGGAGTTCACATAGATTGTGGAATCCAAACCAGTCAGGAAGGGCGAGAACCAGGAGTGCACGCCAGAGGAGTGTGAGTTTGTCTATTTTAAATTATACCAATGGCAATGTGAAAAAGGGTCAGGAATTAAAATAGTCCTGTGAGGATAAAGATAAAATTAACTCTCCGCTCGTACACCAGAAGAAACGGTCCTTTAGTGAAATACAGCTCATGAGAAGACACCTTGAACCCAGTTCAGCCTCCACCACGGGATTCCAAGTGGTGGGCGCCAGAGCCTCAGCCCAACTCCCCACTGGACAGGTGCACAAATCCAGCTAATGAGTGGTTTCCAAGCCAGCCACGTCTGACCTGCCCATCCAGGCCTCCTCTGTGAACAACCCCAGGATGGACACTAGACTAGGTAAAGCCCTGAAAGCGGCTGTTAGCCATCAGGGGTGACAGGTGAGTGTAATAATGAGTTTTACTTCTCTAAAGATAATTCATATGTAAGGTTTCAAAATAGGGAAGACTTTAAACTTGACTCTGGGGTCAAGTTAAAATTTTTACACGGGCCTTAGGCAGCCTCGTTTATGAGAAGCCATCTAAAAAAGTGGAGTGCAGACCAGCTCCAACAGCTCTGCTCTAGAAAGACCTGCTTCCACTGAGCAGTGAGGATCCTCTGCTTGGATGAGGAATGGAAAACCCAACCAGCGGGGACATGCGTGTGCTCTGGCCAACACGGGCATGCTCAAGGTGGCTAGGTGCCAAAGAAGTGTCAGCCAAGTGGACAGTCTGATAGCATGACCTCCACAGTAGGTAAAGGACAGCCAGCACTATTGTCTGAACAAAATATAAGACAGTACAGAAGGTGCCACCCACCAAAACTGAACCAAAGAAAGGAAGATGGTGGAAATGCCTGCATCGCTTGGTGAAGACACAGTGGAAGTATAATCAAAGCCGGGGCAGGCAGCCCAGCCTTTCCTCGGCCAGCTGAATTCAAGCACAATTTTACAAATGTCACTCATTTTTCAGAATTTCTCATCTTCAAGTCTGTTGATTTTTTTACATGGGTCAAAATACATATGCTTCACGATCCTACAGTCCTAGCTTGTTCTTCCCTTTTGCTTCATTTTGCAGTACCTTCTCTTCCTGTGTAATTCTTCCTTCTTCTAAAGTTAAGTGTTTTAGAAATTGATGCAACTCTGATAAACGCCAGGTCCTCTGTACAGAGCATGATGCATTTATTCAGTGATCATATAAATAATGATGCTTGTAGTTTTAAAACATTCACATATAACAATTCTGCCGGGGATTCTATTTCTGTAGTATTTTTCCATTCTTTCCCATTATTTATCAACATTTTAATTAGAGAATATAGTGACCTTGACATTTTTAGAAAGTGAAAGTAATTCAACATTAAAGTGATCCATCTTTTACTACATTTTATGTCCTCTTTAAGGTTAAAAACACTCTCATTCCTATTAGTTTTCCCCTTTCCTCATGAATATTTAAATACTTTTTAAAACAGTTAACTCATATTAATAACATTTAACTTAGACAAAAACACTTAACTGTTAGATTTTTTTTCTAAGCCTCTATAAAGTCTATCAGCTTTACCAGTTTATTGGATAATACTTAAAATAGTCTCAAGTTCTAGCGAATCACAGAACCTTACAAATGGCTCATTACATCTCTGTAAATAAAGCTTGATAAAAAATAGAAATCCTATCTGAGCAATGATCTTGGAAGTTTATAATTTTTTAAAAAAGGTTAAATTTGTAAAAGGTAGAAAATAAGGATAAAGCTGGCATTCCCTCATTCTACATAATCATTTCTGATAGTATACTGTATAGATAATTGAAATAAATCTCATGAAAAGTAGATGTTCCTCGTATACACAGGATGTAAAACTCAGCTATATTTATGAGGCTTGCTACATTGTCCCCATTCACCAATATTCAGCAATTCTGGGTTTCAGTCAAATTTATCTTTTTCTCCACATTTCTGTAAAGCTACTTAAAGCAGGGATACAAATTTTCGTAAAGTCATTGTGTAAGTAGATTTCTATAATATCAAAAGGATAAGGATTTCTTAGTGACTATTTGAATTTTGGGCAACATGTATGTGTAGAATTACTGGAGCTAATTTAAAAATAGCTAGTATTTATTTATCCCTAACTATACACCAGGCACAGTCATATTTATTTTACCTGTATTAACTCATTTATCCTCATTCACATCAAGTCCTATTATTAGTCACATTTTACTGATAACTATAACTGAAGCACAGTTTAAATAACTTGTCCAAGTTCACACACATAGCCAGCAGGATTTTAGAAATCCTTCTTTTAAGTGACAGAAGCCATCAAGCTACCAGCTGGCTTGACCAAGCTATCCCGGTGTGTCTTGATGTAAAGAAAACCAACACGAGGTCTCTGGCCTCCTAGTTAACATTTCTCACCATAAACTCATGCTACCCTTATATTTTCAAAACCAGAGCACAAAGTCCAAAGGAGAAAGCAGTAACTTTGGGCAAATATGAAAAGGAAAGTTAAGAAACTGCAATTTGATCTGAATCTTTGAGGACAGGCAAGTTTTCCTATAGCAAAGATGGGAAGGGGTCTGAAGGTGGGTCTGCAAGGGTGAAGGGTGAAGGTGAAGAGTAGCCCAGAGAAGGGAATCTAGTGATGGGGGAGGGATGTGTGAGAGCAGCTCAGGTGAGCTGGAATAAAATGGGGCTGTCCTAGTAAATTTTTGCAAATGGTTTTTAATTTTCTTTACTGATGGTACTTGGAAATAACTTCTCCTTTTTAAAAATATTTTTTAATTGTAGATGGACACAATACCTTTATTTTATTTTATTTTTTTAATGTTGTGCTAAGGATTTAACCCAGTGCCTCACACATGCTAGGTAAGTGCTCTACCACTGAGCCACAACCCCAGACCCCTAGTAAATTCAAAGTTCATAAAGCTTAAGAATATCTTTTGAGAAAAAAAAATTTAGGGCAAGGAAAATATGAAGAAGGTTCTCTATTTTTTTTTTCTTTGTCATAGCAGAAGTGGCTCCCATGGGCATTCCATTGTATGATCTCCAGTAGCTGTGCTGTGAGTTCGCTGGAGTCTGCATGGGATAGACTAACGTGATCAGTGGAACCCGGTGGGCTCTCTGAGACAGTGAACTAAGATCCACACAGGAGCAGACGAGGTGATGTCTGCCAGAGGATCCATCTCAAAAGCCGGCCTTGATTCTCAGCATCTCTTCAGTAGGACAGACTTCCATATAGGAACACTCCTGAGCACGGTGAACACTTACATATGTTTTACCACCCTTTAGCAAGCAAATGCCAGCTACTGAGTCGCCATGAAATATGGGCAAACCAATCATACATTTGAAATCAGGCAAGTGCCCTATAAGGCACACCTGAGCACCCTCTCAGGGCTGAAGCCAGCGGGCCTTCAGGTGTGTGGTCAGCCAGAACTGTCCACAAAATTCCACCCATGAGCCCACTTTCCAAACAGTTCCTTGCTAACCCCTGCCTTCTTGTTCATCCTGCTCATTTTCTGTAGTGTCTTAAAAAAACTCTGGACAATAAGCAGAAAAAAAAAAAAAATATATATATATATGTATATTCAGAAATAGCTACTGTTAGCATTTCAGTGCATTTAGTCATTTGCATACATATGTGTGTGGCTATAAAACACATGTATGTTCTACACAATATGGATAATGGTATACATATTGTTTCATTAGCTAATTTATTTAACTACCATATCATAAATATTTTCCATATCATTGAATATCTTTCCACCTTATTTTGAATGACTAAAAACTATCCTGGATGTAGCATAACTTATTTAAACAAACCTCCAGGGAGGGAACATTAAAGTTGCTTTCAATTCTGTACTATTATATAAAGTAGTATGCAAAATATCCTGTGTGCAAATCTTTGTATATATCCATGATTGCTTTCAGAATAATTTCCCAATTGATGAGGATCTACAACAATATATATGAGAGAGCTGACTTCTTCCCACCCCAGCAAAAACAGAATTCTGAGGTGATCCTCTTTTCTTTTGAATCTTTGCTCATTTTATAGATAAAAAGGCATTGCTTTAAATAACATTTTTATTATTGGAAAGAGTAAACTTTTTTCACGTTGATTAGGCCTTGCATTCCTTCCTTTGCATGTCCTGTTGAGTCATTTGCAGATGGTCCAGCTCTGACCACAGCCCTGGCCTCAGCACAAGCAGGGCTCAGGGGCTGTCCCTAGTCCTCTAGCATTGTGAGGGCAGGCTTGCCTTCAGTTGGGTTCACACTGCCAGCAATACAGTGAGAGTGCAACCAGATCCCACCTCATACGGCACAGCCAGAAAGGAAAGAGAAGGAGCAATAGTAAACAGGACTCCACATCACGATTTCAAAATGTAAATACTAGAAACACATTAATCAGAAAAATTTCAAGTTTTATTCCTCTTTAAAAAAAAAAAAAATCAGTATTACGGTTTGAATGTCAGGTGTCCCCAAAAGCTCACGTGTGAAACAGGGTTCAGAGGGGAAATGATTGGGTTGTGAGAGCCTTAGCCCAATCAGTGAATTAATCCCTGATGGGATTAACTGGGTGGTAACTGGAGGCAGGTGGTGTGGCAGGAGGAGGTGGGCACTGGGGGTGTGGCTTTGGGGTATATATTTTGTATCTGGAGAGTGGAGTCTCTTTTTCTTTCTGCTTCCTGATCATACGAGACACTTCCCTCTGCCACACTCTTCCGCCGTGACGTTCAACCTCACCAAGGCCCTAAGGAGTAGAGCTGGCTGTCTATAGATTGAGACCTCTGAAACCGTAAGCCCCCAGTTAAACATTTCCTGCTCTAAAATTGTTCTGGTCAAGTCTTTTAGACAAAATGGTGAAGAAGCTGACTGAAACAATCAGCAAGCCAGTATATCCCTGAAGAGCAGGAAAAACTCCATGCTTCTCACTGAAAATAGCTATGCTCCATTAAGCACTTACTGGGTACAGAGCACAGTATCTGGAACTTTTGCATATCCTCATTTTCTTAACCCTGGCTAAAGGGTAAGGAATATTGCTACTCTGTGTGTTAAAAATCAATATCAGAGGGCAAATATGTCCAAGTACCCAGGACTAATAAGTAGCAGAATTAGGCTTCAAACCTCTGTCTCTAGTCACAAATCAGTATCTTTTACCAAAGGACGAATGTTCAGAGTTGCAGTCTGCCTTATCTGAAATGTTTAGGACCAGAAGTGTTTCCAATGTTTGAATTTTGGAATATTTCACATACATAATGAAATATCTTGGGGATGAGACTCAAGTCTGAACAGGAAATCATTTATGTATCACGTATAACTTACATAGCCAAAACATAATTCTAGACAATATTTTTAAGACCTTTTGTGCATGAAACAAAGTTTCGTTTTGAGGAACTTTCCATATGTGTTATCACGTCAAAAAGTACCAAATTTTGGATCATTTAAGATTCTGGATTTTCAGATTAGGGATGCTTGACTTATAGTAGAAAAGTCCAGAGGTTTAGCCACAGCGTTGTTGGACCAATTCATCACAGTCACAACGATGCTATTGATTTCTTGGAAGCTTCTCCTTCTCATCTGCTTGCTTCTGCTGCCATAATATCCCTGGGAACAAACCCCACCCTTTCGGAAGGTCCCTCCAATGCAGCACTAACTCTCTAAGAAATCTCCAGCCCTCAAAACTATAATCATATCTCAAACTAAGTTGGGATTTAGTGCAGGAGTGACTATGTTTAGTGATTCACAGCATCACGTAGATTTAAAAATACGACCATCTCCTGAAACTTGGACCATGATCACAAAGGCATTTCCTATTTTCATCCTCAGACCCTGAAGGCCATTTGCCACCCACACCTGGCTTTTCTACAACAGGTAAATGGTCACAAACATCTCTGATGCTCCAAGGTGCATCTCCAAGAGGGTCCGATTTCAAAACTGAGCAGAGCAATAAGTGAATACCTAGGAGAAGGTTGACACGGGACAGAGGAGGCAGATGCTCAGGGCCTCTTCTCCACTCACAGTCCGGGTACAGTGACCACCAGGGGTTTCCAGGCCGCTCTCCCCAGCCCACTCTTCCTGTGGAGGGAAGGAAAAGCCAAGGTTTTTATCTCTGTTTTCCCATCACTTAGCATAGCAGCAAACACAAAGAAGCTCAATGAACATTTGCTAAATAAATATACCAGGAGAGACAAGAGAAAGCTGTTAGTCACAGGGAAGTGTGACATAACATCAAAGTATTATCAGCCTACACATTCTTGACTACTGATAGGCAGGGGGCATCACCTCCAAGACAGTGTTGACTGTTTAAAACACTGGAGCTGTGAGCCCAGAAATCAGCACTGAGGAAAGAAGAAGAAAGGTGGCCAGAATCCTACAAAAAGTCCTAGAAGTCCCCTTTAGTAACTTCACTCTTTCTCTTTTTCTTTAAACTCCTGTCTCCAAAGGGTCCTCCCCTTGTCATGGCCGGGGGTGGGAAGGGGTAGCTCTTCTCCTGTGCTGGGTGCCTCAGGAGTACAGTGAACTGCTAAGGCCCAGCCTGTCTCAGAGGTTCATCTAGTGGAGAAGGCCATGCCGTTCCCCTCCTTGGTCGGCACCACTAGACCCAGGGAATGTGACTTTTTCAGCTTTGCGTTCCCACCAAGTTCTCCTGCAGAAAACCGCTCATTACGTGCGCCATGATTACAGTCATCTGCCATTGCAGAGCCAGGCACAAAGGCAGGGCCTGAGCTCCTCTGCTCTCTGCAGAAACCAACGTCGGACACCCATGCCTTGACTTCTCTACACAGATTTCATATTTTGCATTTGTAAAAAGCCTTATGAACGAGTATCCACCCACTCAGAATGCACAGTTCACATGTTCCTAGTATATGTGTTAAATTGTGCATTCACCACCAAACCTAACTTACATTTTCATTGCCCTAAGAAGAAACCCTAAACTCACTTTCAGTCAACACCATTCCCTCCTGCCCTCTCCTCCTTAGCCCTCGGCAACAAAAATTTTACACGTGTGTCGAATTCTCTACATTCTACAAAATGCCTTTCCTGAAATGGAATGATTCTCAGGTGGTCTTTTATGACTGGTTTCTTTTCAAGGTTCATCCATGTCTTAACATGTACTTGGATACCTTTTAACTGCCAAGTAATATTCCATGGATACTTCACATTCTCTCTAGTCACTAATCAGTTGATGGACATTTGACTAGTTTCTGCCTTGGGGCTTTTATGAAGAAAGGTGCTACAAATTTTCCTATCTATGTTTTTTTGTGGGCTTGTGATTTTATTTCTCATGGATATATTTGTCAGAATGGAATTGCTGAGTCATATAACTCTGTGCTTAAACTTTGAGAAATTGCCCAAGTGTTTGAAAAATACTTTGAAAAGTGGTTACACCGTTTTGTTGATTCCCACCAACAATATATGTGAGCTCCAATTTCTCCACTTCCTGACAAGTACTTACTATCTTTAGCCATTCTAGGTTGGCACGAAATGATATCTCATTGTAGTTTTGATTTCATTGTCCTGATGGCTAATAATGCTAAGTCTTTTCATGTGCTTGTTGACCTTTTATCTGTCTTCTTCGGAGAAATGTCTAATCAGATATTTTACACATTTTTTTAATGCATGATTACTTATGTTACTATTACTGAGTTGAAAAAAATCTTTATATATTCTGAATGCAAGTTCTTATAAGATATATGATTTGCAAAAATCTTATATTCTGTGGATTTTTTCCTCTTAACTTTGTTATTACCTGTTGAAGTACAGAAGTTTTTCGTATTGATGAAACCCAACATCTCTTTTCTTTTTATTTCTTACACCTACTACTCAACTATCACTAAATGCAGGTATAGTTTTTGCTGTATATCTGAAAAGACTTGCACAACTCAAGGTCAAAAAGTTTTATTCCTATGCTCTCTCTTAAGAGTTTATAATTTTAGTTCCCACATTTAAGGCTATGATCCACTTTGAATTCATATTTGTGTGAATACTCGTTCATAAAGCTTTTTAAATGCAAGAGATCCAACTTCAGTATTTCAATGTGAGCCAACAGTTGTTCTGAAACCATTTTTTTTTTTTTCATTCCACCATTAAATGTTAGTGTATGGACTCAACTCTATACTCTTTTTTCATGTATATATCCCTATGTCAGTACCAACACTGACTTGGTTATTGTAGCTTTGTAGTACATTCTGAAGCTGGGAAGTGTGAGTCCTCTAACTTTGTTCTTTTTCAGAATTATTTTCACTATTCTATGTGGCTTGCACTATCCCATGAATTTTAGGACTCCCTTGCTAATTTCTGTAAAAAAAAAAAAAAGAAAGAAAGAAAGAAATGCTTATCAGGATTTTGTTCTGGATTGTGTTTAATTTGTAGATCATTTGGGGGTAACCTCATTTTTGTAATATTAGATCTTCCAGTATATGAAAATGGAATGTGATTCCATTTATTTAGAGTTAATATAATTCATTTCAACAATGTTTTTGGTACAGTTTAGGGAACATATTTTGTACATCTTGTGTTATTCAGTACTGGGAAATGAACTTCAGGCCTTGCCTGTGCTAAGCATGCTCTCTCCCCCTGAGCTACGTTCCCGGGCACTTCTATGCTTTTGGTTAAATTTATTCCTAAGCACTTTTATTCCTTGGTCTATTGTAAATGGGATTATTTCATTTCATTTTTTGATTGTTCATTGCTAGTATATCCAAATACCACTGATTTTTCTGTATTGATCTATATTCTGAAACCTTCCTTATTTATTAGTTCTAAAAGTCACATCTATTTTTCTGTTTTGTTTGGTTTTGTTTTCTTGGTTGCTTAGAGTTTTCTAATTATAAGATCATGTCATGTGCAAATACAAACAGTTTTTCTTTCTTTCTTATCTGGATGCCTTTCATTTCTTTTTCTTGCCTAACTGCTCTGGTTATGGTGGTGCACACCTGTTATTCCAGCGACTTGCGAGGCTGAGGCAGGAGGATCTCGAGTTCAAAGCCAACCTCGGCAACAGCAAGGCGCTAAGTAACTCAGTGAGACTCTGTCTCAAAACAAAATACAAAATAGGGCTGGGGATGTGGCTCAGTGGTTGAGTGCCCTTGAATTCAATCCCTGTTACCTACCCTCCCCCCCAAAAAAAACTACTACAAAGTTGCGGAGTGGGAAGATCAGACATCTTGTCTTTCTAGTGGTCTTAGACACAAAATCTTGTTCTGGGTAGCAAAAGATTGTTGAGCAACATTAACTATGATGTTAGGGAGGTTCACAAAGATAGACTTTCTTCTTTGGGGAAGTCCTTTCTCTTCCTTGTTTGTTGAGTATTTTTATCATGAAAGGTTGTTATATTTTGTCAAGTTGATTTTTTTTATTTTATCTTATTGATGTGATGATATGGGTTTTGTCCTTTGTTCTGTTGATATGGTTTAACACATTAACTCATTTTGGTAAGCTCATCTTGCTTTCCTGGGATAAATCTCACTTGATCTTGGTATATAGTCATTTTTATGTGTTACTGGATTCTAATTCTCACCATTTCAGAGAGGTTTTTTTGGTTTTTTTTTTTTTTTTTTTTTTTAATCTGTATTCAGAAAAGATAAGGGCCTGTGGTTTTTTATTTGTTTATTGTGATTTCTTTATCTGGTTTTGGTACCAGAGTAGTTCTGGCCTCATAGCATGCAATGGGAAATATTCCTTTTACCCTTCAATTTTTTTTTTTTTTTTTTTGGTAAGAGTTTTAAAAGAATTGATATTAACTTGTTGGCAAATATTTGGTGATATTTAGTTTTATAACTTTAAAACAAGCAACTTGGGTAGCATATCCAATAGGAGGAAATGAAAATCCACCCTTTCATTTTAGAACCTTGAAATTAATCTATGTGATCCATGATCCATAACAGTATTGCCAAATTTTGAGTTACAGGAAAGACAAGGAAGTTTCCTGATTCATCCTTAACAGAGAGAGAGAGAGAGAGAGAGAGAGAGAGAGAGAGAGAGAGAGAGAGAGAGAGAGAGAGAGAGAGAGAGAGAGAGAAGGAGAGAGAGAGAGAGAGAGGTAACATTTATCTCCGTGGAAACACGATGCTCCTTTACCACCAGCTCCCGCGCTTCCTTCGGGACCCCTCAGGATGGGATGCGGGATTCCAGGGCAGGTGCGCGCTGGGTAGGTGACACGGGACATGGGACGCCTGTGGCATCCGCGCGGCCATCAGAATCTGGAGAGGGCGGGGTTGGGCCGGGAGGGTCTCCTGGGGCGGGGCGGAGGAGGAAGGCAAAACAGTCTCATCCCTGGAACCCACGGAGCAGCAACACCCCTTGCTATAAATTTGGAGCTGCCTCTTGGAGGCTGATCGCAGCGCCTGACAGCTGGGATCCTAGGCAGTAGCGAGCGGCAGGACGCCTGTGAGGGTACACAGCTGCCAGCTTTGCCGGACCCTGGCAACGATCGATGGCCATCGGCTGTATCTGACCCAGAGAGTGAGGGCGCACAGCCGGGCACGGAGGCGAGGCGCAGCCAGCTCGCTGCGGGACGTGGCGCAGCGCCCCGGACAGGGTGAGTGCCCCTGACCTCCTGGCCTGCTTGGGGACTGCAGGGGCGGGAGTGGCAGCCCGCGGTGGATGCCGCGCTGGGAGGCTCCCCAGGACCCGGGAGAGCCACCGCGTTTCCTGTCGCGCTCCCTCCGGAGCCAGCCGCAGGCCCCCAGGTCAGGTGAGGGGCTTCTGGCACCGAGGCCACAGCCTGGGCTTATTTGCAGCGCGCGCTCCAAAAATTTTCATTTGGTTTCGACCTAGCTTTTCCGAGTACAAGCTAGAATTCAGGAGACATGGGAGGCGGCCGAGTCAACTTTCTTCCGAGGCTTCTGGATTAGTCTGTAACTGAGAGCTGACAGGCAAGCCCGCGTGACCCCGCGGGCCCTCCTTTTGAAAAGTTGTGCGCTCTTAATGTAAAGTTAAGTAAGCGTCCTCTGCCTAACCCTCTGCTTCCCAGGCAGCGTCGCGCACCGCTCATCTCCCCTTCCCCCTGTCCCTGCCACCCCTACCAGTGGATAAGTGGCATCGGACACAGTCCCCACCGGTGCCAAACTCTCCTACCCGCAGGTGCTCCCAGGAGATGCACCGAATGGGGAGCACAAGGGAGCAGAGCTTCTCCATACCCCGTCTCCACAACCTTGACCTGCGCACTTTTGTAACTAAGGCTGGATTTTAGTGAAAGACAGACTTCTGTGTCGGACTGAGCAGAGTCTGTTGTGCGGTTCCCTACTCCACTTATCTAACACCCCGTTTTCCAGTTCTCCTAAACAAATGTCCACTTCTGCCTCTGCACAGTGCCAGCCTTCTGTGGTCGCCAAAGAGCTCAACAAATCTTCTCGAGTGTCTCCTCTTCCATTTTCTTTGGGCAAGCACTAGAGAGACCTGGCCATTGACCCTCCTGGGGCCATCTCTTTACCTAATCTTTGTTGGCTAATGACCTCATTAAGTATCCAAACTCCACTACCAGCCCTCAGAAGCCTCTCTGCTCAG
Organism: Sciurus vulgaris; assembly: GCF_902686455.1. Taxonomy (NCBI): domain Eukaryota; kingdom Metazoa; phylum Chordata; class Mammalia; order Rodentia; family Sciuridae; genus Sciurus; species Sciurus vulgaris. The sequence continues at coordinate 134,795,250 of NC_136470.1, forward strand.
TGCAAGTTTGGGTGCTTCCTTTCCCCTGGGGTCACTTTTGGATCTTGGCTGCATTTATTTCCTGTGTCATTCTGGGAAGAGAGAGTAATAGGGAGGAAGGGAGGCAAGAAGCCCCACACCCTGTAGTCCTGTTTATAAATATTGAGCAACTTGTGTCCTCTTGAAGGTGCTTCCTCCCTAACATAACTCTCTTGGCAATTACCAGCAGAGGGGTCTATGGCCCCAGGTGTTTATTTATCTTAGCACAAACTTTCACCCCTTTATGATCTTCTCTAAAACTGAAACTGGGGGTCTGAGAGTATAGCTCAGTGGTAGACCGCTTGCCTAGCATGTACCCTGGGTTAAAGAAACAAACAAAATCCTTTTTCTCCTGTAGTGATTCCATAGCTATAAAGGCCCTATGTAGATAATCCCTCCTTAGGCTGTGATGGGTTCCCTAGTGATGTTGTCCTAGGACCCTCTTCCTCTCCACCACCCTCGCTGGCAACAGCGCAGGGCAGGGAAGCACAGGGAGAAGGGACTGGGGACTAGCTGTTCACTAGCCATTCAACTGTGAACCTTAGGTCTCTGCCCATAAGGTCCCCTTCCAGTGGTAAAAGCTCTTGAGTCTTTTGGTTTCTTGGTTGTTGCTTTAAAAAAAAAAAATCTGAAAAAAATTAACCTGTTAGCCCATATTGGCAGTCTTCAAAATTGTCTAATTTTACTGCTAAATTATCTGCCTGGACAAACATTAAGTCTCCAATGATAGATCCGAGTGTCCATCTTGTAAATTATGGTTGGCAGCTCCTATAACGTGGTTCAGGGAGGAGCCTCAACTGGCTAAAATTTCATGATTATTAGTTTCAAAACTCTTACTACTCTGGCTCCTTTTTCTCCCTAGTTTTTTCTCCTTGACTTCATTGTTCTCGGTTCTCATCGTGAGGTCTTGAATTCTGGTTCTGCTAGTCTTTGAGCCGAAAGGAAATCAACTGCCCGTCGTTCATCTCAGAAGAAAACTGATCATTCTTCCACTGGCCCCACTGATGGCCCTCCCTGAGATTTACAAAATGTCTCTTGGTCACTGTTGCTCTGGCAAAGCTCCCTGTTCCATAGCTCCCTGAGCTTAAATCTCTCCCCTCTCTCTTACCTTGGGTCATGTTCAAAGACAGACAAACTGTGAACTGTTAGGTTTCTCAATTTTCTTCGTCATCATCCTAGTTGAGATTGGAATTGTGTGGATATGTGTTTATAATTTTGTTTTATTTTGTTTTGATGTTGCTGCAAATTATTACTGTTGTCACTTTGACTAATTAATAGTAATGAGTATCCTGCCCTATTCTAGAGAGGAAATGAGGAAAGTATAATCTGCTACTTAACAGAAGCCCAGGTAAAATGCCTAACTGAGGAGGAATCTGAAACTCACAGTTTAAATGCATGATACATGATACATGGCTCTTCCTTGCTGTCAGTGCCCTGTCTAAGCAGATAACTGAGAGTTACTGTATTTTGCTGTCAAATCTGTTCCAGGAACTGAGTCCCATTATATCTACATGTTTCAGCTGCCCATGCTTCACCCTTTGGGTTTACCTGCCCCTTTTCTTGCCCAGTCATGAATGGGGAAGGTCAAAGATGCTCCCAAGCAGGCTAGTAATTAAGAATTTTGCTTAGAAATGTATGTCCAAGTGTTGCAAAGATTAAACAGCTACTTCGAGGGCACACTGTGGCAATAGGGAAATATGGGTCTGGAGCAGAAGATGTGAAGAAGTATCCAAGTCCAGATTAGGAACACTTTCCTCCTATGTTATTTAGCAAACTGGAAAAGTCAGCTTTTCAATGCGTCCAGGCCAAAAAGTGCTATGTTTTCCTTCAAAAATAGTTCTAAGGGTTTTCTTTCCAAATCACCCCAAGAGATTGGATTAACATGACTTGCATTTCATTTCATGTAGGTGCTTATTCAAGTAATACACTATATCTCTGATAAGCAAATTTTGTTTAATTTCTATCCTAAGTTTAGCTATCACTTTTTACTTTATTTATGATAAGGATTTTTAGCTTCTAAAAAACAATTTTTGAATAGCTTAACATGTCAAATCACCTTAAATCAGGGAGCATCCACAGAGATTTGAACTAATGTTTAACTGATTTGGCTAGTAACTATGGTTATCCTAGTAAAGTTCTAAAATATGTCTCAATCAGAGCCCAACCAAAAAAAAAAAAAAATTTAAAGAGCTATAAATTTTCCACATTTTATTAGCTAGTTATAACTCTAATGTCAATAGAAAACAAAGTATGTGTTTAGATTAGTCATGGAAATGACAAGTGAATGTAACTGCTAGCTTTAACATTAAAGATTTGCTATCCAATTTTGATTTCTATTCATAGCAGATATTCATGAGGGAAAAACTTCCTTGAATATGAAAACTAAAACTGTCCTTCCAAATATTTCACTATCAGAGAATTGATTCTATAGTACAAATGCTATATGACTGCTTCCTTTGACTTTATTCTTACAGATTAATTGGGAACGATTTGCTTTTGGTCTTGTCTGATTTGTTTGGTTCCTCGATAGGTACACCATCTGAGCATCTTAAGTAGAAATGAATGTTAAGAATCTGACAATGACTGTCAGAGTGTCCTTCCCATACCCAATATTTTTCAATGTGTCACTATTCTCATATTTGATTACTTTTCTGACATTTAAAAGTTTAGAAAATGGGTCACCTATGAGTTTGCTTTGTTTTCCATGATTTGTTCTTTCCTATTTCAAGCTCTAGATGTGCTTAAAATTTAAAATCATGAAATTAATAATCCTTTGATTTGTATCCACTTCTAAGTGGTTTCTTATTAATTTTATATGCATATAAAATGCCTTGATCTTTACCAAATGGTATAAAATCTTACTTAGATCAATGGATCTAAGTACTCTGGTTAAATGCAGAGTAAGAATATTGGAAATGCCTTTATGGCGGGGTGCTCTTAAAGAGAATTTATGATGGCTTGATTCACTCCCTCTGCTTTTTTCCAATATTTTCTCATTTTATATTAATCAAAGCTCTTATCTGCTTTGGAAATTGAAGAATTATGTCTGTGAAATGTATCAACAACAGTAGCAGCTAGTAGTAGAATACTAGCAATCTGAGCCATGTTGGGCCCTGAAGACACATAAAGTATCAAAATGGTCTGGGGGTGGGGAGGGAGGGGGGAGAGGGAGGGAGGAATTAGGTGAAGATAAACTCGTATTTTAAAAGGGAAGACACTTAAAAACAGCCCCTCCTTCTGTCCTGCCTTTCAAACCAGTAGAATGTCTAATGTGGTTGCATCCTTGGGTTCCAGTCACTTCCGTAGTAAGTACTGTCCTTGTGACACCTGGGAGCACATCCGATGGGTTCTTACGTTCCGTGAGTTACCACTTCACAAGTCACTTCCTTGCTTGTTGGTTGGATGTTTTCAGTTGATACTACAGAAAATGTTAAACGTATTTTTCAGATCCTTACATTTTAAAAGAGAAATGAGATATTCTAAGGAAATTTGGAAAGAAAACCCTTAGACTATTCTATTGTCCTGTTATACACAATAAAATGAAAGTCGATGCTTCAGCCTTACTAACTGGGGAACCAGGCGTTAATACCATTTTTTCAATCTGAAGCAGCAGTGTCAAGGAGAAAGTAAAGACTGAGAAAAGAAACTGAGGAAGAATAAAATGTTGAACTACCAAGCCAGTGGTTCTTTAGGGGTTCAGAGGCTTTTTGCAAGACAGTTAGACACACCTGGAAAGCATATTCAGTCTATGCACATCCCACCTTCATCCTTTTGGAGACAGCATATGACAAACAAGAGCAACCAACCGTCCTCTGTGACCTCGGGTGTCACAGTACATAGAAGAGCAGCAGCTTCAGAATCACCTGGGAGCTTATTAGAAATGCTAACTCTCAGACCCCACCCAGACTCACTGAATAAGAACTTGCATTTTTGCAAGAGCCCCCAAGAGATCCAAACACACATGAAAGTCACAGAAGCACCGTGCAGGTCTTGTTTAAAATGATTACCTAGAGGTGAGTTTCTTGGCCTTTTAATCAACTCACATGTTAATAAAACTAACATTGATTGAGTTCATATCCTGTATTAAATGCAATGTTCAGTTCTTAAATGTGATCTTTGACTTAATCTTCACAATGAGCCTCTGAGTCACTACTGTATCCCCAATTTATAGGTTGGGGTACTGAGTAATGGTGGGGAAAGCAGCTCACCCATGGGTAACCGGGAGAGCCGAGATTCAGACGCAGAGATTCTGATCGCAAATCCTGCACCCTCGCTGCTGCCTGCTCCGCTTGCCACTACGATGCCTACTTTTTAATGATTTGAAAATGTATTCAAAGTTATCATTTGAAATCAAGTCCTACTTTCTTCATATGAAAACTAAAATCAAATGTATCTTTTTCAATTTTTAAATTTTTTTTCTAATTAGTTATACATGATAGTAGAATGCATTTATAAATTTTGATAAATCATACCTAAATGGAGTATAATGTCTCATTTTTCTGATTGTACATACTGCAGGATCACATCAGTCATGTAGTCATACAAGTACATGAGGTAATGTCTGTTTCACTCTACTGCTCTTCCTACCCCTTCCCCTCCCCTCTACCTAAAGTAACACTATTCTTCCCTAACCCCCCCTTATTGTGAATTAGCATCTGCATATCCAATTGCATCTTAGTTATAACATTTGCCTTTAAGTGTCATAGTGAAGAATTCTAGAAATTCCTGTTTTAGTTGGCCAAGAAATACTAAAATGATGCAAGCCCATCCAAACTCGTCAAAATGTATGCACATAATGTGTGTCGGGGGAGGGGGTTATATATCATTGACTTCAATCAAGCTTTTTAAAAAAGAATGATAGCTGTGCTTGGTGGCCTGTACTTATTGTCCCAGCAACTTGGGAGGTGAGGGAGGAGGATCCTTTGAGCCTAGGAGTTTGGGACCAACCTGGGTAACATGGCAAGACCCTGATGGAAGGAAGGAAGGAAGGAGGGAGGAGGAGGGAAAGGAGGAAATGGATAACATAATGTTAAAAATTAACTCTTGATATATCTCTATTCTCCCATAATTTACTGTTGAATTTTTGGTGTTTCGATGTTATAAAAACAGTTGCCTTTTTGGGCTGTGGAGATAGCTCAGTTGGTAAAGTAGTGCTTGCCTTGTACGCACAGGGCCCTGGATTTGATCCCCAGCACTGCAAAAAAAAAAAAAAAACAAAAAACAAAAAAAAAAAAACAGTTGCCTTTTGAACCAGATACACTATTCAACATTCCAACTCAAAACTCAAATATGTATTGCTGTTTTGGTCTTGGATACGAATGCTTATTTATCACAAGCATGGTTTATAAAACCAGAGTTGACTATAGCTGTTAAGCAGACTGTCCCCAAGCAAGTGGTGACTTATTTTAAACCGGTTATTCCCCAAATAATTCAGTCCCTAAACTGTAGATCCCAGTGCACACAGATTGACAGCTGTCAGAGGGGTCCCACCAAATGCCTCTTATTTGGATGGGGGGCTCACTGCAGGTGGTCAGAAGACTGAGCTGAGTCTGGGTTCCCTGAGATCAGGCATGAATTTCGAGGTGTGCCAACAGGACTGAGCAGCTGTGACTTTCTCAGTGTTGAAGGCACATCTCTGAGAGACAGAATCCCACCAGCTGCTTGGATCTAGATCTCAAGCTATTCAGATGACACTAACAATAGAGTCTAGATTTTAAGTTGCAGGTTAGGGCACAGTCAGCCCAGGGTTGCTCTCATGCCCTATGGTGGCGGCTGCAGGGAAGTGATGCCCAGGAGAACTTTTGCACATAGCAGGCAGAGTTTCATATGCTAACACAAAGAAAGCACAGACGGTCATTCCGGATGGCCACTTAGAGTCCCACTGGTTTCACCAAGCCCAAATATTTATGGTTATGGCTTCATTTAATCTGTATCAATATTTTTTTCCTAAACAGATTGAAAAACTCACAGAATTTCTCCTATTAATTTTCATAAATTTACAATCTTATCACTATCATTTTTCATATATTTTGACCCAAATTCTTCTTTATAACTGATTCCCATGCATTTTTTAAAAATATTTTTAAGTTATGCACACTTTTATTTCATTTATTTATTTTTATGTGGTGCCGAGGATCGAACCCAGCGCCTCACGCATGCGAGGCAAGCGCTCCACCACTGAGCCACAACCCTAGCCCTCCCATGCATTTTAGTATGGCTCTACATCTGCATGGCAGCCTCTAGAACAAGAATGCTCCATTAACCCAAATTTAATAAACTCTTTCCATACAAATGATGTCACTTCACATAAAACACGTGGCACTGTGACATCTCCCAGCCTGTGCCCTTCACATGTCCAGTCACTGCCAAGTTATCAAGACAGGGAGGACCTAATGTGATTCTGCTTGATGAATTTTTGCACATGCCCTGCCCTTTGATGTGCTGACAGAAGAGGTACGCCAACAGGACATTTTTAAGTCATGTGGTAGAAAATTATACAGGCAGTATTTATTTTATACAAGTACATTCTGCATAAGTATATAATATTTTATGTATTTAATAATATTTACTGACAAAGTAATTATAAGTAAACAAAGCAATGTACAGAATATAAATCAAATTACCGTGTGTGTGTGTGTGTGTGTGTGTGTAGGTTCTTGTCAAGATGCCTTTAAAGTCTGACTTGGGTTCTTGGTGTTCTATTGAAAGTAATTTGGTTGTATTAGCACTGACTTGTGAAAAAAGTCATGTATGTTTGTTAAATGCCTGCATATTTGTGGAGCAGAAAAGAAAGATTCAAAATATATATAATAAATCTTAAAAATGGTTTGAGGTTATTAATTTCAGGTTTGATTTTTTTTTACATGACTTCCAAATTTCCTTCCAAAAGAATCCCTATTACTTTCATACTTCTTGCTATTTGTCTTGTGATTTCTGTTACTTTCCTTATAACTCACTCTGGATTTCAGGTCTTAGATAACCACCATTAACTCTCTGGAGACTTTTACTGTAAATCTGACCCTCTCTGTAATTTTTTTTCCTAAGCTACATTTCAGCCTTACAAAACAGCCAGTAGTTTTTACAGCACCTTGGCATTTTAAAGAAGAAGCCACCTTACAGGAAATGCCTTTTGCTAGTAGGTCCTTCTAATTCCAAATTCATCTCTTACCATACTACAGTAAAGTTTAAATATGTAGCTGCTCAAACCAAACAGTAACCCATACATTATCTGTTTGAATAACTCTTCAACTTAAAAAAATATTATTTAAAAAATCTTCAAAATTCATAGTAAAAAAATATTGATGCATTTGACTTCACACACACACACGCACACACACACACACACACACATACAATGGTTAAACAATAAAAAGTACCATAAACAAATTCCAGAGATAAATAAGAAACCTGGGAAAGCTATTTGCCACAATATTAAGCAAAATTAACAAATGAAGATAGCAAAGAACAGACTAATATACATAAAAAGAAAGAACATAAATACACACATTTATATGCATGTACATTCACTTTTTATAGTCCTAAAAGGATACACAATTTCTTCATTTTCATTATCTCTAGGAAGTTATTCCAGGAACAAAATAAGAGTGGGTAAGGAGATAGATGTTTATTTTATTTTATATTCTTCTGTAACTCAACATTTATATTACAGGCAGGTATTACATCTGTGAGAAAGAAAAACAGAACAAAAGATCTTTTACAATGGTATTTTTTAAAATTATGGTGCAGTAACACTTGTATAAACTTTTACTAAAAAGATCACATAGCTAAGCTTACTCTAGATGCATAAGCAAATATCCAGACCATTATCATGTTTTTATTAGTAGCCATGTCTACAGAAAGCATCTTAGAATAAGACTACATTATTTCACCAAAAAATATTCTGTTCTTTCTCTGGTGTGTGTCCATGAGGTATTGGGGAAGCTGGTGACCATGAGCAGGCAGGAAAATAGGATCCCCTGACAGCTGCCTGGTACCACCTAACTCTAAATAAGGACAATATGTTCTTGAGGTGGAACAGATAATTTCATCCCTTTCAAAAACATTCTTAATATGCAGTGTGAATGATTACTCTATAAATTAAAAAATAAAAATCTGACCACATTCATGAATCACTTTAATCTTTTTTTTTTTTTCTTTGCAGATTTAATACGTGAAAGATTGGTCTAGAACGGATGGGGTTTCATCTGAATAATCACTGAAGACATCCAAGAAAGTGGCCACCAGGTAAGAGAACTGTGTCTACAGCATTGTGTCCATCCATAGCTTTCTTAAAAAGTTAACAAGGATACACAGGACCTTGTTCTGTGAAAGAAATAGAGGAAGCAGAAGAGAGACGTTCCAGGCTTCTTCCATCCCTTCCAACATAGAGATGAAGATTGCATGTATTTATATGACTTGAAATGTGAACAGTCTTGAGTTAACCAAGGTGCTTCCATGGGAGAGATCTGCAATTCCCTGGCAAAGACTCTTCTTAGCCATCGGTAACTCCTCTGAGCAGTTCTGTCCTTGCTGTGTAGGCTTCTGAGGGCCAGCTAGGAAATACCTGGGCTCTCTTATCAGCCGCCTAGCGGGGTATCTGTGCTGGGATGCCCCTCCCTCACTTCCAGAAGTCTAGCCTGACCTGTTTAAATCTTCAAAGGTGACTTGCTCACCTGCAGAAAAGCCACACGTCTCTAAGTCTCATTCTTATAAACTTCTTTCTTACTCCAGTTTGGATGTGGGGCTGGGCAGGGGGTAATATGAAATTGGAGTTGGAAGCCTGGCCTTAAACCCACGCCATGGAGCCCCGCCCTGTGACGCACAGGGATAGCATGGGGTCCCACAGCAGAAGGTGAATTTCTCAGAACTTGGCATATAGACTAGCACCATCGTCTGGGTCTGCTCTTTTCTGCCCAACTCCTGTCTCATGAACCTGTCTGATGTTTTCCCCATTTTTAAAGGAGTCCTTAACTTATCCCAGTAATGGGGGAGGGGCGCCAAAAGCCCTGAACTCCAAGAGCAAGCTCTCAGCTTCCCCCCTCTCTCCAGGAAAATTGAAAAGGTAACTTGTACCATTTCTGAATATGCTGTGATTCTATTGCATCAAAATAGAGGTTAGGTAGGTAAATAGAAGAAGTGGCTTTATTCTTCACCAGATTGGCATATAGGAAACACTTTCTGGAAGGCGCACTCCTTGGTGGTAGTGTTAGGAAACTATTTAGGACTGCTTTAATCTGGGAGATAAAAATAGTCACATTCTACAGAGTTCCATCTATCTTTAGTTTTGTGGTGTGTGTGTGTGTGTGTGTGTGTGTGTGTGTGTGTGCGCGCGCGCGCGCTTTCTTTTTTTTTCTTGTCTTTTATTTTTTTATTTTTTAATTTTGTATAGATAAGCTTGGGGGTTTGGGCTGTGCCTGTTTTCAGACAAAATTCACTTCAGTAAAACTAGATTATTGGGGAGATTGTAAGACAGCATGCATCTTTACAGTACTCGACAGAAGTAGCTCTCTCTCCATGACACCTCATCAGCCCTACTGTGGTACAAGCCAGAGGGTTAATCCCGGGAGTGATTCTTGGACCTGCTTCCCTTCTCCTATAATTCCACAACCTTCCGTTTCCAAGTGACACATTTGAGGCTAAACTTCCCAAAGAATCAAGAAAAACAAAACACTGAAGAAAACATACTTCAAATTTTTAAACTTCTTCAAACCTTTGAGTTTCAGATGAGTTAGCAAAACATACTTTATTCTAAAAAGCTGGATTTTGTTTGTTTAAGAACCAATGTCATACCAATCTACCACTAACCAGCGACTGTGTCCCTGGCTTCCTGTAACACACTCTCCAAGGCCCCATCCCGGGCGGTAGGCACTGTTCTGAAACCCAGGCAGGGTTGGCAGAAGGCCTTCTGAGCTCTGTGACATTGCTTTAAAACTTCCACCAGCTCTGAGTACCGAACTCTGATCTCTTATTGATTTAAACCAGTGATGTGCAAACAGCATTTCAGACCTTGTTTTAGAGGTCCAAAGAATTTATGTTGAAATCTACTTACAGTAAATGGAGAAAACCTGATTGGTACATTTAAAAGAATAAAAAATGTACTTGATGGCTTAACATCTGTGGACTTGTATCATCTGATAGGAGAGCCATTAGCCATAGGTGGCTATTTAGGTTTAAATATCAATTAATTACGATTAACTAAAATTAGAAATTCACTTCTTCCATTGCAGCAGCCACATCTCAAGTGCCGGGTAGACCCAAGGAGGTAGACTCAAGGAGCTAGTGGACAGTGGAGAAGTAGAACTTTTCTATGCTCAGAGAAAGTTCCACTGGACAGGACTGCCCAAAGCAGATGTGTTAATAGCACAGTGGACTTTCATTGCCACTTGGTGGAAAATTTGTGTGCTCATTTTAACTTCCTTGGAAATTTTAAAAAATATTTCTGAACTTCCGGTTTCCTAGGCATTGTATTACCTGGGACATACTTTTCACAGGTCTCTTTTACTTTTCTTATTTGTATGTGTATTTAAATGCAGGGGAGTAAGTAGTTTATGTAGTCTTCTAAAGTTCTTGATTTCTTCAATATTTGAAGAGGCACCTGCAGCTACAGGGAGCTGAGGACTAGGGCACTTGACTGTCGGTCTGTTTACCGCCATCACGTCACCTCCAAGAGAGCAGACTTTCCATAAAGTTTGTCTTCCTACAATGACAGACGGGTCTCATTTGTATAGGCTTAAATAGAGTTTGTAAACAATTTGGAGAGCCAAACAAAATAAATATGAGGACACTTCTTTTTTCTTTTTTATGGAAATGTATATGAGTTTAGAAGTCTTTGTTTTTATGTGGAATATATAGAAAGCTGGATGGATAGAGAGATGATTGATAGATGAATGATAGACACACACAGTAGTTTTAATTATTATACTCACCTCCTATTATAGTCTATCTGGAAGTTCGTAGTCATTGTTTGTTCACTAACGTGATCCCATTAGTGAAACAGCAGCCTCAGCCCCTTTCCAGTCACCTCGACCCAGCAAATCTGTTATGTGTGTTTCCTGAACTAATGGTTACACATGGCAAGAAATTAAAAACATATTTGTCTTTGAGTTATTGACTCATAAGGGGGTTTGAAGTAGCTATAAAGCTAGCTGTGAGAAAGGAATATAAATATCCAGCCAATATTCCCTTTATACATTTCCTTTTATTTTCAAGGAAAGCATACACTATAGAAGTTTGCACACCGCTAAGGATTCTAAAATATGAATTTCAGAATCTTACCAGTGGTGGGGGAGTGGTGGGGGAAGCAAGGTAAAGGTTAACCATTTGTGTTTAATAAACCAAAATATAATTTGTTTTGAGGGTAAGCAAGTTTACTCTAAATAGCCTTCTAGTCACACAGTTTATCTCTAGTGAAATTATTCAATTGTTCTTTTGCTTAAATGATACGGCGAGCAGATAAGAGCTCAGAGAATGAGCCCCTGAATGTAGAGGCTGTGATTTGCTGGCAGGAAGGACATTTAGCTGGTACCAGCAGTGGCATCACCCTGTCCCTCCTACTTCTTAGTCCTTCCCTTGAGGACTTAAAATTTAGATGTACAATTCTTCTTCTTTTTTTTTTTTTTTTTGATTCCAGAAAAGTCTGGGAAATCTCACAAATATAATAGTATAGCTCAAAGCTGGTAGAAGGAAGCCAGTTATCTGGAACTAGTCCTTTGGTGCCTTTTAAATATGTGCTAGACTCACCCAGGGAGACCTGGGACGCCAGGGACAATGTGACGTGCAAGGCCCACCTGCAGCCAGGAGCAGGGTCCCTCCTCCTGGAACTCAGGCGAGGCAGAATGCTTCTGCACAAAGCACGTGCTCCCCAACAGCTGGGGCGTGGTAGATAAAGTGCACCAGAGGGTAAGGGCTGTCTCTGCATCCAGAGTCTGTATCTTGCTGCTCAGTGATGCTCCCAGGTCAGAGGAAAAGGCGGGCACTGCGCCGCCTCCTGGCCCTCCAGTGCATCAGTGCACAGAACAGGTGGAAGGGGACGGAACCGCTGTCTTCCTCAGCAATGCAGAGCGAGGAATCTGCCTGGGCAAAATGAAAGCAAGGCGCGTGTGGGTCATTCGTGGAGATGGCCACAGAGGCTTGTGTGACGACAGCATCCTTCATACCATCAGGGGGCCAGCCCTGTCCTCCTCCACGCTGGCCAGTAAGGAGCACTACTCTTTGTTTTGCATGCAGTGTGTTTATCTGTACACGCTGAACACGTAGGGAACGTCACCAGGTGTCCTTTGGAAATTGGCCTACGGTGCACCAGCTATTGAAGTGGTAGGAGACTCCCCCTGGACTTCTGCCAAAATTGAGATTTAATTAGATGGATGAATCAGACAAAACAAACCATTTGAATTAAAGAGTGAAAAATACAGCATGCACGTACCAGTGAAATGAGAGGAAATCTCTATGAATGGAACAATAAATGAATATAAATTTTTAATTCATTTTAGATTCCTTAAGGTAATGTGACCAATTTAATAGACCTGATTTAACATGAAGAAGACCCATAAAGAGATCTGTGTGATCTATTTTGTCTTCTGAGAAAGATGCTTCCACGCCTTTAGCTTTCATATTTAATCATTTTTTTTCTTGTCTAGTTTTGTGGTATCACCGTCCATCAATTCAGATTAGTTGGGGAAAATGTCTATCTCTATTTCCCGAGAGAAAGTAATTCTGTGCTCTTTCTCAGCAATTCAGTCTAACAATTAAGAACCCTTAAGCTAAATAGAAAAATTCATTTCACAGGAAACTTTTATTCAATATGTATAATTAGTTTTAGTTAACTTTATTAATGAAATGTCGCAAATCAATTAGGTTTGCAATAATCAGATGGGGAGGACCCAAGAGGGGCCATTTCTCTCACAAGAGGGGAAGGTGATACACAATTTAGTCGGGAAGCAAATGTAATTAGATTTGATCAGTTGAGTATTCCTGTCCTGATGTGGAGTTAGGCACATGCCCAGGCCTGAGCATACAGTTTGAAAAGTAGTCCAAAAAACACACTGTGACTTAGAAAATGTCCCCTTGGTTCTATTGACCACAGCTGGCCACTGGAGAGGCTTCTTTGAAGCTGGAGGTACATGGATTTTCTTCAGAGGGTTATGTGTTAAGTTGCTTTGTCAAATCTGAATGCCTTTAAGCAGGGCAGGATGTGTACTCTGCTTGCCTCAGACTCCTCCACTCCCTAATGCCTGTGTCCAACGTTTACACATTAATTTAACTGCTCAACTCCCAATGGCATTTCAGTTTTCCACTCTTTTGCCCCAGTTATTAACTATTGTAAGTTTTCCTCTAAAGTAGGAGAATCCAGAAAATGTCCTGATAGTAAGACTCCTTCTGAATGAAGGTCTATTAAATGCAATGTATTCCTCTCTAGGACTGCAGCCTGAAATAGATCCTACAGTCAGTTACTCAGTAGTTTTGGACCTTGGCATGCCAGTTACTGTTGTCAGCTCTGAGCAGAAAGTTGTGAACAAAGCAAAAATCCCTGCCCTCATGGAACTTACAGTCTAGTACATGGAGAGAAAAACCAGCAAGTAAAAGGTTTTAATATGTTGAATGGCATAAGGAGTGGGAATACTGTGTGGAAGCAGTAGGAGGGCATGCTGCAATTTTAAAAGGGGATTTATGGAAAATCTCCCTAGTAAGAAAAGAACTATGTGGACATCCAGGAGAAGATTGCTCTAGGCAGAGGACCCAGCAGATGCAAAGGCCCTGAGGCAGGAATTCATAGACATATCCAAGGCTCAGCAAGTGGACCAGAATCATTAGAAACCTCAATGGATGTAACAAGTGACAATATATTGAAAGATATGAACTGACAAACTAGAAGCAAATTTAGAATGGACGTGAGAAAGAAAATTAAGGGAATGTAAACACCTAAGCAGTTTTAAGACTTAAAATGCTTTTGAAATATGGTGAAATCTTCCCCAAACTGTAGATTTAAAAGACAGGTCAGGTCCACAACTCAGTCTTTGTTGGCTAAGTCTGTGGCAGCAATTTTAACTGATCTTGAGACGCATGTCCTCCTGGACACCTATGTATCTTGCTTGGCATGTTTTACACTTCAAAGACAATTTGCTGACAGTCCTGATCTGTGATCCTGTATCTCTGGACCTGAAAACAACTCTTAAGTGATCGATTTAGAGCGGCATGACATTGTCATTAGATTACTTTCCACAGAAACTTTGTCTTCTTAGACACTTAACACCAATGATCTCAGTAAAGGGGTTTCAGTGGACGTGGTATCGTTTCATAGCCTGTGCATTCCATTTAAATTATTTTACTTTCAAGCCCAACAAGAAAATTCTAAATAAAAGATACACTTGGGATTGCAGGTGCATCATCCATTGACATATAAGTTGGAATGAAATTAGTTAGTGGAGAATTTCAAATCCACCAACAAAAAAATGTATGGATAGTCTGAGCAAGGAGAAAAGATTTGACTTGGTCTCATTTTTATTGGCATTGTCTTTCCATATCCTTTGGCTCTTACCTCTCCTGCCATTCTTCAAGATTTCCTAATGAGGATTAGGGAACAAGGATCTTTAACAGTTTGTGCTTGCAGGTTGGAAATAAGAAAATGAAGACGAATGCCTTCTCTCCTGCCAATTTGATTTTCTCTCGCTCCTCTCCCAGCAACTGGGGCACAGGAGTCAGTCACTCTTTCCAGCAGGTAGGACCGAGGGAAAGGCACCCATCTGTGGTGTCCTGCCGGCTCATGGCCCTCCATTGCAGGGCTAGAGATCTCCCCAAGAGTGAGAAATGAGAAGTGACCAGGAGAGACGGAGATAGTGGAACCTCATTCCCCAGGGGAAAGCAACAGCTCAGTGGCTGGGAAGTTCCGTGGTCCAAAAAGTTTTGAAAATAATGCACTTTCTGATCCAAAAAATGCCATAATTCTTACTTATTGTAAGAAATTCTCACTGTTTTTGTCACAAAGGTATATTTCAAATTGTTCCAAATTTGAGTAGATCAGTAATTAAATAACTATTATTAGGAAGTATTTTAATGTCCGAAAAAAATAGGCCATAGATATTTCCTAGCGGACCCTTGAATTTTCCATTGGTACCTGTCCTTCCCACTAAGATAGCTGCTAACTGTAAAGCTGTGCTTTGGCCAGCTGATTCCTATTTAATCAGTGTGCATGAATCTCTCAGCCTCAGAAAGTCTGTGACATGGACAGAGTTCTGATTATATCTGATTCCTATTTAATTCAGTGTGCACGTATCTCTCAGCCTCAGAAAGTCTGTGACATGGACAGAGTTCAAACAACTATTCCGCTCATTTGAATCCAGAACTTTTTAAGCCTGGGTCAGCTGCACGCTGCGTCACTGTGCAGCTTTTAACCCCGACTGCAGTGTGGTAAAATGCTCTTCCAGGACCTCAAACCAAGGGTGGTCTGAGACAGTCTAGGTTAAGCAAACTGGGAGACGTGGGACGGCCTCCAGGGCGGCCTCCTCCCCATTGGAGCTCTGCCCTGGGCCCTGTCCTCTTCTCTAGAGCTACTTGGTGGTGCCCCCCTTTGGTCTTCTCCCTGCCTCCCACAGTGGAATGCTACTCACTGGTCTCAGAGAATTAAAAACTAAGCTCTGGAAGTGGGGCCCAGCTGACAGAAAATGTGGGGCTCAGCTCTAAACAACTGGTGTGCGGCTGACTCTTTAAACTGCAATAGAAGCCAGAAGGACCCTTCCTGGTGTCTTTCCAGGTCCTGCGGCTAGTTCATGCTACCAAGTGGTTCTTTATGACTCTTCAGGAACTTGTTTCCCAGCACTGCCAGGGTGACTGACATCCCATGAAAGTGGCCCAGTGAGCTCTGGGACGTTCTGAGAACAGACGATACATCACCTCAAGCCAGGAGATCCCCTCTCCTCACACAGAGGCATGAAAACTGGTTCAAATGGACCTGAACTCCTGTGCGGGAGAGTGAGCGCTCCTGACTTCAGGGGCCACGTCTCTCTGTTGTAACTCCCTTGTGTCCTTGGAAACCGGTGCTCACAGGCCAAACCGCCAAAGTCTAGTCCTCTTCCTCTGAGTGAAACCGTTTTAGTTGTCCGTCAGTATCTGGCCACTGTCCCCTCCGTGCTCCTTGCAAAATAAGACCATCCTACCTCAAATGCCAGCAGCACTGGGAGGACAAGGTGAGCTAAAAGAACGCCTGAAATCCAGTCAGGATCCCACCCAAGGGAAAGAGCCAGGGAGTCCCAGCTTCCTCCAGGTGCCTCGCCCGCAGGTTTCTCTTCTCAAAAAAAAGATGCTGGAAAGTGTCTGAGAGAAAACAAACCTCTCTGAATGACGAGAGGTGGAAGAATGAAGGCGGGAAACGGCACTCTAAGCAGCCTCCCCATTTTTTTCTTTCCATTTCCTGAATGTGAACAGATTCTTCACTTGTCTTTAACCGCCCTGGAAGTGGTTATCTCTCCTTAGCTCTTTCTCAGTGCCATGTGTGGTCTGCACAGAGTCACTAATGTAAATCATCCTCCAGATCAGAAAAAAAAAATAAGAGAGACTTCAAGTAATCTAAAGTTCACTATATTTAAAAAAAAAAAAAGGACCAAACATCTCCAGTCCAGGGATGAATCATCTTTGAAACGCTCCCAGCGGGTGATCTTGTTTTAAGGGTGAAAACTTTTGGAGCAGAGTTGGGGGAGCAGCTGTTTCACATAGTCCTGACGTTTCTCACCACAGTACGTGGAGGTGACCATGCCGGGGGACCATCACAGTGCATTGCCACTTATAATGAAGACAGGAAGGACACAGAGCAGTAACTGGACATTTCCTGGTGTCAGGCACCCTGTCCTTCACTCCAACCCGCCCCGCCCCCAGCCGTGCTTTTCAAAATCCAACAACAACAAAAATAAACATCCAGGCTAAGTCTTCTTATTGGCTCCACTTGGACCCAATGGGAACGGAGCAGAAGTGGCCCTCATTGCTGACTGGTGTTAGGGTCAGGACCCAAATTTAAAACTGACTCCAGTGCTTTGCTTCCAACCATTTCTGCCCCAGAAATAACCGGCCAAGTTCAAGTTCATCGACGCCCGAGATCCTGCTGTTGTTGTTTAACTGCTACAATAGAGCGTTTTTGTTTTTGTTTTTGTTTTTCATACAAGTGAACACTGTGCTAGTATTTAATTACAGGTTTATACTGATATTGGGTGCAAGTATAAGCTAGCGTCATTTGAATAATAGGAGAAGAGTCATGAGCTTTGAAAGGGATCCTCAGAATTAGAGTAAAGCAGATATTTTTCTGTCACATTTCAGTGAGGAAAATTGCTAATTCATATGCCACTAGCCGTAGGCAGAAATGCAACAGGAAATGAAGACAAACTTAACTACTTTAAATGCTGTGGTCTGTGGTACAAATTATTGCACTATGAATTCATTCCCTTCTGCTGTCAAACTGATCATCGGGATTACATAGACAAGCAGTGCAAGACATTACTAAAATTATTCTTGAATGTAGCTTTGAGGTCTATCTAAAACACTAGGCAATTTGCCTGCAAATACATAGAAAACACTTTTTAAAAAGGTTGGGATTGGTTCTTTTCCCCCTCTGTTAAATATTAGCCTTTGAAATGAACCTGGCTGATCTGCCAAATAACACTTGCAAATTGTTGTGTTTTAATCAAGTGACAGACTGAGAGGGAAGCCACACCAGGCCTGCTTCTGCTTCTAGAGGCAGCAGGGACCAGAAACATTATGCAATAATGCCCAGAAAAGAGGGGAGCCTCTTAGCATTGTGCCTGGCAACAAATGTAGCCACTTATCCCAAAAGCAGGCATAATTAGAATCTATGAAAATCTACCACCAGAATCCAAACCCCTGGTGCACTGCTCAGCAAATTGTAGCTTTTAAGTCGGTGGTATTTTCAACCATTTCATTTAAATATGTGAATATATGAGTGTGTGAGGTTTTAAGAGGTCTGTTCCATATGCTATGGGAAAAAAATCATCATTTCTGTTCAGGATAGTCCTATAAATAGGAAACCCCATTTTTAGCCTCCCAGAAGGCTCAGACCCTGGGCTGCAGCTGGCAGAAAGACCCAAATGGGTTAGTCTATTGAAATGTTCACATGACCCAGGAGCACAGTGAAATCTTGGGGAGTTCTCCTTTCAGTAGGTAGCACCAGCAAGATCCACCTCTCTAATAACTGGAACCAGGAAATCCCAGGCTCATGCATTAGTTTACAAAATTGTAGCAGAGCCTAATAAAGCAAGCCTGAAGGGACATTAATTTTTAAATTAATGTAGTATGAACAATAAAACAAAGTTTTATTTAAAAACCCTCATAAAAGTGGTCAAGTTGGTGTCTTAATGGAACTAAATGAGAATTTTATTACTTAATTTTTCTTGCAATAGGAAAATAAATGCTTTTTAAATTTTAAAATTAAAACAGAACTTAAATATCTGCAGGGACTATTTGGCATAGACCTTTTGCAGAAAATAAATGTTCCCCTGATTTGAAACTGGCCATTGATCTGTGTTTGAAGGTATGCTCTCTGTCCATCAGAAATAGCAGGAAGACTTTGTATCTTTTCAGAGGAAAGGCTCTCTGTTATGTTTTCTTCATTTCTTAAAGTGTCGTGATTTTTATCTTCTGGTGTTAGATCATAAACAGATTTTAAGTGTTAAAACATAGAAATAGGTATTTAAATTGAGAGGTGAAAGTCTTAGCCAGTGAGTTATAATTTTTAAAAATAGGTAATACAGACCTCTAGTGGTCGAACAGTTTGAAAGTCCCTGTAAGAAAAGGAAATGATGCACAAGGTGGCTGCATTTTAAGCAGAATTTCTGTTCTTTAAAAATATTTACATGGAAAAATTCACATAGTTCATAGAAACAAAGAGAAAAGGTTAAAAAATGTGCTTCAAGGACAGGTATGTGCATCCTTTGAGATGTTCCTTCCTCCAAAACAAGTGAAGACCCTCTGAGCCAATGCCCAGCAAAGAAGTCTGGGTCTGTATTATTTTTCTTCTAGAAATTATATGAATGGAGTTGACAAGTAGTGGCATTATGTGAAAAACATTTTTCTCCTTTGCCTTATTTGGAGTCTTTCTTCCTCACTATTCCACAAGCTCCTCCTGCAAACAGCTTCTCCAGCAGCCTGGTTTGCCTGCCCTGACCTCAGGTTCTCTCCCCTGGTAGCCACTCTCTGGTGGCGTGAGCTGTGGGCTCTCCAGGATACTGAGGGAAAAACTGTTTGATCCAAGTGCAAACATAAGTGACAACCAAATACACCTCTAAACAGTGCTTCTCAAAGTTTAGTGCACGTCCAGATCACCTGGGGAATCTTATTAAAATGCAGATTCAGACTCAGTAGATCTGACATGGGACCTGAGAACACTTTACTAATAACAGGTGCTGCTAAGGCTGGTCATCCAGGGCCACCCTGGGAGAAGCATTCATTCATTAATTATGTGTGTGTGTGTGTGTGTGTGTGTGCACGCGCGCATTCTTATTCTTTTATGTTACTTTAATGTTATGTTTTAAAATTTAACTTTTAAATTTATAGAACATTTAAATCTCTTCTAGTTAATTATGTACAAATTGTCTCTGGGAACCTGATGTGGAAATTTTGAAAAGCTGATCTTAAAACATTTTTAAAATGAATTTGCTATCATCTCTTTAGCATGTTGAGTCATGGAGTTTGTAAGTACCCCTGTAAGTGCTTGAAGTTATTGGGCACTTGTAGCCACAATTAAGAATCTGATTAGCCAGTTGGGAGAGTAAGTAAAATCAGATTTTGTGCATGTCATAGGTGTTTTAAAATTACTGAGGCCCCAAAAAACATCTGCATCATAAAATCAAGCAGAAATTTAAAAGCATAAGGTGAAACCTTAAAAGTCAATAAACCAGAATATACCATAGGAGAATATATTTTTCAGGTCAAATCTATTATAATTTCACCATTGAAATAACTTGCTATCATAGCATGTTGTCAACCTTAATTTCAAAATCCATAATTTCAGAACTTATGTCATGGGGTAGTCTTTAAAAGCCTCTTGCAAACTTTTAACATCTAGTTTCAAATCAAAAATAATATATTAACAGGCTGTGGCATAGAGGGAGTACATAAATTATCATGGTTGCCCTGCGTGAATAGCATTCACAGGTTTGGCTTAGACACGACTTAGATGAAATAATTAACCATGTACAGTACTTAACAGTATAAAAGTAATTAATCTAGCTGCCTCATACTGGTTTGGCCTAAATAAACATGCAATAAAAAAAGTCATAGGGTTTTATTATTTTTTCACTCACGTTTCTACATTAGTAAGTTGGAATTTTTATATAGCAGAAGGAAGATATCTTTCCTTTAACAAAAAAAAAATTTTCTTTTCAAATGTTAATGTACTGCTTATAAACCAGTGAGTTCCATGAATTTACAATAGTGGGCAGATGTTCTCCATTAATAGTTTTATGCATTCTTTCTACTTCATGGTTCAGACAAAATGATTATTTTAAATTAAGGTGTAAATAAGAAAAATGGGATTTTTATTGCTTAAAAATCACACAGACCCTGTTGATGGTTCCGCAGTGCTGTGTTGGTGTAGCTTTGGCATAGTATTTCAAAATATTTCTTGGTTTTTGCCCTATGGGTTCTGGACAGAGACAGATTGTCTGTTTGACCTGGAGACCCTTTACCAGCAGATTCCAAGGCCAAGAGCAAGGTTGTCAGTTGGCAAGAGAGCAATAAATATAGTAAGCATCTCTGTTTGGGTAAGAGGAAAGGGCTCAGGTGATTCCTCCAAGGAGAAAGGAGTTCATTAAGCTCAGTCCTAATTTTAAAAGCCCACTCTTGTTTATGGCTGTTCTTATAGATTATGACATGTTTCCCCATATAAAATTCCACTGACTAATCATTCCCCACTTCATAAATGATCTCATGAAGGTGAGGCTTAGTCGTTCTTCCAAAATCAAAGAGCAGAGAAGATCAAACCTCAAATCCAAGGACTTCTGCTTCCAGCCAAGGTGGAGCAACAGGCCCTGGAGCTGCCTCCCCACCCAAAACAGCTAAAAACTGGACATATGTATGCAACGAAGGTTTTCAAGGCTGCAGACAGCAGAAAACAAAAAGCAGTGATCTCCAAGCACAGGAAACTAACGAGGGGTACCCTAAGATCACCCCAGATTGCTGCCTGGAAGAACCTTCAGCAGTGGTCCAGGACAGGCAGATGCTGGTGGAGTGGAGCCCAATAGCTTCCTTATTGAGGAGAAGAAGCTGGGAGTCCAAGGAGGCTAGAGTTCATAGGGTAGACGACCAGAGAGGAGAGAGTGCCCCTAAAAAGGTCCTGGAGATCTGCAAAGAGTCCCCTGTTTTTCAGTGCATGTGGGTGAGAAATTGCCCAAAAGGATTAGAGGGAATGAGCCTCAGAGATTAGCTAGACCAGAAAACAGATCCTGTTCACACCAGCCAGAGCAGAAAATCTTGTACTCCATGGGCATCTGGTAGCATATTCAGAAGGGTCTGCCTCAGGAATAGGAAAAACATCACTCGTAGACTAAATGCTGCTCTGATCCCACCTAACAAAACCCAAAAGAGGCACACTCTGCATGCACCCCAACTGCTCCCAGAACAAGTTGGGAGAATTTTTATAGAAAATCATCAAATGCCTCACAAAGTAAAATTCACAGTATTGAGCATTCATTATAAAACTACCAGGCATGCAAAGAAGCAGGAAATTACAATACGTGAAAAGAAAAATAATCAATAGAAACAGACCTAGTAATGACACAGGTAATAGGATTATTATACAAAGACATTAAAGGTTATTATAACTTGTATTTCATGTGTTTAAGAAACTAGATGAAAGTTTGAACATATTAAGTAGAGGCATGGAACATATAAAAAGGACTGCAATTGAATTTCTAGAGATGAAAACTTCAGTGTCTGAAATGAAAACTGAAATGGGACTTCAGATCCTAAGATAAGACTTTTCTACTGCCCTCAAAACATGCTTCCCTAGATGCTGAGTTTGACCCCAGCAGCCTAATGCATAATATTTGCTTAATACTAAAACTCTCAGGTGAAAGTTTTCTTTTCATCAGGGGTGTGGACACTAGGGAGGCCCATATTTCCTTCTCAGTGTGACCCTCCTGGCCTGCCTCTGGCTCTCAGAGCAGATTCCACCACCTCCCACAGACTGGTGCTCCTTTCCTCCAGAGTGGACTCCCCAGAAAGAGGGACCCCCAACCCTCAACATGGCGCCCTCTGAATCAGTGAGAAGAAAGGTCACATAATCAGGTTACCATTTTCCATCTGTGTTTTCTGTCTCACACCGAAAACTCAAGTCATCTCTACACGAAATGCAATTAGTGTAGACATGAGCCCCTCCTCAGCTTCAGCCATGTCATCTAAGGCAATGTGCATGAAATCCTGAGCTATGCTCTTCCAGCCAACCAAGCAATGAACCAGATAACACCACACTCTTATGTGGAATTTAAAATACGCTGATAACACGCCATTTTTTTTCCAACACAGAGGGAAAAAATCAACTTTGTTGTTTAGGAAGTTTTATTAAGGCTAGAATCCCAAACAATGTATATGCTAATCAAGTATCACTGTTGATCGGAAGCACTCCATATTCACCCAGAAGTAATTCCATGTAACTCCTCAGTCAGTGTGTCCACCTAATTCATAGCAGGTATCTTCTCTCCATGACCTTTTTTGGTTTGTAGTCCCAAGCCAGCAGTGAATTAATTTAGAGAATATATCACTATCAAAAGCACAGAGATTACCTGGTGTTATGGTTTGGATACGAGGTGTCCCCCAGAAGCTCCTGTGTCAATGCAGAAATATTCAGAGGTGAAATGATGAGGCTAGGAGAACTGTAAGCTGATGGGTCCATCCTATTTGAAAGGACTACTGTCCTGGGTGGTAACTGCAGCAGGTGAGCTGTGGCTGGAGGAGGTGTGTCCCTGGGTCATCCCTGGAGAGTTCATGTCCCTGCGGTCCCTTCCCCTTTCCCTCTTTCTGCTTCCTGGCTGCCATGAGCTGATCTTTTCTCTACCATGCCCTTCCACCATGAGGTGCTGCCTCACCCGGGGCCCAGAGCAACGGAGTAGTCAACCAGGGACTAAATCTCCAAAACTGTGAGCCAAAATAAATTTTCTCTCCTCTCAGTTGTTCATGTAATGAAAAGCTGAATGACACACCTGCTAACATAAATGTGTAGGTCATTTAATGCGCTTGGAGCATCAAAATTCACTTTAGGAACACCTTACTGGGTAGTGAAACATTCAAAAACAAATACTTTAGTGTTTTTTTTTTTAATTAAAAATCATAAATTTACATAGGGCAATGTTGTTTGATTCATTTTGTTATTTTTTCCCTTCCCCCCACCCCTCCCACCCCTCTTTTCCCTCTACACAGTCCTTCCTTCCTCCATTCTTACCACCCTCCTTATCCCTAACCCTAAACCTAACCCTAACCCTAACGCTAACACCTCCTACCCCCCATTATATGTCCTCATCCGCTTATCAGCGAGATCATTCATCCTTTAGTTTTCTGAGATTGACTTATCTCACTTAGCATGATATCCTCCAATTTCATCCATTTGCCTGCAAATGCCATAATTTTATCATTCTTCATGGCAGAGTAATATTCCATTGTATATATATGCCACAGTTTCTTTATCCATTCATCAACTGAAGGGCATCTAGGTTGGTTCCACAATCTGGCTATGGTGAATTGAGCAGCTATGAACATTGATGTGGCTGTATCTCTGTAGTATGCTGATTTTAAGTCCTTTGGGTATAGGCCAAGGAGTGGGATAGCTGGGTCAAGTGGTGGTTCCATTCCAAGCTTTCTGAGGAATCTCCATACTGCTTTCCAGAGTGGCTGCACTAATTTGCAACCCCACCAGCAATGTATGAGTGTACCTTTGTCCCCACATCCTCACCAACACCTATTGTTGCTTGTATTCTTGATAATTGCCATTCTAATTGGGGTGAGATGAAATCTTAGGGTAGTTTTGATTTGCATTTCTCTTATTACTAGAGATGTTGAACATTTTTTCATATATCTGTTGATTGCTTGCATATCTTCTTCTGGGAAGTGTCTGTTCATTTCCTTAGCCCATTTGTTGATTGGATTATTTATATTCTTGGTGTAGAGTTTTTTGAGGTCTTTATATATTCTGGAAATTAGCACACTATCTGAAGTATGAGTGGCAAAGACATTCTCCCACTCTGTAGGCTCTCTCTTCACATTACTGATAGTTTCCTTTGCTGAGAGAAAGCTTTTTAGTTTGAATCTATCCCAGTTGTTGATTCTTGCTTTTATTTCTTGGGCTATAGGAGTCCTGTCAAGCAGCTTCTATTTTAGTGTTTATTTAAAATATTTAAAATTTCACCTTCTCACCAGTGATGTAATCAGGCCCAACAAGTTGGTATGGCTCTGTGAAATAGCTGCACTCCATCTCAGGACCTTCTCAGCATGGGGTGACACTTGTCAGATAAGTGTTAAAATAAACATGCAAGAATACCCCGCTATCATAGACTGTAAGCTGTATCCAACCATATGGAGACTTCACATTAATGAAACATAGCTCTAAGAGACACAATAGTATCCATCATGATTTATAGAAAAATAAAAAGGAAAAAAGTTGCTGCTAGCAGGAGCAATGTAAAGGCTAGTGGAGAGAGGTCCAAGTGGCCTTCTGAGGTCCTTCTCAGACTCCGAGCCAGGCTGGTCCCTGCACATGCAGACAGAGCAGCCTGGCTGGGTGAGGATGGAGGTGAGCTGTCCCTCATGCTATGGCGGCTCTGGGCCTCCACTGCCTCCAACTCCTGGCCATGAAGGTTGCTTCCCGTGGAAATGGGAGAGGAGCTACCTGACCAGCAGAGGTGCACTTCAAGTGTTTAGTGTCCCAGAAGCACATTGGGCTAGCAGTCTATTTTCTCAGGTGAAAAATGAGGGGGTTGGCTTGGATCCTAAGTTGCAAATTGGCAGGACAAGGACCAAATCTGAACTGCAGAAGAGCTCAGTTTAGTTCTCTGGTGGTTGTGTTTTTCCTTTGCATTAGCTGAAAATTTTTCAGAATGAGCTCTTTCACATAAGATTTGAAATTTCCAGCTCATTTTCAAAATTCAGCCGCATCCCCCTCTGATCACCATGATCACAATTGGCTTTAGCTAAGGAGTATATTCCCCAACCTCCTCCAAGAAACAGGAGGTTCTCCCTTCACCGCACACCACTTCACTCATCTCTGTTCTGCCCAGTCCCTGAAGTTTTTGGGTATGTGAACCCTGGAGCATATAATCTCTGGTGGCCATTCCAGCCACAAAATGCTGTGAATCTCTGACTTGAGTTATTTCAAGGGAAGCAAAAGATGAAAACATAGTAGTTCCACTACATTATAAATTAAAATAGACTTCACTTGGATAACCTGATAACCAACACCCCTGATAAAATAGGAATTGTGTGTGTTTCCAAGAACAAAGGGCATGCACATTTGTTCTTATATGACTGTCTTTGAAGAAGAGCAATACATTTGACTCGTGAATTTCCTTGTATCACAGAAGTTTCTGTGACTTCCTGATCCACATAAACTACTCTCCAAACCTAAACTGAAAATCCCTAAGTTGCAAAATGACTTTTCATGTAACAAAGAACACTTTCATTTTTGGTTTAACATAGAGACATCATATAATTTATCTAGATGATAACTTTGAGATGATCACTGACTTATGTATGTATACAAGTATGGCTATTGGCTTTGACTGATTTTTAGAACATATTTTCTCTGAATTGGAACCTTTTCGTATGAAGATGTCCAAAATGATTAGCATGATATGTTATTTTCACAAAGTTCTAATGAACTGTATAAATCTGCCTGCCTTATTCTAAGTAAAAAAATATTAAGCCTAATATGGTTTTCATTATTTTATATAGTAATAAAATAATACCCAAAATGTTATTACCAGAAATAATACCATGTTGTATGATTATTAGAAGGTGAACTCATGAAATCATATTAAGAAACAACAATTACCACATGTTAAGTCAGATAATTCAAGGAACAGTCTTATGTGAATACTTGGAGAGTTGTGGGCAAAGAAAGTTGTTTTTCTCTGAATTCTACTTTTTAAAGGAAATCTTTATCATTTAATTAGTTAAATTATGATTCACCAACCAAAGGTCTATGATATATTTTTGACCCTCTAACTTAAAATAATCTTAAAATCATCTATATTTCTGATGTTCATTCTTTGATTTATTGAAGATTGATTCTTTATGTTGCTTTATGGGATTACTAACAGATTATATCACCACATATTATTATATTAAAAGGACTTCTAACCCAATTTCAATTGATTTCTTGCCCATAAGTAATAATGCAACGAATTGACATATAAGGTAAAGTTTGTGGGGCAATTTGGTATATGAGTGGACACATATGAGTAGATATTAGTTATATACAATGATAGTAATAATAGATATTATTTATTGAGTGTGTAATATCTCAGAATCATTTTCCCTTGCTTCATTTAACCTTGTATTAACAGCATAGAGTTAATTTTATTCCATTTTAAAAATAAGGAAACTGAGGTCAAAAGAGGATAAGTAGATGAGCCAGTCACATGATCAGTCAGAGATGGAGCCAGGACTTCAGCCCTGACTTTCTTAACCCCTCAGTTTAGGGTTGGTTCATTTCCAGCAACACCCTCTGCTAACATAAATGTACGTTCCCTTTAAGATTCTAAGTGGTGAATATATGACTCTTGATATGGAAATTAGCTTTCCACTCCAGCCGTTTATTAAACTGATTCTTATTGCTACCTAATCTCCCGGAATGTGTTTCATACACTATCTTATGAAGAAATTAGTTTAAACACCTCCTCTGACAGTGTTCTTCCTAGGACAGGGTGGAGGATCCCCAGTATCATTCCTATTTGAGAGATCAAAGCCCCATGGAGGTTTAATGATCGGCCTGAGGTCTCAATTTCTAGAGGGGCAAAGCAAAAGCCCCAAGACCCCCGTCCCTAATTCTAGGCCAGTGTTTGTTCTAGGTGGTTTTTATCGCTGCTCATCTTGCAGTCAACAGATTCCCGCTCAACTTCTTAAATGACACTGCTTATTTCCTCCGGGCTTTTGGTTTTATGTATTAAGATTTGGTGTCAGCATTCGCCATATCTTCTCACTCCCAATTTTGAGTGCTTCCATCTGATCGTTTCTTTATTTTTGTACTTTATGAGCTTTTTCCTCATTTCTGTTTTACCCTGATTATCCAGGAAAGGCTGCGTACATCTTTTGAAAGCTCTGATGTTCTCAATGAAGAGACCTTGCAAGTGACCTTATTTGTCTCCCAGGGAGCTGTATATCATGACTTCAAATGCCCCGCTAAAATGTTACCCATTTGGCAGCAGAATACAGAAAAGGCTGCTCTCCCTGATAAGACATTCAGTGGGGGTTTCATAGCAAGAGAATAGAGTTCTTAATGGGAAAGAGGGAGGAGTATAATTCCCTCTGATTCAGCAAGTCTTTCAAACTTCATGGTGCTTTTCTTCTTGAACTAGTCTATAAGAATTCCGAAGGGACAATGCCACAGACCTCGCTAACCATTAGTATTGAGGCCAGAGAATTTTGGCCCTAGAAGTCTCTTCATATTGCTTTTTAGAAAGCTCTTCTCAGAAATGTTTTTCCTCAGCTACAAAAACAAATATCCTATGCCCTCGTGGGGCAGATAAACAGAGAGGGCAAGCAGCAGAACATGAAGCTAAGGAACTCAACTCTTCAGCTGCCAAATCTCCAGAAAGGCTCCTTTGCACCTGGGTGTTCATCTTTCTTTCTCACTTTCCCTCCTTTTAATCCTAATGAGAGGTTTGATGGCGGGACATTTCCTGGGCTGTTCCTCAGAGAAGAAAGGCCTAGGTGAACGCAAAGCTGAATTTATATTCATATATTGCAGAATCAATTCTGAGGGTGCGACGGACTTCCTCTGGCCCTCAGTCACCTCTGCCATGCCTATGATGGCAGTGCCACCAGAGGGCAGGGTTCGACTACCCAACTGGGTGGCCTCTCCCTGCAGTGGGCTGTAGGGTCAGACAACAGCCATCAACTCTGGAAGCTCCTGTGAAGAATGCAGTGGACTCCCTCTTCGAGTGCATTTGTGCAGAATCCTGTACTCCTACAGAATGCTTAGAGAGGGTAATTTCCAAAATGACCTCACACAGCAGGCGTTCCGTCAGTTTCCAGGCTCAGAGTTCCTGCTGAGCATCCACCACCACCTGGGACTGCTCAGGGGTAACCCAACAGGGTTTTTATCTTTTGAGAAATCTATAGCTTTCCTGGGAAAATAAAATACTGAAAACAAAAACCACTGATAAAATGGAATGTTTAGTTAACATTTCATAAAAGAGATACAAATTATCAAAGTTTAAAAAAAAAAAAAAAAAAAAAGTAAGACCCAGAAGAGGTTTTGGCGTAGCATCACTATTGACAATTTGGGCTAGATGGTTCTTTGGGGGACCCGTCCCATAATTTGTAAAATGGTCAGCATCAGACTGATCTCTACCTACTAGATTCTGATTCCCCATACACCACCCCTCCCCTGGCTGTAAAAATGAAGAACATGTGTAGACATTGCCAGATGACCCTGTAGAGCAAAACCACCACTGGTAAGAAGCACATGACAGATAATGGTATCAACCAATAAAATAATAGAGCCTCAACAGCCTCTTAGAACATCGGAAATGGAAGGACCTGCTCTTCAAGCCTGTTCCTTCAGCTAAAAATTAGGAATGATCATATCTTCCCTCCTAGGGCTTTTTAGAGATTAAAACAGTGCCATATTTGGCACATAGTAAATAGTCACTTAATCATAAATGATAGATATTTAACTACAATTATAAGTCAATTCTGTGAATCAGAG
Source organism: Sciurus vulgaris (assembly GCF_902686455.1). Taxonomy (NCBI): domain Eukaryota; kingdom Metazoa; phylum Chordata; class Mammalia; order Rodentia; family Sciuridae; genus Sciurus; species Sciurus vulgaris. The sequence continues at coordinate 134,824,180 of NC_136470.1, forward strand.
ACCAGCAGAAATAGAGAAGAATAAAATAGCTATACATTAAATAAATTTAATCGGACCTTTGTATATCACTCTGAGCTGAAGTTACACAGCTGAAAGGATTAAATTGACATTTTGCCCATTGACATAAATAATTATCTCAGTGATGCTCTGTCTTTCCTTTAGGCAAAGGTCAAAGAGCAGTAGCTTCTGCATCTCCAGCATCTGATGAGTAGCTAATGATCCAGAAATAAACTTTCAAGTGCTTTGGAGGGTTTCTACGTGTAGAGAACTTCTGTGTAAATAATTCTCTAAGAGGAGGCTTGAGAATGATGATTCACTTTCACTCTTTAAATTTGCTTTATAAGCTTCACCTATCTTACAGGAGATAAGGACCAAAATTAATTGGGGAGAAAAAAAATAAACAAATGATTTGAAACAGCCTCAATCCTCAGCTGGAACTGAGCAACTGTAAAGATGTTGAAATTGCAAAGGAACTAGGCTGGAGAAGTTCAGCCAAAAAAAAAAAATGTTTGTTTATAAAAACTAGAGAGCGTAAGATAGTTCCATCCTTCCCGTTTATCATCTGAAATTTCTGCTGGCTCCAGGGAAACTGTGCTCCTCTGTTTCCTACTGTGGGCTTCCCTCCCTGACCACATTGCCTTCAGACTGGAGGCTGGTAACTGCCAGGACAGAAGAGTGAGGGCTTCAGCCAGCTGGAGGATTGAGAGGAGAGTTGTGATTCCTGGTGAAGAAAGGCGAGCATCCCCAGGTTGAGCAGTAAATAACAGAGTGGAGGTGACATTGACAGTTGCTGGCTTGAACAGTTTTGTTGCTGGTCATAAAAGGAGAAATTGCCTACTGAACATGAAGCTATGAAGGTGAGACAAGATGAAATTGCTATGGTGGAGTTAAAAACCAGAGGGGCTGTTGGTCTCGGTGTGGCACAGAATGTTCTGAAGTGTCCTCCCTGGCCTTCCTCGGTTGGTGCTGTGTGATATCACACGCGGCTCGCTGCGCAGCCCTGAGAAGAAACGCTATTTTTTCACTTTACAAACCAAGGGATGCATTTTATTTTACATTTAGAGAGGGACGAACTTCCAGAAAGCAGAAATGGCATGTTATCTTCTGCTGCTCTCTTGGGAAGAGTTCATTTTCAACTCCTCCTCAGACTGCACACAAACACTGGGAATAGATCTTAATTTCGCATCTGAAGTGTGACATCTGGTGACTCATTTATTGCTAATGACGTGTTCACAGGAAGCAGCAGTCACCGGCATCTCCTTATTTTTCAGTTGGCACAGCGTTGTTTACCTCTTATTGACCCGCCCCCCGGGGCCCCTTATCGCAGGCTGTTGAGTTAGAAAGCGCAAGGAGACCAGCACAGAGAAGGGATGGAGCAGTAAATAACAGAAGATAGAATCATCTAGAATGGTTTATTACCATCAGTAGTGTGGTCACATTGTAATTTGTATTAAAATTATATAGACGTCAAAGAGGACTTTTCAAAGCTGACAAAACTGTCTAGGCCAAGCAGATTCTTAGCAGTGTCTCTCAGCTCCCGTCCCCCCGTGCCCATCCCTTGCTGGTCCTTTAGCTTCTTCTACGTCTCGCACCACAGTTTCCCAATCTCTCTTATCCACATTTCCTTGCAGGGTAAATATTAGCCACCTACACCCTAATGTGAATTTAGCACCAATAAGTCAAAGTTCTAGCATCTTGGAGAATCTCCACCTGCATCATCTGATTTGATCTTCCTGACACTGCTGTGAAGCAGACTGGACAGATGTTACTAATTTGTCATCATCCATCACAAGTATCAGTGTATCATTTTCTAGATAGAGAAGAGGAGGCACAGGTTATATGAAAAGCCAGGCTCTGCAGCCCCTCTGAAGTAAAGCAGATGCTGGATCCAGATCTTCTGATCCGGGTCACTGTGCTCTTCTCTGCCACCCACCTGAGTCGGGTTGGACCCTCCCAGGTAGATCTTGATTCTAATGACAATGTGGAGGTGGGGCTCCACCCCACCCATAGCACAAGGACTACCTGAGTAGACAGTGTCATGCTGGGCACACCCTAAGCCAGTCCTGAATTTGTAAAGGAAACAGATCTTAGTGAGTTTTTTTTTTTTTTCTTTTTGTACCAGGGATTGAACCCAGGGACACTTTACCACTGAGCCACATGCCATGCCCATTTTACATTTTATTTAAATAAAATATTAAATAGTGACAGGGTCTCACTAAGTTGCTTGGGGTCTCACTAATTTGCTGACACTAGTCTGGAACTTGCAAGATCCTCCTGCCTCCACCTCCCAAGCCATGGGGATTACCGGCATGCGCCACCATGCCTGGTTAAATGCATGATTCTTAAACCATACTTGGGAGTCTCTTTTACTTGGTAGCTAAAGGCCCACTGAACACATTAGCTGAGGGCACTTTGGTTGTTCGTTGGATTTGGTCTCACCTGTTAATCTTGATGATGGTCATTTAAGCCAGAGCTGCAGATTAAGATGCCTATAGATTTAATATTAGGATGCCCCCATCTCCTGGAGGGCTCAGTAAACCCACAGAGTTTCTGATTTAGTAGGTCTGAGGTGAGGTCTGAGATTGGCATTTCTAACAAATTCCTGCGTTCAGCTGCTACTGCTGCTATTCAGTGACCAGCACTCAAACCCATTGCCAGAGGGACAAGAGGGCACTTGAGTGAGTGAAGCGTCCAGACCACGCAGCAGTGGCCAGCCCAGTAGGCAGGAGCACATGAGATGTGCCCTCTCCAACCAGAGGTGCTGAGAGCTTGAATTATATTCTGGATTTTGAAGAAATGGTACAAAAACTATAAAATATCTTAATATTCTTCACATTGAATACATGTTGAAATAATAGCTTGGATCAAATATATTATCAAACTTAATTTCACCTGTTTTGTTTACTTTTCTAAGGTGGCTACTAAAAAATTTTAATGACATGTATTTATTTTGGACTGCACTGACCTACAGAATCAGAAAATAGAGAATGGTAAGGCTCGTTGAACTACAGAGGATTCAAATTCCAAACACTCAAAATACTTTGTGAAAAGAAAATATTCCTGTTGTTCAGATTTGGCCTACAGTCCTCAATTTATAGCCAAATGCTTGTGGTCACAAGTATTAAATGTGGAAACTATTCAGTGTCTAGCATTTTACATGTCTGTCAGCATTAAACCAGTGTCTTGTTATAATGTTTGAAGTAAAAGATTGGAATATAATAATGGTAACTATTTCTGCTGAATTTCTGAATTAAAAATTCTTTTAATCTTTTTTTTTTCTTTTTTTTTTTTTGACGGTGCTGGGGATTGAACCCAGGGCCTGTGCATATGAGGCAAGCACTCTACCAACTGAGCTACATCCCCAGCCCTAACCTTTTGAATATCTGAATAAAAAGGCATTTTTAAAAGTGCTTTTCTGTCTTCCAAAGACTTCACTTTTTACCTACATCAACCTATAAAGTAGAGGTGAGAACAGGTGTTGGTGTTCCCATTGTAAATATTTTGTAATATTTAAGGACTATCAAGGGAAGAGATTAAGTTTCCAGTGTAAGACTGTGTGGCTGATTAGTGACAGGGCAGACTCTGCAAGGACTTTGGTCCAGCGCCTCTGCCAGACTGATAGCCGTCCCTCACTTTTACAGTATTTTAGATTAAAAAGGTAACAAAGAAAAAATAATGCGCACAGGACTGAGGTTTGAAAAATATATAAGTATGACAAAAACAAGGGACAGAAGTCTTTTAACTTTGTCCTATTCCAACTACTAAGCAATCCATTGCTGTGTGTTTCTCTTCTAATAATGTCCTTGCCACTGCATTTTCACTTGGGCAGTGAAACCACATTAATTGCTAAACTTTAACAAATTGTATTTTACCACAAAGAATCTGAGGCTAGGTCCATTTTGTATGAGTTATTTTAGCAATATTGCCTTTCGGGGGTGGTGTCATCTTGACTCCCTAACTTCAGGGCATGCTTTTAGTTTTGCTTTCCAACCATAAACCAATCTGTCTGTACCCTTTCACCTTGGAGTGACAGCAAGCAAAGCAGAGATGCCTGGGAGTCTCAAACGGAATAGAGCAAGCTGGTCCAGACAGGGCCAGACCCATGACCTTGACTTCCTTGTCCTGAAACCACGGCCAGGTCACATGGGAAACATTTCTTTGTGTGCTGGTTAACTTTTATAAAGAAAAAAAAAAAAAAAAGAAAAAGAAAGATCTGTGATTATAATGATCTTACATGGATTGTCTTTATTCATCTTGAGCAAAAGGCAAAATTCTTTTCATCTTTGTTTGTTTTTGCAGTGCTAGGGATTGAACCCAGGGCCATGTACTTTTGAGGCAAGCACTCTGTCAACTGAGCTATATCCCCAGCCCTTCACCTTGTTGTTTTTAATAGAAAGAGTTCTGATGTTCAGTATAGACTATTAGTAAATGAGTGTGGTACTAGAACTATCTCTACAGATAAATATAGACACAAAACTGATTTAATGATCTATCATAGGTCACTTCTGTTTGTCGAGTTGTCCTTGCCTTCAAAGGAGGCACACCTATTCAGAAGAAAGATCTTGAAGTTGCAGAGCTTTGGGGCATAGTTTTGTTTTTCTGGTTTTGGATTTTGGGGGTGTTTTGTTTTGTGTGTGTGTGTGTGTGTGTGTGTGTGTGTGTGCGCGCGTGTGTGTGTGTGTGAATGAATGCAGAAGGCTGGGAAAGCCAAGTGCTTGGTTCACAGTCACCCAGCTTCAGAGAGAGGAAGCCAAAATGTCAATCGCAGGCTCCTTCCACATCGTCCAGGGCTGACTTGCAGGCTGTTATTCAAATATTCCTACTGCGATCAGAATGTTCAGCCGTTGGAGAAACATGCACAGTATATTGAATACTCTCGAGCCTCATTTAAAATTTAAGTGCTGTGGTTGGTATGGTAAAAACTTTAATCTGAAATGAATTGCCATGCAGGCAATAAGCTCTAGTATAAAACTCATAATACATATAAATTCTAAAATGTTATCATGGTTTCTTAAGAGTGCAAATTAGTACTTCCTTTCCCTCCCAGTCACTTTCCTTATGCCCCTTAAAATGGCATCAGAAACGAAACAGTTTCTTTTGCTGAAGTAAAGTTTCAAAGAAGTAAAAGCGGAGTGGTTCCACGTAAGAATGCTGGGTCTTCATTCACAAATTGGAGAAAGCAGCTGTCACGCTGACCGGAAGTCCACATGGGTGGAGACAAGAAGGCTGTGTGAGCCTCCAAGAGCCACATTGCTCAAATGGCCAAGAGGCTGATCAGCTGAAAGGCAGTGATGAGTCCGGTGGGGCCATTCCCTGAGTCATAGGTTTAGAGAACTGGGGAGCTGGGGAGCGCAAGAGCACAGGGGTTATGTCTACCCAGGCTTCCTTCCAAGTTAGTCCTCACATTCCTCTTCTCCTGCCTCTGGAGCCCGCCTCTCTCCAGCCTCCCTAGACAGCCTTCCACCACCCTTCATATTCAACGTCATAAGATTTTCCACCAACACCAGCACATCAGAGAAAGATTTTTAAAGCATATGAATTAGACTCAATCACATATCTTTCATTCCTACCTGTTTCTCTTTTCTTTTGGGGATAAACTGAAAACAATTAAAGCAGTCAGGAGTTTGGGATAGTGGAGGAAACAAGAGACTTGGGACGTCTGCATGACCGAGTTGCTTCAACTGTAATTTATTTTAAGTTGGGATTTCTAGAGCCCAAATTTTATTATAGTTTGGTGTTACATTATTAGATACCTGTCTTGATGAATTTCCAAGAAGCTAAAGTGTGGGATTAACATATTGTTTTTGTTGAAATTTATATTCTAAGTTAAAAAGGAACTTCTGGACTTTCTTTGGGTTTGTGGGTTACTTTTGGTGGGGCTGAGTGGGAATGAGAGAAGATTGAGCCACCATCACCACCAGCGGTGGCTTGTAGTTGGAACATGCAGAATGCAAAAAGCCAGGGCTCTGTTTGCATTTTCTGTGGGGTTAGACCACAGTGGCCAATGGAAGTGGAAGAGGGCCAGGACACACTATTTACCACGTAGACGTATCACAGAGCTTGAGGAGATCGGATCTTAAATCCTTAATTAGTATGCTCTTAGTAATTTTAATAAAATATGTTTGTATGGAGAGAAAAATCACCCAGAAAGTACACAGGTGAAGAAAATCATTCACAGGGAAAGCACTGAGCAAGAGAAGTTGGGCTGGAACCGGCAGGCGAGGACATGGAATTCTCCCGTGCGTCCGACTGAGAATCAATTCTAGACACAGGCCCGCCGTGCCAGGTGCTCTGCCATGCTCCTGTCTGCATGGCAGCCGGCATTACCAGCATGGAGACAACCGCAGCCTGGGACGGCTTGGATTCCTCACCAAAATCAGTTAAGCTTTGTAATTCATAGCTTATGGGGTTCAAGCAACTTAAGGGGTACGTACAAAGAATGTTAGGGCAACTTCAATCCAGATGAAGGTGATGGACAAAACAGGCATGGTAATGCTTCTTCCTGCTCCAAACACACAATACTGGACCAGAGTTCCGTGCAAGAGTTAAGACCATATGGACCAGAGAAGGACTATTAACAGCATACACAGCTGGGTTAAGTGCTAATGA